>NC_086330.1:3675003-5167168 GCF_032445375.1 Bacillus rossius redtenbacheri | reverse complement strand
GTAGCGCGACGATTTAATTCCTTACAAAATAGTAGCGGTGTAAAAGTAACGAAAAAAAGTGTACCCGTATGTATGCGTTACTATAACAATTAGTACTCGTTACTATCATATCGTTACGTTACTCGTTACTTCTGATACCGCATAACATGCTATGTTATGTTGCAGCAACGAATCGAGTCGTATTGCGTACGTGTACACTATGACGTCGCGTAAATAATAATAGAATATAAACAATTAACAATATTTGATAATTAACAGTTTTTGTTAACCAAGAAACAATTAAATCTCATTAGAGCGGTTTTATTATATTATCTCTTTTAAGAAAAACAAAAAAACGTGAAAATACGCGATAATAAAAATCCAAAACATACATATTACTAATTTGTAAAAAAATACTTTCTTATAAACAGTAAAAAACTTGGATGACGAATTTCTAAATTATACTTTACTTAATAAACAAACATCGTTCTTTGTAACGTAAATTCAACGAATATGCACGCGCATGCGTAAAACATATGAAAAATACGAGTAACGAAATCCAGCCGTGTGTAACGTTTCGTTACTCGTTACTAGATGTCGCACCCGTTACTCAGTACCGAATACATACGGTTTGCTACAGTTCTAGACGTAGTCAGAAACGAAACAAAGGGACTGCACTCTGTGTAGCCTAGCAGTTGCATTACACACGCACATATCCCCAGCACGTTCAGCATTTGTTATACTGAGTTCACAGGAATAGAATAATATTAATGAACAGACAACTAACGGAAGTTTGATAAAAGAAAGGACGGGATTCTATTTTTAAAGCCACGCACCTAGGTGGCGACTGCGAGGCTGAAGAATGTGACAGGTGTCAACGGCAAGATGTCTAGTGGCGAGCGAGAGGGGTGGAGATAAAGCAGACAAACAACCAAAGCGCGCTTCACGCGATCACGCCGTAAATTCCTCAAAAAGACCTCGTTATAGCCGTGTTCTCGCTATTACCGTGCTCGCTATAACGAGATTATAGTGTATTTGTTCAGCTTTTTCTTTAAAAAACGGGTCATTTTTGGGGATTGCAAGTGCCCTCTGCTCCTTAAACCATGTTGACGTAGGCCGGGGGTTTGCGTTAAAGAATGGTCGGTGATTTTAAGGGCGTCACCGTGTGTATGGGCACGGACCCGGTTGAGACACTCGGTCAGGGCCGTGACTTCGCCCTTGTGAGGCGTGACTCAAACCCCCTTTTGAAACTGCTTGAGTTCCTGGACCCAGTCCGCACTCAGCGTCGGGCCACCATACTACCGAACGCAGTGGGCTCTTAGGGCGTCCCACACGCCGCCATGCAGTAGGTGCTATACACGTGGGCACAAAGAAGAGAGTAGCACCGTTTCAAGTGCACGCCCTGGTTTTTTTGGATCTACACGCTCTCGCACACGTAAAGATTCAAACAGAAAATTCCTGAAGCACGAATCGGTTTATGGTGAGGTGTGGTCCACACACGTGGCCACACAATAAATTATGTAATCGTGGTTAAAAACTCGTACGGAGTGAAAATGGAAATAATTAAACAGCCCGCCGGCCGAGACTAGCCCCGAGGATAAACGTAAAAGGTATTTAGAGAATTAAATAACAAGCGGAAACTACTTATCGGTGAACGCAATCGGTGAGGTCTCGAGGGTGCTGGCGCGTCTGCTCTCGGCCGGTGATGACGAAGGACTGGGGGGAGTGAATGCTCTGCACAGGCAACCTGGCACCTTTCGCACTGAACCAAACTATCACTACGTTTTTAAGATTGCGTGCAAAGAGTTATTAATTAAAAACTAAACACACAAAACACTTTTATAATTATTGCGCACTTTATTGAGGCTATATTACTTAAGGACATACGGTAATTTAAAAGTTACATATTCAAATAAAGTCTGGCTTCGGGGGGACTCGGGTCCGCCTCGGGAATGTCCGTCGCCGTCCTTGTGTTATTCAGAATTACTTATTATCACTTACAAAACAAAAACCTCCCGGCTGATCTGCCGTGACACAAGCCCTTGGGGATAAAAATAAAAGTTCATAATTTAATTAATAATAATAAAAGGGAACAGAGCACTGCAGCTACGGCACCCTCTTGCGGGAGTCTGTGGCGTGCCGTTCAAAACACGTCGCGCACACGCGCACACGTAAGACGGTGGCGGGAGTGAAGACAAATGTCGGGAGGAGTTGAAGTGTGAGGATGGGTGTAGGGTGTGACATATCAGGCTCGGATCCCGGATGATGACAATGTCAAGAGTAAATTTTCAGTTGCTTTGTTTTTACCAACCTTAATTTTTTTTTACACTTTGATCACTACTTAGTGGACGCAGGGTTGGAGGGATAGCGGGGATATATATCCCATCCTTCCTCACCTATTGCTACTACTGTTGGCCATATGTCGGTGTGTTAATTTCTATAGTAATGTAATTTGAATACAGGTGTTTAATTTTTTTAACTTTTTTTTTCTTCAAAATCCCTCACCGAAAATGTTCCTGTATCTGCTTCTAGTCACACTTATTCATGATACCTTGCAAAGTAGACTGCAGCATTCCAATTTTATTGTTATAGTCATACATGGTACCAAAGGATTTGCATCAACTTTGATTATTATTTTTTTATTTATTTTTTCAGTTTTTCTTAAAATGATAATGCCTTCCCTTTAATGGGTCCACCACTACTATTAGATGCCATTGTACACTGTTTTTCACAACACTAAACGTTTACTAAGCTTGATAATTTTAACATCACCATAACAAGTACGATACAGACGAGAAAACATCAGGCTAAAAAGGAAATCTTAGAAAGTCAGGTAAATTAAAATGTTCGCCCTTACATCCATCTCAAAAAATATTTTACTTCAGTGTTCAACAAACAATGAAACTGTGTTTAGTTCCACAAATTGCCATGCCAATTGCATCAGGTCACTCAAACAGATCAACGAATAGCTGTTGATTGCTATGCATATTCTTCAAACGTTACGCCTCTAATTAGGGAAATGGTGTACAGATGGAACAGCTTCACAAAGTCCATACGAATGCAAGCAGATTATTGCTTGAAAAATGCAACTTGTAACAGCGTGCGGTGTGTAACAAAAGGTTTTGACGGTCATACGCAGTTATCAAATTCTTTGTTGTTGATTGGAAATAAATGTTGTAAAGTTGAATTGTAAATACTGTTTAAAGTTTTAAAACTAAACATTATTATATTAATTTTTTCCTCAAACGCTATTATATGCGGAAAGCATCTTAAATGCAAACGTTTTAAATGGGAATAAATAACATAGGGATATAAGGAAGTGGTGAAGGAAATGATTTTGTAAACGTAATAGGCAGGAAAACGTATTATGCAGGAAGGTCTTGAGCGAGTTTTACTTATCTTGCTTGATGTCATTCTCCTTGTATAGGTACCTGTGTTGTAAGGTATATCTACTAACAAATCTACAGATTATTAGCTTCTCTTAAATAATCCTACTGCATAGGAAATACCAAATCAATTGAATATTCTTACGGTTAGTACATAGTTTGTATAGAAGCTATTTCGAAACTGTTTTTATAGCATGGTGCCCATAAAATTAGTTTTTAGAAGCTGTTCTGAAGTCTGGACTGGTCAAGTCAAACCAAAAATATGAAAATGTTCAGTTTTATGCAGATCTTCTTCATGAACATTGCTGAGAAACTAACTTTGCATGCATCAGTAATGCTGAAAGCTAAAGAAACTATGTATCACAAAGCACCCAGTATGAAGCCTAGTTCATTTTGACCAGCATTTCATAAAGATCCTTTACACAACTTTATGGCACAGTTTGATAAAGTTAACCCCAGTGTTTTTGGACTGTGGTATTCAACATACAGGGAAGTTACGTTTGTTTGTGATGGTCTGGCTGCGACGTGAACTCCCTCCTTATAGGCGGGAGAATTTGTATGACTTTTTAAGCAGTATAAGTGCTCTGTAAATAATATATTCCATAATTAAAGCCAAAAAACTTTCAGAATATATATAAATAACTGTACAAATTCTAAGCCATAATCACTTAAATTAAATTATTAGGGTTCTCTTGTAACCAGAACTGCTCATTAATTCTGTACTTACAATTTTTTTTTGTCTCAAGAATACCCTGATGAAGATGGTATGATAAAGTATCTATGCTACATTTATTTATTTGTGTGTGTTTTTTTACTAATTTTTTGTGCCCCATTTTTCTTCGTGAATGTTTTTTTTACTACCTGCATTTAGAGCAGTCATCTTTCCCCCGCTCCTTTTCAAAGTTCTCTTCAGCATGCTGTATGCTGTCTACAGCAAACGTCTCTTTTTCTCTACCGTTTCGCTGAGTTCTGTGTGAAATGTGTCCCAGAGCTGTGGATTGGAGTTTGCTACATAGATGTTTTTTTCTTAATTTAAGTGATGGATTATTATTTTCTCATAATTAACATATTCTTCTTTAGAACCTAAGTTTATGTTGGATGTTTCTCTTAAAGTTAATATATTTTAGTCGGGAACAACACAAACGACGACATCATTGGAGGTCACATGCTCAGCTGTTTCATTTTGTATGTACCTTGTGCATGCGCACGCACCTGGTGGTCACAAGTTGAACTAATGGTATGCTCTTTACAGTGTCTCTTGACACCGCTTATAAAATAAAGTCTCACGCCTTTGTGTAATATAAAGCATTACAGAACAATATAGAGATAATTAAGGTTCCTTACTGGACACACAACACTATGTAGGACATGTACTGAAGAAAAGATTTGAAATTGTCCGTGCATAGAGCCAGTACACCTTAGGTTAACACAGTAACACACATCAACTCAAACAGAGCTTATCTCTCAACACACAAAACTTAGTAGAGCCTAAACATTTGGTAAATATATCAGCAAAATTTTTGTTAGACTGTACAAAACCAACGTTTATCATCTGCTTGTTGACAATATCTTTCTGAAGAGTAAATTTTACGTCAGTATGCTTGCAATGCTTTGTATTTTCACAAATTGACATCTTGTGAATTGCCCCTTGAGTGTATATTACTAACCTGCTCTTCACATCCCCTGTTTCATCCTCAAACTCTTACAAAAATGCCTTTCAAGTGGAGTAATTCTGATGCTGCTAGGTTGCATGAAGTGTGTTCTGCCTGTGCTGAACTCAGAGCAACAGCTTGCTGTGTCTCTGAGCTCCAGGACACCAAGTTGTTGCCACAGCGAAATAATGGCATCCCAGTGGCGCTCTTGCGATCGGTCTTGTCACCTCCCCAGTCTGCACCGCCATCCGCACCGTTCTGGATGTTTCTGCTGCTCCAAAGTTCTGTTGATAGTTTCCTTTGCGTACCTTCTTAGCTGCATTCCATAGCGGACGATTTGGTTTATCCAAAATGCGGCTCAAGCACGACGTAGCAAATGCTATCTCTGGCCTGCTAATCTGAGATTGGTAGATCGAGCTGTCTATAAGCTCTCAATAGGGAACATCTACAACAGTTTCTGTCCCATTGGTATGGGAACCCCTTTGCATTTCTCCAAGTCGAACTTCTCTTTGTCATTTTTTCAATAAGATTATGCTGACCTATGTCCACCCTATTGCCAACTATTGTCACTTCTGTCCCAATGAAACAGTGTACGTCTCCTAGGTCCTTGGCACTAAACTCTTCCCTTAGTCGTTTAGGTATTTCTTCTTATCTTACTGTCTCACCAAACAGCAAAATGTCAGCCCCCCATATGACCAACCACATACTGTCTCTGATATATAACAAACATCAGGTTGTTTTTTTGTTGCAAACTGATTGAATCTTTGGTTCCGACAATGTGGTGACTCACGAAGCCCATACAAAGCACACTGAAGTTTCAGGATTTTTTTTTATCTTTAACTCCTTTTGGTTAAAATATGGCTAGTGTCCCATTCAATAATTCTGTTGGAACATACATTTGTTTCATAGTCCAATCTTTCTGTAGAGAGGAGGACAATGCAAGTCTGATAGTGGTTATTTTTGCTATAAGTGTGTACACTTGTTCACTTCTGCCTGTTTGGAAACCTTTTTGCCACAAACCTAGCCTTCTTGGTTCCATCTGGTTTGGTGTGGAACACTCATCTTGTTTCAATGGATTTGATTTCCTTGGTGGATCAGCTGTAGTCCATGTCTGGAATTCTAGTTCTTTCTGGATTGCATTTCTCCATTCATCACTTTCTTGTACTGCTTCTTCATAAGTCTGTGGATTACTTTCACTCACCAAACAGTAGGCAACGTACAGTTCATAATAATCTAGATGTCTCAATTTTATTATTCCCCTCTTAGGTGTAGTGGGGAAGTGCCCTCATTCTCATCTTTACATCCATGAAACTCCTCGTCATTTTCTGGTGCAGTAGGTGTTTCTTTCATGGCAGGTGTTTCTTTGTTTTCTGATACTGCATTGGCTTTTTTTAGGGTTTTCTTCACCAACTCTAACAATCAGTGTGTTCTGTTTTTCTTCTTCTCCTCTGTAGAACATATCAGTCTTATTGAATGTCACATCTCTTGATACCTGCATACTGTTACAGGGTCCCATAATATATAGCCCTTTGGACTATAGCCAACCATCCTTGTTTGTTTGGCTGTGGGATCCAACTTGTCTCTTTGAAGCAGTTTCATTGCCCATGATTTAGCACCAGAGATTTTCATTTTTGCAAGGACCACCTTCCCAAGAAAACGTTGTGCAGGGATTTTTCTTTCAAGTGCTGCAGTTTGGGAATGATGGAGTTGATACGCTACAATGCGTATGGCTTCGCCCCATACATGTTTCGCCCGATTTGTTTATACATTCTCTCACTAACACCTTTCTCGAAACAAAATTACTTGAATAATTTTGCTGAAGGAAACTCCTCCCCATTGTCACATCTTATACATCTAGCACAGTTTGTTTCAAACTGGGATTCTAGTTGTTTAACGTAATTGATTACACTTTCTGCAGCGTCAGCTTTAGTCTTGAGCAAATACATAACACAGAAATGTGAGCAATGATCTGTGATTGTCTGGTAGTATCGCTCACAATTACTTGTAGTAGTTGAGACAGACATCTTTATATAGTAGCTCTCCAATCCGGTTATACCTCGGTGAAGTACTTGGATAAGGTTGTCTGTTGGCATTTCCTCGACAACAAGGATCGCACACTTTGCTTTGATGATGCCTCCCATTGACCTCAAACTATGGTGTTTCAGGTGGCCAAGTCTTTTGTGCGACAGGTCTTTGACATTTACCAAACAACACTTTTCCTCTACCGATGAGAAAAACTTTATGACATACTATTTTCCCAGATGTACTACATAATTTTTTCTGGCCACTGTCATCTACTATTTTGCACTATTGGCACTGAAGATCACCTTGTTTCCTGAGTCAACCACCTTTTTTACAGATAGCAAATTGAATGTAAAGTTGGGCACCGTAAGTCACCCTTATGAAGTTTTACATGTCTCGTTATGATTTGCAAATAACTCATCACCATTTGTGACTCTTATCATGAAAGGAACTTCAATGTCTTTAATATCTGTCACATGTGATAGTGATAGCGAATCTGGCGAGACCAGATGATCTGTACAACCAGAATCAAGAACAAACTTGATTTCTTCCACACTTCCATTTCCACTAATTAGCGCTGTCTCGTCTGTCTTTGTTGTAACCACAAATGAAATCTCTGTCTCTTCAGGACAAACGTAGCTTGAGCCATGTCTGTTGCCTCCACGATAACTGTCACTGATTTCGGCCTGTGTAACTCTTATTCACTCGATTGCGAAATCCATCTCTCGTGTTGGGGTGATGTTCCACTTTGGAGGAGTCTGCAATCAAATGACGAGCATCTCCACAGCCAAAACATTTTCGGAATTGTTTAGATGCAACGAATCAAGATTCCTTACTCATATCATCTGGTTAGAGAATTTTCAGCTTTAATTTCACATCAAGAAGTCTTGACTTAGCAAAGCCTAATGTTGTCTGTGTCCATCGTTTCCAGCACTTGACAACGTTCGGAAAGTGTCAGTAACTTCGTAATCTTGCTAGAGTGTAGATCCCATTCCCTCTAAATCAGAAATCAAACTATCCAATTTGTTTAAATGCTCCTGCAGAGATGTTTTGCACTTCAGTTTTAGCCGTTTCTTTCTTATCAGTAACTTCGAGATACTCTTCCTCTCAAAAATACCAATTAAAGCAAGCAGCACGTCCATGGCTATTCTAGCATCCTTAACATAGTCGTGTGACAATCTGTAACGCTTGAATTTCTTATGTGCTGTTTTTGCCCTGACAATATCATTTCCTGTAAACTCATGTAGCTTTACTTATCCATCCAGGATCCATCTCACCTCTTTTTCATTAAGCAAAGACAATACTCAGAACTTCTGGTTCTTAAAATTTGCATCCATTAGTTGTGGATAAGGTGTGGAAGGACCCTCCGCCATTTCTCGAACACACACCTGGTGGTCAGGAGCCAAACTAATGGTAGACTGTTCACAATGTGTCTTTACAGTTTCATCTGACTGTGTTGACATTAGTCAGTGCAAGAACTTGTAGCTAAAGTTCTTAAAAATTCTTTACACAACTTAGAATAACACAAAATTCTGCTAAATTGCATAATAAATGTTATAACACAAGTTCATGTACATTGTTTTAAATTTTAATAATTTAAACATGCTCAAACTTTGACTTATATATTCATTTTGCAAATGTAAGTAACTTTTTTATGGTTATATTTTCGAAACGCTTTTCTTAAACTAGCTGTGCCTCATGAGTAGTACAAAAAAATTTTTGCACTTGTCAATTGAAACTTTCATAGTTCAGATTCCAGGTAGTATGATGCACTATCAGTGAACAATATCATTAGTGAATGATTACACTTTAATTATTGTGCAGGCTTGTGCATTAAATTGTATTTTTATATTTGCACTTTTCATCCTAAGTTAATCATTCTATGAGTAGATGTGTAACTGAATGCTGATGAGTATTGTGTGAACTAGGTTGTTTGAATATAACAACAGTGCAAAATTTTAGTTTTTTTTTTATATTACTTATTATTAGAAATTAAGTGATTTGACATGTAAGAGCTTTTTTATTTTTATATATAGCAAACTGGCTGCATGAACTAGCTAAGCTAGATTTCACTTTCTTGACCCATTGATGTAAACAGATTTAGTACTACCCTGACGTCGTCTGGCCGACGACCACCCCAGAGCCCGACCTGCACCCGCCAGTATACGCTCCCGCTAACGGAACACACCCCTGGCCATGGCCCACCCGAGTCAGGCGACCCGAACAGCAATCAAAGACAAAGCCGCGGAAACCTGAGTAGACAAGAGAAGAACCGTACCCATTCCTCCTAAAACATTAAATTAGGATTTTAGCGACAATAAAATCTCTTCCAGACACACCCGTTTGGAGTCTAGCGTAATGAGGTCACGCCTGGCGCGAGAGAGGCCGAGCCTCCCTCGGACGCCATGCCAGTTCGGCAGTTCAGCGCAGCTCACGGACCGGGGCGGACCTACGTCCCACGGAGAGGCAACATCCTTTGTCTACATCGAAAGTAACGTCCGGTAAATATAGTCACTAATTAACAGAACCCCTTTTATTACTTAACCTCTCCGTGAGTACCCGGTCCCTTTTTTCGGTCCAGGACCTAATCCGGCCGCATCAATTTAAAGACACCCCGCACCACACTTGGTCAGCGGGGCTGCTCTTCAGTATACGGCACGGGCCGCCTCCCGCAACTTACAGAACTTTATTTAAGGTCACGCGCACGGCGCTGACCACAAACCCGCAAGGGAACTTGGACAAACTTAATTGCGGTGCGTGTTTCACCACAGTGGGCACAACACCCGCGCCGAGACATTTGCATACGGGATTGGCCGTCTCCAATCGTCCACCCCCTTAATTCAGTGTATTTTTGTGTCTCGTACTTTGTATTGCTAACTTACGTTACCCGAGTAACGAGTGCCACGTAATTTGTGCGCGCCCCCTTAATTCAGTGTATTTTTGTGTCCCGTACTTTGTATTGCTAACTTATGTTACCCGAGTAACGAGTGCCACGTAACTTGTGCGCACCCCCTTAATTCAGTGTATTTTGTGTCCCGCCTTTGTGTTACGAAATTACGTTACCCGTGTAACCAGTGAGACGTATGAGACGTAGCAGCGTCCGAGGCCACGTAACGCGGAACACAAACCATACGGCGCCACGGAATAACGAGTAAACCCCCCCCGGGGACCTCTGTAGAGTGTTGTATTGTGTACGACTCGTTCCTATGAATAAAAGGTACGACACCACCACCTTAACTCCACGCCTCTTATTTAAAATCATCTCACGCAACACCGCCGCCGGCCCTAGTGGGCCACGCAGGGGCACATACATCCACGACCCCCAAACTCACGACTAGAACCGAGCTAGTCTGGCGCCCACCCGGACAATACGTAGCAAGAACCGCCTTTTCCCACTAGGAGCCGCACCGGGACTCGAGCCCGAGACCCCGGACGACGGCATTTGGCGCCCGCTGCGTGGGGCAGAAAATAACGTGAAAATTTTTTTTTCTCCACCTCCTGGACATTTTCGAGATAAATTCACCAACAGGCGACAGCGGAGACACGAAACGGCCATTTTGGACACAGGAAGGGTCGAAGGCCAGACAGACCGGCGCGACGAGGCGAGCGGACAAAGGACACTCCAACCACCCCCACCTCCACACGTCATCACGGCGAGGCGAGCAACGGAGCGACGTCACCACCCCCACCCCGCGCGGACCGTTTTCGCCTCCTCTTTGTGCGGCTGTCCGGGCGCTCTCGGCCATCGCCTCACACGCCCATCCGCACCCCCGCCCATGCCGCGGCCATTCTCGGCCTCTGTTTTGTGCGGCTGTCCGGGCACCTGCCTAGCCGGCGAGCGCGACCCCGCGCGCAGACTTGCACAGCGCGCACAGAGCCACGAGTGAAAAACACGACTCGACACAGCTGAACACGCACGATAACAAGAGATGGATGCAGACGAATGCAGTGGGTGTTACCACCTCTACCCGAGATGGTACTTAAACGGCAGGATCGCCGCGGGGTACGAGTGTGGCTATTGTCAAGAGTATCGCACATACGGGATGACGATGTGTGGAAGCCGGTCGTGTCCTGGAGGAAGTAGCATGGGCTACCACTGCGACGAGTGTACCGACCTATGGCATCGTGACTGCACCAACGAGCGTGAAGGTACTTTGAGGCGCGAGTCCTTCACGTTCACGTGCGCGCGATGTACCGCAGGACGAGCCACCCAAGTGCAGTATTCGGGAGCAGCGCTACTAATTCCTCCCCTACGATACGCCGCGACAATTCACGACATCGAGACGCCACTCACGCAGACGCAAGACGTATCACGAACTCACGCCCCGACGACATCCGCACCGTCACGTACAACCGTCCCGACGCCGACACTCACGCAGACGCAAGACGTATCACGAACTCACGCCCCGACGACATCCGCACCGTCACGTACAACCGTCCCGACGCCGACGACCTTCATCATGCCGCCAACAATCCCGCTCCCGTCGCCTCCTGTCCCGGAGCCACCAACCTCGGCATCCCTCGTAGACCTGACGCCTCCCGACCCAAGTCCGGAAACACCGTCACCAGCGAGACCACGCTACATCAACCTGACGCCACTCACGCCGACGCACTACGCCTCACCAAGGACGCCTTCCGTCCCGACGCCGACGCTCGTCACCCTCTCGCCGCCAATCCTGCTCCCTCCGCCTCCGGGCCCAACGCCACCAGCCTCAACACCCCTCGCAGACCTGACGCCACTCAACATGACTGCGACGACGCTTGACCCGCCAAAGCCGACCGAACGACGCACGACGCCGACCGTCCCACCGCAGTCTGCCACGACGACCCGAATCCGCAGCGTGTCGGAGACACCTCACGACGCCGGGATGGCCTCGCCACCGCACCTGACCACTGTCACAGTGCCGCGAAGGACCGTTCCGACGCAACCCGCGTCGTCTACGACACACGCCTCATCCGGGACGCCACCAGACTCGGCACCGACACGTCGCGCCACACCGTCGCCACCGCCTAGCTTCAATTACATGCAGCCGTCGTCACTGCCACATGAGCGCGCGGTCTCAAAAGGGACGCTGGAAAACGGAATGCCCAGGGCCACGACGCCGAGACGCCTGTGCGAGGCCCCGCCACCGGGACTCGCCCCGCGGTGCCCGCCTGGCTTCGAGGCACAGGGGATGGAGCCCACCAAAACGAGACAGACGCGCACGACATCGACGTCGACGCCGTCTTCGGCACCGCCTGAAACATCAAAAACGCTAGAGGCGCCACGACGCCGCCCCTCGGCCGGCCTGCCACAGCAGCCACCGAGGCGACGCGCAATCTGCCCTCAAGAGGCGCCACGACGCCGCCCCTCGGACAGCCTGCCACAGCAGCTGCCGAGGCGACGCGCACACTGCCCTCAAAAGGCGCCACGACGCCGCCCCTCGGCCAGCCTGCCACAGCAGCCACCGAGGCGACGCGCACACTGCCCTCAAAAGGCGCCACGACGCCGCCCCTCGGCCAGCCTGCCACAGCAGCCACCGAGGCGACGCGCAATCTGCCCTCAAGAGGCGCCACGACGCTGCCCCTCGGCCGGCCTGCCACAGCAGCTGCCGAGGCGACGCGCGCTCCGCCCTCAAGAGGCGCCACGACGCCACACCGTGACGTCACCGCGGCTACCGGGTCGCCTGAGCTCCCTGCATCTGCCTGACGCAATGCAGGTCGACGCCACGGCACCTGGACGCCCGACCGCCCCCCCACCGCACGTGACCGCCACTCGGCCGATGACACCTGTCATCCGTCTGGCACGACGGGCCGCGAAACGCCCGCATGTCGGCAAGGCTGAGCCGGGCCGTGCCGAGCGCCGCCCGCGCTTGCAGCCCGCCTACCGAGAGCCACCTGACCTTGGTCGCCGCCGCCCCTGCCGGCCGGCACCCTGGCCACCACCGCACCGCTGCACGCTGCGAGACACCGCAGCCACACTCGGAACCACTGTCACCCCCCGAGAACGAGTCCGGGGAGGTGCTTAGGGCACAACCGCACAACGACCACGCCGACACCACCCTCATGATGATGGAACTGGACGACGGGGACGAGGAGGCCTCTACTCCAAACCCGCCCGGTACACCGGAACGGGAGAGGAGGCTGTACCCATCCACGCCGTACCAGACACTGAGGGCCAACGTCAACAGGCCAGCACCCGGATGTTCGGCGTGGGACGACCCGGGACAGGTGCTCGGGCCCTACCAACTGCGGCCACCGAGAGCGCCACCCGGGTGGAGCTGTTGCCGGAGCTAGGAGGCGCCACGACGCCGCCCCCGGCACGCCTGCCACGACGGCAACCGGGGCGGCGCGCACGCTGGCCCAGTCGGCCACAATCACCAGGTCCAGTGCGCTGACCCTATCAGCCGCTGACCCCGCCCAGGCGCCACGACGCCGCCCCCGGCACGCCTGCCACGACGGCAACCGGGGCGGCGCGCACGCTGGCCCAGTCGGCCTTGATCACCAGGTCCAGTACGCGGAGCCAACCAGCTGCTGAGCCGCGAACCACGCCGGGATGGAGTGGCCGGAGCTAGGGGTGGCCCCATGTTAGCGGGACCATAAGCGGCGCAAGGTCGGGCTTCACAGGGGGGGGGCGTTTGACGTCGTCTGGCCGACGACCACCCCAGAGCCCGACCTGCACCCGCCAGTATACGCTCCCGCTAACGGAACACACCCCTGGCCATGGCCCACCCGAGTCAGGCGACCCGAACAGCAATCAAAGACAAAGCCGCGGAAACCTGAGTAGACAAGAGAAGAACCGTACCCATTCCTCCTAAAACATTAAATTAGGATTTTAGCGACAATAAAATCTCTTCCAGACACACCCGTTTGGAGTCTAGCGTAATGAGGTCACGCCTGGCGCGAGAGAGGCCGAGCCTCCCTCGGACGCCATGCCAGTTCGGCAGTTCAGCGCAGCTCACGGACCGGGGCGGACCTACGTCCCACGGAGAGGCAACATCCTTTGTCTACATCGAAAGTAACGTCCGGTAAATATAGTCACTAATTAACAGAACCCCTTTTATTACTTAACCTCTCCGTGAGTACCCGGTCCCTTTTTTCGGTCCAGGACCTAATCCGGCCGCATCAATTTAAAGACACCCCGCACCACACTTGGTCAGCGGGGCTGCTCTTCAGTATACGGCACGGGCCGCCTCCCGCAACTTACAGAACTTTATTTAAGGTCACGCGCACGGCGCTGACCACAAACCCGCAAGGGAACTTGGACAAACTTAATTGCGGTGCGTGTTTCACCACAGTGGGCACAACACCCGCGCCGAGACATTTGCATACGGGATTGGCCGTCTCCAATCGTCCACCCCCTTAATTCAGTGTATTTTTGTGTCTCGTACTTTGTATTGCTAACTTACGTTACCCGAGTAACGAGTGCCACGTAATTTGTGCGCGCCCCCTTAATTCAGTGTATTTTTGTGTCCCGTACTTTGTATTGCTAACTTATGTTACCCGAGTAACGAGTGCCACGTAACTTGTGCGCACCCCCTTAATTCAGTGTATTTTGTGTCCCGCCTTTGTGTTACGAAATTACGTTACCCGTGTAACCAGTGAGACGTATGAGACGTAGCAGCGTCCGAGGCCACGTAACGCGGAACACAAACCATACGGCGCCACGGAATAACGAGTAAACCCCCCCCGGGGACCTCTGTAGAGTGTTGTATTGTGTACGACTCGTTCCTATGAATAAAAGGTACGACACCACCACCTTAACTCCACGCCTCTTATTTAAAATCATCTCACGCAACACCGCCGCCGGCCCTAGTGGGCCACGCAGGGGCACATACATCCACGACCCCCAAACTCACGACTAGAACCGAGCTAGTCTGGCGCCCACCCGGACAATACGTAGCAAGAACCGCCTTTTCCCACTAGGAGCCGCACCGGGACTCGAGCCCGAGACCCCGGACGACGGCAACCCATTAGTTCTGTAAGAACAAGAAAAGTAAAGGAAGCTCACACACTACAGATCTTACAAATGCTGTATAAATGGGATGGACCGCCATTGGCTATGATAATTGCACAGAAGACCCATGCACATGCATGTAACTTTGAAGAAACATAACCATTCAAGCAATGTTGCTGAAATGTATTTGAAACTTTGTGTGTCGTACAGCACAATGAGAGTGTCGTACACAGTTAAACATAAAAAGAATAAATCACTTCAGATAAAAAACTAACAGTTTAAAGTGGCTGTGTTAAGTTTATTCAGTACACTGGCTATTTAATGAAATCAGTACAACGTAAATTATTCAAGGAACCAGTATTATTAGCCTTTATGAAATTATATTGAGAATTATATTAATTCAAATTATAAATCAACAGAAAATTAGGTACCAGATGAAATCATTAGTATTATTTCTTGAATATATTGATTTCAGTGACAAAATTCTGTGAAATTTGATGCTTACATTTAGCTTGACTCAAGGGTGTATGTATTTAGTTCCAAAAAGAATGCAGGAGTATATTTCAAAATGTATCTAATCTCTTTCAAGGTTGTAGTTATGACTTCTCACGGATGATACAGTTTTTCTATTTCATAATTAGTTTCTTTCAAAGTTGTGAAATTCCAACAACCAACCTGTTAATAAAGTTTCATAAAAACATTTTTGCCACTCCCCCTTGGATATGCCCTTTACACACATGCACGCACACCTTTAAACTTAAGAACAAACCCAAAAAAAAATTAAAAACTACACATTTGAAATATAAATTGAGTTTAAATAATTTATTCATATTAACATGTCATTTCTTTCAAAATGGACAAGCAAACTTCTCTTGTCTTGTCAAAGGTTTCCTATGTACCTCCAGTGTATTGAAATATTTGTTGACGCCATGTAGCAAGTGCTTTAAGTGGGCCGTACTTCGTCATCAGACTGTACACTGCATAATGAGTTACCCCTGCTAAAGAAAGTGATGGTGAAATATCTCTGTTTTTATCAATGGGCCGAAGAAAAAAGGAATTATCATTTTCTTGGAACTGCTGTCTTTACCAGCTCCTTTGTGCATGATAAATATATAGTCATTTAGCTCATTTATTGATCATACGAGTGTATCTCGTTTCACTGGGCATGTGGCTGCAGTATCGTGTGAAGGCTGTGTGGAATTTTCTATTCCTCTGAAGCATTATAGAAAAGGTATACGACAGCCGTGTATCTTAGTGGTCTTGGAAGGAGGCTGGTGTTCATAAATCTGGTGCTTGCCTCGGAAGACAGCGTTGCGAAAGTGTGTCCCTGAGCTATGTGATTCAAGTACCCATAATGCCCTCCCGTCAACTCACTCATGAAGACTGCCGCTGTCTGGAATTGTACCCAGCATTCACCTGGCAACTCATTTTGCATGCGGCTATTCTATGTTTTGTTTTAAGTTTACTGTGGGATGATTGAATTATTGAAGTTGAAGATGAAACTCGTGTGGCAACGTAGTCATCAGAACTGCTACCAAACCCTACGCTTGGTGGCGGGTATTAAAGGGTACTGGTCCTTAAAACTCATGGGTACCGTTCTAGAGTTAAGAAGGTAGAGCAGCTCTTTGTACACCTCAACTTGTGACAAATCTATGTCATACGAGCGGCTGTTGTTGAGTGCTGACAGATAGCACACGTAAGACTTGATACTAGTACACAGTGGAAATGTAGAAAAAATGTTATATTCACTATCCTTTACACTTTACAGGGTCGATTTAAGGTCTCGTTCAAGGTCATTATTTTGTATTTATGTGTAACACAGTTAAAAATTTAGACTTTTTGAGTGGCCGAACTTCAAATGAATGAAAAATATATATACAGTGCCTATTTTTTTTTTTTTTTTTTTGTAAAATTATAAATTAGGTAATAAAGTTGAATTTTTAACATTTTTGTGCATTATGGATAAGGAGAACTAAATGAAATAACAATTGAAAGTTTTTTTTTTTGTTTAAAGGCAATGCTGGTGGCTGCTGCAAGATATGGTTTAAATTTGTTTCATAAAATTTATTATATTTTGCCTTCTAAAATCATAAAAATACTAAAAAAAATTTAAAACACTAGGAAAAATTAAATAGTTTTTTTTTTCTAAAAGAAATTAAACCATATCACGTAGTAGCCAGTGAAATTTACTTTAAACTTAAAAAGTGATTGACGGACGGATGCGACGGATCACCGCGAGTCCAGCTCTGCTCACCAACTAAGCAGCGGCAGACACGGCCTGTGAGCTAAACCCTCGACGTGACTAGGGCTGTCTTGGAGAGGTGAATCTGCAGTGGTCCACTATCGCCTTCTGCAGTGTGAAGGTGACGTGGACACAGCACAAGAATTGGTCCTGAACTCAAAACTGGAAACTCCCTGGTGCAGTCGAGAATTTAAGCTGGAACCTTTGCCCTACTAGCCAGGCAACATGACCACTTTACTGGATTAAGAGTTTTTCAATGTAACTATTAAAAGTAACCAAGAGAGGAAATACAAAATGGAGACAGTGTCAGTAACTCATAGCAGTGGCGAATTCATAATGAGTATTAATAGTTGAATGGGGCCCATGTAGTGATGTATGCAAGAGGGAGTTAAAATTATATTTATAATGGCCTGATGTATTTTTTCATTGTTTATAAATTATCTGCAGAATTAATGCTATGTTTTCGATAGTTTGTAATACATATATAATCTTCATATGTAATCTGATTGCTTAGCAGATAAAATGTGAAGTTTGGTTGAATTTTTGAATTAATTATGAGCTAAAATATGGGCGTTTGATCTCCAGACACATGTATCCGCCTTCCCTACCCTTTCACACATTAAAACTACATTTTGATTAGTGGTTATTTCATAAATGTACAAGGGGGAAAGGTGAGTGTTGAATGAGTTGCTTCATGAAATCACTTAGTACTAGGACGAGTCGCTCCCAGTTACCTTCAGTCTCGCCAGCAAATGAGGCGCAAAGCACGCAGAGAACCTAGTTGCGGTACCAGAAGGCTGACGGAGAAGGAATTTGGTGAAACCTCATTTAAATTTAACGCACAAAACATAGGATTGAGAAATCATGACTAGACTTTAAAACATATGCAATCGTGAACAGTACCAGGCCACAGGGCTGAGAAACAGACATGATTGAGCAATGTGATGAGTCAGTGTTTTTGACATGATTTTATACATATTAAACAAAGTATTACGCTTAAGAAAAACAGTAGCGGTCATAAGAATTGCGTGACCACGTGGGCGGGAACCGGATATGCTGGATTGCAAACGAGACCAACTACATAACGTATTGTTCCGTGATGAGAGAAGCATCATGATACCTTTAATTGCAAATCTCACCTTCCAAATACGTAGCTGCAAACGTTACAAGCCAATGTGGCTGAAGATGAAAACGGAATACAAGACCAAAACTATATTAAACTCGAGCCCAATAAATGCAAAGTAGATTGTAAAAGCTAATTTATAACTATAGTAATTAGCAAATAAACATATACATTAAATGCAGAACCAAACTAAGGGCAGAAGATGCATGGTGATCGAAATACAGTGATGGACCTCTCTCATTGTGAGTTCTCCAAGGACGGGAACTACTTCGCCGTAACAGAGTTTAATGTCACCCACTAATGAAAGAGGAGCTCTCTACAATGTTAATAGTGGGAGACAAGCACAAGAGGAAATTATTTCTTAACAAGTTAACATACTGATATCTCCAGGAGGGACTCCGCGGAGAATACCGTGTTTTATCGCATAAATGTCGCACACGCATAATCGTCGCACCAATATTTTAGGGCATCAAAATTTTGATAAAAAAACCTCTCACGTAAACGTCACATGATGTGTTTGGTCTCACTATTATATTCCAAGCGCTTTGTGTAGTTATTTTTTTCGTATAAAACTATGTATTTTAAAGTATAAATCTAATATTTATTCAGACATTACCACTTACTAATTTAATTACCGGAAATTCGAAGTTGTCTGATGTGTAAATTTCTTTTAAAGACTTTTTAAACATTATAACCTTTATCTTTTCTCCTGTATCGCCGCAGTGTACCGCTTATAAAAATGTAGCCAGCGCTAGTTGGCATCATTCATGTTTGGTTATCTAATAAGAACTACGAACAACGGCACACAGCCAGAACACAAGGTATCCAAACATGAATCTAGATAGTGGCAGATTTAGACAAGAAGATTTAGAAAAGATGTTAACTCAGACCCTTCATACTTGTGTGGCCACTACACATCAACAGAATAACATAACAGACTACTACATACCGAAACAACTCACTGGGATACTCGTACTCTTAGAAGACCAGGGCTCTCTAGCTGAGCACCATGTGCAGGCAGATGTTAGCAAGAGCTCTCGTGCGCTTGCCCCAAAACCTAGGGAGGAGCAGTAGGGGAAAGACTGAGAGGGAAAACAAGGTAAAGAGGACTGGGGAAGGATAGGAACAAAACAAGGGGGAAGAGGAAATAAACACAAAGACCCAAATGCCGTGACGTCTTTTTGATGTTGCACGGCTCAACATGATTCAATTAATCCTGAGAAAATATTTGTGATAAAAAAAAAAGTGAGCTACTGGTTGTGTGTTCGTAAAAGATTTACGTATTTTCTAATCCAACTGTAAATCATTGGGGAGAATTTGTTGCCCAAATTAAGTGATTGAATATTGCATCCCAACACTGGGCTCGCTATATCTTGTTCATGCAAGAGGTATCCACTAATAAATATTTGTCTTTGAGACCCATTCAAATGTTATTTTCATAATTTATTCATACAAATATCTAGAAATGACTTTAAGGTTATTACCATTGTATATTAAAATACAATTAAAATACATTGTGACATCATTTTAATAACATGCTATTGTATAGCATTTTAGATCTTCGAAATAACTGGTTTAACTGAGGGGAAATAGGACACAAGACATTGTGACCGGTCAACAGAAGTAATTTGGATTAGGCTATGATTATAATTCATCTTCTAACAGTCACCTCTAGCACCCATTGGTGCAGGACATACTGGGATCATAGTTTAGTGCTTAGATCATATCTCTAATTTACAAACTTTACTTCATATCTCAGTGGACAATCGAACCAAACTTATTGAATTCTTGTACAAGGGGAGGGGAACTAAGCTGTACTTTGTTTTCACACATGATACACATTTGTTTTGCATTGATTAAAGCTGAGTTAGGTTATGAAAATATTTAAATTTCTTCTGTGTGCAGCTTGGCAAACATAAAGAAACAATTTTGATCCAATGATGTAAGACAGTGTTATCTTAAAAAAATATTATGTTTTTAAACTTATATAATTTTAAAAACAAAAGCATCCTCATTAAAACAAAACAAAATAAAATCTTGGTTTCTTTTAGGTTATGTAAGAAACTTGAGTTAAGAGGGAGATATGTTAAATGCTGTTATAAATGTGTCTGTTACAAATATGGAAAACATGCTGATTATATGTACTTATAAGAACCGTTATTGCTCTGTACTAATTTCTTCATTTCCTGTGCTCTAGGAATGGGGCATGTGAGATGCAGTTAAGTGGGCCCTTGTTCATCCATGGTTACCGCCCTTAAGAATGTCACGACGACACCCTGACCACTTAAACAGTTCGGAGTGTGTGCATGATGTGAAGTGTCTTTAGCCTTAAGCACGCATACACCCTTACTGCTAATGCTGTGTTTTGGTGTTTTAAGTTAACTTTATGTTTACATATATACTGGATGTTACCTTTCGCAATAATATTATGTGCTAGTTTTTTTTTTAACTAAATTTGGGTTAAATATTTTTTTTAGTTAAAGTGGTATTTTGAACAAAATATCAATTTTATTCTCACCTTGCTGTAGACACCATCTCTATAGCCTGAGTACTACTGTTCTAATAGAACTATGTACTGCTTTGTGATTGGTCCCAACCCAGGAACCGTAATTTTCAAGTATTCATGCGAGCTCGAACTTCCTGATTGATTAAATGGAGGGGGGGAAAAAAATGTATTGAATCAGCAAATGCTGGACACGTCTATTGTGAGTTAGCACGTGACCGGTGACGGGCGCGCCTGTGTCGCGCAGGATCGTGGTCTGCCTCGACGAGCCCCGCGCGCTCGCCCAGCCCCGCGCGCGGCCGCCACCGCGCCGCGCGCTACGGCACCACCAGCCTGGAGCAGCGGTCGCGCTCGCCCTCGCCGCTGGGGGGCCGCGCCAGGCCGGCGGCCGTGCCGGCGCCGCACCAGCACAGCTACCCGGTGCTGGTGGCGCGGCGGGGACACGGCCGGCGCCTGCCCCCCACACCCAGCAAGCCCTCCACGCTGCAGCTGCGGCCAGCGTCCATCAACTTCCCCAGGCTGAACGCTTCCCCCACGCGCTGCCCGGCCGCGCCCGGCCCCCCGTGCCCCCTTAGCTTCGAGCAGGCGGTGGCCATCGGGCGCGGCGGCCGCCTGCTGCCCTCGCCCGTCCCCAACGGCTACAAGCCGGGCCAGCAGCGCCGCGCGCGCCACTCCGACTCCGACGACGACGACTGGTGCTAGCCCCTCCTGGCCGCCCCCGAGCCGGCCCAGCCTCGGGACCGTGGGATAACCTACAAACTGCTCCCTGACAACTCTTAATTGCCTGTAACCTTTATTCCTCGTGAGATGAATCGTCACAGCCCCGTAGACGCAGGATGCTCGCTCGGGGCGGTGTCCTTTCAGCTTCGTGCCGGGCGTGTGGACGATTGCGTGCGGTCTCCGGGGGCAGTCTGCTCTTGTCGGCTCGTGGCTTACCGCGGACCCTCGGTCAGTGTCCGGCCGGCCGATCGCGGCTCAGCTTTAATGACGAGTGTACGTGCAACTCACGGATTCTCGCTCGACGAGAAATTAAATTACTGCCAACTTTTTGAAGCAAGAATGCTGAATGTGAATTTAAAAATAAAAATAAAAAAAACAATTTGTCCAAAAACAACTGAAGAAAACTTTTTCCAACCAGTAAACATTTTTAAAGAATTTTGATCTACGCAATCTCTTAACTTCCCCCTCAAGTGCTTTACAATGTGATTGTGTTTGGTTTATTGAAAAAAAAGTTACATTTACGTTTTTTCTGTGATATAAATAAAAATGTAAAAGTTGTAGCAAGACTTGCGGTTTAAAAAAGTTATGCGAAGTTGTAAACATTGAAATCTTATTGGTGCTCAGTTATGCCAATCGACAAGTAAGAATAATAATAATAATAATTAAAATACGTCATCATCGCGTGTAGTTGACTTTTTTTGAGCAGTAGAGATTACTTGCCAACTGTAAACACTGGACTGAAGGAAGGGTGGTCAGTTGAGAGCGGGCGCCGTGGAAGGGCCTAAGACGTTGCCCAGTCGGGGCAAGAGGATCGGAACTGTGAGGAACACGGGATCGGGACATCGCGAGTGTGACCGTGGCGACGGAGATGTTCAGAGAACTGTGGGTATTGCTTCAGATGTACAGTGTAATTAAACGGAGCCGAATCATATTTCTATCCAAGTGTTCTGTTTTCTCAGAGGGGTACACTTATTGCTGTTTAGCTATATTTTGGGTTCATTAAAACACACTTTTTCACTCTCATTATGATTACAAAAAAAACGTGTGTGACAAAGTTGCCTTAACAATATGAATTGATTGTGTGTTTATTAATTTCCAAGTTGGTACAGAATCAAAAAAAGTTTTATATATCGCTAATTACTGTGTGGACGTTGTCTGTGGCATGAGGCGTGTGTGCGTGGGTGCGAGTGTGTGTGCGTGATGTTTCAGACATATTATATCCCTCCTCGTCTGCATGCACAGAATTAATTGGTTTTGAAATAATAAAAAAATTACTTATGCTTCAGATATATCAAAGTGAGCAGGTTACGGGGGGAAAAAAATGCTGTTCAAGACTCCGTGCCATACTTAGCATTACTCAGTTACACCTGTGAGGTTTTGTAACCGTTACTACAGCTTTTGGAAACAGCAGTCTCGAAAATTATGTTGTAAGCATTTACTTTTTCAAAGGAAAGTTAGGTGCAAAAATTTAGCCAGTCGCTCTGTCATATTTTACTGTTGATTTGATGAGAGCAAAATTATGCCCAAAGGTATGCAAATCTTTTTTAATGGTGAAAAATTAATGCAGCCACTAAATGTGCATGCCAAGATTCATTCTCCCTGTCATACTACTTATTCTGTACATATAGTCACAATTTTCTATAAATAATAATCATAACATTTATTACAAAGTTTCACTGCGACTTAACTTTGGGGAGACAAGTGCGTAGGCCGAATCCTAATAATTATGCGACAAAAATTTATTTAATGGATTCAATAATGGAAATACCATTTTACTAAAACTAGTTTACGAGTGAAAACTCAGACCTTTTCTCCTATAGTTCATAAACTCTAGTCCATTTGAAATGGGTTGTCATAGCATTTATTTCTGTATCTCACATAATGATTATTTCCAGACTCTTTAAACTATTTTTATTCAAGGTATGGAAATTAGGAAAGCAATAAGTTAAGAAATCTTTACACTATACTGCATAATTCCTGAAGGAATTCAGTTGTACCTGACGCATATTGTTTACTTTCCACACAAAAATTGCCATGCACCCAATTCATCAAAACTTTATAATTTCAAAAAGAGGTTGTTTCTAGGAACGTGATTGTTAGATTACTCTGTGATGAATAAAGTCTAAGGAAAAATTTATGAGAAATTCACTTAAAATTAATTATACCTTTTCTGGTTTATTTTACATATTAAATGAACAAATATATTGTAAATGAAAATATAAAAATGAAATTCTAAAATGGTAAAATGTTCATACTAAAAGATTGGAATTGCCACATACCTGCATACATGTATCTACAACTATGTGAATAGCTTTTTTTCAAGAATTTGGTGGATCTTTTGAAGGGAAATGTTTCTTGTGGCAACACATTCACTTCGCCGGAGAAAAAGCGATCTCAGCTATTTTTGGTTGCATGAAGTGTCACGTCTGCACCGGCACAAGTTGTCGACAGTCCACAAACCAAATACCTTTATGATAATATATTTAAAAAATTGTTACGTGATATTGTATATTACATTACGGAGGACTGTCAGCATGTGTTGCACCAATTCCTTTGAACTAATGTTATCAAATGTATATTAAAATACTATATTTATACATAACAAATGTACACTAGAAACATGGAATGGATTCTGCTCTTGATTACTGCAGTGACTTTTTTTGTACGATAGCGTGACTTAATGTACAGTGATTTGATTTTTTTGTGTTAATTTGTCTCCCTGAAATATTTTCCATTTGCGTGTCACCTAACCTGTAAGTGTAGATGTTCTCGTAGGCTCGCGACACTTCTCTGTTCCGTGTTTCTGGACTATATACATGAAGTTTAGCAATGCATTTACAATAAATTTTATGGATCATATTTTATCTACTACATTGTTCTGTTTTGCTCTGTAGATAGTTTCAGTTGGTGTTATAAGTTTTGATGATTAGCAATTTCAAACTTTTTTTACACATTTAGAACCTTTGTAATGTGTTGCGACGTCATGTCTTGAGTTTTTTTATGAGTGCTCGTGTTAATCAAATCAAATAAAAAACAAGTACTTATTATGCAGATTAAACTGGAGCAGTTGCATATCTTTACTCCACTTCTGTAATTTAATTTTTGGATGCGTGTAATTCCTTTATTCTTTTATTTTATTAATAATTATGCATTTTTAAATGTTGAAAGCCAATTGACTGTCTGCAGAGCAAAATATATATTTTGAAAATCTCAAAAAAAAAGTTTAAAGTGGCTGACTTGGTATTTTACAGTTTATCATACAGTTACATGATCATGGTTGTGTTAAATATTAAATATTTATTTTGAACAAAACTCTCTTGAAAAGAGGTTTTCTGTTTTTCCCTTCATATAGTATTTACATATTTTAGTGTTATGTCGCTTGAAAAGCCCCAATTTCAGAAAATAAAAGTTACTAATATACTTAAAAAAAAAAACCTGCATTTTTATTTTTTATTTATTTTCCAGTTCCCAATATTAACAAGGAAATTTGCTTGAAAAAAAAAACACTAAACACAGTACAAAGCACATTCTTTGTTGATTGATGTGAAATTAGTGGTCATGTGTAATACTATATTGTTTTTGTACAGATTTTAAAAAAGGAAGATAATGTTGCCAGCCAACTAGTTCCAGCTCATGTTTAGTCTCAACTTTTTTTTTTTTTCCATTCCGAGGAGAATATGTTAAACTACCTGGTTCTAATAACAGTCGCCCTTGTACAGCTAAGTAGGCAAGTGTCCCTCCCTCAGAGATATGCAAGAGGTGTCGCGTGGAGGTGAAAGAGTGGAAGACTAGTTGTACAGTATGTCCATACTAGAATGTATCAACTGCAAGTGTTGTGGAGTTTTGGTTCCAGGTCACAATCAAAGAGCAACTCAAACAGTTTTAGATAAGCGCATGTGCAAGAACCGCTTTGTTAATAATGCCTGAGCGTAAAGCGTTTTGTATTCTGGAACTTGCTAAGAGTGAATCTGTAATTTCAGTTCAACATGCATTTTGTTTCAATTTTAATTGTCAATGTCCTTGACCGTTGGATTGGTCGTAATGGTCGAGACGACAGATCTTTTTCGCTGGCCTCCATGTTCACCTGACATAACGCCATGCAATTTTATTTTATTTTTTTTTTTTTTTCCTGTGGGGCTTTATTAAAGATCATGTCTACGTTCTGCCGCTACCCAATGATTTTCCAGAGTTAAGACACAGACTTTTTAACCAAAGTGTGGGAAGAATTGGACTTCAGGTTGGATGTGTGCTGTATAACTAAAGATACACATATTGAACATTTTTTTAAGAAAAACTAGGTTATTTTACCTTCAATTTGATGTATTATTTGTTGTAATTAGTCTAAATTAAACTGTTATAGGTAATATACCATCTCACATTTCAGTTAGCAGCTTTAGTCTCGCAATGGAATAGAAATTGCCTCGAATGATAAAAGAACCCAGGTTCGTAACATTGATCCAGCCACTACTACATTGCAATGAAGTAAATATTATTATCTATACTATAACCTCCTACCAATGAACAAAACAAAAAATAAATAATTCTAGAGCAATTCTTACAGCAGTTTTTTTTTTATTATTTATATGAAAACTGAAAGAAATGCAAAATAAATAACAAAATAATACAATTTTTATTCAAATTGTAAATCATTCTGTAAAATACAAACTCCCAATAACAAGAATTAGGCCACTGTCTTAATTACAACATGAAACATTTTCTTTAAAACTGGTACAAGTCTTGTTTGTTAGTGGAAAAACACATTCCTGAATGAGTATTACTCAAGAGTATTGCCTGCTAAGCCAGCTTTACAGAGATATTATCATGCGAGTCATCTGAATCAGCTGCTTATTAAAACTCTTCACCACTCACGTTGGATTGTGAATGGGACTTATTTCACAAACGTTTCACAATAAAAACATTACAATTTGTGTTTTGTAGCAAATTTTGCTACCAGATTTATGCAAGTTGTTGTCTGCTATTTGTCAAAAGTGTGGAAAATATTAATAATAATATATTTTTGCCTTGCCAACTGTGACTTTACCGCTCCCAGGAAGCTCATATTCTGGATTTTCACAGCTTGATACAGAATAGCTTCTATGATCTCATTTTCAAAACAATCTTTTTGAAAATCTGAAATTAGCCACATAAAAACTAAAAATAATAACTGTGGGCGTGGCAAACCTTAAAGAGTAGTGACAGTATGAAGCCGAATAGAAACTCAAAAACGAAATGTCTAGCTTCTTGAAGGATGGCGCACACATTTTTTGTATGAGATCATACATTCGGCCACTGAAGCAAAACAAGAATCAGAGGACACCTTAAATATCCTTCCTAAGCATGATTGACAAACTTAACTGTACAAATTAAAGAAACGTATTTTCCGATATATTTTTTTAAAAAAAATGATCGCAGGCTTTCACGGCCATTGTCCGAAGTAGCTTGGCTTCTGGGTTGTAGCCGCGTCCTTGACGAATTATTAACCGATGTTTCGGTCGACGTTGCAGTCGCCATCATCAGGGAGCAGTTACCTACTAGTACTAGTGTAACTGCTCCCTGACGATGGCGACTGCAATGTCGACCGAAACATCTGGTGAATTATTCGCCTTGGACACGGCTACGACCCAGAAGCCAAGCTACTTATTTTTGATGAAACTCGACGCTCGTCTCGACTACGAACGGCACGCTCGCTGGACGCGGGTAGTGTGGTCTTGCTCGGGACCCCGCGGCCACTGCTGAGCGCTGCGCTCAGTGTGTGTCGGTGGCCGTTCGCAGCCGAGTCCCAGCCGCTCGGCCTCAGGAGCTGTGAGCGTCCGGGCCGCGCGAGCGCCGCCGCTCCACCTCGCGGGACAGCACCAGCGTCATCTCCGGCTGTGCGCGCGAGCGGAACTCCTGCTGTGCCAGGTCGAGCGCGGTCATGCTGGCCGCCGTGCGGGCGTTCACGTCGCAGCCCTCGGCCGCCAGCAGCACCTGGGGGCGGCGATGCACGTCGTGTGTGTCTGCGTCCTACGAGGCGAGGGCTGGGATATCTCTATACCTGGCGTGGGGGAAAGTCATCTCTCGATCGTTAAGATCGTACGTACTACAAGGCTAGGGCTGGGATATCTCTATACCTGGCGTGGGGGAAAGTCATCTCTCGATCGTTAGGTTCACAAAGCCGCTGGGCTGGATAGTGAGGCGTACCCTAGAAAGACACTTTTTTTTTAATTTTAAGTAACATCAGTAAACTGAACATTATTCCCTGCTCACGTTGGCCCGTAGCTCACCCGGCAGTGTGCTTGTCTAGTAAGCTAAAGGTTTTTTTTTAAAATTCCCTTTAATACAAAAAATATTTTTACAATAACCATATCAGAAATGAACATATATATGTCATCTTAAATTAGGTAAAAGAGCACTGAGTGCTGGAGTGCCATGTTGTTATTCCAAAACTGTAAAGTGTACAAATTGTCACAATAAAAACCTATTGAATTTAATTGAATTGAAATAATTGAAATAGTAAGCGTTAGGTTGCTGGATCAAGTCTCGCTGCTTGGTTCTTTTTTTTTTTTTTCCTTTTCTTTGCTTCTTATGTATATTTCAAGAAAAAAAATTGGATTGGATGAAAATTTGGGTGTGAAACAAAATAATATTGTGACAAGAAAATACTGTATGTACACTGTTTTATTTATACCAAATTGAAATTAAAACGTACACTTAAAAATCAATATTAAAAAATAAAGGTGTCTACCTTATTTTACCACACATAATAAAATTAATCTACGGTTTGTTGCACTGGGTTTTACTAGTGCCTGTATGGTACTCATCATAAAAACATGGAAAGCAATTAAGTTATACGACACCTAGCATATTGTATAAACGTTGAGTTCTTGTAGTTACAAGGTTTGTTTTTTTGTGTGGAAAAACAAACATTATTCACACTGATAAAAATTTCTCGCTCATCGCATAATTTCGCAGGTACCACGCACACCAAATCATTTTATGGAAGGATGGGGAATGCAAAATCGATTGCATTTTTTATACAATCTTCTCTCAAATTTATTTCACATTCTTTTTCAGTTAGGAATGCACAATTCTGCAAATACTTGATCAAATTTTGTACCTGACGATAAAAAAACACCAGAGGTGTGTTTTTCTATCACGTACGGCTTCAATACATTCTCTAAAAATTCTTTATACAACTTGTTCTCAATTTTACGAATTTTGATGATGTGACAAAGACATTTTGTATTTTTTAAGGTATTCGTCCATTGTTGTTTACACCCTGGGACCGAATAAACCTGTCACCTCTTGAAGGCAAATGAACATGAAGGATATCAATTTCCCAGATAATGTCGGAGCATATTGTGCAGTATAAGAATATGAGTGTGTTATTTTTATTTATATGTATTATATTCTGTCTTTTACAAGGGCTATCTTTGCTCCTTGGGGAGCTGGCATTGGCAGTCTAGAACATAATTAATAAAATTATCATATACAAAATGTATCCATTTGAGATGAAGAAATAGACCATTTTACAGTTGGTAAGGCAAAAATATTAATTATTAATTATATGTATCTAGTAAAAAAAATCTGCTACAAAAAACAAATTGCAATGCTTATATTGTGAATCATCTGTAAAATAAGTCCCATACAATCAAACTGAGGTTAAGAATAACATTAATGTACGCAGCCCATTTAGATAACATGCATCCATTCCAATATATTTTATTCAAAATAAATTAAGAAGCAAAGATAAAGGGAAAATAGAAAAATAAAAAAATGGGGTTGTCTGTAAAGTCGGTTTAACGGACGATAATTTTACGTGATAACGCCATAAGAAAACAATTATGAAAAATTGCAAACATTTAATTTTCAAATATTATTTACAGTTTTTGCAAATTT
This sequence comes from Bacillus rossius redtenbacheri, assembly GCF_032445375.1. Taxonomy (NCBI): domain Eukaryota; kingdom Metazoa; phylum Arthropoda; class Insecta; order Phasmatodea; family Bacillidae; genus Bacillus; species Bacillus rossius. Next base: position 5,137,727 of record NC_086330.1, on the reverse strand, counting down.
AATTTAAATAATTTGTTTAAATATAATCACGAACAATTAGTTAAAACGCCCACCTTAACCTGTTTGATATTATAGAAGATTTTCTCGCACGGTGGTTGGCCGGTTCTTGCACGCTCGGCTCAGGCGGAACGTGACAATTTTTCGTGCGTGCAGCCGGCATTCATCGATTTATAAGACGTTATCACGTCAAAAAGAGAAAAAAAACTGTGTGCAGTAAGATTTGATTCAGCAACGTAGTGGTTGTTAGCCAAGTACGCTGCCAGGTGAGCTACAGGCTTGCTAGAGTAGGGAATAATGTTGTCTACCTACATTGCTTAAAATTTTCAAAAAAGGGACTTTTTCGGGTATGTTTCACCATCTAGCCCGGTGGTCTCTTGCTCTTAACACTCGCGAGGTGACCTTCGACCTTCCCCTACGCCAAGTGTGGAGATATTCTGAGACCCGGCTACCCTGCCTTCTCCTTGTTAGTGTGATGCTGTGACACATGAGGACTTGCTGATGGATGTGCTAGAGAACTCTTTCTAAATGTACGTTTCAAGTGTCGGGGATGCTGGGTGTGGTTCTATGTGAATAACTTGTGCGCTATTTGCAGTGCCGTGAGAGGTACAATACGTAAGAAAAGCATCTTGCACGTCTGAACAGGTTTCCTAGCGTTGCATCGCCACCAGCACATTTGCAGTTTCACATATAGTACTGTATTGTGTTTTGATGTGTAAAAGTAGGTATTTGTATTCAAAATTTTTGCCAATTACACTGTGGATGTTAGAAGTATAGTATTGAGTGTTTTCTTTCTTATAAACTGGACTTCTGAGTGTTAGGCGGAAGTGATGGATTTTGATTGAAATTGTGAAATGGTTTTGTCCAAAAAAAAAATGGGAGGGTTATGGTTGTAGAAGAGGACTATTGCTGCATTATTTGTGTAGCATCTCATTCATACGGCATACCAAGAAAGAAATGGAGACAATACAAAGGCTGCTGACTTTGGGCTCGTGTATAATGTTCACATGGGTGTGATCCATCATGTTTTTTTTTTAGTGCCCCAGCAAGCACATTTATGAATGTGATTACCAATCAAAGCAATAACTCTGCCCTGCTATTCTTACACACACTATATTTTTGAGTTGTAAAATGTTCAATTATAGGTGTACCTCATTGCTTGCCATCATACCGTAATTTGTACATGTATTGCAAGGCTTTGTTATTTTGTTTTATTGTTTCTTATTTCTTTATTTTATTTATTTATTGCCTTTTTTTAATTGGCGAAGCTAAGGCGTACCGCCTTGTCTTACACTTAACCACATAGGTACATCTTCACTAACTAGGAACACAGACCAAAAATTGTCCACAAATACATTTAAATAAAAAATTAATTAACATGTAAATACGAATATGAAAATAGTGTGGGTTATCGTTATTAGCGATCTGAGTGAAAGGGTCACGAGACAACATGTAGCAAGCACAGTGGTCAGTGGCGGATCCAAGGGGGGCACCAGGGGCAAGTGCCTCCTCCCCCCCCCCCAAAACCACAGTTGTCTGCAACATTAATATTGCCGACAAAAATGATTGTTTCTGAAACCAATAAAATATTTTAATATAATTAATGAATTTCTTGTAGAATCATAAAAATATGGTGGTTGGATGTTATGTGTAGTGTGAGTACATTAAATACAAATTTAGTAATTTTAAGACATTATTTTTCTCTGGCTATTCTGAAACATGGAGTGAACCTCAAGATCCGCCACTGCCCGAGTCCCACCAATAACTAGAGACCGGAAAAAATTCGCGGGTTCAATGACCTCCAGGATAGACTCCACTATCCTTTACACACTCGGGCAAATGCCACCTGTTCATCGGCTGCTGACTTGTGAGTCGTCTCGACTGGGCGGCCTGTGATTTGACGCTTCCACGAGTGAGGGTCTCTAATTTGCCCTCATTACTCCAGATTAACAGTGAACCAATGGCAGGAGCAGCACTAAGGTATGATTATTTGAAGTGTAGCATTTCACGAAATGGAACCCGCGAATTTTTCACGTCTCTAGGTATAAGTGACGAGATGTTGCATCTCGGAGGAACCAGCGAAGCTCATGCTACCATGTTGGTAACTGCCTCAACCGTGTGTTGTTACTTGCTGGTCACAATATCTAATTGAGCGAGCAGGGGCGTATACCAGGGGGGGGGGGGGAAGTTAGGGGTTCAAACACCCCCCCCCCCTCCTTTGCACCAAATTTATAATTAATTTCTTATTCATCACTCAAGCAAATTTCATATTAAAATTAATAAAAATTTTACCATTACAATATTTCAATTTAAGTACCGAAAACTGCTAAAATAGCACTATTTTACACCTTAAAATCCACCCCCAGACCACCCGCTTTAATACCGGAGGGGGGGGGGGGGTGCATGCTTCTTAACACCCCCCATACACAAATCCTGGCTACGCCACTGTGAGCGAGCACGGCGGGCCGACACCTCACCTGCACGACGGCGATGAAGCCGCTGTCGACGGCGACGTGCAGCGCCGTGAGGCCGTCGCGGTTGGCAGCGTTCAGGTCGAGGCCCGGTCCCGCCAGCAGGCAGCGCACCACCTCCAGGTAGCCGCGCCCCGCGGCCTGGTGCAGCGCCGTGTTGCCGTGCAGGTCGCGGGCGTCCGCGGGGGCCCCTCGCTGCAGCAGCGCCGCCGCCACCGCCGCGCGGTTCTTCCTGCCGCGCGCATTGCCATCACACACTTCACTGCCCGCGTGCGCGAACACAGCCAGATTTGTGCACCGAGAACATGACTTAACACCTTGTTTAACGTTCTGCGCTGATAATGGCTGGCCACCGAAACGTTTCTTTTAGTTTATTTACTACATTAGAGTAAGGTTTGGTTTAAAATTTAAAAAATGTAAAAATTTTTGACAGTCTGACAGTCACACGTGATCGACGCTTGCATTAATTCAACGTTGAATGTGCCTTCTGCTATACATTTAACTAAAGGTTGACCTTGACATCAAAACTTAAAACTTGGGTTGCACATAAGCCCGTGCTAGTCCATCGACCACCCTCTTCCCCCCCCCCCTCCCAATCATCTGATTGCGTGCGACCGTAACAAGCGCGACCATGCGCCAGTGTCGTGAAGTGCTGTGCGCACGATGCAGGGTCAGTGATGATTCTTTTGGAACATTGGCAATGTAACATTCATCGACCACTTTTTTAAATAACTTACTTTACCGACTCTTTTGTCTCCAGGTGGACTTAAAACATTTCCGAATGCACCCCTGAGCACCAATACAATTTTAAAAAAATATAAAATTAAAAACAGTCATTGCAAAAGGTTCGTTAACGAAACTTAAATATTTTAATTACATGAAAGGTTAATGTCTTATTTTTTTTTTACATTAAACGGCACAGTAAACTGGTAATGGTCATCAACAAGGCGGTAAGGGTTCTAGTCAGTGATCATCTTCTTACAACCTGCTCAGTCTGAGGAAGGACGAGCCAGCACCTTTGTTATCGTTGATGAATAATTCTGTTTCCAACGTTTAATTAATCTCACTCGCTTTCTTAGTATCCTCGGGGCTTGCCTCAGGAGGCAGACTGCTCATTTAATTATCGTTAACCTTCGTAAGGATCTTTGACATAACCGTGAAGAACTGTGCGAACCACGAGGATGACAGACCACAATGTATATACTAGTTTGTGCCGCGAGGAGTTTCGACAGTTAACTATCAAATGCATACGGCTCGTGTAGTTTGTTCTGGCGAATGAAATGTGTTCACCAAGAAGTGCTTCAAGTACTTTACCACGAGTGGACCACCTGGCATGTGGGACGCACAGAGCAGTCAGGTCAGGAGGATCGAGTTAGCTGTTATGGGACAGTTCGAGTCCCGTCTCAACACAGGTCACATCACGCCTTGAGCAATGGCGGCTTCAGGATGACTTTTTGGGAGGGGCTATCGCACAAAGGAAGGATGTAGTTGCAAAAAAATGAAAGTGGTCAGATATTGGCCTTTGGAATATTATTTACAAATTACAGGTTTCAAATACAGAACGTTAGTAGCTCCATGCAACTTTTGATGAGATAAAAGTTTAACATATGAAATTAAATATTTAAGTAAACATAAATATACGCTAATCAATAAAATTGGTCTCGGGAGGGGCTATCGCCCCCACCACCCCCCTTCTGGAGCCGCGCTTGGCCTTGAGAGAGCGTGTCTCACGCCACCGGGTCCGTGTGTGCTCACGCAGTACATGTGCGTGCAGTAACGGGCGTGCAAGGACACGTAAGACATCAACGTATCGCAGTGTTCTCTCATGTAACATTGAGTAAAAATAACTGTATTAAATTTTTGGTTGGTGTAGTGTTTAAACTGATTGCAACTGACTTCACTCTGAGTTTGCTTTGCATGCATTGTTGTATTGGCAAGTGTGGCTGCTGATTTTCCATAAGAGACACCCGTTTTTTTTAACAGTTTAACATAAATAGTCTCTGTATTAAATCATAATGAAATAGGGTATAATCATTTTTTCCCATTTAATTTCTATTTCTTCTATTTAATGAAGTCCCATGAATAGTATTAAATCATTAATAACATAAAAAATTATATTTCAAGAAATACATGCATATTTAAAATTTTGTATTAATTTAGTTTATGTAAAAAAATATTTTTTACAAGAGTTAAAACATTGTGAAAATGTTATAGTGCTTCAAAGTTCAAAGGTAACCTACGCTACAAGTATTCTCAAGCAGCCAATTCATGCCAAAAAACATTTTTAAAGGCAAAATTCATTTTCACCCCAAACCAGCACACCTTATGCAGTGGAATAGGAATTACAAAATTTAGCAAACAGAAACTGAACTTCGTACTTTTGGTTCACAGTCATTTTGCCTATTCGTCAGTTGGTCAGTTTACATATGCAAAGTATGTATGACTTCAAAAAAATTAAATTTAAATTGGAAAAATAATAATATAAAGTTTTATTTTTTAGCATAGTGTGCAAGGTTTTGAAAAAAATTAACTATTCTACCTAATTTATGTAGTCACTGTAAATTTGATTACATTTTTTAATTGAGTGTAAAATTATCAACTTAAACCTTTCTTCCACAATTTTTAATCATCAAATATAAAAACACTCATTCACTATTATAATGAGACTGTGTGAAATTAAAATAATAATTTTGCTTGGTCAGTGGTCTGACTAGTATCTTTATGCCACTACTTTTTAGACTCAGTCTCACGCCATTTTGGTTTTTTAATTTTATGTCAGTTTTTTCTGAGGGCTATTTCTAAAAATTTAAATCTATACCTCCCTTTCACTGGTTTTTACCATAAATATTTTCTACAAATATTCACTGAGTGTATCATAACAGGTGTAAAAAGGAGTGAACATAATGTAAATTACAAAGACTCGGGCAACTTTTTACACTCATGCACTTAGTGAATATCTGATTAATATAATTGTGGTAGAATAACAAATGTAATAGAGGTATCAAGTTAAATTTTTATAAATAGCCCTTAGAAAAAATGAATGGCAAAAAAATTAAAAAAATCTACATGGTGTGTGAGACAGTGCCTTAAGCTTTCGGATAGTTTTCTGTGTAGTGGCAGCTCCTGTGGTCAGGGCAGGCAAGCCCAGCCCCGCATTGATGTTTTTAATTCTGATATTACGTACTTGTTTGTCTAGTTTTATTTTTTAAATATGGGCATTAATGGAAAAGGAACATTAGCACGTAAATTAAAGTGCTAGTCAATATATTACATTTCATGATTTTGTATTAGAAAATCTCAAATATTTCAATGATACCTACGTAAAATTACACGATTACACCAGAATAGACTGTAAGCATTTATAAAACTAACCCGAGGATAATTTATCAGCAAAGAATATAAATATTTCTTAAAATAAATTAGCAAAACCATTATCAAAATTTAAGTTTATAAATTTTTTTTTGTTGGTTTTTCATATTTGTTTTGGGGAAGGGCCATTATAAAAGTAAAAAAGTAAGTAGCTCAGGGCCTTGCAAATTCCAGGGCCAACCATGGCCATGATCCCTTGACGAAACAGGAAACAAGGACACAATCAACACACTTGGACTCCTCTACAGGTACCTGGCCGCTATGTGGAGGGCCGTCTCGCGGTAGACGGTGCTGGCCGCCAGATCCGTGCCGGCGGCTATCAGCAGCAGCTGTACCTCCAACCCCTCGGGGGCGTCCCTCTCCAGGGCCTCTTGCAGGGCCGTCTCCCCGCGGTCGTTCTGCAGGCTGGGGTCCGCCCCGCGCCGCAGCAACACCTGCCGCAGTTGGCAACACTGGCTCTGGCCCACCGTCCCACTGTCTTGGGGGAAGCCTTCATTTCACAGACGAGAGAGCCACACCCGAAGTTCCCCCAAGTTCATGTTCGCTTTTTTCTTCCGTTCTATCTCATTGTATAAACCGGTGTGGCATTAAATTTTGCGGTCGATTAGGATAGGTTAGCTACATTATAATAAATACTTTAAAACATTGTGGATGGTTGGTTATATTAGGTAAGTATTGCTACATTAAAAATATTTACAATGAACAAAAAAATAACCAAAGATGCGCGATCGGTCGTTTGGCTCTCTCGGCTGTGAGAAGAAGGCTTCCCCTGTGTTGGGGTCTGTGCCCGCCGGGTGGCGGAAACCTTCAGCTAACTTCCTGTGAAACTCTGTCCACTGACTCGCGTAGGCAGTTGGCGGTCCACTGGTCGGACAGAGCGGAGGGGACCTGTTTTCCGAGTCTAGTCCAGATGTTGGGCTCTGGATTAGTAAGATCTGTAAGTCGACTGCTATTCCACCCTAAAAGGGAGCAGACACAGGAGGGGAGGTGGCGGGCCGGAAAACAGTGTCCCACTGTCTGGTGGCGCCCCCAACAAGTTCATTCTTCATCTATAACACTAGATGTTCAAGTTATTTAATAAATCAATCTTAAATCACTGTACATTAATTCAATATATAATATGATATTTTAAGTTACACAGACACTTCTTTAAGTGTAAATAAAACATAAAGCATATGACGATTTTCTGGTTTCGTCACTACAGACGTCACTCTGGGCCCTTAATAGTTTGAGAGGTGTGTCATTACAGTATTAGCAGAGCTTCGAACTTACACCCTGCTTTAGGTTCCACTTCCCTTGTGATGATTATTTTATTTACATACTTACATTACATTCATAAAGGGGGTCGGAGAGAGAGGTACTAACCCACTGAAACAGCCTAAATACACAATGTTTTTACATCTCATAGCTTTGCACTTTATTAATTTAGTTCAATATAATTTGAGTGCGAAGTGTGAAAAGTTCCAATGACTTGCAATACAGAAAAGTAAATTTTAGTGCTCTAAGGAAAGTTATTGTCCTCTAATGGGCAACAGATTTTATAAATGATGGGAATATCATCTTTATAAATATGAATATTAAGTTATTTTGAGGTTTAACGTGTTTATTTGAACTAATATAATTATATTTAAAAATTAAAATAAATATTACTTATCAGAGCCTAGAAAGTGCTCTACAAACCTTCAAATAGATGCCACATTCACATCTAAAACTGAAACACTGAACCACTTCTGGAAGCAGATTGTCTCCACCAACAAATGTGGCTGAGACAAGACGAATATCTAAATGATATCTGGAAATGTAAGGTGCAGAAAACATAATTGATATAATAAAATTGTTTGGCTCTTAACTTCTGACTTAGAACCATTTCAATTAATCATTTGGCATATTACCTACATAGATTTAGAGAAAAGTTAAAACACTGTATCATCATCTGAGTTTCGTGATTGGGTGAGTTTCTTTCAGTTCCACGTTGATTGTTACAACACCAATAACAGTAGTTGAGTGCGGAAGCAAACGCTTTCTGAGTGGCCAGGTCAAATAAGGCAACAACCTCTCTCACAGACGACCGCCAATCACAAGGAAGAAACCGCTGGTGCGGACATACCTTGTTGCAGTCTAATAGGCGTTCAGATTTATTCGCGAAAAATGCCTACATCTACGTCATTTGTTACAGCCTCAATAAATATGTAATTATTAGAGACCGGAAAAATTCGCGGGTTCAATGACCTCCAGGATAGACTCCACTATCCTCTACACACTCGGGCAAATTCCAACTGTTCATTGGCTGTTGACTTGTGAGTCGTCTCGACTGGGCAGCCTGTGATTCGACACTTCTACAAGTGAGGATCTCTAATTGGTAGGGACACCTGTATTTCGCGAATACGTTTCGTGTCAAGGTATTTCACAAAATACTGTAGCTTTTCTCCTGTGGTTATTGGCTGAGGTCGGTGAGAGGTGTCGTCCCGCTCTTGACGGGGCCAATGAGAATGTGGTCACCGTACTGCTGCACCCTCACAATGTGCCATGACTCTTAGAAAAAGCTACAGTGTTTTGTGAATTACCTTGAGGGCTGATCGCGCATTGCCGGTGATTTCGAGATGTTAACTATGGGCGCCACCACGTGGAAGGGCACGTGGACCCGGCGGAGTCTCTCACTCAGGGCGTGACGTAGCCCAAGTGGGGACGAGTTACCAGCCCTTTCTATCCTAGCTACCCAGACCTGGCCCGCTCTAGGCGTCGGGCACGCCACACTCCTAGACTCACTCACCACGTGATTAAATAAGTACTCACTTTATATTTATTCTCCAGATTTAATTTCACTAACACGTCTCTCTACACGCCCGTTACACGTTACACATTACACGGTTAAAAAGCCTGAGGCACGAATCGGTTTAGGTGAGGGCATGGTCCACACACGTGGCCATACTGCAAAGTATACTTATTACACGGTGATGAAAAACTCGACTGAGACAATTAATTAATTAAACAGCCCGCTGGCCGAGAGCTGCCCCGAGGATGACGAGCGAAAGAGATTCAGAAACACTTAACGAGACAGAATTACTTGGTCAGTGCAGAACAAAGGTTGAGGTCCCCGGGGTGCTGGCGCGTCTGCTCTCGGTCAGTGATGAAGATGGACTGGGCTGAGCTCATCGCTCGCAGGTGGCAACATGGCGCCCTTCGCGCCAACACAATTACCGTTACTGTATTCTACGACTCCGTGCCCCGGCGAAAGTTGAGTAAATTACAGATAAACATTAAAAATATATAAAAATTACTGACAATGGAAAGTTTGTTACTATTTACTTATTTAATGATAATTCATATAAAAGCATTCCTATCCTCGTCCAAGTCCGTGCCTGTTCGGGTCCGCCCGGGCAACGTCTATAGTTATTTAAGGTAACTTATTTAAATTAAAGAAACACAAGTAAACTACACAGCACTGGGGCGAAGATGGATGAAAACAACAAAAAGGCTTACAATTAATATTAACATAGCAATTTTAGGGATCGCCGCACTGCTTCTAAGCGCCCTCTTGTGGTAGTTCGTGGCGCGCAATTCAAACACACGACTACGTACATGGCGGTACAAATGCCGGGGAAGGGGAGAGGAATGTTGAGGAAACGGAGACTGACTAGGCTCATGGGGCGTAGCCCCGGCTGACGTCAATTGCCCCCCCCCTCGAATAGCCGGTCATGTCGACGTTTCCGCTGGGTCGCCTGTGGGCGTGGTCGCCCCCTTATCAACAACAGCTGTGCTTCCTCGCGATCCCTCGGGGTCGTAGCGTGTATCGCGGAGCCGGAACTGGGTCTTGTGACGCCCGGTCTCCCCTCTCTTCCCGCGGTGTTTCGTCTTCCTGCGGTTCGGTTACTGTCACCCTGAACGTGGAGTCTGCCAACGAGTAATGCAGCGGCCATAATGGCTCGTCCGGCGAACCCGGCCTACTCTCTACTTCCTCCGGCCACCTTATCAGTGGTTGGGATGTCGACTGGCCCTCCGTCACTCCGGGCATGTCCCTGAGAAATCCCCTGAAAGGCGAGACGTCACTCCCCGAGTCTTCGAACAGCCGCCTCGGCCGGACATCTGTGACTGCGAGGGGCGTCGCCTGTCCCGCCCCCAGGTCCGGGAAGCCTCTGAACCCGTCCCCGTCTGTTGGGGTGGACGTGACCAGCTGTGCGGCCGCCCTCCCGTCTGTCTCGTCCGCCGCCTCCGTCTCTCTCTGCCGCGTCCCTGCTCCGTCACGTCTCGTTCCCGTCTCTTCCGCCCCGCCCGCCGCCTCCGTCTCTTCCTGCCCCGTCTCCGCCTCGTCCGCCGCCTCCGTCTCTTCCTGCCGCGTCCCTGCTCCGTCACGTCTCGTTTCCGTCTCTTCCGCCCCGTCCGCCGCCTCCGTCTCTTCCTGCCCCGTCTCCGCCTCGTCCGCCGCCTCCGTCTCTTCCTGTGCCAAGCGCACATCGTCCCGGTGATATTTCGCGGCCCGGCCTGAGGGTAACTTTATCACGACCGCCGTGGGCCCCGCCTTGACCACCGCCACCGGGCCAAACCACTTTGGCGCCAGGCCGGCGCAGAAGTTGCGTCGGCCGGAGGAGAGGGGGTGGAGCCTCGCGTAAACCAGCTGGCCTGGTTTCAGTTCAGGGGGCGGGCGGGTCGTCTCGGGTGTGCGTTGTGCTTGGTAAGCTGCCTGGTTACGTCGCGCCCTATCGTGCGTCTCGGCCAATCGCCTCAGGCGTCCTTCGGGGCTCTCTACGTCCGGGTCCGTTTGTTGTTGCCGCACGTGATATTCCCCGGGGAGGGTGAGGTTCCGCCCCTGGACCATGGTGGCTGGTGTTTCGCCGGTTGCCGCGTTCACCCGTCGCCGGATGCAGTACAGAACGTCCGGGATGTGCGTGTCCCATTGGGCGTGGTCATCCGCGAGCCTCAACCGCAGTTGAACCTTCACCTCTTGGTTGCGTCGTTCCGTGGGGTTCGCGCGGGGGTGGTACACGGGGGTGGTGTGTAGGATTACCCGCCATTTTCTCCCCAGCTGCGCCCACCGGCGCCCGACAAATTGGGTGGCATTGTCCGACAACAGGACCCGGGGGTACCCCCACCTAGGAAAAAACTCAGTTTCCAGGCTGGGTGCAATGGTGCCGGCGCGGATGTTCGCCAGGGGGTAGGCCTCCACCCAACGCGTGTAGCAGTCTGTCACCACCAACAAAAATCTTTTCCCTCGGGGCGTGCGGGGATATGGTCCCATTAGGTCTATGGCGACTGTATGGAATGGCTCGGTGGGCTGCCTGGGTACCTGCTGGGCTGTCCCGTCGGTGCGGCGCGCCTTGTGCCTCTGGCAATGTTTACATCTCCTCACGCAGTCCCGTACAAACTTGTTTACCCCTGGCCAGTAGAACTGTTCCCGCAGATCGCGTCGCGTCTGGTCTGCGCCGGGGTGTCCGGCTAGCCTGTTCACGTGATACATGTCAAACACCTCCCGGCGGGTGGCGGCTGGCGCGAACGTCCGCCATTGGCCAGCTGTCCCCTTAGGTCGCGCCTGCAGTGTCCCGTCCAATACACGGTAGCCTTCACATTCTCCGCTCCCGCAACGGCGCACGATCTCCTGTGTGTCTGTGTCCGTGAGTTGGGCCGCTCGCACGTAGGCGTCTAAGTCATCAAGCTCCGCGCCTGGCGGTAATGTCGGTGTGACGTTAAGGTTTAGGGCACACAATGCGGCTTGGGTTGTCGGGGTGCGCGGGGTCCTGGGTATGCGCCCGCTGGGTGGTGGCAAAAGCTCCTCCCACTCCGCATCGTCACAGGCTGTGACGGTGACGTCCGGATCTCGCGACAGCTCGTCCGCTAGTTCGTTCTGTTTTCCCGGTACATGCTCGACTTCGAAATCTAAGGCCTGTAGAAGCATGGCCCAACGCGTCAGCTTCGAACGTCGCCCCTGCATCGTGGCCAGCCATTTGAGACATTGGCTGTCAGTTCTCAGTACGAATTTCTGCCCCTCCAGGTGTGGGCGGTAGCGTCTGAGGGCCCAAACTACGCCTAGACACTCACGCTCGTTCACGCTATACCGCTGCTCGACGTCGCCGAACTTGGCGCTTGCATATTCAATCACCCGAGGCTCGCCGTCGTCGCCGAGTTGTAACAGGATGGCCCCGATGCCCTTCTCGCTCGCGTCTGTTTGTACGATCAGGGGTCTGCCTGGGTCCAGCCGCGCGAGTAAGTGGCACTGTTGAAATCTGCGTTTTAGCTCGTCAAAAGCGTTCTGGGCTTCCACGGTCCACCTGAACGGACGTTTGGGTGACAGCTGTTCTGTCATCGGCGCCGCTACTACCGAGAACTCTGGGACGAAGGCTCGCAGCCAGTTAGCTAGCCCCAAGAACTTTTGCAGTTGCTTGCGCGTGCGTGGGGGCTCCTTGTTGATAATTACACTCAGCTGTTTTTCCGTGGGTCGGTTTCCGTCCGCGTTAACCACTAAGCCCAGGAAATCTAGTTCTGTGGTCCCCAGGTGGCATTTTTCGCGATTGCATGTCAGACCATGGCTCGCCAGGCGTTCCAAGACTAATGCTAAATGATGCGCATGTTCTTCCCACGTCTGAGACCAAACAATTATGTCGTCCAGATACGCGGCCGCAAACTTGCCCGAGTAGTTGTCTAAGACCCGTGTCATCATCCCTTGGAAGGTAGCGGGGGCGTCCTGTAGGCCGAATGGCATCGCGCAAAACTGAAATCTCCGCCCGTCTGGGGCTGTGAACGCCGTCTTGGGTCGGTCCGCCGGACGTATCGGCACCTGCCAATACCCAGATTTTAGGTCGAGGGAAGAAAATATCTTGGCGTTACCCAGGCCTGAAAGTGTGTCGGCCATGTTCAGCAGGGGGGGTGGGGCATTAATTGTCACTCTATTGATAGGTTTGAAATTGACACAGAAGCGTAGTTTCCCGTCTTTTTTTTCTGCCAACACGACCTGGAAATTATACGGACTTTCGCTAGGCTCAATTATCCCGTCATGCAACATGTCCTGAACCTGGTCTAGGATGGTCTGTTTACCAACGTGGCCGTAGCTACCGGGTGGGATAAACATTGGCTCGTGAGGATGGGTCGGGATGGCATGCTCAGCTATGGTGGTACGTTTCAGCGGGTCCGCGGACGCAAACACATTACACTGATGATCGAGGACCTGCTGGATGGTAGCACGAAACTCGGGGGGAACTCCGTGCTGGAACTCGTCGAGACTGACCTGGTTTACTGCTGGTGGAGTAGGCTTACCCAGCCCGTGGATGGTCCGCCGCCCCTGGGTGCCGACGTGGACGCAGCCGGCCCGGATGTCGATGGCTGCGTGCTGCTCGTAGAGCCAGGGTAGCCCCAGAATGACGTCATCACGTAACTGCTCCACCACCAGCGCCGTCGTGACGGACCGTTGGTCCCGCACGTCCACCTCCAGCGTCGCGACGCCCTGGGTGTAGCAGGCGTCCCCCGTGGTAGCCAGCTGGAGTTGGCCCGGGTGGTACTCGAAGTTGTCACGGCCAATCACGCGTGCCGCCACACAGTTGTGGCTGGCGGCGGTGTCAACAAGCGCGTGGACTGCGCGCCCGTTGACAACCACCGGAATGCGCAACAGGTCGGCCTCCGCCGCTCCCACGTGACCCAGGAGAGGCCCCGCCGCCGTAGGTCTGTTGTTGTTAGGTGAGGCGGGGGAGGTGGGCTGTCTTAGCGCGCCGCCCCCTGCCGTCCGTTTCCCGACGGCTGCTGCGCCGCGAAGTCAGGCCGGAACTTGTTCCTCACCGGGCAGTTCTCGTGCCAATGGAACGTGCCTGGTGGACACGTGTGGCACTGAGGTGGTGGGCTGCCGCCGGTAGTCCGTCTCCGCCATGTCAGCTGCGCGTGGCCGCTCGGTCCGGGTTCGTCGCGCCTAGCTTGGTCTCGGGTGGGCGCCGTGTAGGGCACCAGCGCCTTGGTGTCGGCGGGCGTCGTGTCTTCCTGCTTGGTGCTCAGGGTGGCGTGGATCCTGGTCGGTCTGACAGCTCGTAGGTCCTGCTCTAAGACGCGCGCCTGTTGGACGAACTCCTCTGCCGGACGCCGCGTCATCGGGCGTAAATACGGGCGAAATTCCGGGCGCATCAGCTCAACTACCCGCTCCAGCACTCCGGTAGGTTCTTCTCCGGGAAACAGCCGCTTGTACAGACGTATTTTTTTCATGATAAACGCCTCCGCCGCCTCCGTCGCGCCTTGCTCGAGACAATACAGCTCCGTCCGCACTCTCATCTCTGTCTTCACGTCCGCGAATCTGGCCTCGAACAATCTCGCGAACTCGGTCCACGGCATGTCATACTCCTGGACGATCTGCCACCACGTCTTGGCGTCGCCTTTGAGCGCGGTGCTCACCCTGTTCGCCCACTCACACTCCGGCACTCCGTAGCGATTCAGGCGTTCCCGACACGCGTGTACAAATCTCCGCGGATCGTCGCTGGTTCTGCCCGCAAATTCCGGTAGCTCCACGTGTCCTATGAGAGGTACCCTGCTCCGTGGTGTGTCGGCGGCGTCTCTCACCGGGCTGCGGCCTGACGGGCCCGCTATTCTCACGTGGTGGCACCACTGGCACGTGTACCACCCGTCTTGAAAGGAGATTATTTCGGACTTCGCGAGACACGCCGTGTGCTTGAACGCGCGACAGTTCCGGCACCAGCCTCCCTCCCGCGTCTTGCCCTCACACTCCGCATCCGTGCACTTCCCATGTCCCGCCTCAAACTGATCCGCCCGTTCTGCCTGCTCGTGGTTCGGCTGCGCTTCATACTGTCCTACGCACACGCACGTGTCCGTCCACGAAGAAATCGCCGTCCCGCTCACCTGGCGCGGTCGCGCGCACATAACACAATATAAGCTATTCTTTTGAAACAACTCACTTGCCTTAATCGCGCCCGGATTTTTGTCAAGTCCGTGGTTGTCCGACATGGTCGTGTGGTGGTGAGGCCGGTCGATTGCCCCTCTTCCCTTCGCTACGCGACGCGACGCGGATGGCGGTACACACACACACTGACCTGGCCCGGCTGCTGTTGTCGCGAGGAATGCGGCCACCTGGCTGCTCGCAGCGAATTCCTGGAAGCGCGCGCCCGGCTGGTCACGTGGCCGGCGCGCCAGAGTCCCGCTATACGCTCCGCGCGAACAATAGTTCCAGCGCGAACTTTAGTTCCGCGCGCTCCGCGTAACAACCGCCTATCTCACACGCTCGTACAGGTCTGGTTTTCGCGGAAGATGTAACTCGCCCCACGCTCTTGGGCGCCATTTGAGGGCTGATCGCGCATTGCCGGTGATTTCGAGATGTTAACTATGGGCGCCACCACGTGGAAGGGCACGTGGACCCGGCGGAGTCTCTCACTCAGGGCGTGACGTAGCCCAAGTGGGGACGAGTTACCAGCCCTTTCTATCCTAGCTACCCAGACCTGGCCCGCTCTAGGCGTCGGGCACGCCACACTCCTAGACTCACTCACCACGTGATTAAATAAGTACTCACTTTATATTTATTCTCCAGATTTAATTTCACTAACACGTCTCTCTACACGCCCGTTACACGTTACACATTACACGGTTAAAAAGCCTGAGGCACGAATCGGTTTAGGTGAGGGCATGGTCCACACACGTGGCCATACTGCAAAGTATACTTATTACACGGTGATGAAAAACTCGACTGAGACAATTAATTAATTAAACAGCCCGCTGGCCGAGAGCTGCCCCGAGGATGACGAGCGAAAGAGATTCAGAAACACTTAACGAGACAGAATTACTTGGTCAGTGCAGAACAAAGGTTGAGGTCCCCGGGGTGCTGGCGCGTCTGCTCTCGGTCAGTGATGAAGATGGACTGGGCTGAGCTCATCGCTCGCAGGTGGCAACATGGCGCCCTTCGCGCCAACACAATTACCGTTACTGTATTCTACGACTCCGTGCCCCGGCGAAAGTTGAGTAAATTACAGATAAACATTAAAAATATATAAAAATTACTGACAATGGAAAGTTTGTTACTATTTACTTATTTAATGATAATTCATATAAAAGCATTCCTATCCTCGTCCAAGTCCGTGCCTGTTCGGGTCCGCCCGGGCAACGTCTATAGTTATTTAAGGTAACTTATTTAAATTAAAGAAACACAAGTAAACTACACAGCACTGGGGCGAAGATGGATGAAAACAACAAAAAGGCTTACAATTAATATTAACATAGCAATTTTAGGGATCGCCGCACTGCTTCTAAGCGCCCTCTTGTGGTAGTTCGTGGCGCGCAATTCAAACACACGACTACGTACATGGCGGTACAAATTCCGGGGAAGGGGAGAGGAATGTTGAGGAAACGGAGACTGACTAGGCTCATGGGGCGTAGCCCCGGCTGACGTCAACCTTGACATGAAATGAAATCACGAAATACAGGTGTCCCTACTAATTGGCCCTCATTACTCCAGATTAACAGTGGACCAATGGCAGGAGCAGCACTAAGGTATAATTATTTGAATCGTAGCATGTCACGAAATGAATCCGCGAATCTTTCAGGCCTCTAGTAAAGACTGTGTGGCGGCCAGCAGCGTCACCTGGAAGGGCTCCGGGGAGACACAGCCGGCGGCGGCCAGGCGGTGCAGCGGAGTGCGCAGGCGGTGGTCCCTCAGGTCCAGGCAGGGGCAGGCGGCGGCCAGCAGGCTGAAGGCCTCGAGCGCTCCGCCGCGCAGGGGCTGGGCCGCGGCCAGCACGTGGAGGGGGGAGCGGCCGTGCAGCTTCTCCCGGGCCGAGGGGTCGCACCCCGCCTCCAGCAGCGCGCGCACCAGGGGCAGGGGGTCTCGCGCGCGGCTGCCCGTCACCACCAGGTGCAGCGCCGTCTCGCCGCGTGCCGTGCGGCAGTCCACGTCGCAGCCGCTCGCGCACAGCGCCCTGCCCCAAGCCACCAGTGTTCCATACCTTCCACGTCATTATCAGTAGAGACCGGACCACCTCCAGGATAGACTCCACAATCCCCTACACACTCGGGCGAGTGCCGCCTGCTCATTGGCTACTGACTCGTGTCACCTGTCAACTGGGACGATTGCGATTCGATACTTTTTTTTTTGGTTGAAGGTTTTTTTCATTGGCTCAAAAGTCCTTCAGATGAACTGTGAGTCAATCACGGAATCAATATAAAGATACAGTTGTTTGGATTACAGCATATCATGAAATGTAACCCGCGAATTTTTTCCGGTCTCTAATTATTAGAGACCTCAAAATTTAGTGTATTCATTTCGTGAAAATGCTACAATTCAAATAATTACACGTACCTTAGTGCTGCTACTGCCACTGGTTCACTGTTAATCTGGAGTAATGAGGGCCAATCATAGACCCTCACTTGTGGAAGTGTCGAATCACAGGCCGCCCAGTCGAGACGACTCACAAGTCAGCAGCCAATGAACACCCTCATTTGCCCGAGTGTGTAGAAGATAGTGGAGTCTATCCTGGAGGTCATTGAACTCGCAAATTTTTCTTGTCTCTAGTCATTATAATTAATGATATATAAAAGCCTACACATTTCGCAGTCATGTGGAATGGAAATTCATGCTGCCGTCCATCACCTCTAATGACATACAACACCTAAACTTGTTATTTTATTGCGATCATTATGAAAATGCTGTTTACCATATCTGGAACACTTGGGTATTTACAAAACGAAGGTAGCTATTTTATGTGTAGGTAATTTTTAAAAAAATCCATTTCCGAACAGCCTATAGGCGTAGGTAAATTTCGAAGTAGTACCTATTTATTCTGGAAATATTTTTTAAACTTTTATAAACTTCTTGAACATTGTAAGAACTTAATGTACAAAACATATTTATGCTCTCCAATATTACAAAACGATTGTTTAAATAAATGCTCATTTTCCATGAAGTGAAAATATTACAAATATTTTTAACTCAATGTATCTAGCATTAAATAGTTGAGAACTCATTATTGAATAGCTTAAAACAAATTTAATATTATATACCAACTAACTAAGGTAATTATTAAATTTGTTTGACCTTCAATTACATTTTTTTTTATCCCTTGCACTAATAACGTCGTCATATGCTTTTCACCAAGGTTAAAGATAATATTAAGATGGTTTAAAATAAATTATAATTAATTTGACAATATGAAAAAGGTATTACGGTAATAATTTGTTTCACCAAAAATTGTTTCAGCCAAAGTTTTAGATGAAGTTTAGGATTCATACAATAAATTATAACGGATATGATAGTATACCTTGTTATTTCCACCCCTTGCAGTAATGGTTGGGTACACAAAAATTTATTTAACAATAGTTTTAGTTAATATTTAGACAGTTAACTTTAAATAAGAATGGATTCAATAGTGTACCGGGTAGGGAAGCTTTATTTATTTCCTCATTCCAACCCCGAGTTTTTTCAACCCCATGCAATAAAGGTTTGTATTTCAAAAATTGTTTCAGAAAAAGGTTTTAGATAAATTTATAAGATTTAAAAACGAATTGAATGGATGCTTACAAGGGAGTTATGAATATTTTGTTGTTCAACCCCTGTTTATTCAACCCCTTGCAGTTATTGTAGGTCGTATAAAAATTATTTGAGGCAGAAGTTTTACAATAAATTATAACGAATTTGATAGTGTAAATTGTATGGAAATTATGAATATTTTTAAATTCATCCGTTGTTTTTTTCAACACCCTGCAACAATGGCTCATCTTATTAAAATTGTTTCAGTCAAAAGTTTTAGATAAAAATTATAAGTTTTACTAAAAACCGGAACGGATTCGGTTGTGTCCTTTCTAAGAAGTTATACTTTTTTTTTTCTTCCAACCCTTGTTTTATCCACTCCTTGCAATTATGGTTGGTCGTATAAAAAATTATTCCAGAATAAAGTTCTATATAATATTTATATGGTTTCAAACAATTTGAACGGATTTAATAGTGAGCATATTAAGGGAGTTTAGAATATTTTTTTCTTTCAACCCCTGTTATTTTCCACCTCTTGCAGTAATGATTGGTCATATGAAAAATAATTTCAGACAAAAATTGTAGATAATAATATAAGGTTTTACAATAAAACAGAGTGGATCTAACAGCATACATGGTACGTAAATTATTATTTTATTTTTAATACTACCTCTTATTTTTTTAACCCCTTGAAGCAATGGTTCATCTAATGAAAAATTGTTTCAGACAAAGTTTTAGATAAAAATTATAAGATTAATACGCAAATCATACGAATTCGATGTTGTGCCTACGAAAGGAGTTATGATTATTTTTGTTCTCCAACCCTTGTTTTTTTAACCCTTTGCTGTTATGGTTGGTTGAATTAAAAACTTATTCTGAAAAAAAATATTTTGACATTAAACCTACGAGTTACAATACATTCAAAAAGATATGATATTTTTCATATCACATATCAATTTGAGGTGTCTGTTTAGTTATATATTTGGTTTTTTTTTTTTTTTTTCGAAATCATCACTGCGTCAGGTTTATCAAATGATTAGCTCCTTTTAAATTTGTTTTTACCCTGCATTTTCTGTGTGTCTGTAGCTGAAGAGAAACAAGTGACACCGCTCTACTAGATCAAGTGCAGGGATCAACAACTGGCTGACTCATTCAAACGGTCACCGCCATGCCTTGTGCGCCACTTGAGAACCACCATGGCCCCTGAACCCTGGACTGCGACATGTGGCGCTGCTGTGCCCCCTTCACGCCCCTGACCCAACTGGTGCTGGTGGAGCGCGGGAAACCTGCGTTCAGTAGAGAAGCCTAAGATGTACATCAAGTTCTGTCCCTGCCCGAACACGCCCGAATATTCACCTTCCGCCAACCTCGGGATTTGTTTTATTTTTGCGCAGGAAAAATGAATTCAAATATTAAAAGTGGTCGGTTAGGTTAGCTACATTAAAACACTTCAAAACGCTATGGACGGTTGGTCAGGTTAGTATAGCTACATTAAAATAAACAGAGAAATATAAAATATATATAATAAACCCAAGGTTCCCCGAAGGTGATTCGGGCGTGTTCGGGCAGGGACAGAACTTGATGTACATTTTAGGCTTCCCCGTTTAGTAGGTCGTTAGTGCATTGTTGCCAGATCCACTGGCTTTTGCAACTACTTACTGAAAAATAAATTTCAACTCTACTGAAATGTGTATTTACACTTTACTTTAAATTTTAATAAATTTCCAATTGCCATCACAGCTAATTAAATAAAACCCACTGGGGTTTGACTTATAAATTGACGTCGACCCAAGTGTCTCCTCGGCTCCCTCAGGCCGTTATGCCTCGTCAACGTCCTCCCTGTGTGTCCCCAGTGGAGTGCGACGGCCAGGGACGCACCCGCGTGCGCCCTAGCATGCCAGTGAGGGTTATGTCTGTGTATATATATTTGCAATCGATCAAGGGTCTTAAATGTCAATAACTTATTTTATTTATTATTTATTGTGCAAGTTCGCTGTGTAATTAATGTCTCGTGTATGTCTTTGTAAATAATTCAATAACTTTCTGAAGGGTTTCGCCGTAGTATGTAATCGCAGCCTGGCACGCCGCGGGACGGAGCTCTCTCCCACGCCGGCCGATTTCCCCTCCCTCCCCGCCACCCGCGGGCGCCGGCCCGCTGGCGAGCGGGGAGAGGCAGTCGCGTCCTGGTCTCGAGCGGAGACAGACGTGTTCGTCGCTCCGCGAGCCGCGCACGTTGCGCTCGGGATTGAACGTTCGCTCCGTCCGCAGTTGGTCACGGCAGCTGAGCTGCCACCGCGAATCAGCTTAGCATTGTTAACTTACGAGTCATCGGGAGACGTGTCTAGCGGGCAGTTTCTACAACGCGAACGTGGTGCTACGAGTCTCTGAACTTTTCGCCGTCCACGGAACATTACGTAACGGCTTGATGTAAGTTTTTGGACATACGCCATTGCTAAGAACTTTTTCTGTTGAAGAAAAACTAATAAATAAAATAAATAAATAAAAATAAAAATAAAAAAAACTCAAAAAAAGATACAAAAAACACACAAAATTAAGCAAACAATTGCTGTTGTCAACAGGGATATGAACACCACAAAATATTCCGAAACAGGAATATGGTCAGCAAACAAAGAAAAAACAAAGAAAAATGTACTAAGAGAACGAAAAAATCCCCACAAATGATGACAACACAAAAATATTGAAACCCAAAATAATTCAGCACAACAGTTGAAGCGAGACAAAAAACATGACAAAACGAAAAAACAAACAAATACAATAGTTTTACCTAAACAGAAACAAGCGACGTTTCGGGAACTGCTATCTGCTCCCGTCCTCAGGCAGAGACGCACATGGTACGGAAACACCTTTCTCTGATAAATACCCTCATTTTCCAGCCCCTTCTCAGTCGCACCTGTGTTTCCGTACCATGTGCGTCTCTGCCTGAGGACGGGAGCAGATAGCAGTTCCCGAAACGTCGCTTGTTTCTGTTTAGGTAAAACTATTGTATTTGTTTGTTTTTTCGTTTTGTCATGTTTTTTGTCTCGCTTCAACTGTTGTGCTGAATTATTTTGGGTTTCAATATTTTTGTGTTGTCATCATTTGTGGGGATTTTTTCGTTCTCTTAGTACATTTTTCTTTGTTTTTTCTTTGTTTGCTGACCATATTCCTGTTTCGGAATATTTTGTGGTGTTCATATCCTTGTTGACAACAGCAATTGTTTGCTTAATTTTGTGTGTTTTTTGTATCTTTTTTTTAGTTTTTTTTATTTTTATTTATTTATTTTATTTATTAGTTTTTCTTCAACAGAAAAAGTTCTTAGCAATGGCGTATGTCCAAAAACTTACATCAAGTCATGCACTCCCATTGCACAAATCTTTTAAAGATAACATTACGTAACGGGCCGCGTACGTACAGCGCTCCGTCTTCGGGCCCTCTCTCACTGGGTCAGCTTAGCATTAATAAACTTTACGATTCGCGCCGAAACGTATTTGAGAACCGCCCCGTCATCAGGGAGTCCGTGTCGCCGTGGTAGGGCATTTGTTCCGCGACGGTTCCGCCAGGCTGCGGCAGGACTTTATAAGCGTTAATAAAAGACGGCTCGTGAAATTCGTTAATGCCGTGTTCTGCTTGCGACAACCTACCAACATTCCTCGCAATCACTTCACTCTCCCTCCAGGTCCCGCCTTTCCCGGTCCCGGCCACGTTGGCCTGGACCCACACCTCTCCGACGAGGGCAGTACGGGCATAACAGGACATTTATTTCAACGGGAAAACGGGGACCAGAAGCCGAGGGACGTCAAAATAATATATAACTACCTCAATGTGTGATGCATACTGAGACACAATAAACTGAGTAGGTACCTACCTAACTTTTTATAAAACACTTGAAAATATTTTTTTTTATTATTAGAAAGCATATTGGAACTAGAATTTCTCTTATAGACTAGCATTTAAAAATTAATGTTACTGAATTATCTTTCAATAGTAATAAGCGCTATACCCATTGCACTTAGGTTCAGAATATATTACCTTATAGTTAACAGCATGTTTTTCATGATAGATGGACTGATTTATTTTTTTAAATTATTTAATTTTCAAGATCAGTGACATAATCTGTACGCTGCATATGGATCATAACAATAAATTTAAAACAAATATTTGTTAAAATGGTACAATATTAAAAGTTATTTTTTTATCCTGAGCCTAATTATATGTGTCAGTAGCTTCTTAAGTTATCAATATTTAATTCACATTTAATGATTTTGAAATAGAAAACTTTCTTATCGGAAAAAAACCATCAAGTTTCTAAATAACTTAAAAAATTGATGTAGCCAATTAGCTAGTTCTTTTTCTGTTTTGAAAATAATGGGCAGTTTGCAGGTTGCAAGGCCCGTCATCACTATCAGAGCGAGTTGCAACTCATTTGAGGGCAGCGGCAGGTTATGTTGCGCACGCAACGCCGCGGTGGGAGATACGAAAAGCAGGCAACTGTCGCTTGTTTACTGGCCAGCTGTTCCGTGCCGGACCAATTAGCGCCGCGTCTGCGTCTCGTTTGAGATCATTTCTCAGCGCCCCAGTTTCCGAGAATGTGACGTCTGCCGGCAACTCTAAAACTGTTTATAGACGGCGGTAAAACACTGAACTGTCCGTCCATCCTAATTGCTGTTCTCAATGTCTTACATGGACTCGTAACGAGACGTATAATACCCAACTTTCAAAATATCATGTATGCTGTTTAGTAAGTTTTATTTAAAAACAATGAACACTTATTTTGTTACCCGTTTTCATGACATTGTAGAAGTGGCTACACTTATAATAACACGAAGACACTTTAGAGAGTACCGTAAGTATTTTAAAAACTGACACACAAGCAGGGGCATAGCCAGGGGGGGGGGGGTTTTAGGGGTTCAAACCCCCCCCCCTTAGCGCCAAATCTTTAATTAATTTCTTATTCATCACTCAAACAAATTTCATATTAAAATTAATAAAATTTTTACCATTATAATATTTAAATATAAGTACCGGAAACTGCTAAAATAGTACTATTTTACACCTTAAAATCCAAATTTTCCCGGGGGAGGACCCCCGGACCCCCCGCTTTAATACGGTGGGGGGGGGGGGGGCATGCTTCTTAACACCCCCCATACACAAATCCTGGCTACGCCACTGCACACAAGAGATTTGAAGGCAGATCGTTCAGCTAATGTAGCGGTACCTCTCTACTTGAATGAGTGTAAATAATCCTCTAATCTTCGCGAGAAATACGAGAGACATAATTTACAATTAGTTTCTTTCAAGGGCAAGATAGGGGGAGGGAATATATATCCTCCCCCTCCCCAAAAAAAATCTTAAAAAAATATATCATTCCCAAAAACAAATGGAAAGATTTTGAAATCGAACAGCGGGCAAAGTGGTTCTATTAACACACACACACACACACACACACACCTTTTCCTTTTTTTTAAATGAAATTCTGCGTAAGCTCCTGGTTTCTCTTATATCTCTCGTTATAGCCTTTTGGGTCATAGATCGCTATCTTTCTCTTGCGCTCCTGGTGACATGTGGCTACGAGTTGCAACGCTGCCAGCTCGCACGAAGGTTGGCAACGCCGCTTGGCCTTCAAGTTGCAGCCACTGCCGTCGGCGAGGGGAGACAGACAGGAAACCACATGTTATTGGAATAGTTCACGAGTGGCTCACTCGAGGCTGCAGCTACGCTTCCACAAGAAAAGGAAGATAAAGAGTCGCAACTAAATGCCGTAACTAACGCTCTTATTTTCTTTGAAACTAATTTAACCGTGAGGTATTAATCGGCAATTTAAAAACATAAAAGTCGTTAATTTTTCTAAAGAAAACGTTGGCTACCTTGACTTTTTTTTACGTGACGTCTAATAAATCGATGAACGTTGGCTGCACGCACTAAAAAGTGTCCCGTTATGCTGTGTCCCGTTACGCTCATTGTACGCTTGCGCCGCATCTATCTCTCTTCCACTCGATTGGAACAATCATCGATTTGACTTTTTCGAGGCACATTAAACTTGAAACACTCCCATTCGTTTCCTACTTTTCCTATCATCATCCTATCCTTAACAGGATAACACAGATTGGAAGAAGTTAAATAGCAAACATGTATAAAAGTTATTGTTAAAATAATATCTTCGTTAAAGTAATAAACATAATTGAATTAATGAGTGCAAATAAAAGTAAATTTTTCAATTAAATTGTAGATTTTATTTCACTCCTTCTTTGTATCCATACAAAATAGTGATAATTCAATAAAAAAAGATTCTATTTTATTCATAAAAGTATGCAATAATTTCATCAATGTTTTGTTATGACGTTGTCACGTTAAACTATCGTCCGTAAACCAACTTTACAGACAACCGATTTTTTTTTTTTTTTTTTTGTCGTTCGTTTCTGGGAATATTCACCAATAAACGTTTCACATTATCTATTTTCCAATACGGAAAAACCAAAACACTATTTTAAAGTGTTTATCTTTTGTTTCAATACTTTAAAACTGCATAGCAGCCCAAAAAATGTGTGTTGAAAATCATAACTTCGATTTAAATAGCACACATCTGCACATGTGCACGTGGCAGCCATGCTTATTTCATTGCTACCAAGGTAATTCAACTTTGTCAAGAAATTTTCCGAAGTATAATGGTTGGCAATAATACTCAATACGCCACTTCGTTAATACTGCATTCCATAAAATCTTAACTAAGGATGTTTGTAAAATGACATTTTTATTTAAGTCATTATGTTTAAGAAATTTCTATGTTTCCTTTATATTTAAAACTTAATTTTTAATGTTGGCATTTCTCAACCGCGCGGCTTTTTTAGTGGTCAAATTCCACCTGTACAATTGCGTCCCCTGGCCGCTTCATTTGACGGACAGCGGAACAGCGAGGACAAGAGCGTACGCAGAATTTCATTTCGCTGTTTGGTGAGGGCCGGGGTGAACTCTGCGTTAAAAGAAAATTGCAACTAGAGTTCACTTTATGCTACTTAAAAATATATTTTGACAATTTTTGTATTTGATAAGTTTGACTCTGGTGGGGATAAAAATTAACAGCAGTTATAATTTTTCACATTTTGTGCATTAACGTGTTTTATTCGTAATTTATAGTCGATTACCATAAAATTGTATAATTTCCCCTTTTTTTCCTTAGAATTAAAATAAATTAAAAGTGTTTGCCCTACGCTTCCGTGTCTGGTCTGAACACTTGTGAATTCTACCCTCTCCCATATACACTTAATGAATGGACGTGTTTGTTGTCTTAAACACTCCGTTAGGTTGGCAGTAGCTGAAAAAAGTAATCAAAAATCTTGACGCCGCCGTATAAAAGTGAATATAATGTTAGGCATGTATGCTATATTAATGTGTGGCACACACAACATGCGTGTTTATGCCCAAATTTCCTCTTTGCTTTCGCTTGAAACTTGAGCTTTTGCCAGCATCTGATGTTACGTACAAGCGCGGCTCCACAGGAGTGGGGAAAAATTAAAAGGGGGGGGGGGGGGTTGGGCGATAGCCCATCTCGAGTCCAAATTTTAGTTTTTATTTGGAGGGTATACAAATATTTACTTAAATAGTTAGATTTGCTTGTTAGTAAAAGTTGTATGCAACAATATTAATGATCATTATCAGTGACCATAAATGCACAAATATTCCAAGGCCAATCTCTGACTTCGTCACCGGCCGGGCGCCGCCGAGGTCAAAGGTCAGCTCCAAGCTGTCGCCCGCAGCTCAGCTGACGAGTGTCTGTTCTCGGGAACCATACTCATCGTTATTCGTGGTTTCGCCGACACAGCGGCGACTGCTCCCGGTGACTGAGCCGAGGCGAATGGCCTCCCGACGAGTCTAAACATGTGTAGGTAACCACGGGCATGCGCAGGGGTGCCATCCGAGCCAACCCTCAACCCCGAAAACCTTAACGCATTGTTTCGCACGCGAACAAAAATTTCAAATAAGTTTAAAAAAAGGGAGGGGGGGTTGTCAGTAAAGTCGGTTTACGGACGATAATTTTACGTGATAACGTCATAAGAAAACATTGATGAAAAATTGCATAATTTTTTAATTTTCAAATATTATTTACATTTTTTTTTGCAAATTTAATTTAAATAATTTGTTTAAATATAATCACGAACAATTAGTTATAGAAATAAACTGAAGTCAAATCAATGTCAATAAATTGTTAATTTGAAATTACGAAATTGGACAAATAAATCAAATTTTTTCAATTGCTGCTTTTAAAAAGCCCGTCTTAACCTGTTTGATATTATAGAAGATTTTCTCGCATGGTGGTTGGCAGGTTCTTGCACGCTCGGCTCAGGCGGAACGTGACAATGAGTTGTGCTTTTTCGTGCGTGCAGCCGGCGTTCATCGATTTATAAGGCGTTATCACGTCAAAAAACTGATTGTAGTTTTATTTCAATTATTACCTGCTTTGTTAAATTATTAATTGCGCGGCCCTGGTTGTACACATAATTGTACCTGCACGTTTTTCAAAGAGACCGTCAGGCCCAGAGAGAGTAGTATTCTTCTTTCAATACCGATACTTTTGTACTCGATACTTTTAATTTGATATTTTTACTCATATAAGAACTTTCTGGCAGGTATCGAACACTAATCTCGCGACAAAATATAGAATTCGATATTCACCCTGTCACACGTCACACTGTCTGCATTGTTATTTTACTAGATACCTATTATGTCATTAAACTAAATAACCAATAAAGCATTATATTGTTGATATAATATATTTGAAGCCAATAGAATACGTCACCACGGAAATGTCCCGCGAGAAGTATATTTTATCATCAGCATAATCATACCGATAGTCAAGTCCACAAAGCTCAGATCAATTGTTTAAGTATGCCTAGTGACAGCAGTGTAGCAGAGAGACTGAAGTACGAGGTAATAAAAACATAGATTTGAAAACATTAAAGGTAGGTAATCATTTGGTTTCAATGTCCTGCTTGCTAGACCCTGGATTCAAAAACATTCAAGATGCCAGAGCTTGTGCTAAGACAATATCTACAAGGCATTTAGCAGCAGTAAACGCTATCCCTCTCACCGCTAGTGATTCTTATGTTTACATAATATCAGCATATATGTCTGGAGTCATCACAATACCATAGTACATACCACAAAAAAAATACAAAGGTGTAGCAGGCTCCTCTTCACAGCCTACTTTGTCCGCTGATGAAAAAATTGGTTGTCTGTAAAGTCGGTTTACGGACGATAGTTTAACGTGACGTCATAACAAAACATTGATGAAAATGATTGCATACATTTATGAATAAAATTGAATCTTTATTTTAATAATAAAAGAATAAATACTTGAAATTATACTAGTAATCAGATTTTTAAAATGCAAGAATAATTAACCTTTATTGCCGAAATTGTTGTTGCAATAAGCAATGAAAACCACATTAACTTTTCACTTCACTTTATAAACAGTCGAAAAAACAGTTCACGTGTAGTGACTTGTAATTAATTTTAAAACCTGGCGTTTAGCTATAAAGTTTAAATACAATTATGAACAAGTTTTCATATAAATAAACTGTTTTCATATAAATAAACTGTAATTATATGAATAACCATAATTTTTTAGTCAATTTATTAGCGTAACGGAACAATGTGCGTAACGGGACACTTTTTCGTGCGTGCAGCCGGCGTTCATCGATTTATTAGACGTTGTCACGTCAAAAAAGAAATGAGCTTATATTTGGCAACACTGCTGTCGACTGATCCTTTGGAGCGATCAGAAGACATGACATCTGCACTCCTTCAGCTGTGTGAGCTAGCCAGTAGTATCTGGCACATCCCTCCGAGCGTTATTTTCCAAGACACGAAACTGATTATCACCGAAACGACTAGATAAATGAAGTGGCTTGGCTTCTGGGTTGTAGCCGTGTCCTTGGCAAATAATTCACCCACGTTTCGGTCGACGTCGGTGAACTATTCGCCCAAGGTCGCAGCTACAACCCAGAAGTCAAGCTACTTCAGACTATGGGCGTGAAAGCCTGCGAACATGACTGGATAAATGATTGCTTTTGATCGACTGTACAGACGAAGAGTGGGAAGTGTAAGATTAGATTTGTGGACCATTGAAATAAAACTTTGATTTGGAATTTTTTTTAATCAAACGCTTATTTTAATTTTTTTTTAATTTTGAAAAATCGCTGGCCAAACAGTTGTAGCTATTTATAATTTTTTGACGTGACATCTAATAAATCGATTAACGCCGGCTGCACGCACGAAAAAGTGTCCCGTTACGCTGTGTCCCGTTACTCCCATTGTTCCGTTGCGCTCATTGTACGCTTGCGCCGCACCGACAGAAGTGAAAACTTAAAACTTTGTTTATAAATGTGTAATATGAAATAATTTCTACGTCAAATGTACATAAGAAAATGAATCTGATTACTAGTATAATTTCAAGTATTTATTCTTTTATTATTAAAATAAAAATGATTCAATTTTATTCATAAAAGTATGCAATCATTTCATCAATGTTTTGTTATGACGTTGCAACGTTAAACTATCGTCCGTAAACCGACTTTACAGACAACCCATTTTTTTTTTCAAAGAGACGGTAAAACTTGTGAATGCCATCGCGGGTGGGATTCCAAAGGCCGAACAGGGACCAGCGCCCGACTGCAGGGACTAGGCCGAGGCATCGCGAGCAAGGGCGAAGAGACGGCTGATCAACCGGAAGAGGAGAACAGGAAGTGGACGGGAGACGAGAGGAAGTGGCCACCGCGCTGCGCGGGGCATTGTGGTCGCTCCCTCCTCCAAGAAGCAGTCTGAGCAGTCTCCAGGAACAGCTGTGGTCTCCTGGCGCGACTGTCACCCAGGGATGTGTCACGTAGTCCCGGTGCATTTTGACAACGGCTTTTTTCACGTGATAACGTCTTATAACGCCTGCTGCACGCACGAAAAATTGTCACGTTCCGCCTGAGCCGAGCGTGCAAGAACAGGCCAACCACCGTGCGAGAAAATCTTCTATAATATCAAAAAAGTTAAGGCTGGCTTTTTAACTAATTGTTCGTGATTATATTTAAACAAATTATTTAAATTAAATTTGCAAAAACTGTAAATAATATTTGAAAATTAAAAAGTACACAATTTTTCATCAATGTTTTCTTATGACGTTATCACGTAAAATTATCGTCCGTAAACCGAGACTTTACAGACAACCCCCGTTTTTTTTAAAATAGTTTTTCGTCGTACTATTACATTTTTCAATGACAATGCAGGCAGGCGGTTCAATATTCACCTCATAAAACGATTATCGTTTAGTAAATGCGGCATTACTACCAATTTAAAAAAAAACAGCAGTTAATATACAAATTCATATATCTTCATCATAATTCATACTACGTACGAATATTCAACTAACAATGTAGGAGATCAATTTCAGTCGCGAGGCATTGTTTTTTGATGAAATTAAACTTGTAGCATTATAATGTATTATAATTACTACCCGAAATGTCCGAAATTGAAGATACATCTTATAATAGTCAGCAATCTATGAAATATATCAACAATTTGTCATTCCTCTTAAGAAAATGAGTTACTTCAATTTAATTTTTACAATGACTTCAATTAATTTTACATTGCCTTCAATTATTTTTTACGTTTACCGAGACACGTGGAACTCGGTTATCTGTGCCGCCGCGTCTGTCTGTAGAGGCGCGCGAACGTCTGGCGCACGAGGCAGGTTCGCCCTTGGCGACACCCGTGTTCCTTGCGCCCAGGCTCGCGACCTGGCTGCCTCGCGAGGCCCCGACAGTTCGACGATCGCACACAGAGCAGCGAGGCTAAATAATTGTGTCTCCACCCCAATACTTACGTACGAGTTTTCAAACACCTAAACTAAACAAAAAATTAAAAAAATTGGTTGTCTGTAAAGTCGGTTTACGGACGATAGTTTAACGTGACGACGTCATAACAAAACATTGATGAAATGATTGCATACTTTTATGAATAAAATCGAATCTCTTTATTGAATTATCACTCTTTTGTATGGATACAAAGGTGTGAAATGAAATATACAATTTAATTGATAAATTTACTTTTATTTGCACTCATGAATTCAAATATGATTATTACTTTAACGAAGAGATTATTTTAACAATAACTTTGATACATGTTTGCTATTTAACTTCTTCCAATCTGTGTTATTCTGTTAAGGATAGGACGATGATAGGAAAAGTAGGAAACGAATGGGAGTGTTTCAAGTTTAATGTGCCTCGAAAAAGTCAAATCGATGGTTGTTCCAATCGAGTGGAAGAGAAATAGATGCGGCGCAAGCGTACAATGAGCGTAACGGGACAATGAGTCATCCTTTTTCGTGCGTGCAGCTGGCGTTAATCGATTTATTAGAAGTTGTCACGTCAAAAAAAACTATACTCTACTATACTATAACTCGTGATCTGCGCGTTTCGCATAACGTGTATTCTAATAGCGACAGAAGTTTAATTTCCGTCCAACCATCAGGGTGAACCAACATATCAAGGGGTTCACCTAGTGTAAGCGAGGCGGGATGATAAGCGCCACGCTCGCTGGTGCTTCTAGCGTGGTGTCTCCTCTGGACTGGCGCGCAGTCTTCTCGTCGTGCGTATGAGCGGTGATCGGAAAAATTCGCGAATTCCTTTCGCGATAGGCTAAAATACAAATTGTTTTACCTCAGTGCTGCCTCTGCCATTGGCTCAAAACTCACCTGGATGACTCTGGGCCAATGAGAAACACCCACCCAAAGCTTTATCGCATCACAGTCTGCTACGTTGGGACGTCTCACAAGACAGCAGCCAATCAGGGGGTGACACTTGACCGAGTGTAGGTATAACTGTGTAGTTCATCCTGCAGGCGGAGGAATGAAGATGCCGGCTGACCTGACGACGTCAGCGCTGCCGGCGGCGGCGGCGCGCAGCAGGGGCGGGTCCCCGGAGCGCGCCCAGTCGGGCTGGTCGGCGTCCACCCCGGCCCCCAGCAGCGCGAGCACGGCGGGGGCGTCGCCGCGGCCCGCCGCGTCGTGCAGCGCGTCCATCTCTGGCGTCCTCCCCTGCTGCCTCTCCCACTCTGGTGCGCGCGCCACGAGACTGTTGTGGTGCTCGTGTCGGAACTATGGCACCCGTGTCGAAACTATGGTACAAGTACCGGAACTGTGGTACTCGTGCCATAACTGTGGTGCACGCGCCAGGAGACTGTGATACTCGTACCGGCACTCTACGACTCACGCCATAACTATGGTACTCGTGCCAAACTATGGTACTCGTGCCGGAACTGTGGTACACGCGCCAGGAGACTGTGGTACACGCGCCGGCACTCTTGGTACTCGCGCCAGGAGACTGCTGTGGTACTCGCGCCGGCACTCTGGTACACGTGCCATGACTGTGGTACACGCGCCGGCACTCTGTGGTACCCGCGCCCAGGACTCTGGTATTCGCGCTGGAACTGTGGTGCTCGTACACGCGCCGTAGCTGTGGTACCCGCGCCAGGACTGAGGTACTGGTGCCACGACATCGGTACAAGCGGTGCTCCTGTCCTCCCGGTGCGTGCCCGTTGTTCCACAGATGAGGTTCTTTGCCATTAAAATCGGAAATCACTCTTTATTTTAATCTTGTGCATAAATTTAAACCTTAGGTTATTTAGTTAAAATAATAATAATAATCCGAAAAAAAAACCTTTAACGGTACCTACAATAATTTTTTTTCCCCAGAAAGTGCCAAAATGATTATTCCTAGACAATTGTTCTTATTATCTTCTAAATAACTGGTTGTTTCTAGTTTTTCTACATATTTCTGACAATCAGGGATTCAAAAATGTGTGAAAAATTAACTCCTTAATTAATCTTAGCTTTAGATCTGTCACGTTTGCTTGCTTTATTGTACTATTTCGGTGTTTGCGTCATTCGTTCTTCATTTTTACAGATACAGCATTGTTAAGTACGTAATTTTGGCCCCTCTGTAATTTGAACCCAGGTAAGGCCACAAATCCAGTCAGTATTTAGGCCTTTACACGATACATTACGCTTGTTTTAAAATGAAATTAAGTTTTTGCTGACGAATTCAATACTCGATCTGACGGTAGCAGTGGAACTGCAAACTACTTGGAGCTGGACAGAGACGTAACTGGGTTGGTGGGGGAGGCGCTAAACTAGCAGAGTAATATTTACTACAGATATTTACTTGAATACATTAGTGTTAGAACACAAAAATATGTTAAAGGGCAAGTGAACTGCATTATTTGAATTGAAAGAGACACACATGTATAGTGTCAACTATTTAAAAGAAATTGTATTTCAAGCGTACTATCCAACTTGTGGTGTATTAAAAATGAAATGACTGCAAATAAATCTATTCATGTACCATCTAAGTTGAATAAAAAAAACAATTGTAATAATGAAATTAGTTTCAGGTGGCGATGTGAGGTGTTGTCGGGAAGGGTTTTGGGTATGGTTGGTTTGGGGGGGGGGGGGGGGGGAAATTAGGGTGCCAAGATGAGTCTGGTCATGTCCCTGAGTGTAGCTAACCCATCCTAACCAACTGTTCACAACATCCCACGGCATTTTTATCGTAGCTAACCTAACCAGCTGTCCACACGTACTGAAAGATACATACATGCATTTAGTCAAATATTTGAAAGATGGCATTTTTCACGTTCCATCCAACTTGCTGACATGGTGGTACCACTGAATTATGGTACGAATACCATTTAGACTGAACATCAGACAACACTGCAGTGAGAACCATAGAGGAAGCTTCCCACACTGTACAGTTTTTTTTTTTTTTGTAAAATAATGGAGCTGACATAATCATGTCAGTAATTTATTTAGCATGATGACATTTGTACTACAGTTTAATAAAACAGATTAGAAAAGGTTTATTTTTTTCAATCTCTATACTGTTCTTAGTTACTTATTTTTAAATCAAGACCTTGGAACATTTCCCAAACACAGAAATACCCCAACAGATATTTTATTTGCTCCGAAAGTTAGACATGTTTATTTACAAATCATTATATTGAAAAAGTGCAACTTGTATCAGTAAAAATGACACTGTTTTGACGAAATCTGTTATAGTGGAACATTTAATTATCATATTTGTTCAGTAACATGCTATCTTTATTAATAAACAGATTTTATATAAAAAAAAAAGGATATCAAAACCTTGTTTTTTAAAAATGAAAATGGTCTGAAAATAAAACCATAAAACCTTGTCTCTAATAACAAGCGGTGTGCGAGTGTCCTGTCAGCGAAGCATGGTACATCGGCTATTACTAGAGACCTGCAAAATTCGCGGATTCATTCGGTGATAGGCTAGAATTCAAACACATATACCTCTTAGATAATTTTGCTATTGGCTTACTGTTCATCTGGACGAATCTCAACCAGTTATAAACCCTCAACCAAAGAAGGATCGAATCACAGACAAACCAGCTGAGACGACTTACAAGTCGGCAGCCAATGAACTTGCCTTATTTGCCCGAATGTACAGGGGTGTGTGCAGTCTAGCCTTAAGGCCATCGAAACCGCGAATTTTGGAGGTCTCTAACTATTACATACTAAACTGTACCTAGTTTTATAAACTGAGTAGCAGTGAGGGGCAACTAGTGGGAGAGGTAAGGTTTTACATCACTATAGTTTACACACAATACATTAGTACTGAAGTTGGGAGGGTCTCCAATACCACAGCAGACTCCTGAAGGAGTGGTGGTTTTCTTAACCCGTCGCCGACAGCAAGGTCCGTGGACGACACAGAGCGGACATATTAGGGAAGGAACGGCCCGGGTCTTTAAAGAGGCAGACAGGCATTTACCATGAATGATAAGGAGAAACAATGGAAAACTGAATCCAGGACGACTGAGCCGGGATACAAACTCATATCCTCCAGAACAATGGGAAAATAAACAGAACAGGGAAAGAGAAGAATGAAATGCAAGTGACACA
The DNA here is from genome assembly GCF_032445375.1 of Bacillus rossius redtenbacheri. Lineage (NCBI taxonomy): Eukaryota > Metazoa > Arthropoda > Insecta > Phasmatodea > Bacillidae > Bacillus > Bacillus rossius. The sequence continues at coordinate 5,103,499 of NC_086330.1, read as the reverse complement.
GAAAAAAGCACACATGATTACGTCTAGGGAAAGAGCAAGAAAGTGGGAAATGGAGAATGGAGATGAGATTACTGATGCTAACATGAGAGTACTTGGGATCGTATTGTAGATGAGACAAGCAAACTCAACATTTTCCACAAATAGTTTTTATTGAGAATACCCAATAGTACATAGCACTAAACCCATGTAAATGGTACATGAATATAAAGTTTTTTTTAACTCTTCTTAAATGATAACAAATAAAAAAATGTCAAATTGGAAACATTGAAAGCAGTTCATTCAGGCTTCAAATTATTTCAAACATACATGCCAACCCTTAATAAAAAAAAAGCCCCCAAATATTTTATTTTTCCAAGCCATTATGAAGCTACAAGCAACACTTGAATAAATGCACTGGTGACACGATCACTGCTTCAAAACCTCACAGTGATTTGACAAGTAATTTAAGGAACTGATTTTTACCAGTGAACAAAGTGTGGACAATAGACAAAACCAATTAGGTAATAAATATAAATTTAACAATTGAATCAAGATATTGATTTAAGAGACAGTAGGCACATTTCACAAAGAATTTCCCTAAGTGGATGGTAATCTTTTACTTACTCAGTGAGTTTTCTGTTACCCCTGATACAGCTGATATAAATTGCAACTAAAATAATAACTGATTTTATTAAGGCTGCCCCAATTATCACAGAGATTCTTGTTCAACACCAATCTGAGAGTTAGAACATTTAATAATGCTGTTAACAAAATAGCCAGCTACGGACAGTGCACTTTATAAATAATAAAATAACCAAAGCTGATGAAACAAATTGTTACATTCAATTTCAAAACTAAATTGAACAAATAAATAAGTCCAACTGCCAATAAAAGATTAAAATTCAGTTTATGATTATATGTTTAACTCATTTCTGCTGATAAAATTTATTTCTAAGGTGCTAAGGTTTGTTGCTTGCGTTTAGACAAAACAAACAAAAAAAAATCTTCATATTAACAACATGAAAAATATATGGAAACATTGCCTTTCAAATTTTTCCTTACACTTATATACAAGTTTATAAATAGAAAATCTGTTTCAAGTACTTAGTATTTCTACAACATTCAAAATAATTTATAAAAATTACTAGCATGACCATTTTTAACTCAAAAACTCCTATTTAAAAAAAAAAAATACACAGCACTTAAGGGACTGTCAATGATCAAGATTTAAAGTAATAGTTAGGTAAAAAATCGTAGCAAGTGGTACTCAGAAATATAATGCCACAAACGTTTTGTTCTTTGTGTTGAAGCTCCCAACGTCCTGAGTGGCAAGTAGTCGGAGTTGTGACTGAGTCACCACCGCTAGCCAAGCGGTCGTAGCCTTGAAGGAACCACAAGTGTCCACTTATCATAGCTGATACTTCAGGCAGCTTAAGCTGCTTGAAGCGTTTGTGACGCCACGGCCACTTTTAAAACTTAATTCTTTATGTGAGACTCAAGGATTGAAACATAACGCTGCTGACATTAGTTGCACTTTAACTTTCAAGAGAGGAAATGAAATAGTTGCTTTTACATTATGCAGTTTTTTTTTCCTAATACTCAACATGAACTTTATTTCTGATGCACATTTCAGTAACGCTGCAGACAGAGCAACACAATTACAGTCATACAGATCTCACAATTATGAGCTGAACCATACTAACAGTAAAGTTTAGTTACTGGTTAGTGTAATGTTAATTGACCAAAAGAGTGGGCTGCTCCATTCACCGCTTAGCTTGGTCCGCCTTAGTCAGTGCAGTCACCCGCCGGTGCAGTCACTGGTCAGAGTTGTCCGAGCTTGACAACAGTTCACCCATGCCACTCTACAGTTAAAATGGGCAGATTCTACTGCTGCCTGGGGTCAAAATGCCCTTTAGACTGAAAACCACTCACCCAAGGGGAAACTAGAACCCAAAATCTAGAGGAAATTTCCATATTTGCTGCCTGCAACAAGAACACTGACTAAAATACAAGTGCAGCTTTCGCTTTGCAAGTGGTTACCATTACAGGTCAAGAACAAAAGCACACAATGCAACTTTTAGATGCAGCCTAAAAAAGTAACAGGCAAATTACTTATAAACTGTCAATCCTGTTTGAGGGCATCAGTTTCTACCATTACTCATGATCAATAATTCCAAAAATCTGGAAAAATTACAAACTTTTTTTGTTGTATATAAAAATGTTTGATTAGATCTCATTTCAAAATATTTTTCAAAAAAAAGTTACTAACTCTTTTCTAAATAAAGCAATTGTAAGTTGTAATTGCTTTTCCACATTGTAATTTATAAGTCCTGTTATTAAAAACACTTTCACAAGCTGCCTATACAAAACCTTAAAGTTTGTTTTTATAAATGAAGTGTGTCCGTTGTAATACCATCATCTGTAGCATTTTCACGAACCAAAGTTAACATTTTGTTATTAGTGCTGTTTATCACACTGCATACATGCAGTGCCTAAACAGCTGAGTAGACCCCGACTTATCATAGAACCAATCTTTAATTTGTGACATATGATTTCATCCGCACCATCCACTGACTCTAAAACATTTGCTGGTTTTAAAATAGTCACCATCACCTCCCGTATACATTTAAAAACACATCACAAATAACAACCACACTTCTGAAATTTGCAGAAGACAAATCAACAATAAAATGACATTACATTATAATTCAAAACACCAAATATGCTTTGTATATATTAGGCCCACTTTTCAGTACAACTAGTTGCTGAGTATCGCATAAAATACATACATATCTAACAACAACGTGTCTGGAGAAAATAAAACGGCTTGACAAAGCATCAGAAGCTGAGCTAATTCACCTCGCTCGTCGTTATAAACCATACCAACAGACTGCTCTTAAAATATAAAACATTTAAGAAAATGCACACTCTTAGTTCAAAAAGCATTGGTTTTCCACATGTAAAGTGCATACTTTGGTATGCAGTTTTGGTTTACAACAAAGTTTCCTAGCAGGAATGGATCAGACACCATGTGTTACATTTTTTTTGCCTTTTTTTTGCACTTTCCGAGAGAACCAAGTTAGTGGACCGCAAAAAACAGTCTGTATATGAGCGTGGCGACGATTCCCAGGGTGACCGGGATGAGCCAAGACTTCCAGGAGCTGGGGACAAGAGAAGAAGGCATGTACTGCAGCACGGACACTCGCGCACTTAGCACAGAAACTTGAACACAACACAAACACCCCAATACAACATACAGTACACACACATGCAAAACTTCACAATATTAATGAAACATATTTAAAACACACAATACAGCGAAACTTCCACTAGTAAGGAATACACTTCAAGTCAATTTTAAATAAACTTTTTAAAACTCTCCAAACAAATTAGTTTATTTTCTACGAACATATTTCTTCTCTATTAAATAGCATACAGAAGAACAACATTGTGAAATGTCTTTCCTGCTATCCCAATTTCCTTTTTTTACTGGACCACTTTTCAACGGCATCCTTTCTTTACTTCTATGCGTTTTGCTTTCTTCCAGGCCAGGCAAAGAAACACTTGTTGCCCCAAGCTCTACAATAACACTTCTCTGGAGCGTGTCAGTTGCTGAAATAGCCGTCCATGAAATTACAATCATATGATTCCCCACACTTAAATTGAACCTGGTGAGGTCGCACACACCATTTCTTTTCCATGGACTTAATCCTGCTTTACCTACTCTATTGTACGAAGGGGACCCAAAACTAACTGGAATCGTACTGTTGCACATCATATACGTGTAGCACCAGTTTTCGCTCTACCGAGTGAAGTCTGCCTAGTGGCATCAACCCGAAAACTACGAGTGTAGTTTCTCTGGCAGCTCTGCGTGCGTCATCTTCAGTGCACTCACGACACGAAAGACACGCACACACAGAGCTGCCAGAGAAACCACACTCGTCCTTTTCAGGCGAAACACTTGGCAGACCGACTGAGCAGAGGTCTCACAACTTCCCCAGCTATGAGTGCATGATGCGCGTGGGTGCCCCCTCGTAGGTTAACTATTCACATCACCGTGAGCCGCGCGCAGCCAGAACGGCAAGGCCACGGGAGCACGGTCGTTAGAGACACCCATCAAGGATGTCGAGAAGGGAACTGGCGCTGGCCTACGGCAAGGAACCGTTCCAGGATGTCGGTGATCCTAGGTAACCTAGGTAACACCTGGAGCACAAGACCGGTGTCTCACGCCGCGCCGCCGCGCCTAGCACCGAACAAACACGGCGACGGGACAGCAAACACTCACGTTCCAAAAGTAGTTGCCCGCGAAGTGAATAGGGCCGAGTCCCACGTGCAGGCCTCGTTGATTTTTCATTGTTCTTTTGTCGTTGCTTTTATTTTCGGGCGATGTCTAGAATTTTAACTCGATACCTCCCTCACATTTTTGGGTACTTCTAAAAATATTTTCAACTAAAGTCATGCAAGTCTTTGTAATTATCATCACTTGTGCAACATTTGATGCTTTGGTCTCTCTAATTTTGCCCCTTTATTTATTATTCTGTTAGTTTATTTTTTTTAAAATTTATTTCCACATTGTTACTAACGCTTTTGGAAAAGGTTTTTAGATTAATTTTCTACATTGCTTTTTTAGTTTACTTCAATTTTATAATATGTAATTTAGTTTTGCAACTATTTTTTTTTTATGCTGGCTTAACAACCATGGACGTCTGAGAATGTTCTGGAAAACTTACGAACTTTAAAGGTGTGGTTGAACTAAAATTAAAATGTAATAGTTTATAAATATATTTACTATTTTTTTTAGTGTTTGTATTTTCTAATACAAAGATTTTAGACTTAAAAAAAATTGGTGTTGAACTTAAATTTGTTACCGTTCCGCCACCGTTCGTGTACAGAGGAGGGGAAACAAAACTAGCGGAGAGCGGAGGAGAGGGGAGTTATCAGTCAGTCGTTCCCGGGCGGCACTTGATCGCTTGCATGGAACGTGTCGTTTTAATGCGAACTAACAGGTTTTTCGTATCGTCGCTGGACAAGTTTTAAGGGAACTGGAGTTTTCTTGATAAAACTTTTACGTGAAAGAAATAACGCATTTCTTAACGGGCGTGCGTTTAATGCAAATATTGGCTGTGCAACAAATTGTGACATGCTTGCTGTCAACGCTCGTCATGAAAATTCGCTACGGCCTAGGGTGGTTTGCCAGAAGGCAAACCCGACTGCAGCAAAGAGCCTAAGGTATAAGGCCTTTGCATAAGGGCCTTTTCGAAACCAGAGAGCAGAAGACTTCTTAAACCAAGCAAGTGTTTTTCAACGAACACTTAGCTCTTTGAGTGCCCCGGAGCTGTTTAATCACCGTCCCCGTACTTTACAATTGTATGTTGAAGTGCAAACTTGTTAAACTGGTGTGATTTAAAACCCCCTTCTCTGAAAATAAAATATGTTTTTTTATTTAGGCAGATAAACATTGACGGAAAAAAATAACACACTAGTGTTATAATGTGTGCACACAAAACTTTTAAATTAAGAAATAGGAGGCCTCTAATTTTGTACGAGAATCTTTTGTAAATTTTGTAATGGGTTTTTTTTTATTGCGTGCTCTATAAATTATTTAGGTTTAAAATATGTTGGAAATTGTATATTTTAATCCAGCATTTCAGGTATATTAAGAGTTTTGTATCAAATGTACATTTCCTTTTTTAGTGTACGGAAAGTCAAAATAGATTTAAATTTTGGGGTTTCTTTCCAGCTATGCTAATGTGTATTGTAAATTATTTTTGCTCCCAGCTTATTGTAGCCAAATATTTCAGCATAACTTTTGCAAATACAGTATGTTTAAAGTTCATTCTTTTTTTCTCATAAAGTTATAACATTGCTGACTTAAATTTTTTTTAATTTACTAACAAATTGTAGTAAATGTCCTTTTGCCCGCACTGGCATGTTTATTTAAGCTGTACGATGTACGATGCACTTTCTATTTTATTTACTTTTTTGGCAAAAGTATGGGCATTAAAAAAAAGAAACACGTTATTTATGCGGGGACGAGAGTTTATGCATATTAAGTGAGGTATAAGCCCACAATATCTGCTGAGAATAACTGTGGAACATGTAATGTGAGGGAGGTACAGAGTTAAATTTTGGAAATTGAACAAAAATAAAAGTAACTAAAAAAAATCACCAAGGCGTGCGAGAGCCACTTTTAAGCCCGCGAGTAACTCATGATTTTTGGCAATCACTCACCATGTTTTACAACTTCTGGTGTTGTTTTTGTGACCTTATGCAATGAGTCTATCCCTTTTTACCATGCTTTATTAGCTTTAAATGTATGTATGTATGAATGGACTACGTATGTAATAATATTTTTCCATTCAATTTTTACCCACTTTTTGACATACAAATATGTTGAAATTTTTCATACATATAAAGAACCTCTGACAATACAATATTTTGATAACCTAAGACCTTAGTGTTTAGGGGGTATTGGGGAAAGAGGTCGGGGCATGGTGGGAATTTGACCCGGGGTCGACTGTTACCCTGGGGGGGAGGGGGGTTTAAAGATCCAATATTTCAAAAATTATAAAACTCAATGCTTTTTTCGATTTGGTGTGTTTCCGATCCAAAAGGTTGGGTTATGGTGGAAAATGTGCCAGGGGTTTGTTGATGGCAATATGGATACTATATCTGAAATTATCTGGCCACTCTTCCGGCATGATACTGACATTTCATCAGTCCGTGTTGATTTTGGTACAGATGGTGTACATAAAATTAAATCAATAGCCATTTAGTTTCCAGCGAAATACAGCTATGGTACTGATGAAAAGCAAATGTTGCTATTAATACTGAGTTGGGCATCTGCCATGCATAAAATTCAAGGCTGCACTGCAGATTATGCAGTTGTTTATTTGGGATCGCGTCTTTGCTGCTGGACAGGCTTATGTCAGCTCTTAGTTGCGTAAAATCACTGGATTGTCTCCAAGTAGAAGAACTTGATTGCTCTAAGATAACAAGAAAATTGCCATGTAATGTTGACGCATTAGCTGAAATGACTAGATTATGTGAACATTAATGACTAATTTTAAGTTCATTGTAACAAATAAAGACTTTAGTCACTGATATTAAGAATTTTAATTTGAATCAATTACTCATATTCAATATTTTTATTTTATTTTGAGACTAAAAAGAATAAAATAAACTTATAGTTCAAAAACTAAAAACCATGTTTTTTATCATTGAATGAACTAAAAATTAAAAAATAAAATTTCAATTTAAGTTTTTGTCCAACAGCCAAATAATGAACCATAACTCTGTATAACTAAAAGTGTGTGGTGCTGTTTTCTTCATTTTCATAATAATTATATCCTTAAATTTTTGAAATGACAATATCCTAAAATGTTTGTATTGACTATCCTAAAAATAGTGATAGAAAATCTATTACAAATTATATTGTTATTGCTGATAGAAAATTTCTTTAGACAAATTATATCAAGCACCCCACGCTTTTAGTTATAAAGAGTTGTTTTGTGTTATTTGGTTTATATTTAAATTTTATTTTTAAAATTTTTACTTCACTTAAAGATAAAAGTTAAGTTTTTTAGTTTTTTTTAACTATAAGTTTATTATCTTCTGAAGACATCCTATGCTCTGAGGTTGTTTATCTCACCACAAAAGCCCAATATTTTGGCAACAACTAAAAAATGATGGTTGCATTGAAGTCTTTTCTACTCATAATTGACCGTTAAAGGAAGTTCCACTATATTATATTTGACAACACAAGCATACCAACATGTAAAAACTCAATCACATTTTAAAGCACAAATAAAATGAATATGCTTAGGGACTAACAGACATTTTTAAGACAGACAGACTAGGACTACAGAATGACATTACAGATTTTCTAATACAAGCTACCATCCTTTGAACTTTTAGTGACAAGCAAACTCATACAAGTCATTCGTATGGCAATTTTTAAGAGTTTTTACATAAAATCAGGGTTTCTAAGAAACAAAGAGAAAGCAAAAAGTTTCTCATCATTGCTTAAGAAATAGTATACAGCCTACATTATCTTGCTTAAAAATAATAAATCCAACAATACAGCTTTACTATTCCAATTTTACTCGGGCTAAATTAATAATTTAAATTACAGTTGCTATTCTGCAGTGCCAATTTCAATAATTTATGTCACAGCTATAGAATATTGATGCAACAGCATATTTTATTTTTTCTAAACACATTCTGAACCATTCAGACAGCCATATCAGTGAATTAATTTTACATACTTGTGGGCCAAACAAAACTGCACATTATCAAGGTATCATTTATTAGAATTGCATTTGTTGAACGGTTAAAGAGTAAAACGGTTCTGCCATATGCCACACTTACATTGAAGAAAAAAAAAAATCAATAAAATACCCATGCTATATCGAGGAAAAGTAATACAGTTTATATTCACAATGTTAGTGATTTAAATTTGTGCAAACTTTCATCTCTTACTGTTTCAGAATATTGTTTGGGGTAAGAGATTTTTTTAATTAATCAGAAGCTAACGTCATACAAAACACCAACAAACTATTTAAAAATTCTCTATTTATTTGGTAAAATACAATATGTAAAATTTCACGTTCAGCTCGCCCAACATTAATCTAGCAGTTCGTGAAACCAACACGTCTGCAATCTGATGCTTGATGCATGTTTGAAATGGTTTTAGGTACTGAATAATAAGGTTACTATGTATAACCTTGTCCCCACACATATCTTCTAAACCAGCACTTAACCCGAGTCGCCTCGGCGGGACTAGAGATCGAGATAACCACATGCTGATAACTCGCCAATGTGTACACAGTGAAACACCTGCCTGAGATACCGGGCACAACTGACACAACTCTCTCCACGCAAACCCAGCAACCCGGGACCTCCACCAGGGCAATCCACCGGGAATGCCTGATGGACCCATCCCCGGATTTTAACAGCGAGGAACATGTTTGTTGGTTTTAAAATGGTACTAACCGTTTCCCCAAACAACACATTCCATCGCATTCCATCACTGCGTAGTCCCCAGGTCAACCTTTCACTGCCAGAACTGTGAGGAGTTGAGGACCCATACAATCAATTCAACAACCACTGTCACCAGGGAAGGAGTCAAGTGGTCCGAGAGGAGACCCAACCTAACGCAGCCGGTACCTGTCTTTGTGATGCAATTTTAACATTCTGTACATTATCGAATTTCTGTGTGGTAGAGAGTTTAAACGAAAGCAACTGTCAAGAACTGTACTGCAGAAGAGAGAATGAAGGACTAGCAAGAGAATGGTCAAGAGGGGAGGGACGGAGGGAATCGACCCGCTACGCACATTAGATGAGAGCAAATTGGACTCGGTTTAAGTGGTGGACACTTGGCATGCTATTACATTTAGACCTCTTGCACAGAGAAACACTCAGAACAGCTCACAGAACCAACATAACGGTACACCAGCATTCAACAGCTTATTCCCCTGTGCTTTCATATTAAATTTTATTTTATTTTTTCTGTTAATCTTTTGCACTCTTTGAACATTTTCTTTGTTCTCCTTTCTTCAAAAGATGCGTTATGTTCTCGCATGTGTATCTCTATGAATCTACCAAAGCCTATCCTCTAAGATTACTTCACTGCTGGTGGTCAGGTTTAAACTTTACTTTAATCAACTAATAATATAAATCCGCATTTAAAGAAATACACTGAATGCTCGTGTTATGAAACTGAAGCTAGCCTGCAAGAGAAAAAGCGTTGGCGTTACAAACACGTGAACACAACCGAGGCCGCACGGCTTATCAGAGGGGCGGGCCGGGTCACCAGGCCTGGTTGTCCTCGCTGGTCAGATAGAGCAGCCAGGAGCGTCTGGTGCGACCAACACAGGGTCTATCGCCAGAGACCCACGGTAACAGTAGTTTCAGAAGGTCCTGCTACGTCGTAGGTGATCTGTCCGCAACCACTTTCCAAAACAACACTGCCCTGCACTCACGACATCTCTCCCTGACTCTGAGCTTGTACCGAGTTTCAGCAGCACTTAGAATGTATCAAGTCCGTACAGCTATAGTAGAAGATAGAAGAGTTTGTGCCATTATTTTGTAATTACATGCTACTGGATAAGATACACAGACTGCAAACAGACTAAAAATGCAACACAACACTTCTGCATCTGCCCAGAGACATCCTAGTAAAGTAAGGAAAAAAAGTCACAACCTAATTTCTCTCTACATTAGATTATGTACGAAATACTATCCAATATGCACAAAACGTTACCCACACGCATTACAGATATTGGGAGACAATAATAGTTGTTTTTGTTACCATTCAAAATCAAACCATCATGAAAAACCAAAACCAAAATTTTGGTAACACAAAATACCTGAGGTGCCTATGGCCTGAGTTGTGAATACATTATAACTAATTTTAACAAGGTATCATGATAATAGCCTGGTTCTACAGTAAAGCTAGTTTGGTACAAAAAACTTCACTATCACATAAATTCATATATCTACGTGCTGTTCCACATACTTATCTCAATGCTCTGGTGCTGTATGAAAATCACACCAAAATAAAACAACATCCTGTCTGTTTTGAGGAATGTCCATGCTCCATGTTGTTTCTGTCCCACACTGTTTGCTACACGTTGTAAACCTACACATACACTGCTGTCTCCGTCCAAAATCAAAGTCACCCAAGCTGCCATTCTATGTGCATGCCCACATACAGTCCATGCCAAAAAACAAACATTTTATTTGCTGGAAGCCTTATAATTAAAATACAAAAAGTCAGACATGCAAGACTGCCATGCTGGAAGAGAAGGTATTAAATGCTCCTGCACAATGTCAGCACCACATAGGTTCAGTTGTCAGTTCTCTACTTTCCTGTTTCACCACACTCAGTCTAGCCAATGCCACTTACTTCAATTTATTTTGAACACCCCTATTTGGGCGAGATAATTTAGCAAACCGTTTTCGCCCTGTTAGTTGAAAATCCCGAGATAGCAAAAAAAAGCATCTTCCACCCAATTTTTTTTTTTCAAAACTTTACCACTTCACTTGCTCAGTAAGAAACTTTCACACTGGTATGTCTGCGGCAAGTCATTGTGATTAGCTGCCAAGACGTTAATGTGAAAAAATGTAAACGATAATTTGCCATGACTTCCATTCTCCTAACTCAGCATTTGAAAATCCAACACATCCTGTGGATGCATAATTCTCTATTCTGAGAGGGCCATGCGGCCTTCAAAGTGAAACAGCCAGCTGCAGCGTGCAGACATTTTCGTTGGTGAGACGAAAAGTGAAATACCTCTCTCAGCCAAAAGCAGAGGGTAAAGGAAGAGGGGTCAGCGAATCAATACTACGACCCCATAAACACAGAGCAGCTGCATTTCGTCATGAATTAAACTCAATACCGTCCGCCGTCAAGTTGATCACACGGCAAAAAATATTTAGAATATGCTTCTTTAAAGTACATAGGTGCCACAAATTAGCTTTATACATTTCAACAGGTATATTATGGTTGAGAACAAACCCATTTGTTTTGAAAAATAAATCCCTGGTGAGTGGTGGGAGAACCGTTTTGACATTACTGCCACGTCCACCACTGAACCTGTGTGTGCACCGGGTGAGCGGAGGATGTCATGCGGAGGATGTCATGCAAAGCACTTAGAGGCGAGGTCGCGTCTAGAAGCTGGCTCTTACCTGAGTGCGTCGGGGCGCTCTTCGCTAACTAACACATCAAAGAGTCAAACAATTAAACAGCACCTATAAACAACACTCTCATTGGAATCACACCATCACAGGGCACTACAACTTCACATGCAAGTGCTAGCATCCTACACCTGAAACGTGCAAGGTGCACTACACGCGCAGTGAAAAAGCAACGTGCGTGCCACGTTGCCATCACGATTCCTAGATGTGCAATGACAATCATAACTGAGGGATGGCTTGCAACGAGTTACTCCATAAGTTTCTCAATCGTGTGTATGAACAGACAAAAACCACTGCGTGAGCGAGCGTGGTCTTGTGCATGAACTAGGTTATCACCTGGGACACAAGCGGCCAGCATGCAATCATGTGCATACTACCGGGTGCGATATAGGGATTGCTGGACTTTTCACAGCCTTTCTTCTGTAGTTCTAATTGAAACAAACAGTAAACTACATAAACTTAATGACACTAGAAAAATTCTATACCATGAATTATTTCACGGACTACAATTTTGAATCTGGTTATAGTTGTTCATTTCTCTGCAATGGTATCACTCAGGTATTTTACAAAGAGTGACAAAGATGGGTAAACTTATATGGAATAACTCAAATATTTACCATCTTATAAAAGGCTACTGCTTTTAAAAAGATAAAATTTTACTCATTCTTATGAAACATGCAAAAAAAGTTTTCTACATAGTCTTCATTTTAAATACACAAAATTTTATTCTATTTCAAATTTTCTGTGGAGTTAATCATAGACATCACATCTCCGACAGCTTTCAATTTTTTTTTGAGAAATTTATAGTTCCAGAACAAGTCGATCATGCTTTCGAAGTAACTGTTACAATCCTCTTTGTCAACCAGGAAATAGCGCAACTTTTTTCATAGCAGAAATTCATAGTTGCCTACATTCAAAGAGAAAATAAGTTGTACCCAAAATTGTACTGAATCATTATTTTAAGTGTGTTCCAGGAGGAAAAAGCCCAGCTACCTCTCTTATGTGCAGAATGTTCGTAAAGTGCGGGACATATATTTAATGGGTGGCAGGGAACGCCACACCAAGCAAATTTTTTAAGAATAATTTGCAAAGTTAAAAAGCATAAAATTTTAAATTGGCGGGCCTCAGAGGACCACTCCACTGGCCGAGATGACTCGAAAGCTCAGCGCAGTGACGTTCAAATGCCCCGTGGGAAACAGGCGATGAGCCAGACTCGGATGTTTATAGTGTCGATCAAACAGACTAGAACCTGCAGCCTGGAGTACAGCACAGTGTATGGTTGGTTGTGGTACATTCACACGCTTGGCTCTGGGCAATTAGTGCAGTGTTAACTTTTAGTGAGTATGACGCTGCTGTTACATATCTGACAAACGGCAATAACACAGCAGACCTATCATTAGCAGGGATGGCCGATGTGTTAACGATGCAAAGCCAGGATTAAGTTGGCATTTACCAAGGCCTCTTCAACAAACGTGTAGTGAATGGGAAGACATTCATACAGCTTCACTAGTTTCACTCCACAAAAGGGTGATTCGCACCAAACCGTATGGCTGACTTAAACGTCTGAGCGCGTCTGTCTCATCACATGCTTCCCGCATAGCGCTTTAACGCAACTGGAGTATAACTGAAGCCGGCAAAACACTTATTTGACATTTGTGCTTTAACAAATTTTGCAAACACCCTGTTTACACATAACTACACAATACAAAACTAAACCATGCCTAACGTGAAAATTGAATACAAAAAGCATTACAGCAAGCTATCTCGAAACCTCACGTGCAAACGTTATGAATTAAAAAATTATCCAACCCCAAATGTAGGACGATCTACGTAGTCATCACCTCAAAACTAGGCTAAATTTAACTAACCCCAGTTATAACAAATATATTCTTCAAATATTAGTTGATGAAGTAAGTTGATTAAGTGATATTTCTTACAATAAAATTGGTACTGATTATTTACAAAAAAAATATTTTAAAAAAATACACAGAAAAAAAAATTGAAATATCAACACCATGACTTTGCTGAATCATAAAAATCAGACAACATAAAATGATGTATTATACTAACAATATTTCAGCTCATCATCGTACATGTTATAAATTATTTCTTTGATGGAAATGCTCATGATGAATTTATTTTTTGAGTGTGAGATTAAATGTGACCACTAGGTTATGAGATTACAGAAATCAGCATTACAGGTAGAAATATCCAAATACAGTACTAATTCCTTCGTCAGGCAACGTAGAACTTTCTGCCGGGATTCGAGTAGAACACTCATCATCACGTGCTTATGTCATCTTCACTGATGCAGCGGGGTCCAAGGTCTCCTAATCTTATCTTCTGTGGTCTGTTACAACGTTTATGAACTACATTTCATATTTTCATTGCTCTTTTTATAGCTGTTCCACTGACACCCAATTTCACTCTTCGTAAACATGCTATTTTGAGGTTTTATCACTGGTTAGCATGTTGTGACCAAAAACTTGGCATAATCAGTACCAATGTTTACAAGCAAAACACACAGCTGTTAATTCTTTTCAGATTGGAGACAACCTTGTGGAATGGTGGCTAACAGACCAAACAGTCGCTTATTCGATTCTAGAGTTTGTGGTGTTATAATTACAAAGATTACTATATTTTAAAAAATATATTTTTTATAGATTGTACTTATTGATATTATTTTGGTGTTTACAAATATAACCACAATATCTGACACATGAAATGTAACATTTACAAAAAAAAATTTAATTTTATGTTTTCTAGGAACCAGTTTTTAACTGTGTGTGAACTGACCTTTTATCTAATCAGTATGTACACAAATATTAAAAAAACCTTAATAATTACTTCAGGTCATGCAAGTGTACGCCGAATATTCGAGCAACGAGTAAGTTATGTGATGGGATACTAGGAAGCTCCGAAGCTTCCAAAGAAACACTACTGGTTCACACTACATTATGGCATGCACTTGGGACAGCTAAACTGTAGCCACTTGTTTTTTTTTTTTCACTTATGGTAGCTGAAATCTTTTCTCTGGCCAATAAAAGCCACCTAGTTTAATTCAGCCATGATCTACTCATGACTGGGCAACACTGATAAACTAATCTGTGTCAGAATGAACGGTATGCTACGAATGCCGGGGAGTTTGCTGCGCTCACGAGCTAGAACGCAGGTCTCGTCCGGACGAAGGCTGTGCGGGGGCTCCTCCAGGCCGGTGAGCGTCCGTGCACTCGGCACGGACGGAGACACGGCAGTCGCACAACATCCAGGCAACCTCCACCCCGCGCTCATCTCGCCGGCATGCACGTTAGGGCGAGCAGAGACGCAGTCTACCCGCTAATACCACGGCACACACACAGCAACCCCAAACCATAAACCCACTACGGCATACCACCCCTCACCCTTGGAGAGCATCCAGCGGCACAAGAGACACGTCTAACTACGTTGCACTATCATGAATGTGAATAGCAGTTCAGAAGAACTTCGAAAAAACTAATTTACTAATCATGTACAAATGATGTTCGCAGGCTTTCACGGCCATTGTCCGAAGTAGCTTGGCTTCTGGGTTGTAGCCGCGTCCTTGGCGAATAATTCGCCGACGTTTCGGTCGACACTGCAGTCGCCATCTTCAGGGAGCAGCTACCTACTGTAGGTAATTGCTCCCTGATGATGGCGACTGCAATGTCGACCGAAACGTCGGTGAATTATTTGCCCAGGACGCGGCTACAACCCAGAAGACAAGCTACTTCATATACAAATGAGTCTAGTATTTTATTGACCAAAAGTAACAACACTTCACAATATAGCGCTTACTACTGAGGTTACACAGTATAAAAAAAATTTCCAATTTCCAAGACTGTTCAACTTTCATTGCAGTGGCAACCTTCAGGGATGCCAAAAGCCACCACAAACATGGTAAATGCAACTTCCTGACATGTTTGCATTATCACTTTAGTGCTGAACTCAATTTTCAATTAGACATTTGAAAAAAATTGTTTCACGTGATAACGTCTTATAAATCAATGAACGCCGGCTGCACGCACGAAAAAGCAAGACTCATTTTCACGTTCCGCCCGAGCCGAGCGTGCAAGCGAGAGCGCGGAACAAGCGATAGAGAGGCACGATCGGCTTGTGACGCATCCATCTCTCTTCCACTCCATCGGCCGTTGCGTCCGAGTAGAAGAGAGACAGCGGCAGCACACAACCTACACGTGAACTGTTTTGTCAACTGTTTATAAAGTAAATGAAGTGAAAAGTTAATGTGGTTTGTATTATGCAATGTTTCATCAATTTTTTTCTCATGACGTTATCACGTAAAATTATCGTCCGTAAACCGACTTTTCAGACAACCCACTTTTTTATTAATGCAAAATATTTTTGTTATTTTTTTAATATACTATAAATAAAAATACTATTATTTCTTTAATTAAAATACCATTCAATAAAATTTTTTAAAAAAAATTATGAAAAAGCTCATTTAGCTATGCGTGCAGGAAAACGCAGTGAACTGGGTGGGAACCAGAAGCACAGCTGAGCTCAGTCCGGGGCAGAGCCGGAAGCAACGCGAGGCCACTGGACGCCCGCCCAGGCTCGAGCGTCGGAGAGGGTGAGAGGGTGAGGGGGTGAGGGAGAGAGGGAGAGAGGGAGAGAGAGACAGAGCTAGCTGGTTACCTGGGCTTCTCCTCCTCCTTGTCCACGTGCCAGCCCGTGTTCACCTTGTCGTCCGTCTTCGTCCTCTCCTCCTGCAAGCACGCCCACGCTTCAACCAGGGTCGACTTGCTCCAGCCGTGCGGGACCGAGTGACCGAGGCCCCAACACTTACAACACTCCTTCCCAGTCTGACGCTACCACTCTAACTCAAACTCACGAGCCCGAGTCGGCACCCGCGTGGTTTGGAACCCGCTACGATCCTGAGGCGGAGTATCGTCAATCAGGGTGGCAAATCTTTACACAAAACCAAATTCAAGTTTTTCCCCCAAGATTTCCTAAGAAATTTCATGAAATGTTATAGCGTTATTAAAAATATAGCTAACCATGTCGGTTGCATCAGAGCTATTAAAAAATCAACCATTTAATACTATTACTATTATATAAAATAAAAAGTATTCCTGTAAGACTATATTACTTTTGGTCACAATTGTGTTTTTCTTGAACATATTTTAGTAGATCTTGTATATTGTTTAAATTATGAGAGTAGTAATAAATATGAAAATACCAGTATGAATAATACAGCACACCATAAGGGCAAAACTAAAATGATTTCCAAATGCCAGTGATAAAAACGGTTTAACATGGCAATAATAATTATTAATATACAGAATTTATTTTGTTACTAGCATTTTAGTTAGTTGAGCACTATAAAACAAGTTAGTATCTTTAAATTCTCCACAGAGATCCTTACAATCACAGTAAACTGCACATCATAAATTTTGACCTGTAAAAGTACCTCATCAATCGTCTATCTTATTTTTTTTTTACTATTCACTATCAGAAACCCACATTAATACTGGCTGTGGAACAAATATATCCAAAAATTAATTGCAAAGGTAAATTTTTAATTTTAACATGATCTTTTCTTAGGGTGGCCCTAAAAAAAACGTAATTACTATGATACTTAATGAAAAAGTAATAATTATGGCAGCATCCACTAGTCTAGTTTATTCCATGTTCAATATTATTTCCTGGTTTTATGTTGCAATAGAACATCCATCCAGTCATTCACGTGACAAATCGAGAAATTATTTTTACGGTCTTGGCTTTTGTTCGTTACTATCGGCAGTATCTACTTGATGTAATAGTAAAAAAGAAACATGAGTGAAGTATCAGCGAAATATCATTCCCATTTCCTGACATGTCACTTATCTTGCTTGGGGATTAAGTCTAGTCATGACCGTCGAGTCATGATGACTTTTTCTGATATCTGAGTCATGACTTTTCTGATATCTGCAACTCACACCTGGTTTGATGGATTCTTTCACATATAAATAACTCTTTGTCACACCTGTACACTGACATCATTTTTCCTGTTTTTTCTTCTTGTTTAATCTTTAAGGTTATTGTAAGAACCTGGGAAAGCTGGTGTTCGCAAAATTAAGTAAACTACCATGTTTGTCACATTTAATCTTCCAGTGACACACTTCTTGATAGAAACTGATATTTAAATATTGGTCGTTCCAGCGCCTTATTCATAAAAACATAATCTGTAGGAAGAAGTGACATTTTCTTTCAATATTTTAGCTACATAATTTTCATAGCAAACACATTAAATAAGTATTTAAAAACAAAACTATTTGAAAAATTTAAACCAACAGATGACAAAGATATCTTGAACTGCTACACTTAACTCATGGTTTGTGCCCTCTGGTGCAATCATAACTAAAGGAATTTTTAAGGACGTCATCACCTTTTCACTATCAATGAGGTAGAAATTTATTTGTAATATCACACCATCCCTCAAGAAAATAGTTAATCAAAAGAAGAAGAATAATTTCCTTGGTTAGTTCAATTCTTACAGATACACTACTATCTTCCATAATTATCTCTGAGACACATAACCAAACCAAGCATAGAATCTATCTGAAATCTCAAGCCATGACATTAAATTGATTACACATTTACTTTATAAAACACACGTTTTCAGTTTAAAGGTGAGATGCAAAATACAAGAAAAAATAAATAAATTCAAAATGTTTTTTTAATTATAAAAATGTAATCATGCGGCCCGAAATTCGCCAATTTTACCGGGCATGCACATGTCGGAAACATTACTTGCATGCCATTGGTCTTTAATGAGGATTTTTTTAAGGATTCTTTGTTAAATTTTAAGGACTTATAAGGGCCCTTATTCAATTAAAGACAGGTTAAGGACTTGTTAAGGATACTCAGGAGGCATGGCAGACTGGATCGGGATGCACCCACCTCGACCAACTCCCCCGCTATGTACTTCTTCATGAGGTCGCGGGCGTCCGTGGAGTGGCCCACGTCCTCGAAGGCCTCCGTGGCGTCGCGTCCCGCCTGCTCCATGAGCACCTCCTCCCCGCCAGGGTGCTGCGAGCAGGGACACGCACGTCGCGCTCACCATCGCCAGCATCAACACTTCCTCCACGTACACAACGCTCTGTTACAAAGTCACTATAAATTAATAAAACAAAAAAGGGGGTTTGTCTGTAAAGTCGGTCTACGGACGATAATTTTACGTGATAACGTAATACGAAAACATTGATGAAAAAATTGCAAACTTTTTTAATTTTCAAATATTATTTACAGGTTTTTTGCAAATTTTATTTAAATAATTCGTTCAAATATAATCACGAGCAATTAGTTAAAAAATCCCCGCCTTAACCTGTTTGAAATTTTTATAGAAGATTTTCTCGCACGGTGGTTGACCCAGTTCTTGCACACACTGCTCGGGCGGAACGTGACAATGAGTCATGCTTTTTCGTGCGTGCAGGTGGCATTCATCGATTATTAAGACGTTATCACGTCAAAAAACAAAAAAGTACATATTCTCCAAAAATTTTCAAAACGTTGGTGGGACGGTTACAACACAGGTGATGAAGAATCGCAGCCAGCGGCTATTCTGGACAAGGGTAGGACTTCACCTGCTTGAAAATTGCAGGCAGGCCAACGCAGTGTCTGTGGAATAACACGCACCTTGATTTAGTTAAAGCAAATACTTAAGGGGCCCGCCTCGTCAGGGGCGTATGTGTGCTAGTGAGGCGGGATGATAAGTGTGACGCTCGCTGGTGCTTCTAGCGCGGTGTCTCCTCTGGACTGGCGCGCAGTCTTCTCGGCGTCACAGGATAACTGTGATATTTGAGGGCTGACCGTAAAATTATGTGGCCGAGAAATGAAGATAAAGGTGTAAAGGAAGTTCCTTAAGTGCTTTCAAGAATTTGTACCAGATGTTTTTCGCCTAAAAATAACTCTGAAAACTGGCGTTTTAGCTATTTTAACTCTTCTAGAAATACAGTATAAAAACTTAATCCGAAATCAAAAGTACTTTTTGGTACCTCAGCGAACTCTTAAATGCTTTTCATAAGCAGACCACACTAGGATATCTTGAGTAGTTTTTAAATTGTGTTGTTTTTCCTGAAGCTCTGCACACCGTGGGTGTGCCCGGGTAGGCGGAGCCCGTAAGTATGCTGGATTTTGTACTATGTTACAAAAAACTTCATAGAATACTGATGCAGTTTCATTGTCCCAATGCTGGATTGTTTTATTTGTGCATTATTATTTCAAAAAATATAGCTACACTCTGTTCAAGATGAGTTGTCTCTTTTCTGCAGGTGCTTAAGCGAGGATTGAAACTTTAAAACCTGAACATTGTAACATAATAAACAAAACAGATTCATGTAGCACCAGACTAGCTAATCACATATCAATAATTATTTGGATCATTTTATTAGTATACTAAGCACTCAAAAAGCAAACAAGAGTAAATATTCATTATAAGTGATGTTAATAATCATAGTTTTCTAGGTTTAAATTATTTAACACATTTCAGTATGTTACAGGACACACACTATTGTAGAAAAAAAAACCATAGATAAATGAAATTCCACTTAGAATATTGTACTGACCCAACCTGCCCGAAATCAAACCAGGAACAAGTGCAAGTGTGATGAACAGACACAGCGAGGTACAGGCAGCCAGCCTCTGTCACACTACAGACAGCGAGTATGTAACAAGACAACAACCAGCGGGCTGGTCATTTCCTTTTCAAGTTAAACGACAATATGAAGTAAACTTGTCATTTCATGACACATGAACAGGGTAAAATTAATGGCAAGCGTAAGTGTGTAAGTATTACAATACTTGACAAGGTACAATGCTGGCATGTAATCATTCTGACCATTTGGTTTGCTTTGTGATCCTACAGCATCTATAGTTATCTAGTTATACTTCCTGATAATTACATTTGATGTAAATAACTGTGTAGTAATAATGTTGCAGCGATACTAGAGGCGAGGCCACAAGGTCGGCAAGTCTCGGCCCGAGGCGCCGGCCAGCGGGAGGTCCAGGGGAGGCCCCACCTCCCCGACAGGTGGTGACCGTCCACCCGCTGAATGGTGATCTGATTAGAGTGGCGCCTGTCTACCCGCTAAATGGTGATCTGATTAGAGTGGCGCCTGTCTGTCCCCCCTCACGGGTTCGGCACATTCCCAGAGCCCTGTCTGCATGAAGTGGCATAACTAGAACACCATTGTTCTGGGAGCTTCCGAGTGTTAAGTATCAGGGATTCTGATGATGGTACACTTCAGAGGACTACGAGACCTTGCCAGGGCAGGACCTGCGAGGGCAGTGAAGTGAAGAGGGCGAGTGGCCCTCGGCGAGAGACAGAGGACGTGAGCGACGGGCTTTTTGATCTAAGATTGATGCATCGGGGACCCAAGCATCTGGGTGTTGTATGTCGGGTGGACGAGTGCGCAGTGCGAGGCAGTGTGTCTGGACAGAGGTGCGAGGTAAGAGACGAGCGGTAGGGAGAGCCACTGTCGAGCCGAGCTGCAGTGGGGAGAGTGAACTGTGGACTGAATGAAAGTTTGATTAATTTGTGAACAGACAAAATTTTTAGAACTTAAAATAGTGTTAATATTAGGAAATTAATAAAATTTACTTAATTATTGGGCTATCATTTCCATACCTATTTTCCCACTTAATAATAATAATAATAATAAATAATAATAATACAATTGTGAAAAATTAAAATGAAGTCTATACTTACATCCCTGTTTGTATACAAATATTAACTTGATGTAATCTGCATGGCTGCTAAAATAACAAATATGTGATAAAATCCCCAACTAAATTAATCTCAAGCATAAAACACTGAAAAAACTTCGCTTAATAAAAAAAAAACTCCGTTTGTTATCACGTGAGCATTTTTTTAGGACTTCTGATTCAAATTTAAAAACTGCCTCAAGTGCAAATGGTTTTCTGCTTGCTTGCTGTCATGATCCTACGAAGAAAAGGAACTATGGAAATTGGTAAGATCAAACTTTCTTGCCTGCAGTGAACGCAGAGTGCAGACAACCTTGGGGACCGTCATGTAGCGAGCCAGTCATTGCACAGTCGCTCCACACAAGTGCAAACACTCGACAAGTGGAGTTGACTTTTAAACCACAGGCACTCATGCATCAAACACATTGTGTGTGCTCCGTTCCGCTTTTTTGTATTAATAAATTCTTAGAACCAAAGTAGACACTATCCAGAAATCTAAACATCTACACCATCCCTGCAGACACACACTGCACGGTAAGCTCAACATTTTTCACCTTGAATGACTTTCACAATCCCATCTTCATTTAACTTTCAAATTCACAGATGTGATGTACAGGCAGCACCGGGCATCTGAAAATTTTATCATCTCCTACCTTTAAGATGCACATACAGATGCGGATTCATTCTGGAAGTATTTATATACTCAAAGAGTGTTTGAATGTGGAAAGTTGCATTTATGCAAAAAAAACTGCATATTAATTCCATGGAAGTATTATCAGTGAAGTATTGTCAGTAAACATTCAGCTCATTAGAAAACTTTTTTTGTACGTACATTCCTCAATATTGTGGTTTCGACCTGCGTTGTCAAACCAGAATTCGACCCGCAGGCGAGCATAACTTCATCGCTATCTATCAGGAGTTGCAGAACTCAAACCAGTCGCACACTGAACCCCCATATGCGACTCTCCTGAATGACGTTATAAATATCTCCTCAAGTTTGCAATATATGTATCTGTGTATGTATGTGTGTGTGCATGTATATGTGTGTGTATGTATATGTGTGTGTATGTATATGTGTGTGTATGTATAATATGTGTGTGTATGTATATGTGTGTGTATGTATATGTGTGTGTATGTATGTGTGTGTGTGTATATATATCTTAATATGGTAATATTTATCTTATTTGTATATGTTATATAAATATCTACATTTAAAATGTTCTTTTTTTATATAATTCTATTAATGAGCGCAGATTATTGTGTTAATACCTTCATAGGGTTTTCAGTAACAGCCATTTGTGACGGAACAATTGATGTTACTTTGTTGCGAGTTAGCTAGAAAATAAATCTGCACATATTTCACATAAAGTAAGCATATTTTATTGAGTTTGTAATATTTTCTTTTTCAGTCGCTTCCATGCAGTTCTCTCTTATATATATATATATTCTAACTTTATTTGAAATATGTGCAGATTTATTTTCCAGCTAACTCGCAAAAAAGTTACATCAATTATTCCGTCACAAATGGCTGTTACTAAAAACCCTATAAAAGGTATTACGTAAAACAATGATCGGGGCTCATTAATAAAATTATATTTAAAAAAAAAGTATATTAAAAATGTAGATATATATAATATATGCAAATAAGGTAAATATTACCATATTAAGCTTTATACTTACTTACTGGCTTCAAAGAAAAGGCAGAGAGCTCTACCCTAACAAGCTAAAAAATTATTAACAAAACATAATCTTTAAAAAAAATTACTTTTACGTTTACCAATTACTTTCCTAAAAAATTTATATATATATATAAAGTTTTTTTTTGTTCATCAGAAAATAAGCTGATGTGGCTACCCAAATTATTTGTAATGCAAATAATATCCACTCGTAATTCTTCAATGAGCGAAGCAGTTTTTAAACATGCTACAGTCATATTCACTAGCCATGAAAATCGTTTCTCCAGTCTTAACGGAGAAGTTACAGCCACCAGTTGTAAACTGAAGAATTTTCTTTAGTTAATCTGCACAAATGTTTGCAGCACTTTTAAAAAAACTCTCATTGATGTAACATTTTGTATATATTTCTTTCTCAACAGCTCGCTGAATTTAGAAGCTGTTACCTTTCTTTGAAGTCCCGCCTGTGCCTGTGATGTCATTCTGGGTCGGCGTTATGCACGAGCAATATAAAATGTTAAATTCATAACCTACTGTTTGTCTTTCCATAAGGCAGGCAGCACTCAAGAGTGTGTATTTTTGTCACTCCAGCCCTCGCGAACTCCACGATCCACACATCTACCCAGTCGTAAACACGACCACAGTGACGGTTATTTTTCCTCTCCGCGAATTCAGGCCGCCAGGTGCCCAGCTCATGTACCGTTGTTGCCCCAAGCTCCCCGCAACACGAATGCAAACGGGAGTCAGCCGTGCAGACGTCTTCGGCACCGTCGGACACGGCTGAAGGTTTATGTGACGTATGCGTAATGAAGTGTCCATGTTTAAGTGATCATCGACCAAAACCTTGAGCTATTTTTATTTTGCTCCCGGGCACACCGAGCTGTGTCTATTTGGATTTTGGAGACATGAGGAGGATTAAGTAAGGTGCTGTACTGTGCTCCCCTGGAATCAAGTCTAAAAACACCAACTTTCGTCTTTAACATAACATCTTACATCCTTTGTTCACATACTTCATATACATATGGACTGTGTTATGTAAAAATGGTTCAACCCACAAACATTTTCAACTGAGTAAATTGAGCTCAAAGTTGAACACACAATAACCGGTATTGTGGCAGTGCGTTGAATGTTTGATCGCAAGATGGCATAGTAGCAAGGAATGTCTGTTAAAATATTTAGCTCAATTAAAAGTGTCATTTTACCTACACAATTATATCAATAACTTTTTTTTTCCTTTTGTTGGTGAACTCATTTGTGCATAACACCATCATGGTTGCTACAGAAATAGAATCTTAGAATTCCCTGACTTTTCCCTGTTTTCCAGAAATTTAAGAGAAAAATTCCCTGACTTTCTTATAAAGCACATACCATAAATATTAACGTGCACATGATTAAATGTAATGTAAAAATTTCAACATGAGTTAAAATAAAGTTTTTTTATTGTGTTATTTTGACGGCACAATTGCGAATGTGTTTTTTTCCTTCGACATGGCTGGTGAGAGCTCTTCGGCCCATATTGCTGAGTTGAATACTTTTGTAGCACAAAGTGCAGTACGCAGAATTTATGTTTTTAGCAGAGGGTTTGATATCCTGAATCTGTGACTCCTTTCAGGTTAGGTTAAAAAATTATTGTTTGTGAATTCTTAAAAAATATTACTACACAAATGCCAAAACTATTACAAATTTAGACCTAGCAATATAACGGGCCTACTTAGATAATTACAATAGCAGCATTACAACATGCAATACTCTTACATTCTTACAATGTTAACTAACGATTCTGGGGAAAAAAATGTTCAGTTATGCATATTTTTTATACACAATGTAAGTGTCACGCAACAGAACTCACGGATTATAACCGTTGAAAAAAAAATTAATTAAAAAAAATTGTTAGAAAAAATGCAAAAACATAACCGCACACAAAAGCCACGTGTTTTCGTATCAGCTTGGTAGTTTTCAAAATGAGAATTGGTATTGCTTCTATATCAAAATGCACTTTATTTTCTTATGAACACATCAAAAAGTAACTTCACCTGAAACAACACCTTTAAATTCACGTAATAAGCTTTGTACTCATCTTATTCCACGTGAAAATAGCCTTCAAAAGATCAACGACGCCATGCCCGTTCTGTAGTTCACTGCATGGAAAGGAACATAACACAAAGTCTCAAAAGCAAATTTAAAAGGATCAAAACACGAACAAATGAAGGCCGGGTTCGCTAGTGAACAAACAAGTGCCTGGATTGGCCAGAAGTTATGGTGGGTGGTTGTAACAGCCTATTGCAACGGACAATTGTAGACCAAGTAAAAATAAAGTTGCAGTTGCCGTGTGCCTTAAGCAGCAACCTTTTAGCGGAGTCGTTCGGAAGCGGTACGAGCGCATCAAAACAAAGCTTTGTTTGAATTATAAGCAACTTTAAAATTTCCAGAATTCGTAGAATTTTCCCTGACATTTCCCTGAATTCCCTGACCATTTTAATTTCCCTGACATTTCCCGGTTTTCCCGGTTTTCTAGTCCTGTAGCAACCATGACCATCCATATACATGTGAGCTACAACAAGTGATGATTTGACCAGGAACACTACAAGAACAAGTAAAAGTGATGATAAACTGTACAAATTTCTTTCGCTTTCTTTCATTCTTTCATCCTAACACACTTCCACTTATTTCACCAACACTTTTACTGTTTTTTTTTAATCACACTAACTCACTTTCTCCCACATTGTTTTGTATTTCGTACTCTCTCAATCTCTTTTTATATCACTCTCCATTATAATTTAACCTAATTGATGTGCTCTTTCTCCTTCCCTCACACACACTCACTCTCTCGCTAACACACACACACACCCTTCCATTCAATCACTCATTTATACTCAGACTGTCATACTACCTCTTGCTGTCTTCCACTCTAGCTAACTGTCTTTCTCAACTAAGGTAGATGGTAATTGGGTGTTCAGATCAATTAGGTGACCCTTTCAACATCCTGAAATATCTCACCTGAATGTGCCATGGGAAGTAAGAAAAACCGGTACTTACGTATTAACGCCACCACAGCTACAGATTAGGCGATTTTTAAGTACCGCCAATCTACACCAATCACCACCTAGCTACATTAAAACAACTTTCAAATGTTGTGGAAGGTTGGTTGGGTTAGTATAGCTAGATTAAAAATATTATAAAACATTCTTATGGTTGCTTAGGAATTACGAATTTATGATGTAGCTATCCTGACCTAATCAACCGTTCACATGATTTCACAGTATTTTTTTATCCTGATCACACTGTTTTAAATTACATTTCCAAAACTTACGTTTACCAAAATAAAGTTTCATGACATGGGAATTGGTACATTTTCGTTTTTTTTGGTAAATTATTTCGCTTCTGAAAAAATAAAATTGCACCTTGTTCTGTTTTTGGCAAATCCCAAATACATATTTTCGTAGCACTAAAAAAATGGCATAAAAAATCAGCAAACAACAAGGCAACAAGGAAACCAAAAGATAACTGCGTGCGCGTTCAAACAACAAGACTGCTCTTTATTGGAGCATTAGTGCAACTTCTGCTGCGGTGGCGTTAATACGTAAGTACCGAAAAACCTCTTTAACGATTTTAAAGAATAATTTGAGGGATACTTTTTTCATAAATTTTCAAGACAGCGAAATGGTGCAGTGCTCAAGTGCATTTCCTGGCAATCCATGGGCTCTGGTTCCATTCCTACTGGTGCCATTTTTTATTTTCATTTTAATTTTTTATTTCTTGCAATATTAAACTATTAATTACACAATTTAAATATATTTACAGTTAAATTATATAATTGGGTGATGATTTAAATAATAATAAAAACATTTACGAAAATTCTAGACAGTAATTTAATTACCTACACTGCTTTTTATTTATTATCAGAAGCAACTTAACATTTTTTTTTTTTCCATTTCCTAATAAAATAATAAATTTTTATGACAAATCACTGCTAACACGTGGTGAGACGCTGTTCACAATTGTAGAGATTGTTACAAACAGTAGGAAAAAAAGGTATAGTAATGGCTGACTATAGGGGATTTGAAAAGATGCCAAAGCCATGTGCTCTGAATGCATGAAAGAGAATACAGAAAAAGGATCAAATGGGGATATAACTACAACAAAACGTTGCTGAACATTGCTATTGAAGGACTAAAGTTAAAATCACAAACCAAAATCTACTGTAAATACAATTCAAAAAATGTATCATTTAAAACCCTTCACATTTAAATAACTAAATTACCTACAGTAAACTTTACTAAATTGAATATATTCATTTTGAATATGTACATCTAACTGTTTAAATGTAGGTATTTCAATTCTGTTGTAAATAGTTTGATACTGCAAGAAATTTAAAAAAGAAAATAAAAACAATAAACGGTACCAGTGGGTATGGAACACCAGCAGGCGGATTGCCAATGTGCTTCAGCCTATGCCACAACGCTGACTTGAGAATTCCTTAACACCACCTCTCAACCTCTAAATCTTTAAAGAGTTTTCTCTCGTTTCCTGGGGCCCACTGGCAGGATATTTTAAGACCTGCTTCTACTCACACAGTTCAAGCCAAATTGGTGAGCTCGGACACTACCCTTTTAGATGTCATTTTTATTATCACATTAACAAGACTGTCAAGAGAAACTAAAGGCCCTGGAAAAAAAATATCATTTAAAAATTTTCAAACTCCAAATTAAAAAAAAATCTTAATACTAAAACTTTACCATAGCCATAACTGTGAACGTGACCCATACATATTACATAAGGTTTGCAATGGATTTTATTAGCAATTTGTGTACTATTAGGCTGCAAACGCGCATTAAAAATTATTTTAAAGTACCCCGCTTGGAGCTCAGACCCTTCTTCCAACTTCGCCCCTCGAAGGTCCTGACCATAACCTTAAAACTGTGAACGACATACACCTATCCCTCACTTAGCATGACTAATTTGTTCCTAAAAATGCTCGTGTTATTCGAAATCGCGTATTCTGATGCATTAGTTTCCATAAATAGCAAGGCTAATTTATTTAATGTGTTCCAAAATTGTGCAGGAATATACTTTACGTAATATAAATGCGTTGAATAACACTCAACTATAAATAAGTCACACCATTTATCTTTATATGCCTGTCATCGCACTTTGTACGACGAATACGACACTGCGTAATGGGAGATACTTGGATATGTACTTTATCGTCAGTCGGCTGGCTGACTTGCCCGCCCGGGCGAACCTTAAACTCACGTCGTGTACTTTTCCAAACCATCCTTTACTGACAGTGAAACTGATATTAGCAACGTTAGCAAACAGAAAGCGAGGCACACCTTTCTAGCAAGGACAAGGAGGGAGCGGAATGGGCTGGAGGAAGGAACGCTGGCAGTGAAAGATGCAACGGACATGAGGAGAAGACTAAAAAGCAGGTAGGGGGTGACAAATGGGGACAAATCCTTGGTGCTGGGAGAAAGCCCCATTCCTAGCAAAATAAATCAAATCAAAATCAAATACGGATAAAAGTTAATTTCATGGACATAAATTATTTCTGGTTTACACTGGTTTCGATGATTGTCTACTATAGAAGCGCCACTCTAAAAAAAAAAATGCACACACCCGAAAATGGATTTAATCAGTTCCTTATTTTATTTCTAGTTATATTACTGAGGAGCATTCAGATATTTTCAAGAATTTCATATGTAATTAACCATTTTACATTTGCCTATGTGGTGCCTTGGCTGCAGCATAATGCCTGTGTCTATGTAAACATTTGATGGTATTTAAAGGTTAAAGGATGATGTAAAATTATTGTAAATATTACCTGAAATGTCGATATAGTGACGTAAATCAGTTTTGTGCTTAAACAGCGTAGCCGAGATCCTGTAGTTAGCACCCTACAGTTTACTTGACACTAGCTACATGACTCTGTGGTTATCCAGAGATCCTTAGCAGAGCCGAGGCTGTTCTCTAAAAGACAGGGATATTTAATGTGAGGACGTTACGGGCGGGGCGAATACTTTTTAAACCTAATAAGGCATAATAAGGGTGGAAAACAGATTACGGTTGAAAACAGTCTTGGCCCCGCCCGTAATGTACTTGCATTAACATCCCTTCCTTTTAAAATTGATCAAAATTATTGTCAATGGAATAAAAGCCATAGGAATGTATCCAAAATCATTATCGTGATTATGTGTAAAATAGAAATTTTCGCTGTAAATGATTTCTTTTGGTAGTTTTAAGCTACAATAGCAGGGACCATTTTTATTCATGAGCCCCCAATTCATACAATTACTTTATGACCACTTTTAAAAGTATATGTACTATAGTTTTATCATAGTAATAAGCTCTAGAGAATACAAGACATCAAAATAAAATTAAAAACAATGACACAAACCTCGTTTAGAAATTCGGTTACGTTGTACACTGTGTTATGTATAATAACGTAGGTTGCTTTTCCACCTTCGCATTTTTCAGACACCTCTTTTCTCCTAAATAGCTTAGTTTCTGCCATTACTGAACTATTTAACTTCTACTGGTTGAATACTGAAACCAGAAGTCAAAGACGCGGCTTAAAATATCACGCCTTTCCTCACAGAGTGGCTAACGTGAACAGAAAAACTGGTAAATTTAATCACACTCAAAACCTTCACCGAGAGATAGAAAATTTACTAGTCACTACACTATCGCAGATGCAAGTCACGAAGAATTAACACCATACACCAATCAACTTGACGGCCTTGCTACAATAAAAATAAACTAAAAAAACAAATCATCAAAAAACACAATTTCATTCCATAAGCCTTCCACAATAAAGGTACAGCATGATTTGAAAAATCAGGATTAAATAAATAAAACAACATATAAAAACATTATTTTGATATATTAAACTTTAGAAACATGAATTTAATGTTTGAAATAATCACATGTATAAATGAAAAAGGTTCAATTCTATAGATATATAATTAACTTCAAAAATATCCATTAAAGGTTTAAACTCATAGAGTTTTGCAAGTGTGTGTGTTTTTTAAATGATGGTGTTCTAAGCAGAACAGCTGCCAGCATATGTCCTAGTACCATTCACTGCTCGGTACAGCTGTCGGTGGACATCCGATTATGTCAATACTGTGGATCACTGCTATCCTGTAGTAATATGTCTACTATTTGACGCCGACCGCCAATGCTCCTCTGTCGCATAGACTGCTATGCCTCATCAACGTCTCGAAAAAGCGTGTGCACCGAACGCGCCCGTGCGCGCAGCAAAGGGTAGTGTGTGCGTCGAGGCGAACGCCGTGCAACGAGTGCTGCGCCGACGGAAGGATCCGGCCGGGTGTGGCATATCCTTCCGCCGCACTACATCAGATTATTATAATTATGTTTTCCACAGGTTTTTACTAAACATTATTTTTCATTAATTTATAATTCAGTCCATGCAAAATCATGTTTCACTGTGCGATTTGTCCCGAACCTGGCCGGTTCAGTTTCCCACGAAATTCACACGTTTCCGTGGGAGGGCTGACGGGGGAGGGGGGTCGTGCGCGGCGACACCGTCAGTGTCCTTCGAGAGCTCACCCAGGCCGGCAGCCTGCGTGCAACGCGGAACCTTCAACCTTTGCATTCACCGACATGTAGTTTTTCAATAGTGTAATTTCTTTTCAACCTTTTACGTACAGTTCCGCGGTCGGCTTAAATTTACCATGAGGTACTTAACTTAATTCAATCAGTGCTCCAAGATGAGTGTTCTACGTCATACGTAAGTACTGTGGAGAGATTATGTGGATTTACGTCGGCGCTTCACGCCCAACCTAGCCTACCGGCTACTTAGTTTTGTCCCGCACGGGGCAGCCAGCAGGCGACGCGTGCCATCAAACATAATAACGATTCAGTCCCTGGGACACATCTAGGCACCACGTAGAGTCGCTGGAGACACGAGCCTACGTGTCGCTAGCCCAGTTTGTTAAGTGTAATGTATTAGTGAAACAGTTGTCCGCTCAAGTGTTATCTATCATGTCAGGGCTTATGTATCACCGTCGTACGGCATTGCGCCGCCAAACATAATAACGATTCAGTCCCTGGGACACATCTAGACACCACGTAGAGTCGCCGGAGACACGGGCCTACGTGCTGCTAGCCCAGTTTATTTAGAGTTAGGTAATAGTGTAGTGTATTATGCGTCAAGGTATCGTGTGCCATATCAGAGTGTATTTTTTGTAACTATAGCACCACGTGTACGAGTCCGCCCCTCACGCGCATAAAAATCGTGAGCCGCCACTGAGTAAGTGAGCTGCGCGTGTGACTAGTCGCGTCGGGCAAACCCTTACGGCCAGAACGGGCAGCACCATGTATTGGGCTGTGCTGTATTAAATTCACCAACTATCTTCAGAAGCTTTGTGTTATTATTCAGGCGTCCCGAGTGGCCATAACAGCTCGGGGGGCCCTACTGCGTTGACCCCTACCTCTAGCCACAAGGCCGAACCTTCCCTGAGATCATGAACCTGAACCAAAATCACGTCTAAATAGTCAGAGGTAGCAGGGACAGCGTCATATTGTTTTGAAACACCATTTTCCTATCGACAGACTTGTTTAATTACAAAGGAAAATTATATTTTAATTATAAACACTTTTCCAGAAAACTAAGAGCCATATTTTTTAAATACAATGTTTTCAGGTGACGCCATCCCCGTTGCCTGATTTGAATTTACGTGAATATAAACTGGCTGATTAATTTTGGATCTCAAGGGTGGGGTTCCTGGCCTCGTGGCTGCAGGCAGGGACGCTGCGACAAAGGCCCCCCCGGGCTGTTATGGCCTCCCAGGACGCCTTATTAATGAAACACACACGTACTTGTAGCTGTTTTATTGCGTAGCACAGTCTACACGTCACACGTTCACGTAACTGGCTGCTTCATCGTCGACCTAATCTCCGCGCACGATGAACCTGTTCTGGCTTATGCGAGAGTACTCGGACGCAACGTGAAGGGTGTGGGCGATCGGTCCCGCAAATTACTTATGAAAACACATTACACTATAAGGACGGCAGGTCCCACGAATTTACTTATGAAAACACATGACACTATAAGGACGGCAGGTCCCGCGAATTTACTTATGAAAACACATGACACTATAAGGACGGCAGGTCCCGCGAATTTACTTATGAAAACACATTACACTAAATCACTGTGATTAGTCCCGCACAGGAGGATATGCACAGGCGGCTAGTCCTCGGGGTGGCGAGGGCCACGTTAAGCTGGGTACGGACACGGTGGAATCTGGTATGATATCACACACGTGGCCGTGGCACGTCCCAGTTGATGACTCGTCCGAATGTTTGTGGTCGCGTTTGGCGCAGTGCCGCCCTGCGTGGGCAAAGAACTATGTCCCGAGGTGGGGCGTTATAGCGTGAGGCGCAGGTGCCACGAAGGATCACCTAATTGATTACGTAAGATATACAAATCCCTGGATGGGATACACATTTTATTAGTAGACCGCGCGAGGTCGCTAATGGCCGATTTGGGCCGACCGGGGAGCTGATATAAAAACGGTTTGGCTATAATTACCTATTGCAGTTACAGGATGTTGGCGCGAAAAATGAAGGCTCCCCGTGCGTGGGCTGCCGGCCCGGGCGAGTGCTGGATGGCGTCTGACTAACCTCCCTAGCCGCCGGTGCCAGGGAGGGGGGAAATTCCGCGGGAAAACTGCGGAGCGCGGGAAGATGACTTCGGCCAGTTATGTGAATTATAACCCTTTATAAAGTGATTATTAACTTAACATTAATTATTGATGGTTTTAGATTTATTAGTTTCTGTTTATATTATCAAATGCATGAATAAACAATACCCTTGCGCAGTGCCACACCCGGCCGGGCGCTTTGCACACGTAGGAGGCCGTGACTGACGTCACGCCGTTCGGGGCACTGCACTACGTTGCGCGCACGGGCGCGTTCGGGGCGCGGCACTTATCAGGTGTTGAGGACACATAACGGCCTGTGCTCTCAGAGGGAGCACTGACGGCGGCGGCAAAGGCCCCCCCCCCTCGACGAGGCCGCTATGTGCCTCAACACCTTTACACACGGCGGGTCGCAGCACTCTGACGTTGCACTGGTTCGCACACGGGTCTGACTAAGCTATGGGTATGGCACTGGGGCAAGGTGTGGTCCCTCCAGATGAATAGGGGCCCCCCCCTGTGGAGGCTGGGTGTCCCTGGCTGTGTGCCCCCGGTGAGTGATGACATTGTCCCCAGGAAGTAGTCCCGGAGTTGGGTAGGGGCATGGCGAGTGCGGCCTAGGCGGCCACGGGGGCCTGGGGGCTCAGTTTCGGGCCGGTGGGTGCGAGTGGGGGCCCCGGCCCCCCGGTTGCTATTTGCCTCCCTGTCGGCCTGGTCGCTGGTGACGTAGTCACCTAGGTGCGAAGGGGCCCGTAGGTCCCTCTGGGGCCGGGCCGTCCCTGTGTCGGCCTGTTCGTCTAGGTCCCTCGTGTCCCTGTCTGCCCTAGCTTGCGGGCCAGCGGCCCCGTCTCCTTCTCCCCCTGCCGGCGGCTCTCCTGTACAGCACGTGGGCCGCACCAGACGCCGCCTCCGGCGTGGATACCTCCTCTCCACTATCTCCTTGTTTCCTGCCTCGGCCGCCGGTTCCTCAATCACTACTCGGAATGTCGACGTGCTCAGGTTTAGGTCTAGCGGCCACCACGGCTCGTCCTCCTCGTCCGCTTCCGGTACGTAGGCCTCGTCGTCCGGGTGACTCACGATGGGTGCGGTCTCGCCCGTGTCGGTGGGGTCAGTAGCGGGGTGGTTACGGGAGTACGTCGTCGCCCCAGCCCCGTCCGGTTGGTCGTCGGTGGGTACGGTGACTGGACTCGTCGGGAGGATGACGTCAGTGGGTACGGCGACTGGACTCGTCGGGATGTTGACGTCCGTGGGTGCGGTGACTGGGATCGTCGGGAGGTTGACGTCAGTGGGTACGGTGACTGGGATCGTCGGGAGGTTGACGTCAGTGGGTACGGCGACTGGACTCGTCGGGATGTTGACGTCCGTGGGTGCGGTGGAATCGGGGCCCCCCGTGTGTCGCCCCCTTGCCCCGTCGGTCGGTGTGTCGGGGAGGGTGGTTACTAGTCTTAAATCATCCCGATGTACCTTGGCCGGACGTCCGCTCGGGGTGCGCACGGCGTAGGTGGACAGCCCCGTCTTCCACAGCACCTGCCGCGGCAGGGACCACTTCGGGGCCAGCCCGGCGCAGAAGTTTTTCGCCCCCGCCGAAAGGTGGTGTTGGCGAACGTAGACCCACTGTCCGGGTGTGAAGGGGACAGGGGCGTGCGTGGTGGCGGGTGTTTTGCGGGCGAGGAACTGGGCCTGTCTCTCCCGCGCCTGCTCTCGCATGGCCTCGATTTGGGGCCGCAGCTCCTCTTCCCACCAGTCCTCGGTGGCGGTGTTGGCTACTCGGCACTCTCCCGGGAGTGCCAGGTTTTGCCCCTGCACGAGCTCCGCGGGAGAGTGGCCGGTAACGGCGTTGACGCGCCGCCTCAGGCAATACAAGATCTTTGGCAAGTGAACGTCCCATTTAGTGTAGTCATCCCTCAGGCGTAGCCGGAGCTGGGCCTTGATGTCCTGATTTCTCCTCTCCGTAGGGTTGGCGCGGGGATGGTACGTGGGGGTAGTATGGTAGGTGATGCCCCAACAGCGACAGTCCGCCCGCCATTGCTTGCCCATGAACTGACTGCCGTTGTCCGTCAGGAGGACCTTCGGGAAGCCGTACCGGGAGTAGACCTCCCCTTCCAACAGGTTGGTGATCGTCCGCGCCCGGACGTTAGACGCCGGAAACGCCTCCACCCATCGCGTGAATAGGTCGGTGACTACCACGAGGAAGCGCTTCCCCCTGGGTGTCCTTGGGTACGGGCCCATGACGTCCAACACCAGCATGTGGAAGGGTGCCTGTGGCCTGCGGGGCTGTTGTTGTTCTACCCCGTCGGCCCTCCGGGCCTTGCGTTGTTGGCACGGCTGACAGCCCCGGACGTACTCCCGTACGTCTCGCGCTACCCCGTGCCAGTGGAAGGTGTGTCGCAGCGCCTCCTGGGTCTGTTCCACCCCGGGATGCCCCGCCAGGTCGTGATCGTGATAGAAGTGCATTACCGCCGGACGGGCGGCGGCGGGCACGTATGTGCGCCAGCTCTCCATGTCGCCGGGGGCGCGTGTCTGCAGCTCGCCGTCCAGACACCGCTGGAAGGAGCGGTGCCCGGCCGCGCACGCGGCCACGTCGGCGAGCGCCGTCGCGTCCGTCAGTTGTGCGTGACGCATGACCTGGACGAGGCTGGCCAGGTTGTCAAACTTGGCGATTTCCGGCGTAGCGGTGTTTTGGGTGGCGTACAGGGCGGCTGTCTCCCCCCCTCGGGCTGTCCATGGGAAGTTCCAGGTGGCGGCAACAACTCCTCCCACGTCCCCTCGTCCTCGAACTCTGTGCCCGGGTCGGGGTGGCGGGACAACTCGTCGGCCAGTTGATTCTCCCGACCCGGCACGTGCTCTACGTGGAAGTCAAAGGTTTGTAAGGTGAGAGCCCACCGGGTGAACTTGGATTTCCGTCCCTGCACCGAATCCAGCCACTTTAGGCACTGGCTGTCAGTCCAGAGTGTAAGGGTTCGACCCTCAATGTGGTGCCGGTAGCGTCCCACGGCCCACACGACCGCCAGACACTCCTGCTCGTTCACGTGGTAGCGGCGCGCCGCCGGCCCAAATTTGGAACTGGCGTATTCCACGACGTGCCGCTCCCCGTCGGGACCCAGCTGATACAGGACCACGCCCATGCCCTCCTGGCTGGTGTCGGTCTGCAGGTATATGTGCTCTGCGGGTTGTAGACGAGCAAGGGTGTGACATTCCCGGAACAGGCGTTTGACGGCGTTCAGGGCGTGGTCGGCCTCCGGGGTCCACCGGAACCGGTACTTGGGCGACAGAAGGTCGGTCAGGGGGGCGGTCACGATGGCGAAGTCGGGTATGAAGCTCCTGAGCCAGTTGAGCAGCCCCACCAGCTGTTGCAACTGCTTCCGGGTACGTGGGGGAGGCTTGGACTCGATCAGATCGAGCTGGGCTGGCAGAGGCCGGCAACTGTCCGCGCTCACCATGTGCCCCAGGTAGGCTAGCTCTACCGCACCGATATGGCACTTGCGGGGCGCGCAGGTCAGGCCGTGGCGGGCCAGCCGTTCGAGGACCATGGCGAGGTGATGCGCATGGTCCTCCCACGTCCGCGACCAGATGATGACGTCATCCAGGTAGGCCGCGGCAAACTTGCCCACGAACCCGTCCAGGACGCGCACCATCATGGTCTGAAAAGTCGCGGGGGCGTCCATCAGCCCGAACGGCATGGCGCAGAACTGGAACCTGCGGCCGTCGGGCGCGGTAAAGGCCGTCTTCGGCCGGTCCTCGGGGCGGACGGGTACCTGCCAGTACCCTGACTTGAGGTCCAGTGAGGTGAATATGCCTGCTTCCCCCAGTCCTGCTAGTGCGTCCGTGATGTTGATGATCGGTGGAGGGGCGGGGATGGTGACTGCGTTAATGGGCTTGAAGTTTACGCAGAACCGGAGTGAGCCGTCCTACTTCTTGGCCATCACCACCAAGCAATTGTACGGCGACTCACTCGGTTCGATTACCCCGTCCCGCAACATCTCCGCGATCTGGGTCTGAATCGCCTCTCGCTCCCTGGGTCCGAACCCGAAGGGCTTGACAAAGCGGGGCTCGTGTGGTCGTGTCGGGATGGCGTGTTGGGTGACTGTGGTCCGCCGCAGCATGTCCGCGAAGGCGAACACCTGCGCTTGTTGGGCCAGTACCTCATCGAACATGTCCCTGTACTCTGGGGGCACCTCATTCTGCAGGTCCGCTAGGGTGACGACGGGGGCTGGCGGGGCTGTCCCCCTCTGGGTGACACTGTACAGCGTCCTCCTCCCCTGACGCCAGACGTGAATCCTACCCTCACCTACGTCGATGGCGGCGTCCTCCTGCACGAGCCACGGTAGTCCCAGGATCAGGTCGTCCCTCAGCTCCGGCACCACCAGGGCTGTTGTCCGACTGCACATGTCCCTGACGTCGATCCTTTCCTGGGCGCGCCCCGTCGTGAGCGCGCTAGCTCCCCAGGTGGCCAGCTGGACGCCTCCCTCCTGCTGCTCCAGGTCCGCCTCGGACACCAGGTAGGCCGCGACGTAGGTGTGGCTCGCCGCGGTGTCCACCAGGGCGTGGACGGGCTGGCCATTTAGCAGGACGGGCACCCGCATCAGCTTGTCCGTGGTGTTCCCCGCTCGCCCCAGC
This sequence comes from Bacillus rossius redtenbacheri, assembly GCF_032445375.1. Classification (NCBI taxonomy): domain Eukaryota; kingdom Metazoa; phylum Arthropoda; class Insecta; order Phasmatodea; family Bacillidae; genus Bacillus; species Bacillus rossius. Next base: position 5,066,151 of record NC_086330.1, on the reverse strand, counting down.
CGCGGCGATGGTGCCCGGTCAGGTCCCGCAGGCGAAGCTGGGTGCGTCGGGGGCGCCAGTGACGCGGCGCCGCTCGCCGACGACCCGGGGCGGGACGTCGACGGGTGCTGGGGCACACCACCACCTGGTGTGGCGGGCGGCGATGGTGCCTGGTCAGGTCCTGCAGGTGGTGCCGGGTGCGTCGGGGGCGCCCGTGACCCGGCGCCGCTCGCCGATGACCCGGGGCGGGGCGTTGACGGGTGCTGGGGCACACCACCGCCTGGTCTGACGGGCGGCGATGGTGCCTTGTCAGGTCCCGCAGGTGGAGCTGGGTGCGTCGGGGGCGCCCGTGACACGGCGACGCTCGCCGACGACCCGGGGCGGGACGTTGACGGGTGCTGGGGCACACCACCACCTGGTCTGACGGGCGGCGATGGTGCCTGGTCAGGTCCCGCAGGTGGTGCCGGGTGTGTCGGGGGTGCCCGTGACACGGCGCCGCTCGCCGACGACCCGGGGCGGGACGTTAACGGATGCTGATGTTCGCCACCGCCCGGTCTGACGGGCAGCGGTGTTGCTATGCGGACTGGCCTCGTGGTTGGTGCGTTGGCCGTGATCCAGGAACAGTATCCCGCCGGTATCCTGTTCCCTAGCGGGTGTTTCCCGACTGCGTTGCGCCGGGCCGGCGATCCTGCCATAGCGCGGCCCGTGTGGGGCACACCTCGTGCCAGTGGTAGGCCTCCTCCCTGCAGTAGTGGCACCGTGGGGGCCGGTCTCGCTGTCCCTCGGCCCGCGGGTTAGCGCGCGCAGCCCGTGGCGTGGTGGTGTTGGCCGCGGGCGCGGCGGGTTGCGTCGTGGTCCCTCTCTCCCTCACCTCGCCCCCCCGACGGGTGGCGCCAGAAGAGGGAGGGGGGTTCACGTACGGTACTACCGCCCACTCGTCCTCCTGGGCCGTTGTGGGTGACGGGGACGCCCCTCGGCGGCGAACTGCTCTGTCCCGCGGGCGCGGTAACAGGCGTAGGTCCCGCTCTATTTCCTTCGCCAGCTGGACGAAGTCCTCGAACTCCCTGTCCACGGCCCCCCGCAGGTGCGGGCGCAGCTCCCTCTTCATCAATTATACCGTCACGTCGAGCGCCGCGTTGACTGGCCCGCCGGCGTCCAGACGTCGGTGTAGCCTCATCTTGGACCGGATGAAGGTTTCCACGTCCTCGTCCGCCCTTTGCAGTTCGCAGAACAGGGCGCGCTGGCACTGGGCGCGTGCGTGGGCGGCATTGAATCGGGCCTCCAGGCGTGGCGCGAAGTCCTCCCATTCCACGCCGTATTCGCCCGTCATGGACCACCAGTCCGTCGCTGGCCCCCTAAGCTGCTCCGTGACGCCTTCCGTCCTCTCCTCTTTGGGTACGCCGTACCTGGCCAGGCGGTCCTGGCACGCCCGTGTGAATTTCTCCGGGTCTTCGTATGGGTGCCCGCAGAATTCGGGCAGCTTGACCCGGATGTTGTCCCGTCGGGTTTCGCTTACGACGGTCACGGGTGCGGGCGAGTTAACTTTGCTCTCGCAAGCCGCGCACATGAATAGGCCGTCTCGAAAGTTCAGGAATTCCCTAGCTTCCGTGCACGTGCGGTGTCTCGTGGTGCCACACTGGTGGCAGTATGCTATTTCTTCGAGCTGGCGGTGGCACTCCACGGCGTGGCAGCGTCGCGCCGACGCGACCCTGACCTCCCTCTTGACCTGGGCCATCGCTTCCCGCGCGCCGCCTTCCCGTGTGGTCTGCGTTTCTGTCCTCATGGTTCTTTCCGCCCCGCCTGTCAAGAAGTCCGTATTCCACCACTCCCCCATGTCGATCGTGACGTCGTACTGCATCGCGCCGCGGCAGGACGGCCCAGGCGGCGGGTCGTGACGTCGCTGTCCCGACTCCATGGTGGCTCGGCCGTGTGACGTCACCCCTCACAGCTGGTCTGGAGGTGGAGCGTGGTGGGGAGGGGTGGTGAGCGGAGCGATGTGCGGGCTGAGGGGTGGTATCGGGCGTAGAAGGGGAGGGGTGGTGAGCGGAGTGACGTGCGGGCTGAGGGGTGGTCTCGGGCGGAGGAGGGGAGGGGTACTGCGCGGGCAGGAATGCGGGGGCGGGGGTTGTCCAGCTGGCGCGGCGCCGCTCCGTCGCGCGGTGTTGCCACGCTGCGCGCTGTTGCACTGTCCCTACTCGAGCCCTTTGTCCACTAAATTCTCCGTTTCGTTTTCTTGGCTTGATTGTCGAAAGTGTTTGGTGATGTTCTAGCCACACTAGTTGGGTGCCATTTTGATGCCGTCCCCGTTGCCTGATCTGAATTTACGTGAATTTAAACTGGCTGATTAATTTTGGATCTCAAGGGTGGGGTTCCTGGCCTCGTGGCTGCAGGCAGGGACGCGGCGACAAAGGGCCCCCCGGGCTGTTATGGCCTCCCAGGATGCCTTATTAATGAAACACACATGTACTTGTAGCTGTTTTATTGCGTAGCACAGTCTACACGTCACACGTTCACGTAACTGGCCGCTTCATCGTCGACCTAAGCTCCGCGCACGATGATCCTGTTCTGGCTTATGCGAGAGTACTCGGACGCAACGTGAAGGGTGTGGGCGATCGGTCCCGCAAATTACTTATGAAAACACTTTACACTATAAGGACGGCAGGTCCCGCGAATTTACTTATGAAAACACATGACACTATAAGGACGGCAGGTCCCGCGAATTTACTTATGAAAACACATTACACTAAATCACTGTGATTAGTCCTGCACTTGAGGATATGCACAGGCGGCTAGTCCGCGGGGTGGCGAGGGCCACGTTAAGCTGGGTACGGACACGGTGGAATCTGGTATGTTATCACACACGTGGCCGTGGCACGTCCCAGTTGATGACTCGTCCGAATGTTTGTGGTCGCGTTTGGCGCAGTGCCGCCCTGCGTGGGCAAAGAACTATGTCCCGAGGTGGGGCGTTATAGCGTGAGGCGCAGGTGCCACGAAGGATCACCTAATTGATTACGTAAGATATACAAATCCCTGGATGGGATACACATTTTATTAGTAGACCGCGCGAGGTCGCTAATGGCCGATTTGGGCCGACCGGGGAGCTGATATAAAAACGGTTTGGCTATAATTACCTATTGCAGTTACAGGATGTTGGCGCGAAAAATGAAGGCTCCCCGTGCGTGGGCTGCCGGCCCGGGCGAGTGCTGGATGGCGTCTGACTAACCTCCCTAGCCGCCGGGGCCAGGGAGGGGGGAAATTCCGCGGGAAAACTGCGGAGCGCGGGAAGATGACTTCGGCCAGTTTTGTGAATTATAACCCTTTATAAAGTGATTATTAACTTAACATTAATTATTGATGGTTTTAGATTTATTAGTTTCTGTTTATATTATCAAATGCATGAATAAACAATACCCTTGCGCAGTGCCACACCCGGCCGGGCGCTTTGCACACGTAGGGGGCCGTGACTGACGTCACGCCGTTCGGGGCACTGCACTACGTTGCGCACACGGGCGCGTTCGGGGCGCGGCACTTATCAGGTGTTGAGGACACATAACGGCCTGTGCTCTCAGAGGGAGCACTGACGGCGGCGTCACAGGAACATCACTTACACTCTGTGCGGGCCAAAATTACGAAAAGTAACCTCTTGATGTATGCCATTGCCCTCCTGATAGTTGAGACCTCCATAGAACATTGCCACCTAATGTATATGTATGTTGACGCCAACCGCTGGTGCTCCCTCTGGTTCGCACAGGCCATTACATCTCAACAACACCTACTCTTAAGTGCATCGAACACGCCCGAGCATGATGTCCTCTGAGTGAGTGAAAGTGCACCGCGACGATTACCAAGTCGACTACAGCTACCAACCAGGTGTGACAATGCGCTAAATTAAATCAGTAATTAATCTTTTTAAAAAACAATCAACTTAATAACAATTAAAAGATACTGTAATAATATGAAATTATGTACAAATGTGAAATAATCATGTAATGTCAAATGTATCATTTAAGTCCAAAACTGGTCGGAGCTGTTTTCCCGCGCTTCACTTGTCTTGGCGCGAAGTCGTTTGGCGCCCTCGCGCCAGGTGCCGTCGGGGTCTCACAGGGGTCGTTCGCTCCGCGAACGCAGAGCCTACAGGTTTCGCGCCATGCCCAGGTCATAGTAATAGTGTGACGCCACTCCCGCTGCCTGTTTTAGTTTTTGATTAAATATTAACGTTGTAAAAGATCTCAGGGGTTTTAACGGGGGTTCGGCCTCGTGGCTGCAGGCAGGAGCGCGTCGTGATTCGGAACCTACCTGGGCTGTTCAGGCCACCCAGGACGCCTTGTAAATGAATGGTAAACGAGTTACATGACACTGCACTTTATTCAGTATTGATACACTTATTCGTCCCGATACTGGCCGCGTCCATTGTCGGACCGCTGTGACACGCGTATCTCTGAACGTAACGGCGCGCGCGACCAAGATAGATTGCAAAGTAATATCGACAAGCTGAGACGGTGGATTCTCGTCCCTATGAAAGGTTTGGCAGATAGTCACGGAACTGGTGTTGCCACAACTTAGGCGGGCATATAAATACATAGAGAAGTTCCTATGTTCAGGATTGTTTGCAGTCTAGCCTGCGACGAAATATTAATGTTTCTAAAATTACGTGGATACGCAAGCTAGAGACGTACACACAAAAGTCTCTTGGAAATGAAAGTTATTTAGTTAAAACACACATTACAAATTACACGTTTAGAATGATGATAATTAAAAGGCGACAGTTAGTCAGTAGCATTCAACACTCGTTACAAAAAGCCTACAGTAATAACGATTAACTGGCTATGAAGCCGAAAACTGCGTAACACTATACGCTGTCCTTAAACTGGACATGATATTACGTAGAACATGAAAAAATTCCCTGTCGGGATAAAATTTAATAAGTTACGAGTCGCACGAAATATCGTGCGACTGAGGTGGGGTCGGCGCCGAGCAAGTTAAAGGACTTTAAAATACTTACACTATTGCTGATATGGAGATGAAGCGCGAAAGTTTATGGCCCGACGTTCGCGGAGCGCCCGACCCCTTCGAGCTCCTGACGGTAACTGAGCGCGAGACCGCCCTGCGGCCTCGCGCCTAACCACGTGGAACGCGGGAAAAACTACCCGGCCAGTTTTGGACTTAAAGACAAGTTACACAATATATGCTTATAAAACAATTAGACATAATTTCCCTTACATGAATCCTCTTTTAAATGGTTATTAATTTAGTTGTTTTAATTTGACAAAATAATTATACAATTAATTAGGCACATTGCCACACCCAGCCGGGCGCTGACGTCGCTTTGGTGTTCGTCGCGGCGCACTTTCACACACTCCGCGGTCACCACGCTCGGGCGTGTTCGATGCACTTAGGGGCAAGTTTTGTTGTGGCATAACAACCTTTGCGGACCAGAGGGAGCACCGGCGGTTGGCGTCCAGTGTAAGTTTACTAAATCCTTTTTCAGTTCTGCGCCCGACCCCAATCAACTGTACGTCGTTTCGTGCAGCTCTTAACTTAATTCATTTAATCCCAAAAGGGATATTTTCATTTACTATGTAATTTTCACGTCCTAGTATTTGGACAGCAGATTTGATTTATACGCAGTTTCCAGGCTTCGTAGCCAGCGAATTAATATTTGTCAAGGTCTCCCAGCAAGCCTCGTGTTTCATGTACTAACTCTTTAATCTACGTGTTTTCAATTTATTGACATCGTACGGCCGAAGGCCACCCCAATGCCCGACCTGCACCCGCCAGTACTCGGCTCCGCTAACAGAAAGCACCCCTAGCCATGACCCACCTGAGTCAAGTGAGAGGACCGCAGCCCAAGGTAGAGAATAGCGAACCATTTTAATTACGCATGCAACGCACTCCCCGTGCCTACAAAATTCCCCACACAATAATAAATTAATCAAAAACAAACAAAAGCCCCTAATTAATAGAGTGCGACGTAGGAGTGCCCGGTTCACTCACGTGTAGTTTTCTACTAAAACAGCTGTGAGTGCAACCCTTGCGGCCTTCAGCCTAAATTCAGTAGTGAAACGTGTGATGTAACGCAAACCGCCACAAATTAGCATTATCAATCGCCACTGGAGTAGTTAGCAAGAAACAGACAGTCTCCAGCTTGACTCTAATATTCAAACTTATTTTAGACAAACTTATTAAATGTCAATTCTAAAACATATATAGATATTAAGTTAATCATTAAGTTTTATTGTATGAATTTAGAGCCACTTGCTTTTTATTATTAATGTAATTTTTTACGAATAACGGAACTTTAGAAACTCTGGTGCGACAGGGAGCTCACCCCTCCCCTCGTGCCAGGGCCAGACGCAGTACAGCGCGACTCGCGGACCGGGACGGACGCACGTCCCATGGGGAGCCAGCATCTCTTTGTTTCACCGAACATCCATCTGGTAATTATAGTCACAACCAAAACCTTTTTTTAAATACTCCCCGTGTGCGCCCGGTCATTTTCTGGTGTAGGGCCTAACCCAGCCGCGTCAATTTAACACGCCCCACACAAAGCATTACGTGAGGGCGTGCAGTATACAGTACGGGCCGTCTCCCGCCACCCCAAAACTTTAGTTAATCGCCCAGTGTGCAGGCACAGGCTACATTCAAGCTTAAACGTGTTTTTAATTTGGTAGTGACCTGCGGTCCACACAAGTGAGCCCACGCGTCGCAAGTTACCGATTACGATATTAGCCGATGCTAATCGAACACTCTCCCTCAACTGCGACTGGCGTGAGGACTTAATAAGTAAACACACGTAGAGGCACGCAGGTGTCCCTCTCAGATAACATGTGCAGTGTAATCGTGTACGTAAAAGCACCACAGAGTGCCGTTTTGTCAAGTGTAATTGTAATAATAGTGTAATCAAAACTTCTACGTGTTCCGACGCCTCATTGGCAGTCATGTACCGCCGAGTAGACCTCGCGCCCAATGTAATGAACCAGTGTAAATCGTGAACAATAAAATGTCCACCCCGCACCTCCCGTGCGCGACGTGCGACACTTAGAACAACAAGAACAGTGTATGTAAATTAACCTAAACAACCTGACGCCAGCCGATAGTGCGCCTCTTAGTCGCACAGGCCGCGATGCCTCTCTGACGCCTCTCAAAACCGTGTGCCACGAACACGCCCGCGCGTGCAACATGGTGCAACGAGTGTGAGTGCACCGAACGACCCGCAGCTAGCACCACTACCGGCCACCTCGGCGGAAGCACTCCGCCGGGTGTGGCAATGTGCTTCCGTCGGACTATAGCATCAAGGGCACATGTTTTCTTTCACAGACATAAACTATGTAATGTATATTTCATCAAATCTTTTTATTTGTTAATCCAATTGTTCAATGTGCGAATAGGTCCTAAACTTGGCCGCGTCTGTTTCCCGTGCGCTGCGCTTCTGGCGCGCAATTGGCAGGCCTGCTGTAGCGCTGTGCTACACGAGTGAGGGAGTACCCACCGGGAGCTCGAAGAGGCTGGTCGTCTTCGTGCAACGTTGAGAGGCCACCTTCGCGCCAATTCCGCAACCGCATCTAGATCGTGAGTTACAACACCACTGGCCGTGCATCACCGCGCATCACCGCGCAGGTCTTAGCAGCAACGTCCGCCATGTACTGTTCGCTCAAAACTTTCCCCTCTCCATTGTAAGCGGGGTCATCGCCGAACAGCCGTACACGCGCAGAGCTCTCTAACCCCGAACAGTCGCGGCCAGGGGATGGATAGCACCATGTAGAGGTTGATGTGTAATAAAAACCACACTTCAAGTAGCGGAGTGCATCATTTGTAGTGTAAGGAGTCTTGGGTGGCCTAAACAACCCAAGAATCACCTCTACGGACACTTCCTGCCTCCCGCCACTTGGCCGAACCCAAACCCCGAGACCCATCCCGCAAAACTTGATAGCTTTGACGGGGAGGCAGCCGGAACGGTGTCAAACCCAACCTAATAAGGAAACAAGTTCCATCACCGCCGAAGGTTCTAGCGGACCACGCTGAGGCAACGAACCCACGACCACCACACGGTTAGAAACCGAGCTAGCCTGGCGCCCTCCCGGAACAGAAATCTCTAAGAAAGCCAGCCACCCTGCTAGGACTTGCGCCCGACCTCGAACGGGGAGACTGTTTTCTTGCGGAGAAACGTGTCCGGGAGGGCGCCAGGCTAACTCGGTGGTTAGCCACGAGGTGGGTCGTGAGGTACGAAGGCCCCTGCGTGGCCCAATAGGAACGGTGGCGGTTGTGGTGATGTTAGGGGTCCCTAATGCCTGCTGTACCACTGGCCCTACACAGCATAGGACGCTGATCCCTAACTGGATTGGGGAGGTTCACAAATAACGTACACGGTTTTGCACTGTCGTTTACACGTCGTGCACGTAGTATGCGGAGTGGACGTTTAATTAACGTTGGCAATTACACTTACAATTACAGTCACACGATTTCCCTACATTAAGTACACTATCATTATACACTGGGCGTTCTGATGCGCCGTCACTAAAATTACATCCTCACACCAGTGGAGGTTGAGGGAGAGAGTTTGATTGGAGTCGGCCAATACCGTAATTTGCGAACGGCGACGGGCGGGTCCACCTGTGTGGACCGCGGCTCGCTATTAAATTAAGTAAAGTCTTTGATTAGATGTGGCAAGTGCCTGTGCACTCGGCAGTTAATTGAAAGTCTGTTATGGCAGGAGTCGGCCCGTGCAATATATTGCACTGCCCCGCGTAATGCGTTGTGCGGGGCGTGTTAAGTTTACGCAGCTGAGATAGGTCCTACACCAGAACAGGACACGGGAAGTAATTAAAAAAGGTTTCGAAGTTGGACTATAGTTACCAGAAGGAAGTTCGGTGAGACAAAGGGTGATGGCTCCCCGTGGGACGTGCGTCCGTCCAGGTCCGCGAGACATGCTGTACTGGCGTCTGGCCCTGGTGCGGGGGAGGGGGGAAAATCATTTCGCGCCAGTGTTTCTAAAGTTCCGTTATTCGTAAAAAAAAAATATTAATAACAAAATGTAAGTGGCTCCTAATTCACACAATAAAACTTAATAATTAACTATATATATATATATATATATATATATATATATATATATATATATATATATATATATATATATATGTTTTAGAAATTACATGTAACAAGTTTGTATGAAATAAGTTTAAATAATCAGAGTCACACTGGAGACTGTTCGTCGCTTGATGACTGCTCCAGTGGTGCATGATAAATGATAATTTGGGGCGGTTTTAATTAAGTCACATATTACACTATTAAAATCAGGCTGAAGGCTGCAAGAGGAGCACTCACAGCTGTTTTACTGAAAAACCACACGTGAGTGACCCTGGCTCTCCTACGTCGCACTTGTGTTGCACGGTGTTATTAATTTAAAGAGGCGTATTCTTTAATGTGTATTGAATTTACCATGTACGTGACTCGGTTTGTCTTGCCGATTAAGTCAAGGGCGTTGACTATACCTATGTTCCACAACGCTCATCTGACTCGGGTGGGCCGTGGCTAGGGGCGCGTTCTGTTAGCGGGGTCGGATACTGGTGGTTGCAAGTCGGGCTTTAGAATGACCTTTGGTCGGACGATTTCAAACGCTCTCCCCCCACCCCCTTGAGAAGCCCAACCTTGCGCCGCTAGTTACTCTGCCATGTGGGGGTACCCCTGGTCTTCGGCAGCATCTTCATCCAGGTGGTGCTCGCGGTGGCCGCAGCTGGTAGGCTCTGCGCTCCGGTCCCAGGTCGGCCCACGTCGAACACCCAGGTGCTGGCCTTGTAGCGTGATCCCTCGGAGCATTTCCCTGGTCATAGTCAGCCAGGTAACCTGGCGGGTGGCGGGTCCTCGAGGGTCGGCCGCTGGGTTCGTCTCCCTGGTGAGGGTGCTCGCTGTGGGGCTCGGGTGTCTGAGGTCGCATGTCCTCCTGTGCTGGGCAAGCCATGGCTTGGTATTGCCTCCTCTCCCATTCCGGTATGCCGGGTGGGTTTGGATTGGAGGCTTTCCCGGCCTCATCGTCAGGCTCTGTCACCACGGGGGTGGTGTCGGCGTCGTCGTCTCCCGTCGATTCGCCGGGGGTGTGGGAGAGCTCGGTGATGGAGAGTACCCAGTGGTTGTCGCCCTGTTGCTCTGGTGGTGTCGCGGGTTCCTCGGTGTCGGGTTCGGGGGGCAACTCGATGAGGGGGCCCTGGGGCTCTCCCTGCAGACCTTCTTCCCGGTTGTTCGGTTGCCCCCCCAGGGGGAGTTTTTTTTTTTCCTCTGGCTGATCTGGTACGTTGTCCGTGGGTGTGTCAATGGTGCTCCCTGGAGTTGTGGCCAGAATATATGTCTCCAGGTGTCGAGGGAGGCGCCATTGCTGGTAAGGTCGTGACCTCGCCTCGTCTTCGGAGTCCATCTCTGTGGGGTGTGACCCCAGTGTCTCGTGGAGCGTGGCTCCTGTCCCAGTGAACGGGGTGTTGGTGAACACCAGCGTGTGGGGTCGTCGTGTTTCCGGCGATCGTGTGGGTGTTGGTTCTGGTGGGTCGTCCTCCCCGCATGCCGCGTCGTCGTCTGGGAGTGGGAGGATATCCTCCTTTACCACTCGTTCCCCCGGTAAGGTGGCCAGACGGATGTATTTCTGGTGGACCTTTTTCAGGCGTGGTCCTTCGGTGCGGACTAGATATGCTGTTCTCCCGAGTCACCGTTGTACGGTGTACGGGCCACTCCAGCGTGGGGCTAGCCCTGCGCAAAAGTTGCGGGGTGCGGATGAGAGTGGGTGCATTCATGCGAATACTTGATCGCCGACTTGCACAGCGGGTAGTTGGTGGTTGGTGATTGGCGTTATTTTGGCGGCATATTCTTCCTGTCGATGTCTTGCCCCATCGTGGAGGGCGATGCGTCTATGGTCACGTCTTTCTGTGGTTTCGTCGGGATGTGGGGCGCCATGTGTTGCCCATTCACCCGGCAATGGCAGTTTGTGTCCCTGGATCATTTCGGCGGGTGTGAGTCCGATGGCAGCATTACGGCGTCGTCGTACGCAGAAGAGTGCGTCCACTACGTGTGCATCCCACTGTGAGTGGTCCGCCCCCAATCGTATGCGGAGCTACGCCTTCAGCTCCTGGTTACACTATTCTGTTGGGTTCGCCCTCGGGTGGAAGGCGGGCGTGGTATGGTGCCTAATCTGTTGGTCATGGCACCAAACTTTTCCGTGGCGTCCTAGGTACTGGCTCGCATTGTCTGTCAGGACTGATTGGGGGTAGCCCCAGCATGACAGGAACTCTCGGGTTAGTATCGCGATGATCGTGGGCGTTCTCACGTTGCCGTATGGATACGCTTCTGTCCACCAGGTGAATAGGTCCATCACCACGAGGAGGAAGCGTTTCCCGCGTGGTGAGCGGGGGTAGGGCCCCATCACGTCCAGGGCTATCATATGGAAGGCGGTTGTTGGCTCCCGAGGTCGTTGTTGCTCCTCGCCGTCCCGTCATCGTGCCTTCCTCGCCTGGCAGACCACGCACTCCCGCACTTACTCACGTACATCATACGTGATACCGGGCCAGTGGTAGTGTCGGCCAATCTCCCATCGTGTTTGGTCGGTCCCCGGGTGTCCGGCAAGATCGTGGTTGTGAAAGAACCGGAGCGTCGCCTCGCGAGCCTCCGGTGGGACGTAGGTCCGCCAGTCCCCGTGTTCTCCCGGTGTTCGTGTCATAATCACGTCCTGTTGCACGCGCCATGCTTCCTCCCCGGCGATCGCCTGTTGGCGGCATCGGTCGGTGTATAGTGACAACCCTTGGGCCCGGCTGACCGGGTGATGTACGTCGGCCACTGTGTTGGGCGGGTCCTCGTCCCTGTCCATGTCTGTCGTGATTTGCGTACACGCAGAGTCATGTCGTGTCCCGTCGTCTGCTGTGCCCGGCGGTAGAATGCCCTCCCAGTCGTCATTGTCCGTAAACTCCGCCTGCTTATCAGGTTCCCGTGAGAGTAAGTCCGGCAGCTGGTTTTCGGTGCCAGGGATATGTTAAACATCGAAGTCGAAATACTGGAGGAACAGGGCCCACTGTATTAGTTTGACCTTCCTCCTCTGCATGGTGTGTAGCCATATGAGGCATCGATTGTCAGTCCTCAGTGTGAAGCTCTTCCCCTCCAGGTGGGGCCGGTACCTCTTCATGGCCCAGACTATGGCTAGACACTCTTGCTTGTTACTATGGTACAGGCGTTCGGCCGGCCCGAGCTTCGCTCTAGCGTAGTCAACGACCTCCCTGTCGCCACTCTGGCCCACGTGAAAGAGTACCGCGCCCACGCCACGTGGGCTGGCGTCCGTCTGTAAGTAGACACGGCGCCCGGGGTCTACTCGCGTGAGTATGTGGCAGCAGGTGAAGGCAGCTTTTATCCCGTCAAAGGCAAGTTGCTTGTGTTTGCTCCATCAGTACTGCGACTGAGGAGATAGTAGATCGGTCAGCGGGACTTTTATCTGTGAAAATTCGGATATGTAGCTCCTAAGCCAGTTCACGAGCCCAATGAACCGTTGCATTTGCTTGCATGTTCGTGGGGGTTCGCCTACGCGATCTTCCACAAGTGCCCAGGCTGGGGCCGGTTTCCTGCCGCGCTCACAAGGTGTCCCAGGAATTCCACTTCTTGGGTCCTGGTGTGGCACTTCCGGGGTGCGACCGTTAGGTGATGTGTGGCTAGGCGTTTCAATACCAGCGCGATGTGTCTAATGTGGTCCTCCCACTTCTCGGAGAATACTATTATGTCATCCGGGTAAGCGATTGCGAATTGACCTAGGTAGCCCGCTAACACTCGGGTCATCATCTCTTGAAAGGTGGCTAGGGCGCATTTTAACCCAAAAGGCATGGCGCGAAACTAGAATTTCCATCCGTCAGGAATTGTGAATGACGTTTTCTTCCTGTCATCAGCTCGTATGGGTACTTGCCAGTAGCCGGCCTTCAGGTCGAGTGTGCTGAAGACCCTCGCTCGACCGAGTCTGGTCACGGCGGCCTCGACGCTGTTTGAGGTGGAGGGGCGCTGACCGTAATTGCATTTAACAGGCGGAAGTCGACACAAAAACGCAATGAGGTGTCCTTCTTGGGGGCCAGAACCACGCAGGCATTATAATGGCTGTTTGACGGCTATATCACCCCATCCTTGAGCATGTCTGTCACCTCTTCATGGATGGCTCGCTGTTCACGGAATCCGTAGCCTCTTGGGGACTCCTGTACGGGGTTGTCGTGTGTTGTCGGGATATGATGCTCTGTGACAGTGGTGCGCCAGAGGGGGTCGGTGACACTGAAGATGTCTCGCCTCTCTGCCAGTACGCAGTTGACAACTGCCTGGTACCCTAGAGGGAAATTGTGGTGCAACTGCCCCAAAGTTAAGCTCGCTCTGTGTACATTTCGGGGGTGGCACCGATAGTGTACACCGTGAGGCGTTCGCGGTTAACTATATGGACTCGCGTGGGTCTCATCTCTATCACCGCCACCTGCTTTGCTAACCAAGGCTGGTCTAGTACTATCTCCTCGTGCAAGTTTTCAACAACAAGGGCAGTCACTCTGGTGGTGAAGTCCCGAAGGCTTACCTTGAGCTCTGCTTGTCCCACTGTCACTCCTGGTTGGGTGCTGGTTGATAGTCTCAGCTCGGCCTCGTGTAGCTGCAGCGTGCTGGGCGGTACCAGGTGGGGTGGCACGAAGACGTGGTTCGCGCCTGTGTCCACCAGGGCAGCCGTGGGGCGTCCGTTGACCTCCTCTGGGAGTCGCAGTAGTCCATCTCGAGCGCGGGTCAACTGGTTCAGCAGGGGTGGCGTCTCCTCCGCGTGTTGTGCGGGCTGGGTTGTGGTGTTCGGAGGCATGGTGTTTAGCGCCACGCCCCCGGGGTTGTGTTTCCTGTCATGGTGGGGGGTGTGTTGGTTTGCTGGCGAGTGGGGCAGTCGTTGTGCCAATGACGTGTGCCGGTGGGGCAGCCTAGTCGGCACTGTGGTAGTTGAGGTTCACCTCGCTGTGGTGTGCCATCGTACCGTCCTGGTGTCGCTGCTTCGCCTTGCGGTGGTGCACCTTTGGTGGCACGGTGCCGCGTGGGTGGTGGGTACCCGCCTGTATCGGAGTTACGCCTGACGGGCGACCTTGGATCTAGTGCGAAGCTGGTGTTCCCGTGCCCCGTGTTTGGCGTATTGCGGCGCCACAGTCCCTGGAGGTCACGTTCAGTTTCTGTGGCCTATTGTATGTAGGCCTCTATGGACTCGGGTCGGCAACACCGCATGAAGGGTTGTAGTTCTTTTCGCATCAGGGCCGTCACTGTGGTGAGGGCAGCGATCGGTTGGGTGGTGGGTGCTACTCGCTTGAACAACTGGATCTTCTGAGCTACGAAATGTTCGGCAGGTTCGCCGTCGCGTTGGTGTTCGCCGTAGAATCGTGAGGTGCACTGGACTAGCGCTTGGTCGGTGTCGAACCGGTTTCTGAGTGACATCGCGAATACTTCCCAGGTCATGCCGAACTGTCCCCAGAGGCCCCACCACTGGCGGGCGGTCCCCTTCAGCTGCTCGCTGATGCGTCCCGACCACTCATCTGCCGGTATGCCGGACTGTGCTAGCCTCGCTACGCAGTCTGTTAGGAACTCATTCGGGTCCTTGTGCCCGACTTCGCTTAATTCTGGTAGCACTAGCTTCCTTGAGTAGCAGGGGCTGTGGCTGTATGCGCCGGTGCGTGGTACGGCGAGTGACGATGGTTTGCGGACGTAAATAGCGGTCCAGTGGGTGTGTGTACCCATCTGGCACGTAGTTGGTAGTGTGTCTACCAACTTATCGCTGGTCGTTGTTTCCGTTTTAATTGGAACCCACTGCCATGGTAATGGTACCTGAGTTTTTTCCTGTGGCTCTTCGTCCCATGGTCTGACCCAGGTGTGATCGGGCGCTTCGTTCAGGTGGGCTGTGCACTGTCACGTACGGTACCATGGCAGTGATCCCGTCAGCAGGTCGACATTTTTGGTCAGTAGGCAGTGTGCGCACACGATGTTTCTAGGTGGTGTCTGCATTGTTTGGTGGTTGTTCTTGCATGTTGTTTACTGTTCACTAGGGATGGTTAGCGTGCGCGCGCATGTTGTCCGCGCGGCATTCCGGTCGGCAGCTGGAGAGGTGCCCGGACAGCCGCACAAAGCGAAGGGCGGAAACGGGCGTGCTGGAGGAGGGGGAGTGCGAATAGCCATGCGTGGCGGCAGCCGAGAGCACCAGGACAGTCGCACAAAACGGAGGTCAAAAATGTCCGCGCCGGAGGAGGGGATGCGGATGGGCGTGCGAAGCGACGGGCGAGAGCGCCTGGACAGTCACACAAAGCAGAGGACGGAAACAGGCGCTGTGAAGGAGGGGTGTGGAGGGGTGTGGGTAGTGACGTCGGTGCTCCGCGTCACGCACTGGGCCAGAATGCTCGATGGGAGAGGGGGGTTGTTGGAGCCCCTTTGTTTCCTCGCCTCGTTGCGCCGGCCTGTCTGACCCTAATCCCTTTTCCTGCGCAAAATGGCTGTCCTGTGTCCACGTTGTTGCTGGAGAAAAAAAAATGGACAGAAAGATGGCTAAAAAAAATGTTTTTCGGGAAAGTTTTCTGTAACGAACGTGAAGGAAATCTTGAATTTTCTGTCTTCGTCCCACGCTGTGGGCGCCAAATGCCGTCGCCCGGGTTCTTGTGTTCGAGACTCCGCGAGGTTCATAGCGGGAAGGCTGTTTTCTTTTGGAGAAACGTGTCCGGGAGGGCGCCAGGCTAACTCGGTGGTTAGCCACGAGGTGGGTCGTGAAGTACGAAGGCCCCTGCGTGGCCTACTAGGAACGGTGGCGGTTGTGGTGTTGTTAGGGGTCCCTAATGCCTGCTGTACCACTGGCCCTACACAGCATAGGACGCTGATCCCTAACTGGATTGGGGAGGTTCACAATTAACGTACACGGTTTTGCACTGTCGTTTACACGTCGCGCACGGAGTGTGCGGAGTTGACGTTTAATTAACGTTGGCAATTACACTTGACACCGTCTCCGCTGCCAGTTTTGAAATTACGTTAAATTACTAGGTATTGCTGAATTTTGATCTCAAGGGCGGGGTTCCTGGCCTCGTGGCTGCAGGCAGGGACGCGTCGGCAAAGGGCTCCCCGGGCTGTTATGGCCTCCCAGGATGCCGTATTAGAGAAAACACACACGTACTTTTAACTGATTTATTACGTCGCACACGTTACACTTCGCTACCTCACATATGGCACTCTCACGCGACTGGCTGCATCATCGTTGACCTCCACTCAGCCTTCACCACCCTCAATTGGCGGTACTCGTTACGGTCGCTCGGTAGCCCGGCGGCTAG
Source organism: Bacillus rossius redtenbacheri (assembly GCF_032445375.1). Classification (NCBI taxonomy): domain Eukaryota; kingdom Metazoa; phylum Arthropoda; class Insecta; order Phasmatodea; family Bacillidae; genus Bacillus; species Bacillus rossius. The sequence continues at coordinate 5,049,856 of NC_086330.1, read as the reverse complement.
TACTTTAAGAGGGGTAGTTACCCGGCGAGTTGCGAGACGAATGCTCGGGTGAGCGGCCAGCCCATTTCTGCACACGTGAACGTTTGTGCGGGACGTAACATGAAGTACGCTAATCACTGATTATACAAGGTTACTTAACACAGAAACAATACACTATAGTCACTAGGGGTTAGTCCCGGGTTCGGGCCAAGTTCAAGTGTCCCAATCAGGTGGTCACACAATGGCGGCTAATCCGCGTGGTGGCGAGGGTCACGTTATGCTGGGTACAGGCACGGCGGAATCCGTCAGGATATCGCGTCCATGACCGTTGCACGTCCCAGTTGATGAATCGTCCGTAAACTTAGTTTCGCGTTTGGCACAGTGCCGCCCCGCGTGGACGATGAACTAATTCCCCGTGCGGAGTTTCAATAGTGTGAGGCGCAGGCGCCACGGCGGGCCGCCTAAATAATTTACATAGTACAAGAAAGACTCGTTGGCGAGTCACACATTATATCGAAAGACCGCACAAAATATCGTACGGCCGGTTAGGGCCGACCGGGGAGCTGTTGAAACGGTTTGACTATAATTACTTATTGCTGTTAATGGTGAGATTGGTGCGAAAGATGAATTCTCCCCGTGCGCGGGGCTGCCGGCTCTGGCGAGTGCTGGATGGCTACTGACTAACCTCCCTGGCCACCGCGGCCAGGGAGGGGGAAAAATTCCGCGGGAAACTGCGGAGCGCAGGAAGATTATTCCGGCCAGTTTTGTGAACGATATTGGTTTACAAAATGATTATTTAATTAACAATAATTATTGGCTATTTTAAAAGTTTTAGTTTTTGCTTGTTTTATCAAATGCATGAACAGATTACTTAGTTGTGCAGTGCCACACCCGGCCAGGCACTTTGCACACGTAGGAGGCCGTGACTGATGTCACGCCGTTCGGGGCACTGCACTACGTTGCACGCGCGGGCGTGTTCGTGGCACGGCACTAATCAGGTGTTGAGGATTGTAGTTCCCCAGTATGCCGTCGACAGAAGAAATTGGCGCTGAAAGCAGTGTGATAAGCAGTCTATATATCTCTAGGTCGTTGCTTGCGATCATATCATTTCTTTGCAATTTGACAACGAAAAAAATTACAGCCAAATACAACCTGAGGAAGGTTTAGGGCGTGATAGTTGGCATCTTTGTTCACAAGCTCTCAGAGGGAGCACTGGCGGCGGCGTCACACTTACAATTACAGTCATACGATTTCACTACATTAAGTACACTATCATTATACACTGGGCGTTTGATGCGCCGTCACTAAAATGATGTCCTCACGCCAGTCGAGGTTGAGGGAGAGAGTTTGATTGGAGTCGGCCAATCCCGTAATTTGCGAATGGCGACGCACGGGCCCACCTGTGTGGACCGCGGCTCGCTTTTAAATTAAGTAAAGTTGACATCGTACGGCCGAAGGCCACCCCAAAGCCCGACCTGCACCCGCCAGTACTCGGCTCCGCTAACGGAAAGCACCCCTAGCCATGGCCCACCTGAGTCAAGTGAGAGGACCGCAGCCCAAGGTAGAGAATAGCGAACCATTTTAATTACACATGCAACGCACTCCCCGTGCCTACAAAATTCGCCACACAATAATAAAGTAATCAAAAACAAACAAAAGCCCCTAATTAATAGAGTGCGACGTAGGAGTGCCCGGGTCGCTCACGTGTAGTTTTCTACTAAAACAGCTGTGAGTGCAACCCTTGCGGCCTTCAGCCTAAATTCAGTAGTGAAACGTGTGACGTAACGCAAACCGCCCCAAATTAGCATTATCATTCGCCACTGGAGTAGTTATCAAGAAACAGACAGTCTCCAGCTTGACTCTAATATTCAAACTTATTTTAGACAAACTTATTAAATGTCAATTCTAAAACATATATAGATATAAGTTAATCATTAAGTTTTATTATGTGAATTTAAAGCCACTTAAAATTAGTTAATTATATAGATTTTTACGAATAACGGAACTTTAGAGACTGTGGCGCGATAGGGAGCTCACCCCTCCCCTCGCGCCAGGGCCAGACGCCAGTACAGCGCGACTCGCGAACCGGGACGGACGCACGTCCCACGGGGAGCCAGCATCTCTTTGTTTCACCGAACGTCCATCTGGTAATTATAGTCACAACCAAAACCTTTTTTTAAATACTCCCTGTGTGCGCCCGGTCCTTTTCCGGTGTAGGGCCTAACCCAGCAGCATCAATTTAACAAGCCCCACACAAAGCATTACGTGGGGCCGTGCAGTATACGGTACGGGCCGTCTCCCGCCACCCCAGAACTTTAGTTAATCGCCCAGTGCACAGGCACAGGCTACATTCAAGCTTAAACGTGTTTTTAATTTAGTAGCGAGCCGCGGTCCACACAGGTGGGCCTGCGCGTCGCAAGTTACAGATTACGAGACTAGCCGATGCTAATCGAACGCTCTCCCTCGACTGCGACTGGCGTGAGGACTTAATAAGTAAACACACGTAGAGGCACGCAGGTGTCTCTCTCAGATAACGTGTGCAGTGTAATCGTGTACGTAAAAGCACCACAGAGTGCCGTTTTATCAAGTGTAATTGTAATAATAGTGTAATCAAAACTTCTACGTGTTCCGACGCCTCATTGGCAGTCATGTACCGCCGAGTAAACCTCGCGCCCAATGTAATGAACCAGTTTAAATCGTGAACAATAAAAAGTCCACCCCGCACCTCCCGTGTGCGACGTGCGACCCGTAGAACAACCAGAACAGTGTATGTAAATTAAACTAAACAACCCAACCTAATCAGGAAACAAATTCCATCACCGCCGACGGTTCTAGCGGACCACGCTGGGGCAACGAACCCACGACCATCACACAGTTAGACACCGAGCTAGCCTGGCGCCCTCCCGGAACAGAAATCTCTAAGAAAGCTAGCCACCCCGCTAGGACCTGCGTCTGACCTCGAACACGAGACCGTGGCGGACGGCAGGTGTTCGCCTGGATCGGGTGGGCCATGGCTAGGGGTGCGTTCAGTTAGCGGGGTTGGATACTGGCGGTTGCAGGTCGGGCTTTAGGGTGGCATTCGGTCGGACGACGTTAACCTAACCCCGCCCCCCTGAAATAATGCAGTCTACCATGAACCAATCTTAAGTTAACTGTTTACCCCATCACTTTGCTGCCCACCAGCTTCTCCATTGCTTTCCCTGCAATTGTCGTCAGGCTGACTGGCCATTAATTTGCCTTATCCCTTTCTCCTTGTAAATTGGAACAACTACCACTTCCTTACATTGCTTTAACAAATTTCCTTTCTCCAAAGATTTCTTGGACATTTCTGTTAGGTATCTGCATACCTCCTTACCCTAATTGAGGCATGTGTTTTCTTTCCTAATTGACCCAGCTGCCCTCTTTCACTTCTTATCAATAACAGGATGTGAGGACGGAATTGTATTTTCTTGGAGTGGCCTGAAATGAGCTTGTTTTGATGCAATCGTAATGTTGGACTTATATCTTCTGTCAATGTACTCAGCTTGACTGGCAAATGTGCATTCCGTAACATATATTAAAACTTTATTCTCTTCTTCTTTGATAATTCTAAACAGTATCGGTATATTAAAAAATAATGTATATTTTTTGTTATTTCTCCTTTCATTAAACCAAATACTAATGCTTCGGTAAAAGTTTTAAAGCAAACTGGATAGTTTCTATTGAAGATGTTGTTCTGAGTCCCCGACGCCAGACAGCCGGTTGTTCGTCAAGCAGGCGATGGGCGGAGCTAGTTGGCAATTGTAAACATGGCTGACAGTGAGTCCGACTGCAGCCCACAGAATGAACAAGTAAAGACGGTGTCGACGGGTCCGCGGGTGGTGACTATCTACAAGACAGAGACAGGTTTCGGCTTCAACGTGCGGGGCCAGGTCAGCGAGGGCGGACAGCTGCGGAGCATTAACGGCGAGCTGTACGCCCCGCTTCAGCACGTATCGGCCGTCCTGGATGGCGGGGCCGCCGAGAAAGCTGGCATTCGTAAAGGAGACAGGATTTTGGAAGTGTGAGTCTTGAAACAATTCATTAATGCGCTATGCTCCTTCCACCGTTTATAATTATTGTTACGTCTTGGAAACCTTCTTGGTGCAATGTGCATTGTATTTTGTCACGTATAAGATTGTTGTTTCCGTTATTTGCAGTAGAAATTGACTATGAATTCACATATACACCTGGTGTGAGACGGTAACAATGACAGCGAAACTGCGTGTGTCTAAAACATCTGGTGGTATATATATTTTTTTAATTTTGTTTTATTTTTTATTGGGCCCCTCATTGACTTGTAGGTTATGTTTGTTCACTTATATCTATTGTCAGTGGCATCAACTGCCTTGTCAGCGAAGCTGCTGTGTTTTCTGTGCAGTCCTTTTACCTAATTACAGCATTTGGGATGTTGAGGTGTATAAAATGCTGCAGATATATGTGTGTGCATACAGCATTTGCTGCACAGATTTTGTCACAAAATTCTAAATTAGAGGAATAAGAGTTGTAATGCAAAACGTGCTTTTGCTGAATAGTTAACCAAGAAACCACCACTTTCAGAATTTTTATTTTCTTCAGAAAAGCCCTTAACCTCCAAAGTTACCGTTTTCACATCTATTATTTAGTTGGGTTGTTCTCTTCCCTACTGATAGATAGATATATAAATGTTAAAAGTTTTAATGTTTGGAAGTGTGTTACTTACTCTGTCTTTTCTTTTAATATTGAATGGATTTGAATAAAATTTGAAACAGGCAGCCCATACGGTGGATTATCAGCATACATATAATTACGATATTACACCCCTGAAGGAGTGCAAATGAGTTAATTCCGTTTTAATAAAACATAAATTAAGGTAAGACTGGGCATTAGTTATTAACATACACACACTTGGTTTTTGTTCTCTTTGTCTGCCAAGCAAACCCTGTGAATGCTGGGAGTTAAGCTGTTGTTGATGTAAAGGCAAGTCAAGCACAAAATATTGGAATTACCTTGTGAGTACAAGCTAAAATAGCATGACTATGCAATTATGGTAATGGCTATGTATTTCAGTGATTTCAGTGGCTTTCCAGAACTTAAATTTATGAACTAAAGCAGCATGCATGTTGACATGTAAGTATGAAATATTTATAGAATACTACACAGATAATGTTTCTACTTGCGGCTCACTAGAACTGAAAGAAAGAAAAATTGGAAAATATGGTTTTCACATATTACACACGTCTCTAAATTTACTACAAAGGGATGGTTTCGTAATTCCTACTAGTTTGTAAAACAATTACAATTTTATAGGTATCTTATATTTACACAATTTACAACATTCATTGTTTACCCGTGTGGGTTTTTAAAAATTTTTTTGGAGAATTTAGTCTATGTAGGTGTTGTAATAATGAAATTCGTTTAAATAATGACTTGATTGCAATTTTAAGGACGTTTTAATGCTTATATTTCATGTTTGTTGTTTTATTAGAATAAGTAATTGTATATTACAAAATGTTAGTTTTGTTACGTTACATTTAAAGTACATACGTACTTTTTTGACTCCCATTGTAATGAACACGTCTAATGCAAAAATTTGTATTGAATTATTATTGTCGTTCATTTTCTGTGAGAAATACATGCTGTGCACTGAAGTAGCTGACACATTGAATTTTGCAGTTATTCCAGGGAATTCTTTGATTACAGCCATCATATATTCTGTGTTTGATATGGCTGGTGTTTAATGTAGGTATCCCAGTTTATCCCTGGATTCTGATGGCTTGATCCTGTTGGCTTGATCCTGTGGTACATGATGCTTGCTGTTTTAGTTCAGTACATCGGAAAATCCTGCACATAAAAAATTGCAAAATAAGAAAGAATAATGATTTTAGGTTGACAAAAAAATCCTTTTTATTTAAATTACGATCATAATTCATTATTATATTACAATATTTTTTTTTATGTACAGGGTCTTACAACGTACCTAATTAAAACAGCAAGCATTATGTACCAAGGATCAAACCATCAGGATCATGCTATCAGAATCTTCTAAAGTGAAAAAATAAAATAAGCAGACAGGTTCGAGGAAAATAAGATTTTATCAAACTAAAAAAATAATAATGCACTCTTTGAACCAATTACGTTTCTAGGATGACCACAATAATTTTTAGGCTTATCAGAGCTATGCCTTAAAAATTGTATTTTAGATGCAAACTCATTATCAATATGTGAAATTTTTTATTCACTTTGAATGAATAATCAATAAAAACTTAAGGACAGAACAGCAAAAGGTGTGCGTAGCTTCTGTAAATGTCTGTCGTGTGTGTGCTTTGGATATTAATGATATTGATCACTTCATGATGATGCTGAACAGAAAATCTGGAAGAAACAACAACACAGACGAAACCAGCAATAAAATAAATAGATATTCTGAACACCACCACGACATCAGCACAGATAAACACAGTACTCTTACTACAACAATACAGTTGCAATGTTTCGGGAACAGATGTCTGCTCGGGTCGTCATCCTCAGATACACTGTGACTGTAACATCCGGTGTAAACCAGCCATCACATGTGTCCATGAAATTGTTGTAAATCAATCTCCCCCCAATTGCAAGCATTATTTCAAAGAACAAATCACTGGAAACACCAAAAGTAATTTGGCTTCCATTCCTGGTGGGGTCTAGTCAAAAATTTTCTTTCTATTGGGACATGTAGCAGTAATTTTAGTAAGCCGGTGGTGTTGATGCAAGTGGAAAATATTCTGGAAAAATATAACCATATATATACATATATATTATTTTTTTTGTAAAATATTCATATTTCCATTACGGATATAGATTTACATAATTCAAGGTATGTTGATATATGTTATGCATTATGCAATAGCTTCTTTTCTGCAGATTAGTAGGGTTTTGTTCCTATCAGTTGATAGAACCTACTCCCAAATATTAAGAGAGCCGTTATGTGGTAAGAAAGTCTAAATTTACGTTGTTTTTTTTTCTGTGGATGAAATTTATTTGTGATTTTCTCTGTAAGTATAATCAGCTCTGAAGACGTCATTTCAATGAGACATAAAATTCTATTTAATTCAATTTGCGGGGTTATTATCTTAACTGTTTTAGCTCATTTGAATCCAATTTGAGTTTTGAAATATTGTAATGAATGATTGACTTTAAGTCAAATCACTTCATACACACTACTGCTGGCCTTCATGCCATTTCAACCACAAGAAAAATCAAAGTGTGTTGATGGCTGCTTCTTTAGTAAATTTAATATTTTAGAGAAATGTAGATTTTCAATTTTTTCAGAGCTCTTATTATGTTTGTTTTTGTGGTGCATAAAGGAAATTGCAAATATTTTGGAATGCTGCAGATCTATTTTTATTGATTTATTTCTCAACTGCTGCATAAATCTCCTTTGCCTATGACATGAAGATCGGAATAACTTCAAAAAAAATAATTGAGTATTTCTTGATCACAACTTTTTCTGACCACTACACAATCCCTTTGAAACGGTTTTTCTGCATAATTGCTAGGTTATATTCCACATTTAAAAACATTTAATTGAATCTCTTAAAAAAAACAGTTTTACAATTTTATATTTTAAAAACTTCCTGTTACTCGTTATTTACTAACTTTCCTTAAGGACCTACTACGGGCTTAATTTCACAATGATCTAAACTATTTAAAATTCCCATAGTTCCATCCAGAATTTTGAGAACACTATTTAGGTATGCCAGCTCACTGCTCTGCTTATATAAGCATTGTATTTTTGTTTTCCAATTATATGTGTTCCCTTTTTATTTCAGTATCATTAAACTTTTAAAACTAGTCAACAGATGATGATAATATAAATACATTTAGTTTTTACTTATTAAAGTGAATTTTAAAAAAGTACAGTTATAATAAATTACATTCTCATATAAATCATTATGCATTTATACCAAACATATATCACGTACAAATATATATCATATATACGAATTTATTTATCAGTAATGAAACATTGTTAAAAATGCCATTAGTTAACATTTACAAAAATTAAATTACTGATGGTTCGAAAAAACGTAATCGTACATGTTTGTACATCATGCAGTCCTGCCTTGCATCTTGTGTTTTGGTGGTCAATTGTATTTAAACTTGTGGGAACTTGGGCAAGGGTGAGAGGTGGTGATTGCAGCCATTGGTGTATCCTTGAGAGCCGGGGGGGGGGGGGGGAGCATGGGCACCTGATATTCCCATTGCGAAGTTGAAAAAAAAATAAAACAATGAGCAAGGCCCTGTTTTTAGAGAAAGATTGTAAGCCATCCTCACAAACTATTATTAAAAACTCTTAATATTTTCCATTTTGATATAAAAAATTATTATTTTGGACATATGCTATGGTTGAAACTATATCTCATAGAAAAATCTGAAGAATGGACAAAGATCTGTCTGATGACGGGAATAGAACTCAAGTTCCCAAAATGTCGCATCTGTTTTTTTTTTCTTGGGAAGCCTATTATGTTCCATTGTGCTGTCATTGTTGTGTTGCCAGAATATCTGCTTAGTTTCATCGCTGGGTTTGCTTCTGCGTCGCGGTGTCGTTGTTTTGTCCAGATTATCCGCTTATCATCATTGTAGGGTTCCCCTGTTGTTGTTTTGTCCAAAATTGTTTGTCTTTATTTACTGTTCTTGTTCCAACTGTATCGTTGTTGTCAGCCCACCGTGTTCCTCTGTGCTGTGATATTCTTCTGACAAATTCGTTCCGCGAAATTCCTTGTGCATTTGACATTGGCTTCTTTTTTTTTGGCTAGTTTTCCGTGTATTTGCGGTCATCTTTCTTTGTTCGTTCTTCAGGTTTTCTTTATGACATAGTATTCACCAGCAATGACGTAAGTCCTAAATAATAGAACGTGTTTCTTCCTTTGCTATGGATCATGGACCTTCAACCCCCGTGAAAGAGGTGTAATTCCGGAAGCGTATCTCCCCCCCTCCCCCCAATTTCTTTTTCTGTTTTCAGCAGGATACGGCCTAGATTGCAGCCAGGGGGGTGACAATAGATAGGACGAACTGAATCCTTAAAAATTGGATCATACCATGTTTCACCAACTTCGGGAAAAATAGATTACAAGTTTTGATCTCTTTAGTTTATTACATGTACAGTTGTTATTAATTTATGTTAATGCAAGTTGCTGTTACAGTACTATAAATTACTTCTATTCTAATTATAAATAGTTTTAAATTAATTTAAGTTAATTTTAGTGAAAGTAGTCCTATACTACATTTATTGCGTCATATGCAATATTTGAACTGTTAGTAAAATTAATTAACGAGTCAATGTACTTAAGTGCAATTGTTGCAAAAAAAATGGTTCACCACTTATAGCTTGACACCTTAATTTAACTCAAGTTAAAAATATATGTCTTGTAAAGAACGTAAAACCGTATCACACATTCTCGTAACAATAACAGTGAGGCGTGATACGTTTACACAATAATTATCGAGGACAGGTTGAGGTTGCTTTCGCCGTTTATATAAACAAAAACACGAGCAAAGTAAAGTAAATAGAATTGATGTGCCGTATTTGCACCAAGCTTGTGAACAAAGATGCCAACTATCACGCGCTAAACCTTCCTCAGGTTGTATTTGGCTTTAATTTTTTTCGTTGTCAAATTGCAAAGAAATGATATGATCGCAAGCAACGACCTAGAGATATATAGACTGCTTATCACACTGCTTTCAGCGCCAATTGCTGCTGTCGACGGCATACTGGGGAACTACAATCCGAGCGAGAGAGACAGAGAGCTGATTTGACAGAATGGTGGGCAAAACATAGCTGTAAAAGCATTGGTTCTTATGGGAGAAAGATGTAAGTTGCTAGTAAATTCCCTAAAAATGTAGGTTTTTCGCAATTTTACAGTTTTTGCGGGTAATACTTAAAGATGGAACGAGTGAAATATAATTTTAAATACAGTTTCGTCGTAATGCGATGTGTAGGTACGACATTAAATGCGCTAGAAAATAGCTAACCCTTCTTCGACCCAACGCTTGTGACCAATATGTAGATCAGTTATTGAACCTATTATATATGTATTTCGTGTATGTAATTTGATACAGTACATGGAATTTATCTCATCACTAAGTACTATTAATTTAAAATAATCGACTGCAATGGAATAATGACCACTTTTAAATGATTTGTGTGGGTTTGTTATTATTGTAGTCGTATTCGTTCATTACGAGTTTAAGTTGTGTCTTTACTGTTAATATTTCAGATTCAATGCAATTACATAATTAACTTAGTACATTGCCACTTTTCTGCTGTCAACGTACGTCGTCTGCTAACAAAGCACTGTTTGCCCACCATTCTGTCAAATTCAATTGGAATCAAAAAGATGGCCTCCCACTAGCAGTCTATATATCTCTAGGTCGTTGATCGCAAGGGTTTTGTTTACAAATTTAAGCGAGCGATCATTACTATGGGAGTGGCGCCTCTCCCTTTACTTACTCTATGACTGCGGTTGTGGGCGCCGGTTTAAGGAGGTACTGTAGCTCGGAGGGGAACGACATGCTGTGCGCGGGAGGGGGAGGGGGGGAAGGCGAACGAGCGGGCGTTGCTCCAACGATACGAGCTCGCGAGTTCACACAGACCTCGAGGTCCGCCTCCCATTGGCTCGCCCCGCACGTAGTGGGAGCAGGCCGCTACAAAATCTGAGATAACCTGCATGATCAGAGCGTATAGGCCTGAGACGCACTTAGTCCTCACTACCCAGACCTCTCCCGCACACTCATAGTTTTAATTAGGTTAGGAAGAAAAAAAATCGAGGCAGTCTTAGGGCCCTTGACGTGTTAAGGCCGGTCCACACGCAACGTTTTCATTAACGATTTACCTGCGCAGGTCACATCGTTGTATACAAGACGTAGTGTGTAGACAGGTAAACTGCGCAGGTTTTTGAACTGCGCGGAGACGGAACACGGAGAAGGAAAAATGGCCAAGAGCATTTATGTCCGCGCAGTTTAGTCGACCTGCACAGACTTGTCGTAGCGTGTGGACACTTCCTCCGTCTTCTCCGTACACGGGGCTCAGTTCTCCCTCGGTATTGGTGCCGGAACAGTGTAATCTGTTAAACAATGACCGATCTGCGACAGTGTTCACGTGAATTTCTAACAGAGTTCATTGGTCTGTACAAGTCCTTTGCGTGTTTGTGGCGGGTCAAATCAAAAGAATATAGCGATAGGGACAAAAAAAAAGTCAAGCGTATGAAGCACTTGTGCAAAAATACAAAGAGGTTGACATCGCGGCTAACATAGATAAAATCACAAAAAAAAAAAACACATTCACATTAATTCTTTGAGGTCGGTATACCGGAAAGAATTGGCCAAAGTAAGGAATTCTCGCAACTGCTAGGATAAAACTTGGCTGCAAACTGTGTTGTGTGGACACGGCTAAACTACAACCTTTTGTTTGCACAGTTTTGCCTGCGCAGTCAAAACTGCGTACAAAACGTTGCGTGTGGACCAGCTTTAGGTGACACAAGCGCCTTCCACACGGGCGACGGTGGCGCCGAGCTCTCTACTCGGGCCACTCCTGGCGGCGCATCGAGGTACTACTGCTCAGACTCGACAAGCGCGGGTTGTTGTACTGCGGCTACTTTGGTTCACGCCGTGTTATCATTGAAGTAGAATCAAACCCAGCGAATTGGAATTCAATATAATTATGATCAGGGGCGTAGCCAGGGGGGTTTTTTAGGGGTTCAACCCCCCCCCCCCCCTTTAGCCCCAAATATTTAATTAAATTTCTTATTCATCACTCAAACAAATTTCATATTAAAAATTAATACAAATTTACCATTACAATATTTAAATTTAAGTACCGAAAACAGCTAAAATACCACTATTTTACACCTTGAAATCCAAATTTTCCCGGGGGAGGACCCCCGGGCCCGCCGCTTTAATACGGGGGGGGGGGGGGGCAGGCTTCTTAACACCCCCCATACACAAATCCTGGCTATGCCACTGATTATGATGCCTACATACAGGGGATAATAGTCACTAGATAGGTCCTACGATGGCTTATTGATAACTGTGGAAAAAACTTGTGCCAACGTGAGAAAGCTATTTTAAACTATATAATTTTATGTTGAATAATCTGACTTTTATGAAGGAATCTGATTTTAATTTCGAAATTTACTTTAGTTTACTTGTTTAAAATCATTCAAGCTAAATACATTATTTCTTTGATATTTTGAATGTAGGTGTTGGTGTCACTGTTCGTTTAAAAATTTAAAACTGTTATAGTTTGAATTTGAAACGAATGCAATTTGGTATTACTTTGAGTTATTTAAAAATTTGAGATGGAAAAAGTTAAGAAGAAAACTTTTAGAAAGAGATGTTGGGTGCCGCACTGTGAAAATATTAAGCCTAGAAAAAATGTGAAAATTTTCAGTTGAAAGTAAATATTTGACAATTTGCAAGTAAACATGGGGTTGTTAGGTTATTTGTATTTGTTGGACTTCAGAATAAGTTATTAATTTGATGGATAGATGATAACCTAAGTTATTCTCCGAACGATTCTAATATTAAAAAATTGTGGGGGGGGGGGGGGGGGAATTAACAAATATTTCCATTAATCTGAAATAAAAAAAACACCATAGATCCTATACAATATGGAGCCCTAGATCCTGCGGTATTGGGACAAACAAAATTACCTTCTTAAACAATAACATTGAATTCAATTTTTGTACATACATTTAATAAATAAAAAACCGTTCGACAACTATTTTAAAACCATAATCTAACATTATGCATTAATAAAATACGTATTTAAAATACATTTTTGCATGGTTTATTTCACGCTGGTGGTTGGTATTATTACATTACATAGTGACGGTTATCCGAGAAAAAAATAAGGAAAGAGGTTCAACCTGGGAGTGAAATCTCCTTCTACTTCTATACTCCTTACCTACATCAATAACATATTACGATGGGAAGATTTTGCTGACATGGATGCTTTAAGAAAGAACAAAACAGGTATATGTAAATTTCTTTACGTCTATTTTAAATTAAAACGTTTAAAAATATTACATTCATGAAGAAAAATCCAAACCTTTTTGTACAAATAAAAAAAAATTGCTTATTACAATTTTGTTTAAACCCAAAACAAGAATTCGTGCCATCGCATTTTGTCACACATGTTGACTGGTTACTCCATTACACCATGTAGGTCTAATTGTTACTAAAGTTAGCTTTCAGCATACCTGAAACTGGTGCAGTTTCAGCAATACAAGATCTAGGACACAACGATGGAACTCAAATTGTGTTTGTAAAAGAAATTTCGATAACTCATTCGATTCTACTTCGGCACAGATCGTGTACTACAAAACAATCCGCAAATTTTTTCTCTGATCGTTAAAGCTGACCGTGGACCGCCTGTTTCACTTTGCACTGCAGTTTCACCTTCGTCCAGTCCCACAACATTCAGAGTGCTGTCAGAGTCTATGCCATCCCCGTATCTTCAGAGCTGTGTAGTATGCGACAGGCACGGCTACAGCATCCCCCACATGACATGCTTACTAACCATCATCAACCGTTATGAAACACCATTTCCGCAATGTTTTGGGCGGAACAGTATGGCGATGGTGGGATTAAAATGTGACTTCAGCTACGTCACGGCATGCTATTTCCCCAACATTTCCTATCTCCATGCTCCCAGTATCCTTTTTTTATTCAATCAATCTCAACTGAAAGTTTATTTCATTCCTGGAGGTTGTGGACTACAACTCACAGCTGTCGCTTGTCCACAACAGCTGTGATAGGCTGAGCCAGCCACAGATGTTCTACAGATGACAGCTGCCATCTTATTGAGAGGTAATGCTCGATAATTGCTTGTACTGGCGTTTCATCACAAGTCTGAATAAAATAAAATAAGGGCGTTTATGGAGGGGGAGATTATTTAGTTGACACTAAAATATAAAATGTATTTTTGACGTGACAACGTCTAATAAATCTATGAACGCCGGCTGCAGGCATGAAAAAGTGTCCCGTAACGCACATTTTCCCACTACGATGTGCCCCTTTACGCTCATTGTACGCTTGCGCCGCATCTCTCTTCCACTCGATTGGAACAACCATCGATTTGACTTTTCAATCATCTTTTCGTCGTTTGAATTATTATTATTATGTAATTTAACGATCGTCCACCGATTTTCAGCACAAACAGTACGGTAATTTAAAAGTAATGTTGAATTTTCAAATACGTTTTTGTACGAACAATGGTGTTTTACAGTTACACATAATAATTCAAATTACACCCGGGATCTTTTTCACAATGTTTTAAAAAATATTGTAACACATTATAAATAATTTTTGTGTATTTGGGATGCGTATTTGTTATAAAATCGTATTATAAAAACGAAATTATATTATTCCCCTACGGTTCTGCCATCTACGGTGACGAACGCGAACCGAACGAATCGCACTATCCATTCGCTTCCGCGGCAACCAGGCAATCGTTAATACATATTTTCATTTGTTTATCGCGAGGGGCGTTATTATTAATGAATTATAAATACAATTTCGTGCCCGGGGCCACAATTGCATATCATTTTGAGCACTGGAAGAAATAAAAACGTAAAATATTCTCGACGAATTTTAATCTCGGCCCCAGCGCACCACGAGCGTCTGGGTTGGAGATTAAAGCCGAAATTCTTTCTTAAACTTAATAATACTTATTTTGTTAACTGCAAAGGCATTTTTATTAAATTCTACGTTTAATTTCACGACGAACAAACTTCGTCGTTAAATGTGTAATTGCGAAAAAGTGTAAAACATTCTCAACGATCTTGAAGTTAAATAGCAAACATGTATAAAAGTTATAGGTAGTTAAAATAATCTCTTCGTTAAAGTAACAAACATATTTAAATTAATGAGTGCAAATAAAAGTAAATTTATCAATTAAATTGTAGATTTCATTTCACTCCTTTGTATCCATTCAAAATAGTGATAATTCAATAAAAAATATTCAATTTTATTCATAAAAGTATGCAATCATTTCATCAATGTTTTGTTATGACGTCACGTTAAAGTATCGTCCGTTTTACAGACAACCAATTTTTTTTTTAAATTTTGTAATTGGCCCTCAATTAAAAAAAATATATATATATTGGTGCTTGTTAGAAGTTATACTTACGTGGTGTAATGAAAATACTAACTTTAATTTTGCTTGCAAATAATTAATAAAATAACAGAACTAGAGTGATATTATAAATGCAGTTTTGCAAACTATATTTTCAATCAAATTAATTTTTTTTAATTAGATTCAGTATTAATATAAACATGTGTGTAAAATTATTTAATTCACAAAAATAATCAGGATACACTTTATTTTATAAAGAAAGTCAATAAATATGCTGAATGATAATTTTAATTTATTAATTTAAATTATTTACTAAGTAATTAATTTATTGCTAATAAATTGTACGTACGGGAACTTAAACTCACTTATATACAGTAATATTAAAAAATATATATCTTTTTTAATTATATAGTCCAGTACTCCATATAAATCAGTAAATTATAAGATTTAAAAGCACGTATATACTTTTTATTTATATATGTAGCATTTTTTTCCATCCAGTCATTTTTTGTTGAATGCTGCGCGCAAGGTAAAAATGCAATCTCATATTTCATAACGCGCTGAAAGAAGTTAAAAAAAAAAGAGGGGTTGTCTGTTGTCTGTAATGTCGGTTTACGGACGATAATTTTACGCGATAACGTCGTAAGAAAAACATTGATAAAAAATTGCATACTTTTTAATTTTCAAATATTATTTACAGTTTTTGCAAATTTAATTTAAATAATTTGTTTAAATATAATCACGAACAATTAGTTAAAAAAAAAAGCCCGCCTTAAACCTGTTTGATATTATAGAAGATTTTCTCGCACGGTGGTTGGCCGGTTCTTGCACGCTCGGCTCAGGCGGAACGTGACAATGAGTCATGCTTTTAGGTGCGTGCAGCCGGCGTTCATCGATTTATAAGACGTTATCACGTCCAAAAAAAAAAGTAAAATTGGCATCCCTGCTGAAGGCGGACGCCTGCCCCGGTACCGCAGTGATCTGTGTCGTGTGTCGCCGACTGGACGGCGCGTGTTAGTCCAGGAAACCAAGACTTAAAAAGGCACAAACCTGTGAAAAATTTGTCCAAAGCTGAATTTTTGCACAGTTGTAGATTTGACTATGCTTAATAACATACCGAAAGTTTACCGCTGTAGACCTTGTGCGTATCACCGAAAATTTGCATTTAAGTCCTAGATGACAGCGACTTACATCAGTCCATTAAAATGCTACCTATTTGTACAGTATTTAATTTAGACTGTCCATAAAACTACCAAAATAATCTTGAGACTCTAATACAGCCATTAATGTTGTAAAAAGCATAAATTGTTAATATTAAAGATGTGATATTAAGCGATTAATTCATGACATATTATTTTTTATTTTTGCCACTCAGATAAAAATACTATTTACACCAATTTGAAGAGTCCAATGCGAAAAATGTCCAAATAAATGTTTTTGGTTATACCTTTATCTTTAAGACAGTATATTTATAAAGAGTCTAACGTAATTAGTTGGCTCATTAAAGCGTCCCGAGCGTTGCAGTGTACTGCGGCCGTACTGATCTCTCACGGCCACTGCCGCGCAGTTCCAGCGCGGCATTGCGACACACTGCGTACTGCGACACTCATTCAACTGGGTCTTATTTAGGGATTACTTAAAACATAGCTCATTAATATGAGAGGGTGTATGTTACATGTAATGAGATATGCATTTTTTTTCTTATATGAATGTTTTTTGATACAATAAAATTAACAATAAACGATTTCTGCTTGGAACTTGTAAATGAAAAACTCTAGAGGACCTCTGGTTTTATATCTGCATGGATTTATTATGTTTCAAAAATGTTATTATTAAAAATTATTTTTTTAGGAACAATTATTTTTTTTTATTTCTGATACATCTATTTATTTAGATCAGAACAAAGCAAATTTTAATGTAGCCTGTATTCGACAAAATGAAAAAAAAAATATTTACTTCTTTAAAATCAGTTTACTACATAAAAATTGAATAAAACGATACATCGTAAATGTACTCTGAGTTTTTTTCCACTTTTACAACATAATTCCTATAATAATAGTTTTTTTTTTTCAGAAAATAAATAAAACACGAGTTGTGTTGTAAAACGTATAGGTAGCATTACATATTCAGTTTTTTTTAAAATAAGTTAATGTATTTGAGTGCTGCGCCTAGCTGACGTCGTTGGATTGCTAGTGGCAAAGAGCGGTGGTGGATGTTTTTGCAAGAGTTTGACCGTATTTTATGACCCTACCTGTGAGAGGGTGTTCGTACCAGAAATCCTAACGGTTAAGGAAACTATCCATTCTCTGTAGTCACGTACAGGTGTGCTACTCGCGCAATATCGTCAAATATCACAACTTTCCGGGACGTTCGGTCATTTCTCGGTTAGCTCTGGTTTCACCATAGTAAACGGAACAAAATCTTGTCTGTAGTGATTTCATATTCCTATTACCGTAGTAATATGGCGTTTGAGGACAAACCAAGTATGCTGTATACTGGGAGCCTACTTAAAAAAAGTATTTATAGAGTTATTAAATTATTTACGAAACACAATTTTGTGGATCGTTTGGGAAATTATCATTTAGGACTTAACTGCTCGTTATTGGTGTGATCACAGGGGATCATCGGTAAACTTTTGACATGTTACTAAGAAACTTTTATTCTACAACTGTACAAAGTTTCTGCTTTGGGATAATTTTCCATGTTTCTTAACAGCGAAATTCGTCCCGACCCCAAGCCGAATTCGGCAACCTCACAGTAGTACACACTACACGGCTCGGATAGCTTCAGGGGTCAAACAAATTGTATGAGACCCTTAACAAATATACCCATTTAAAGAAGAATAAATATGCAACAACGTTTATTGAAAGCGATTTTCACGTAGGGCTCTTTATATTTTTGTAAGATGTATTAACTTTTCCGTAAAATTGAATGAAAATGAATTTCTCAACTTTAATGATTTAAATTGTCTATTTTATATAAAGATGTTAAAACTGTGTACTTTTTATTACTATCCTCAGATAGGGCAATGATTCGAGATTATTTTGGGTTCCATACTGTCAGTCTACTCCATAAACTGCATTTGCAATATCCATTATTGTGGATCGTTGCAAAAAATTGACATTTTGGGCTTAACTGCTCGTTTTTGGCGTGACGCACAAGGTTTGCATCGGTAAACTTTTGATATGTTACTAAGAAACGTTCACTCTACAACTGTACAAAGTTTCTTCTTTGGAATAATTTTCCATGTATTGAAAGTCTTTGTTTCTTTACAGCGAAATTCGTCCCGACCCGAGCCTACTTCGACAACATCGCAGTAGTATACACTACGCGGCTCGGATCGCTTCAGCGGTCAGACTAATTGTATGAGACACTTAAAAAATATACCAATTTAAAGAAGAATAAATATGCAACAACGTTTATTGAAAGCGAATTATATTTTGGGCTCTTTAAGATTATGTAAAATGTATTTATATTTCCTAAAATTGAATGAAAGTGAATTCGTTAACTTTAATGATTTAAATTGTCTATTTTATAGAAAGATGTTTAAACTTTGTACTTTTTATCACTATCCTCAGATAGGGAAATGTTTCGAGATTATTTTGGGTTCCATACTGTCAGTCTACTCCATAAACTGCATTTGCAATATCCATTATTGTGGATCGTTGCAAAAAATTGACATTTTGGGCTTAACTGCTCGTTTTTGGCGTGACGCACAAGGTTGGCATCGGTAAACTTTAGATATGTTACTAAGAAACGTTCACTATACAACTGTACAAAGTTTCTTCTTTGGGATAGTTTTCCATGTATTAAAAACCTTTGTTTCTTTACAGCGAAATTCGTCCCGACCCGAGCCTACTTCGACAACATCGCAGTAGTATACACTACGCGGCTCGGATCGCTTCAGCGGTCAGACTAATTGTATGAGACATTTAAAAAATATACCAATTTAAAGAAGAATAAATATGCAACAACGTTTACTTCAAGAGATTTCCATTTTGGGCTCTTTAAGATTATGTAAAATGTATTTATATTTCCTAAAATTTGAATGAAAGTGAATTCGTTAACTTTAATGATTTAAATTGTCTATTTTATTGAAATATGTTTAAACTTTGTACTTGTTATCACTATCCTCAGATAGGTCAATGTTTCTAGATTATTTTGGGTTGCATACTGTTAGTCTACTCCATAAACGGCATTTGCAATATCCATTATTGTGGATCGTTGCAAAACATTGACATTTTGGGCTTAACGGCTCGTTTTTGGTGTGACGCACAAGGTTTGCATCGGTAAACTTCTGATATGTTACTAAGAAACGTTCACTCTACAACTGTACAAAGTTTCTTCTTTGGGATAATTTTCCATGTATTAAAAACCTTTGTTTCTTTACAGCGAAATTCGTCCCGACCCGAGCCTATTTCGACAACATCGCAGTAGTATACACTACGCGGCTCGGATCGCTTCAGCGGTCAGACTAATTGTATGAGACACTTAAAAAATATACCAATTTAAAGAAGAAGAAATATGCAACAACGTTTATTGAAAGCGATTTCCATTTTGGGCTCTTTAAGTTTATGTAAAATGTATTTATTTTTCCTAATAATTGAATGAAAGTGAATTCGTTAACTTTAATGATTTAAATTGTCTATTTTATTGAAATATGTTTAAACTTTGTACTTTTTATCACTATCCTCAGATAGGGAAATGTTTCGAGATTATTTTGGGTTCCATACTGTTAGTCTACTCCATAAACTGCATTTGCAATATCCATTATTGTGGATCGTTGCAAAATATTGACATTTTGGGCTTAACTGCTCGTTTTTGGTGTGACGCACAAGGTTTGCATCGGTAAACTTTTGATATGTTACTAAGAAACGTTAATTCTGCAATTGTACAAAGTTTTTTCTTTGTGATAATTTTCCCTGTATTAAAAACCTTTGTTTCTTTACGGCGAAATTCGTCCCGACCCGAGCCTACTTCGACAACCTCGCAGTAGTATACACTACGCGGCTCGGATCGCTTTAGCGGTCAGACACATTGTACCAAGCTCTCAACAAATAAACTAATTTAAAGTTTAAGAACTTTGCAACTACTTTTATTTAATGTTTTCACATCGGGCTCTACGTGTTTTGTAATACGTATTTTTATTTGTGCTCTTTTTTTCAGAACACCACTCTTCTAATATTGTTGAATAAATATCATATTTAGTAAACCGTAGTGAAAGATTTTTAAATTTAATCATTGAGAATAATGTTTTGAGTAAGTTTTGGTTTGCTATTCTGAAAGTATACTATAGTAATTACGTTATAGTGCCATATTGTTGAGTGGTCAATAAAGTATTATTTAGGACTTAACTTCTCGTTTTCGGTGTTCCGCGCAAGGTTTGCGGAGGTAAACATTTCAAATGTTGCTAGAAAACTTGAATGTTACCACTGTTTTAAATTTCAGTTAGAAGCAAATTTTACAAAGATTAAAAATCTTCGATTTCGTGGGAGTGAGAGTGGCCACAGCGCTTGCGGCTGTGGCTCTGTCGCAGTGCGTAGACGACATTGATAAGCTCGGGAGTCTCTAGTTATCCTATAAATTAAGCTAGACTTTTGAGAGATATGTCCCTGTAAAGCTTAAGAACTATGCAACAACTTTTGTTAAAGAAATATTTGCGTAAGACCCTTTATTTTTAAGTGAATTGTCTTTTTATTGCCTTGACTGATGTAAAAAAAACTTATTTCATTAATTTAACATTTGTTTCTTACCTTTAATATTAACTTTTAGAACTTTATTCATTATAAATGTGAGTAGTAGTGCTTTAAGATTATTTTCATATAGCTAAAGAGAGTATACGGTAAAAAGTGCGAAAATGGGAAGCATTTTAATGAACTGCTGCAAGTCGCTGTCATCTAGGACTTAACTGCAAATTTTTAGTGATACGCACAAGGTCTACAGCGGTAAACTTTCGGTATGTTATTAAGCATAGTCGACTCTACCACTGTGCAAAAATTCAGCTTTGGACAAATTTTTCACAGGTTGAAACCTTTGTTTCCTGGGCTATGTGTCCAGTGGGGGCAGTGGGGCAGGAAGGCGGCAAGTGAACTAGCCAGGGGCGGGGGGGGGGGTGCCTACTATCGACCTGGGCCCCCCCCCGGTGCGTGCGCTTGTTCCCAGCTTTCGGCGCGCGAACTCTGACCTTCCGCGGGCCGGGGTCCGCGCGCCGTTTTGACGGACAACCCTCCTCCATCTTCCCTCCGCGTGAAGCCTGCGTGCGCCGTGTCCTAGCACGCAGCTGAGTTACATCTCGCCACGTGACCACGGGGGAGAAACTCTAATTACCGAGACTGAGACCTAGTTTTTTGAAGTAGTCATGGGCCCGTCCGCTAGATGGAAGTTTTCATAATACATTGCTGACGTAACTACATTAATTTATTAGGAGAAGTAATGTATAAGCTATTATCAGGCAAACAAACCAGTGGAAATTCACTCTATTTAGGTAGCCACTGATTTTGTGGTGTGTAATACAATGAGTTTTTCCACCTCCTACTCCTTTATTTATTACATGACGGTCAGTGGCGGATCCAGGTTTTTGGTTTGGGAGGGGCTTGACCCAGCTGAGGCTAGGCTTTATCAAGGCAAACACTAAAACAATAGTGGACCCAGATGCTTTTGGAGGGGGCTTGAGCCCCTTAGCCCCCCCCCCCCCCCCTTCTCTGGATCCGCTACTGATGACGGTTTATTACAAAACGCATCGATTAAATTAGTTTTGCGCCGCCAAGGAGATAACTTAATATAACCAAAAAAACGTATTAACTAAAAAAACTTTGTATGAGAACCTCTATTCCAATTTGTTATTTGCTGGTAGTTATGGGCCCGCCCAACAGATAGCGACACAAGTAGCGTGAAACATGGTTTCAGTTTCCACTGTAAGAGTCGCGCCTCAATATATCTCCCTCCTTGTTCTGTGCACGTGACCAGGCCGGGCTCTGTCCGAACTGGGAGTGAAATGTGCAAGATGCTTGTGTATAATGTTCGCAGACTTTCACGGCCATTGTCTGAAGTAGCTTGGCTTCTGGGTTGTAGCCGTGTCCTTGGCGAATAATTCACCCATGTTTCGGTCGATATTACAGTCGCCCTCATCAGGGAGCAGTTACCATTGGTAATTTGGTAATTGGTTATTAATAATTATAGTCGGAGCATCTGATATAGCATTCCCTTGAATAAACAACATAAGATTTTGATTATTACCACCATCTTTAACTTTATTAATTATAAGCAGTAGGTATAGTTGACACCGGATGAACATTATATCCACCTTTAGCATCATTAACAGTAGGTAACTGCTCCCTGATGATGCCGACTGCAATTTCGACCGAAACGTCGGTGAATTATTCGTCAAGGACGCGGCTACAAACCAGAAACCAAGCTACTTCAGACAATGGCCGTGAAAGCCTGCGAACATTATTGATGTTACAAAGTTGCAATCACACAGTATATTGGCATAAATTCGCGTGACACCAATGAAGTTTTAAAAATTGCTAATTTCAATTAAACATCGTTGTTACAATAAAATTTTATTGAAAAAAAAAATTAATGTAAACGACCTGTTCGTCTGGCTAATGACGATTCTGGTTCGACTCCCGGCGGGGGTCCTGCTAGGATCCTTCTCAATTGGGAAACTGGGCGGACGTTTCCGCCAGCCGTTAGGACTTTCGGCGGGTGGGGAGGTGGCGGCTCTTCCGTTTCCCCCATCGACTCCAATCTCTCTCCCCCCTCCTCATCATTTCGACGGGCCCATTGGGGCCGACAGATTAGATAAATTTAATCTACGTATTGTACGTGCTGTATAGTATAGTAGTTTTATTGTCCAAGACGACTACAAAAATATACAATTATATTGTACATGTAGTATAGGACTCGTCAAGAATATTAAACATTATGAATACACATTTATGTACAATCATATACACATAAACAAAAATAATAGTAAAAAACAAATAATGTTAGTCATATCATAACAATAATACATTTTTAGCATAGTTTGGCTTCCATTAAATCATTAATAGAATGAAAACTGAATTTCAATATCAAATCTTTCAGTTTTTTTTAAATGCAGAAAGTTGATTTTCTGATTTAAAATGTGGTGAAAGTTTGTTATAAAGACATATAGCAGAGTATCTCGGACTATTTGCAAAACATTTTGTACGATGTTGTAATATATGAAAATTATTTTTTGTTCAAGTCGAATAATTATGTAAATTGAAATTCTGCAGTTCATTCAACTGTGAATACGTATGTGTGTTTGTATGTTTGATAGTTATTAATTGAATATAATTCACATTTTACATCCTAAAAAAGTATATTTCTTGGCCACTTTTGTCATTTATTTTACTGTCGTACGAAATGCTTCCTAATATTTAAATTTCAGGCCAGCGCACAGTGTGCAATATGAGAATTCTGGAGGGACAAAATTCGAAACTCAAGCCGATGATGTTTCCTTTTGCTTTTATTTGCTGTTTTAATGATTATTTAGTTAACTAAATGATTTCTGACAATTTTGGCAGCAAAATTTATAATATTTATAGAAGACCGCACAGGATTACATTACTGAAAATCATTTACTTTGCAAAACAAAGTATAATTTTTTTTTCGAACCAGACTTTACCTGTTAGTGAAAATTCTTTAGTTAATGTTTTTATATAAGTAGAAAGTTTTTAAGTTTTTATAAAATTAAATTTATAACTATAGAAGCGTTTTTCTGCCATCCTTTGAAGTTAACAAGGTTTTTACATAAAATATTTAAATATGCAAATGTCACCGAACAACAGTTATGGTTTTAAGTGACACTGATCTTAATTATAGAGCAGGTGTATTTTTTTCATGCAGTTTGAAAATTAATATATGAATACTTCAAGAAATGTTTCTCATCATCCACTAATGAATACAACACAACGCAACAAATTTTAAAGCATGATAAACTTAAAATAGTACTCAAATAAAGCTATTGTCATCAATATGACTACACACAATTTTAAGTACTTTAAAAATATAAAGCAAATTAACACAAACATTTGTTACAGATGCTAGGGGAAATATTTTGGTAACAGTGAAGCGAATTGGAGCAAAGGCAGGGCGTAAAACATCACATGTGTAAACACTTATTACATACAAAGTTTAATTAAATTATACAGATGTTTTACACACAATTAATGTCATTTCCTTGCAATATGTAGGCTACCCAAAAATAGTTTTTGATTCAAGTAAGCTATCAAATAACTGACTAGTTTCAACACACTATTCAGATGTCCTCTTCAATATCATCAGTATCACTTGCACTTCGCGATCTTGCACTAACTGTCGTGATGTGCGGAAGTGGATTTGCCAACAAGCGCAATACTTCAGAAGATATTCTTCCTGTTCTCCTTGGTGGACGTTTTCTCAGAGCAGAGATAACTGGATCTGAAGAAATCAGCAGGCGATTAAGCAGATCCTTGTTTGTTGCTGATCTCAATGTTTTTCTTGTATACCCAACCCTGAATCGCCTGCAGTCTTTATTCCGCGCTTCTTGGGCTTCTTCAGACAGCTGTCCAATGGGCGATAAACATGATTCGATGATGGCAGGACCATGTACCAAGAGTTTGTGAACGGTGACAGGCATATAGAACCACGAATACAAATCCAAGTAAATTTTTCGGGTCTGTCCAGTATATTTTTCAAACGCCTCAACATTAATACTGTAACCACTTGATATGGATTCCAGGATAACATGGAAGTGATTAATAAGGGCTTCATTAATTCCAGTTAAAGATGCGACTTCACGTGCATTTTTGAAGAATCTCCTGGCAGTATTTCCATTATTTGTGTTTCCAATACCGGGTATTGGCGTGTCAACCACTAGACCCAACTCATCTCTAATTTTTTTCTATATTTCATTTTTTCTCGCTTCATACTTTGATCTATCACTTGATCCTCCGACCTGCCACTTTTTTATATCCAACCTGTAAGATATATGCAGCAAGCATTCGAAGCACCGAATCCAGGAATGGAGTGTAGACAAACCAAATGCATATGTTGATGCATCTACATTTGTTTTATGTGATATTTCGTTTTTGTTCATTTGTTTAGGAGATGCTCCACATAAACACTTTTGTGATGACCGATTATTGGACAAAGCGTTACAAATTTTTCCATCAACCATAGTCAACATTGTTTGACGAACATCTCTTTCATTGCCACAAATAGTCATTTTGGTTGGTGACAGTTCATTTATTTGTTTCTTGATGATCTTACTTTAATCTTGGATTAATGCTTCTGTTTACTTTTTAAAGAGACATTTTATCGCTCGACAATATCTAGTAGAGGAAGGTCTTGGATTCTGCCAAATAATTCGTTTATGATCTTCATTTGTGTGGAGCTGCAGAGGAACAAATGATATACATAACGAAAAGATATTCGTCATAGGGAACCTCGCTTGTTTTTTTTCTCAAACCTCTGTTTAAATATACTGTGGCCTGAACTGCCATCACAACCCCACTTGCATATTAACGACATGTCATTGATATCACATTCAGACAGCATCTGGTTTACTACTTCATTTTGCACTAGTAAAATGTGTTCAATGGTGTGGTTAAGAAGGGCTTGTAGATTTATTTCGACGCTCAGATCAGTGATCAAAATAGCTTCTTTAAGTGGGTAACACATTTGTTTGGCTTCCTGTAACATGTAATATGGTGGATATATACTGCAGTTTCTTTCTTTGGTTTGAGACTGCAGAAGTTTGTATTGGTAGGTTGTTAGTTGTGCGTCAAGAAAAAAAGTCAATGCCTCTTCATTTGTGTACAATATAGGTTCATTATCGGACATTCTTGCTTTCTTTATTTTTGTCGCTCTTTGTGGCGATGCTGTAGATAATTCTTTAACAATATCTGCTGCATCTCTTTTCCCAGCAGCTCGTAAACTTACTTCAGTGGCAAACGAAATCACTTCAGGAGTCTGAGACTGCAGCAAATGTTGAACTTTCCTCCTTTTACTCTTTCTGCTACCATCTTTGAAACGCTTCTTAGGGCGTCCAGCATCAGTAGCAGGCGATGTGCTTGGCCCAGGTGTATTGCAGGGTTGTGTAGCAGCAGACTAAAACATTGCCAACAGTTCATTTCCTAGTTTAAATTCCCCCGAAGCCATTGTGTGTTTCGCTGTACAAATCTATCATAATGCATTCTGCTTTGCGCCCAAAGTTTATTCAGTTTTATTAAAAACAACCTCACTCTATTTTTTAAGATAGTTTGAATGTTTTCTGGCACTTCTTCCAAGACAAAGAAACTCACTACGTATTTACATACTTTTTTCGTGCCTTTTTGTTTTCTCACTACGCAACCAAATGTTAAAGAGATCGCCACGTGACATGCGCAGTACCTCTGAAAAAAATTAAAAACCATCAATCGCGCAAATATGCGCAGAATATTAAAGCGAAAACATTTAATATAAATATGGAGCTTTGCACTGCAGAAGTTTAGTGAGGGTATATTGCGGACATTTTTTTTATAACTCTAATTGAAATTTATGACGTTTACATTTTATTGTTATTTTTCGCAAGTTAATAAATTATAAATGTATGGATAAATATTCACAATTTAGTATGCGTTACTCATACAAATTAAAGAACATACCTTTATGAACGTCTTCCATGATCACAAAACAAGAAAATACCACTCGCACTAACTGTGCCAGCTCTTGAAAGAGCGCACTCCGCACCAATACTGCCCCGGCCGGGAGCACTCCTCCGATACAGCTCTCTTATCAGATCTCCAGAAGGCACGCAGCATTTTTTAAATGGTCAACCAAGCACAATACAGAATGGTCTGAAGTGTCTACGATAACATTTCAATAACCACAACCCATAATTAAAAAGTCGAAAAAAAATAGTTTTGTCCCTCTAGATTGGTCATATTGCACACAGTGCAGCGCCGACAAATTTGTCGTCTTAAAGACAGTATTTTTATTTACCGAATTATGTTTTTATCGCATCTTCGCAGGTCACGTTAAGTGTCTGCACGAATGCGCTATAAGGGAGGCTGTGAACCACCTCCATGCCGGACAGACAGCTGGAACAGCCAATCAGGGCTCTCACAAATTCACACTAGCGCGAGCCAAACCGAAAATGGAACTCACGAGGGAATATCGAGTTGACGCCTAAATTTCTGCATGATAGACTTCCACAGTTTGGATTTGAATGTGGGAAAAAGGCACATTAGTATGCGAGTGCATTATAGGCTAACAAACACGTTATTAATAGGGACCGGAAAAATTCGCGGGTTCAATGACCTGTAGGATGAACTCCACAGTTCTACGTACACTCGGTCAAATGTCACCCACTCATTGGCTGCTGTCTTGTGAGACGTCCCAACGTAGCAGCCTGTGGTTCGATAAAGCCTTAGGTTGGGTGTTTCTCATTGGCCCAGAGACATCCAGGTGAGTTGTGAGCCAATAGCAGTGGCACCACTGAGGTATAACTATTTGTATTTTAGCCTATCGCGAAATGAATTCGCGAATATTTCCGCTTCTAGTTATTAACCATGCGAGTGAACTACAATAGGAGTAAAATTAGTAGTAATATAATTTAACACGGCATGTCAATAATATCGTAACACTCTTGCCGCTAGGTTAGAATTGCCCCACCTCCCCTTCTCCCCCTTCACAATTTTGGCGAGTCACAAGTCTCGGCGCATTGGACGATACTTTCCGTTTGGTTGCGAGCGAGTGCCAGGAACAGTCAGTTTCCGCATTCCCGCGCCGCTCCAAGCTGCCAACCTCGGAAACAAAACCCCGCGTCGCTAGGGCTTCAGGCCGTAACGCGCTGATTTGCTCTTCCGTTTATAGAGGTGTAAAAGGAACGAAAAAAAAAAAAAAAAAATTGGTTGTCTGTAAAGTCGGTTTACGGACGATAGTTAACGTGACAACGTCATAACAAAACATTGATGAAATGATTGCATACTTTTATGAATAAAATTGAATTATTTTTAATTGAATTATCACTATTTTGTATGGATACAAAGAAGGAGTGAAATGAAATCTACAATTTAATTGATAAATTTACTTTTATTTGCACTCATTAATTCAAATATGTTTATTACTTTAACGAAGAGATTATTTTAACTATGCCTTTTATACATGTTTGCTATTATCTTCTTTCAATCTGTGTTATTCTGTTAAGGATAGGATGATGATAGGAAAAGTAGGAAACGATTGGGAGTGTTTCAAGTTTAATCTGCCTCGAAAAAAGTCAAATCGATGGTTGTTCCAATCGAGTGGAAGAGAGATAGATGCGGCTTAAGCGTACAATGTGCGTAACGGGACAATGAGTCATCCTTTTTCGTGCGTGCAGCCGGCGTTCCTCGATTTATTATACGTTGTCACGTCAAAAAGCGTACCCGTTATATTAGTTACTATAACAATTAGTACTCGTTACTATCGTATCGTTATGTTACTCGTTACTTCTGATACCTCATAACATGCTATGTAATGTTAGAGCAACGTATCGAGTCGTATTGCGTACGCGTACAGTATGACGTCGCGCCGTCGCAACATTCGTAATTTGTTGAAAACATACTTATACATTAGGTACATACCAAACTTCGTAAGGTGCATTTTTTTTTTTACATTTTCCGTATTTTGAACCAGACTTGTGTTTAAGTCATTCTAAATTTAATTTGATTTAATAGGTAAAGTGTATAACTACAAGTGAACTGTTCCATACTATGTAAAATGCGAGTAACGAAATGCATTCGTGTGTAACGTTTCGTTACTCGATACTAGATGGCGCACCCGTTACTCAGTACCGAATACATATACGGTTTGCTACAGCTCTATCCGTTTAGCCTACATTTCACAGACGAGAGAGCCACACCCGAAGTTCCCCGAAGTTTCATGCTCGCTTTTTTTTTTCCGTACCACAACAGGTGTATTTATTTGGGATGTAGCTTACTCATACGTCATACGCCGTTCTATCTCATTGTATAAACCGGTGTGGAATTAAATTTTGCTGTCGACTAGGATATGTTAGCTACATTATAAATACTTTAAAACATTGTGGATGGTTGGTTATATTAGGTAAGTATAGCTATATTAAAAATACTGTAAAATCAATTTATGGTTGCTTAGCAAATAACTTTTTAATATGTAGCTATCCTAACCTAATTGACCATTAGTTATCATTAGTTGTTCAAAATAAACATTCACGGTCACACGTCAAACGAAAAATATGGCGGTGTAAAAATAAATACCGTTGCCTTGTTTATGGTCTTTCCTTTTAAAAACACCGCCATATTTATTTACAATGAACAGAGAAAAAAAAAACGGAAGATGCGCGATCGGGCGTTTGGCTCTCTCGTCTGTGAAAAAAAGGCTTCCCCTATCCGTTTACCGCGTGCCTGGACTCGCTGGCAGCCATGTTTGTTTACGTCCTAAATTCCTTAAAATAATCTGCGCATTCGACCACTGCACTGCGGTTTATCTCTGTTGTTTACGACCGTGTTCTGTTCTCGTATCTCACAGTTACTTCAAAGATGTTTCGTGACCGTGATGACTAATATCATTAAATTGCAATTTGCTACGTGCCAGTGCTCTGTCGAACAGGGAGGCGGATAGTGAAACGTAAACATCTAGCGCTCCCGGATCCTTTTCCGTTTTGACGTGACTTCTAATAAATAGATGAACGCCGGCTGCACGCACGAAAAAGTGTCCCGTTACGCACATTGTCCCGTTACGCGGTGTCCCGTTACACTCATTGTACGCTTGCGCCGCATCTATCTCTCTTCCACTCGATTTGAACAACCGTCTATTTGACTTTTTCGAGGCACATTAAAATTGAAACACTCCCATTCGTTTCCTACTTCTCCTATCATCGTCCTATCCTTAACAGAATAACACAGATTGAAAGAAGTTAAATATGGAGTGCGTCGTTTGCCCTACAGGCGTTTGCCCTAAACGCATTTTCGAAGCATATTCTCGCATTTCTCATTCCAAACAGGCGTTTGCCCTAAAAGCATTTGCCCTAAAGGCGTTTGCCCTACAGGCGTTTGCCCTACAGGCGTTTGCCCTACAGACGTTTGCCCTACAGGCGTTTGCCCTAAAGGCAGTTGCACAAAATGTTTGATAATCACATTCGGACCAAGCTCCGGCATTTGCCCTAAAGGCGTTTGCCCTAAAAGAAGTTTTTCGACAGTCATTTTCTCTACAGGCGTTTGCCCTACAGGCGTTTGCCCTACAGGCGTTTGCCCTAAAAGTTTGCGAATTTTCAATAATCCGAAAATTAATGCTTGCCGGCGTTTGCCCTCAAGTCGTTTGCCCTAAAGTCGTTTGCCCTAAAGTCGTTTGCCCTACAGGCGTTTGCCCTACAGGCGTTTGCCCTACGAACCTTTTCAAAGATAGATGTCCTTACGTGTGTCGCCCCTGTTGACAAAGTTTGTAACCATTCTCCAAATGAGTACAAAGTACAAAATTCACAAATTAGATGGCAGCACATACAGTTTTCTTTCCCAATGTTAAAGTCTACGAATGCAGCTGGTAATTGAACCTTACAACAGATGGTGCGCCAATCTCAGTGACTGGATTGTATTTTTTAAATAATTTTTTAACAGAGAGGTTAATGTAATATTTTCCAATGTGGGGGGGGGGGGGGTGGTTAACTAGCGAACGAATTAACTTATTTTAATATTGCTGCTATATATAAAAACAAGTGTAAACAAAAGGAGGTTACAAAAATTTATTATCCTTGCCTGCTGGAATTTTCACTTAAAACGATGACCCTAAAATAATTTAAGGCAGAGGATTATACATATGCATTTCTAAAAACATTTTCAGTGTTTAAAAGTTACTGTTAAAATAGCCTCCGTGACCTTCATTCCCATTTTCAATTTTTATATAACATATGCCCAACTAAATTTGTCGTTTTATTAATATGTTTCTAGAATGTGGTGAAAATACTTCCATCGAGAGTGTGCATATTTTGCTAATTCGCCCAGACCATCTATAGCTTAACCCCTAATAAGTTTTATGGGAACAAGTGAAGTATAATAAATTACCTACACACAGACACAGCGAGGCTCTTTTCAGCGTAAATGTTACATGTCAGGTCAAGATTCAAGAAAGGTTTAGCTTGGGAGAAGAGTCCTTTCAAAAAAATGTCAGGTAGGAGCCCTGGTTCAATACACAAGAAAGTCATTCGTAAAAAGATTCGACATGGCACAACTCGGCGTAAACTGGCTTACCAAGAAGATAGTCAGTTGATACTAAAACGGCGTGAACTCCAATCGACTAAACCAAATGTTGACTATGGATTCTCATCAGGGCAAGTTACTGATGTACAAGGGTGTGATCTTTCTGAAAATGAACTATTAAGTAAGTGTGAACATTACATCGCGTTACTACAAGTCACTTCGGAAGAAGGAAGGAATATTGTGGAACAAACAAATATGCATACAATCCCGCAAGGAAAGTCGTTCTGTGTGCGGTGGACTAGTCACATTATTATTATCGAGAAATACCATTACGTATTTTCATTATTTTATTTTGGGAATATAAGTGGAATCCACTATGAAAATATGGGAAACATTATGGATATATTTTTAT
Source organism: Bacillus rossius redtenbacheri (assembly GCF_032445375.1). NCBI lineage: Eukaryota > Metazoa > Arthropoda > Insecta > Phasmatodea > Bacillidae > Bacillus > Bacillus rossius. Next base: position 5,018,148 of record NC_086330.1, on the reverse strand, counting down.
ATATATTATATTACGGATATAGCCTATTTTAAGAATCATGCCAACCAATGACTATTATCGACCAACTCTTATAACTGAACGTCAAAGTGATCTAACACAAACATTACAAACTGAATGCAAATTATGGAAAACCCACAACAAAACGAACTGGAATACTTCTTCATTGTGTACTTCAGCTGTATGTTGTGTATACATTCCAGAATTAAATAGTATGAACAATATGTAGGAGTTTAACCGCATTAGTACTATTATGCTAATTAAGAAAATGTTTAACAGCTAGTATTCGCATTATCTACCTATATGCTCGTAATATTTTAAGTAATCATAGCGTAATGCGCGTCTGACAGTTGAAATTGAAATAAGCAAAGTCCCGGAAAAATAGTTGAACCTTTTTCCAGCAATATTTTTGCTAAATCGCCAATACAGTTTTTTTATTATACAATTTTTTTTGGTCGAAGACCTTACATCACCTAATGTTCCGAAATATTTTACAGAAAAAATATTCGATAACATTGAACTTAGGGAAGGGTACCATCTGTTGGTGAATCTAGGAAGTTCATACCACATGAATTCCCACCAAACCTCGATATAGGCTTACATAAGTGCCATCTAGCGACGGTTTTGTAAACTTTGCATTTAGAGGGAAAACATTTATTGAGGTATTGCTACCTGCGGAGAAAATATAAACTACAAGAACACCGTTTGAATCGATAATTGAAAAAACCTACATTACCCAAAATAACCTAAACTTCGTTTACCCTAAAGTCATTTGCCCTACAGGCGTTTGCCCTACAGGCGTTTGCCCTACAGGCATTTGCCCTAAAGGCGTTTGCACAAAATGTTTGATAATCCCATTCGGACCAAGTTCCGGCATTTGCCCTAAAAGCGTTTGCCCTAAAAGAAGTTTTTCGACAGTCGTTTTCCCTACAGGCATTTGCCCTACAGGCGTCTGCCCTAAACGTTGGTGTGGTTTCGTTAATCCAAAACATAAGTGCTTGCCGGCGTTTGCCCTACAGTCGTTTGCACTAAACGGTATTTGCCCTAAAGTCGTTTGCCCTACAGGCATTTGCCCTACGTTTAGGGCAAACGCCTGTAGGGCAAAATATGTGTACCCGTTAAATAGCAAACATGTATAAAAGTTATAGTTAAAATAATCTCTTCGTTAAAGTAATAAACATATTTTAATTAATGAGTGCAAATAAAAGTAAATTTATCAATTAAATTGTAGATTTCATTTCACTCCTTTTGTATCCATACGAAATAGTGATAAATCAATAAAAATGATTCAATTTTATTCATAAAAGTATGCAATAATCTCATCAATGTTTTGTTATGACGTCACGTTAAACTATCGTCCGTAAACCGACTTTACGGACAATCAATTTTTTACGATCGCACTTCGTGGCAGTAAGGGCCTAAATGCACTGTCATACTGTCAAATATTCGCCTCCAATATATTTGACAATAGAGCTGGAGGAAAAGAATTGGACGGAAAATGGCTTCCAATTTTCTCCATCAAATATATTTGGATGGATAACCTCAAATATGTTTTAAGTAATGTCAGTTTCAAAGTTATTTTTGGTCTGAGCTATCTCAAACTTTTCAATTTTTTTTTTCTCAATTTTTAAATTAATTTATATTTCACAGTGCTGGATGGAATTATTTTTAACTTTTTATTATTTTTGTGCATTTAAAAATTTCGGAAAATGAATAAATTTAAATCACATTAAATCTGCTTTTGCTTGATGACGCGAACAGATGTCAGTTCCCGAAACGTCGCAAATGTTCTAATGTTCTCATTGGAAATCTTCTGTGTTCCTCAGTGCTATCGTCCTTGTGTTGTCCACAGTACTTGTTTATCTTCATCGCTGTGTTTATCTGTTTGCACCGTTGTCCTTGTTTGTTGTCAGTCTGCATTTAATCTGTCTCGTCATTGTTAGGCCACTGTGTTCGTCTGTGTTATATTTTTTCCATGACTAAGTTCCTTCAACGGAATTCTTGTGCTGTATGATATTTATATGTTGAACACTTTTCTCTAAGCGCAAGGCTCTGAACTGGCGCGCAGTCTTCTTGTCACAGGATAACTGTGAAATTTGAGCGGTGACCGTAGCATTATATGGCGGATAAATGAAGATACAGGTGTAATGCAAGTCCCTTAAGTGCTTTCAAGAATCTATACCAGTTGTTTTACGCCTAAAATTTACTCTGAAAACATGCGTTTTAGCCATTCTGACTCTTCTAAAAATACTGCTTAAAAACTTTACCCAAAATCAAAAGTACTTTTCGGCCCTCAGCGAACTCTTAAATGCTTTTCGTAAGCGGACCCCACTCGGATATCTTGAGTAGTTTTGAAATCGCGTTGTTTTTCCTGAAGATCTGCGCACCGTTTGTGTGCCCCGGTAGGCGGAGCTAAACGTGTTTGTAACCTTGTGTGGGGAAAAGGGGGGTGAAGGAAATTCGCGACTCGACTTCCTCGTACCGCATTTCTTTTCCCAGGTAATCTCTCTCTCTCTTTTTCCCTGGCGGATTTGTTTCCGCTTCCGTGGTCGTGCCGCGCCCCGGGTCTGTGTGCCGGCGCGCGCGTCTCCCCTCCCGGCGGCGCCAGACTCCAGCCACGTGACTGCGAGGCGGCCCTGCGCGGGACCAGACCAGGCCGTGATGGCGCCACCGACAGGAACGAGAGGTGCTAGTCTTCTGTGCCGATGACTGTGTGCGAGTGATTACTGTAGCAGACTATAAGGAAGATTTCGACAAATGGATGGAGGAAGAAAAGAAGGCCCATTCGAACATCAATATGGGGAGTAACCCTAGATGGCCTTGCACATGGAGACCTATGTGTTTCGTACGTGAGGGAAGGAATATTCAATCCATTGACAAGATTACCAGAGATCAAACTAGAAAAGCTGAACACGACTATGCAAAACAACTGGCCTCTTTGAACGCGGATGTACCTCAGGAGAAAGAACTGATCACCCACATCCAGATCCAGAGATCAATATCAGAGTATGGAATCAGCACAGTTCCTTCTATTCAGCTGGAGGAAGACATCCCTGAGGTGCATACCAGCGCTAAAGGAGGACAAGACCCATCAAGCGTTTATGCTAAACTCGAGTATGACTTGGGGCTCTCCAAGTTGGATGAGCCAAAAATCCAGAAAGCTGCGATATCAGTGTTGGTGCGCAGTATGGAAGGAGGGAAGATGATAAATTTTCCGAACATGGATATTGTCGATAGACATTTACTTGCGAGGAACAATATCCCTCTGCATATCAACGATCTGAGGTCCCTGTTGTGCGCCAACTTCGAGAGACTTTGGATGAACGTCGATTTCCAAGAAATCAAAAGGCAAGCTGAAATGACATATGGTCGTTTTGTGTTCGATCATACAAAACCTTTTAATGTATACCATCTGGTTAAAAGGTTGTGATGTCATTCGGCATACAAGCTTACAACCAAACACGAACAAGGACGAGACAAACCAGAGGAGAAGGAGAAGAAGGGATTTTACGGATGTGACTAAAGAGAGATTTTATTCAGGACCAACAATTTTAAAGGGAATTTTAGAGATAAACGAAAACATTGGATATTCTACAAAAAAACTTGTGATATTTTTTCGGAAGCACATACAAATGGAAATTTTATATATGGACCAAAATTTTAACAAAGGACAAAATTTTATCAGAATGACAACAGAAGTAGGAACAAGAACGCAAGGCAAGGGACAAAAAAAAACAGGAGAAGGAAAGGGGCTGAATAATCAGCAAACAGGAAAAGGAAAGGCAAAGGACAAGTCGCAGAAGGCAGAGATCGAGAACACCCAGAAAGGCTGTGGGATCAGTGCCCTTGCATGTTCGTTGCCCCGGGTACAGGCAACCGTCCCGGTGCAATGACATACAAGATATCACATAAGGATTGACTGTAGTGTTTTTAACATCAGCCGTCGTGTACATTTTATGCATGGATGCAAAATGGACAAGTATATCTTACAATCTGACAAAGCTACATTCTGGCTGCAGGCACGGCGGCTCAAACAGAATGGATAAGTTGTTTCTGGTTGAGGCAAAATAATGGTACATACCATTCTAATATTGGCATATGGTACAACTGAAGGCCAGTCGTCCAGATGCCATCAAACCACCAGTTGACATCTGGACGAACAGACTATGTATGTAGTGCTCCTGGTACACCCTCACGGGTTCAGTCCCAGGAGGAGGAGTGGTGAGGCTCGGCCGGGCTTCGGCCCGAAACAACTTGTAGCAGACGTCGGAATGACAATTTTACCAATTTGACAAAAGAAGATGGTACAAGAACGGAAAGAAAGGAAACAGAAAGCGGATGCGGCAGAAAGGAGCAGAACAGGTTTTAAGGACACGGCAAGCTGGCAATGAAGAGAGAACACCAGAAAAGGTGTGGAATTCGGTGCCCTCACATGTTGCTGTGTCAGGTACAGGCTAACCGTTCTGACACAGTGGACATGTGAGGGATTCCACACGGACTGTTAGCAAAGTAAAATCATCCAAACGCCGTTTTTAATGTGCGGACACAAAAAGGAATGGATTTTTTTTATCACAATTGACAAAGCTTCATTCTGGCTGCTGGCACGGCGGTGATTCAGAATGGATATGTTATTCTTTGTAAAGGCCCACAGAACGGTTTCTAACCATTCATAAGGCAGAATGGAACATCTTAAGGCCAAACACTCTCCAAGGTCATCATCTATCAAGCCGATATATGCTTGGAAAGTTCAAGAACAAAGTAGTGCTCCGGGAATACCCTCACGGGCTCAGCTCTAGGAGGAGGAGGAGGTGGTGAGGCTAGTTCGGGCTTTGCCCGGAATAACATGTAGCAGAAGACGTACGAATGGGCACACGCATCATGAGACCCGCAGGTATTCAGGGTATCGCTGATATCGCGCCGTTAAAAAAAAAAAGTAAATAAATCCACACATTTGAACGAAAGAAATGGACTCGATAATTATCAGGTGTGTGCGCGGCCTGTTGAGTGGAAGGGCGAGCACATTCTCGACCTCTTTACTCGACCTCTTTACTCGACCTCTTTACTCGACCTCTTTACTCGATATCTTTACTCGCCGGGCCAGTCAACAGCCCATGCACCGCCCCAGCGTTTGGCTCTCTCGTCAGTGAGAAGAAGGCTTCCCCTCAGCTAGAGGTGAGTGTCCAGCCGCCACTGCAGCGGCTGAGCGGACTGTACCTGCTGGCCGGAGGCCGGGGACCGAAGGTGACCGCAGATAAGCGCCCAGCGCCCGCCGCTGATAACCCCCTTACCCTCGAGTGTGCGTCGCTTCTCCGCCTGCAGTGCACCAACACTCGGTGCCGGACCAATTAGATAACAGCTGTCAGGCTACATTATAAAAAAAGAAGGGGGTTTGTCTGTAAAGTCGGTTTACGGACGATAATTTTAAGTAATAACGTCATTGGAAAACATTGATGAAAAATAGCATACTTTTTTAATTTTCAAAAATATTATTTACAGTTTTTTGCAAATTTAATTACAAATAATTTTTTTTTAATATAATCACGAACAATTAGTTAAAAAAGCCCGCCGTAACCTTTTCAGTATTATGGAAGATTTTTTCTTGCAGGGTGGTTGGCCAGTTCTTGCACGCTCGGTTCAGGCGGAACTGTGACAATGAGTCATGCTTTATCGTGCGTGCAGTCGGCGTTCATCGATTTGTAAGACGTTTTCACGTCAAAAAAAACTTTTAAAAGTGTGGACGGCTGGTTAGGTTAGCTACGATAAAAATGCCGTGGGATGTTGTGAACAGTTGGTTAGGATGGGTTAGCTACACTCAGGGACATGACCAGACTCATCTTGGCACCCTAATTTCCCCCCCCCCCCCAATTCAACCATACCCAAAACCCTTCCCGACAACACCTCACATCGCCACCTGATACTAATAATTATTACATTATTACATTATTACAATTGTTTTTTTTATTCAACTTAGATGGTACATACATAGATATATTTGCAGTCATTTCATTTTTAATACACCACAAGTTGGATTGTACGCTTGAAATTCAATTTATTTAAATAGTTGACGCTATACACGTGTGTGTCTTTCAATTAAAATAATTCCGTTCACCTGCCCTTCAATATTTTTTTTTGAGTTCTAACACTATGATATTCAAGTAAATATCTGCAGTAAAAATTACTTTGCCAGTTTTGGCGCCCCCCCCCCCCCCCCTTTTCTGCCCACGTCCCTGGCTACATTACAAATATGATAAAGTAATAATGACATTTTATTATGTTATCTATGATTTAAATTGGCATTTCCTACCATTCTCATAATATTACACATTTATATTAGTCACACGTAACTTAACTTCTCGTTGAAATGGTTAACTACTAACATTTTTGATTTTTTATTTCTAGAAAAGGGGTTGCTCTTTAAGATTGACATAAAACATTGAACCAAATACTGCATATTTTCTATAAATGTAATTTAAAGTACAACTAAACGTTTTAATTTTAAGTAAACAGAGATAGAGAAAGAGAAAATGCGACAGTTTCTGATTATAAAGTCCCTGTCATTACTGTAGCAAGCCGTTAGCAAGCAAAGTATGGATGCATAAAAAAGGTCCCAAGTTACGCGCGTGTGCCGAAAAGTGTCCTTGCTCAAGGGCATCTCTTCCTGAGAATGCCATCCTCATACCTGATTCCTGATACCTGATTTCTGATTCCTGATTCCTGATTCCTGATACCTGATACCTGATTCGTGATACCTGATTCCTGATTCGTGATACCTGATTCCTGATTCCTGATTCCTGATTCCTGATACCTGATTCCTGATTCCTGATTCCTGATTCCTGATTCCGACTACATATGCAGCCTTGGTGGAACGAACGCTCTTCAGAGAGATTGTTGCTATCCGGATACGTTTACTGCTAACGTATTCGGTACAGTCGTTCGTCCTTAAAGTGCACGCAGTCATTTTCGTGTCTTGATGTCTACGGAGATCAGTGGCGGATCCAAGGAGGCGCACCAGGGGCAAGTGCCCCCCTCCCTCCCGAAAAACCAGTTGTCTGCTACATTAATATTGCCGACAAAAATGATTGTTTCTGAAACCAATTAAATATTTTAATATAATTAATGAATTTCTTATTCTTGTAGAATCATAAAATCTGGTGGTTGGATGTTACGTGTAGTGTGAGTAGAGTAAATACAAATTTAGTAATTTTAAGACATTTTTTCTCTGGCTATTCTGAAATCCTAGAGTGCCCCCTCGAGGTGAACCTCTGGATCCGCCACTGACGGAGATTCAGCGAAACACAAACTACGAGCACCTTTGGTAAAATTAAATGTAGCATATGTGTTGTTATAAAGTGGTTAGCTATTGAAATAAAAAAAATGTGTTAAAAATATTTATAATGATCATTAAATACACTAATAATTTTAAGTTCAGCCATCGTAAAACTTTTATTAACATTGTTCTTTGTGTCTATTTGAGTTATAACCCTGCACTACATACGTTTGCAACAACTTTTACGGCAAAACTCCGAAGTAATATTACTGTAAAAGGAAAATACGATACTTTTTCCGAAGCTAATGGATGTGGGAACGCATCAGTGGATGCGAGTGTCGCATCCCTGGAAACCTGGAGTTGGTAGACGCATGTATGATGCATCGGCAAACCTTGTGAGTATTTGGAAGCAACACAGATGGCCGCGACCACTGCTGTGGACTTTCAGTATATCCCTGGAGCTTGCGGCCTCGTCAGGGGCGTATCTGTGTCGGCGAGGCGGTGTGATAAGCGCTTCGCTCTCTGGTGCTTCTAGCGCGGTGTCTCCTCTGGACTGGCGCGCAGTCTTCTCCCAGTGCATTGAGCGGCGACCGTAACATTATATGGCGGAGAAATGAAGATAAACGTATAATACAAATCCTTCGAGATCTTTTAAGAATCTTTACCGTGTGCTTCGAGCCGAAACATTAATCTGAAAACACGCGTGTAACCTATTTTTACTCCCATAAAAATAGAGTTAAAAAAACGGAAACACGGAAACAGAATTACTTATCAGACATCAGAGTATTTTTAATGCTTTCTGTAAATAGACACCTGATGTGTGGCGCAGTTTTTAAATCACGTGGATTCCTTTGAAGCTCTGTGTGCTTGGTAGGCGGGGTTCTTAAAAGCCCTGTCACGTGGTCAATCTTTCGCTTCCAACATCTTCAAGTGTGTTATGATGTCATCACTAGCGTAGCCATGTTTTGTTTGACCTGTTCGATGACCTGTTTTTTTTTTCATAAAATATTTTGAATATGAAACGGTTTCTTAAATATGTTGGATGTTGAGTGAAATCAGCCAATCAAAATCGTGCCTAGCGAAAACGGAAATTAAATCAGTTTCCGTCACAAAAAATCTTTAAAATGTCGAATAACGCATGATAAAGAGGTTATTAAAGTGAAATAACATTAAAAACAAATTCCATCAAAAGCTGTGGTTCATTATTCAATCTCAAAATGAGATTAAAATTGTAAAGTTTTAGATAGCTAAGACCAAGAATAAACTTTGATGGTGACATGATTAAAAACAAATTTTTGAGGTTATCTGCCCAAATTTATTTGATGTAGAAAATTGGAAGTAATTTGTCGTCCAGTACTACCTCTCCAACTCTGTTGTCAAATGAAGTTGGATACAAATACTTTCCATTGTGACAGGGTCATCACGGATCCGCTAGGCTACTAGTTTGGAAACATCCTTTTCTAATTAACACATTTTTATTAGCTTCACTCGTAACTTATTAAAGAACTGTGTAAACAAATCTTGGGAGCTCGATTTTAACCTACTTCTAATTGTCGTGTCGATTTGAAACTTGGTAACTATGTGCAACCCGGATGACTATACAATAATTAGGCAACATCGAATTGATCTGATGTTGGAGCCAGGAGGTGGATAGTAGAACTCTTCAATGGATATTAGTGAACTGTGCATGTTTTGTGCAACGTAACAACAAATGAGTAGAGACCGGAAAAATTGGCGAATTCATTTCGCGACAGGCTAAAATACAAATAGTTATACCTCAGTGCTGCCTCTGCTATTGGCTCACAACTCACCTGGATGACTCTGAGCCAATGAGAAATACCCAACCAAAGCTGTATCGAATCACATGCTGCTACGTTGGGACGTCTCAAAACTCAGCAGCCAATGAGTGGGTGACATTTGACCGAGTGTACGTAGAACTATGGAGTTCATCCTGCAGGTCATTGAACCCGCGAATTTTTTCCGGTCCCTACAAATGAGTAATAAACTATTTACTTTTTTGCCCTCAAATCACCCCAGGAACTAGCTGACCACCAGTCAGTAGTAGAGAAGACTGTGATACCAAACAGTACAGTAGCTCGTAGGACGGGCGCTGACGTCATCGCTAATGACTGGTGCAGTTGGGGGGGGGGGTGGAGTGGCGGAGTGTTTACGAGGCTCAGGTTATTGGCGGGTTTCAGGCACATGTTTGCTCCCCCGAGCGCTACGTCGCCGTGTCCCCGCTAGCCTGAAGATGGCGACTGCGAGGTCGACCGAAACGTCGGTGAAGAGGGGGAGGATGAAGGAGGAAGGAGAAGTGCGGATGAGGATGAAGGTGGACTGAGCAGGACGGTGGTTGGCAGAGGGGGATGGAGGGTGATGGAGAAGGACAGAGGAGAATGGAGGACGGAGGAGAAAGGAAAAGGATCGCGGAAGACGGAGGAGAATGGAGAAAGAGAGAGGAGGGTAGTAGTGTGTGAAATCTTTACCTTCGACGCGGCTAGAGCACAGACGAAGAGTCAGGATGCTGGAAGAGTCAGGATGCTGGAAGAGTCAGGGCGGAGCATGAGCTGGTGAGAGTGAAGCCAGACAAACTGGACCCTTGCTAATCAACGACCGAGAAATTGCTCTTTACAAATGCCGGCCATAATATCCATACAATGCTTTCTCAGAAGAAAAAGGACGTAACAGATGACCTTCACTCTTCATCGTCTATGACTCAACCTGTGTTGACGATCGAAGTTGAACCTTACGAAAATTCATTGTTAAATAGTGAAAATAATGCACTTTTGTAGTGGTTTGTAATTTTCACTGAAAACCGTTCAACATAATAATTCTATGTAGTATGTTCTTTTTCTTACTCGCCCCTTGCTGCCTCACTACTACCATGGATTGTAGTATGTCGTACGTGTTGCTCTAGGTGTCAGGCAAAGCCATTCAAGTCTGGTTTCGCGAAAACGACTCTGAGAGAGTTCCCACAAGGCGTCATGTTTTGTTTATTTTGATGTAGGTACTTGTTGCTAGTAAATAATTCCACACATTTGAACGAAAGAAATGGACTCGATAATTATCAGGTGTTTGCGCAGCCTGTCGAGTGGAAAGGAGAGCACATACTCGACCTCTTTACTCGACCTCTTTACTTGCCGGGCAAGTCAACGAAAGCCCATGCACCGCCCCAGCGTTTGGCTCTCTCGTCAGTGAGAAGAAGGCTTCCCCTCAGCTAGAGGTGAGTGTCCAGCCGCCACTGCAGCGGCTGAGCGGACTGTACCTGCTGGCCGGAGGCCGGGGACCGAAGGTGACCGCAGATAAGCGCCCAGCGCCCGCCGCTGATAACCCCCTTACCCTCGAGTGTGCGTCGCTTCTCCGCCTGCAGTGCACCAACACTCGGTGCCGGACCAATTAGATAACAGCTGTCAGGCTACATTATAAAAAAAGAAGGGGGTTTGTCTGTAAAGTCGGTTTACGGACGATAATTTTACGTGATAACGTCATAAGAAAACATCGATGAAAAATTGCGTACTTTTGAATTTTCAAATATTATTTACAGTTTTTTGCAAATTTAATTAAAAATAATGTGTTTTAATATGATCACGAACAATTAGTTAAAAAGCCCCGCCTTTAACCTGTTCGATATTATAGAAGATTTTCTCGCACGGTGGTTGGCCGGTTTTTGCACGTTCGGCTCAGGTGGAACGTGACAATGAGTCATGCTTTTTCGTGCGTGCAGCCGGCGTTCATCGATTTATAAGACGTTTTCACGTCAAAAAAACTTTTAAAAGTGTGGACGGCTGGTTAGGTTAGCTACGATAAAAATGCCGTGGAATGTTGTGAACAGTTGGTTAGGATGGGTTAGCCACACTCAGGGACATGACCAGACTCATCTTGGCACCCTAATTCCCCCCCCCCCCCAAACCAACCATACCGAAAACCCTTCCCGACAACACCTCACATCGCCACCTGATACTAATTATATTATTACAATTGTTTTTTTTATTCAACTTAGATGGTACATAAATATGTATATATTTGCAGTCATTTCATTTTTAATACACCACAAGTTGGATAGTACGCTTGGACTACAATTTATTTAAATAGTTGACGCTATACACGTGTGTGTCTTTCAATTAAAATAATTCCGTTACCTGCCCTTCAACATTTTTTTTTTTGTGTTCTAACACTACGATATTCAAGTAAATATCTGCAGTAAAAATTACTTTGCCAGTTTTGGCGGGGCCCCCCCCCCCCCCTCTTTCTGCCCACGTCCCTGGCTACATTACAAATATGATAAAGTAATAATGACATTTTATTACATTATCTATGATTTAAATTCATTTCCTACCATTCTCATAATATTACACATTTATATTAGTCACATGTAACTTAACTTCTCGTTGAAATGGTTAACTACTAACATTTTAGATTTTTTATTTCTAGAAAAGGGGTTGCTCTTTAAGATTGACATAAAACATTGAACCAAATACTGCATATTTTCTATGAATGTAATTTAAAGTACAACTCAACGTTTTAATTTTAAGTAAACAGAGATAGAGAAAGAGAAAACGCGACAGTTTCTGATTATAAAGTCCCTGTCATTACTGTAGCAAGCTGTTAGCAAGCAAAGTATGGATGCATAAAAAAGGTCCCAAGTTACGCGGGTGTGCCGAAAAGTGTCCTTGCTCAAGGGCATCTCTTCCTGCGAATGCCATCCTCATACCTGATTCCTGATACCTGATTTATGATTCCTGATACCTGATTCGTGATACCTGATTCCTGATACCTGATTCCTGATACCTGATTCCTGATTCCTGATTCCTGATTCCTGATTCCTGATTCCTGATTCTGACTACACATGCAGCCTTGGTGGAACGAACGCTCTTCGGAGAGATTGTTGCTATCCGGATACGTTTACTGCTAACGTATTCGGTACAGTCGTTCTACCTTAAAGTGCACGCAGTCATTTTCGTGTCTTGATGTCTACGGAGATCAGTGGCGGATCAAGGGGGGGGGGGCACCAGGGGCAAGTGCCCCCCCCCCCCCCGAAAAACCAATTGTCTGCTACATTAATATTGCCGACAAAATGATTGTTTCTGAAACCAATAAAATATTTTAACATAATTAATGAATTTTTTATTCTTGTAGAATCATAAAATCTGGTGGTTGGATGTTATGTGTAGTGTGAGTAGATTAAATACAAATTTAGTAATTTTAAGACATTTTTTCTCTGGCTATTCTGAAATCCTAGAGTGCCCCTCCTAGGTGAACCTCTGGATCCGCCACTGACGGAGATTCAGCGAAACACAAACTACGAACACCTTTGGTAAAATTAAATGTAGCGTATGTGTTGTTATAAAGTGGTTAGCTATTGAAATATAAAACAAATGTATTAAAAATACTTATAATGATCATTAAATATACTAATAATTTTAAGTTCAGCCATCGTAAAACTTTTACTAACATTGTTCTTTGTATCTATTTGAGTTATAACCCTGCAACACATTACGTTTGCAACAACTTTTACGGCAAAACTCCGAAGTAATATTACTGTACAAGGAAAATACGATACTTTTTCCGAAGCTAATGGATGTGGGAACGCATCAGTGGATGCGAGTGTCGCATCCCTGGAAACCTGGAGTTGGTAGACGCATGTATGATGCATCGGCAAACCTTGTGAGCATTCGGAAGCAACACAGATGGCCGCGACCACTGCTGTGGACTTTCAGTATATCCCTGGAGCTTGCGGTCTCGTCAGGGGTGTATCTGTGTCGGCGAGGCGGGATGATAAGCGCTTCGCTCGCTGGTGCTTCTAGCGCGGTGTCTCCTCTGGACTGGCGCGCAGTCTTCTCGTCGTGCACATGAGCGGTGACCGTAACATTATATGGTCGAGAAATGAAGATAAAGGGGTAATGCAAGTCCCTTAAGTGCTTTCAAGAATCTGTACCCGTGTGCTTCGAGCTGAAACATTAATCTGAAAACACGCGTGTAAGCTATTTTTACTCCCATGAAAATAGAGTTTAAAAACGGAAACATGGAAACAGAATTACTTAGCCGACATCAGAGTATTTTTAATGCTTTCCGTAAATAGACACCACTTTGATGTGTTGCGCAGTTTTCAAATCACGTGGATTCCTTTGAAGCTCTGTGTGCTTGGTAGGCGGGGTTCTTAAAAGCCCTGTCACGTGGTCAATCTTTCGCTTCCAACATCTTCAAGTGTGTTATGATGTCATCACTAGCGTAGCCATGTTTTGTTTGACCTGTTCGATGACCTGTTTTTTTTTTCATCAAATATTTTGAATATGAAACAGTTTCTTAAATATGTTGGATGTTGAGTGAAATCAGCCAATCAAAATCGTGCCTAGCGAAAACGGAAATTAAATCAGTTTCCGGAACAAAAAAATCTTTAAAATGTCGAATAACGCATGATAAAGAGGTTATTAAAGTGAAGTAACATTAAAAAGCAAATTCCATCAAAAGCTGTGGTTCATTATTCAATCTCAAAATGAGATTAAAATTGTAAAGTTTTATATAGCTAAGACCAAGAATAAACTTTGATGGTGACATGATTAAAAAAAATTTTTTGAGGTTATCTGCCCAAATTTATTTGATGTAGAAAATTTTAAGTCATTTGTCGTCCAGTACTACCTCTCCAACTCTGTTGTCAAATGTAGTTGGATACAAATACTTGCCATTGTTACAGGGTCATCACGGATCCGCTAGGCTACTAGTTTGGAAACATCCTTTTCTAATTAACACATTTTTATTAGCTTCACTCGTAACTTATTAAAGAACTGTGTAAACAAATCTTGGGAGGTCGATTTTAACCTACTTCTAATCGTCGTGTCGATTTGGAACTTGGTAACTATGTGTAATCCGGATGACCATACAATAATTTGGCAACATCGAATTGATCTGATGTTGGAGCCAGGAGGTGGATAGTAGAACTCTTCAATGGATATTAGTGAACTGTGCATGTTTTGTGCAACGTAACAACAAATGAGTAGAGACCGGAAAAATTGGCGAATTCATTTCGCGACAGGCTAAAATACAAATAGTTATACCTCAGTGCTGCCTCTGCTATTGGCTCACAACTCACCTTGATGACTCTGGGCCAATGAGAAACACCCGACCAAAGCTTTATCGAATCACAGGCTGCTACGTTGGGACGTCTCACAAGACAGCAGCCAATGGGTGGGTGGCATTTGACCGAGTGTACGTAGAACTATGGAGTTCATCCTGCAGGTCATTGAACCCGCGAATTTTTTCCGGTCCCTACAAATGAGTAATAAACTATTTACTTTTTTGCCCTCAAATCACCCCAGGAACTAGCTGACCACCAGTCAGTAGTAGAGAAGACTGTGATACCAAACAGTACAGTAGCTCGTAGGACGGGCGCTGACGTCATCGCTAATGACTGGTGCAGTTGGGGGGGGGGGGGGTGGAGTGGCGGAATGTTTACGAGGCTCAGGTAATTGGCGGGTTTCAGGCACGTGTTTGCTCCCCCGAGCGCGGCGTCGCCGTGTCCCCGCTAGCCTGAAGATGGCGACTGCGAGGTCGACCGAAACGTCGGTGAAGAGGGGGAGGATGAAGGAGGAAGGAGAAGTGCGGATGAGGATGAAGGTGGACTGACCAGGACGGTGGTTGGCAGAGGGGGATGGAGGGTGATGGAGAAGGACAGAGGAGAATGGAGGACGGAGGAGAAAGGAAAAGGATAGCGGAAGACGGAGGAGAATGGAGAAGGAGAGAGGAGGGTAGTAGTGTGTGAAATCTTTACCTTCGACGCAGCTAGAGCACAGACGAAGAGTCAGGATGCTGGAAGAGTCAGGATGCTGGAAGAGTCAGGATGCTGGAAGAGTCAGGATGCTGGAAGAGTCAGGGCGGAGCATGAGCTGGTGAGAGTGAAGCCAGACAAACTGGACCCTTGCCAATCAACGACCGAGAAATTGCTCTTTACAAATGCCGGCCATAATATCCATACAATGCTTTCTCAGAAGAAAAAGGACGTAACAGATGACCTTAACTCTTCATCGTCTATGACTCAACCTGTGTTGACGATCGAAGTTGAACCTTACGAAAATTCATTGTTAAATAGTGAAAATAATGCACTTTTGTAGTGGTTTGTAATTTTCACTGAAAACCGTTCAACATAATAATTCTATGTAGTATGTTCTTTTTCTTACTCGCCCCTTGCTGCCTCACTACTACCATGGATTGTAGTATGTCGTACGTGTTGCTCTAGGTGTCAGGCAAAGCCATTCAAGTCTGGTTTCGCGAAAACGACTCTGAGAGAGTTCCCACAAGGCGTCATGTTTTGTTTATTTTGATGTAGGTACTTGTTACTAGCATCCCATAAAATTTTGTTTTACAAAATACATACTAAAAAAAAAGGGTAGCCACCTCTATTTTATTATTGCATGTTGATGATATTCAACATACAATAATACGCCATTGTTAGCACATGTATGTATGTAGAAGAATACTACAAAAAATCAAAATACAACTAATTAAGCAAAAATTGCTGTTGTCAACAGGATATATACACCACATAATATTCCATAACAGCACCTGTGTTTTCGTACCATGTGCGTCTCTGCCTGAGGACGGGAGCAGATAGCAGTTCCCGAATCGTCGCTTGTTTCTGTTTTGGAAAACTATTGTGTTTGTTTCGTCTTTACGTTTTGTGGTGTTTTTGTCTCGTTTCAACTATTGTGCTGGCTTGTTTCTGTTTTGGCAAACAATTGTGTTTGTTTCGTCTTTTCGTTTTGTTGTGTTTTTGTCTCGTTTCAACTGTTGTGCTGAATTTTTTTGGGGTTCAATTCATCATTTGTGTTTTTTTTTTTTTTCGTTCTCTTAGTCCATTTTTCTTTGTTTTTCTTTGTCTGTTGACCATATTCATGTTATGGAATATTATGTGATGTATAATCCTGTTGACAACAGCAATGTTTGCTTAATTTGTGTTTTTTGTCTTTTGGTTTTTTGTAGTTTTCTTCTACAGACATACATGTGCTTAGCAATGGCGTATGTCCAAAAGCTTACATCAAGTCATGCACTCCCATTGCACAAATCTTTCAAAGATAATATATTCCCTGACGTCCGTCATGTTGTTGCTTTAAGTTCCCGGGGGTTGTGTCAATGACCTGCCTCGCGCGCCTCGATCGCCGCGTGAGCGGGTGAAGCGCTGTCGGGATCTCGAGGACGAGTGTTTTATTTTTTTGACGTGATAACGTCTGATTAATCGATGACGCCGGCTTCACGCACGAAAAAGTGTCCCGTAACACACATTGTCACGTTACGCTGTGTCCCGTTACGCTCATTGTACGCTTGCGCCGCATCTATCTCTCTTCCACTCGATTGTAACAACCATCGATTTGACTTTTTCGAGGCACATTAAACTTGAAACACTCCCGTTCGTTTCCTACTTTTCCTATCATCGTCCTATTCTTAACAGAATAACACGGATTGGAAGAAGTTAAATAGCAAACATGTATAAAAGTTATAGTTAAAATAATCTCTTCGTTAAAGTAAATAAACATATTTGAATTAATGAGTGCAAATAAAAGTAAATTTATCATTTAAATTGTAGATTTCATTTCGCTCCTTCTTTGTATCCATATAAAATAGTGATAATTCAATAAAAATGATTCAATTTTTTCATAGAAGTATGCAATAATTTCATTAATGTTTTGTTATGACGTTGTCACGTTAAACTATCGTCCGTAAACCGACTTTACAGACAACCAATTTTTTTTTGCACTGGTGTGATGACGCGTCGTGGAGTGTCGCTCTGCGCTGATAACTGGAGATGGACTGTCCCCCCCCCCCTCCCTGCTCTTGCTCGAGAGCTACAGTTGTGACGTGTCGGACCGCGCGGAGTCGTTGCGCAACGGCGCAGCTCCGTGCGCTGTGGTGTTTGTCGCGAGTTGTCGGCCTTGGAGGGGCCTCCCCTCCCCTCCCCTCCTACCAGTAGTCGGGGGGGCGTGTCCCCGCGGTGAGAGTGGAGTGAGAGTGAGAGTGAGTGAGAGTGGCGACAGTCGCCCGCCCGCCGGACCACGGGACATGCTGAGCTGCCACCTGTACGCCGTGCCCTGTCGCCCCTTCAGGTACACACACGTCACGTCGGCTGCCTTCAGTTCCAACCGAAGATGTTCTGTTCGTCGTCTCATCTCGCGTGCAAGTCACTAGTCCCCCCATCTCACGTTCAAGTCACTAGTCCCCCCCGCGGCAAATGTGTCACGTGTCAGGAGTCAGGACGCCTTATGCAGATGGGGTGAACACTCCAAGAATATGTTGGTATCAGTCAATTTTGACGTGTATGTGAATTTGTCTTTATGTTTAATGCTCAGTTGGTGGTACTTATTTGTGTATTACCTTGGGAAGAAGGGGAGACCTAAGATGCACGTAAAGTTATGCCATTCCCAATTACGCCCGAACAATTCACCTTCGGCCAACTTCGGGATTATTTTTTTTATTTTTGCGCAGGAAAATTTGAATTTAAATGTTAAAAGTGGTCGGTTAGGTTAGCTACATTAAAACACTTTAAAATACTATGGACGGTTAGTCAGGTTAGTATAGCTACATTAAAATAAACAGAGAAATATAAATATATGTAAATAAACCCGAGGTTGGCCGAAGGTGAATTGTTCAGGTGTAATAGGGCAGGGATAGAACTTTATGTGCATCTTAGGCTTCCCTGGAAGAAGTGATGTTGCAATAAACGCAGTCTTGGTGAAAGTTGCACGTCGTCTGCATGTCTGTTTTTTTGCTCCGACTTTCCCATAACAGAATACTCAGCAGCTCTTCACTAGTAGCTCAGACAAGACGAGCCAAAAAATAAACCCAGCAGTTTGTATCTCAATTTTATTATTTTATTATAACTTACATGTTTCACTTTTGACATTATTCTGAAGTTAGTTTTTGTTGCCATATGTTCGTAAGTTTTGGTAAATGGTATGATTTTTTTTTTTGATACCGAAGAAATATTGGTTTGTTTGTACATAGCGAGCTATATCCCATAAACTGAAGCATTGTGTTGACCATCAGTTTTATGTAAATAAGAAATAACACTTAAGGAAGTACATACTGGGAGCTTTTTTTATAGCAATAAGGGCTTTCTCTGACAGGTTGCGCTTGTAACAGATAGTTTGCAAGTGTTTCTGATCAAATATGATTGTGTCATTGCTACTGCAAGAAATGTAGCTGCATAGATAGCACATATTTACATTAGCAGTGTGTGATGTTGAAAAAGATAATTTTTAAAATGTAATATGTGATTAGGTACAGTGTAAATACTGTGTAGTTCATAAGAAAGTTTTCATTATTTTTTTTATTGCACTTATATTTTGTGATTATTTTAATTATCACGTATATTTATCTTTTTTATAGATTCAATTTAATTAATTGATTTATTTATTTATTTCACTTTAGGTATGAGTGTTCAGCTCTGTATTGTAAATATTGGTTTTATGGGTCACGAGGTCAGTAACTCTGTCAGCTGACGATAGGCAAATGTGACAACATTATCTCCAGAGGTCAGGGGCTGGCTGTTGGACCCACACATTTATGAGAGCAAACCATCTTAGAATGTATAAATTTTTTTTTCCAACCCTGTTTTCATCATGACCTCAGGTTAGGAACTGAGCATGCTGATATGACGGAAGCTTGTTAGATCCGGCTTTCAGGACTGAATGATGCAAGAGTGTTTTTTTTTGTATTTATTAATTATTTATGCTAGGTATATGGATCACATAGTTTTAGTGGTAGTGGTAGTGGTAGTGTCTCAACCTCATTCAGTGCTTTTTTTTTTTTGTTTCAGCCCTAGTCAATTTGAACACTGTTACAGTTCAAGCCTAAAACTTTACAATAATTTACTACTTAAGAGAGTTCTGGTTCTGAGTTGGATTTAATTTGTTGTGTTCACCCCCGTATTAAAATCTTACTACTTTAGGAAAGGGTAGAGGAATTTTGTTAGGAAACTGCTCTTGCATGTAGTCCCTTTCTCCTCGCACATTCTAATTATTTTGTGGTTTTTGCTCTGTTTAGCCTGTCAGATTTTTAAACATACGGGTCGATTTCGGAGGAAAATTAAAAGGGTAAAATTAAATGGAAGTACTATATTAAGTGTGTGCTCACATATTTTTTGTTGCAGTGCATTATAGTTCAGTGTTTACCAACATTTTTTTACATCACTGCACCCTAATCGTAAATTATTGAAATCAGCAGCACATGACTTATAATTATTTTTTAATATTTTACATTGTATGTTTATTTTTTGAAAAAAAAAAAACTTTTGGGTTTTTTTATTTTGAGAATTTATAAAAAATAATCCAAATTTATTCTTCTTTGGTATGCAATAGTGGTTACAGTAAAAATTTTATTAAGTTATTTGATGAGTATGTAATTGTATTTGTTTTATGTGCCAAGGCCTTGCGGTTCGTAGTTGTTCCTGATGGGCAGCGGCTGGAGTCTGTGTAGGGTTTGCAAGGGGTTCCAGGGGGGGGGGGGGCTGTGGGGTAACCGATACATTATCTTAGGATACGGTGCTTGTGTGTTCCATACTGCCCATTCTGAGAACCCTTTTATTCATTCATAAGGAAAAAAACAATTTAAAAGAAAAAAAAACATAGATATTCACACACATAACACCAGAAATGCTAGTAAATTGAGGATAGTTGAACATAACACTAGGCGATTTGAAAAAGGACTAAATTACATGGGAGTAAAACTTTGCTGCTTATGTTTTGCATAAAGCATCAAGTATCACTATACAGTTAAATTGTGTAACATGTTCTGTATTTTTTTTTGTAACTGCCCTGGGATAAAGTACCCACCTATAACAGTCGACTTGCACCTTTATTATGCTCCTTAGGCAAAACAAATGATATATTATACAGAATAATATCAAATTTTAATAAACATGTTTGCTATTTCTCCCCATCAAAAAAATAATGTAGTATAAAAACAATTTTTCTTATCTTAATTTAAATTTAATATGTTTAAGGTTAATGATGCTACCATATGTAATTTTTTTATAAACAGGTTCTTGATTATCTTTATTGTTGTTATATAATTATAAAACTTGTTCTTGTTTATCTGTTAGTTGCCTGCTGTGTTGTCTTGTGTATGTGTTATTATAGTATTATCCTCAACGTTGTTCATTTTGTTTCATGTGGTTGTTTTGTCTATGTAAATTTTTTATGTTTATCGTGCCTACCACCCATGGCCTTATGCTGTCGGTAGGCATGTAACAAATTGATAAATAAATAAATAATTAAATATTTTGGCCTACATGCGTGCAGTAAGTAGAAAACTTTAAAGTATACAGAAAGTTTCCTGTAAGACGTAGCTTCGACATCTAACCCCGTTTTCACGGTCACTCTCTTGCTGGTGCAAGCGGGCTCCCTCGGCGTGGCTCAGACTTGTTGCTCGATCAGGCAACACCGCCGCAGGGTGAGCTGCAACTTTCCTGTCATCACAGCCATTGCGGGCCTCGAGGTCCAAGTGCAAGACCCGGGCATCGAACCACAGGCCCCCGGGTATAGTTCCAGGCCGCGGATTGCCGCCCAACTACCTCCAGTCGTGAAAGTAAATGTTAGGTTTTAATGGTGATATAGATAACGGATGTTTGGTGGCCCTGAGGTGTTGTGAGTTGGGGTGTTTTTGGCCGGGGTTGCAGTGAGGACTCGAACCCGTGACTGTGCTGAGGGCGATTTCAGGAGCACGGTGGGAGAATGCGTGTTAGTGTGATCTGGGTTCGTGGGTTGGAATCCCAGCGGTCCCCTCGGGCGAGGGACTTCTCGAGCCCGGAGTGGCCCGGGCCACCGGGGTAGACGCCCCTGCTGAAGGAAGGGAGGGGTTGTTGCGCGCCGTGACGGAGCCGGGGGTGTGTGTGTGTTGCAGGAATGGGGTGAACGTGGAGGGGGCCACCCACAAGCAGGTGGTGGACCTCATCAAGTCCGGAGGAGACGTCCTCACGCTCGCCGTCATCTCAGTTACACAGCAGGTGCACGCAGTTGTAACTTTTCATTTACCGTCTCGACAGGAAACTATTTATTTATTTATTTATGTATTTATTTTCTTAGCACCCACTAGACTCTGTCGATGAGCAGTGGCTCTCTGAATGTAGGGCTTGTCAACATGATTTTAACATTCAAAAAATAGAGTATTTTATATAGAAAATATTACCTGTTACGTACACGTAAACAACCGTGTCCATGACACAGCCACTGCCCATTATTTAAATCTATGAATGAAATAATTTTGATTTTTTTGAAGCAAAACTTCTTTGGGCGAGAAGAGAGTAAAATTTCAAGGCCGAACTTTAATGCAACGCTTACGTGAAATATAGGGCTTGTCAACATGGTTACAATTTTTATGGAATACATGTATATGATTACATACACTATTTCTAATATATGTACAATATATACATTAGCTAGCATAAAAGTTATATCACAACTTTCTAATAATGTATATTATGTTAAACAATTAAAATAAGTATTAATTAGCAGAGTTTGTTGAACATTAGATCAATTAGATCAGTCTGTCTATTTCTAGTCCTATTCACATTAGTCACCGTAGTTCACATCATAATTAAAATTCACTCACTTGTATTATGTTATACACTATGAACTATTTATACAGTCACAATTGAACTTTACATTAAATTCTGATTCAGTGTCGGCTGGAATTGAACTTTACATTAAATTCAGCGTCAGCTGGAACAGTTTCAAGTCTTTAGGATTTATATTTTTCACATTTTTTTTTTGGTCGGCTAAGTGTTTAGTTGTTAAAATTACCACAAATGAACTATAGTCATTTAATTGCTTATGTCCTTCTCGGTTTCCACATTTTTGAGTGGAAAGTATACTTTAGGCTAATGTAAGTGTTAGTTCCGACTAAGTAATGTACATAACCGGAGGATGTAAAGGTTAACTTGTAGTTAGATCTCGGGTAAGTTAGCATAAACTAATTGTTATTGCAATTTACAATACATGATAATTTGTTTAATATTAATTATTATTTTAATGATTTTGTGTTACATATGAGAAAAAAACTAAGCTATGTTTTACCTTTCAAAACTTTTTAATTTTATTAAATAATTTTAGGTAGTTTAAATTCAATAGAACCATTTTACAATCTTACTCCATACAAACTTTGCATCCTATATAAACTCCTTAGGACTTGATTTATAAGTAATTTCACAAAGTTTCCAGTTAACAGGGCTATGAAATATTTTGTCTCCACACCAAATTTGAACCCTAATTTCACCTGTTTAAGTGTTGAAATTTTGAAAAATTTCCCCTTACTGACTGCCTAAATTTTATGAGGAATGTTTTCTCCAAATGTCATATTCCTGTGTCTAATGGTTGAGCCTGGGTGTTAATGTGTCAGTTAATCGGTTGTCAGCCAGATTTTATATAATCCAGAAAACGTTTGACTTCGCTAATGTAGCTAAAATGTTGAATGTTCAGTAAATGTTAATATAATATTACATCTTGAAGAATTTTGATCCATTTAAGTTCCCTCTACCCCCTACTCTTCCTTAATTTATTATGTGAAATAACAAACTTGTTATTTTCTCTCAATTTTTTCAAGTTGGCACACATCACAATCATGAATACATCAATTGCGTGTGCACTGTAAATCAGTGAGTATGTAAATTGATCGCACAGAACAAGAGGGAAATAAAGAAGTGCGACTCTTACAGTGGAAACTGAAACCATGTTTCACGCGACATGTGTCGCTATCTGTTGGGCGGGCCCATAACTACCCGCAAATAAAAAATTGGAATAGAGGTTCTCATACAAAGTTTTTTTAGTCAATACATTTTTTTTTTGTTATATAAAGTTATCTCTTTGGCGCAAAACTAATTTAATCTATGTGAAAATACTTAATGCTGTTTTGCTGTTGTAATAAACCGTCATGTAATAAATAAAGGAGTAGGAGGTGCAAAAACTCATTGTATTACACACCATTAAATTAGTGGCTACCTAAATAGAGTGAATTTTCACTGGTTTGTTTGCCTGATAATAGCTTATACATTACTTCTAATAAATTAATTTAGTTATGTCAGCAATATATTATGAAAACTACTATCTAGCGGACAGGCCCATAACTACTTCAAAAAACTAGGTCTCAGTCTCGGTAATTAGAGTTTCTCCCCCATGATTGACGGTAATCGGCTGGGGCGGGCGTTGTACTTGCCCACAGCTGTGATTGTTGCCTCGTGTTTCCTCGGCTGTCCCAGTTGGGGGCCAGAGCCATGGCGGGGGCAGAGTCCGCCCGACCGACGGGGGGCAACTTGTTTGTTGTGTGCCCTCTCGCAGCTTTCTCTTCGTTACGCAACACAGTCGCTTCATTCTACAAACAAAGAGTTTTCATATTTCATTTTTCCTTATTGGCTTTCACGTTAGTTGGGGTTGTACGTTACAAACGGTGGTTTTCCACTCACGTGTTCGTCCCTAGACCAGTTTCATGCAACAATAGTTGTTCTGTCCTAGAGTGATCATATTCTCTAGCTAACTTTCTGCTTATCGTATTCTGACCTCTACTCTTCCCTTAGGTATTAAACTTGAGAGTTACCTGGAATGCCTAAAAAATATCTTCATCCAGTCTGTCTGGTCTTTTTGTAACACATTGCTCTCTTCTACACATTAGAGTTCATTTTAATTTGTCACCTCATCTAGTCACTGAATTTTTTAAACATTATTAGTATTACTCTAACCTTGCGTGCAATAGCTTAAACTCTTTTCTATTTTGGATTGGTCCTTGATTAGCTTAAATTCTTTTCTTTTTTCAATTGTTCCTTGTTGCATACTCATACAAATACTACCTAAAAGTGATTGTTTATTCAGGTTTTTATGTCATTCTAAAATAATAACATGGTAACGTACCTTGAAAAATATTTGAGGTTCCAAACAACCTACCAACTGAGAACTCGTAGTTGAAAACATCCCCCCCCCCCCCCCCTCCTTTTCTCCTGCCAAAGGAAATCACATCAACTGTCTCCAGCGAAGGTGGAGAAAATCTTTAGATTAGGCAGCTACCGACTGCAACTGTGCAAAAAAAAAGAATGCCTTGGTAAACACCTTTGTTAATTACTGTGGCAGAGTTTGCTAGCATGAACTGTTAACTTAGCTGACAATGTATTGTGTTATGTGTGAAGGCATTGTTTCGTGGCCAAAACTGTATCTTTCTTAATCCCACATTCAACATAAATTTTGACAAGTGTCTTTTAATAACACGGGGTTAGCTAACCCACAGTCCATTGGCCTAATGACAATCAGTGTCACGTCTCTGATGGGAAACATTTGTTTCTTCGTAGAATTGATTGATATGCTTTTGAATTAATCAGTTTTTACGTAATAAACGTAGTTCGTAATTTTTTTTAACCATCTCAAATTTTTTCACATGGCAAGGTGAAAATAATAGTTTATCAGGCTTGCCCCACTTTGTAATAGTGTAGTATAGATAAACCGGGCCCAGCTTATGACCGTCTAGAGAAAATAATTTGTTTTCTTTATGCTGGGGACCAAAATTTCACTATTACTAAGGCACTTCGCTTCCAAAAGTGTTCAAAGTCCTTTGGAGCTGCAAAATTTAACACTAAATGTGTACTGTGAATTGTGGCTAATGTTTTAATAAGTTCAATATAGTTGTTACCAATATACTTTTACAGTGGTGTATCAAGAAACTTGCAAGTGGAAACATTTCTATAAGCCTCTACTGCATTAATTTTTTTACCTTTATGGAAAAAATATATATTTATCATTTACAGCAAAAATATTTTTAAATTTTTAAACTTAATTTTTAAATTTTTTACTTAATAAAATTGAATTGTGTCATGTAAGTCACAATATGCAGTTATCGGAAAATAAAAATAATCTAATGTAAAAATACCTACAACTAAACATTTTCGTCCAGTAAATAATATTAATTAACAATAGGTAATATACACAAAACACTTATATTTTTGTTTATGTAATGATCATCAGGGGCTGCCAGAAATGGTTTCTTTAGCTTGTGCCACATATGGAACCCCATGCAGCTTCTGTCCTGGAGTAATTTCTTTTGTGGAGAAAAATCTAAAATGCTTTATGCCGTATGTGTCACAGTATGCAGTAGAGGGTTAAGTTATTCCCAGAATATGTATTTCCTCCAGTATACATCATCAACCCCTCCCCCTTAGGACCTAGCCCTGCTTCTTCATCGAGCATTACATGAAAGTGGCCACTTTGCTGCTAGATGTGGGGGTGGATTTTTAAATAACTTTAATTACCCTACAGTGCCAGATCTTGTTCACGAATTCATGATTGTTTAAGTTTATCATAAACTGAAATATAACAATACAAGTGGCCTCAAATCAATAATCAATACTGTATTAACGAAGAAAAGGACTTTGCTTACCACATTAAAAAATTTTTTGTTTTAAATCGTAGTGTTATGTGAGGTATAGTTTTTGAAGTAAGGAGAGAATCCTCGTGAAATGTCCTGAATAGTGTGTGGTTGTGTTTGGTGTCAGGAGGCGGAGCGACTGGAGCCCTCGGAGGACACGGCGGGGTACACGTACATAGACTACAGCGAGAAGCGTTCCTTACCCATATCCGTACCTGACTACCACTACCTGGAGAAGAACGGGGAGCGCTACGTGGTGAGTTGGCAGGCCCGTCCCTGGTCGTTGTCCCTCGGGGGGAAGCCTTCATTTCACAGACGAGAGAAACACACCCGGAGTTCCCCCAAGTTCATGCTCGCTTTTTTTTTCCATTCTATCTCATTATAAACCAGTGTGTGGCATTAAATTTTGCGGTCAATTAGGATAGGTTAGCTACATTATAAATACTTTAAAACATTGTGGATGGTTGGTTATATTAGGTGAGTATAGCTACATTAAAAATACTGAAAAATCATTTTATGGTTGCTTAGCAAATAACTTTTTTAATATGTAGCTATCCGGGGCTAGAAAACCGTTTACATGATTTCACAGTATCTTTAATGTAGCTATCCTAACCAAATCAACCGTCCACAAGGTTTTAAAGTATTTATAATGTAGCTAACCTAACCTAATTGACCATTAGTTATCATGAGTTGTCCAAAATAAACATTCATGGACACACTGCAACCGAAAAATATGGTGGTGGCCGCACCAATGTACAGATGTACGTTAATGAATAAACGGCGATTTATCGTAAACGTGTTGGAAAGGGAATATGGGGCGTCCTGAGAATATTTGTTGAAGACAAAGACTTACTAGGTTTTATACGGTATGAAAAATATACAAATCCACGAAGTACGTTTCTTCAATTAGGTATTTTATTCTAAAAACAATTACAAATAAATACAGTTGCCTTCTTTATGGTCTTTCCTTTTATCAACACCGCCATATTTATTTACAATGAAAAAAAAAAACCGAAGATGCACGATCGGGCGTTTGGCTCTCTTGTCTGTGAAAAGAAGGCTTCTCTTGCGCCTGGCCCTTGTGGAATACATTATGTCTCTGGTCGCATGCCCCCGAGTGCGTTGAGGAGCACGCGAGATTAACATATACGTAGAAAGTTCAGTCGACACACATATTGCATGAACACAGCTTTGTCTGTGCTGCCAACTCAGCCGTTTGAGGTTGACGTCGAACAGCCGAGTCATAATAATTTCTCAAGCTTTTGCAATATATATGTTAAAGTATGCTTAAGTATTGTGATGAAAAGGTTTATTAAAAAAACAAAAACAATATAGTTATTTCATCTGTAAGATGATTTAACATATTTTAACACACTTTTATTAGCTTCATACGTATGTATGTTAGTATGTGACGGAAACTTTGAACATGATTTTGACCCCCTTCAAAACGTCGGATTAACTCAAAATTCGGCATACTTATCAAGGACCGATGACAATTCAATATTTTAAACAGTTAGACCCGTTATCCTTACTAGGATAATCAGGATTAGCGATTTTTTGTTTTCCTAAAACTGGTACTTAGTGTTTTTGCGTCAAGACCAAGAAGGGAAACTACCAGGCGCGCCGATCACCTATTTCTCGGATAAGTTACCGACTTAGAATAAACATCAATGACCCCAATTTTATTGAAAATCATTGATTTTCATAGTAGGATATTGTGGTTTATAGTTCTTCAACACGCTATATCAATTATATATTTTAAAAGCAGCCAAACTCTACTCAAATTCACTTTAATAGTAAATTGATGTAATAAAGAAAACCTAATTAAAAAATGAAAAATAAATAATAGTTTAAAAAAACAAAAAAAAAACATGCTTTTATAGAAAATTTGGCTAAAAATGAAAAAATAAATAATAGTTTAGAAAACAAGCAAAACATTTTTTGCATGTTGATCAAACTCAGTAATACTTTCCTCTGCCTCATATCATGACTGTGCAAGTGGGCCTTAAGCTTGGACAACAAATACCAACACTTGTTCCTGAGGCACCATTAGTGAGGCTTTCATTGGCATTTGCTTTTAGTTGTAACTCATGTTATTTTTAAAATTTATGATATTTTTATGAATACTCTTTTAAAATAGAGTACATATATTATTTCGTGTGTAAGAAGATAAATTTTTTGTAGTGCTTGTTTGGAAATATATAGTATTATTTTACTGTGTTTCAAGTTGTAATTTCAAATGAAGTTATTTTTCATATGCAAATTCTGATATTAACACGCTGCAGTACCAGCTTTGCTCGGGCCACTAATTGATGAAGTTCAAAACTAAACTTTTGTTAGCGACGTAAGTTTGTTAGCTGCTGCGAGCTTCACTAAGCTGTTGGGTTTCACCAAGGAGAAGGATAGGAAGTTGCCAGTGCTTACTGTATGACCGTGTGGCGGACACAGAGAAATGACACACACTCACTGTTTGTATGTCTATGACCTATGGTTTTCTTTTATAGAAATTAGTTCGAAAAGCCTAATATGTCCATCAAGTTCTGTCCCTGCCTGAACACGCCCGAATATTCACCTTCGGCCGACCTCTGGATTTGTTTTATTTTTGCACAGGAAAAATGAATTCAAATATTAAAAGTGGTCGGTTAGGTTAGCTACATAATACACTTTAAAACACTATGGATGGTTAGTTAGGTTAGTATAGCTACATTAAAATAAACAGAAAAATATAAATATATATATATAAATAAACCCGAGGTTGGCCGAAGGTGAATATTCAGGCGTGTTCTGGCAGGGACAGCACTTGATGTGCATCTCAGGCTTCCCGATTAGTTCACCCATGGCGAGTGGATGTACGATATAGAAGTTGATGCGCTGCAGCGCCATCTAGTGTAGAGTTACAAAAAAAAAGGATAGCATAAAAACATTCCTGAAAAAAACACTTAAATGTGCCAACTTCCATGGTGATCTGTCAAATGGTGTTGAAGTTTATCAGTTTATCAACATCATAAATACAAACCAAAATACATTTTATATATATATATATATATAATATGTGTGTGTGTGTAATAATAAAAAAAATGAAATTGGAAAGCATTATAGCAAAAGTAAAATGAGTAGTTAAGCAGTGCTTAATCAATTAAGAAACAGAGTGGATTTATAAAATCCATTTTAACTATAAGTAATTTTTCAAAGTTGAAAAACACATTTTAAATGTAAGGGGTTTAAAAGGTTTTCTATAAAATTTTGGGATAATCTTTACTTGGCATTTTTGGACGGTGTGCGCTTGTGCCGGCAGGTGTTCAACATCTACATGGCGGGCCGACACCTCTGTTCGCGCAGGTACCGCGAGTTCTCCAACCTGCACCTCAACCTCAAGAAGGAGTTCGTCGGCTTCAACTTCCCCAAGCTGCCCGGCAAGTGGCCGTTCACGTGAGTGCCCCCTCCCCCCTGCCTGTCCCCGGTTCCTCCTGCAGGGGAGACGACGACCAGGTCGCGACGGACGGACCTGCGTGTCACGAGTCGAGAGACTCGGGGGAGGGTATCGGCCATGGCCCATAAGTAGAGACCGGAAAAATTCGCGAATTCATTTCGTGATAGGCTAAAATACAGTGCTGCATCTGCTATTGGCTCACAACTCACCTGGATGACGCTGGACCAGTGAGAAACGCCCGACCTAAGGCTTTATCGAATCACAGGCTGCTACGTTGGGACGTCTCACAAGACAGCCAGCCAATGAGTGGGTGGCATTTGACTGAGTGTACGTAGAACTATGGAGTTCATCCTGCAGGTCATTGAACCCTCGAATTTTTCCGGTACCTACCTATAAGTAGAGACAAGATTTTATGGGGTTACAAAGAAGCAAATTTTGTCATTAAATATAGTGGATTTCTTCATGATCCGTCATTAAAAATTAAAACACATGTAATAATAAGTACATAATCAAGCACAACTACATTGATCAACTGCTTTAACAATTCGTAGTAATACATTTAAAATGTGTACAGTAAACAAAATTATGCGTGTTTTTTTTGTGTGAAAGTGTTTTTTGTGTGTATGAGTGTGTGAGTGTTTTTGTGTGCATGAGATGTGTGTGTATTTTTTGTGTGTGTTTTTTGCGTGTGAATTTTTTTGCATGTGTTTGTTTTGTGTGTGTGTGAGGGTAAGTTAAACAAATATCTGCAATTAAAATATTCAATAATAAATAAATCAATATGATATGTTAAAAGCCCAGTACATATATTTTTTCTTGTGATTTTGTCTGTAGGTCTTTATTCATGTCTTTAATGTTTTTTTTTTTTTTTAAAAAAGACATAGATTCTAACATAGAATAATTCCTGCCCCCTGCTTTTAATTACCCAGTAACTGAGATGTGTTATGTTGCAGATGTTTTCGTAAAGTTTCTTGATTAATTTATATTTATGTTTTTTTCTTTTATTTGCATTGTCATTTAAGGTCTTTTGTTTGTGCTTAAATAATAATTATTAATTTTGGTTAGGTTTTATTTAAAGTTGGATGTAGTTTTTTATGTAATTATATTATTAATTTTTCTCCATTTTTCTTGTTCAGGTAAAATTAACATGTGTATTAATTGCATTTTTGCAATTTTAAAGCATTTTCTGGTTAGTGAGGCTGTAACATTGTTGGAGGTTCAAAAAGAAAGGAAGACACAGGCCAGACACAGGTGCGACACTCGGTCGCCAGCAAGTTATTTTTCACGCATCAAGTTAGTGCGTTGTTGGGAAAACCCAGCACTTACACGCATAACTGCGCAACAGTGGACTAAAACATTTACTGGGTGTTGTCTTGCCAGCAATTCAGGACAAACCATGCTGTGGTGTGATGTTACTTTCCAAATTTTAAGGGAACCAATTTTAGAAATGCGCCTTCCATGTATGGCCGTGTACTTGGTTCTGTTTTGTAATTGGTCAGGTGACACACGGTGTTACCTCCCCTTTGTTTTTACCTTTGTAAGGGAAGACAACTTCGTTGTTCAACGATATGTCACTTGATTGTCGCCGCGTATGGTTGCATCGTCGGTAGCTCGCGAAAAATATGAATTGATATTTATGAATAGATGATTTCACACCTGCTGGAGGGGGCCAGGCAAAGTTTTTTTTTACCTTTTTTTATTTTTCGTTTGGACTATTTTTAAATTGATATTTGGTCCTCAGGGGTCGAATTTGGTCCAGGGTGACTCGTCACTCTCCCGGGACATATAAGCAGGATATGGTATCTTATTTAAAAGCTTAAGAAAGGGACTTTAATTTTTTTTTTAACCAATCAATGAGCTACGACCTACAGTGTACATGTGAAATATCATCTGGACCTGTTAAGTAACTGGTGATCTGCATTTTGTTTTGAGAAAAAATTCATAATTAAACATAAGACTGCTTTAAAAAAAACTCTTTTATTGTAAATACAACGAATTACCAACTTTTATCTTAAAGGGAATAATTCATCCTCAATGTTGGCAACAAGACAAAAACCAGATTTCAAAACCATCATATGTAAACATCATAAAATTTCCAGTGATTAAAGTATCTTGTTACTATTCTGAGTTGTTTAGCCGGGCCAACCTGAAATGTAACAAGGTGTTGTTTTACATAGTACCTAACGTTTGAGGTTTTTAGATAAAAATTTACACTAAAGATTTATGAAATGAATTGTAAATTTTTGATAGCTATGATAAGGTAATTGAGTTGAATTACGCTACTTTTAGGTGTTATGTGTTGTTATTGACTTACATTTTGATGTTTGGCAGGCTATTAACTTTTATTTCGGTGTTTGACAGTGGATTGAATCAATTTTGCTGTTATTTCGGTTTTATCGTTATTCACCATATAATCTTGCCTCTACCTGTAAGGAACTATCGTGGTGGAGTGTCTTGGGAAACCACGGAAAACAGAAATCGGGCCCACACAAACCCAGGTCCTCCCAATGCGAGATCAAAGTTTTACTGTTGCGGCATCTTGCTAGGCCACCTCGTTCAACTCGGCGTAAGGGGCCCGCCTAGTCAGGGGGGTACCTGTGTTTGTTCGCTGGTGCTTCTATGGTGGTATCGCTTAAAAATGCAAGGCTCTGAATTGATGCCCACAGTCTTCTCATCGTGCATAGGATAACCATGTCATGTGATTACTAACCATAACATTATATGGCGGAGAAATGAAGATACAGGTGTAATGCAAGTCTCTTCATGCCTAAAAATTATGATAAAAAACATGTGTTTTACCCACTTTCACTCTCCAAAATATACAGTTTAAAAACTAAATCCAGAAATAAAACTACTCATTGTCTCCACCTCTCTTGCAGACCCCACTCGTATATCTTGATCAGTTTTCAAATAGGCAAGCTTTTTTCTGAATCTCAGCTCACCGTATCTGTGCCCGGGTAGGCGGGATTCTGTAAAAGCCTTGTCAGTGCTCTGGCAGTTGTCAGCTTGGTTTGGGATGGACAAGCGGCATTGTATCTTCCACTTTGACCACTAAAGGTTTCACTAAACACCAACAATTTCCAACTCAGCACGGGCCTGAACAGACAGACTTGTTACCCATGAGCACCTAGAGAGTGGCGTGAGGTTGCGTGGATGTGGGACAGAGCCAGAATGATGATTGTTGCGGAAGGGATGGGTTGGGGGGGGGGGGGGGGTGGAGAAGCACAATTGGCTCAGGTCTGCTCGTTCCTCATTGGAGAACAAATCACATTTGTATTCGGGTGGAGTCAAACCCAAATCAAATTGGAGGAAGGCGAGGGTTATGCCAATGCAACTCGTCTAGGTCAAAATAATTCTTTAAAAAATATTTAATTTGTTTGGTTTTTTTCTCAAAAACTGAACATAACTCTAAGCCAAGGCCACACAGGAAGCTACGCTATGTTCGCTGCGACCGGTGGCCAGACGGATCACTCTCGTTCGGGAAGACGCATGCTGTGGGTTTGGAGTGATTATTCCGACGATGACAATGTACTGCTGGCTCTTGCAGTATGTGAGTGCATGAAGTTTATCTAAAAAGTAAAGAATTGGAAGAATTTCATCATTTGATGAAGCAGTTGCTTGTGGGGACGAAAACAGATTACATAGTGAATCATTTCAGAAAAAATACAACTCAGTTTGATAGCATTTCCTTGAAATAAAATCCCTTCTTCCATCAATTTATTCCATAAATATGGATATTTTCATACTTCTTCCATGAACTTTTCCGTCGACATGACATCATAAAAAGCAAACACAGAAGTACAGCCCAATTCTGCGCAAAAAACAGATGTTTTTGGTTACTTGCGCATGTGCAAAGTCGGTGACGTTTAGAAAAAAAATAGTCGACAAACAAACACTCGGCGACGTCTCCAGGATCGCCAACTTAGCAAACATGGCAAACTTAGCTCGGTGTGGCCAGCGACACTTGAGATGCAGCTGGCTATATTTTACTCGCGTAGCGAACATAGCGAGCTTAGGCCCTGTGTGGCTGAAGCTTTAAGCGTACTCTGCATGCATGCTCTGACCTTGCCATAGGCTGTGAAGAAATGTTAATTTTTACCCGATTTTAGAAAGACGCACGGGTGGGGAGTTAAAGAGGATTGCTTTTAAATTTGTGAATTTACTGAGCACCTGAAACACATACTGGCATTGCATTTCTTAGTGATGGGTTGCTTCTTGGATGTGTGTGGATGCTGGGGGGGGGGGGGGGGGGGGAATGATGGAGATGTCGACGTGCAGTGATGAGCAGGAGAAAGAAGGTTTTTGAAACGCTGTTGTTTGTAAGTGTAGAGAGACCAACACGCACGCACACCTACTGTAGTGATCAAGGCCTCAGAGCAGGGGCGAAGCCTGGGAGGGGGGGGGGGGGGTCAGGGTTTCAAACCTACCCCCCTACCCCCCACCAGCACCAAATCTTTAATTAAATTTCTTATTCATCACTCAAATTTTCATATTAGAATTAATAAAAAATTTTTACCATTACAATATTTAAATTTAAGTATCGAAAACTGCTAAAATAGCACTATTTTACACCTTAAAATCCAAATTTTCCCCGGGGGGGGGGGGGGGGCATGCTTCTCAACACCCCCCCCCATGCACAAATCCTGGCTACGCCACTGCCCCGGAGGCGGAGCGCAGTGAGGGTCGGGACGCGGGAACATGCGTGTCCGTGCGTGCGCAGGCTGAGCGAGCAGCAGCTGGACGCGCGGCGGCGCGGCCTGGAGCAGTACCTGGAGAAGGTGTGTGCGGTGCGCGTCATCGCGGAGAGCGACGCAGTGCAGGAGTTCCTCACGGACGTGGACGACGAGCAGGTGAGGGCCCCCCCCCCCCCTTCCCCTCCCGCTAGCGTGTACACCCACGCCTCGGCTGGGACTCGCAAACACAGCTCCAGGGTCACAAGTTCTGAACGCAGACAGCTAGAAAACTGATGTGTACCACAACGCCGAAATACAGTATCGCCGAAAAATGTAGCTGCGGAGGGGGGGGAGCCACAGGAGCAAAATGAAAAACAACTGAATGAATTTATGTGCTAACCTTACCTAACTTAACCTTTGTGGCAGTCCTGCAATGACATTTTTCGGCGTTAATGTATTTCGGTGTTGTGGTAATTCGGCGTTGTGGTACACAGCAGTTTTCTAGCTGTCTGCGTTGTAGTCAATTTGGCATTCGGCGTTATGGTTTTCGGCATTATTGTACGTTCGGCGTTGTGGTGCGTCCCCGCTCGCCTAATGTCTGGCAGTGGTGTTGCGTACATGTACACCCACGCCTTAGCTGGGACTCGCAAACACAACTCCAGGGTCAGAAGTTCTGAAAGCCTCATGTCTTTTGCAAAGGTATACAGTGCTGAGCAGTCATATTATTCACCTTCTCCCCACGGTGATCTGGGTTTGATGCCCGGCAGTGTCTCTCCGAGATGGCTCACAAATGAAACGTGGCAGACATTTCAGTGAGCTGATGGGTTTTTCTCTGCGTGCCCGTTCTGCTCTATCCACCTACACCCACTCCATTCAAATCTCATCATCCCTCATCATCATCTATTGACCCTGATGTTGACAAGATGTTAAGCTTTCATTCGCCACCCGTTCATTCACTCATTCAGTCAGTTAATCATTGCTAGTTCTCCTGTCATTCTTTGCCTCTGCAAGTGTTTTATTTTCAGTCCTTGGTAGGCCTGTGCAAAGCTTTGGCTATGGGAGTCAATTGAAGCTCTTTTTAACATTCTAGTAACTTTGTCAGGAAATGTGTAGTTTTGGTTGTGATGCGAAGCTTCGCAACTGATTTGAAGCTTTCCATTTGTTGTAAAGCTTTAAAACATTAGAATCCTTAGATTTACTCATGAAAATATTTAGTTTTTTTTTGTGGTATATACATATTTGGCTTGAATAAAGTTAGTTACTTAAATAAAGGTGGAACTTTGCTTTTATGTATGTTAAATTAAACATGGTGATTTTATAATTTTTATTTAATGATATTATACATAGGGTTCAACTGGTTAACCACTTAATCAGATCAACAATTACAAGTATTAAATGATTTTTTTTTTCCATTTGATATTTGCTTCACATCAAAAACCTAGCATTCGCACACGCCTAGTCCTTAGTTAAATAGTTGTCTTCGTTCTTCAAGCCAAAAAGATTAGTTTCATTTCAGGTTTACCTTTAAAGCTTACACAAATTACATTGGATAGTTAAGATCATCACTAATGCTGACCCAATAAACATGTGCTTGCATAGTGGTTGTAATCAGGTTGAGTAGTCTTCCATTGATTTGTAAGAAAGTGAAAAATTTACTCAGTGCAGCACGAAGTTTGACTACCTTAACTGTGGGTGTGAGTAACTGTTAAATTATGTTCCAACAGGTGAAGACACTTTTTAAGCAACACTCACAGTTGTGAGTTTTCGTACTTAGTGTCTATGTAAAAATAAATAAAACTGCTGAAATAGTTTTAGTCATTTAAGTTAATTGTAACATTTGATGTTAGTAAATAACCATTTATAATATGCCCTCTATAATTTTCTTAGTGGCGTGTTTCTTTTACTTAGATTAAATAAAGTGGATGGCCTGAAAATGTAGTTTGTTCCTTTGAAATTATTCAAGTGTAATTTGCCATTTTCTTAATTTATCCAAGTATATTTACTTTTTGTAACAGTATTGCCATGTTCCGGTGTGCCTATCGTCTGTGTGTTGTGCGCATGTGTGCCCCTGAAGTGGCAGACGGACCAGTAAACGGTGCCAGTGTAGACATGACGGTGTAGACAGGGCCGGATTTAGCGGAGGGCAACCGGGGCAAAAGCCCTGGGGCCTCCACAAACGGAGGGCCCCCACAATAGAGACTTCGGAAAAAGAAAATCTTTCAAATTCCGACAAGTAAACACTAGTAAACATCTTTTCCTTTGATATTCTTTTTTCCGCTGTTTTACCTTTACCTGCAGTACTTTGTACGTACATGATTATATTATTGTTAAATATTAACAGAAATATTCATTAACACTAAAATTTAATTTCATATAATTCTTGTCTCCAATTATATTTATGTTTGTTTTTTTAAATACTAGGAGAATCTACTTGATTTCACATAAAATTATTTATTGGAAAACTCGACTGAAAAAAATGGTTCATTTTATTTGGGAAATAGTTTGTGGCCAGGGGGCCTCCGCTCCTCTGTTGCCCCGAGGCCTCCAGACCTCTGAATCCGGCCCTGGGTGTAGTGTGTGCTCGGAGTGCCCCGGTGGGAAGGACCTTGTGGTCTGTGCGTCAGGGGGGCGTGTCCCCGGTGGACCTGAAGATACTCCTGCCCGACCGCGAGCTGGTGGTGGTGACCGTGAAGAAGAGCGCCAGCACGGAGGAGGTGTACCGCGCGGTCGTCGACAAGATCTGCATGAACAAGAACACGGCCAAGTACTTCTACCTCTTTGAGATCGTTGAGTACAACTTCGGTGAGTGCCTTCCTCGCTCGTCGCTTGGGGCCGCGAGTCAGCGAGTCGAGCAGACGTTTTCTGCAA
The DNA here is from genome assembly GCF_032445375.1 of Bacillus rossius redtenbacheri. Classification (NCBI taxonomy): domain Eukaryota; kingdom Metazoa; phylum Arthropoda; class Insecta; order Phasmatodea; family Bacillidae; genus Bacillus; species Bacillus rossius. The sequence continues at coordinate 4,981,529 of NC_086330.1, read as the reverse complement.
ACCTTCTCATAGTTGAACAGATAGGTGGAAAAAGGTTAATATTCCATATATGTATACATGTTTTGAGAAAAATATGAAAAACTGATTTGTACGAAAACTACAGTTTGGATCAAAAAAACTCCACGTATTGTGCAACTGTAGGTGTATTAGTATACAGCAAAAGTACACAATTTCCGAGTCCATAGTCAAAGCAAGTAAAGAAATACGAATAATTGAAGTGCCGGAATGTTATCCTTTTTCCACTCAGCTGTTCAATTAAGGTATTGATAGATGCTTAAAACTCCAGAGGTGGGTGATAACCATAATGTTGATACTGAAAACTTAATACTCTTTTGATTCTTTAAGTAAAAACAAACATACCTAAGTAGTTCATTATTCCTTCAAAAAAAAAATCTGAATGTTCTTGAAAAGTTTTTTACTAAAAATTAATAACTTTTGTTTTAAAATGATGACAAGTGATAAAACTTTTGTTCAAACCATCATGATCCTAGACATAGAGGCTTTCACGTATTCATGCAGTAGCAATGTAGACATTAAGCACGTATGTATACTTCAACGATTGGACTGTATATCTCTTGACATGTCCTGACTGTTCAAAGTTCGTGAAACAAGAAGTGGAGTTAAACCAGTCATGTGCAACTGAGTCGAAAGCGTATCAGCCAGTGAGCACTCGAAAGGGGCTTGACTTTTTATGGAACAATCAAGGGGATGCCTGGCTCTAAAAGCTCTAAAAGCACCGGGACACCAGCACTGAACTTGGATTTGCTGTCTTTGCTTCCGTAATGCATCTCTGTGGGACATAGAGCAGTGATCCTACCTACGACACTATAATTTTAAGGGTGTAGCTTAACAGATAAAATCCCCCTTCACATGTCTGTTATAATTAAAGACCGGAAAAATTCGCGAATTGATTTCGCCATAGGCTAAAATACAAATAGTTATACCTCAGTGCTGCCTCTGCTATTGGCTCACAACTCACCTGGATGTCTCTTGAGCCAGTGAGAAACACCCGACCTAAGGCTGTATTGAATCATAGGCTGCGTATGTCGGGACGTCTCGCAAGACAGCAGCCAATGGGTGGGTGACATTTGACCGAGTGTACGTGGAACTACGGAGTTCATCCTGCAGGTCATTGAACCCGCGAATTTTTCCGGTCCCTAGTTATATTGCAATAAATTTTGTGCCTAAGAATGCCAGTGGAAACACCAGTATTTTTTTTTTCTGTCTCAAAAAAAAATTGTGGAAAATAAAACCCATGAAACCATGTTGCCCTGCAGAGCGGCCCGCTACCTTACTACCGTGCAGGGGCGTAGCCAGGGGGGTTTTTTAGGGGTTCAAACCCCCCTCCCCCTTACCACCAAATCTTTAATTTCTTATTCATCACTCAATAAAATTTCATATTAAAATTAATAAAATTTTTACCATTACAATATTTAAATTTATGAAACCGAAAACTGCTAAAATAGCACTATTTTACACCTTAAAATCCAAATTTTCCCTGGGAAGGACCCCCGGATCCCCCCTTTTAATACGATAAGGGGGGGGGATGCATGCTTCTCAACACCCCCCATACACGAATCCCGGCCACGCCACTGCTACCGTGGCACCAGTTGGAGGCGAGTGTGAGGCGAGCGTGCGCGGGGGATGTTGTCCGGCAGAGCGGAAGCTGCAGCCGGCGGAGTTCCCCCACAACCTGTACATCCAGAACTACAGCACGGCGACGGCGACGTGCCTGTGCGTGCGCAAGTGGCTGTTCTCGCCGGCGTGTGAGCTGGCGCTGGGCACGGACGAGCAGGCGACGGTGTTCGTGTTCTGGCAGGCGGTGGACGAGGCGAACCGGGGCCACGTGCGGGCGGGCGACCGCCTGTACCAGCTCAAGGCGCTGCAGGACGTGTCGCGCAAGCACGAGGTACGAGGAACATTCACACGTATCTAGTTCATACACTCAGTAAAGAAGAAAACAGGGGGTTTGTCCGTAAAGTCGGTTTACGGACGATAATTTTACGCGATAACGCCATACGAAAACATCAACGAAAAAAATTGCATTCGTACTTTTTAATTATTAAAAAATTTTACTTACGAGTTTTTTTGCAAATTAAAATTAAAATTAATTTGTTCGAATATATAATCCACGAACAATTGGTCAAAAAGTCCGCCCTAACCTGTTTTCGATATTGTGGAAGGTTTTCTCGCAAGGTGGTCGGCCGGTTCTTGCGCACGCTCGGCGGCTCAGGGCGGAACGTGACGATGAGTCGTGCTTTTTCGTGCGTGCAGCCGGCGTTCATCGATTTTTAAGACGTTATCACGTCAAAATATGTTTTTTTACACTTCACAAGATTATAAAAGTTTAACTAACTAAAAATTCACTAAAATATATAATTTAATCGTAGATTTTTTGTTACGTATAAAAAGCATGTATATTCTTTGCTACAGAAAACAATTAGACATTTCTGAAAGTATGTTTTTGCATTATATATGCTGCAATCTTTTCATAAATTTTTTTTTTGTAACGAATTATTTTAAAAAAATATTTGATTTGAATCTCTGAATTGAATATCAACTTATTCAATTTAGAGTTAACAATTTTTGAATTTTTGTATGATTGCTAACCCTTACTAGACTCCCCGAAAAATCATGTATCTTAAAAAAAAGGGCACAAAAGTCACACTATGTAGTATATAAAAAAAAAACAAAGTGTAGAAAAGCTCACAAAAATCTCGATAGTGTCAGCAAAAACCGTCAATATACTGAATTTTATTATCATCTAAATATTTTAAATATTACTGTTAGTGCTTACCTGAAAAATGTTGCACTTTTCAGTTCTTTATTTGTATGTTACTATGTATTATTACGGACAAGATTATACGATAAATTGCAGTAAAACCAAAATAACACAGAAAAGATTGACCAAACACCGCATAAAATCGAAATGTACGATAATACAGCATATACCTAATACAGAAATAAAGTTTTATTGTAGAATTAAATAACATTGAAGTAAAACTGAATTTAAATTGTAAAAAAAGTATTCTTAATGTTGGAAATCCAAAGAATATATTTATTTCCAGACAAAAATTTTTACGAAGGTGCGTGAATCAGAAAAAACTTATTTTATTTTATTGTGAATCCTTTATTGAATCACTTTTAAACCACAAATGATCACTAATATATTTTCATTGTTCTGGATGTATCTGTTTCAGGCCAATTACATAATTACAAATTATTGTATTGTAAATTTGCAACATATGAATTTTAACGCTGTTTTGGTGGAGTAAGTACATATTACAAAATGGCTTTTATAAAAATAAAATCAATAACACTGAAATCCTGTGTTTTAAAAAACAAAATTTTGACTTAAAAATAAAACCATAAAATCTTGTCTCTAATGTATTTATGTAATGCAGTAGGTACTGAATGAAATCTAAATTTTGTTTCGACGTGATAACGTCTTATAAATCGATGAACGCTGGCTGCACGCACGAAAAAGCGCGACTCATTGTCATGTTCTGCCTGAGCCGAGCGTGCAAGAACCGGGCCAACGACCGTGCGAGAAAATCTTCCATGATATCAAACAGGTTTAAGGCGGGCTGTTTAAAAGCAGCAATTTAAAAAAAATCGATGTGACGTTATCAGGTGAAATTATCGTCCGTAAACCGACTTTACGGACAACCCCCACCCCTTTTTTTTTAAATCTAATTTATTTTTCCAACGTGTGTATTGTGCAGCGTAATTCGTTATTGCTGTCCAGTCCTGTAGTTTGCTAGTATTGGCTTTTTACCGACGGAGCTGATATTGCTGATTGAAGTTGCGCACACATTGTAGTTGTAGTTGGTGCTGGTGAGGAGGCCTCGTGACGGACGTTGTTGCAGTACCTGCGGCTGGCGCGCGAGCTGGCGGGCTACGGCGAGGTGGTGTTCCCGCACTGCCCCTGCGACTCGCGCAAGGGCGGGCACGTTGTGGTCAGCGTGGGCTCGGCCGCGCTCAGGCTCCAGGCGTGCCGCGAGGACGGTGTGCTGGAGGTGAGGCCCCCTCGACCCCTCGACACGCGCCGTTGGGGTCCAGCTGTGTCGAGATTTTCGCAACCCTGGAGATGTCGGGCGAAATGCCAGCGACTGTTTCTGAAACCTCTGGCACAGCTAAAGGGTCTGACCATTTCAGATACAGTAGAACCCTGCTATAATGTTTTTCAAGGGGGAAAAAGAAAAAAAAAACATTATAAGCAGGAAACACTAATTTAGCACTCAATAGTATTTTAAATGTTTACTGATGGACTCATTAGGCGAAGTAAATTAATTTCACGTCAATATATCCCAATATGAATTCCTATATTTTTAACCTACTTGTTAAACTCCGTACATTCACAAAAAAAACCTACATCATATTTGTGAAACAATTTATTTTTAGTTTATAGCACTTAGTATGAAATTTAATACTGAATATTGTAAAACTATGTAAGAACATGCGTCATAAAACAGGATTAATAAGCAACGGAAATATTTACTATGTGTTATTGTTTCCCTAGGTGAAAATGCCAATAGACACAACACTGCAAACTTGAGTGTATGGTACTGAATGGAATGCTACAGTGCACAGGGTTAGTTAATTAGCCAGTGCTCACTGGGAGCACCAGTGTTCTGGTGCACTTCCATTTTGTTTTCGCACACAAACCTATTTGAACAATCTATATCTTTGGTATAAGACTGTAAACATAAACGTAATTATTATGTGTTGATCTTTTTTAATTTAATTGGTTGAATAATGGTTGGAATAGTTACATTTATAAAACCGTTTGCGCCACATACTGGATTCAGAAAGCAAACATTATTAGCGGGAACAGCATAATTCGTGAAATATTATAAACGGGAAATAAATACATTGCACTTATGGGGAAATTGTCGGGACTTAAAAAATATGGCAATATATGCGGGAAAACATATGCGGGTACATTATAACCAGGTTTCACTGTAATGTCTTTTTGAGGTGTATATTTGGTAATCATTAATTTTCTTTCCAAATACATTACACACGTAGTTTAATGTTCTCAACTGAATTTTTAGTAATAAGGATCATAGGCTTTTTGAGCCGTCCTCAGAACTGGCGTGGCTTGTGAGTCCTGGCTGCATTGAAAGTCGAAAATTTCACAGGTGTTCCAGTTGTCGTTGCAATCACCGTCTTCACGTTAGCAATTACCTACAGAGAATCGTGCAGTGGAAATATTGAAACACCCATCAAAAAATGTGGAGTGGGATGATGGCTGCAAATTTAGCAGTGTGTGGGACACACTCTTCAGATATTAAAACACAGCTATACATCCTGGCGAGAGTATTTAAAGGCAGTTAGTTACCTCAGTAGGTAACTGTTACCCTTACGATAGCAGCTGCAAGGTCGACCGAAATGTCTGAAATCTTTGCCTTTGACGCGGCTAGAACCTACAATCAAAGCAACATCTCACTATTTAGTAATTGTACTTTTTCTTGCATTTACATTTCATGGGCTCATGGTGGGCAAGTGGAAGCCTCCCGGCAAGTTAATCCTTTTGGGTTGAATACAAATTTTTTTTAAATATTGAGATGTGATGGTCATTGCAGTTAATTGGTTTGGGTTTTCTCTGGGTGCTCCGCTTTCCCCGACCCGGTGCATCCTGATTCTGCTTCATCTCGCTATTTCACCTTTCATCTGTCTCTAACGGTTTTAATTTTGATGATGTTTAAAAATTTGATTCAGTTTTACTTTCTGAATTTGATTAGTAGGGACAAGATTAAATGGTTAATCGCAATAAAACAGAAATAACACCACAAAGCTTACCGATACACCAAGTAACACTGAAATGCAAGTTAATGCACCATGAAGCACCGAAATGCAACAAAAAAATATGAAATTAATCGGCATATTTAATCATAACTCAACTCGGATTACAAAAACTTTTTTTTTTATTCATTAAATTCAATTAATGTAAATTTTGGCTTTTTTTTTTGGTATTGCAACCATTATTAATTACTAATTTTTACAGTATGACATTGAAACATTTTACAAATTCACATATACTTGCAGATTTATTTTTATTATACCCAGCAGTTAGACATGTTTATTATATTGTAAAAGTGCATCATGTATCTATCAAAATGAAACAATTTTGGTGAAGTAAGTATCGCTGAACAAATAGCTGTCATATTTTAAAAACAATAATGAAATTGGCCTAAAAAAAGGGTATGACTGTGTCATGGACACGGCCGTGTGTTGTACGTGAATACAAGTACGTAACAGGTAATATTTTCTGTACAAAATATAAAATAAAATATTTTTTTTATTTTAACACCATATATATTCACTGTAACTATTTTACGGTAATGTTTTATATATATGCAATCAACAGATTTTGACGAGAGCTGATGATTTAAACCTAAAAGAACGTTGTAGCTTCTCAGAGTCAAAAGTTAAAGTACTAAATGGAAATCTTGAAACGCAGCAAAATGACCTCAAAATGGCGGCGCTTCCCCCTCCACCGTGCGCGATGCATCGCAGTCCTCACTTAGCGTAACGAATTCTTTGATCCTTTAGCTATCCAGTGGTGTAATTAAATTTTGGATGGAGATGATAGATATGTAGCTGCAACACCAAACTGTGTTCCCCGATTTTGTGGTAATGCGTGTTTTGAATTGCCTCCCACTATGGAAGCAATTTTAAAGAAGTATTCACTTCAATAAAACCATTAAATTTGTTATCTATTGATCAGGCTTTGTTCGTGTGTACGGCTGTGCCCAGGGCGCGGTCGGGGGTCAGGGTGAGTACCGACCAGGTGCCTGTGGAAGTGCGGGGCGGAGACCCCCGAGGGGTACTCGTCCAGAGCGTGTGTGAGAGCCGCGCGGGCGCGCGTGTGTCCCAGTCGCAGGTGGTGGACTTCACGTGGCCCACCATCAAGGAGTGGGAGGTGGACGACGACTCCATGGCGTTCTGCTTCCAGTACCAGCGGCCCGACAAGAACCCGCGCTGGGTCAAGATATTCACCCCCTACGTGAGTACCACAACCCGACGTGGCCACTTCCAGGTCTCAGTTTGAACGTTCGGACAGCAAGTGCTGTGATGATCCCATATTGCAGGGCTACGACCAGGGACATGATTACATAGTGAATAATGATACAGGGTGGCCAGCCAACCGGGAAATCGGGAAATACGGGAAATAGCCAGGATTTCTTAAAAAAACCAGGAATACCTGGAATCAACCAGGAATTTTTATTAGAACCGGGAATTTTTTTTATGAAGTAACGATCACAATAACATACGGCTGTTAAATGAGCACGTTCACCACCCGTCAAAGCACGACAGTGTGCTCGTGTGCTATATTTTGTGAAAGTTAATTTGTTCATATTGCATTTAAAAACTTTTGTAGTACGTAAGAAACCGTTAACAATTCAGACTTCCATACTTATTATGTTTCTGTATTCAAAAGCAACAGCATTTTGGCTGAAAATGTTGTTGTAGGATGGTAGTAATTTCTCGCACGGCATGTTGGTAGCACTAGTTTTGTATGTATATTTGTTTTTACTTTGCACTCATGTTGTTGCGTCACGGTATCACGGATACTTTTCTCGAGTTTTTTTTAAAAGTTTGGTTGTACGGGACGTTGTTTTGAATCTTTTAATCTAACATGTAATTGGCGCAGACTATCAAAATGTCAACGAGTTCGGTCACCACATACAATGACAAATGTACGGAAGAGTTTGAATGGGTGGAGAAAGATCCAAAGTGCGGGACGAACGCTATTTGCAATTTCTGTAATGTTAAAATCTATATCGGTAGCATGGATGGGAAGAAAAGCATTAGCCAGCCACGCAAGAGGGGCAAAACACGTGCGTTTGGTGTCAAGTAATTTTTGTGACTTGAGATTATAAATTTTTTGTTGGTGGTAGGTTTTGTTTTAAGCAAGTTCATTGATTTAATTTTTAAGCCTATAGTTAAGTTGTATATTGTTTAACGGCAATAAAACATCATATTGTGTGTGCTTTGTGTAACAAAAATGCAAATTGTATGCAAATATTGATAAAAACCACCCTTGAAAGAACCTGGAAAAAACCAGGAAACTTTATTATCCTAGAAGAGTGGCCACCCTGTGATAGAACTGAAAAAACACCACAAAACATGACAGTAAAACTTAAACACAGAAATACACCTTTTGGCACTGGAAAGTAACTTAAAACATGAAATGAATCAGCAAGTTGACAACTTAACATTTAATTTGATTTTTATTATGTTAAATTCATTGAATGGATTCTTTTTTAGCAAAAAAATGTACAAAAATTTATGAACTAAATGGATTGTAAAAAAATTAGAATGGTGGATCTTGCATCACTTATCAGTAGAGACCCGGAATATTTCTTGAGTAGCAAGTCTTAAAATCTTGGTATAGAATTGGAAAAATTCTCAAGGAAATATTAAATTTACTTAGTTATAAAGACATGCATACCTAACTACGGATCTTGGAGCTGTCCGGTATTAGTCTATAGTGTATTAGTCTCCGTCCCTGTTTACAACTACAAGTGGTATGTTGTGCGGTACGTGTAACTGTTACTGCCTGTTGCAACTACGAGCTGTGTGTTGTGTGCAGTAAGTCTAACTGTTATGGCCGGTTGCATCTACGAGCTGTGTGTTGTGCAGTACGTCTAACTGTTACTGCCTGTTGCAACTACGAGCGGTGTGTTGTGTGCAGTAAGTCTGTTATGGCCGGTTGCATCTACGAGCTGTGTGTTGTGCAGTACGTGTAACTGTTACTGCCTGTTGCAACTACGAGCTGTGTGTTGTGTGCAGTAAGTCTAACTGTTATGGCCGGTTGCATCTACGAGCTGTGTGTTGTGCAGTACGTCTAACTGTTACTGCCTGTTGCAACTACGAGCGGTGTGTGTTGTGCAGTACGTGTAACTGTTACTGCCTGTTGCAACTACGAGCGGTGTGTTGTGTGCAGTAAGTCTAACTGTTATGGCCGGTTGCATCTACGAGCTGTGTGTTGTGCAGTACGTGTAACTGTTACTGCCTGTTGCAACTACGAGCGGTGTGTTGTGTGCAGTAAGTCTAACTGTTATGGCCGGTTGCATCTACGAGCTGTGTGTTGTGCAGTACGTCTAACTGTTACTGCCTGTTGCAACTACGAGCTGTGTGTTGTGTGCAGTAAGTCTAACTGTTATGGCCGGTTGCATCTACGAGCTGTGTGTTGTGCAGTACGTCTAACTGTTACTGCCTGTTGCAACTACGAGCGGTGTGTGTTGTGCAGTACGTGTAACTGTTACTGCCTGTTGCAACTACGAGCGGTGTGTTGTGTGCAGTAAGTCTAACTGTTATGGCCGGTTGCATCTACGAGCTGTGTGTTGTGCAGTACGTGTAACTGTTACTGCCTGTTGCAACTACGAGCTGTGTGTTGTGTGCAGTAAGTCTAACTGTTATGGCCGGTTGCATCTACGAGCTGTGTGTTGTGCAGTACGTCTAACTGTTACTGCCTGTTGCAACTACGAGCGGTGTGTGTTGTGCAGTACGTGTAACTGTTACTGCCTGTTGCAACTACGAGCGGTGTGTGTTGTGCAGTACGTGTAACTGTTACTGCCTGTTGCAACTACGAGCGGTGTGTTGTGTGCAGTACGTCTACCTGCTGGACTGCTTCGAGAGGATACTGGAGGAGAGCAAGTGGGTGGACACGGGCGAGTGACGCTGGGTGCGACGCTAGGACCCTCCCCAGACTCCAGCCACCTAGTTAGCGTGCCAGCCGCACCTCGCACCACGCACCACCCGGTACTTAACGCCAGACTTCTCCCCTCCAGCCCTCTCGAGTTCTGCTTGCCGTTCACTGTTCCTACCAGCGCGACTTCGACGACCGACGACGGCATCTCGCTCCAGTTTCCACGATGAGCACCAAAATTAATCTCACCAATATTTATCCTTAAGTTGGATTTTTTTTGCTAGTTTTGGTAGGAATTAAAACAGTAACTGTAGGAATGAAACAATTTACTTTTTTTTAATTAGGTGCTGTGCTAGTTAGTTTTCTCTCTTCTCGAAAATCTCATCTACCTTGGAATGACTTGAAGCTCATATATTAGCCTAGGAGTGTTCTGTTTGTTGCTGTAGAGTAATTGGGTATCGAGTCAGCCGGTTTTAAACCGATTGCAGCCACGAGTTTGTAAAATTTAATCTACTGCTGGTGAATGGAAGCAGTGTTGCTGTGTATACTGGTGCATTTAAATGTTTTAGTTAATTTTTTTTTGTGCGGGGAATAACTCGTGTGGCATCACAGGTTTTGTACGCAACTAATGGTGCTTGTCCTGATGATATTTTTAGCACTACTGTTTTTTTCCCCTAATGTTTGTGAAAGTATGTGTATTTATTGTGTGTGTTAGTGACAGACATGTCCTTTTTGTTTGTGTGTTTGAGTTGTGTTTCCCTACATGGCAAGAACCTACTTTTGGGAAGGTAATAAAATTTTGTAGCTAAGCAATTTCCAATTTAATGGCATGACACTGAGGCCACCAATGAACTCAATTCTTCACTCAGTTGTGCATTTTTCAGCCGACATCAAGAAATGACAGTGGTTGAGCTCTTGACTGCATAGTCAGTGTGAAGCACATGTATTCAGGTATTATACAATATTTTCCCTACCAAGATAATTACAAGTGATAAAATAAAAATGTTAGTAATTTCTCTATTTTATTCGTGATACGCTCATTGCATTGATCTGAGGGAGAAAAATTACAAGGTCATTACTAAAAAAAGTTCACAGAAAATTAAGCAAGTGACTCAAAATTAATTTGGGATTGGATTAATTAAGCTTCAATCTTTAATACGTACAGCAGAGTTCTGCTAATCCCGACCGCATGAGACCGGAGACTCAGTCTGGATTACCTAAAGTCTGGATTGAACGGAATTGGCCTTAAAATGCATGTAATACATGTTTTAGGTGGGTAAAATTATTAAACGACTTCTCTTCTCCCCACCCTCTCTTCACCCACCTTTTTCTGCAGTTTTAATTTTCTACCGTTTTATTCTTTGTAAGCTCTTTCTCATCGTAGCCAAAGAACGTGAAAAATTGGTACCTTCTGCTTTTTTTTTTGTTTTTAATTCCCGTTCAGATTAATCAGCTGGGAGTCTCCTGTATTTGCTAACGTACTTTAAATTTCTACCATTAAAAAAAAAGAACTGATGTGGTGGTAGCTACAGGACACGAGTACACGCAGTGAGACAGCAACTCAACTAGCTGTGCTAGAGTAGTTATTGTCCGTGCACTTTGCTAGGTTATGATAGCTGTGTCAGGTACCTAGCGACTCTGTGTGGAAAGGTATATATATGATAGATGGTACAAGGTGAAATTTACTCGGCTGTAGCAAGCTACATTTGACAGTTATCTTTCACTGGTGATGCCATGTATTGTGTTTACTTAGTTTTTAACTTTCTAGTTATGTATTTTAAAATATGATTTCTTAATTGTGTGGATTTCATAATTTTTTACTTTTTTTTTTTTGCCGACAAAATTTCACTGAAATCTGCACTGTAGACTATTATCATACTTTGTTATTAACTACAGACACCTGTTGATGGTAAATTATACTAATGAATGTTACTAGTATATTTGAATAGATTTTGGTGTGTTATGTATTTTTCGTAGCATCGTAATGCCTTCATAAAGGAGATTCTCGCTTTTCACTTCCCCCTTCCTCTCTCTTAAACCCCTTGGGTTGAACACATGAAGGTTCCATTCGGTAGGCACCGGTATGTCGGCAAAATTAATCTTGAAACGAGATAACAAAAAAAAAAAATTCATGTAAAACCCTTATCGAAGGGAATATTACTGATAGAAATACAGCAAGCTGTTTCACTTACTTATAATTTTTCTGTGAAGTTTCCTGAAGGGAAGGTTATATGTAAATTGTTTCCATTGACCATAGTTCCATAGAGTACAAACTGTTGATGCTTTGTTTGTAAATAGAGGGGCTCTTATCTGTCATAACATTGACTGAGTTTTGTCTGAGTGTGGTCCATGCAGGAAGTAGTTTTTATTTAACTGGAGTAGTTCACTGTAGATATTGTGAAATCCCAATAACAAAACAATCATGAACGAGGTTACACAAAGAGAAGAGAAGCTCGAAGCTGTGTGCATTGTAAAACTGTTTTTTTCATGTTGTATGCTTAGAAGTGTGTGTATGTGTGCATTGTGCCATTCCCGTGTGCTGTTTAGACCATAGTGAGAGTTTTGAATATACGGTATAAATTACTTTTGAATATTACATAGTTGCATTTTTCAAGCTATAGGTAGGCTGCTTAGATAATCACCTATCACTAGAGACCGGAAAAATTCGCGGAATCATTTCGTGATAGGCTGAAATTCAAACATGTGTACAATTCTGCTGGTTCTGCTATTGGCTCGCAGTTAAACTGGAGCTCTCTGGGCCAATGAGAGACTATCGACCAAAGAAGCGCCGAATCACAAGCTACCCAGTGGAGACGCCTCACAATTTAGTAGCCAATGAACACGCGTGTTTACTTGAGATGTGCAGAGGATAATGGAGGCTATCCTAGAGGTCATTGAATCCGCGAGTTTTTCCGGTCCCTACCTATCACCTACTGTCCGAGCCATTTATCTATGATCTAGTCTGCCTTGGTAGTCTGCCTATCATGTAGTCTTCAGAGGCATTATATCACCTAATCTCACTAGTAGTTCACCTATTTGCCATTACCTATTTTGCCTGGACATGTTTACCTATCAACTATCACCTAGTTTGCCTGGGAAGTTTTTTATTACCTTGCCTAGCACCCAGTCTGACTAGGCAGAGTATCTATCGTCTTATCTGCCGAGACATTCTACTGATTAAATGGTCTTCACAGGTTGTCTCCTTAATAGCGTCTCTCATCCTTAGATTGCAGTGTTCGCTTTAACTGGCATTTACTCTCTCTTTCCCATGCACAATGTTTGCCCTTGGTGCTATCCTTGTATCTGTGCACTCTGTTGCCAGATATATGCCATAGAGCACGAAAGGTTTAAACAACTTTATAATGTAATAAAATTTTTTTTTTTAATGGTTATGAAACCATGTATTTTGCAAAAGAAAATTGGATTTAGAATTTTGGAACTACATTTTCGTGTTGTGTTTCATCATGAATCTCATTTGATAATATTAAATTTCACTTCTAAGGAGATGTAACTGAGAGATGCCATTTTAGTTTGAACTTTTTTGACGTGACAACGTCTAATAAATCAATGAACGCCGGCTGCACGCACGAAAGTGTTCCACTACGGATATCCCACTACGGATGTTCCTGTTTGCTCATTGTACGCATGCGTGGCATCTCTCTTCATGCTCATTGTACGCATGCGTGGCATCTCTCTTCCACTCGATTGGAACAACCATCGATTTGACTTTTCAATCATATTTTCGTCGTTTGAATTATTAATATTATGTAATTTAACGATCGTCCACCGATTTTCAGCACAATCGGTACGGTTATTTAAAAGTAATGTTGAAAATTCAAATACGTTTTGAACCAACAATGGTGTTTTACAGTTACACATAATTCAAATTACAACCGGGATCTTTTGCACAATGTTTTAAAAAATATTGTAACACCTTATAAATAAGTTTGGTGTATTTGGGATGCGTATTTGTTATAAAATTGAGTTATTAAAACGAAATAATATTATTCCCCTATCGTGAACAAAATTTTTATAAAGGTATATATAACATCTAAAACTTTCAATTATCAAATATGGCCTCGTGGCTGAGCGGTCAGCGGCGCTATTTTCTAATTGTTAGGTGTTCAGTTTGAATTCTGGCAGGTGCGAAATTTTTTTTTCAACTTGTAAAAATAAATATGGTGCACGTAACATTTCAAAAGTAATAAATATATTTGAATAATGAATGCAAATAAAAGTAAATTTATCAATTAAATTGTACATTTCATTTCACTCCTTTGTATTCATACAAAATTGTGATAATTCAATAAAAATGATTCAATTTTATTCATAAAAGTATGCAGAGGTATATTTTATCATACAAAAGATAGAAAAATTAAAAAAAATTCTTCCTCAAAGAATATAATATTTTTAATGCCTAAATGGTTTGGTTGCAAAAACCTATTACGGCTCAGTCTCAGGCCGAATATGATATTTCCTTTTCTTCTGGATCAATCATTTCATCAATGTTTTGTTATGACGTTGTCACGTTAAACTATCGTCCGTAAACAGACTTTACAGACAACCAATTTTTTTTTTTAATAAATGTTTTATATAATTTAGTATCAAATATTTTGGCTCTGCACATACCACATAATTTAATAGTGCCTTGTTAATACTGACTGGATGCTACAAATAGTTTCTCCTGTGAAATAATAGTTTGTGATTAGCATTGAATTCCTTTTTTTTTTCCCAGTATGACTGCAACAGTAATAATACTGTTAGCATACACTATTTTCTGGTGGTGGAAAAATCAAGTCAAATTAAAAAAAAAATAAACTTATTGTAGTTAATGATGTTAATGCCAAATAAAATTGTTAATGTTAATGAGAGTGGTTGTATCTGTCTGGCAACACTGGGTGACATTTACTCTGTACTACTGTATTGCAATCTAAGCCTGATGCACACTACAGGCAGTATAGTTACCATCTTGAGTTTAACGATGTGAGCACATTTTTATCATAATACTACCTACATATAGAATTTGTGTTGGTCCTAATATGCCTGCACATTGGAGACATGAACATGGTAGTAAGTGTGGCTCAGGCTAGTGCATCCACAGGGGGGCTAGCAACTGAGAAAACCTGGAAAAGTCAGGGAATATTCAGCAACAGAGAAAAGTGAGTGAATATTCAGCAACATAGAAAAGTAAGTGAATATTCAGCAACAGAGAAAAGTAAGGGAATATTTAGCAACAGAGAAAAGTCAGCAAATATTCAGCAACAGAGAAAAGTCAGGGAATATTCAGCAACAGAGAAAAGTCAGGGAATATTCAGCAACAGAGAAAAGTCAGGGAATATTCAGCAACATAGAAAAGTAAGTGAATATTCAGTAACAGAGAAATCAGGGAATTTATTAGGTAGTCAGGGAAAAATTTAATGACAAATTTTTTTTTTACTAAGTTGATGAAAATTAAACTTATAGCAGAGACTTCTTTGATTTGTACTGGTTCCACGTTCATGCCCTTTCTTTCCTTTCCCAACCCGTATCGAAGTATTACAAAGAATTTTCCCTCCCCTTAATTTTTGCTCATAAATGCCTGTATCGGCACTTTGATTACGCGCATTGACTTCAGTGCTATCAAAGTAGTGCGATAAAATAATTTTTAATTGCAATTTTTAAGTGCAATAGTAAAGTGTGGTATGCCTTTGAGTCACGATTTTGAATTTAAATTGTTGATAGCTATTGGAGACTAAATAGTATCTGTTGCCAGGGAAATATTTTTGTTTCAAACCTGGAAAAGTATGGAAAATTTCATTATTGCAGGTTTTGCTAGCTGCCCCGATCAACTGCGACATTGCGTCAACATGCACGATGCTGAAGTAGCATGCAGCCCGTACGTCGGGCTGCGTGACCTCTTCCGCGACTTCAAACTGTAGAACATACCACAGTTTCACAAATACGGCTATGTTGTGCAATTGTAAGATTATAGTGAAGCAATTATTAAAATTATATAGTCCATTCTTTTTTTGAAGGGCTTTTAGAAAAAAGGTTAACAATAATGTGCAAGTTTTCGTAGAAGTTATGTTCTGAACAGTCATGAAATACGAAGAAGTTTAATTTTAATTTTATAAAAAGCAAATGCAGATAGATTGAGTAGTTTCTTTTAAAAAAAAATATGTGTTTTTAAAATTTTTTTAATCATAAGTGTAGATGTTTTACAATATGATACAAAAAACATTTATGATGGTTGTGTTGGTAAATTTAAAAATAATAATCCCATCTTCTCCCCTTATTTCCCTCCAATTTATTTTATTACTAGTTGATGTTCAGTGTTAAGTTGAGTTTCCTAAACCGGGAAATGGCAGCTTGAATTAGTTCCTCTTGACTGTGTGTTTCTGGGGGCAATTGTTTCTGATGTTTCTTGATTGCTCTGTGATAAAAGGCAGAACGGCCAACTGTGGAATGGCACTTTGCCGTCTGTGTGTGATGAAGAGAAGCTTCACCTGTATATATGTCAGCTGTGTATCTATTCTGTGTCCACTTTGTTACATGTACATAATGTACTCTGTGAATATTATAAATAAGATGATTGATTATCTACATGCCTAATATTCATTATTAATAGCCAGTGAGAATATTATGTATAATACAAATATTTATTTTCGTGCTACGCATATGGAGTATTTATATTTATTTTAGGACGGAACGTTGTTGCTGGCAAATGACAATTGATTGTTCTTTCCTGTAAATGATTGTACAGATATAACGTTTAGAAGTTCTCGCATGGTATGTGCGAATTGTGAGTAAGGTTGCTCGATATTCCTCCACGTATTACTTTTTCTATGATGTGAGTTTTTGTTTGTAGTGAAAAACTTACCTTGTGTAAGTTTTTTTTATTAGCAAATTTATGTTTAAAAATTACATACACATATGCTGAGTTTTTGAAATGACGTTCTTGGAACCAAAACGGCTTGGATTTTGAGGAACCAATGAGAGTGAAGATGCAGTTTCAGCCTCAGCGATGCACGATCCCGCCGCTGCCAGACAGCCAATGAGCTTGCTCGATTGTCCCATGTTGGTTTCATCTGCCAATGGAAACTCTTGTAACTATGGAGCAAAGGCAGTGTATTTTGGGACTTTTTTTTTTTCCAGGCATGGAGTAAAACTCTTACCATGACACTTGCAGTGAAGTTCACTTAGAGATACCACAAGCAACACGTTAGTACATATTTTCTTGGCTGTAAAAGTAAAATGGTTACATACATCGTACAGTAATTATATGGATTTTCTTTACTGTGTGCTCCATTATAAAAGCATGCTGCAAGTTAATTTGAGTTTGGCTCTATGGTTTTTTTTTAAAATTATTTAAAGTATTTTTCACACAGATTCTAATATTTTAATGATTCAGAAAAGGATTTTTGTGATTTTAATTTTATACACATTTTCAACTTTCAAGTAATTTTAGTCCTCACTAAATACTCATAAAAAAGCACTACACAAATGCTTTAGCTGTGACTGCGTTGTCTCAAAATGTATAAGCTTTATTTATCACACTAAATTTAGTTCCTGTGATAATTTATTTTGTACTGTGTGACATCTTTTTTTAGACTGACTTTGTGCATCTGCTGATGGAATAACGTGTAACACTTTTAAGTACGTTGATGAAAATAAACACTTTTAAAATGAATTAAAATGACAGGTATGTTATATTACCCACAAAGTATGTACATTACAATAATAATAATAATTCATTAATGTGAAGTTGAAATCAGTTCTAAAAAGTTAATTTAGCTTCTAAAAAGATGTTGTAAAATGTCAACACAGATTTTAAAATTTTATGAGTTTCTTTTCCAATAGTTATTGTGTTTTAGGCACATTGCATTTGACAACATTTAGCTTGCTCTATGTGAATGTTGCAACTGTCTGTGCATAGTTATGTGGCCATTACTGAAACTGAAATACCGGCATTAAAGTCCGTTATTTTAACATGCTTGGGTATTTTTTTGTTCATTTTTGGTTAGATTCTTATGCAGTTAGAAGCACAGGTAATATAATTTTAATTTTATGCGGGACTTATATTACTACACATGCACATTTACGTAACTATCCATCCGTTACTACTTATCAGAGTTTTGTAAACAGTTTGAGTTACTACAGCTGTTAAAAAGAGTCACTGCAGAATATTGTAGACGTTCCTCTGTGTTGATTACTGCCAATGAAATATTCTGCATTTATAGTAATTCATGTATTTATTCGTGGGAACTGTAGGTTATAATATTCTTATTCAGGATGGAGGCCAATAAAATAATATTTACTGTACACTAATTTTGTTAGGGTTGGGTTCATTGCCAGTTTATTGGCATTACTGCTAAATGAAAGCTAGTATGAGAGTCATTTCTCCTCGTTGGAGATCTAGGAACATTTCACATATAGTAGGTATTCAGGAATGTAATTTGCTATCACGATAACTAATTTTTGTTTGAATTTTAGTTTGTCTTGGCTCTTTTTCACATTGTTTATGTTTTTGCACTTGAAAGCAGATACAGTACACTCCCTATTTAACGCGGTTGTCGGGGGACATAACTTTTACCCGCGTTGTTGCATAACCGCGATGTTTCGATGTGACCAAGGTCAAAAGGCATAAAACACCGCCTGTGTTCTAATAGGTCGGCAAGCACGCACAGTATAGACGGCCCGCCTTTGTGCGGACTTTGCATCCGCAGTTTTCACTAAACTAAAAAATAAAAATAATAAATTTTAAAGATAAATATTAAATGTTAATTTTTTCTTTCCGCATGCCGCGCACAGTTTGTCGCACGGCCTACGAGCGCGCCACACGCCGCCATACACACGTGCGGCACACAAGCTGCTGCCAGTCTCGGGGTGTCAGCCACAGTATCTGCTTCGTCTGAGTGTCCGTAACAAAGTGCAGTGTGTGCGGTTACACACGATTCTGTGGTCAAAGTCTTCTAAATAGAAAGGCCATAGTAAGTAATACTTCAAACCGAATATGAATCGCAAAGTACCGAGTTTGATTGACAAAATAAAAATTCTAGATTTACGTACTTACAGATAGCGTGTCTTTTGCAAAAGTATGCAGCAGATACGTGAAAAACGATTCTAGCATTCGTACAATATAAAATAAAGGATCGTCTATCGTGTAAAGTGGTTAAACTTTGTTATCCATGCTTACAGTAAATTATAAATGGTCACATGTGGGTTACAAAAATTGCGCCAAAATAATTTAAGCGCAATCAGTGGCGCCGTATTAAAAAGTCTGTTAAACGTTGTCTTTACTTATTCCATCAAACGCTGTGTCGAGTTGCTGAGTGTGTGTGGCTCGGATCGGCAAGTGTTATATTCCCCAGCCTCTGGTTAAAGGTCGGGAGGCCGCTACACATAAACATTTCCGGGGCTTGTTTACTACCTCACGGCAAAAGTGGTACAGTATGGTTCACGTAAGTATTGGACCACTGGGAATTCCTCGGCAAAGATTAAAGATTAAAAATACGCTAGCTGATTTACTTTACTATTTAATGTTAAAACATTATACCAAAGTAAAAAGATGAACGTGTATAATACAACGAATAATATTACGTCTGTAGGTTCAAGTTGTAACAAAACATTTATATGTCTCCGCTTGTCAACACACGTGACCACGAGAAGTGTGCAGACGGAAATGAGTGAACTACTCAAGGTCACCAGACTTCCCCCCCCTTTCGGCTTAATCGCTCGCCCCTCTCATCATTGGCGCTTATATTCCACTCCTCCCGTCTACCCGGGTGTCTTGGTCGCATATTCTCGGCTCGCCTCTCCCCTCCCAGCGCTTGCCGTCAACCAAACCTATCCAAAATCAATCCCCAGCCGAGTCACGCTGGATAATGTCGCTGGACGGTGGGCTTTATCGGGTCCCCTGTCCGATGCTTTATTTGTGGGTTAAAAAAAATGTTAAGAACTAGTGTTTCAGAAAATAACACTGGGCTGGATTGGACCATAATTTGAAAACACTACAAGATAGAGGAATAATGTACGGAGATATCTTTTTTAGAATTTCACTGCGGACATTTTCTACGCCTAGGCTTTTTTCTGCCCGATGCTTAGTTTGTGAGTTACAACGCAAAATTATCCTAATCGGCTGTCAACCATTTATTCCATTATTATTACAGTAGAACCTCGTTAATCCGTGACGCGCTAATTCGGGAATCGGATAATCCGGGACGATTTAAAAGTGCAGAAAAAAAAAGAGAAGTAAAAATTGTCAGCGCTTAAAATTAACGTCACGCGGGCCGTCCGCCGGCAAACACTGCAAGCCTTCGCATGGGCCGCCAAACTCTGCAACGCTGTTTGTACCGACCCTTTGTGTCGTCCACCTTTCAGCTGTCACATTTGTCACTCTTTAAACTTGAGGGGGATGTCCTGACTTCTGCTTCCCGTCTCCCTTTGTTTGTTTCCACCCGCCAACGCACGGCAGGCGCCTGGCGAGTGACGTGTCTGGCTGGCATTCGGCTGGACGAAGTGGGATAGGTGGGGGGAGGGGTGGGTGGGGTAACCCAAAATTTATGTGTGCAAGTTCAGCACAATCTTATCTTTCTCTCTTCGGCTGTTGTAAATGACCCTGAACTAATGGCTAGGCAGTGCCGTATTATTTTAAGCCGAGACTAATTCGAAGACGGCCCTTACCGTGAACAGATTATCCGGGTTTATTACTTTTTTTTTTACAGGATTTTAATTATCCGGGCATCGGCGGGTCCCAATTAACACGAATAATGGAGAGTTTACTATTTTTTATCCATCTGCTGCCAAGGCGCAGTAAGCCTCGGGAGATGTTACATCACATGACCTTGGCCTTAACCCAGCTGCACGCCGGTGTCTGAGAAGCTTGACAAGACCTTCCGGGCTTTTAATCGTTAGTCCGTGAAATTCGGTAATCCGTGATTATCTCGGTCCCGACCATCACGAATTAACGAGGTTCTACTGTGTTATTATTATTACTATTCATTTCTGATTGGGGGACATGGTTTGACCCGCGATATACCCGATTCCGCGATCCATCGGGGCGCGGTATACCGGGAGTTTACTGTACCAGCAGAAAGCTATTTCTTTTTGGCCTGTTATCAATATATGTTAGAATTCACAAGAGAGCATCCTGGGTTGCAGTAATTTACACCTTCGCCCAGCCCTGTATTCAAAAAAAGACTAGCACCAGTTGAACTATTGGTCGGTTGGAGTAAAGAGGTACATATTTGGCCACATAGGACATTTTTGGCTTGTCAACGTGTTATACTGCCATTATGCCATGTTTAGAACATATTACTGATGTACAAGAGATCAGTAGAGAGAAGACTGTGTAATCTCTAAATTGTCATCAGTAATTTGAATATTTTTTTTTGTAAAACAAATTGTAATTTTGGATTTCATCTGTGTAAGAGCACAATATCAGTTTTTTAATTTATGTGTTAATGATATGCTTTACCAATGGAATTCTTGTTAGAAAATTTTTCCCATAGGAAAAAATTTGTAAAGTACGTAGTACATGTGTTTGAGCAGTTGGCATTTTTATTGTCCACAGCTGATAAGGAGACTAAAGTTACAGTGTCGTAGGGAGGGTACATTTTTATTCTTGCATCATCATACTACTTCAAATATTATAAATTCAAGAAACGCCACATATGTGAGATTTGCTGTGGTTCTGAAGGCAGAGGAACATTGCTTCCTGATCCTACCAGGAAGCTTGTTTTATTATTATAATTTTGTTCTGTACAAGTATTTTGTGAAATTATCAAACATCATCTTTTGTTTGTCCCACATCATTGGAGATGTTTCTACTGCACCCGTAGCCGCCTACTGTACATTCCATTTCACATTTGTTGGATGTAATGTTTATGTTCCTGCTGCAATAATTATTGTGAAATATGTATGTCTGAAACAACTTTACATTTTATGTACAGTTTTATTTTTTCTGTATAATGAAATAATAAATAAAATTATATCTCAGACCATTTATTTTTACTTTTGAGTAAATTGAGTCTTTTTTTAAGTATCCTTCTTGATGATTTATGTCGAAACTTTGGTTTTGATCCTGTAAACCTTAACATACTAAATGTCGTTTTTAGTTATTGTTTTCCCAGAACCATTGCTAGTGAACTTGACACTTAGCTGTATTCCGTTCCCTCCCTATTTTTGGTCACTTCACAAAAGTATTCAAATAATCTTAGTGCATTTTTTAAACAAAGTACAATAATATACTCATGAGTCAAAAACATTGTAAAATAATGAACACATAGTGAATAAGTGTTAACAAAAACTGGAAATATGATTTGTCAATCTGGTTAGAAAAAAAGTAACATTTTACAAGCTGCCCTCTACAATTGATTTGACGTAGTTCAATACTTTCAATCTGTGGAATTTAATTTTTTTAATTTTTTAAGTTCGTATTAATTTCTGTTTTCAAAAGTTTTAAGAAACTGGGTCTCAATACGTTGTAAAGGTACAAAGTACAGAAATGTTTGGAGCCAGTAGTGTAATCTAAGAGTCTAGAAATGTTCATTTACTTCTGTATTTATTACAATTTTTTTAAAAATAAATTACAATATGTTTAAATAAAAGTGCAGTTACGTTCACTGCATTGTAAAACAGTTTTGTAAAAGATGGCTGGTTATTGTGCTAAAGAGGTAGTATTGTATCGATGATATGTGTTTGTTTGTTAGCTTAGTAGTCAGTATGTTTGCTATTTTTAAAGGTGAAGCAAAGTAGTACGTAGCCATGAACCAATAAGACGTGTGTAAATATGTAGTAGGTAAATTAGGATGGCATTCTATAATGGATGGACGTTGGTGTTCAGTATAGCTAGGAAGTAAAATAAAGACAAGTGTAAATACTTGTGATGAAATTAGGTTAACTGGACTATCCCTTCGAACCTTGTACTGCTCTCTCTTCCCAACGATATTTTCAGCCTATTTTTCTAGCATTGTGTGCTGTCTTTAAGGGGCCCGCCTACCCGGACACACATACGGTGTGCAGAGCTTCAGGAAAAACAATGCGATTTCAAAACTACATGGTACTCATGATATCCGAGTGGGGTCTGCTTACGAAAAGTATTTAAGGGTTCACTGAGGGCCGAAAAGTACTTTTGATTTTGGATTAAGTTTTTAAACTGTATTTATAGAAGAGTTAAAATGGCTTAAACGCATGTTTTCAGAGTAATTTTTAGGCGTAAAACAACAGGTAGAGATTCTTTAAAGCACTTAAGGGACTTGCATTACACCTTTATCTTCATTTCTCAGCCACATAATGTTACGGTCACCGCTCAAATTTCACAGTTATCCTGTGACTACAAGAAGACTGCGCGCCAGTTCAGAGCCTTGCGCTTAGAGGCGACACCGCACTAGAAGCACGAGCGAGCGTCGCACCTATCATCCCGCCTCACTAACACACATACACCCCTGACGAGGCGGGCCCCTTAAAGAGCGCTTGTATTACCCAATTTTTTTTAACCCTACGAATGAATGAAAAATCCTTTGCGTGTAACTTCATAACGTACAGGAACAACAGTTGGATGAATTTCCTTTTAGAAAATGTTGGGAGAAAATGAGCAGTGTATTATGGGTGTGTTGACAGTCTCATCAACAGACTATTTACTCATAAAGTACAATTTTCAGGTCAAGTGCTGTTGAGATTGGAATCTCAAATGCTTTTGATATAATACTATTACTGATTACCAAGTTCTTAAAAATTTAGCCATTTATTATTTTTTCTACACAAATTATGCATCTATTACTTTGAAATAAACGATTTTAATGCAACTAATTTAAAACTAAATATTTAGATTCAAAATGTTCAGCAAGCAAAGAACGTGGTGATGTGCGGTGGTCGGCTGAGAGGGTGAAAGAGGTGTGGCGTGGGAAGGGGTTGCCTTCCCCAGCAGCCGCAGGGAAGAGAAGCAGACAGAACTCGAGTGACAGACTCCATTTGCCCCTCTCCTTCATCCTGCGTCTCTCGTCTGTCACACCCCGAGCTGGGGTTCAGGACTAGTGGGTGACATCGTGGGGGGCTGCGCCCACCTGAGCCCGATATGCCACTACGCCTCCACCCCTCCTATCAGCCGGCGATGTGCGTGTGACTCGTTTGCACAGTGCGCCACGGACTACCACTAGAGGGCGCGGGTAGAGTCTGTGCTCCGTCCCCGTAAACACTAATTAACTTTGTAAACCTTTTCTTTTGTTTGCTTTCCCCATAGTGTACATTGTTTCAGGATCCCTTAAACAGTATAAGAATAATTTTAATGGAAATAAATAATATTCACGACAGACTCGAACTTGCCGAAGGCCAACACATTTTTTAGTATTTTTCCTTGAAATCTTGATGCGTAAAATTATATATATATATATATATATATATATATATAGCCGTCACCTGCGGTCTCGTGATCGAGACCCGGGGCGGTCCTAGTGGTTTTAGTGGCTCTTAATGAAATCTCCGGCGGGCGCCAGGTTAATTCGAGTATTAACCGAGGTGGTCGTGGGTTTTTGCCCCTGCGTGCTCCACTAGGATCGACGGCTGTTGATGGTGGGAGGGAGTCCCTACTTCTAATAAGCACTGGCCCTAAACAGTATAGAAGACTGTTTCCTAACTGTTCAGGAGGCGTTTACGAAATAAAGAAACGGTATTTAGGTGTTGGTTTTTTAATCCCGCATCTCACATAGTTTGGATGGGGACACAAGTTACACAATTACACTTGACAAAAAATACGTTGGCACTACACACACTCGCACTGATAATTAATTACGTGTTACGTTGTGGCATTTGCAAACAAGGTCCCTACATGGGTTTGAGGGTCGTCGAAGAGTTTGGGTGGGTTAACGGCCACTCCCGTGATGAACTGCAGATAGCTTCGTGCTCGGGCTCACCCGTGTGAGTCGCGGGCCCACGAAGGTAATATTAAGAGACAAGTCTTTAAGTTTGTAGTCGGCAGGCGTCTGCTCGACGAATTATATTAAGTTCTGTTCGTGGGAGTCGGCCCGGACCGTAAAGTGACTGCGTCGCGAACCGTTGTTGCGCGACGAGCAAGAATTAACGTGGCCGGGTTAAGCCCTGCACCGGAAAAGGGCACGGGGGCACGCGGGGAGAGGAAAAAGAGGTTTTAATTAATTATGATATTTACCAGTATGAAGAATCAGTAGCACAAAGGTTGAAGTCTCCCCGCGGGATCACACGTCCGCCCCGGCCCGTGAGTAAAACTCTACTGCCGCTTTGTGCCGGCTTGGGGGGGGGGGGGGGGGGAAGCGTCATGACGCGCCGAACTTTCTAATGTGCCGTTATTCCAATTTTATAATTATAATTAGACATTATTTCTAGAACCCTCGTAACTTAATGACATCTGTCTGAATTATTTGGCGGAAGGCCTATAATAATAATACATAAGTTAAGCTGGAGACTGTCTGTCACTTGTTGAATACTCCAGTGGCTATTGGCAAGTAAAAACAGGGAGGTGAATTAGGTTGATTTATGCTGTGGTTAATTATTGGCGGAAGGCCGCAAGGGATGTTCCGAACGTTTATTAATTGCGGTTTCCCACGGGGAAAACCGCTGCACCCCTACGACGTACTTTCACTCTTAAGGGTTGTTTTGTTAAATAAAAATCACTTTATTACTCACAGTAATTAATGAAGCATAAGAACTTTTTGGTGGTGTTGGCATATGGGCGTAATCTGTTTAAACACTCACCGACGTCGACGGTTCGCCTGACTCACGTGACATGGGCTAGGGGTGCGCTCCGTTAGCGGGGTTTAATACTGGCGGGTGGAGGCCGGGCTTTATGGCCTTCGAACGGACGACGACAATATATATATATATGTTTATATATATATATATATTTATATATATATATATATTGACGTCCCTCGGCTTGAGGTCCCCGGTTCCCTGCTTGCGTGAATGTCCAGTTATGCCCGTACTGCTCTGCGGAGAGTGGGTCCAGGCCAACGTGGCCGGGACCGGGAACTGCGGGACCTGGAGGGAGGAGTTAGGTAGAGAGGAATATTGGTAAATTGTTCCAATAACGATTCGGTGTTGACGGTTTTCACGAGCCCCTTTTATTAACGGTTTATGACCCTGCCGCAGCCTGGCGAAATCACCGCGGAACCAGCTCCCATCCCACGGCGACCCAGACTCACGTAACACCGTAAGGTCCGCTATGACGTCCCGGCACGGATGCTGCTTACACGTAATACTAGTCCCGTTAAGTTACACCACGAAGAAGCGCTGTGCGCGTGCGCCCTGTTACGTAACGTATGGTCCGGAATTCTCTGCGATTAACGTCCCTCGGAGACTCGTAAACTCAGTAACGCGGCGAATGACTCGCGGAGGCAGCTTGACTGCCGTACTCGTGAACTGAAAACGAGAAGTGGCCACGAGCTCCGAGTACGCGCCTCGCGAGCAGCGCGGAGCGGCGTACTCGACCGTCCTCGTTCGAGCCCTGAACACGACTGACTCTCCCCGCTAGCCCGCGGGCCGGCGCCCGCGGGTTGCGGGGGGGCGTGGGAGAGAGCCCCGTCTCGCGGCGCGCCAGGCTGCGATTACATATTAGCATACATGCGGAAACACAGAATATTCACAGCTAAACGACACAATAATCACACCAAGTTTACAGAATTAATAAGTTATACACAATATTTACATTCGCGTTGAGGCTCACTGGCATGCAAGGGCGCACGCGGGTGCGTCCCTGGCCGTCGCACTTCACCGGGGAAGGGAGGACGTTGACGAGGCATAACGGCCTGAAGGAGCCGAGGAGACACTTGGGTCGACGTCAATATATATATATATATATATATATATATTTGTCCATATATATATATATATATATATATATATATATATATATTTGTTGCGGACAAGCTTATGCTCTAAATTTAAATGTAATATTGATTAAGCATAAATATGTTAATGGCTCTAACTGGAACGGTTACCTAAAAGTTCTCGCAGTTTTGGCGAAATTGCGCTGACGAACCACCTCGGCGGCCATGTGTCTCCACAGTCGCTCATCACCGCCACCCGAGGTGAGACGCCTTCAACACACTGCAGACTTCAACTTCTTTTTCACTGATCTGTTCATTCCGTCGCTTAATTATTTTAAATCCTGTTCATCTTTCCTGGAGCTTACCTCAGGGGCGCGACTGCTCTCTTAATTTAGATAGCAAATCCGCGTAGCGGAGGTCGGACATTACCGCGAACTAGTTCACCAGGCCACGGGGTGGGCCTGGCCTCGCTCAAGCCATCCGTGCCGTCAGGCGTTTGATCCGCTTCACTTATTTGTTCAACTGTAACTGCTGTAGGAGAGGTATGTGGTGCTGTGGCATGTAACAAATATTGTGCATCAAACTTGAGTGTTCTCGTTTGTGGCCACCCACGTGTGTAACACCTACTGCATGGCAGCGTGCGGGACTCACTGAGAGCTGCGTTCCTCACTGCAGTCTGCTGGGTCCAGGACACGAGCCAGGCCTAACACGGGCGACGTCCCATACACATATGGAACTCTAAGAGAAAATTATCTGTATCATAAGTGGAGGGGAGAGTGTATTGCTGTTATGGACAGATTGTGGTATAGACTGGGTTGTAAGTGCGTCCGCTGGTGCACCAGGTCAGGAAACAGTAGTATTAGTATACTCTCATGCAAATGGAAGATGCAAAACGGAGTGGTGCCCTGATGCGCTGTAGACCCTTGTCTTGTAGTTATTTTTGCTCCATATTATAATTTTTCTATTTCTGATATTATGGAAGTGAGTCACCTTTTATGAAGAGTTGTAAGTTGAATGTATATTAGACTACTCTTTTATGTAGAGTTGTTATTGCCATTTTGTAATAATCTTTATTGTTGTTTAGAATACACTACTTAACCACAGTTCTCTTATTTCTTTTTTTGACGTGACAACGTTACGCTTGCGCCGCATCTATCTCTCTTCCACTCGATTGGAACAACCATCGATTTGACTTTTTCGAGGCACATTAAACTTGAAACATTCCCATTCGTTTCCTACTTTTCCTATCATCGTCCTATCCTTAACAGAATAACACAGATTGGAAAAATTTAAATAGCAAACATGTATAAAAGTTATACCTAGTTAAAATAATATCTTCGTTAAAGTAATAAACATATTTTAATTAATGAGTGCAAATAAAAGTAAATTTATCAATTAAATTGCAGATTTCATTTCACTCCTTCTTTGTATCCATACAAAATAGTGAGAATTCAATAAAAATGATTCAATTTTATTCATAAAAGTATGCAATCATTTCATCAATGTTTTGTTATGACGTCACGTTAAGCTATCGTCCGTAAACCGACTTTACAGACAACCACTTTTTTATGTAGCTGCCTTCCGCTTAGTCCCCAATCGAGTGTGAGGAAAGACCAAGCAGGGGGTAGTGACACTACAATCTCTACCAGGTCCGTGCCCCTATGCACGGTGGCGCTCGTTAACTAATCAAGTAATCGCAGACGAACCCCCTGGCCACGTCATGACATATGTGAGGCAGAGCGTATAATTTCCAACATACAAGTTTGTGATTTTCATGCAACCCCCACTTCTGTTTCCTTAGCATCATATTCAGGCAAATGCAGTAGGTATATATATAATTCTTTTCGAAACCTAACCCACCAGAAAAAAAAATATTAATTTGGTAGTGCAATGTGCTAGCAACATTGTCTTATTTTTTAGTTTATAGAAAATACACAAATCAAATGGATTAATTGGGTGGGGCTTATATTTTGAAGTTACTGTAACTAGGCTTCATCACAGAGGCATGACTGTGTCATGAACCATGCTGGTCGTGAAAACTAGTGCAGAGAACCATTACACAAGTCACATGTTCAGGTGTAACGTTTTGGAATAACAGCAAGCACCTGTAACACTAGCATTAAATAGTTATTTGTGTTGCTTTTTAAAACAGCTTTCAAATTGTACAAATAACAAATAATAATGGTTATTTTGTCTCAGTGTTCCAAATACACTCCCGCTAAAGCGAACTGTAAGAGTGCAGCATGTTTTCTTCCTAGGGTGAAAAAATACATTTTGTAAAACAATTTTCAAAACCGTTAAATAAATGTACCAGTAGTTATGTAGAATTTCATAAATGATAGTTTTTACAAATGAATGACGTTTGAAAATAAGCTAAAACAAAGTATTTATATAGAAAATAAGCAAAACAATAGCAAATATTAAAACTAGCAAAGGATTGGCATATATAGCTGGATGCTAATTTTTCCAGCCCCTACTGGTTACAGTTATCTAGGTCCTTGCTCTATCATTGGGGGATCTTTATGTATTAATGCATAAACGAATGTTTAAAATGCTGAAGGAAATACACTCTGCATTGCATTTGTTCCGGCTGTCTACGGCAAAGCAGCTATACCAGGGTTCTTAATTTTTCTTTAATTGATTAAGGGCCCTTAAAAGTCCTTAAATTTCACTAAGAATCCTTAAAAACTCCTTAATAAAGACTGATAGCTCGCAATTAATGGATAAATGTGGGTATTTTAATGTTATTGTGTTTCCGATTTGACATAAAACAACGCTTTGTGCACGCCCAGTAAAATTGGCAAATTTTGGGCCATGTGATTATATTTTATAAATAAAAAAACATATTGTTTTCATTTTTCATAGTTTCCATCTCACCTTTAAACTGAAAAGGTGTGTTTTATTGTCTTACTTTTAACTTGCAACGGTAAATGGTAGGGGTGTAAATTTAATATGGACACTGCTTGCGTTAATTGTGTTCCAGAGATAATTATGAACAGTAGGGGTTTGTTTGTAAGAATTGGAATAACCAGCTAAATGTTTTTTTTTAAATTAACTTTTTAACATTTTTATTTTCCTGAGGTACATTTGTGCTATTATAAAAAAATTTTCTGCCTTTTGATGGTGGTGAAGGCGATGAAGTAAAGGGTTACTTACAGACTCCTTAATTTTCGATCGCTCGAGAGGGCATGAACAATGCCTACTGTGAAGCACCAAGCTGGGCCAATAAGAGAGCGGACTATTGAAAAAAAAAAGGGGGGGGGTGGTAATTGATTATATTATGAGAGAGGAGAAGTTGCTCTGTCATTACTTCACATGGTATTAATAGCTTCCACTGGGGGAGTTCCCACTACTTACAAGCTCACAACCCCACACAGTGTTCTCGGCTTGGACTTGAGAACAAACAGGTTCTTGGTTACTCATGCAAGAAGGAATTATGTGTATGTAATCTTCGGGAGGGACATGCATTATGTAGTTCTCTAGATCAAAAACACCGGGGGCTCTTAAGTGGGTGAACCAGTCTCGAGTGGTGTTACGCTATGGTGGAAAGCACTTATGCAGAAATAAAGAGCAACTTCCAAGAATCATCACAGCGTTTTTGAACGTTACAGTTTTAAAATATTACTGGAGCAATATTACTACGATGCTCGATGTAACTTGCACTCCTAGCAGGGTTCGGCAACAGCTCGTTCTAAAACCGAAGTACCCACCAGTACTGGAAGAGCGAGTGTTGTATCCTGGTAGGTGCTTAGTAAGGCTTTGACACTTCACAATACACTTTTTACAGTGGTAGAATGCAAATTCTGCTAGACAAATAGTCCCGTTCAGAGTGACGAGCGACTGGTTTTTGTCATCAAATTGTTTAACCACGATTTAAGCTGCATAATCGGCAAGTGTTCTGCTAATTGAGAGAAAGTTACCATTTTAGTGTCCAATGATTCTGGCAACGAAAGCCTCCATTGTCTATATGTTGTCATAGCCGTCCTGCGGCATAAATATATTTTCTACACACACACACACACACACTGTAATAAAGATAATGTTCGCAGGCTTTCACGGCCATTGTCTGAAGTACCTTGGCTTCTGGGTTGTAGCCGTGGCCTTGGCGAATAATTCACCGACGTTTCGGTTGAAATTGCAGTCGCCATCATCAGGGAGCAGTTAACTACTGTTACTGTTACAGTTACCACAGTAGGTAACTGTATCCTGATGATGGCGAATGCAATGTCGACTGAAACGTCGGTGAATTATTGGCCAAGGACACGGCTTCAACCCAGAAGCCAAGCTGCTACTGTAATTAAGAGATATATGGTCACCGAATACACGGTGAAATAATTATTGTGGTAACTATTTTTGTAGTGACGATAAAAATTTTTTTGACGTGATAACGTTTATTAAATCGATGAACGCCGACTGCACCCACGAAAAAGTGTCCCGTTACGCACATAGTTCCGTTACGCTGTGTCCCGTTACGCTCATTGTACGCTTGCGCCGCATCTCCCTCTCTTCCACTCAATTGGCCTATGCGTCCGAGGAGAAGAAAGACAGCGGCAGCACACAACTTACATCTACACGTCAACTGTTTCGTCGACTGTTTATAAAGTGAAGTGAAAAGTTAATGTGGTTTTCAATGCTTATTACAACAACAATTTCCGCAATATTAGTTAATTTTTCTTGCATTTTAAAAATCTTATTACTAGTATAATTTCAAGTATTTATTCTTTTATTATTAAAATTAAAAAAATATTCAATTTTATTCATAAAAGTGTGCAATAATTTCATCAATGTTTTGTTATGACGTTGTCACGTTAAACTATCGTCCGTAAACCGACTCTACCGACAACCAATTTTTAGTGAATAAAAAATAACCAATAAAGGACTCTGTGTAGAACAGGAACCATGAAGTGTTTGGTAGGGTGTGGATAGTCGCTGGTCACGAGGCTTGCAGACGGCGCGATGGGCGGCGAGGACGGGGCCATCCTGAGGTTCAACACGCGCACCCTGCGGCTGGCGGGCTGGCCGGGCCCAGGGGGGTCCCAGGAGCGCGGCAGGCTGCTGGTGAAGGCGCACATCCTCCTGGTGGTGATCCTCACAGCCACGGCCTTCGCCAACCTGGCGCGGGCCTTCAAGCGCGGACAGCTCAACGCCATCGGCATCTGCACCTTCAACCTGTCCGTGGACGCGCTCACCTTCCTCGCGTCCTTCCTGCTACACTACGACGGCTTCCTCGAGGTACGTGTACCACCGGGTATCCCCGGGGCTGTGTCCACGCCCCCAGTGTGTCCCCGGGGCTGTGACCACGCCCCCAGGGTGTCACCGGGGCTGTGTCCACGCCCCCAGGGTGTCCCCGGGGCTGTGACCACGCCCCCAGGGTGTCCCCGGGGCTGTGTCCACGCCCCCAGGGTGTCCCCGGGGATGTGACAACGCCCCCAGGGTGTCCCCGGGGCTGTGTCCACGCCCCCAGGGTATCCCCGGGGCTGTGTCCACGCCCCCAGGGTGTCCCCGGGGCTGTGACCACGCCCCCAGGGTGTCCCGGGGCTGTGACCACGCCCCCAGGGTGTCCCCGGGGCTGTGTCCACGCCCCCAGGGTGTCCCCGGGGAAGTGACCACGCCCCCAGGGTGTCACCGGGCCTGTGTCCACGCCCCCAGGGTGTCCCCGGGGCTGTGACCACGCCCCCAGTGTGTCCCCGGGGCTGTGACCACGCCCCCAGTGTCACCGGGGCTGTGACCACGCCCCCAGTGTGTCACCGGGGCTGTGACCACGCCCCCAGGGTGTCACCGGGACTGTGTACACGCCCCCAGGGTGTCCCCGGGGCTGTGACCACGCCCCCAGGGTGTCACCGGGGCTGTGTCCACGCCCCCAGGGTGTCACCGGGGCTGTGACCACGCCCCCAGTGTGTCCCCGGGGCTGTGACCACGCCCCCAGGGTGTCACCGGGGCTGTGTCCACGCCCCCAGGGTGTCACCGGGGCTGTGACCACGCCCCCAGTGTGTCCCCGGGGCTGTGACCACGCCCCCAGTGTCACCGGGGCTGTGACCACGCCCCCAGTGTGTCACCGGGGCTGTGACCACGCCCCCAAAGTGTCACCGGGACTGTGTACACGCCCCCAGGGTGTCCCCGGGGCTGTGACCACGCCCCCAGGGTGTCCCCAGGGCTGTGACCACGCCCCCAGGGTGTCCCCGGGGCTGTGTCCACGCCTGCAGGGTGTCCCCGGGGCAGTGACCACGCCCCCAGGGTGTCACCGGGGCTGTGTCCACGCCCCCAGGGTGTCAACGGGGCTGTGTCCACGCCCCCAGGGTGTCCCCGGGGCTGTGACCACGCCCCCAGGGTGTCACCGGGGCTGTGTCCACGCCCCCAGGGTGTCACCGGGGCTGTGACCACGCCCCCAGTGTGTCCCCGGGGCTGTGACCACGCCCCCAGGGTGTCACCGGGGCTGTGTCCACGCCCCCAGGGTGTCCCCGGGGCTGTTACCACGCCCCCAGTGTGTCCCCGGGGCTGTGACCACGCCCCCAGTGTCAACGGGGCTGTGACCACGCCCCCAGTGTGTCACCGGGGCTGTGACCACGCCCCCAAAGTGTCACCGGGACTGTGTACACGCCCCCAGGGTGTCCCCGGGGCTGTGACCACGCCCCCAGGGTGTCCCCAGGGCTGTGACCACGCCCCCAGGGTGTCCCCGGGGCTGTGTCCACGCCCCCAGGGTGTCACCGGGGCTGTGTCCACGCCCCCAGGGTGTCACCGGGGCTGTGACCACGCCCCCAGGGTGTCCCCGGGGCTGTGACCACGCCCCCAGGGTGTCACCGGGGCTGTGTTCCCACGCCCCCAGGGTGTCACCGGGGCTGTGACCACGCCCTCAGGGTGTCCCCGGGGCTGTGACCACGCGCCCAGGGTGTCCCCGGGGCTGTGACCACGCCCCCAGGGTGTCCCCGGGGCTGTGTCCACGCCCCCAGGGTGTCCCCGGGGCTGTGTCCACGCCCCCAGGGTGTCCCCGGGGCTGTGACCACGCCCCCAGGGTGTCACCGGGGCTGTGTCCACGCCCCCAGGGTGTCACCGGGGCTGTGTCCACGCCCCCAGGGTGTCCCCGGGGCAGTGACCACGCCCCCAGGGTGTCACCGGGGCTGTGTCCACGCCCCCAGGGTGTCCCCGGGGCTGTGACCACGCCCCCAGGGTGTCACCGGGGCTGTGTCCACGCCCCCAGGTTGTCCCCGGGGCTGTGACCACGCCCCCCGGGTGTCCCCGGGTCTGTGACCACGCCCCCAGGGTGTCCCCGGGGCTGTGTCCACGCCCCCAGGGTGTCCCCGGGGCTGTGACCACGCCCCCAGGGTGTCACCGGGGCTGTGTCCACGCCCCCAGGGTGTCCCCGGGGCTGTGTCCACGCCCCCAGGGTGTCACCGGGGCTGTGACCACGCCCCCAGGGTGTCCCCGGGGCTGTGTCCACGCCCCCAGGGTGTCCCCGGTGCTGTGTCCACGCCCCCAGGGTGTCCCCGGTGCTGTGTCCACGCCCCCAGGGTGTCCCCGGGGCTGTGTCCACGCCCCCAGGGTGTCACCGGGGCTGTGTCCACGCCCCCAGGGTGTCCCCGGGGCTGTGTCCACGCCCCAAGGGTGTCCCCGGGGCAGTGTCCACGCCCCCAGGGTGTCACCGGGGCTGTGTCCACGCCCCCAGGGTGTCCCCGGGGCTGTGTCCACGCCCCCAGGGTGTCCCCGGGGCTGTGTCCACGCCCCCAGGGTGTCCCCGGGGCA
The DNA here is from genome assembly GCF_032445375.1 of Bacillus rossius redtenbacheri. NCBI lineage: Eukaryota > Metazoa > Arthropoda > Insecta > Phasmatodea > Bacillidae > Bacillus > Bacillus rossius. The sequence continues at coordinate 4,947,353 of NC_086330.1, read as the reverse complement.
GTGTCCACGCCCCCAGGGTGTCACCGGGGCTGTGTCCACGCCCCCAGGGTGTCCCCGGGGCTGTGTCCACGCCCCCAGGGTGTCCCCGGGGCTGTGTCCACGCCCCCAGGGTGTCACCGGGGCTGTGTCCACGCCCCCAGGGTGTCCCCGGGGCTGTGTCCACGCCCCAAGGGTGTCCCCGGGGCAGTGTCCACGCCCCCAGGGTGTCACCGGGGCTGTGTCCACGCCCCCAGGGTGTCACCGGGGCTGTGACCACGGCCCCAGGGTGTCCCCGGGTCTGTGTCCACGCCCCCAGGGTGTCACCGGGGCTGTGTCCACGCCCCCTGGGTGTCCCCGGGGCTGTGTCCACGCCCCCAGGGTGTCCCCGGGGCTGTGTCCACGCCCCAAGGGTGTCCCCGGGGCAGTGTCCACGCCCCCAGGGTGTCACCGGGGCTGTGTTCACGCCAACAGGGTGTCACCGGGGCTGTGACCACGCCCCCAGGGTGTCCCCGGGGCTGTGTCCACGCCCCCAGGGTGTCACCGGGGCTGTGTCCACGCCCCAAGGGTGTCCCCGGGGCAGTGTCCACGCCCCCCGTGTCCCCCAGCTGGTGCGGCACCTGGGGCAGGAGGTGGTGGGCCAGCGGCGGCCCGGCGCCCAGCAGGAGCTCGTGGACGGGGCGGAGCGCGACGGCGGCCGCTTCAGCCGGCTGTGGTTCGGCATGGTGCTGTCGCACGGGGTCATCGAGCTGACCTCGGCCGTGGTTGGCGGCGCTCTGGCCGTCGCGAGGTCAGCCACCTCCACTGACCTGCAGCAGCTGTCGCGCGGTTGCTGGAGTGTGCTCCGCACCAGCGGTTCCCAAACTCCAGTTCGCGTCTCCATCCTAACACCATCACAAACCATAGAGTTAACCATCAGAAAAGATAAGGAAAATCGAAACAAATCGAATTGTGTGCGAACACATATCTATTGTTAAATAAATAACTGTTTTGTTACAATGTGCTTATATTTTGTCAACCATTTTCAAATCAGAACCAAAATTGGTTAATAATCAATCGGTATCTTAAAAAAAAGGGTTGTTTGTAAATTCGGTTTACGGACGATAATTTTACGTGATAACGTCATAAGAAAACATTGATGAAAAATTGCATACTTTTTAATTTTCAAATATTATTTACAGTTTTTGCAAATTTAATTTAAATAATTTGTTTAACCATAATCACGAACAATTAGTTGAAAAGCCCGCCTTAACCTGTTTGATATTATAGAAGATTTTCTCGCACGGTGGTTGGCCTGTTCTTGCACGCTCGGCTCAGGCGGAATGTGACAATTTTTCGTGCGTGCAGCCGGCGTTCATCGATTTATAAGACGTTATCACGTCAAAAAAGCATTTATATATGTATGTATGTATATATATGCAATATTTGATGGTAAATTAAATATGCATAGGAAAGGGATACGATACAAATAAGGTTTTTTATTCCAACACGGACCGATAGACATTGGAGGTATTCCTGTAAGGAAAGTTTGGGAACCACTGCTCTACACAGCTTTACTTCATTCTGATTGAATCTGCTGTCCGTAGCTAGACATTTTGTTACATCGGATTTATAAGAACGGCATCTATTTATTTTCTCCGGTAACCCCGCGACTGTTCAGAGGCTGCAAAGATTGAAATGTAATAGTTGTCTAGTGTGCTGCTATAGACGCAGCACTTCTAAAAAGCCAGGCTGTGATTGGCGTGGAGGTCTCAACACGAACTGTGGGCCAATCGTAGATGCAGCAAACAAGTAACATGATTTAATTTCAGCCTGTCACTAATTTTTCTTGGTCATTAGCTGTTACTGCACTTCTAATTACAGCTCTAGAGAAACATGTTTGGTATCCATCGGGGTGTCTGGGCTGGACGTAGAAGATACATACAGGTTCAGTTTTAAATTTGCTATAATCACTAGGGATTAAGTTTTCTTCAAACATCACTCGTTATTCGTTAGCAAGGCATTTTTTTTTTTTTTTTTTTTAGATATAATAAGCTTACTTCCTGGCATTAATTTTTTTTAAAATCAGAACTAAGTACTCACATGAAGCCATCAAATAGGCGAGTACGATGATAAATATCTTCTGCACCTCAGTTAGCTCTAATCTGCAGTCAATCTCATGGTGCCCTAAAATTAAAATAAATAGATTTATTTTTTTTTAATATTAGTCTCGGGATATTTCAGAAAAAAATTCCCTATTTCACTATTCCTTTACCCATCTCATCTTCAAATGCCGTTCATTGTAAAATACCCACATCAACATTATATACATATATTTACGAATTATTAAAATGAAATAGTCGTCGTAGGAAAACTACTGGGTTCTTAAATGGATAGCCCAATTAAAGATTTTACTGCACAGTTTTATCGATTGCCAAAATTTACATCACTAACAAATAATCTTCTAAACATGCCTAATAATCAATTACATTTAAAAATGTTGCTTATTCAGTCACTCGGTTCTTACACACCTCACACCTCGCTTGGCCGCACCTCTGGCGCAACTCTCGCCGCAGCACCCCTCGTGGTCCTCCGTCGCCGCACTTCCCCTTTGCCGAAATCCCACTCGACGCCTCGCTCGGAACTTCGCTCGGGACTCTCGCCGCACCCGCGGCATTCGCGCCACCCAACTGTCGCCGGGAAACTCTCGCCCCAGAAAAACTCTCTCGCCGAGGGGCTCCGCCGCACCCGCGACACTATCGCGCAGACTCTCTCGCCCCGGAACTCTCGCCCGACCCGTGGCACTATCGCCGCGGGAAAACTCCCCGCCGAGGCCAGCGTCCCGGGCTTATATAGGTCCAGGCGATACTTCTAGAAGTTACGAGCGCCGCTGGGGCCAGTCGCGTTATCCCGCGCCGACCCGAGGGCAGAATTGTCGAGAAAGGCGTCGGCGGCTCGCGTAACTCGCAAAGCTGCCAGGTGCCAGGTAACGGCGCCGAGGCAGAGCGCCGCGCGGGGAGCGGTGTGAAGGAGGGGGGAAGCGGCGACCCTTGTAATCCACCAGGCGCGCGCGGCACCTCTCACGTTGCGGCGGCCACGTGACGTCAGCGGCCGTGCTGGGCCGCCAGCCAGCCCCGATCCTGCACACGCCGCGGCCCTGCTCGCGTTCGTAACAATATATATATATGTATATATATATGTGTGTGTATATATATGTATGTATAACTTGATGTAGGCTTTTGGACATACGCCATTGCTTAGCAATGGCGTATGTCCAAAAGCCTACATCAAGTCATGCACTCCCATTGCACAAATCTTTCAAAGATAATATGTATGTATATATATACACATACATATACTCGCTCTTGAGCTCTGAAAGAATTTCATGTCATTCTCCCTGCGGCTAGATTGGGTCAGGGCTGAGTCAGGAGTGGTGATGCCAGATGCCAGCAAGCCTCATACGGCATGTAAATCCTCAGGGATGGTAAACGTTCTTGCCGGTGGTGGCACCACCACCTCAGCAGACGGCTGTTAGTGGAACGCCCGGTGGTTCAGGCACTTGTCCACCAGCACCGTTTCTATTACACACACTCCAACTCCCGGGCTCATGGCGGAACACGACCGCCTCATGCCAGTGGAGAACGTTAGAAAGGAACTGTCGCTTCTCTTGTCCCCCAACAACAGCCAGTGGCGTAGCAAGCGGGTGGCAAGGATGGTTCCCGCCAGGGTGGCCGTTGCAAGGGGGGGGGGGGGGTGTTTGTTCACCAACAATATGGCGCGCATTATTCAAAACAAACCACCAATGATTTCACAATTTTAATCGGATTGCACTGCAACGACATGACACGATTTACCTACCATTAGGTAAAAACAACAAAAAAAAAACTGACTGTAGAAACACGTCACTTCAGGGTGCCAGGTGGACCACCTGTTAAACCGAAAATTCCTCAAATTTCAGGCAGGCTGGCCAACGTGACAGTTTTGTTCTTCTCTTCAAGCACTGTACTATTTACACTAAACAGGGGAGGGGGCCCACCTTGACGATTTCGCATTACTGAACCCTCCCACCCCCCTCTTATTGACCAAGAGGAGGCACCATTTTAAATTGTGGCCAGGGGCGCCAGTCACCTTAGCTACATCACTGACAACAGCAAGGGTGGAGGAAGGGGGGAGCGTGTTTGCAGACTGCCGAGGCTCGGGTAACAGCCTTGCCCGGCGACAGCGAACTGCAGGTGAAGGCCGTGTGTAGCTCTCTTGGGTTAGGCGGCAGCAGTGCTGATGATGTCTCAGGGCTCAGGACACAGCCAACTGTCTGGTCAGCTGAGTAAGGTACAGGGGCTGAGGCGGCGACTATGCTGGGTTGGTAGCCCCAGCCGCTGGTCATTGCCGAAGCTCTAACACCCTCCCGATAAACAATCAGGAAGCGATCCCTCACAGTTTCTGTTATTTTAAAAAGCTCTGGAATGTTATAATCAAAGAGAACTGGAATGTTACTCCCACCCTACCCTGCTAGGGCGCACATGTGGGAGGGGAACGCGAGGAGCACGTGTCGACATGTTCGACAGGTAGAGAGCGTGAGTTGCCGGAGAAGGGAACCACACATAACTTAGAAACACACAATTTAGAACAGTCATAAATTAGACACCTCGAAAAAAATCCACGTATTTTAGAACTGTCATAAGTTAGAACGATCATAACTTAGAAATACGTAACTTAGAAACCAGTGGCGTAGCCAGGATTTGTGTATGGGGGGTGTTAAGAAGCATGCCCCCCCCCCCTTCCCGTATTAAAGCAGGGGTCCAGGGGTTCTTCCCCGGGAAAATTTGGATTTTAAGGTGTAAAATATTGATTTTTTTAGCAGTTTTCGGTACTTAAATTTAAATATTGTAATGGTAAAAATTGTATTAATTTTAATATGAAATTTGTTTGCGTGATGAATAAGAAATTAATTAAAGATTTTATGCTAAGGGGGGGCGGGGGTTGAACCCCTAACCCCCCCCCCCCCCGGGCTTAGCCACTGTTAGAAACACACAACGCAGAATCACACAACTTATAAACGTCGTAACTTAAAAAGTCATAACTTAGAACTATCACAACTTAGAACTGTCATATCTTAGAACTTAGAAACACACAACGCAGAATCACACAGCTTATAAACGTCGTAGCTTAGAAAGTCACAACTTAGAACTATCACGACTTAGAAACTCACAATTTAGAACTGTCATAACTTAGAAACACGCGACGCAGATTCACACGACTTAGAAACACGCAACTTAGAACAGGCATAACTTAGAAGATTTTATCTTGTGTGTTTCTAAGTAAGTTGTGTGTTTCTAAGTTGTGACAGCACCCCGCCGGAGAAAGGAACTATCGCACCGAGGGGAGGGTTGTATGGGAAGCCTATTTTTCACAGACGAGAGAGCCAAACTCCCGATCGTGCATCTTCGGTTTTTTTTTGTTCATTGTAAAAGGTTAGGTTAGCTACATTAAAAATAGGTACTTTAAAACATTGTGGACGGTTGATTTGGTTAGGATTGCTATATTAAAGATACTGTGAAATCATGTGAACGGTTTCCTAGCCGTGGATAGCTACATATTAAAAGTTATTTGCTAAGCAACCATAAAATGACTTTACAGTATTTTTAATGTAGCTGTACTTACCTAATATAACCAACCATCCACAATGTTTTAAAGTATTTATAATGTAGCTAACCTATCCTAATCGATCGCAAAATTTAATGCCACACCGGTTTATACAATCAGATAGAACGGGGGAAAAAAAAAAGCGAGCGTGAACTTCAGGGGACTTCGGGTGTGGCTCTCTGGTGTGTGAAAAGAAGGCTCCCCCAGTGTCGACAGGCGCGGCAACTTGACGGCGGTGGAGCTCCCACTGCCGGGCGGGTTCCGCTACAGCTGGGAGGCGCAGCAGGGGCTGGCGCCCTACCTGCTGCTGTTCGCGCTGCTGGCCTGCGCCGGGGCCTCGCTGCACGTCAGCTTCGCCACCGTCGAGCCGCTGTGCGTGGCCGCCATCTTGCACCTCAACGCCCAGCTCAGGCGAGCACACCTCCCTCCCTCGCCCGGGGAGCCTGCATCTCACAGGCGAGAGAGCCACGCCCGAAGTTACCCGAAGCTTGCTCAGCAAATAATTTTTGACGTGACAACGTCTAATAAATCGATGAACGCCGGCTGCACGCACGAAAAAGTGTCCCGTTACGCACATTGTTCCGTTACGCTGTGTTCCGTTACGCTGTCGGCGAGTGCAGTAATAATAGGTTATGTTACAATTGACAAAAATTATGGCGATTCATATAATTTATTGATGGTAGATATTTGATTACAGTTTTTTTTATATGAAAACTTGTTCGTAATTATATTTAAACTTTATAGCTAAACGCCAGTTCTTAAAATTAATTACAAGTCATCTACACGTGAACTGTTTCGTCGACTGTTTATTAAGTGAAGTGAAAAGTTAACGTGGTTTTCATTGCTTATCACAACAATAATTTCGGCAATAAAGGTTAATTATTCTTGCATTTAAAAAATCTGATTACTGGTATAATTTCAAGTATTTATTCTTTTATTATTAAAATAAAAATGATTCAATTTTATTCATAAAAGTATGCAATAATTTCATCAATGTTTTGTTATGACGTCACGTTAAACTATCGTCCGTAAACCGACTTTACAGACAACCAATTTTTTTAATATGTAGCTATCCAGGGCTAGGAAACCTATCACATGACTTCACAGTATCTTTAATGTAGCTATCCTAACCAAATCAACCGTCCACGATGTTTTAAAGTATTTATAATGTAGCTAACCTAACCTAATTGACCATTAGTTATCATCAGTTGTCCAAAATAAATAAACCCTGAAGATGCACGTTCGGGCGTTTGGCTCTCTCGTCTGTGAAAAAAAAAGGCCATCGGCCAACACGTTACCAGAGTGTTCTCGGGCTTTCACGGCCACTGTCTGAAGGTAGCTTGGCTTCCGGGTTGCAGCCGCGTCCTTGGCGAACAATTCACCAGACGTCTCGGTCCACATTGCAGTCGCCATCATCAGGTAGCAGTTACCTTCCTATACAGCACATTTTAACTTCTACAGACCCAATTATTTTTCACATGAATATTTGTTTATAAACTGGGATTACATTCAAAACAAATCTAATGTGGTTCGAAACACCCAGCTCTTTTTCATTTTCTTGTATTAATATCATTTAAAATTTATTGCAATAGCACTTTTGATGTCATTGTTTCGTTCCGGAATCCATCATCACTCGTCAGATGTTAATTAAGTGTTATCCAATAGCTGTGAAAGGTCAAGGCGATATTCATAATTGTGGTCACTTGAGTGATGTTTTACAGCTTGCACGTAGCGTTTGGTACAAATACTGCGACCGAACGACAAATGCACAAGAGCCTTCCAGACCCAAGACCTACAGCAGATAACTGCTCCCTGATGATGGCGACTGCAATGTCGACCGAAACGTCGGTGAATTACTCGCCAAGGACGCGTCTACAACCCAGAAGCCAAGCTACTTCAGACAATGTCCGTGGAAACCTGCGAACATTATTATTTTAATTTTGTATTTTCGAAGCTTTACACACCCCTACAAATTATTTTGTTAAATAAAATAAAGTACGAGACTATCCAACATGTTTCATCCATCATCATCAGCGTACGCACTTGAAATGTTGAAGAAGTTAACTGATGTAGGTGGGATGTGCGATGTGTAGAGACCTGAAAAATTCGCGGATTCATTTCGCGACATGCTACAATTCAAATAATTATACCTTAGTGCTGCTTCTGTCATTGGTTCCCGGTTAATCTGGAGTAATGAGGGGCCAATTAGATGCCCTCACTCGTGGAAGTGTCGAATCACAGGCCACCCAGTCGAGACGACTCACACGTCAACAGCCAGTGAACAGTTGGCATTTGCCCGAGTGTGTAGAGGATAGTGGAGTCTATCCTGGAGGTCGTTGAACCCGCGAATTTTTCCGGTCTCTAGCTGATGCGTCAGTCCTGGGCGTGTCTCGTGCCTCGTCACGAGGGGGAGCGGGTGCCTGCAGGATACTGCAGGACTCGCTGGCGGGGCTGCGGCGAGGGGCGGAGGCCGCGGAGAGCGGTGCCTCGCCCCCGGGGGACGACCACGCGGGACCCCGCGCGGAGCTGGGGCGCGAGATGACATCCGCTCTGCACGAGTGCATCCGCCACCACAACCAGATACTGGCGTGAGCTCTACCCCCCACTCCCCCCGGCACGGTTTTCCCGAATGTTCGTTGGGTCTGACGGAGGTGCTGACTGGCGGGAAGCCCAAGATGTAAGTACATCAAGTTCTGTCCCTGCCCGAACACGCCCGAATATTCACCTTCGGCCAACCTCGGCTTTATTTTAATGTAGCTATACTAACCTAACTAACCGTCCATAGTGTTTTTAAAGTGTTTTAATGTAGCTAACTTAACCGACCACTTTTAATATTTGAATTCCTTTTTCCTGCACAAAAATAAAAAAAATTCTGAGGTTGGCCGAAGGTGAACATTCGGGCGTGTTGGGGCAGAAACAGAACTTGATGTACATCTTAGACTTCTCCACAGCAGCGAGCTCTGTGGCTAGGGCGACCAAAGTGTCGTCAGCCGAGGCCTCAATCGCTGCTGTGACTGGCCAGGAACCCCAGCAAGCACGATATTCCCGCGTGCCTTACAAGCATGGTTGATTCCCAACCTGCATCCTTCTATCTTAACTTAGGCTAGGAGAAAATAATCTTGCTTGTTCAAATCAAATTACCTCTCCAGCCAAGTGTTACGCTCATCTTCCTCTTTAGGTCGGCGGCCATGCTGACGTCCGTGTACAGCGCCATGATGGTTGTCCTGGTGCTGGTGGACGTTGGGAACCTCACCATCCTGACCTTCGAGCTGACCAAGGTAGGAGCAGTTCTTCGGGCACGCCTTAGTTTTTCTCTCGTTCATTATTTGTGTTCGTTTTATTACTCTGCTTCTTATATGTTTTTCAACTTGGGTTTTTTGTTGACGATGCGCTCAATAGAGGCGGTAACGCACAACTACACAGAGACAATGGAAGAGCAATCAGCTATTCCTGCAGCAGAAACCAACCTAATAATGTGCCTGAAGTGATTTTGGGAGGACACGGAAAAAACAAAATCGTTACGGCCTGACCGTGATTTGGAACCGGGACCTCTGGAATGTGAATGCAGTGTGCATGAGCGTAACCTGGATTTGTTTAAGAGGAGGGACAAATGAAGCTATAAAAAGATAGGTTATTTTTTTTGGGAAATAAGAGGGGAGTGGCAGGGTTTCCCTCTCCCCCTGCACAATTCACAGGAAAGGGGCTGGCCCAGTGTTCATCCCCCTGAAAAGTTTTCTAAATATGAAGCTTTTATAAGCATTTTTGGCAAACTGGTGACATTCAAGTGTTTTTTTTCCTTTGAAACATAAAATTTTTAAATAAATTTTGACACTTATGAATGGTAGATCCTTACACTATATGTACTACTGCTATTATTGTGTTTTAATGTGTTCAAAGAGGAGGCCATTTACTCTATATGATTTTTCATATCCAGTGACCATAAGTTGAGCCATATATTTGTTATTTCAAGCTGGTTACCGAGTTTATGTAGAGAGGGGTTCATGGTCTCATGCCTTATTAGCCAGAGCCCGAAGTCTGCAGGGCACACGCTACAAGGTTGACTACAGGACTGCCCGGATCTGCTCGAGCTGATAGGGACTGAACCTGGTCAGTGCTGATCCTGGGAGTTGCAGGTGGTTATCCCCACCGAGGGACTGCTTGGAGACACTTGTGACCCTCAGTCCGAGGTTTCCCCGGGTTCTTGGCCGGGCTATCTTCGAGAGGTTCCCTGGTGTGACAGTGGTCATATCGGAACTGGAAAGAAGATGGACGACCGGCTAAGGCCAGCCAACTGTCTCCTCTCTGCTGCTGTGCTGTCCTGGGCCTTAGCGTACACCCCTGGTGCTTTGTCTGGGGAGTCTTCCAGCACTGGATGATTTGGTGGGCTACCTAGGAGGCGACAAGACAGCGGGTCTCGGTAGTTGACAAGAAAGCTTTCTTGCGACCCCTCTCCTTCAGTAGGTTCGGAACCGACACACTTCCACTACTTACGACGGGGTTGATTTGCACTGGTAAGTGCAGTAATACACTCGTCTGCCTCGGCACGTACAAGAAAGGGGGGGGGGGGTTTATGGCTTACTGATTGGATAAACGATTGCAGCACACACCATGTCAAGTGTCCTACCACTACGTCGTTTGGCTCTACCACTTGAGATTAATGATGTGTGGGAAAGGCTGGTTCAGTTAGAGGCCTAAGTGTGTCTCAGGCCTGAGCCTCTACACATATATGCATGAAATGGTATTAGCACAATATTTTTCATTTTAGCCGTAGTCGAGGTCTGGAAATGGGGAAGGTCAATGCTGAGGAAATAGACGAGTAGTTGGAGTGGACATTGGAAACCAGCAAAATATCTCGAGTGCAGTTGAAGCAAGTATGAGCCAATCATGTAACTGCTTAATGGCACATGCTAGATAAACTAATCGTTTTTGGTCGACATTACTGAACTAGACACTCACGATGTTCATTTGTCAGGGAAGGAATTTTAACCTCACCATTCATTATAAGCCATGTATTTGGAAATCTCATCGCTGTAGCCATCGTAAATATACCGGGTACACAGAATGTTCTTGGACATCTGTTTTGGCTTTGGGGTGGCTCCTGATCAAGATCTGCCTCCGAAACACTGTGTATTCAGCAGCAGCGTGATAGAATGAACATTGACTTGTGTCTTGTGGATAAGATGTACGTTTGAACAAACATTTCGAGACTCAGGAACCACGGTCGTGGTGGCGACCGCAAAGACAACACAAAATAACCTGGACATAGACAAGCGTGACTGCTTGCCAGCTTGAGGGGAAAACAGGTTTCCTGTTCACCTGCCGATCTTTACACGTACTCATAATCACTAGCAGTTTCAGCTAAGCTGTTCCAAATTTTTTTTTCCAACTCTATGACAATTGACCGTTGAAAGTCTAAGGTGCAAATCAGAAAATGAATTCATATGTGGGAATCTTAGTACACTCAAAATGGGGCGATGGGAAATTATTAACTTGAATATTTTATTAGATGCAATTTTTTTTAATTGGCAATTTGTTGCGACGCTGCTAGCAACAAGGGTGGCCAGCCTGCGGGAGGAGCGTGATGTAGGAGGAGTCTGCACCCCTCCTACCGATGCAGTTGTCCAATCAGCAGCGACTCCTCTCTACCGCCCTCGAAGGGTCGGCACGTTTCCAGAGCCCCGTCTGCGTGAACTGGCGTAACTAGTACGCCACTTTTCTCGCACCTTCGAGTGTTAAGTCGGTGGTTTGATGACGCGACACTCCCGAAGAGCTGAGAGACCTTCCCAGGCCGGAACTGCTCAGGTGTATGAACGACCCCTGTCTCACTCCGGTGGCAACACCTGCGAGGGTGTGGGACTGGCGAATCCTCGGAGCGACCAAGGCAGTGAAGCGAAGGGGAAGCCTACGATTCATTCGTCCTTCTGGATGTTCCCGAATACTCACGTTGGCAAGCCTTCTTTCAACAGACGAGAGAGCCAAACCCGAAGTTCCCCGAAGTTCATGCTCGGTTTTTATTTTTTCCGTACCACAACAGGTGTATTTATATGGGTTGAAACCGTTTACATGATTTCACATTATCTTCAATGTAGCTATCCTAACCAAATCAACCGTCTACAATGTTTTAAAGTATTTATAATGTAGCTAACCTAACCTAATTGACCATTAGTTATCATTAGTTGTATATTTAGTTAACAATGATAAAAAAAAAATACCTAAGATGCACGATCGTTCGTTTGGCTCTCTCGTCTGTTGAAAGAAGGCTTGCCAACGTGAGTATTCGGGAATGTCCAGAAGGACGAGTGAATCGTAGGATTCCCGAAGCGAAGAGGTTTGAGTGACGTCTAGGTGAGCGACAAGTGGGCCTTATGTGCGTCGGACGAGAGAGTAGTGTAAAACAAGTGTGTCGCAACTGTGCGTGGTAAGAGACAGCGAATAGAACAGCCAAAGCTGTACAGCCAAGCTCTAGTGGAGAGAGTGAATAGGGGACTTATTATAAGTGTCATTTGTTGTGGACAGATGATTAAATTATTATATTTTAATTAATAGTGTAAATATTAATTAATTGGGCTATCCTTTCCAGACCTGCAGTCCCAAACTTGTAGTTATTAGTCACTATTTGATAAGCTGACTAGATAACAACAATTATTTTCTTACTTAAAACTTGACAGCATGCATATCCGTCAGAGGATTCTTTCATATCTGCCAGGTCGTGCACAGCAATGTTTATGTTTGCTTGTCGGTCCTTGTCAGAAGCTACTGTTCATAACTTACAAACTTATATTAATCTACTTTAGGTATTAGTCTATTTATATTAATTCTAAATGTCAGCACAACCCCATATATATATATATATATATATATATATATATAATGTTACGGACGTGTGCAAAGCCGCGACACGCGCAGGTGCAGCGCTAGCTGGCTGACAGGCTGCCGCCGCAACAGAGATGTGCCGTGCGCACCTGGGTCGCCGCTTCTCCTCCCTCCAGCCATCCACTCCCCGCGCGGCACTGATAGCTAGACATCTGACAACTCGCAGCTGGCAGCCGCCGACACGTCTTTTCGAGAGATTTCTGCCGTCGGGACGGCTCGCGATGACGCGACTGGCCCCGGCCGCTCTCGTGAGTTCTGGAATTGCGCCGGGGCCTATATATATGCCCGAGGACGTCAGGAGTGAGGGGAGTCAGTTCGGAATGTTCAGAAGGGAGTTCTCCCGCGGCGGAGTTTCCGGGCGATAGTGCCGCGGGTGCGGCAGAGTGGCGAAGTCTTTGTACGAAGGTTCCAGGGCAGGGAGTGAGTGAGTTCAGTGGAGTCGGGAGTTTTCCCGCGGCAGAGTTTCCGGGCAATAGTGTCGCGGGCGTGGCTGAGTCCCGAGTGAAGACCCGAGCGAGGCGTTGAGCGTATCCTCGGCGAAGGCAAGTGCGTCGGCGGCGGCGGAGTGTGGCGACGGAGTCCCGCGGCGGAGACCCACGAGGGGTGCTGCAGCGAGAGTTGCGCCAGAGGTGCGGCCCAGCGAGGTGTGTGGAACGAGTGACTGGAGGAAGCAACATTTTGTTTTTAAGTGCATTTGATTATTTGCCATTTTAGAAGATTATTTCTAAGTGACATAAGTAGTGGCTATCAATAAAACTGTGTTATAAAAATCTTTAATTGGGCTATCCTTTACGAACCCCCGCGATAATCCGTAACAATATATATATATATATATATATATATATATATATATATATCTGCTTGTAATATCATGTGATCTGCCCAGTAGTTATCATAGTAGGGTAAGTATATTGTATTGTAGTGCATAAGTTTCTTTTTCATCTTAGTTATTTAATTTATATTTTGACTAGCGACCCGCCCCGGCTTCGCACGGGTGCAATGCTGATACTAAATATACTACAGAATGTCTTTATATAATATGGATATAATAATAATTTTCTGCTCTCAATTTAGTTTGATTATTACGGATGTAGGCCAATCTCTCAGATTCAATTTTCTAATATTGCTGTTTTTTGCTTAAAATAGCTTCGTAAATAAGCCATTATTTCTCGTAAAAAGTAAAGGATAAAAAATGGTTATTGTGGGTTATCCCTAAAAGATAGACATATACATCGCGGACTTTTTTGTAGATCTTTTTAAGGTGTAGAATACTGTAGTACATTATTTTGATCTATCTCGTAGGGTTCAGCCAGCGTTTGCAATGTAAGCGCAAAAAAAAAAAATGTGTTTATTTACGACATCACATTAGAAACCTCTAAAATTATCAGCGTTTCTCTACTATATTATGCGTGTATTATACATATTAACCTTCCTCTTGAATCACTCTATCTATTAAAAACAAATCGCATCAAAATCCGTTGCGTAGTTTTAAAGATATAAACATACACAGGGACAGACAGACAGCGGGAAGCGACTTTGTTTTTGTCTTTGTTTTTGTTTTAATAATTATTTGTGTTTTTCCTTTCCTGTTAATGCTGTTTATTATTTATTTACTTGTGTATATTTATGTATGGTGTCTTACCACTTTGGCTACCGTTGTTGGTAGACGTGTAACAAGTTTTAAATAAATAAATAACTAATATACCAGTAACCGGACTGCCGCTGCCCCGTGCTGCTGCTATTGCAACACGGCATCACCCTCCGTCACCGCCAGCAGCCCTGACTGTTTACGCCTCCTCACAAAGAACCTAGCCCCCAGGACAAAATCGTCGGAGAGGCTAATATTCCTAACTACCACTGTCATCCTGAGGCCTCAGTGCCTTTGTAAAGTGTTCTGTGTTCTGTATTTACTTTTATATATTTTTTAATAAATGGATTTTTAAAAAAAAAAAAAAAATACTAACATGAGGTGTTGCAGGCGTCCGGAGACTCGGCGACGAAGCTGATCCATGTGCAGACGCTGCTGTGCGCGCTGCTTCACTCCTGCTTCTACTGCTACATGAGCGAGCAGATGGCGCAGCAGGTACTGCGGCCACGCCTGTGTTCTCCGCGAGGAGACTGTCACTGAACGAGAAGCCTAAGATGTACATCGAGTTCTGTCCCTGCCCGAACACGCCCAAATATTCACCTTCGGCCAACCTCGGGTTCATTTATATATATTTATATTTCTCTGTTTATTTTAATGTAGCTATACTAAACTAACTAACCGTCCATAGTGTTTTAAAGTGTTTTAATGTAGCTAACCTAACCGACCACTTTTAATATTTGAATTCATTTTTCCTGTACAAAAATAAAACAAATCCCGAGGTTGGCCGAAGGTGAATATTCGGGCCTGTTCAAGCAGGGACAGAACTTGATGTACATCTTAGGCTTCCCGTCACTGAACAGCTCGTGTGAAGTGCTTGTTTACAAGCGGTACTCCTCCAACAGACACCTGCTAGAGGAAATGTCGTCGTTTGAGTTAATACTTTTTAATTTACGTGCTGCATAATGTTACATAATTATTGCATTCAAATTACAACACTTAAAAAAATTTATGATTTTATTTATATCCCAACAATATGCTAACATCAAAGTACTAAAAATTTTATGTTATTTATATCCCAACAATATGCTAACATCATGGTACTAAAAATTATATGTTATTTATATCTCAACAATATGCTAACATCATGTTACTCATTTTACAGTTATGTTCAGGATCTTATGCAGAATATCTTTCTGGTGGGTAGAATCTCTTTTTCAATTGTTTGCTTACAAATTATTTCAATTCGTTGCTGGGAATAATATATTTCTTTAGGATTCCGTAATTGTGCGGAGGGGGAGAAGAATATTTCCTCCACAACCCCCCTCCTCTTCTGTATGCCCGTGGTTCTGTTGGCAAATAAGTAGTTCGACATTGGCGCTATAACCCAAACAGCACCCAACGTTCTAGATTCATTTCAGAAATGTACATGACAATTTTGTGATGTACACCAATCCCTCACTTAGCACATCTTCGGATTGCGCGAATTCATATAGCGCGATGTTAATTTTACTGTCCCGCTCTTGAAGAGCATGTCCGTAAATTTCAGTTAGCACGAAATCACCACACACACAAAAAAAAAGTCGGGCATGACGCCACGAAGTCTGTTTCAACGCGGTAAACAACAGATGTACTGTGACATACAGTTAGCCATACGAGGGGGGAAGAGATGCGCGCACAGATCTGACTACGCTATCGGCTGTTATATAAACATCAGCTATGGTAATGTAAGTTGCGGATATTGTAAAATATCAAATGTTTTTACGTCCGCGAGTATGCCGCAGTGCTGTGCCATTGTCGCCCGGCCACAGACCGGGCCGTATTGAACTTCAGTATTGTCCGTGGAAGGGAACTCGCACGCACAAACACAAGCAACGTCTTCCCATTCGTCTGTCGGTAACTGTACGTGCGCAAGCACCCGCAGTTGGAATCATAGTGTAATCATGGCTTCCAAGTGAGAGCATAATGCATTACGTTCAAGTATCTGAGACAAAACTAGAAGTATTACGTCGTGCAGAGTGTCATGAAGGCCACACTTAATTCAGTCGCCCTTTAGTTTTAAGCAAGTCAAACTGTGCGCACAATCATACGAAATAAGTACCTATCAAACGTTTATATAAGTCTGATGCTGTTGATTGTACTCGCGGGAATTAATCTGACATTAGATACCTGAACAGATGATTCACTGGAAAAGGTGTTTAAATGAATGGTGCAATGAAAAAAAAAATTACGGGCCTGACAGGATTGGTGTGTACCAAGAAGTGATACGTGAATAAGCACTTTAATTTTTTAATATTTTAAAATTCAAATATCCATCAGTAATCTAGGTTTCACTGCCAGTATAGATTGTTTAGGAATGTTCGCGGGAAGGTTCGTGACGTGAGTTAGTCATGCCCAGGCGAGCAAGTCAAACAGCCGACTGACGATGACTATCTCCTGTTATGCAGTGTCGTATTTGTCAAAGTATTCGATGGCAGTCTTAGAAAGATAAATGGTGTGGCATATTTATCATTCAGTGTTATTCTAAGCATTTATATTACGTAAATAATATTTCATACACATTTTGGAACAGATTAAGTAAATTAACCTTGCTATTTATGGATACTAATGCTGCAGAGTATGCAATTTTGGATAACACGAAAATTTTTAGGAACGCATTAGTCGTGCTAAGTTCGGGATTGGTGCAGCTAACGTGTGCAACCTACCTTGTCATCGCTCTGTGGCGAGAGCGAAGGACGGATCAGCAGCAGAAGGAAGCTGCTGTGTTGCAGAGCCAGCTGGTGGGGCAGTCTGCCTACAGCTGCAACTGGCTGGACGCTCCTCTGACCTTCAAGCGCTCTCTGTCCATGATGGTCATGCGTGCCCAGAGGCCCGTTGTGCTCACCATGGGCAAGTTCAACCGCCTCACCATGCAGACCTTCTTGTGGGTGAGTCTTCCGTGTAGGTACCTTACTGTCCGCCCTTCGGAGGTGCGGTCCGTCATGCTGGGCACACGTTGATGGTGCTAAGCTTTGGGAAAACCATTTCTTAGAATTTTAGTTGTTTGAAATCAAACTGTTTCAAATGATACGTCATTTTCCGAAGCTGCTGAGAGGGAAATAGTTGGATTTCATTACATTTTTTACTTGGTGTTGAAGTCTTGTCAATATTGAGGTTATTACAGACAGCCAAACTCAACTGTATGTTTTGATGAAGCTGGGGAGGGAACCTTATTTCAGTTAGGAACAGCACCATTAGTTTCCTGATGTGATTTAGGGAAACGGTGGAAAATGGACATCCAGATGGCTTGATCAACATCCTAAACCCGACTCCTTCAGAATGGAAGTTAAGCATCTTACCACTATTTTACTTCACTCCATAGCAGCATTGTTGCGCTTCACCTGATATTGTAGTAACAGTTCTAAAAAGGGTATCGGTACCTTATGCAAATAATTTATTACTGTTAACCTAGGAATGGTAGAGTTTTTAATCCAAGTTTTCAGCTATTTACAGAAAATAGTCTGTATAACTTTATAGATAATATTCTTAGAGCCGCCAGACATGGCCATTCCTGGAGATATGTTGCATGTTCAAGTAGTATAGGCATGGGGACACCAAGCGTGACACCGGCTGCAAGACACTAAGTGGGCTCGACATCGTCATCGAACAGTAACCACTTCTTAAGTGCAGTAATGATAAATCTTAAGATGTGCCACTTGTTGTGAAACTAGCCGCAATTGTGTGAAAAGTTTTGTCATACGTGGGTAAGAAAGTTTTTAAATATATTCAGCCAGTATTCTGATTTTTGTTTATAAATAAACTGATGTTGACCCAGGTTACACCCTTCTTTAAGCTTTATGTGCCTCTCCCCGCTTCATAATGTTTTACTATTTTATTAATTTTATTATAGTTTCAGTTTTAGCCAGCACTGTAAGTGGTTGTGTTTTCAGGTTAAATTTAAGGATGAAGTTGGACCATGCGGTGAGTGTACTGAACGAACCTGCTCAGAGGGATGTTTTTCAAATCTCATAAGTATTACCGTCAAAGCTAAAAGGTTCCAATATATTCCTTAAAATCACATGTATGTTTGAAAGGGTTTAGTTTTTTTTAACCTTCGGTACGAATTCAGATACGATCTACCGGTCAACGGGAAAGGAGAAAACTTCCCCTTGCAGCCATGACACCCCGTCTCAGGGTTAGTCTATCGTCATCGTCTCTCGGAGCCGGAAGCAATCATCGCACCTCGTCGTCTTCATCACTTCGTAGACTGATCTATTAACATCTGCTATTCGTATTAATTCATCTAAACTTGTTTTCATTGCTTTGAGGCCCACTCAAAAAAGTTAACCATGTAACCTAATTAGGTATTTTAATTCCTTAATTGATTTTTGACATTGTTTTCGACAAACTCTTACTCTAGGCTAAGATACAATGGTCAGCACCATATACTGATCACATGCCATTGGTTTTTGAAACACTTCAGTGTTTATACGATGGGTTTTATTGTAAAGAGGCGTGTTCAATAAAAAAACCCTTACCCGAATATTTTTTTTATTCTTTCGAGTGACCAGTTATTTGACCACAGGACTGACACATGTAAGACTCCCAGAAAGCCCACTTAGTCACCGTCTGCATACATAATAGTCTTGATCAGATGTACCTATTCGTGGGGAGACTTAGAACCTAGTGCTACATGAGTCACATCATGGCCCTGAGTAGGAGTCATAGCCAGGTCCACGATCTTTCTCACATGGTGGCGCCCTTGCAGGCGTACCACCATTCAAAACCCTCGATTCCAACACACTCATTGCCAACCCCATGTCAGAACATGGTTGGTTCTGTGCATGTTTCAGACTCTGAGGGTGGCGTACTCCTACAGCGCTGTGCTGCACCAGTTCTACAGTAGAGAATGATGTCTTTTTGGCCAGGAAGAAACTAAGCGAGAATTATACTTATGTTTTAAGTTCCCGAGTACATAGTTTAATAATCACATGGTAACCGAAAAAAAATTTGCACTGATGTAGTAATTGTGACTGAAGTTTTAAACTCTTCAGTATTAAAAACATTTAATTGAAAAATGCAATATGTGTGTTTTTTTTAAAGAATGCAAATGTTAAATAGAAATGTTTTCAGGTTTTCATCGACATTGTCTGAACTGTACCAAGGTATTCAGCTTCAGGTTATCAGTTACCTTTTTCATGTAGAGGTTGGTTGTAATATCAGTTTGACTGCTTTTACGCAGTAATATTCTTGACACTATAAAGCCTGCTTGCAACGATGCTAACGAACCAGATGCACATACTGCATGAATGAGCATTGTAATAATTGCAGGCATTGTTATAGTGCATAGTCATATTTATATTTATAAACATGAATGTTAGTGTATATGATATTGATATTATGATATTGATATATGATATTATGAGCCACTTGCTTTTTATTATTAATGTAATTGTTTACGAATAACGGAACTTTAGAAACTCTGGCGCGACAGTGAGCTCACCCCTCCCCTCGCGCCAGGGCCAGACGCCAGTACAGCGCGACTCGCGAACCGGGACGGACGCACGTCCCACGAGGAGCCAGCATCTCTTTGTTTCACCGAACGTCCATCTGGTAATTATAGTCACAACCAAAACCTTCTTTTTTAAATACTCCCCGTGTGCGCCCGGTCCTTTTCCGGTGTAGGGCCTATCCCAGCCGCGTCAATTTAACACGCCCCACACAAAGCATTACGTGGGGCCGTGCAGTATACGGTACGGGCCGTCTCCTGCCACCCCAGAACTTTAGTTAATCGCCCCGTGCACAGGCACAGGCTACATCCAAGCTTAAACGTGTTTTTAATTTAGTAGCGAGCCGCGGTCCACACAGGTGGGCCCGCGCGTCGCAAGTTACCGATTACGAGATTAGCCGATGCTAATCGAACACTCTCCCTCAACTGTGACTGGCGTGAGGACTTAATAAGCAAACACACGTAGAGACACGCAGGAGTCCCTCTCAAATAACGTGTGCAGTGTAATCGTGTACGTAGAAGCACCACAGAGTGCCGTTTTGTCAAGTGTAATTGTAATAATAGTGTAATCAAAACTTCTACGTGTTCCGACGCCTCATTGGCAGTCATGTACAGCCGAGTAGATCTAGCGCCCAATGTAATGAACCAGTGTAAATCGTGAACAATAAAACGTCCACCCGCACCTCCCGTGCGCGACGTGCGACCCGTAGAACAACCAGAACAGTGTATGTAAATTAACCTAAACAACCCAACCTAATCAGGAAACAAATTCCATCACCGCCGACGGTTCTAGCGGACCATGCTAGGGCAACGAACCCACGACCACCACACGGTTAGACACCGAGCTAGCCTGGCGCCCTTCCGGAACAGAAATCTCTAAGAAAGCCAGCCACCCCGCTAGGACCTGCGCCCGACCTCGAACACGAGACCGCGGCGGACGGCAATTATTTTAAAGGGGGCCCGGGCCATTTTAAGTCATTAGTTACAATTTTATGATACATTTCATAAATGAGACTATGAAAATAACCATAATAGTTTTAACATTAATACAATTGATAGTTATAAAAAAAAACATTAATTGCTCTGATTGGTGCTGGAGTACATATTCAAAATGTTTCATAGCGAACTGTTCACTAGCGGAGCATAATTAGGAGGTTCTGGGCAGGGCTTCAATCTTCTAATGAACGGCGTAAATTTGGCAGACTAAGTCTTGAAAGGAAACTTCACTCGAGTCTTGAAACATTTCTTGACTCAAGTCTTGAACCCCACTGGAACCAAAAGGGAATCCAGTGGTCAAGAAGAGTAAACTAATTAAGTTAGGGCAAAAGGATAATCGGAAGGCAACAATTGTCAAACAGGACGTTGACTTTTCCACTTACCGATCTGGTGTTGAAGTGAAGTGAAGTGAAGTGAAAATAAGTCACTCCCCGAAGGGAGGTGGCGCGAGTAGTCGCGATGAACCGTCGCGAAACATAATGCGAAATTACTACTTGGCTACTAATGGCAAAAGCCAACCAGAAGAATAAAGAATAAAAAAAACCTTAGGGAACACTCCCGAACTTGAGAGATCACATCTCTTAACTAGATTGCGGCGGTGAATACGTAAACGGCGCGGGCGATGCAGCTCCGGCACGAGATGCTATCGCGGTGACCGCCGAAGGAAGAATCCTCCTCTCTTCCAGGTGACATGAAGTTAAGTTCGAGCGAGATGCCCGGAGTCTTAGGGAGTGGGAGAAGTGGTCGCTGATTGGCTAGAATCAGCCCGGCGGAGTACTTGCTCCACCCTCCAAAAAAAAGATATTAAGAGGGCTCATTGACTAACTTAAAGGCCTCAGAGGTGCAAATAAGACCGCTCTGTTGGGGACAACAGGAACTGACTCTGTGTTGGTATGCAAGAGTCCCGCAGGGGGGGGGGGGGGAAACTAGCGAAAGGTAGTACCATATGGAGCCCTCTTTGGTGCGAGCTCTGTCGGGGAGGAAAGGAACTTAGATGAAGTATGGTCGCGGCCGCCAGAGCGCTCGCCCCGACGCCTAAGAGAAGGTAATTCAGTTCGCCGTGCCGCCGGGAGATGGCGCAATCTGTCCATTCTACGGCCTGGGGTCTGTTATAGAGACCGGGAGGGGGTTTATCCAGATGGAAGGATCTGGAATGGATAGAGGGGAAAAGAGAAGGGGGGGGGTTAGTGCTGCGTAGTGGGAAAGGCCGCCTACAGGACTCCCGAGGCGTGTCGGGACCGACTGTAACCTGTGCCGGCGAACCTGACCAAAGTTGCTTCGGTCAACTGTAGCTTGAGCTACGGGTGTGCCCAAGAGGGCTGACGGAAGCAAAGGTAGCGTGTGGCAGGACGTGCGCAGAGCACTGAAGGGGTGCGAAATTTCACTCGCGTACGTGCCGAGAGGCGGGAAGACATGAGACGATGCTTAATCAGGACTTGAGTGGTGTGGGAGCCCGTGGATGAAACGGCCGGAGACAAAATTAAGTAGGAGAGTACAATACTGGGATAAAATTTTGATAGGCTGTAACAGGCTACAGAAAAAAATACTTAAAATATTTATTTAAATTATGCTAAGCCTAACAATGAGCCAGGAGAATATGACAATTTATGGCTCAATGCACTGTGTCCCCTTTTGCGCATGGCCACACCAGGCCAGGCGCTTCGTACACACAGGCGGCCGTGACTTATGTCACGCCATTCGAGGCACTGCTCCCCCCTACTAAGTAGGGGCACGCGCGGGCGTGTTTTTAGCACTGGCTCTAATTCAGGTGTTGAGGACACGTAATGGTCTGTGCTCTCAGAGGGAGCACCGATGGCGGCGTCATAATAATAGCTCTTATTGTTTCTTTTATAGCCATTTTTAGTAGCGATTACATGTGAGCCATCGTGCCTGATGCTAGTCGCCATGTGTTAGTTATTAGTAGTATTGTGTCAGTGTCAGGGTTATTATTAAAGCCATAGGTTTCACACGCACAGCTACGGTGCCACCTTTCTTGGTATCATACTGCAAGAGACGTCACACACAGTGCCGTATTAACGTATAGGCGCACCCGGCGGCCGCCAGGGGCCTCGCCCCCCAGGGGGCCTCAGTCTGCCTCACATAAATCACCAACGCCAAAGAAAACACACACTACAATTGTTCTGTCTGTGACAAGTGTGTGACAATACACAATTGCAAGAAAAATATTTCTTGTTCCGGCTTGAGGAATAAAAAATATTCGATGATACATAATTTCTTACATTTATATATTTTTCGTTTTTAATAATTTATACATTACACACTAGCAAACCAATCGAAAGGAATCGTATCAAGCAGCTAGCTGTCGAATGGTGGTCAGCGTGCAGGTGCACTGCGCGCAATCTGTTGGCAGTACATTTAAACAATGTGCGTTTCACCTATCGAGGAATTGATCTTCTGCGTAAAGAAACAGTTCTGCGCTGGGCTATGAGAGTAAGCAAAAGTTTGTTTTCTGTGTTGTTACTACAAATAAATTGCCGTTTTGTAAAATGTGTGTACAGTAACGGTAAGTGATTTGTATCACTAGGCTTAGCAATAGCATGAGAAATTTAGCCTACTGTTTATTCATATGAGGCCCAGTTCCGTAGTAGTTTTTAAGATCGTTTTACAATGGCGCAGAAAGGAAATAACTCGGATGCGGACCTGAAAACGTAGTTTGTTTGTTTGTTTGTTTTATTTCATCCTTAGGAAATTTTTTATACCCAATTGTACAAAGATATTGGACAAGTCATAAGTATTACAAAATAAATGAAAAAGGTTATGCATTTAGAATATTAACTATGTTTAAACATTAAACAAACATTTCTGTCGTAAATAGTTTATAAATTCATATTGAATCTACGTCAGCTTCTTATGTACATCAGTACATCATTTTTAATTAGTGTTTGGAAATATATATATAAAAAAAACAGAAAATAGAAGCAGAAAAAAGAGAGGAGAAATGTGCAGTGTGTGATAGATAATATGTGGTATTTCTAGTGATTACGATTCAAATATTATTTACAGGATTAGAACACATTTTCACATGTGTTTTTATGGTAACGAATTCGCTTCCGAGCCATTGTATAACGGGCTTCTGGGTTTTACAGTTTCTTTACCCGAAAATATAACAGAAACCATAATTGAACATGTTCTAATTTTCTGTTGCGATTGGGGTATATAAGTAATTATAAGCCAAAGTCGTATAACTACTTAGTAATTAAAAGACAAAGTCATATAATTACTTAACAGTATATAAAAACTTAACTTCTAAAAACGTGATACTGAGATATATGTTTTTTCCTTATTTTTCTAAAGTTATGCACATCCTTCAGTAGTGGCATAGTGACCCAGTTGCCGGTCTCCGTAGCGCGCCTGATTGTGGTGCGGGCGGTTGCGGTTCTGGGTTTGAGTCATGGGTAAGGCATTGGGTATTTGTGTTCGTCCGTTAGAGTCACCACTTGACAAAAGTCTGTATTGTCACTGTCACATAGTCACAGGGCTTGACATAATAGTTGTAAAGGGGGGAATGTTAGACTCGGTGTTTTCTCGACCTCGAGAAGGCGTCTAATATAAAAAACAGTTGGCTAGGGTGAAGGTTCACAGCTAGAATATCTAAGGTAATGGGGTTTTGAGTTTGCCTGTTCGAATTTTTTAATTTTTTTTCTTGTGTTATTGTTTCATGTAGCTATTTGACAGTTGTTTATTTCCATAATTCATTGGTTTATACAATACATTTGAAGCTAGGTGGAAGTGGGAGATCGATGTAACTTCAACAGGTTAAGTGGGAACCAATGGTGTACCATTCCAGTATGATACAACAGCAGTTGTAAAAAATGTTGTTATATTAAAAAAAAAATGAAAGTAGAAAAAAATATATTTTATTCATTAAACAAAAATGATAATGTATTAAGGTACAAATAGATATAACAAATGTGCAAACAACACCCATTAATCGTTATGGTTTTTACAAACATGAGTATAAAACAGATGCTTGAAAAGAGAGCATCATGAACAATTTGCGCAATGAAATATGCGCCTGACGTAACACGTATTTAAGTACTGCGCATAAGGAAAATTCTCTTAATTAATGTACATTTAAAAGACCTTAGCAGGCAGACAAAAATCATATAAAAGTCTCACGCAGAGCAAATTCGTTATCAAGCAATTAAGTATAAATATTAAGGCTTTAAATTATGCATTAAGTTTACACGAAACATAAGTTTTCATGGCAAATTTAAATGGGAATCGCGAACTCCAGCTAAAAGACATTAAAACAAAAATATTACGACAGGGAGGAAGACCAAAGCGCAAAACAAATAATCAAGCAAACACTCATGTAAATTAAGGTCGGTGATAAATGGAACATCCAACAAAATTAGGTACAAGACCCATCTAGACCACTCAATCAAGAGCAGAAGGCTCGTAAGAAAGAAGTTAAACTTGAGCAAACAGACCATTAATGCCCGCGGAAATTACAAGGCAGAGATCCATAGTGGATTTAAAGCGAAGCTTCTAACACAACTAATCAACCATGAGCATAAGTAGCGCGGCCTCCTCCCAACGGACTGCCTACGAGCGAGAGTGACTGAAGACAGTGCCGACCTAAGCAAACTCGCGGCCTTATATACAGGCGAACTGTCTTTCGAGAACAATAGAGAAAAGCGGCGGAGGGGAAGGTTCGAGAAACGAGGAGAAGGGAAGACGGAAAGCCTCGGGAAAGGAGGGGAAGTGCGGAGGGGAAGGCTGGGGCAAGGTGGAGAGGGGGAAAGGATGGAGGGGAAGGGAGCGCTCTGCTAGCCCGGGAGGCGGCAACTGCTGCAACCCCCCCCCCCCCCCCCTTAAGTGGCCCTACCCTGAGAGCATAAGATCACGAAGTCGAAGAACAATGCGAAGCCACGCAAGCTGCAAAAACATGGATGCTGGAACACCAGCATGAAGAAATCTTAAGCGGCTCGCAGCTCGAGCCGAAACGTTGACGAGTCCAGAAGCGGGGCGGAAGACGCCATCAGTGTCGCTTGGTGCAGGGAATCCGCGAGTCTCAACCACCCAGGCCTAGGTGGGACTCCAGCGGAACCCGCCGTAGACCGAAGTGCCGAGGCAGGCAATCCAGAGCGGCAATCATCGTAGATGAGGGATCACCTCTGATGGGCTCTGGAGCATCCGAGCGCTCACAGGAGCGCGAAGGCGTTCAAACTGGAGACTGCCGGCGCTCAACAGGGCACCTCAACAGGGGGGCCTGCATCCGGGCGCCGCGAAGGAGCCATGCGATCAGGCAAGAAGTCGAAGCGAAGATTGCTCTCAGGGGGACACGTCCCGGCGGGGGGAGGCGAAGATGACGACGACGCCCTGAAGAGACGTCTCTCCTCGAGGCGAAGAAGCAGGCTGGTGAAGATCGTAGAGATGCGGGGCCGGCAGAGCGAGGGTAGGGGAGAAGAGGATGGCGCGCCAAACTAAAAAGGAGAGAAAAAAAAAAAAGGAGAGCCGCAACAGCAAACACAACAAACAAACAATACTGAAACCTAATAATAAAACAGTTATCTAAACGCAAGCATAATAAACACTCTCAAGTAATAATAGCAAAATACTTTAACTCACAAAGGCCTTGACTTGACTCACATGAGCTTTCTTAAACTTATGTTTAAACTTACATGACTTAAGTAACAAGGTATTAGCGGCCAAAATCCTATGCACACTATAAGGTCCTTCATAGGGAGGCAAAAGTTTCACATTTAATTTACTGGCCAAAGAAGGGAGGGTGAAGCTGCGACAGAGAACAAGGTCTCCGACTTTGTAACCATGAGGGGATCTGGATTTATTATAAGATTCAGCGACAGCCTGACGGGCCTTACGTAAATTGCAAGCTACCGAGTCGAGCACACTGTCAAGGCCCGAGGCATCGAGGGCGGAGTCGAGAGGGGGGAGGCCCCACTGGTTAAGTAAGGGATGAGTGAGCTCACGCCCAAGGAAGGGAAGAGAGGGAGGAAATCCAGAGGAGGAATGAGTAGCAGAGTTCAAACCCACGTTAATATAATTCAAATCGGAATCCCAAAGAGTTTGGTCAGAACGATAGAAGGATATAAGGATGCTCTTCAAAACCTTATTTACTCGTTTGACCATGTTACCCTGAGGAAAGTAAGCAGAGCTATAGATGGGTTTCACAGCCCATTCAAAAAGAAAATCACTGTAAACAGAAGATCTGAACTAAGGAGCATTGTCAGAAACCATGATACAAGGGGGACCAAATAATTTAAACACCTGTTCTCTAAGAACCCTAACGATCGTAGCAGCCTTCATGTTTTTGAGAGGAATGAGAATGACAAATTTCGAAAAAATTTCCAGAACCACTAGTAAACAAATATTTCCCTTTTTGGACCGGGTAAGAGGCCCAAATATGTCAATATGTAAAGCGTGCCAAGGAGCAACAGGAGGATCGGCGGCATAGAGCCCTACCTTGGAGTTGTGAGGGGGCTTTGATATTTGACAGTCTACACAAGAGCGAACATAGCTACGAACATCGCTCAGTAACTCGGGCCAGAATAAATGCGCGGAAATCCTGCGCTGGGTTTTCTCGATACCCAAATGGCCACCGAGAAGTGAAGAATGAAAATAAGCCAATACCATGGCCCTTAAGGCGGCTGGAACGACTGCCTTGCGAGCTCTACCTGAGGTTCCAGTAAAGTAAAGTAAACCCTGTTCTTCAATATAAGGCACAGGCCTTTTGTGATGAAGATCTCTACGAATCTCCGGGCAAAAAGGGTCATTGCTCTGACATTCTCTAATATTTAAGTATGACTCTGGAAAAATTTTACAAACAGAGAGGAATTCAGTTCTCTCAGAATAGTCCTCATCAACAGGCTCAAACTCATCAGTACAAAACATACGGGAAAGAGAATCAGCAATAATGTTTTCTCTACCTGGGATGTGATGAATGGAAAATCGGAACCGCGACAACCGAAGGATCCAACGACCCAACTTACCCAGCTGGTGTGGGTGGTTAAATAGCCAACTAAGGGCTTGGTTGTTGGTAAATAGGTCAAACTCGTTAGCATCCAAATAATTTTCGAATTTTTCAAGAGCAAAGAGGCACCCAAGGGCCTCCTTCTCGTACACACCCAGGCGCTGCTCGGATTCCGAAAGAGAACGGCTTGCAAAGGCGATGGGTCTGATCTTACCCTTTTCCAAATGACCTAAAACTGCTCCAAGGGCGATAGAAGAGGCGTCAACCTGAACTGCGAAGCGTCTACCGAAATCGGGTAAAATAAGAACTGGAGGAGAGGCCATACAAGTCTTCAAGGCCTGAAAAGATTTTTCTTGTTCAGGACCCCACTCAAAAGCTACATTCTTTTTTCGAAGGTGATTTAAAGGAGCACTTAGAGAAGCAAAATTATGAATAAATCTGGAAAAGTAACCCAGCATGCCTAAAAAACGCTGAACTCCCTTAATGTTGATAGGCTTAGTAAACTGTACAATGGGTGCAATTTTATCTGGATCCATGAGGAGGGTTCCCTGAGAAATGACATAGCCAAGGAATTTTACTGACGTCTTTGCCAAAACGACCTTATTAGGGTTAACAGTCAGATGAGCAGCTCGTAAACGAGTAAGAACTTCTGTTAAGTGGGCAATGTGATCGTCAAGAGTATCGCTATACACAATAATATCATCGACATAATTAAACACAAATTTATACTTAAGGTCCTTTAGTACATGGTCCAAAACACGACTCATGGCCTGACTGCCAAAATTAACCCCCATGGGTATGCGATTAAATTCAAAATGGCCAAACGGGGTGGAAAAGGCGGTATATTTACGACAAGAAGGATCCAGGAGGCATTGATGGAAGCTTTGATTTAAATCAATAATTGAAAACACCTTGGCCTTGCCTAAGTGCTGCAAGGCACTTTCTACAGTAGGGAGGGGATAAACATCCTCCATCGCTATTTTACGATTCAAGGGAATGTAGTTGTGAACCATTCGCCAATTAACCCCGTCCTTCTTACGCACTAGGAAGGTGGGAGTGCTAAAATCAGAAGTGGAAGGAGAAATAACGCCAGCAGACAAGAGCTTATCTACGATATCATGCATGGCCTGAAGTTTAGGAGGGGAAACCTTGTGATATTTACTGCGAACCGGAGTTTCATCCTTCAAGTAAAACTTGTAGGGCAAGATGTCGCAGCGTCCGATTTTAGGAGAAATAACATCGGAAAATCTATGCACGAGGTTGGCAACGGCTTGCTTCTGTAGAGAGTCGTTACTATCACGACATTCAAAAATGACAGGCTTAGAAGAGTCGAAAGTTAAAGGGATTTTGACAGTAGGTGCGAATCCAAAAGAAAGCTCATGAAGACCAAAATTTAAAACTGCTTTAGTCTTGCCCAAAAAATCTAAACCCAAAATAAAGTCAGGGTGTAAATCAGAAATAACAGCGAATTTCCAGTTCCAGGTAAAATGTTTAATCTTTAAATGTAAAGTGACTGACTTGTTAGATCGAATGCATTCACCATTTGCAACACAAATATTAACTGGATCATTGCAATACACATGTGAAGCAATAGTAGGAAACATTTTAATTAAATTCTGCAAAAAACCTTCGCTAATAACCGAATGGGTGGCGCCAGTGTCAACTAGAGCCGGAAAAGAATGCTCCTGAATATGAATTGGAAGAAAATGCAAATAGACTGGCACAGAGGATTTTTTAACAAACCGACAGAAACGACCTCTCTTACGTCCCGTCAGACGGAGTTTCCCGGACACTTAGCCCGGTAATGCCCTGTTCCCTTACAGGAAAAACATTTCCGGTCATTGTGCGGTATGAATGGCTGACCGCAGTCTTTAGAAATATGTCCAAAAATGCAACAGTTTGCACAGCGAGTGCGTACATTTCTTTGATCGCACTGTACATGACCTGTGGCTTTAAGAGCGGAGGCGGCAGCAAGGTGGGCGGGAGCACTTACACGAGGCGAAGAGAATGCGCCCGCTGCCGGCGCGCTAATGCGTTCAGTGTTGTGTGACTGAATGCGTTGCCGGAATGCACCCCGACTAGGATTTGAGGGGCGATAAGAATGACATGCCTTATCATTTGCCTCTGAGCGAAATGTGGGTAACGAGCGAACCTCGCACTTACAGTCGCGAGGCTGCCACTTACTATCAGTGTCACGACGCGATGGAAATTCCGTCTCGTATTTAGAGACGGCTAACAAACAGGCCTCTATTTCACTGCCCCAGGCTCGTAAAGAATCAAGGGTGGAAGGAGGAGTTAACATGCTAGCAAGACTGAGAACACGAGGGGCAAAGTTACCTAAGACAAGCTGAACTAATTCCGCCTCGGGGGTATCAAGTTCCAACACATCCGCGTACGAAAGTACCGAATCAATGTACTGAGTCACCTACTCATCAGGGCGCTGAAAGCGAAAGACTAAGTCTCTCTTGCAGGCGTCCAACACCCGGGGGGGGGGGGGCAAACTCCCCTCAGCACGGATAACTTAAATGTGTGAAAATCCGACTTTTGCACAATAGCCTCAGTTAGCCTATTCACAAATATACCAGAACACTTAGTTAAGAGCGCCTTCATAAACGCCTCAGAAGGAACCAGGTTCAGCTTAATGAGGCGCTCAGCCTCATGAAAAAATTCAAGAACACGCTTAGGCTCACTGCTGTCAAGAGCAGGCATACACTTCAAAGAGGAAAAGAACAACTTTTGAGAAAAGGAATGAGTGGGACCAGGACTTACTTCCAGTGAGGCTTCCACCTCGCCCCTCACAGGTGTGATGTCACTGCTGTCACGCATAAACCGAACGAGTCGGGCACGCAAGGTCGTGACAGTGTCGCCCGACTCGGCAGGCAGTTGATTTTCTTCACAGTACCGGACAAGTTCATCCCGGTGCAGCTGATAGATCCATGTGACTCCAGGGCGGCTCATGGTAACAGAGAACAAACAACAAAGTAACAACTGCCGAAGCAGAGTTGCGCAGACGTTGAAGCTAGGTGGAAGTGGGAGATCGATGTAACTTCAACAGGTTAAGTGGGAACCAATGGTGTACCATTCCAGTATGATACAACAGCAGTTGTAAAAAATGTTGTTATATTAAAAAAAAAAATGAAAGTAGAAAAAAATATATTTTATTCATTAAACAAAAATGATAATGTATTAAGGTACAAATAGATATAACAAATGTGCAAACAACACCCATTAATCGTTATGGTTTTTACAAACATGAGTATAAAACAGATGCTTGAAAAGAGAGCATCATGAACAATTTGCGCAATGAAATATGCGCCTGACGTAACACGTATTTAAGTACTGCGCATAAGGAAAATTCTCTTAATTAATGTACATTTAAAAGACCTTAGCAGGCAGACAAAAATCATATAAAAGTCTCACGCAGAGCAAATTCGTTATCAAGCAATTAAGTATAAATATTAAGGCTTTAAATTATGCATTAAGTTTACACGCAACATAAGTTTTCATGGCAAATTTAAATGGGAATCGCGAACCCCAGCTAAAAGACATTAAAACAAAAATATTACGACAGGGAGGAAGCCCAAAGCGCAAAACAAATAATCAAGCAAACACTCATGTAAATTAAGGTCGGTGATAAATGGAACATCCAACAAAATTAGGTACAAGACCCATCTAGACCACTCAATCAAGAGCAGAAGGCTCGTAAGAAAGAAGTTAAACTTGAGCAAACAGACCATTAATGCCCGCGGAAATTACAAGGCAGAGATCCATAGTGGATTTAAAGCGAAGCTTCTAACATAACTAATCAACCATGAGCATAAGTAGCGCGGCCTCCTCCCAGAGGACTGCCTACGAGCGAGAGTGACTGAAGACAGTGCCGACCTAAGCAAACTCGCGGCCTTATATACAGGCGAACTGTCTTTCGAGAACAATAGAGAAAAGCGGCGGAGGGGAAGGTTCGAGAAACGAGGAGAAGGGAAGACGGAAAGCCTCGGGAAAGGAGGGGAAGTGCGGAGGGGAAGGCTGGGGCAAGGTGGAGAGGGGGAAAGGATGGAGGGGAAGGGAGCGCTCTGCTAGCCCGGGAGGCGGCAACTGCTGCACATTTATCTGCACAGATAGGCAAATGTCCTATGTAGTTTTCCGATCCAAATAGTGTGTGTTTGTCTATATATATATATGTATTGCAATTTTCTTATTTTGATTGTATGATTAAATCAAGTAATTTATTTTCAGGTGAACAGTCTTCCATGTAACTGTAAAATTTATTAGAAGATTGAAAGTGCTCCTTAATCGCAATCATGAAACGTATCTATGAAAGTGGTGCCCATAAAAGACAAAAGGCTAAAAGAAGTGAACTATTTATAGAATCTTTACCAAAAGTGACTTCATTTTTTCAAACAGTTTCTGGTGCTGAAATAAATTTAGGCTTAATTAGTGATCACGCTTCTAGTTCTTCAGATCGTCTTCCAGTTGATCGCAATGCTACATCTTGTGGTCAGTCATCCTCTCCACTCGTAAATGTTAAAGAAGCTTATCCCGACAGCTCTCCTTCAATTATTTATAACCTTCAGAATTCAGTTCCAGTTGATCACAATGTTTCATCTCCTGGTCCGTCACCATCATCCTCCCCACTCGTAAATGTTCAGGAAGCTTATCCCGACAGCTCTCCTGCAACTATTTCTGACCTTCAGAATTCAGATTCACATGAAAAAGATGAAATACGCAGTTGTGTTGAAATGGAACCAGGTAAAGATGTAGAACAATGGAAGTTATTTCGAGGTTCTAAAAATGAACTTCAAGAATATTGGATAAGGAAAGGCCCTTCAAGCTATCAAAATTTCAACCACAATTTTATTGATTCTGTTCGTAAATATGAGTGTTCACAAGATAGCAAAAAAGTAATTGAGTCACGAACATTGCGTCCATCCATGTTTTTCCGGGAGCTTCAGACTGGGGAGAAAATCAGGCGTAAATGGTTACTGTATTCACCATCATCTGGTCGAGTATATTGCTTTGTTTGTAAACTTTTTGGTTCTAATTCTTCCAGTCCCTTCTGTTCAGAAGGCTTCAACGATTGGAAACATGCAACACAGTCTCTAACCGGCCACGAAAATGGGAAGGAGCATAGAAATAATATGTTAGTGTACTTGAGACGCTGCAAAGAAGTAGGAAGAATTGATACAGCACTCCAGATCGAAATTAATAAGGAATGTGAATATTGGCAGAATGTTTTGGTTAGAGTTGTCTCTGTCGTAAGGTTTTTAGCTGAAAGAGGTCTACCATTCAGAGGAGATCAAGAGAAATTTGGTAATCCACATAATGGGAACTATTTAGGGTAACTTGAGTTGATAAGTGAATATGATCCATTTTTAAAAGAACATATAAAGAAATATGGAAATACAGGCCGAGGAAATGTTTCTTACCTGTCGTCTTTTGTATGTGATGAATTCATAGAAGTGATGGGGAGAAAAGTGTTTGATCAGATTGTTCTAGAAGTTAAGGAGGCCAAGTATTACTCGATATGTGTAGACTCCACACCTGATGTAGCACATACTGATCAACTTACGTTTATTATTAGGTATGTAATAAATAGTGAAACAACTGAAAGGTTCTTGAAATTCATTGCCATTAATGGGCATTCAGCCGAAACACTCTTCAAAGAAGTAACTGGTTTGCTGAGAAACTGTGGCATTCTTCTTGAAAATTGTCGGGGACAATCTTACGACAATGCATCAAACATGAGTGGCAAATACACTGGTTTGCAAGCAAGAATCAAACAAGAAAACCCACTAGCAGAATTTATACCATGTTCTTCCCACTCTTTGAATCTTGTTGGTGTAGTAGCAGCAGAAAGCAACCAAAATGCGACAAAATATTTTGACTTCATTCAATCACTGTACAACTTTTTTTCAGCATCAACTAGCAGATGGAACATTTTGTTATCTGCTATGACTGATTCAAGTAAAAAGTTAAAACCACTCTCCAACACTAGATGGTCAGCTAGGGCAGATGCTGTTTTAGCATTGAGCGAAGGATTTGAAGTGATTGAGTCAGTACTGGATGCGATTAGAAATGACACCGAGCAGTATGCTGACACGAAATTAAAAGCTGCGGGTTTGAAGAAATGCATGGAAAGATTTGAGACAGTGTTTCTCACTTACTTTTGGAATGATATCTTGGGAAGAATCAACAAGGTCAACACAGTCCTGCAAAAACCTACTCTTATTTTGTCAGTAGCTGTTAAAGTTCTCGAGTCTCTAAAATCATATGTTGAACAGAAAAGGGGCAGTTTTGACAGCTACGAAAGTTCCGCTTTGGCATCAACTGAAAACACAAATAGTGAGAATTCTGAGGAAAGAACAAATAGACGCAGCACTCGGCTTACGTTTTTTGACAACAGCAGCAACCCAGATACTATTCTCAAAGGAAGAGATAAACTTAGAGTTTAGACCTACCTTCCAATCATAGACTCATTGGTATTGAATCTAAATATACGCACAGAAGCATACAGAAGAGTTATGAAAATATTCGGATTTCTGGAGGATTTAATTGATCTTCAAGAAGACAAACTGAAAATTTGTTGCGACTATTTTGCTTCAGTATACAAACAAGATGTAAACAAGTCGGAGCTTGTTGAAGAATGCCTACATTTAAAAAGTTATCTTACAGAAAATAAAGACATTTTCAGCTTGTACACCTTTATAATGGTTCCGATTGTGCAAACACTGGGGAAGCAGAAGGGGAAATAAATATTGTAATGTACGAAGAAAATTTGGAAGGAGGTGATGATGTTAGATGTCGATCTACTCCTACAAAGAAGTTGAATTTACAAGCCATCTATCATCATCTGTATGAAAATGGATTGTTGCCAGCATTTCCGAATGTGGAAATTTCTCTGAGAATGTTCTTATCAATGATGGTGTCAAATACTTCGGGTGAACGATCTTTTTCAAAACTGAAGATTATTAAAAATATAAAAAGAAGTGCTATGCAACAAGAAAGATTAAACAGTTTGAGCATTCACAGTATCGAATGTGACATACTTAGAACGCTAGACTTTAGTGATGTTATCAAAGACTTTGACTCAAAAAAATGTAGAAAGAAGCCTATT
Source organism: Bacillus rossius redtenbacheri (assembly GCF_032445375.1). Classification (NCBI taxonomy): domain Eukaryota; kingdom Metazoa; phylum Arthropoda; class Insecta; order Phasmatodea; family Bacillidae; genus Bacillus; species Bacillus rossius. The sequence goes on along the minus strand of NC_086330.1, from coordinate 4,912,744 downwards.
TAAATTATTCATAGGCATAGACAGTATGTGCAAGAGGTTGAAAACTTTGAAGTAGACTTTGGTGCTAGTGCTTAAAGAGGAAGTTATACTTGATTTTGAAGTTCAATCTTTCATTAACCCCTTTTTTGCATTATTGAAATAAAAATTGGTATTGTTACAGCTTACATACCATAAATACCATTAATTGATTTCAATATAACCTCAGAAAATAATCAGTCGCAGCTTGAATAATTTAAAAACAATTATAGGTTAATTATTACTGCATGTTTTGATGTAATCTGATATAAACATCAATAATACTTAGTTCTCTTAAGTATAAATAAAATAAATATGTAGTGAAAGACTTACAGTGTTTTTTTTCAATGTAAAACATATATTTTATTTAAAAACCTTTGGAATTGTATTGTTTTTTTCGTACCACAGGAACTGAACTTAAGTTAATGTAATACAAATTTTTATTTATTCGTGGAAAAATTAACAACAGCAGAAAATATTGCAATTCTTCCAAACTGTATATTTAATATTTTGGTTTTAAAAAACACCTATAATAGCACCATTTTGCACCTTGTAATACAAATTTTTCCGGGAAAGACCCCGAACCCCCTGTTTTTTCCTTGGGGTATGTTCACTCCTTCGAAAGGGGCCTCTTTTCGGGATAATGCCAGGGGCCTCGCAGAGGCTTGATACGGGTCTGGTCACACAGACGCTACATCCTAACTATCTGGGGGGTCGCTATTACAGTATAGGTGTGCGGGGAAACCAAAGCGCGCGGAACCGGGCATCGCCCTTATTGAGATCGCCACAGGCGGGACCATGGTAGCCCCATGTAAAGGTTGTGTTTAATCATACATAAAACCCGGAAACTTCATGCTGACTTTTATTTCCTGAAATCATCCTGGGCAGGCTAGATCCCTTAGGCCACGAGGCACAAACCCTACTCTACCGCCCCTGAGCAGACGGAGACGCGCCACTAGAAACAGGGACTAGCCGCGACCTTGTCAAACCAAATGTGGGTCTTGTGGGTGCGTTGCCCCTGCGTGGCCCACTAGGACCGTCGGCGGAGTTCGTGGTTGGACGGGCCCTTAGCTGGTGTAGGGATGCTCAATTCAATAACAGACACGAACTCGAGATTTAGATGGTCGTTGGCACGTCGCGCACGGGGGGTGCAGAGAGGTCGTTTAATTAGATGAATTGTTACAGTCACAAATTACACTTGCACTACACTTGCACGTCGCACAAAGAATTACCCTACAAAGTTACAATTAGTCTAATATGAGTGCTCTGATGCACTGTCACTATGTTAAGCCCTCACGCCAGTCGAGTTTAAGGGGAGGTTGATTTGAGGCGGCCAATCCCGAAAATTGTTAACTGGGCGGCATCCGGATTCACTTGTGGGAATCGCGGCCCACAGTTAAACTAGACACAAAGTTTACTCGAAGTTGTTGTCGGTGCTATGCACTCAACCTTAGCGAAAGTTCACTGTTAGCGGGAGTTGGCCCATGCCGTAAAGTGGACTACCCCGCGTAATGTCTCTTGCGGGGAGTTTAAAACTTAAGCGGCTGGGTTAGGCCCTACACCGTAAATGACCGGGGACGCACGGGGAGTTAACATAACGAAGAAAAGAGATTTGGTTTGAATGACTATATTTACCAGAAGTACTGTTCGTATGTGGACAAATGATGGTGGCTCCCCGTGGAACGCACATCCGCCCCGGTCTGCGAGTCGCTCGGTACTGGCGTTTGTCCTTGGCGCGAGGGAAGGTCTCAGCGTTCTCTCGCGCCGAAGTTGCTAAAGTTTCGTTATTCGGAAATTATTTTAATAATAAGAGGCTGAGAGCAGCTCTAAATTCACACATTAATTATTAATCATTAATCTAATTGGCAGATACTCTTTAAGAATTATGGTTAGCAAATTTACGTGAATTAAATTTAAATATTGAGAGTCACACCAGAGACTGTTCATCACTTGCTGACTGCTCCAGTGGCTAGATACACATAAAAAACAGGGAGGTAATATTTACGTTAACACAACACTATAATTAATTAAGGCTAAAGGCCGCAAAGGAGGCACTCACAAACTTATTAAGGTAAGTTCACACATGAGTGACTCTGGCACTCCTGCGTCGCACTTTCCTGAGGCGGGGGTTTCAATTAATAGAGGAGTTGTTATTAATTTATGTTGGATTGTTAGTGAACTGGGGTCGAGGTGTTTAATTAATTAGACACGGCCCTTGATTATACCTTGGCATCGAAGGCTCGCCTGACTCGGGTGGGCCATGGCTAGGGGTGCGTTCCATTAGTGGGGTCGGATACTGGTGGGTCCAGGTCGGGCTTTGGGGTGGCCTTCGGCTGGAAAACGTCAATATATAATGTTGGTATTGGAATAAAATAAGAAATTTTCCAGGAACTATGTGATTATATTTTCTTATTCACATCTTCATGAATAGCACTGGAAGAAAAAGGCTGTATTCAAGGATATTTTTCAACTTCCTGGCTTCGTCCCACTGATATCTATTTGCTTCCCTTACTTCCCTTCCCTCTTCATGCCCCTCCACTGACAGCTTGCAAGAAAACACATGTGAATACAGAACATATCAAGGAAAATATTTCTTGGTTTTTGTTATGTGCTGTGTAATTTTTTATTATAATTTTAACTGTCATAAAAAGTTTTTATTTATTATATCTTGAAGAAAAAAATGTATGAATGTGTGCCAGTATTATAATATAAATGATGTGTTACATGAGTTAAATATTTACTTTAGACTATCTCTGATGCCAACATATATGCAAAAAGTTAAATTATATAACTCGGAAACATGTCTAGGTATTTAATTATTTGAAAGCAGAAGTACAATTCCTGCTATGAAGTATATTGCCCCTTTAGTGAATATTTCATTCTTTCAAATAAAAAAATTGGAGCCCTGTGAAATATAAAACACTAAAAATTAATAAGAAATTTTCTCAAAATTTATACATAGTTTGAGTCTCCACCTAATCATTTACAAATGTATCTTTAGACTTGTGTCCAATTGCTCATAAAGGTCATGTTATTTTATTTTACATTAATGTCAAGATAAGTTATCCAACCAAGTACAGAATGACATGGCTGTGGCCTAACTGTCCTTATGCTAAGCGGGGGTTCTCGTCGATACATGTACTGAGATTAATTTGTGGGCGCCACCGTGCAAGGAGCACGAACCCGGGAGAGACTCTTTTTCAAGGCCATGACGTCGCCCATGTGAGGCGTGATTTTAACCCCCCTAAAGCCAATCCTAGTACTCACCACTGGTCCACTCTCAGCATCGGGTACGCTCTTCACCTACACAGTGGGCTCTTACAGCATCCCACACGCTGTCATACTCAGGATGTTGAAATAAACAAATACAAATGAAATCGTATGACCTGGTTTATTAGTTGCTATTTCGCCTACACTGTTGATTATATCACACAATGCCTGCGGCACGAATCGGTTCACGTGGTGCGACCTGACCACGTGGTCACACTCTACAATTAGGTAATTAGCATAAAAAGGACCATAGTGGTCACTCATACAATTATTTAAACAGTCCCCCCGACCGAGAGAAGCCCCGAGGAATTACGAACGAAAGATTTAAGATGATTTAGATTTAACAGAATTACTTAGCAGTGCAGGCAAGCGGTGAGGTCCCCGGGGTGCTGATGCGTCTGCTCTCGGTCGGTGCTGGCGAAGGACGGGGCTCTGCTAACCTAAAATGGCGTCTTCGCGCCGAACCAATTACTGTTATACCTATTTACGATTACATGCTACAGGAAGCTACCGGTCAAACATGAAACACTCTTAATAATTAGATTACACCTAATGCATTGATAAAAACTATTAACTAAAATTACAACAATTTATTATTAATGATATCCAGTCCGGTTTCGGCGGACTTCGGTTCGCCTCATGGATGTTCGGTACGTCTTTTCGTTGTTTATGCCTTAACTAAATATTAATTATTTAAAGTACATAAAACACTCCCGGCCGATCTGCCGTCACACGCCACTTGGGGAAAAATAAGCAAGAAAGGACTACAATGTTTATCTCTAGTTAAAGGGGTGTGGTGCACTGCTGCTACAGCGCCCTCTTAACGTCCGTGGCGCGCTATTCAAACACAACCACCCGACTATGTACTCAAGATGGAGCGGCTGCCAGTATGTGAAGTGTTACGGGGGGTGAGGGGAAAGGTGGCAGAGGCTGACGAGGCTTCTGGGGCGTAGGCCTCGTTGACGTCAAGATTAATATTTTATAAATATCATACATACATTAGTTATTTTTTATATACAATGCTATTCCTATAAAACCTTAATAAGATATTATTTTGATAAGAAATTTGCATTATATTCAAATAACATCACTATAAAAAAGGGAATGAACTCCAAAACAAATAATTAGTATTTATCTTTTTGAATACACTTTATAGTACAATACTACCCCTATTATGTCAACTCGGTAACCGTGGACGCCTTTGAAGAAGAAACTTTCCTACACACTGTTACTCTCAATGTCTAAAGTTACCACTACCACCACAACATGTATCACAGCCACTCTGCGATACAATAACATGGAGGATACATCATTGGTGCTAACTCATAATCTTCAATTTTGACCAACTGCTTAAAAAAAAATGTATTCTAATTTGACAGATGAGATCTTTAATGAGTACAGAAAAGAAAACAATCATTATTCAGTCATTAAATGAAGAAGGTGGGTAAGAAACACTGGCTCGCCGTCGGGACCTGGGGACAGACTCAGAAGCATCAGTCTGCGGCACAGGCAGTGACTTGCGGCGGTCTTCAGTAGGTCTGCGCTGGGCCTTAGCAGGTCTGCGCTGGGCCTCAGCATGCCTGCTCTGAGCCTCAGGGCTGTGCTGGGCCTCAGATGGACTGTGCTGAGCCTCAGATGGACTGTGCTGAGCCTCAGGGCTGTGCTGGGCCTCAGAAGGACAGTGCTGAAAGGATGACACGCTGTAGAGAATTTGAGATTCGTTGTAAAGCTGCGTGGGCGAGACCTGAAGTCTCAGTGCGCTAGAGTGACGGAGCCTCAGGTCACGAGTATCCTCTGTGAATGATCTGAGAGGATCGTGAGGTTGCATTGGGAAGGACGTGGCATCATGCAGGTCACCAACCAAAGGCATGTCAATGTCTCGTGAGTCCTCCTCAGAAAACGACCTTTCAAGCTCGTAGTTGCCTCCTACCAATGGTTCGTCAAGCTCATACCTGGGCTGTGGGTGGCTTAGATTCACCAATGTGGTTGAAGGCTCATCCTCAAAATAATTTTCTGGGTAACTGTCATCTTGCCTAAGATACAAATTATATAATTCACAGAGCCTAGATATTGCAGCTTGCCCCATTATTGTTCCCTTGCAATGCAATGAAAGGAAGTTGATATCATCACAGCATATTGTCCTTCCTATGGTCCACAGTTAATGCTGTTTGTGCTGGTATGTCTGGAAAAATTATGCTGTATTGAGGTATATAATTCTGACAAACCCTGTTATTGAGAGAGACAATGAGCCAATATGATAAGTTTTTTGTCAGTAATACAATAAACATGTTGTTATAAAGTTATTGATGTCATAGAACCATATAGTAACATTATTGCAAATTGTAATAGAATTATTAAATTGAAAATAAAAAGGAAGAAAAAAATTCTTATCATGTAAAGATTTGTATTTAAGCATGGTTTCATAGAGGTGTGAAATAATAAATTTATACCACCATGTGTGGTTTGGAGGCCAATATAGACAATTTCTGACTCCATGAATATAGATGATAAAGTTGAAGAGGCAAACAGCTGGCCAAATGTATGATCATATTTTATGAGTACTAGCTCACCTATGTTTGTTTCATTTTTTAACAAAATAATGACTTGTCAAAGTAATTAAATATTGTAAACCAAAATTGAATAGATCTAATTTTAGTACATCATACTGACGCCACTCCCGCTGCCTGTTTATGTTTTTAATTAAATATTAGCGTGAAAAAGATCTCAGGGGTTTTAACGGGGGTTCGGCCTCGTGGCTGCAGGCAGGAGCACGTCGTGGTTCGGAACCTACCTGGGCTGTTCAGGCCACCCAGGACGCCTTGTAAATAACTGGTAAACGAATTACAGGACATTGCACTTTATTCAGTATCGATACACTTATTGGTCCCGGTACTGGCCGCGTCCGTTGTCTGACCGCTGTGACACGCGTATCTCTGAACGTAAACGGTGCGCGCGACCAGGATAGGTTGCGAAGTAATATCGACGAGCTGATACGGTGGTTACTTGTCCCTATGAAGGATTTGGCGGATAGTCACGGAACTTGTGTTTTGCAACAAACTATGCAGACACGTAAACACGAAGAGAAATCCCTATGTTCAGGATTGTTTGCAATCTAACCTGCGACGAAATATTAATGTCTCTAATTACGTAGATACGCCAGCTGGAGACGTACTCGTTAAAATCTCTTGGAATTGAAAGTTATTCGGTTAAATCACATGTTACAAATTACACGTTTAAGATGGTGAAAATTAAAAGGCGAAAGTAAGGCGGTAGCATTCAACACTCGTTACAAAGAACCTACGATAATAACAATTAACTGGCTATGAAGCCGAAACTGCATAACACTATACGCTGTCCTTAAGCTGGACATGGAATTACGTAAAATATGTGAAAAATTCCCTGTCGGGATAAAAATTAATAAGTTACGAGTCGCACGAAATATCGTGCGACTGGGGTGGGGTCGGTGCCGAGCTAGTTAAAGGATTTTAAAAGACTTACACTGACGCCGTCCCCGTTGCCTGATCTGGATTTTACGTGAATCTAAACTGTTTAATTAATTTTGGATCTCAAGGGCGGGGTTCCTGGCCTCGTGGCTGCAGGCAGGGACGCGGCGACAAAGGGCCCCCCGGGCTGTTATGGCCTCCCAGGACGCCTTATTAATAAAACACACACGTACTGTTAGCTGTTTTATTCCGTCGCACAATCTACACGTTACACGCTCACGTAACTGGCCGCTTCATCGTCGACCTAAGCTCCGCGCACGATGAACATACTCCGGCTTATGTGAAAGTACGTGGACGCGACGTGAAATGCGTGGACGATAGGTCCCGCAAAATTACTTAAGATAACACATAACACTATAATCACTGTGGTTAGTCCCGCACAGGTGGATATACAAAGGCGGCTACTCCGCGTGGTGGCGAGGGCCACGTTAAGCTGGGTACGGACACGGTGGAATCTTGCAGGATATCACACACGTGGCCATGGCACGTCCCAGTTACTGACTCGTCTGAATGTTTGGTATCGCGTTTGGCGCAGTGCCGCCCTGCGTGGGCGATGAACTTTGTCCCGATGTGGGACTGAACAGCGTGAGGCGCAGGTGCCACTATGGGTCACCTAGTTAATTACGTATGATACTAAAAGTCCTGTGTTGGACTGCACATTTTAGTCAAGGACCGCGCGGGATATCGAACGGTCGATTCGGGCCGACCGGGGAGCTGAGTTAAAACGGTTTGGCTATAATTACCTATTGTAGTTACTGGATGTTGGCGCGAAAGTTGAGGGCTCCCCGTGCGTAGGCTGCCGGCCCGGGCGAGTGCTGGATGGCGACTGACTAACCTCCCTGGCCGCCGGGGCCAGGGAGGGGGGAAATCCGCGGGAAAACTGCGGAGCGCGGGAAGATGACTTCGGCTAGTTTTGTGAATGATAACCCTTTATAAAATGATAGTTAAATTAACAATAATTATTAATGGTTTTAGACTTATTAGTTTCTGTTTATCTTCCCAAATGCATGAATAAATAATACCCTTGCGCAGTGCCACACCCGGCCGGGCGCTTTGCACATGTAGGAGGCCGTGACTGACGTCACGCCGTTCGGGGCACTGCACTATGTTGCGCGCGCGGGCGCGTTCGAGGCGCGGCACTGATCGGGTGTTGAGGACACTTAACGGCCTGTGCTCTCAGAGGGAGCACTGACGGCGGCGTCAACACTATTGCTGATATGTGGATGTAGCGCGAAAGTTGATGGCCCGACGTTCGCGGAGCGCCCGACCCCTTCGAGCTCCCGACGGTAACAGCGCGAGACCGCCCTGCGGCCTCGCGCCTAACCACGTGAAACGCGGGAAAACCGACCCGGCCAGTTTCGGACTTAAAGACATGTTACACAATATATGCTTATAATACAATTAGACATAATTTCCCTTACATGAATCCTCTTTTAAATTGTTATAAGTTAATTGTTTTAATTTGAAAGAATAATTCTATAATTAATTAGGCGCATTGCCACACCCAGCCGGGCGCTGACGTCGCTTTGGTGTTCGTCGCGGCGCACTTTCACACACTCCGCGGTCATCACGCTCGGGCGTGTTCGACTCACTTAGGGGCAAGTGTTGTTGTGGCATAACGACCTTTGCGGACCAGAGGGAGCACCGGCGGTTGGCGTCAATACAAATTTTCTTTAGCTAATTTACAAATAATTTTTGTATTTAACGAAAGAAGATATTTCCTATACTTTACCGTTCAATTCTTTGTTTTCAGATGGCCTATTGCATGCCCATGATCTTACTTTTTTATGCAAATTTTACTTGGGCGGGTCCAATTATCTACTAGATTCAATCCTTACATGATTGTCCAATCCACTTACAAAGCAGAAAATTAGTTCTATCCAATCCTGCATAATGAAAACTCGCATGATTAACCATACGTCAATCCGGAAAATAGTCCAAACTATGTTTATGGAGGTTCTCTCAAATATCTTAGAGGACTCTGAGAGATTTGATGTGACAGTGCCTGGGAAATCCCACGGGGAGCTTTCCTATTTCACAGCACTTGCACGCAATGCGTTGTTGCACTACACTTTGCAGGTTGATTGGCTGTTCACCATTTTAAAAGTATGTAGTTTGGTTTAGCGATTAATTGAATTAAACATCATACTTGAATTGCAGGCACAGTGGCCAATAAAAAAAAATTAGTATGATATTATTAAAAACTACTATAATCCCTTTTGCTGCAATACCATTTTTTTTTTTTTTACTTATTAACCTGCAATTGGGCTTTCACCCGGTGGCAAGAACTCCCACTCACTCCCCTCTCCCCCCCCTCCATCAGCTTTCTCCTCAGCTCCCTCCCATCCCTGACCTCCACCATTTCCTCCCCCAGCCCATTCCACTCCCTCCCCGTCCTCACCAGGAAGGTGTTCCGCCCTCTCTCTGTCCGCCTCCACACCCTCTGGAGCTTACATCTGTGGTCTCTTCGTCCTCTGTACTCCCCTCTATGTACTTTGCTTCCCAATTGCCCCCATCCCCCTTCCCCCTTCAGCACCTTGAACATCCTGACCAACCTTTCCACTCTTCTTCTCCTCTGTAACGTTTCCCACCCCAACTCCTTAATCATTTCCGTTGGGCTATGCAGTTTCCCATCCTGCCCCTCCCTCCTTCTCCACATTCCCATCACCCACCTAGCCGCTCTGCACTGCACCCCTTCCAGCTCCTTCACCTCAGTCACCAGGTAGGGGTCCCAGACCGCCGCCGCATACTCCAACATTGGCCTGACCAATGTGGAGTATGCCTTCTCCTTTGTCCTCCTCCCAGCTCCCTGCAGGGTCCTACCAAGCAACCCCAGCGCCTGCCTTCCCCTCCTGACCACCCCCTCTATGTGCTCCGCCCATCCTAGGTCATTTTTCAGTGTCACCCCCAGGTACTTATATCCTGCTGCCTCTCTTATCTCCTGCCCCTTCCAGTAATATACATTTCGTGTGACTTTCCTCCTCTTTGTAAATCTGACAACTTTTGTCTTACCAACATTCAAGGACATTCCATTTTTCTCCGTCCATTGCTCCAACCTTATCAAGTCCTCTGCTAAACATCCCCCTTCCCCCACAACCTCATACACTACACAGTCATCTGCAAATAGCCTCCATCTGGCTTTCATGCCCTCCCCCAGATCGTTTATCATAATTGTGAACAACAGAGGCCCCAGCACACTCCCCTGTGGCACCCCCGACGTCACTTCCCCCTCCTCGGAGCTTTCCTCACCCACTCTCACTCTTTGTCTCCTATTCCTCAGGAAATCACCCACCCAGTTTACCACCCTTCCATCCCTCACCAGCAACTCAACCTTTTCCATTAACCTCCTATGGGGGACCTTATCAAACGCCTTTTCAAAATCTATAAAGATTGCATCTATCTGCTTCCCCCCGTCCACCGCTTCCACCAGGTCTTCCAACAGCCCAGCCATCTGGGTCTCGCATGAGAACCCCATCCTGAATCCATGCTGCCTGTTATCCACCCACCCCAGATCTTCCATTTCCCCCTTTACGTACCTTCCTACCAACCTATCCATCACTTTTCCTACACAGGACGTCAAACTGACCGGCCTGTAACTTCCTGGCTCCGCCTTATCATTTCCCCCCTTGTAGATGGGAACTACCACTGCCTCCTTCCATTCCATTGGTAGTTTCCCCTCCTCCAGAGACTGCTTGAAAACCTCCAACAGGTACTTCCCAATCTCCCTATCACCCAACTTCAAATGACTATTCCCTATACCATCTGGCCCAGCTGCCTTTCTCCCTTTCAACCTCCTGATCACCTTAATTACATCTGTCAGTCGCAGCTCAAAGGCCTTCCTGCCCATTAAACTGTCGTCCTCTTTACCCTCCCATGCCTCCCCCTTTGTAAATACTGCCAGATATTGCTCCTGCAGTAAGTCTGCCTTTTCCCTGTCCTCTGTATATTCCTGCCCCCCTCCTCCTCTGAGAACCCCTATTCCCTCCTCACCCTTCACTCTTCTTATGTATCTGTAGAGCTCCGTCCCATTTACCGTCCCCCCTTCCCCCATCAGCTGTTCCATGTAAGCATCCCTTGCTTCCCGCGATTTCCTCCCTAGTTCCTTCCCAAGCGCCTTCATTTCCGCCTCTATCTCCTCTCCCCCAAGCTTCCTTGCCCTCGCATGCAGCCTCCTACATTTCCTTTTCAACACTTTCAACTCCCTTCCATAGTAGGGAGGGTCACCTCCTTGGCCTACCCTCCTCTGAGGTACAAAACGTGTAGCCATCTGCAGCAGAATATTTCTTAAGGCAGCCCATCTACCTTCGAGGTCCTCTATATCTACCCATCTACTGTATTCCCCCTTCAGGAATGCCTCTGCCCCCACTCTATCAGCCTTACCCCAACAGTTTACCACGTTTCCCCTCCTTACCCTTTTCTACCTCCAGCCCACGTCTAACTCCACTACTGGGATCCTGTGGTCACTGATGCCCTCCATTACCACACTTCCCCTGACCGCCTCCATTGGTCTCACAAGTACCACATCCAACAGGTTCCCGTCATCCTGCTCTCCTCTCCTGGCACCTTTTCTGGTGCTTTCAGTCACCACCTGCTCCAGTCCTCTGTTTGCCAGTTGAGATGCCCATCTCTGTTCCCTTGACCCCATCCCCTCCGGTTCCTTTTCCCATGCCACCCCTGGCATGTTCAGATCCCCCGCCACTATCACCCACTTGCCTTCCCCTAGCATGTCCAACCTGTCCTGCACCTCCCGTATGGCTTCATCCCCTTGCCCTGGTGGCCGGTACACCGCAATCAGCCGTACATTTTTCTCTCCTACCTGGAACTGCATCTCCAATAACTCCGCTCTCCCCCCAACCCATACAACCCTACCACAGAGTCCCTCTCGCATGCACACCATTACCCCTCCTCCATTCCTGTTTCTGTCCCTTCTAAATATTTCAAAGTGTGCTCTCTTCAGTTCCCCATCTCTAATTTCCTCGTCCAACCATGTCTCCACCGCTACAATGATATCCGCCCCATAGGCTTCCACCCTGCCCCAGAACTCCTCCACCTTCTTATATATACTTCTACAGTTTATAACTGCGACTTTTACATATTGGCATTTTCCCCTTTGCGCCTCTGTCCCTTCCGCCCTGATACGAGTGCCCCTTCCCCTTAGAACCCCGATTTCCAGCACTCTTGCAGCCCTATCCAACTCCACCCCCCTCTTTCCTCCTTCCTCGCTCCCCGTCCAACCAATCTGAGTTTTGTTGACTTTAGCTGTCACCTCCTCCCTAGCATTGCTATCAGCACTATATTCACAATCACCCCCCTTCTCTCCACCTTCCTCACTATCTAGTTGCTATCTTCTTCCCTGCTGCTCAAACCTTGCCCTTTCCAAATGGCCAGAAGTCTCCCTTCCTAGCAGGTCTCCTAGCATCCATTTTACCCTCTCTGTTAGGTGAACCTGATCCCTGCCCACACAGTCCTGCCCCACCCATTTCCTGCTATCTACCAACATGGCTCCCAAGTCCCTACACACCCTCTCATACAACTCGCTGACCGCCGCAGCCTTGACATAGTTTATACCCCTCCTTACTAGTACCCCACTGACCACAACTCTGGCTACAGGGAACTTCTCCTTCACCTTGCCCACTAGCCCCCTCATATCCTCCTCTACTTCCCTCCCCACCGCTCTACCAGCCACATCATTTCCCCCTACATGAACAACCACCACCTTAACTTTACTGCTTCCTTTCATGCAGCCTACCCTCTCCCCCAAGTTCCTAATCTTTGCACCCCCAAACGCAGCTTTATATATACTTCCTTTCCCCACCCCCTGCAATTCTACCCCCTTCACAATAGAGCTGCCCAGGAAAATCACTTCGGGCTCCTGTCTAACTATTGTACCCCTTTTCGTATCCCTGCCCTCTTCATGCCTGTTCACATCTACGTTGCTTGTACCCACAGCCTTACTGCCGGCCTCCTCCCGCACCCTCCTTGCTACCCCTTCATTCTGCAACCTGACACCTGTTTCCTGAACTTCCCCAGTACATGCCTCTGCATATGTGGCCTTAACAGCTTGAGTCCTTACTTTCTCCCTCCCTTCTAGCTCCTCCACCCTCCTGCGCAGCCTATCTACCTCCACATCTGCCTCCTTTCTCATCTGCCTTTCCTTCTCAACTTCCTCCTTTGTCCTCTTCAGCTCGCACTCCAGCCTTTCGACCCTTACTAACACACTTCTCAACCCATCCTCCCTTTTTACTTCTTCCTCTACCCTCTCTAATCTATGTTTTATTTCCATCTCCTTCCTGTACAACACCTCACCTAATCCTTCTTCCAAATCGACTTCCCTCCTTGTCCCACTCAGACCCTCAACAATCTTTCCTCCCAGAATATCACCAATGAAATTGAGTGCCCAGTCCTTACCCACATCTACATTCCCTCCTTCCCTCTGAGTTCCTGACACCCCACCTACCATCTCCTGGCTACCACTGCTTCTTGCCATTGCCACTACACTTCCTGAACCCTTGTTATCCTTGTCACAATCCTTACACATCCACTCCTGCCCCAGACTACCCAGCTCCCCCTCCTCTAGTCCTGCACACTCCGTATGGACCCAGCCTTCGCATTTGTCACACCGTACACCACTCTCTCCATCTTTCCACACCTTTTTACAACCCACACATTTAAGCTTCGACTTACATTTCACCCTACCCATTTTGTCACAATTCACTATTCTACACTAACCTATTACCCAAATAACTTAAATAATATATAATCCTACTGTAATAACCAACAGATAATCCTACACCTTAGATCTTATTTCTACTCTAATTAAACGGCCACGTGGCGACCGCAAATCAACACAACACTACTACCTCCTTATGCAAAAGATTAAACACTAAAACCCTTAATTCTTATATACATTGATACAAAATACATAATGTTACGCTGCTATCTTAGTATACTCCCTTCTCAACTCCTTTGTACTCCTATAATTCCACCATTTCCGCAGAGCTCAATTCCACATCACATTACTTGCCCGCCATCTTTACCGATAATCCCATCTTTACCTTCTAGACTAATCAGAATTCAAAATAGTTCGAAATTGCTAAGTAAACGAAATCTATAAAAACAACGGGCAAATCGAATTTGTTTTTTCAAATAATTTATCTTAAATAAATCATACACACATATGAACCATTGAGAAAAATAAAGCCTGCCAATTTTCCATGTACAATGTGTACCTTGACTGTACATAACCGTGCCACGTATTTGAAACTAGATTTGTCATAATTGATTTCGTAAGGTTAACTTGAATTTTTTTTTTTTTCAAATCTTTATGAAAGCTTTACAATGTTCTAACAAAGACATGTTTCATTAAAAAAAAAAGGTAGTGTTATTATGTTTTAGATCACTATAGTTTAATGTCCATTCGGTTCGTTTTCTATGGTAGTATTTATGATGACGTAATTTTAAGAAACGAGGTTCGAGGATATGGCGGCTGGGCATATGTAATAGTATTCACGTCTACCTAAAATTTTGTAAAATTTGATATTTCTTATTTGGCTGTTGTGTTAAGGTTATTTTAGAGGTATTTTTAGCGTGGAAAATGAGTGTTGACGCATATGGCCCAAGCTCTCAGACGCTGACGTTTTTGGATACCGAGGAAGGGGATTTGATTGGCGCTGATACTCAAGGATCCGAGTTTGATTTTACTGATTTTACTTTACCTTCTCAAAGTCAGACGCAGGCATCTCAGCTTGATTCCAGAATACAGTCATCGAAACAGGCAAGTGGAATATTTTAGATCTCTTTTTTTTTTTTTTTTTTTTCTCGGGAATCTTAAATCATGTACATATTGGTCTGGCACTTCATGTTATGTAGGTTTACATTTGCGTTTTGTCAAAGTCGTCAAAAGATTTATGTCAAATTGCATTTTGATTCCATTAGGAGGGGAGAGGAAATTGAAGAGGCCAAACGTTATGAATATTTAGGAAACCTTTGGTGGAGGGATCAAGCAGGTCTGACGCTTGCTGGGGAGGGTACTTCAGCAGTGTACTGAAGGAGCATGCATATATCGTGTTGCGCCTCATGCTGAGTATGTTGCGAAATAATCAAGGTGGTGGAGGCTAATAGGAGGTAGACAGAGATGTTAATTTGAGTACCGGTTATGGAGTGTGAGAGGGTCGCAGGATTAAGAGAGTGAAATCTAGAAGTAGGAGTGAGGTCTCCAAATTGCAACCTGGTTTGTGCCCAATAGTAGCAGGGTTCAGTTAATTTGAATGAAATATTTTTTCTCTCTAATTTGCCTGTTTGGACACAACCAATGTTGCTTAATTTTCTTAGTAATTAGAGGTTTATTTAAAATTTCTATTACATAGATTGTGAAATATGTAGTACGTTAGTGGGAAGGAAATTAAAAAGATCAGGGGAATTGTGTAGTAGCATTAAAAAAAATTGTTTACACTGAAATAATTAAATCTGCTGAAAGATTTAGTCATCAGTGATTTCAATATTTTTCCATAGATATTTACTTGTTTATAATGTGCTAAAACAGTTTTTTTTTTTTACCTTTCTAGAATCTGTTTTCTATAAAAAAAACAATTTCATGAGAAAATTCATACACTGACACAATATTACCTATTATATTATGGAATGAACATAACCAACTGTTCATATGATTTTACATGTGCCTAACCTAACCAAACTTTCAAAGGCTTTTACAGTATTTTAAATATAGCTAATGTAACGTAACTTAATAAACTGTTAGTTTTATTTGCAATTACTTACTTAGACATGCGAAAACCTACCCGCCTAAAAAAGTGGTAAAAAACGAAGTTATTGGAATATTTTAATACTTTAGTAAGAATTTATGTGTTATTTTTTAATAAATTACCTAATATTAATCAAAATATAGCAAAAGGAATATATTGACATAACTACACCATAATATTAAAAATGCACATCAAACAAAATTCACTTTTTTTCGTGACACTGTAAACTGTTAGCATTGTACATATACACAAATATTTTTTAAAATTTCCATTGTACCATTGTTCCATGGAATTTTAAGATCAATTGGTAGGTAATATCATGCATATTATCACAGTAAATACTGTGTAAAATCATTATAAATTGCACCACAACATACCACAAATGTGGCTCAATTCTAGATTGTGATACCAGTGTAAAAAAAAGTAGGATAAAGCGAATGATGTCATGGAAGTCAGCCAATGGTACAAAGGAAAATTTTTGAGTGTAGTATCAGCAAAATAGCAGAAGACAAAATAACACCATGGAAAAAAAGACAAATGAAAGTGTGAGTTTTGGAGTGATAGTTGTGGTCATTTGTATGAGGAAGAGTGAATTAATTAGTTGAATATCATTATAAATTTAATAAAAAAGCACCAATAAGCATTAGTAAGAAATTAGAAATTTGTTGGATATGTGGGGTAATGAATGTAGTGACATGTGACAAGGAATGTTGTATTTATTTATGTTGTACGGTATCAGTTTAACGGTACAGTCTAGAAAGAGAATGTGTGGCTGTGATTGTAGTAGTGACCGTCTCTGTTTCACGATATCAAATAAATTAAGAGGAGGAATGGCAAATTGGTTTTGGTTAAATTTAATAGCTACTAGAGATATGTTGACAGAAAACTATTATTGCCAAAACACTAAGAAAGGTGGGTTTTTTTAATTGCTTGTAAATGTGATTTTTAGTGTTATGTGAATTTCGTTTCTAGTGTTAGGTGAGAGGTGTGTCGTGTGTTTAATTTGCGATGTTAGGTGAAATGGTTGCTTTGGTTCAGTGAATAATAAAAGTTAATAGGTAATGTAAAAATGGCTCGTTTTCCTGTAGGTTAGTTGTGCAATAGTTGAAGTGATAAAAACAAAGTGAAAGGTGTGGTGGGGGTAGGTTGGCTTGTAAAAAAACTTTTGCATATTTCATTTTAGTAAATTTGTAAATTATTAGTGGAAGGTATCATAAAGAAGACTAAATTTCTACAAGGTTTAGTTTGTTTTGCAATAGCGGGATTTCATTTGTATAAAATTCTATTTTGCAATACCAGTGTTTAATTTTTGAAAAGTGAGACTTTTCAGTATAATATTTCTTCAGTATTGTAAGCTAGAATATAGTTCCAACCTGTCAACTCTATTTTTTGATACCGGCATTTCTTTACTCATAATTTCACAATTTTCATTCTACTTTTATTTTTCAGTAAAATGAATTTTTATTATAAACAGGGCACAATGTTAATTTTTCCGATACAGCCATAATTTGTAATGTTTACAGACATATTTTTATTGAAACTGAAAAATTAGTATATAGCAAAATCGAATAGTGTTTTTTTTGGAGGGTGGGGGGAGATTATATTCTAGTTTAGGCTACCGGAAAAATATAATATTTAAAAAATGAAATGTGTGATAAATAGTGTGTTTATTGTTTTCCGCCCAAAACCCCTACATTCGCACGCTTGTCCCATAAGAAAGCAAGGGTGGTAATGATGTAAGCGATGCCATATTGGTGACATCATCAGTAATTTTATGGTATGATCTAGAATAGTTCGCTATAAGTTTATTTTTATGTAATTTTTTTAATGACAAGTTTAATTCTTACCTTCCTGGTTTTCCTGCAGGTATTTCAACTTTATACATAGAGGACCACATTTATTAAATATCATCTTGGTTATAAGCATATTTTGGGATTAGAATATATTATGTTTGTGAGATATTTTTTTTAGATTATTCCATAGTAAGCTAGTTTTTTTTATATAGAAATTTTGTTATACATATTTATATTTTCTTCTGTATTAGAGAATTGCAACCTTTTTGATGAGAATGCATTGCTACATTTTATTGCTTTTTTGTTCTATTTTAGTTTATGATAAAAAATATTGTTTGGCCAATCATACTGAAATGTTTGGCATGCATTTTAAATATGATACACAAAATTGGAATATTTTTAAGATCTCTAGAATCCCAACTGTTCTGGCGGATAATTTGATACCCACATAGTAGAAGTTTAGGGGTATTAAAGACGTCAGCGTACTGTACCTCTGTCGAAGTTTGAAACTTAGCCAAATATCTGTGTTACAATTTTCAAGAACTCTGAAGCAAGCATTAATACTTAAGAAGTTTTCATAATATAGCATAAAACATGAGTTCAATAATTTTGTAAGAACTAATTTCTATATTTTATGAATTTCAAAATCTCTGAAAACAATGTTTAGCTAGATATTGCAATTGAGGAATCACCGATGTCCACATTAATGTGCTTTCGGGATTATTCTGGTGTATGCACAAGAAACTGCGTATTTTAAATTTCCATCATTATGCACATGACAATATGATGGGAAATTTAAGTTTACATAGTTTAAACAAACCAGTGCAAAAAATAATTTTTCGATTAGAAACTACAAACAATATCACAACAAACCATAAGTATTTCTATGATTTTTTTGATTAAGACCTAATTAACATTTTGAAATAGCTGTTAAAATCCATAGTTACCAATCGTAATTGTGTGAGTTCAGTAAGTGTGTGGATTGAAGTTTTGGCAAACACTGATTCTATTATGGGAGTAAATGGATTACACATATATCTCTCGAAAGTAATGATTTAAGTTTGAAAGTGTCTTTGCTATTGTCAAAGCTCTACATGTTACAGGTAAATTATTCTGGGTTTTTTCAATTATTTTAGTGGTTCTTCCTTTCCAACTTTGGCATGTGAAAAATACTTGAATACAATTTCCAATATGTTATGTCACTTCCAGATAAATGGAGACTTGGTGGAAAACTCGCTGGATGCAGATATTACTTCGACCTCGAAAGCTCTAGGGGAGCTCCAGTTTGAAGAAGATGACGATGAAGCTTATTATAATAAAGTGAGTTGAACTGTGAATTGTTTTGCAGATTCACAACTTAATTTATTGTAAAGGTTTGCAATTCTGGTATCGTTTACATAGCAGAGAGAATGAATGTATTTGCTGTTGCTGTGAGCATATCCATAGAATAGCCATTTTCTTGCATCTTGAAACACAGTTTGTAAAGTCTATAGGGCTTCTGTGAGTGCTAGTTGCACCATTGAGGTGATTTAGGTTCATATCATGAATTGCACAATAATCGTAATTTGTCATGTAAGTTCACGTTAGCTCTTTTATGGTTCATCTAGTGAACTGACTCATTGCTTGGTTCACTGATGTGAGTGGAGTTCAGTTTTCATTTCTATTATGGCGTTTTTGTTTTTGGCAATGTTGTGAGGTTATATGTGATATGTAAGTGTGAATTTAAACTACCATATCTTAATGGCCAAGATCTGGGGTTTTTCCATGGATGCAAAAAGCGATAAACAACGCATGGAGTTCCTATATCGTCAACAGATAGCATAATGCATAAGTGGGCCAATTGTTTCATGGAATTTTTCATTGCTCGCTTGCAAAGAGAAGGATGGAGTATAGAATAAAAAAAATTTGCAACGTTTCCAGTATTTCTTTTATTACTTGATATATGGATTTGCAAATAAATACATCCGTAGTTTACATAAAATATGTCTGAGAAGAACCAAACAGGTTCAATAGTAAATTCAGTTGTGAGCTACGCTCTTGCAAACCAGTTTACTTTGCTACTGTTTATGGCTGTGCCTTTGTCTGGGCTTACAAGTACTTAGGTAGTGCACATGTATATCTTTTTCATTGGTAAAGCTTAGTGTGGTTTATAGCCTAAGAAGAAAAGGGAGGGTTGTCTGTAAAGTTGGTTTACGGACGATAATTTTACGTGATAACGTCATATCAAATTTTTTAAATTGCTGCTGTGTAGAAAGCCCGCCTTAACCTGTTTGATATTTTCTCGCACAGTGGTTGGCCGGTTCTTTCACGCTCGGCTCAGGCGGAACGTGACCGTGAGTCACGCTTTTTCGTGCGTGCAGCCGGCGTTCATCGATTCATAAGACGTTATCACGTAAAAAAAAATTTTCCCTCAAACTCTTTACAAAAATCTACCAAGATAACTGAAGTCGAGATCAACTTTGATTACGGAGTCTTTTATATTTTTTTTTTGTTTTTCTGTTTTGTGTCGCGTATATGTGATTGATTTCGTCTCCTTAGCTTCCTTGTTTGTCTTTTGTTCCATTTTGTTCTGTAATTACGTAATCTTTTATTTTTTTTTGTTCTTCTGTTTTTGTCACGTATATTTGATTGGTTGCATCTTCTTAGCTTCCTTGCTGTTTGTCTTTTGTTCCATTGTTCTGTAATTACGCAATCTTTTATTTTTTTTGTTCTTCTGTTTTTGGTCACGTATGTTTGATTGGTTTCATCTCCTTAGTTTCTGTTATAGCGCGATCATTGAGTGGACTGTATTCGAAAACGATTACAGATGCCATTATACTACAACAATTTAACGGTGAGGCTACACCATAGTATTACTCACCGCCATGATGAAAAATATGACTGACTTCCGGCTGGAAGTCCAGGGCTGCCAACTATTGGCAGAGGATGCTGAATAATGGTTGCCACTACACAGCAGCGCGGGAAATACAAATTTGAAGTATTCAGAGTCTTCTCAGAAGCACTGATTACGTTGAGGTCTAATAAATGTTACTAACACGAAATTACACACACTAATATACAGTCTGAACATTCCGCCCACCTTGAAACGTCATTTCAACACAATGGTAGGGGACAGAGTTTGACCACTGGGCGTTTGAGAGATCCAGTGATGGTGCGCACAGTAGCCACTCTTGCCACACCATCCTTTCCAGGGTGAAGGTCCTGGATACTCCCCAGGCGCCACTGAAGAGGTGGTGATCTCTCTTCTTTCAGCAGCACGAGCTGATGGGGTACAAGAGGCGTTGCTGGTTTGTGCCACTTATGTCGCTGTTGCAAAGTGTGCAGATAGTCTCTGTGCCAGCGATGCCAGAAATCCTGCTGTAGCCGCTCCACAAGCTGCCAACGATTTAGATGATTTAGCGGAACATTCTGAAGATCAGGCTCTGGCAATGTTACCAATGGTTCCAATGTCAAGAAATGACCAGTAGTCAACGCATTGACGTCGTTGGGGTCGCTGCTCAATGGACACAACGGTCGGGAATTCAAGGTGGCTTCCACCTGGACCAGTACACTGTACAACTCTTCATACGTCAACACCTGCTCACCAATCACTTTATGAAGATGGGTTTTGAAAGTCTTGACTCCAGCCTCCCAGAAGCCTCCGAAGTGAGGAGCGGCAGGTGGGTTGAAGTGCCATGTAATACCAAGCTGAGACACGGCATCCGTGATGGCTTGTTGATGACCAGGTGACGACACTAGCTGTTGAAGCTCCTTGAGGTGATTGTGTGCTCCCACAAAGTTTGTGCCACAATCTGAGTAAATGTCTGAAAATCTTCCTCGCCTACCAATGAAGCGCTTGTAAGCAGCAAGAAATGCCTCAGTGGATAGATCAGAGGTCAGTTCAACGTGGACGGCTTTGGTGGCACAGCATACAAAGATACAAAAATAAGCCTTCAAGATGGGTGCCCTGCGCACTCTAGCAAGTTTGATGAGAAATGGTCCAGCATAGTCGACTCCTGACTTAGCAAAGGGCTTGATCTGCTGAACCCTCATGGCTGGAAGATCTCCCATCCGAGGTTGAGCAAAGGAGGGTCTTTGCCTGAAGCAGCGCAAGCATGTACGCAGTAAGCGAGTAATGGCATCCTTGTCACCCAAGATCCAAAACTGTTCCCTCAGAATACCTCTGAGTGTCTGAACTCCTGGATGATTATTTTTGTCGTGATAATGGCGTATGATGAGATCAGTCAGAGGATCGGATTTCGGCAGAAGCAATGGGTGTTTGTGCTCAAATGGGACTGTAGCTTGAGGCAGTCTGCCACCCACCCTAACCAATCCATGCTCATCCAGAAAGGGTACTAGTTTTCGAATTTGGGAAGAAGTGCAACGAGCTCTCCGAAGAGCATCAATGTCCCCCTGGAATGAACTAGATTGAGTGCGAAGCAGCCAAAGCCTTAACGCATGATTCAATTCCAAGGGTGTGAGGCTCCCATATACACGTGCTGAGTGGGAAGTACGCAAGTTGTGAATAAAATGCAACATAAATGCTGTGACCCTCAACAACTTGGTAAGACGGCTGAATCTGGTTACCAGATGTTCTAAGTCACGATTGTGGGTCATAGTTTCCAACGTCACAGCCTTGTGTTCCAGAAGGACTGGGTCCGCTTCAACAGCGTGTTGGGATTTTGGAGGCCAATACTGAGTTGGCTCTTGTAACCATAATGGCCCTGTCCACCACAAGTGGTGGTTTAGCAACTGAGTAGGTAGAAGGCCACCGGAGGCACAGTCCGCCGGATTGTATTCAGATGATACATGTCTCTACCAGGATGAGGGTGTCAAGTCTTGAAGCTCACTTACTCGGTTGGCCACGAAGGTTTTCAACTGGTGCGGAGAGGAGTTAATCCAGGTCAAAACCACTTGAGAGTCTGTCCATGCTGTAACTGAGGACAAACTAAACTCCTTTTGATAGGTTGCAACAACAAGTTTGAGCAAGCGTGCCAGCAATAAGGCACCACACAACTCTAGGCGAGGCAAAGACTGGACCTTGACTGGTGCTATTTTAGACTTTCCGACTCACAAACGAGTGCTGATTCTGTTGTTAGCTTCTATGATGCGTAAGTACACAACAGCAGCAAAGCCTGTCTCAGAACTATCCGAGAAACCATGGATTTCTTATACGCACCCGTCAGAGCCTTGTAGGTGACGAGGAATAGCAACAGCTTTGAGGCAAGGGAGCTCCTGTCTGAATTTCTGCCAACGTTCTGCCAGCTCAGATGGAAGATCAGCGCCCCAATCAATAGTTTGTAACCAGAGAATCTGCAGCAAATGTTTGGCGAACATTAACAGAGGGCAAAGCCAACCAAGTGGGTCAAATATTCTAGCAATCGTCGAAAGGATGGTTCTTTTTGTGGCATAGTTGGAGCTATCCTCAATTTTGTACGTAAATGTGTCTGACGCTGGGCTCCATTGTAGTCCTAAGACTTTGACAATAGCCTGACTATCAGGATCGAAGCTCAACATCTGGGGTGTTTCAACATCTTCATTTGGAAGCCAATCAAGAAGTGCGGGGTGATTGCTCATGAATTTCCTTAGTTTGAAACCACCTTTGGCAAGACAAGAAATAAGTTCCCTTTGAACATCCAGGGCTGAATCAATAGAACTGGACCCTGTAACAACATCGTCTACATAAATGTCAGACAACAGGACTTTAGATGCAAGCGGAAAGGTTGCAACCTCATCCTTAGCCAGCTGCTGTATTGTACTAAGAGCTAGGTATGGGGCTGCAGATACTACATAAGTCACCGTCTTCAAGCGATAGTCTTGAACAGGATCAGTGTCACAAAACCTCCAGACAATGCGTTGGTAATCCTGGTGCCTTTGATGGATAGAAATTTGTCGATACATCTGTTTTATGTCTGCAGTGAATACTACCGCATGTGACCGAAAGCTAAGTAAAACATCAATTATTTCTTTCTGTAGTTTGGGACCAGTAAGTAGGCAGTCATTCAATGATCTCCCAGTGGAGCCCTTAGCCGAGGCATCAAACACCACCCGTAACTTGGTGGTAGAACTGTCAGGCTTAACTACAGCGTGGTGAGGAATGTAGTATGATGGAACTGAATGTGTTTGTTCTGGAGGAACCTTCTCCATGTGTCCTGCAACCAGATAGTCCTTCATGAAGTCTGAGTACATTACTGATACATCGGGATTCCGTTTAAGGCGCCTCTCCACACCATGCAGGCGATTTATGGCTTGAGCACGAGTGTCTCCCAACTCAGGGGATGAGGTGTTGAATGGCAGACATACATTGTAGCGCCCATCCTCCATACGCTTGTGAGATTCGACAAATATTTTCTCACAACGCCTATCTTAAGGTGAATAATGCTTGATGGTGGGGTACTCCTCAACTTCCCAAAATTTCTTCATGACTTCTCCCAATGGAGGGGAGGAACAGATCAAGAAGACAGTGAAGGACTGTGAGTACGCAGGAACTGGCTTAGAAGCTACCCTTCCCATCAAGATCCAGCCAAACACTGAATCTAATGCAACAGGTGGGCCCTCCATGCTGCCCCCTGTAACCAATAGGGGAAACACATCTGCACCGATAAGCAGGTCGATGGGGCCAGGTGTATCAAATGAGGGATCCGCTAGCTTTAAGCTCGAGACTGCCTTGCGTACATCGGGCGATACCACCACACTCGGCAAATTACCAGTTATCCGTGGAAGAATAAATACATCAATAGTGAACTGAGGACCAGTGCTACCAACTGGCATGACTACAATTGAAGCACGAGCCTTAGCAACATTCACTTGGGTGCCTGATAACCCACTGACTGGTAACTGGGTTCTCTCACGATGTAGCCGCAACTTCTGCATGCAGTGCTCAGTAAGGAAGCTAGCCTGACTTGCTGTGTCCAACAAGGCCCTAACAACAATTGGATTACCTGCAGCATCTAAAATCTGCACCTGAGCTGTTAACAACAGAACAGTGTGATCAGCTCTCGCAACGGCTGACGTGACTGAGGAGACTGCGGATATAATTCCTTCAGAAGAAGCTTGGTCAGCATCTGATACCTGTGCTACTTTGTAATGAACATGATCATTTTCAAAATGCAATGAGGTATGATGTCTAATACCACATTTATGACATGAGAAAGTAGATGTGCACTGTTTCGAAAGGTGTGTTTTACCAAGGCAGTTTAAACACAACTTTTCTTTCTTCACAACAGCAAAACGATCCTGAGGGTTCAGGTTATGAAAGTCGGGGCACTGGTGCAACATATGAGATGCACTGCACAAACAGCAAGACTGCGTTGAAGTAAGAAAAGCATTAGTACGGTACTTAGATTGGGTTGGGGGTTTCTGCTTAAAGGGCTGTGTCCCCAAAGTTTTAGCACGAGATGCACCACAGACTACTTCCTGGGCCCTACAGTGCCTTTCCAGAAATGCACAAAAGGAATTAATGTTGGGAAACTCACGACCTAATGTCATCTCCCACTCTACCTGAAGCTTAGAGTCTAGGCGCTTGCTCAGTATAGGGAGCAGGATCATGTCCCAATGGTTTACCGGGGCCTGCAATGCCTTAAGTGCTGAGATATTTTCAGAAATGACTGTCAACAGCCGCCGTAGAGAACTTGGTGAGTCTACTGAGGCTGCAGGTTCATGCAGTAGGGCCTCAACATGTGCCGACACAATCAAACGTTTGTTCTTATAGCGTTCCATGAGCAAGTTCCAAGCTACTTTAAAGTTTGCCTCCGACAAGGGTAACGACTGAATCATCCCAAGCAGATCGCCCACAAGAGCACCCTTCAAGTATGCCAACTTTTCTACAGATGACAAAGCAGTGTTGTCTGAAACTAATGTGGAAAACAAATTAGAGAAATTCGACCACTGCTGCGGAGTTCCGTCAAAGCTGGGAAGTGTGATTTTCGGTAATGAAACGTTTAACTTACGGAGTTCTGAAGCACTGCCTTCAGGCCCGGGTGATAACCCAGGCTTCGTGTTCACAGAGTCGACGGCAGCCATGACTGTGTAGTACTGCTCTTCAAAGTCTATCAAACGTCGCTGATGCTGTTCACTGTTGAAATTCTTTCTTTTGTCCGACGAAGCTTCTACGTCGATGAAATCCGCTTCGTAGGAGCGCTTCACGTCCGGTAGGTCACGCACACTGGCAAGAAGCAACGGGACCTTGGTCGCGTCACTCGCTGCCGCTTTTGCTAAGTCACACGCATGTTTCACCCGTCCCTCCGCTAATTGCAGCCGCAAACCTAGCGCTTTAAGTTCACTCATGATGAGACTATTTACGTGATTTCCCGCTATTAACCTCAAAATTGCTACGTGAACACGTGGTAATTTAATGCATGCATGAACCAACTAAGTTACACCGTTCGTGCAACAAGGTACAACAAACCAAATCAACGTACACGGGCTTGTAATCACTTCAATGCACGTAACATATTTCACTGAACAAAGGCGGTCCTGGACACGAGAAGCAATGTTCACGCATGTGCCATGAATCACAAACGAATCTCGAAAAACGGTAATTCTAACACCAGAACAATCCGGCCCGGAGGACCAAAAATGTTATAGCGCGATCACTGAGTGGACTGTATACGAAAACGATTACAGATGCCATTATACTACAACAATTTAACGGTGAGGCTACACCATAGTACTACTCACCGCCATGATGAAAAATATGACTGACTTCCGGCTGGAAGTCCAGGGCTGCCAACTATTGGCAGAGGATGCTGAATAATGGTTGCCACTACACAGCAGCGCGGGAAATACAAATTTGAAGTATTCAGAGTCTTCTCAGAAGCACTGATTACGTTGAGGTCTAATAAATGTTACTAACACGAAATTACACACACTAATATACAGTCTGAACAGCTTCCTTGCCGTTTGTCTTTTGTTCCGTTGCTCTGTAGACTGCCGCGTGGCAGCTGAGTCGGTGCGGTGGTGGTAGCGTTGTGTGTGTGTGCGCAGGACCTGCCGGAGTTTGCGTGCAAGTACTGCGGCATCCACGACCCCAGCTGCGTGCTCATGTGCAACGTGTGCAAGAAGTGGTTCTGCAACGGCCGCGGCAACACCTCCGGCTCGCACATCATCAACCACCTGGTCCGCGCCAAACACAAGGTTAGCCGTGGCGCTCGTGTTCTGGAACTGATGATTTGTATGGTTCAGCCCAGATGTGTCGTGAATACGGACGAGATTTCACGGTTTGATTTTCAGGCCAGTTTCGTTTTTTAAAGCAGGAGATTTCAATATTATTGTTTTTATTTTTTGTATACTCTGTTTATTCATGAATGTAGCACCGTTTTCAAAAAAAAAATGCTGTACTTAGGTATTCAATGATATATACTTTACCAAGAGAGTCTCATTTTGACATGATGCATTTTTACAATGTAATAAGCATGTCAAACTACTGGGAACAATACAAATTTATCAGTAAGTGTATGTGCGTTATAAAATTATACCATTGTCGTTATGTACAAGTTTCTAACAACAGTTGCTATGTAAGGAAAAAATTTTTTTTTTATCCTCTATTTAGTAAATACTTTTTGGTACTAATTCCATACTAAATAACCTACATTCTTTGAATTTAATGTATTAAAAGGTTACTTTTTGGTAATTTGTGTTAAATTTTGATTGCGATAATTTTTTTTTTTTTTTTTTCATTTTTCATCCTATTTCAGTGTTACCTGGTGCATTGACTTGCTTTTAGGTGTTATTTCAGTTTTATCACTATTCTCAATATAATGTTCGTTGTCATGAAATTTAATTGATTGTTGAAATAGCAATAAAATTATCTTTTCAGCCAGTGATTTGTGTTTTCGCTAAGGCAGTGTGTCTGCAGATCACAAACTTCCTGAGAGAGTAAAAACTGAACTGGCCACGAGAGTCGTGAAAAGGTGCCTCGGTTTGCAACAGTGGTGCTGGAAATCAACAAAACTTTAATTTCCAGCAGATGCTTGCTGACTTACATCTGGTTTTTATTTCTCGATTTTATTTTTTCCAGTTCACGGTCGCATGTGGAATTTATCTCGGGGGTTTTTTTTTTTTTTTTTTTTTTTTTAGCTTTTTTACTTGAAAATCATCTCATTCCTGCAAACTTAGAAAATTTTTTTTATTTCTTTTGCTAATGTTTGATTTTTGGTTGCATACGTAAAATTAAAAATAACCTTTTGATAAATTAAAATTTTAAAGGAAAATTTTATTAAAAGATTCGGAAAACTCCTTAATTAGGTTCAGTAGGCATTTGAAAGGGTAATATAACCAAATTGTGTAAGTGCAGAGCCAATAGGTGAATGATTTCCGACGTACGTCTGCCCGGTCCGAGAGGGAACGGAGATGTGTGTTTGAAACGAGAACATCAGTTGGGTGCTGATGATTGTTTCAGGCATACAATAATATTAATATAATATATTTTTATTTATTTATGTTTGTCACATGCCCACCAAAAGTTGGGGGAACCTTTAAGGGGGGCACGACATAAACACAGATACGAAGATAGTGTAAGCACTGCGTACGTCTGCCCGGTCCGAGAGGGAACGGAGATGTGTGTTTGAAACGAGAACATCAGTTGGGTGCTGATGATTGTTTCAGGCATACAATAATATTAATATAATATATTTTTATTTATTTATGTTTGTCACATGCCCACCAAAAGTTGGGGGAACCGTTAAGGGGGCCACGACACAAGCACAGATACGAGGGTAGTATAAGCGCTGCGCGCGTCTGCCCGGGCCGAGAGGGAACGGAGACGTGTGTCGCGTGCGGCAGGAGGTGACGCTGCACAAGGACGGGCCGCTGGGGGAGACGGTGCTGGAGTGCTACTCGTGCGGCGTCAGGAACGTCTTCGTGCTGGGCTTCATCCCGGCCAAGGCGGACTCCGTGGTGGTGCTGCTGTGCCGGCAGCCCTGCGCCGCCCAGAGCTCGCTCAAGGACATGAACTGGTGAGCGGCCCCCTCGTGCCGAGTGCCGAGTGCCTAGGCCGATGTCAGGTCGAACGTTTGAAATATTTCGCAAAGTCAAATATAAAATTGAATGTTTTAAAATATTCACATAGTCAAATATAAAATTGAATGTTTAAAATATTCACAAAGTCAAATATAAAATTGAATGTTTAAAATATTCACAAAGTCAAATATAAAATTGAATGTTTAAAATATTCACAAAGTCAAATATAAAATTGAATGTTTAAAATATTCACAAAGTCAAATATAAAATTGAATGTTTAAAATATTCACAAAGTCAAATATAAAATTGAATGTTTAAAATATTCGCAAAGTCGAATCAAATTGCGCATATTTTTTCTGGGTTAAAATGTATTACACTTATTTTATAAATTACAGGATTGAAGTTAAAAAAGAAAATAACGTTTGATCAGTTGTAATGTTTGAACTGATTTAGTGACTAACCAGTTAGGCCATATGTATATCATCATCATCAATAATATTTATATTTGAGCATTAAAAAAAATGGAGTGCCACGTGTCGATTTTTTTAAGTAACCAACTTCATTCAAGAAAACTTATAAATTCACGATAAAAAAAAATTGTGTGAATATGGCTTCCACAGTTTAAAGCCTTGCAAAAAATGTAAAGATTTACATCAGATGTGACGGTTTTCATTGCAATCAAAGCTTTGTATAAAACTTCAGTGATGAAGTCCACATAAGAAACTTCTTTTACGTTGTGTTCACGTTGTGACTCTAAAGTTCTTATTGTGGTGTAGGTACGGGTTCTGCAGGTATGATATGCAAGCTAGGTACAAAAATACAAAAATTTATGATTATGTATCAATGAAATTTGTTAAAATGATCATTTTCATTTAAATATTATTGCATAGATATGCAAAATTAATGTTTTGGTGGAAGGTCTTTATCACGAATGCGTGATAAAGACACCTTTTTAAACAGCAACTCTCGGCTGTATTTTTTTCTTTCTATAGAGTAGTTTATTATAACATTTTTTTTTAAACCGTCCTACTACATATATTATTTCTTCTTTGGTATTTTCAATTAAATACAGTAGAACCCTGTTATAATGTTCCGGCTTATAATGTTTTCCTGCTTATAGCGTTACATTTTTTAAGTCCCGACATTTTCTCCAAAAGCACAACGTATCTATTTATTTCCAGTATGTAAAATTTCACGACTAGACCATTCAATTCTTATAACATTTGCTTTCTAAAATTCAATAAAAGAAAGAAATTTTTTTTTTTCAAAACCTATCTATTCCAACACTTGTCCCATCTGTGAACCCACCAGTGGTTTGAACATTAAAATTATTGTTTATGTAGAGTCAATTGGTAAAACGTTTAAACACTGATATTTCCTGCTTATAAGGTTTTTTTTCCCCTTAGACCTTGCAAAAACGTTACAGTAGGGTTCTACTGTACATTGAGGTCCCGTGACCTGGTAAGACCGCCAGTCGGGCGTGGCAGTGGCCTCGAGCGATGTAGAGCTGGGAGACGGAGTGCTCGGTGGCGGTGACGCAGGGACCAGGAGCAGTGGAAGCCGCTGATAGCGGACCGCTGCTTCCTGGCCTGGCTGGTGAAGGTGCCGGCGGAGCAGGAGCAGCTGAGGGCCCGCCAGATCACGGCCCAGCAGATCAACAAGCTGGAGGAGCTGTGGAAGGAGAATGGCGAGGCCACCTTCCAGGACCTGGAGAAGCCCGGCGTGGACGAGGAGCCACAGCAAGTCCTGCTCAGGTGCGTTCCTGCCCTGCCTCCCCGCCCGTATGCTTCCCCGCCCGTCTCCCTCCCCGCCTGCCTGCTTCCCCGCCCGTCTGCCTCCCCGCCTGCCTGCTTCCCCGCGCGTCTCCCTCCCCGCCTGCCTGCTTCCCCGCCCGTCTGCCTCCCCGCCTGCCTGCTTCCCCGCCTGTCTGCCTCCCCGCCCGTCTGCTTCCCCGCCCGTCTCCCTCCCCGCCTGCCTCTGCTTCCCCGCCCGTCTGCCTCCCCGCCTGCCTGCTTCCCCGCGCGTCTCCCTCCCCGCCTGCCTGCTTCCCCGCCCGTCTGCCTCCCCGCCTGCCTGCTTCCCCGCCTGCCTGCTTCCCCGCCCGTCTGCCTCCCCGCCTGCCTGCTTCACATCCCCGTCTCCCTCCCCGCCAGCCTGCTTCCCCGCCCGTCTCCCTCCCCGCCTGCCTGATTCCCCACCCGTCTGCCTGCTTCCCCGCCCGTCTGCCTCCCCGCCTGCCTGCTTCCCCGCCCGTCTGCCTCCCCGCCTGCCTGCTTCCCCGCCCGTCTGCCTCCCCGCCTGCCTGCTTCCCCGCCCGTCTGCCTCCCCGCCTGCCTGCTTCCCCGCCCGTCTGCCTCCCCGCCTGCCTGCTTCCCCGCCCGTCTGCCTCCCCGCCTGCCTGCTTCCCCGCCCGCCTGCTTCCCCGCCCGTCTGCCTCCCCGCCTGCCTGCTTCCCCGCCCGTCTGCCTCCCCGCCTGCCTGCTTCCCCGCCCGTCTGCCTCCCCGCCCGTCTGCTTCCCCGCCCGTCTCCCTCCCCGCCCGCCTGCTTCCCCGCCCGTCTCCCTCCCCGCCTGCCTCTGCTTCCCCGCCCGTCTGCCTCCCCGCCTGCCTGCTTCCCCGCGCGTCTCCCTCCCCGCCTGCCTGCTTCCCCGCCCGTCTGCCTCCCCGCCTGCCTGCTTCCCCGCCTGCCTGCTTCCCCGCCCGTCTGCCTCCCCGCCTGCCTGCTTCACATCCCCGTCTCCCTCCCCGCCTGCCTGCTTCCCCGCCCGTCTCCCTCCCCGCCTGCCTGATTCCCCACCCGTCTGCCTGCTTCCCCGCCCGTCTCCCTCCCCGCCTGCCTGCTTCCCCGCCCGTCTGCCTCCCCGCCTGCCTGCTTCCCCGCCCGTCTGCCTCCCCGCCTGCCTGCTTCCCCGCCCGTCTGCCTCCCCGCCTGCCTGCTTCCCCGCCCGTCTGCCTCCCCGCCTGCCTGCTTCCCCGCCCGCCTGCTTCCCCGCCCGTTTGCCTCCCCGCCTGCCTGCTTCCCCGCCCGTCTGCCTCCCCGCCTGCCTGCTTCCCCGCCCGTCTGCCTCCCCGCCCGTCTGCTTCCCCGCCCGTCTCCCTCCCCGCCCGCCTGCTTCCCCGCCCGTCTGCCTCCCCGCCTGCCTGCTTCCCCGCCTGTCTGCCTCCCCGCCTGTCTGCCTCCCCGCCTGCCTGCCTCCCCGCCTGCCTGCTTCCCCGCCCGTCTCCCTCCCTGCCTGCCTGCTTCCCCGCCTGCCTGCTTCCCCGCCTGCCTGCTTCCCCGCCTGTCTGCCTCCCCACCTGTCTGCCTCCCCGCCTGCCTGCCTCCCCGCCTGCCTGCTTCCCCCGCCTGTCTGCCCTCCCCGCCTATCTGCCTCCCCACCTATCTGCCTCCCCGCCTGCCTGCTTCCCCCGCCTGTCTGCCCTCCCCGCCTATCTGCCTCCCCACCTATCTGCCTCCCCGCCCGTCTGCTTTCCCGCCCGTCTGCCTCCCCGCCTGCCTCCTCGCCCGCCTGCTTCCCCGCCCGTCTGCCTCCTCGCCCGCCTGCCTCCTCGCCCGCCTGCTTCCCCGCCCGTCTGCCTCCCCGCCCGCCTGCTTCCCCGCCCGTCTGCCTCCCCGCCCGCCTGCTTCCCCGCCCGTCTGCCTCCCCGCCCGTCTGCCTCCCCGCCTGCCTGCTTCCCCGCCCGTCTGCCTCCCCGCCTGCCTGCTTCCCCGCCTGTCTGCCTCCCCACCTGTCTGCCTCCCCGCCTGCCTGCTTCCCCGCCTGCCTGCTTCCCCGCCTGTCTGCCCTCCCCGCCTGTCTGCCTCCCCACCTGTCTGCCTCCCCCTGCCTCCCTGCCTCCCCCTGCCTCCCTGCATCCCTGCCTCCCCCTGCTTCCTCCCCCTGCCTCCCCCTGCCTTCCTGCCTCCTCCTGCCTCCCTGCCTCCCCCTGTCTCCCTTCCCTTCTGCCTCCCTACCCTTCTGCCTCCCTACCCTTCTGCCTCCATGGCCACCATCCTGCCCTGACACTCTGCCTCTCTGCTGCCCCCTGCCTCTGCCTCCCCGCCTCCCCGCCTTAACCCGCCTCCCCGCCCCCTGCCTCCCCGCCCCCTGCCTCCCCGCCCCCTGCCTCCCCGCCTCAACCCGCCTCCCCGCCTCCCCGCCCCCCGCCCCCTGCCTCCTGCCTCCCCGCCCCCTGCCTCCTGCCTCCCCGCCCCCTGCCTCCCCGCCCCCTGCCTCCCCGCCCCCTGCCTCCCCGCCCCCTGCCTCCCCGCCCCCTGCCTCCTGCCTCCCCGCCCCCTGCCTCCCCGCCCCCTGCCTCCCCGCCCCCTGTCTGCCCGCCCCCTTCCTCCCCGCCCCCTGCCTCCCCGTTCCCTGCCTCCCCCTGCCTCTCCCTGCCTCTCCCTGCCTCTCCCTGCCTCTCCCCGCCGCCCTGTCCGAAGGTCATACCTTTGATTACTTGCTTTTTGTTTTACGAAGCCTCACTCCAATTTATAGTTACGAGACGGTTAAGGGTTCCGAGTGTCGAAATAGAGGGGTGTTATTATAATAATTATTTAATGTTTTTAAACAGCATTATGTTAAGCAAATTTTACTGTATTATGCAGAAAAATAAGTTTTTGATTGTGGTTTTTACATAATTTAATGTAGTTTATTGAGCCCTTATTAAAATAAGTTTTTGAGCAACGTACCTAATGCTTGAAAATTTGGTATTTTTGATGGTTCATGTAGAAAAAAATACATTAATCATGGGAATTTATAAATCATGGGTACGTAAAACTGATGTTCTACTGTAATTATTTTAATTGTAGCAACCCAAGTTACTTCCTTTTCCAACCCTCCAAATAAGTCTATTAAAGATTTATAATCAGAAATAAAATAATACTTTGTTAGGTTTTCTATCAAGTAAACAACGGCTGTTTATTCTTTCGAGAAGTATATGTGTATTTGCAACATGTTTTATGAACATAATTTACTCATATTTTTACTTAATTTCTGTCATCTCATTAAAGTTTTTATGTACTTTCATGCTTTTATTTTGTGTATTGTTAGAGACCGGAAAAATATCGCGGGTTCGATGACCTCCAGGATAGACTCCAATATCAGCTACACACTCGGGCAAATGCCAACTGTTCATTAGGTGCTGACTTGGGTGCTGACTTGCGAGTCGTCTCGTTCGGGTGGCCTGTGATTCTCGACACTTCTATGAGTGAGGGTCTCTAATTGGCCCTCAGTCATCCAGATTAAACAGTCAACCAATGACAGAAGCAGCACTTATTTGAATTTTAGCACAACACGAAATGAACCCGCGAATTTATCAGGTGTCTATGTATTGTG
The DNA here is from genome assembly GCF_032445375.1 of Bacillus rossius redtenbacheri. Taxonomy (NCBI): domain Eukaryota; kingdom Metazoa; phylum Arthropoda; class Insecta; order Phasmatodea; family Bacillidae; genus Bacillus; species Bacillus rossius. Next base: position 4,879,151 of record NC_086330.1, on the reverse strand, counting down.
TGAAAGCGAGATGTGACGAGGAAGTCGGGGTAGAAAGAGCCAGGGAGGGTCACGTGAGGGGACCAGACTGGGGCAGTGCGTGCGGCGGTGAAGGAAGGGAGGCACGGCTTGTGCCGCAGGTACGAGGACGGCTACCAGTACCAGAACATCTTCGGGCCGCTGGTGAAGCTGGAGGCGGACTACGACAAGAAGCTCAAGGAGTCGCAGACGCAGGAGAACATTGAGGTGCGCTGGGACGTGGGGCTCAACAAGAAGACCATCGCCTACTTCACCCTCGCCAAGACGGACGGCGGTGAGCAGCCATGCTCCTTCACAGGGGGAACGCCAGACATTACCACTACATGTTTGATAACACTAGAACAGACAAATTAAGAGTAAGAGCACGAGGAAAAAAAAATTAAAAGCATCGAAACACCAAAAAAAATGTTTCATACGTTTTTACTTTTTTCTATATGTTGTCTCACTTCTTGTCTATACTAACACGTGTTTATTGTTAAGGTTTTCGTTTTTTGTATTTGTTGTATTTTATGTGTTATTTTTATGGCTGGCCTTTCTATTGCCTGTACTAGTATTATGATTGTTTACATGTGATAACAACGCTGCTCTCATACTTGGTAGTTTTTGTTTATACAGTGAAACCTCTTTAATACAAACCTGAATGGACCTAAAATTTTGCAGTTTGTATTAACGAGGTTTGTATTAACAGGTGCATATGCTCACATTAATAATAATCGACAAAATCAAGTATTGATTTTTTACTCGAAAATTAGTCAAATAGAGAATTAAAGAGGCTTGAAAAATTCATTGATTTTTTTCTGCACTTTTTTAGTTGCATAAATGTCCTTTACTGCACTGCAAAGTTTGTCGAAGGAAGACAAGACATCAGTGTCTACATCACTAGCAGCCAGAACATTTTCCAAGACAATTAATGCTGAAGTGGACTTCACTCTAAGAATTTTTAAAAAATATTTCTACCTCAAAATTAGTGTCAGAAATATATCAGTTACTTGTCATTAAAGTTAAATCAGTTGAAAAATAAATAAAAATGGAAGTATTTTACTTAATTCAATTTACACTTACAAAAAAAAACATACGCACAATAAATCTACATGGAAATTAGTCTTTTTCAATATCCTGAAGTCTGAAATATGTTTACTCATGTCATCAAATGTAGAGCTGTACTGAAGAAGCCGATTTTGCCAATATTTAGTTGAATTGGCATTTCTGCCGACTTCCGATACGCTTGTTAATTTTCGGCCAATATTACTGAAAAACGAGAGAGACTGCCATAACCTAAAAATCCACGATTACCCTTTTCGCTTTTCTTAGTAGTACTGCATTTTTTCAGATTGTATTATTTCTTCGCAACATGTGCCAAACGTACATATAAATATTTAACATCCTATTTTTCAATAATGTTCTTTATTTTTAATATGTCATAAATAAATACATTACCTTCACGGTAAATATACATCTCAGTTGTTACGGTAACTGTAGTGCAAATGTGGTAGCTATCGTGCTTCTGTAGTAATTATGGTATCGACAAAGATTCTTTAGTTCTTTTTATGGTAATTATCTTAGGATAACAATTGGGTTTGTACTATAGTTATGGTACATCACCCAATTTCTTCGTAAGTTGTTGTTCATTTGTCTTTTCTTCATATTTACGTGCTCCATTACTTGGCTGCAGATTTCAGTTGATTTTTACTACTGTATACTATCGTTACTGTTTTTATGACGGTTTCTTTCTAAGAAATGGTTATTTCTGCAAAATCTTTATGGTTAAACGATCATCTATTATAATTTATAGTGTCGGGACCACATATTTTGTACGATCAATGCGGACAAAACGATATTTCGAACATCGGTACAAGCGGACTTTTTAAACCTTAGTTGTGTGGCAATTTTGCCGGGACCGTAGAAAGTATACGATAAACACGGACAATCGATACATGCGAGTTCGATAGATAGAGGTTTGACTGTAGACCATTTACCGTACAAATTATTTGCCGTTAACAGAATTATAGTGAAGCTGCGTGCACGTGATTAAAGTGTGCGATTCTTGTTCTAAAATTTCATTTGGTTTATCCGATAATAAAACAATAGTACACTACGTGAGCGGACGTGAGGTTACTTCGTAATACATAATAACGAATATTTCGTATTAACCGTATTGATTGACATTAAATATGCTATCCCAGTCTGAAGGGGAATTAAAAGTGTTCGAATAAACGCGAACTTTGAAATAACCGGTATTTTATTAATGAGGTTTCACTGTAATTGGTATTTATTTCTTCTTATTCTCAAACGTATTTTTTAAGCAGGGGAAGTGGTCGAAGATCGAAAATTTGAATCGAGCCAAGCAGAACTACTTTGACTTGAAATTCAAACGCGTTTTCGTCTCGTTTTCGTAATTCTGTTGAACTTGGTCTCTATAGTCAAGTAGTTTTTCCTAGATTGTTAATTTAAAACAGTCACACTTAGCAGAAGCTTAGACAGAATTATATCTGCTATAACATTCACATTTGGATGCTTTTAAAGATGAGGCACATTTCAGTTTGTGTTTGTTTACAAACTTAATTTGCGCTCAAAGAAAAACCTCTTCTGGTATGATTATAAATGTATGCATACCTATAGTCTACTTAGATTACGGTTATGAATAGACATCTCTAAATTAAGCCTATGCAGTTGGTGTACATTTGTGCAATGGTCTACACTCTGCTGCACACACACATTTTCATGTTCATTCAACAATCTTTAGACACTCGTGTTTACCAGTTGCGTACATCAAATGGTAGACAATAGTGTGGTGTTGAAAAGATTTGAGAAAATAACCATTACGAGTGTTATGTATGAACTTTATTTGGGTGCTGATAAATAAAAAAAAAAATTGGTTGTCTGTAAAGTTTGTTTACGGACGATAGTTAAACGTGACGTCATAACAAAACATTGATGAAATGATTGCATACTTTTATAAATTAAATTGAATCATTTTTATGGAATTATCACTATTTTGTATGGATACAAAGGAGTGAAATGAAATCTACAATTTAATTGATGAATTTCCTTTTATTTGCACTCATTAATTCAAATATGTTTATTACTTTAACGAAGAGATAATTTTAACTATAATTTTTATACATATTTACTATTTAACTTCTTCCAATCTGTGTTAGTCTGTTAAGGATGGGAGTGTTTCAAGTTTAATGTGCCTCGAAAAAGTAAAATCGATGGTTGTTCCAATCGAGTGGAAGAGAGAGATAGATGCGGCGCAAGCGTACAATGAGCGTAACGGGACACAACATAACGGGACAATGTGCATAACGGGACACTTTTTCGTGTTTGCAGCCGGCGTTCATCTATTTATTAGACGTCACATCAAAAAAAAGTTCATATCCAGGTGTGATAAGACACAATTTAAGGGTTAAATATAGCTGGCGGAAATGTGTCAGTTTCAGGAGGTGAGATGATATTGAAACATGAATGAGAGAGTTTATATTAACATTGCCCCAGAAGTCTCTGTGGCCTGAGGGAGAATGAGGTTGGAAGCCAGAGTTGAGCTTGGCGCGGAGTGGTGAGCAGTCGCCTGGGCCGGCAGACATGAAGCTGATGCACGGAGACGAGCTGCGGCTCCGCTACCTGGGGGAGCTGCACAAGCCCTGGTCCGGCGTGGGGCACGTCATCAAGATCCCGGACAACTTCGGCGAGGAGGTGGGCATCGAGCTGAAGAACAACAGCGGCGCCCCCACCGAGTGCATCTCCCACTTCGTCGTCGACTTCATCTGGAAGTCCACCTCCTTCGACAGGTCTGTCCCCATGTGGAAAACTCATGCGAATAACACAGCCAACCCAGTTAAAATGGCTCACAAATGTTCAGTAAATGAACAGTTATCATTGCCTCATTGTACATAGGGCTATGGAGCCTATTCTGGAGGTCTACAACATGCAAATTTTTTTCTAGTTCTTACATATATATATCTGGAGATGAACTGAAGGGTAGGGGGTTGCATTGTTTGTGTGATTGAATTAGGGTGTAACTCAGGCTTGCAGTTTCTACAGATTTTGTCAGTTCTCACACGTGCATTTGAAGATACATATAAGTGAATGGGCAGAAAAACAGTTACGTTCGCGGATGTTTACAAATGGTTGGGCCGATATTTTGCAATTTAAATTACATATGTACTTGTAAATCTTTACATTCAACACCTGTAGCGAACAGCATGGAGATGTGAGATGTCAAACTGAGAAAAACTGCCTTTTTGTCTGGCCCCCATGTCCCTTCCTAGCTATTTATTCAACAAACAGTTCAATCCAGAAATTAAGGAGATGCTTATCAAAGTTCTTTGCTTCGTTTTTGTGTCACAAAGCAGACAACAAAATGATTATGCAAAGCTGTTGTGGAAAAACTAAATTTGCGAGAAAAATAGATGGAATTCCTAATTTTGAATCCTTTATTATCACATAGAATGTGAAAATCTTGTCAGATTTTCGAACCAACCATCAATTGGAAAAAAACAGAAAATCTTGATGTAAAATAATGTCCTCTCTAAACTTTTAAATAACTTAAAGTTTCATGGGTAATTCTGTACAGCTGCAGCTTTTCTGTTATTTCTATTATTTTTGGAGACCTCGTCGTTATCTGTGCCTCTAATGTCCTCTTGAAGGTTGTCCACATTCCGGAAAGTTGGAATTGGTCAGGGAATGTACTTGATAAGTCACGGGGAATTTCCCCAAGGATAGTACCTAATCAGAAGGGGAAATTATCATGCTCTAGTCTGCCATCACCCGACCAAGAACGTGCACTTTTTTTTTCTCTCTCTTTCAAATGTTAGTTTAGTGCGTGCTATAAAATGGCGTGTGTGTGCAAGGTCTGTTTGAACTAGGCCAGCTATGGGACGGTGGAGGCTTAATTTAAAAATATTGCAAACTAGGTTAGTTATTTAAGAATTGTGTAATTTTGGTCGTGGAATGTCAAGGTGATATAATTAGAGAATCGTGTGGACACTGCTGCCTCGGGAAGGGGGAGGGGGACTGCGGGCGGGCGTGAACGGTGAAGGGTGTCTGCAGGATGCAGCTGGCGCTGCGCAAGTTCGCGGTGGACGACGCGTCCGTGTCGGGCTACATCTACCACCGGCTGCTGGGCCACGACGTGGAGGAGGTGCTGTTCCGCTGCCACATGCCCAAGCACTTCTCCGCGCCCAACCTGCCCGACCTCAACCGCTCCCAGGTGCGTCTGGGCCCGGCTGTCTTGCATTAGCCGTCCTAGTTTTCATACAGAAGAACCTTTTTTTTACGCTATTCAAGGGGAATCTTTAAATTAAGAAACATCAGGTGTACTGGGTTGCATAAGCCATCCAAGTTTTTATACAGAAAAACCTTTTTTTTTATGCTATTCAAGGGGAATCTTTAAATTAAGAAAAATCAGGTGTTCTGGCTTGCATTAGCCATCCAAGTTTTCATACAGAAAAACCTTTTTTTACGCTATTCAAGGGAATCTTTAAATTAAGAAACATCAGGTGTACTGGCTTGCATTAACGTCCAAGTTTTCATAAAGAAGAACCTTTTTTTTTGTACGCTTTTCAAGGGGAATCTTTAAATTAAGTAACATCAGGTGTACTGGCTGGTATTAGCCGTCCAAGTTTGCTTACAGTAGAACCTTTTTTTTACGCTATTCAAGGGGGTGTCTGAAAATGTTTTAAAATGCAGGGAAGTATATATAATAAGGGAACTACTTAAAAAATGATTTTTTGCTCAGATAACAGTGATAACTGACAATATGCTGATATACATGTAATTATTATGTGTCTGTAACACATCTAAATGGAATAATTAACATTAAAATCTTATATTTACATTCTCTGTGGAGTATAGGTAAGCATTCATACAGTATACGTACATATGTACTTTCATACTTTAATTAGCAGTTCGTAGTAACATCAGACCTTTACAGGTTAAGAATATACAGTAGAGTCCTGGAAACTCAGCCTAATGTGGACTGAAGTGTGGCCAGGTTATCGGGAATGGGGTTGAAAAGAACAAGTACGAGGTGTTTCCTCAGAAAATACAGTACTGTACTTGTATGTATTGTTTACTTAAAAATACAACACAGAATAAATTGCCCAAATACCCTGAAACAAATGGAAAATTACATTCTTTATGAAGGCATAGAGCCTTTACTACATGAAAATGAAAATTAATGAATACACTGTGTACAGTAATTTATCTGATAAGACAGACCTCAGAAAAATAACTTTTACGAAGGCATAAAGCCTTATATAATGAAAATTAACTAGCAGACTTTGCAAAAACTGGGTACTTTTAAAAAAAAAAAGTGTAATATCCTGTTGTCTTTGCACTGCACTCTGCGTTTTGCTGCTTCACACGAAGACGACGAAAGAACAGTAAGTCAATTACTGACGTACCTTGTTTAAAATACTGAAGGGTTGTTTTGACAGCCTTTAGTCCTTCACTATGTGATATATTAGGAGCTTGTATGGTGGAGTCCTCAACATCGTTGTCATTTCCCGGCATTAATTCATTACACTGTGAACAATAATTTATTTCTGCATTGGACATAAAGTCTTCCTCGGTATCGTTCTGGAAACACTGTTCTACATCATTTTATTGGCTTCTGCACATTGATGAATTCTTTTCAGGAGGTCAAGTAAGTTCACATTTTCTTCATTATCATGTTCAACGAACTCATTTATCTCATGATCAAGGAGTGTTCACCTGGAACGAACTAGTCTTAATGACTAACTCATTTCAGGCATCCGCCACCCATCCCAACATCCAATAGGTAAATTTTTTTAAAGTTCTGGATAAGACCTTGACCATCATCGTTTGCAGAAAGAAGGGAGGATAACAGCTTGTGCCTATATCTTCTCCTGAAGCGAACCAAAACTCCTTGGTCCATTGGCTGGCATAACACTGTGACTTTGGGTGGTAAAAACATTGCTCGTATGTCCCCATTTTTATAACTCTTCAATGTCTGGGTGAGATGAAATGTTCAAAATCAGATAAGCCTTGTCAGATTTTTAGATTCCATTACATTGTGCTTAATGCACGTGGTTTCTTTGATCTTCCTAAAGACAAAGTTTTAATTTGTGCTCACCGTTTGCATTACTCCATTCTAGGTTTGTTACTCTCTCCTCGCTCCTTTTAAAAACTGGGGCTGATGACCTTCTTGGAAGCAAGACTTTATGCTGGTAACAGTTTATAATTCACAATTGTACAACGCTCTCCTGTCGAACCTTCAACTTGGCTGAATGTCTGAAAGTGTGTGTTTGCCGGCGGGGACTGCGGCAGGTGTACGCGGTGAAGCACGCCATCCAGCGCCCGCTGTCCCTGATCCAAGGGCCGCCGGGCACGGGCAAGACGGTCACCTCGGCCTCCATCGTGTACCACCTAGTGCGCCACAGCGGGGGCTCCGTGCTGGTGTGCGCGCCCTCCAACATCGCCGTGGACCAGCTCACGGAGAAGATCCACCGCACGGGGCTGAAGGTGGTGCGGCTGTGCGCCAAGTCGCGCGAGGCCATCGACTCCCCGGTGTCCTTCCTCGCCTTGCACAACCAGATACGCAGTCTCGACTGGTGAGGCGCCTCTCTCTGCGTCGGTCATTCTTCATTCAGCAGGCCCAGTCTTGGTTTTGCCTTTGAATATATATACTGTATAGAAGTCGCCAGCCCAGGTTAAAATTTATAATACGGTTTTGAGGTAGTTGGTTAATTCACCGCCGCGATCGCCACCATCTCTAGGGCATCGACTTGTGGTGGTCCCTAGCGGACAAGTTTCGAACTCTTCAAACACCCCTTCCCCCTCCCGTTGAACGACCTTGAGCTGCAGTGAATGATGGGTGGGGGGTGCGGGGAATGACAGCGGGTGACAGTGCTGCACTCTAACGTGTAAATAACAACTAAGACGATACAGGGCGTTACGGCAGCGCACTGCAGCGGTGAAGTTCCCAAGCTGCTCATCATACGCTCCTGAAAAACGTAGAGTAAATCCTATCCATTCGCGACTTCTATACAGTATATATATTCAAAGGTTTTGCTAACATATGTTTTTTCTGCAACAGTTAAACAAAAAAGTTCTGTTAATTTAAAATTAGACATTACTAAGGGAGATTCAAGTCTCTTCCATTTTGAATGTTTCAATTTTTTTTTTACTCATGGTTGCTACATGACTAGAAAACCGAGAAAACTGGGAAAAGTCAGTGAATTTAAAATTGTCAGGGAAATCACAACATATTTCTGAAATTTCTTCTCGTCCTAACAAAAGTGAATTTGAGCGAACCTATTCTAACTGATGATTATGATATCATACTAATTGTAATATATAAGAGCCAAACCTAACCACTCATTAGTGGTAAACTATTGGGGAACATCTTGAATTATTGGAAATTGTGTCACGGAGTAAAATGCAATTATAACATTTCCAGAAAACCGGCTTTCCTTCAGAATTACCAATAATTAATTTCAATCAGGTGAGCTCTACTGAATAAAAACAAATAGGTGCAGTTGAAGTCCTTTGCTAGTGGTTTCTTCCGAGAAAAGAGGTTTTATCATGTAATTATTAATTTATTTGGATATGCTTATGTTTTAATATGAAATTGGAACATTTGAACGGCACAGACAACCTCTTCTCCTGCAAAAAAAAAATTTGTCATCTTCAAGTGACGCTGCAGTATGTTCGTGTCTGAAAGGTAGGGATATTTGTCAATTCAGATCTAGAAAACATGGAAAAGTCAGGGAATTTTGGAATTAAAAGCTTCTAGCAACCATGATTATTTACATTATGTATTATTTATCTAAATTTTTGGCATGACTTGGTGTAAAATCTGACATCCATACAGGCTAGAATTCGTGACTGAGAGGAAATAATAATTACCTATGGGAAACTACAAAAATCATAATAATAACACTATTATTCCTTGCATTAGGACTTAAAGAAGTCATCATTTTGGTTCTACAGCATGTCAATCAATGAAGTGCAATTTGAGTATTGTTTTCCAATTGTACTTGCTGAAAATTAAAATTTTTATGTATACGGTACTTGCAGTACTAAAATTTGTACACAAACTTAACATTGACTAGAAATGAATTGAGTCTGCAATTTTTTGGGTTAAGCCAAGTTAGTGCTCGTTTCACATGTCAAATATGAATCCAGAAAAAAAAAAGTTTCTTGTCCTTTCGAGTATGCTAAACTCGACTCGGAAGTATTGTCGAGCTTTAGCTACTCGCTTGACTTGGCTCGAGTTTTTGAGTCTCTTTCCATCCCTCCAAAATACCGATGTTTGTCATGTGTATTTGTACTTTGTTGTAAAGAGTGAATTATAAAACTTTCAAGGCTCACGTGAGCATATGTTTAAGGGGATCTACAAAAATATTGTGTGTGCTAAGAAGGGCAGGTTCACATTCATTAGTAAAGGCACAGGGATTCAGTATTGCTGTGTTTTTGGATGGCCCTACTTAGTGATGGTAAGAGCCTGCGGGGTGAGTGACGTGAGTACAATTTGTAACTGAATAAGTACAGGGATTCAGTATTGCTGTGTTTCTGATGGCCCCACTACGTGATGGGCAAGAGCGTGCGGGGCGAGTGACGTGAGTGACGTGAGTGGCGTGTCGGCAGCAACACGGAGCTGCACAAGCTGCAGCAGCTGAAGGACGAGACGGGGGAGCTGTCCTCGGTGGACGAGAAGCGCTACCGCCTGCTGAAGAAGTCCGCGGAGAAGGAGCTGCTGGAGGCGGCGGACGTGATCTGCTGCACCTGCGTGGGCGCCGGGGACCCGCGTCTCCAGCGCCTCAAGTTCCACTCCATCCTCATCGACGAGAGCATGCAGGCCACGGAGCCCGAGTGCATGGTGCCCGTCGTGCTGGGCGCCAAGCAGGTACCGACCATACCTTCCACCCCTCCAACCCGTTTTTTTTTTTTTCCTAACCTAAGTTAAAACTAAGTGTGTAAGGGAGGGGTCTAGGTAGGGAAGACTCTTAAGTGCGTCTCAGGGCAAGCCCTATACGCTCTAAACATGCGGGTTTTTAACCATGCAGAAAAGGTCACGTGCATCATGTGCTAGGAGGGGATTGGCCAGCCATGGCAGACGTTTTCGCCATGACTAACTCCCCTCACTCTTAATTCTAGACTAAAACTAGATAAGTTGGGCCCAGGTAAAACCTCCATAGACAGAGGGAAAACCCTGGGCACATACATGCGGGATGCAAAGGTCATGCATTATTACAAGCAGGTGGATTACAGGAATAGAAGGATGGTCCTGGAAGAAGAGTGGGGCGTGGTAGAAGTTCTACTATGCAAGGGGTGGGGCACTTGGACCTCCAACCCCTTGTCCCCTCCTCTCTCTTCCCCTCCACCCCTCCTCTCTCTACCCCTCCTCCCCTCCACCCCTCCTCCCCTCCTCCCCTCCTCCCCTCTCTACCCTCCACCTCTCCACCACTACTCCCCTCCACCCCTCCACCACTACTCCCCTCCACCCCTCCACCACTACTCCCCTCCACCCCTCCACCACTACTCCCCTCCTCCCCTCAACCCCTCCACCACTACTCCCCTCCTCCCCTCCACCCCTCCTCCCCTCCATGTCACCTCGTCCCCTCCTCCTCTATACCCCTCCTCCCCTCATCAACCTCCTCCCCTCCATGTCGCCTCGTCCCCTCCTCCCCTCCTCTCCAGTCGCCTCGTCCCCTCCTCCCCTATACCCCTCTTCCCCTCCTCTCCACCACTCCTCCCCTCCACATCCCGTTTTTCCAGTTAGTGTCTGTTTTTCAATGATTAAATGCTTGAATTGTAAAGATATTAATTAAAGGAAAGAACTGAAATGTGTGGAAATGTTACCTAATTGAACATGTTAATGTGAAATAACCGAAATAATCTGAAACGATACAAATGGAAATGAAATACATCCACATGTACCAAAATGAATCGGAAACCTAATACAACAAAAAAAATCACTTTATACAATACAAATAAGTTGATTTGTACCCAAATGTAACTAAATAAATAAAATTAAGTATAATTACATGAAAAAGCATAAGAAAAAACTCATTTATAATGAAATGTGTACTTTAATATAATCAAAATTCAATATTAAATGCTTGAATTGTAATGAAATAAATCAAAGCAAATAACTGAAATGTGTGGAATTGTTACCTAACGGTACACATTAATGTGAAATAACCGAAATAATCTGAAACAATACAAATGGAAATGAAATACATCCACATGTACCAAAATGAGTCGGAAACCTAATACAACAAACAAAATCACTTGATACAATACAAGTAAATTGATTTGTACCCAAATGTAATTAAATAAATAAAATGAAGAAAAGTTACATGAAAAAGCATCAAAGGAACACACTTATAGCAAAATAAGTTGACTTTCATAGAATCAAATTTCAATGATTAATGCTTGAATTGTAACGAAATAAATCAAAGTAAAAAACTGAAATGCCCGTCGTGCTGGGCGCCAAGCAGGCTCCTCCCCTCGACATCGTCCTGTTTTTCATTTTAGCGAGGGGTTTCCTAAAGATCGCAGGCTTTCATGGTCATTTGTCTGCATTTTCTTGGCTTCTGGGCGTAGGCCGTGTCAGGTAATTGTCTTGTGACGTTTCGGCAGTCATTGCAGCCGCCATCATCAGGCAGACCAAGTCTGACTGACTGGTGCAGAGGATGCAGGTCCTTTTATACCCTGGTGTCTGGGTGGCTGGGCTGGTCGGCCAATGACAGGCTTGCTGGCTCCTGACCCAACCTAGAACCCTTCCATTGGCTAACCACCTCAGCCAATCAGGAGCAAGCAAGCCTGTCATTGGCCGACCAGTCCAACTAACCATAAAAAAGCCACCCACACACCATTCAGTCAGACTTAGTCTACCTGATGATGGAAGCTGCAATGACTGCCGAAACGTCGCAAGACAAATTACCTGATACGGCCTACGCCCAGAAGCCAAGAAAAAAGAAGGGGTTTCCTGTTTTCTAGCAGCTTGCATTCAACATTTTCACATTTGGTATTCCTGGTAAAATTGTTTTGACTTTTAAGTTCAGTAATCCGGCAAAATCGCTGATCCAGTATGACCATGGTCCCGGATGTGCCATACATAGGGCCATGCAATTTTCGCGATCGCGAAAAAACGACGAAAAACGCGAAATATTCATTAAATCTGATTTTCCCACGAAATTAGCCTTTTTTTGACAATTCACGATAAAACACGCGAAAAACGCAAAAAAAAATATTTATTAACTCCTTTGTTCAACACAACAGAGACAGTGCCAACTTGTACCACCTTACTACGAAAATAATATGCAATACGTTTTATAACTGTAAACACGGCAAGAAATTTCAACAATCCTTAAAACTCTGACGTGAGTAGAGTATTAAACTTGTATTCTCATACATTCATGCGGTAAGGGATGTGGATTGGAATCCAAACGGTATTTTTTTTACCCCGTAGCAACGTTACCAATTTATAATATATTTTTTCTAACCTCAGATAACTTGTCGTATATATAAAGCTGTCGCATACCTGCCAACTTTTACGGATTGTCCGTAAGTTTTACGGATTTTAATACTATTTTACGGTTTTACGGACGTCTTTAATATCTTACGGATTTATTTTTGCGTGGTGGTTTATTACCGTTCACTGTACCGGCCATGTATACCTGCCAACTTTTACTGTACCGACCATGTTACCGACGCACCGACGGAAGGCGGAATGAAAACAAAACAAGAGTTAGCTAGTTATTTGTAAATGGTTTGGACTGGACGGTCTATGGTCGTTTTCCACTTACCGCAACGAAAAAGTGCTTCCTTAAACGGAGGAACGGACCACAATTGTGACGTCAGCCATACCTCTTTGGTCTGTTAATGGCTGACTATTGTTCGTAGTTCCAATGTAGTGCTGCGCAACCGTTTTTTTGTGTGTATTTACGGGGTGGGAACTATGAGTAAGCTAGCCAACAAGAAATATATTCAGACTTACCGTGCTGCGTATAACAACGAATTCCCGTGTATTCTGAAATCTTAAAAAGGAGAAACTTTTGTGTTTTGCACTGTGTGCCGGTGTGATTTTAGTATTGCTCATGGAGGTAGGTCCGACATAACTACACTCGTTAAGTGTCTTAATAATAGGAAAAACGTGCTTTTTGAGAAAGAAAATAAGAAGATTGATAGTTTTTTCACCAGTACTGCACACACAGGGTTGGAAGTAGGCATGGTCGGGCAGAGAAATTTGACTTTGGGCGGGCTCGGGCGGGTAATTGTCCAAAATTTTCGGGCTCGGGCAATCTCGGTCGGGCATCAAAATCAGTTAATGAAATAAATTTTGAACATAAAATAGTCGTACTTAAGTTTGCATTGACAAACCTGAACTGTTTTTATTTATTTACTATACCGCACTGATATGAAAGTTAAACATTAAACTAAAAAATAGAGTGCATATTAACCTTGGAAATAAAGTGCTTATTAAGTAAATTGTGTTTGGGTAGCTGCTTGAAGGTTCATTGTCACTGTTGATTGTTTGACCTACACTTCCACTGGTATCCATTTTGGTAAAATAATGACATGAATTAAATAGAAACAATTCACAACCACTTTCTGTAAATGCCACGCAACTACAATGTGTGTAATTAAAGTCAGCTTATAATCCTTCTCGCACACAGCAAGCAGATCCACCGGCCTTGAACACTACTTTGTGACTATTGAGCAGTGAGCATCCGCCGTGCGTACGCGCGCGCGTGTGTGTGTGTGTGTGTGAGAGAGAGAGGCGGGCGACCAGCTGCATCGTTAGTCAGCCAGCGAGAGTAACGGTAAATGTTGACCTTGACCACTTCCGCTTGCTGCAGGGCTCGCTCTCTTATATCTGTCTCCCCCTCCCACAAACACACTTGCTGACCGGGCACCTTCTTTATCTTATCTCTCACACACACTCACTTCACCGGCTGGTGCCGGGATGGCGGCGGCGTGGCATGTTCCTGCAGCTGCCGCGCGTTCCAAAAAAAAGAAGCTTTGTTTACTTGCGCCGTGCGGTATTGCCGTTATCCAGGGTGCCCGATATTTTCGGGCACTGAAATACCTGCCCGGAATTTCAGGTATACTTGATACTCGAAACACTGCCCGAAATTTCGGGTACCCGACCATCCCTAGTTGGAAGTGACAAAAGCAGAATGTCTTTGTTTCGTTTTTTAATGAACATAATATTGCATTAAACACAGCAGACCACGCTGGGGCATTATTTGAAAGATGTTCCCGGAATCTGAAATAGCAAAGAAATTTGCTTGCGGCCGCACTAAATATTTATCCTTCCTCTGAAGGACAATGAAACAATAGATTCAGCCATGGATGAAGTCAAAGTCTTAAAATTGCATCAAGGATGATAATCAGGAAATGACTGAAATATGTAACAAACATGTGATATAGCAAGATATGTCTTTAAGTAGGTAATATTGTTTAGTGAATACTATTGCTTTTGCTTTGTACTTGATCATTTTGCTTTTATATGCATACTGTGTAAATTGGCACATTCTAGGTTGGGTTTAGTTTCCCAGTACATTTGCAATATTGATTGTAAGAGGTTTTCATTCTAGGCCATCTATATGCCCTTCATGTTATTAGTAAATTAGCAGAAACCAAATGGAATAGAAAAATAGAAAATAATTGCACATAGAGCATGTAAAAAATTGCCGCATTTGATTTACGATACATTTTCCCAATTTAAAAGTTTTCTTGATGACCAAACTAAAAAGTTGGCAGGTATGCTGTCGGAAAAAAATTCAATAGAACCATCCGTCGAAACGATTGTGATAATATATTTTATTAACGAAGTCACGCGCCATCTTCTTTGTTGATACTGCAAATTTGACCAAAGAGTCACAGACTCTTTCTATGCATAGATGTGTCTATCCAGATGTAGAAAGCCGCTCACCCGAACAGTTCCGAAGTTTTCCGATCGCAAGTAAAAAAGAACCATAATTAAAGGATTAAAATATTTTTATTTTACGGTCATTAAGTATTTTAAATAATGCCAACCTAACCTAAGATAACGTTTAACTTTGGAAGATTTCAGGTTGTGCTTGTGGTTTCTATTTGAACTGTAAGTTATCCATCCAATACAGCACAATGTTTTTAAAAGGCAATATCGCCACTATTCCAAAATGGCGCCGTTCTTTAAATGTTCAGTATTCACAATGAATGCAACACATTAGGTCCTGAAATTAAAAAAAAAAAATTCTTGGAAGTAATTAATTGTTGGTTAGTTCAACATGCCAAAAACGTGTAAAGGAATTTAAAAGTGATGGCTTTTTTATTTTTGAAGGAAGTAAAATTTTGATGTGCAAGTATTGCACAAGTATTGTATATAGTGTGGAGTGGCTGCGAAAAGACTTGATTCCTGTAACTGCAGTCTGATACTTCAGGCCAACCATTTCAAGCATACGACATTGTTGTACATTTTAAATAAATTATCAATATAAATATACCTATATATGTATATATTTTTAAAATTTATTGCAAGGTATATGCATTAAGTGGCTTGCATATAAATGCATTATATATTATATGCTAAGTTAATTAGTTTTAATATGCTATTCTAAAGTTAATAAAGTGTATATATGCATATTTGTATAGGAAATTCAATGGAAAAATAGTTTAAAAAAATAATATTATTTGCCGGTAATTATTTTTGCCGATTTTTAACAACGCTTTTCAGTTTTTTTAACGAATTTTTATACCGCTTTTACCTGTTTATAATGACGAAATACCTCATTTTTATTCACCACTTTCAGGTGGCCCTAGCCATACACATCATAAATGTTAGCTTTTCGTCTTACCCTCCTTTCTTACAGTTGCGGGGGGAAATTTGTATTGGCAGTCTTTTAAAACAGTTTTCATCCTTAAGTAACCATTATGCTTGCATGCAAGAATCATTCACCTTTTGTACGCAGTGAGCTCTTGGATTGAAAAAAAAAAAAGGAAAATCATAATACTTGCACAAAATGATGTTATATCAGCTATAATTGCTAACAACTATAATAATAAATGATGTGCATTGTTTAATGTAATGAATAGTTGGGAGATGATGGCGATGAATACGCAACCTACACACATTTTTCGAGCTATAAGGTAAATGCTCGAATTGAGTGCTTGAAAAATAACCTGACTCGAAATATTGAGTACTTGTGCATAACTGCAATCATACCACCTTTTCTTTTATGAAGTAGAATTGAGTTATAATTTCAAATTTTGAACGGTTTGTTGGTGTCGAGTGTCGTGTGCCTTGCCGACTGAACCGAGTGTTTGCGGGAGGTCAGGTGAAGGGTGCGGCGAGGGCGGACGAGTGAGCGAGTGCGTGTGTGTTTCAGCTGATCCTGGTGGGCGACCACTGCCAGCTCGGGCCGGTGGTGATGTGCAAGAAGGCCGCCCGGGCGGGGCTCTCCCAGTCCCTCTTCGAGCGCCTCGTCGTCCTGGGCATCCGCCCCTTCCGCCTCGAGGTCCAGTACCGCATGCACCCGGAGCTGTCTCGCTTCCCCTCCAACTTCTTCTACGAGGGATCCCTGCAGAACGGCGTCTGCGCTGGTACGCACTCCGCCCCCACCTGTCAACATCCAGGACCTTAAATACCTTGTTGTTTGGCATGTGCCAATAAGTTGTTTTTTTTTCAGATCCAATCAAATAATAAATACAAAATTATTTTTGAATAATAATTTTAATTTTGAATAGAAAGAATTAGAATCCCACCAAAAATAATTTTTTATATAATGTAGCAAACACAAAAAGAAACAAAAGTAAATATGTATAGTAGTGGCTTCTGGGAAATTAGACAAATAATTAGATCTCTGTGAATGTCAATATTTGAGTTTGAATATAATATGAATACCGTATATACTCGTGTATAGCGCGCCCTTTTTTCCCCTCAAGTAAAGGAAAAAAATAAGGATGCGCGCTATACACGGAAAAAAAAAGTTTGGGGGGGGGGGGAGGCGGGGAGGAGTGGAAGTCGTTAACTGCCGGGTGACGGGTGACGTTTCTGGCCAGCCCCCACACATACGCACAAGCAACAAGGCGCCTCTTTCACACACAAACACGCACACGCACACGCGCGCGCAAGCTCGCACATCATGGTCTCTTGTTTATTTTTAGACCTCCCCCCTTTACAGAAAGCCAGCTCAGAAGCTAGTAAAAAGAGAGAGAGAGAGAAAGAGAGAATGTTGTCACCAGTTCCCCCCCCCCCCCCCCCCTAGACAACTTCTTCGCTTCCTCCATTCCTCACCGGTGAGTCATCAAGTTCTCCGCGCCAGCTTAGCAACGTAGCGCGGCACGCCTCCCTCCCTTCCTCCCTCCCTCCCGCCTACCACGTACCAGTTGTGACGATATAGCGCTTCATTATCTTCCGTTTAGACAGCAGAGTTTATGTATTTTCCTGACGCATCACCACACATCAATTTAAATAATCAGGTACCACAAAATTTTAGTAAAATTTTTTTATGGGAAAAAAAAAATTTCAATTTTTTTTTCCTTTGGAATTAGTTGCAAAAATCGTGGTGCGCGCTATACACGAGGGCGCGCTATACACGAGTAAATACGGTACTAATACCAAATTACTCTCAAATACGAACATTGTATTTGATTGATGAGAATGATAGATAGAGACCAAAAAAAGTTTTTTTCTTATCATGTAACAAATACATATGGATAGAAAAAATAAATGTTTATTGTAGTGGCATTAGGGAAATTAGACTAATAATACTAAAGTTAAATGTTGGTTAGTTTAAGTCAGGGACAATAATTATATGTAGATTTTTTTTTTGATATTTAAAATTGATAAAAAAATATTTTGTTTTTAAGTATGCAGCTAACCTAACTTAAACTAAACAACCAACATTTCATTTCAGTTACTGTCGTCGAATATCAATATTGATAGCTCGCCGTACGCATGCAACGTGTGCGCTCTTTCTCTTGTCGAGTTAACTAAATTTAATAACCCACACATTTTCGTGGGGTGTACTACGACGATAGTTCAGAAAACAAACCTGGACAACATAGCAAACATATAAACACAACGATGAAAATAAACAAGTAGTATGGACAACACTATGACGAAATGCGTTTTCTTTTTTCTATTTTAAGTTGAACAAAATGTTTTCGTTGCATGACTTATTAAATGATTTGGTGTGCTTTTGTTTACTCTTTTTAAACAAACATACTTTTCATGAATATGTTTATTTTTTAAGAATAACTGAATTTTTTTTCTGCAGAAAATATTAAAACACGTAAGTAACATAAATGCTACTTAAAAACGCCAAGCAACAGTTCTGAAGCAAAAAATATGTTGACGCTTTTGTGTTACGTAAAGAGATTTTTTTGTCTTCAGAAAGCGGTAATTGGCAAAAAGGATCGGCATGCATGAAGCCGATCATGTAAATGACAAAATGACCAAAATTGGCCGATCTTAATAATCAGTAATCGGCATCGGCTCACCCCTATTTGAAACTATGATGTTCACTTCTTTTAATGGTATTTCAATGGAGTGTCCATGTTTTGTTGTGTTGTAGTCCATAATTGTTGACGTTCATTAATTTTTTCCCATTAGTACGTGTAATGAAACAAATACAAATAGTTAATATTTTATTTTCAAGTTTGAAAGTCCCAAACATGCAATGTTTTGAATTGTTTGTGCAATTTTTCAGTTACATTTTAGGGAGATATTAGTGAAAAAACTTGTAATACTTGTTGCATTATCAACACATCGCTTGATGTTTACATTTTTTGCCCATGAACTCCTATTAAAACATCAAAAAATGGATTTATACCACACAAATGACTTAACCTCTACAGCGAATGTTAGGATATGGCAAACTCACGAGGTAACGATATATCAAATATATTCGAAAGCAAATGAATGTCAGTTATTTTGAAGTGTTGTCATTCAACGTTTACAAATTCAAATAATAACCTATTTACATTTGTTTTCAGAAATTGATGTATATTTATATTATTTATTGTGCATGAGAACAATTTTCGTCAAGAACTGTCCTGTAGGATATAATGTTAGTTATTATATTTACTCACAACACATGATATGTTTTTGTTGTTTTAATTTGGGCCGAGCGTAATAACACTGGCAGATTATTCATGTGCGGTATTGTGTGCCGTGTTGAGACGTGGTTGGCGGTGGCTGTCTGCAGAGGAGCGCAAGCTGACCAAGATAGAGTTCCCGTGGCCGCAGCCCGACAAGCCCATGTTCTTCTACGTGACGCAAGGCCAGGAGGAGATAGCGGGCTCCGGGACGTCCTACCTGAACCGCACGGAGGCGGCCAACGTGGAGAAGATCACCACGCGCTTCCTGCGCTGCGGGGTGAAGCCGGAGCAGATCGGCATCATCACGCCCTACGAGGGACAGAGGGCGTACCTGGTAACCGCTTAGCGTATCTATTGGTTGTAAATATTATCTGATCTTAAAAGTTTTATCTAATATCAAATTATTCACCACTTATACCGAACATGCAGTTGGGAGGGTAAATAACACTTTTGTACAGTTCCTACTGCGGCTGAGTCACGTGACACCAAAGTTCTCATAAAGTTCCAGATTTATTGTAGAAATGGTCACGGTAACTATAAAGTTAAGAATTTTTTAAGATATTTTCGTATAACTTTCCGAATTTTGGTGCATATTCTTATTGAAAATTCTTCATTACTGTAAGTTAAATAATGTAAACTGTGATGAGGTGATTAAATAAGTGAGCAGTTTATATATAATATTAGTATATTCACTTTAGGTTCAAAAATATTTGGGGGAGAAATATATAATAATTTTACACAAGGAGACAGTACTAAAATAATGCAGGTATTGGCAATGTTTGCATACTTTACCTTTTTTTTTATAGGAAGACATATTCCCTAATTTTTTTGTTTGTGAAATCCAACGAATACCTTGAACTGGGATGCATTTAACCCTCGCACAGAGTCCTCGGTGTGCAGACCATGTGAATACATTCGCCAGAAGTTTGCTGTTGCTGTTCATGTTTGCTTTTGAGTTCAGACAGAGATGTGTTCAATAGAAAGTTTATACCTTAAAAGCAACCGTGGCGAGGTCCTGAACATACACAACCCCCCCCCCCCCCCCCCCCCCCATCCTCAAAAGTGAAAGCCCCAAAATTTCGAAAAATTGGAGGAAATTGTATTAAATTAAGAACTAAAGTGTCCGGGGCATGGTGGAAAGTTTACCCAAAGACGTCTTCTCCATCAAAATTGTGTGAAGTGGGGTGAAGGAAGCAACCACGGCGATGGTTGGTGACGCAGGTGCAGTACATGCAGTACCAGGGCTCGCTGCACTCCAAGCTGTACCAGGAGATCGAGGTGGCGAGCGTGGATGCCTTCCAGGGCCGCGAGAAGGACCTCATCATCATGTCCTGCGTGCGCTCCAACGAC
Source organism: Bacillus rossius redtenbacheri (assembly GCF_032445375.1). Classification (NCBI taxonomy): domain Eukaryota; kingdom Metazoa; phylum Arthropoda; class Insecta; order Phasmatodea; family Bacillidae; genus Bacillus; species Bacillus rossius. The sequence goes on along the minus strand of NC_086330.1, from coordinate 4,858,721 downwards.
CACCAGGGCATCGGCTTCCTCAGCGACCCGCGCCGGCTCAACGTGGCGCTCACCCGCTCCAAGTACGGCATCATCATCGTCGGCAACCCCAAGGTCCTCTCCAAGGTACTGCCGTTCCCGCCCCCTCGCTGTTTCTCTCGTTTCATTAACAGTGTTCTTCTTTTTATTGTGCATCGTTTTAAAATTTTTGTTGGTATTTTGATGATTATTATTAATTTAGGTTATGTGTAGTAGTGTTTTATTAAATGTTTACTTCATAATTTAAAATTAACATGTGTATTATTTACGTTTTTTTTATATATTTCAACGAATAGTATGGAAGGTAACTGCGTGGTGCGTATTCAGTTCTGCAGTGGCTGTCGTGAGTCGACAGTCTACAGTCGTCATCGGTAGTCGTTGCTCGTGTTGTTCAGTTATGTAGTCGTCGGTTCGTCGTTGGACCGGTGTGACGTCCGGCTGTGGTAACTCGCAATGCAAAATGTAACTCGTAACAAGAAATTTTTTTTTAAAATTATAAACAAAATTTTAATAGTGTTTTCACTTGTATTTGTTGTTATTCCGGGTTGTGTTGCCAGACCAACTCTGGAATGTAACACCGTGGGAAAACAATATGTCTGGGTTGTGTTCAGATTACTGAGCTGGTGCTTCATTCTACCATTTATCTTGGCAAACTGAACCGTCTCTTTCAAGAAAGTAGTTTGATTAAATTGGTTATTCTTTTACTTTTCTTTTGTAGGCCTACACCTACACATTTTTAGACATTGTCAAGTAAAATAAACAAGTGATCCATATATTCTGCCTTCTTTCCCCTCTTATTTTTTTTTGCCACCAGTGATACCTTTCTCCTGCCCTCTTTGATTAATTCCGCCGAAGGACACGCCAGCATCCAATTTTTACAGGAGAGATATGGGAGGGATGAAAGTTTCAGAGATATTTCTTATAATGGACCCTATATTGTGTTGCCTTTGGTTTGGTTAACAGATGCTAAACTCGTTACTGTAGCATTTCTGCGTTGCAACGTAATGGGCATGGTTGGTACCTGTTTAGACTGTGGACTGATAACACCATCTTCCTGACGGAACGACTTACCGCGGCGGCGCGATAACAAAGACTGACTAGTTGCCGGCACTGCCAGCTAGTGGCGCTACTGCAGCCAGTAGCGCGGGAAGTTCAAACACAGTTTTGATATAAGGAATGTCTCAAAGTCCCAACATATTTACACAAATTTAAAAACATCACAAGTGCAAACATACACAAGTCCAACAGTACCACTTAAATAGGCTATATATACACTCGTATCCAAGTGCTGCACTGCTTACACATAGTGAATAATTCTTGGATACATGCATGCATAATGGTTATCGAAGAATGACAGAACTTTTTTAAAAGTGTGTTTGAATTTCTTGCCTCCAGTGTCTAAAAAAATAATGGTAAGACGCAGCGCTAATGTTTACGATGCATGTGGCAAAGGAACCGATAGGCAACTCATTCATTCCACCAGCTTTCTTTCTCTCACCCTCACTCTTGACATGGTCACTGGACTGTGGACTAATCTGTGAACAACCTTTACGCTAGCTTTATCCAACCTCTTAACATTTTTCAGCTACTGTTTAGTCAGACATTAGTGAAATAACTTAAAATACTTGTTGCGTGTTTAGAATGCTGAGTATTGTTTAAGTGCTTGAGTATGTGGTTCTGTCGAAACATCTAAACTGGGTACTTATATGGTACACACTACAATAGTGAATGTTTGTATGCAACAAACTCACGAGGTATTTTTTTTATTTATTTATTTATTATTAAATTTGTGGCATGCCCACCAACAGTTTTGCAACTTTTGAGGTGGGCACGAACATACAAATACACAAATACACAAAGAAAGCAGTCCTTGCCGGTGTCAAGGCACCTCAAGCATGTCTGCACTACGCAAGGTGGTCTCCGCCCGCATGGAGAAAAATCTGTGCGGGTAGCCACCACTGGCAAGTATGCTGCGTCAAATATTTAAACCATTTGAATATTCGTTATTTTGAAGTGTTAGTATTCGACATAGAATTTTTTTTTAATATCAAAATATTTGTATCTAATAATTAAAATATTCTCACAGGCATAATCACTACCCTTCATGAATCCAGTTTGTAAGTATTTTTGACCTGGACTCATGATTTGAGCTTGAATTATGCAGTTTTAAAACAACTCTATAAATAAAAAAAATATTTTTAGTCAAAAATCATAAAGTTTATATTCTGCTGTGGAATATTGTGTGTTCCTGGAAGGTTTTACCTCGTATTTGGTTTTTGTAGGCACATTATGGTTTTTTAAAAATTATAAAAGTTTTATTTTGCCGCAAGTCAGCGAAGGCTTGTGTTTTTTGTGTGTGTCCGGTGTGTGACTGGGTGGTGTCGTCCCGGCAGCAACCGCTCTGGAACCACTTGCTGAACTTCTACAAGGAGCACAAGGTGCTGGTGGAAGGTCCCCTGAACAACCTGAAGGAGTCGCTGATACAGTTCTCCAAGCCCAAGAAGCTGGTGAACGCTGCCAACCCGGGCACTCACTTCATGTCCACCTCCATCTACGACGCCCGCGAGGCGCTGGTGCCGGGCAGCGTCTACGACCGCACGGGCCACATGAACGGCACGCCCGCCAACAACTACTACCCTCGTCCAGGTGCCTATCTTGTACATCCATTCATCCCGTGTTCACCACTTTTCCTCATTTACAGCTGATGCTTTCACGTGTCTACCCGTTACCGTATTCACCCGAAAATAAGACGATAGTTTTTTCCTTCTAGAGGATTCATAAAATTGTGGGTCGTCTAACAACCGAGATCAAACTTTTTTTTGAAGATCGTTTTGTTGTATAACCTACCTATAATAACAAAGGCTGTTTATTTATTTATTAATAGCCTCCAATATAACCCAAACAATGGGTTTCCCATATGCCAAATATTGCGGCACTTCATGTTTTCCATAACTTCTTCATTAAAAATGCCGTAATGTTTCTTCAGCTAAGCAACGAGCATATAATCAGCTAAGTAAACAATAGCCGTGCTCATAGATAACACAATACGCACGTGTATACGACACTTTCTCTGCTGCATGCCATAGCCATTCTCCAGGCTGCCAACATCGCAAAGCGAAAGATAAGTAGTCCCGTCAATATGGAACATACTTCGTGTACTTTTATCTTTGAAGTGGCATATGTTAACGATACATATTTATCAATGGTGAACGGAAAGTGCATTGTTTATTTGTGACAAAGTTGTTTTTACATTCGGTAATCGTTATGGCTGACCACGTGGATGAAGACAGTGAAAGTGATGATCATCATAGTGACAATGGAGAAGAGGAAAATGTGTGATGTAATTAACTGAAACTGGAAAGAAAAAAAAAACAGTTGAAATAACTTAATTCAGTGTTTTAAATATGTGACGTTATTTGTAGAAGACAATTTTAGAAATATTTGTAGATATTGCTTATATCAATGTTTTCTTGTGAATCCAGGCAGTGGCACCAAAAGAAAGAAGCTAAGATTGTGAGTTTATAATTTTTCCTGAAACATGTTTTCATAATTGGGGGGTCGTCTTACATCCAGGGTCGTCTTATTTTCAGGTGAATACAGTACTACCACGCATTTAGCTTCACTCATAGCGACAACTTTCACAGGTATAGCCACCACTTACACTTATTGTCAACAACCTTCACTTATCTGATCATTTTTAAACTGTTTGATAAATGGGTGATTTTCAGATTAGTGGGTGATTACTCGTTATTTTTGTACACCTTATAATTTTTTTTTGAATCTGCTTGAGCTATCTCATTGGTGAAGTACTCGTACAAATATATATATAAAGTCTGTGCTTACTTAGAAGGTTTAATTACCAAATTTGACTGACAAATTTGCATAATCGTTCATGTTAGATGTTTACCTACATTGCTGCTGCAGTATTTTTCGTATATAATTTTTCTCGAGTGGAGAGCAGTAACTTGTACTGTCACATTCCTACTGCCGCCGACCCGGATAGTGCAGTCACGAGAGAGGGGAGTGTGGAGAGTGTGGTGTGTGTGTGCGGTGTGCAGGGGCGGGCGTGGCCGTGGACTTGTACGCGCGCACGCACGACCCCATCAGCTACATCTCGCCGGAGCGCGCGCAGGCCGCCATGGCCAACATGCCGGTGCCGGTCGGCATGTTCATGAACATGGCCCACGTGCCGCCGCGCTTCTACAACCAGCACCAGCAGGCCCTGCAAGGTGAGCCTAGGTCTCCATCAGTCTCGTAGCGGCTTCTGCCCACGCTCAAGTCCTTCAGTGATGCTAAACCAACTTGTAGTTTAACAAACTATATGGTTGAATGAACTAAATTTAAAAAAAATAATAAATTCAAATTGAAGTTTTTTTGTCCGATAGCCAAATAATGCTCCACAACTCTGTATAACTCCTAGGTCTTGGTTAGTCTCATAGAGGCCTTTTAGTAAGAAAAATCAACTTATAGTTTAAAAAACTATATGGTTGAATGAATTAAGATTAAAGAAAAATAAATTCAAATTTAAGCTTGTTTGTCCGATGACTTGATGTAAGTTTTTGGACATACGCCATTGCTAAGAACTTTTTCTGTTGAAGAAAAACTAATAAATAAAATAAATAAATAAAAATACTCAAAAAAAGACAAAAAAACACACAAAACTAAGCAAACAATTGCTGTTGTCAACAAGGATATGAACACCACAAAATATTCCGAAACAGGAATATGGTCAGCACACAAAGAAAAACAAAGAAAAATGTACTAAGAGAACGAAAAAAATCCCCACAAATGATGACAACACAAAATATTGAAACCCAAAATAATTCAGCACAACAGTTGAAGCGAGACAAAAAACATGACAAAACGAAAAGACAAACAAATACAATAGTTTTACCTAAACAGAAACAAGCGACGTTTCGGGAACTGCTATCTGCTCCCGTCCTCAGGCAGAGACGCACATGGTACGGAAACACAGGTGCGACTTGTTTGTCCGATACCCGAATAATGCTCCACAACTCTGTATAACTCCTAGGTCTTGGTTAGTCTCATAGAGGCTTCTGCTAAAGCTCAAGTCTTTCAGTAAGAAAAATCAACTTATAGTTTAAAAAACTATATGGTTGAATGAACTAAAAATTAAAAAATAAATAAATTTAAATTGAAGTTTTTTTGTCCGATAGCCAAATAATGCTCCACACCTCTGTATAACTCCTAGGTCTTGGTTAGTCTCATAGAGGCTTCTGTGGTTCCTGTTTTTTTTATTCGACTCAAATTTCAGCTGAAAATCAAATTACAAATGTGTAATTTTTGTTTAAACAAATTTAAATACACAGTGAAACTTTTGGTTTTTTAGGAGTCCAAGGAAATCAGCCATAAAATGAATCAGAGTAAATTGTATGTGGAACCAAAATAGAGTGGAGTTAAAGGTCAAGAAAATAAAATTCTAGCAATGCAATTTTTTTATGATTTAAAAGTAGTTTGTCGATCTAACTGATTGTACAGTGAAACTCGGTTAAGACATTCTTCAAGGGATTGTATTCAAAAAACTTCTTAGGGGAAACTTTGATGGGAAAAGGATAAAAATTGTTTCCCTCATAGTTTGTTGAAAGTATACAGAATAAAAATAAATTGCCAAATGGTAATGTTTTCTTATAACTTAATTATATCTATACCATGAACATGTTTTTTTCACATGAATTGTGAAACTTTAAAGGCGAGGCCACATAGAAAGGCTATGTTCGCTATGTTTGCTGTACTAGGTGGCCAGACATATCAGTCTAGTTTGCGATGATGTAGAAATGCATGCCATGGGATTCAAGTGGTGATTTCGACGATTATGATTTTCTTCTGGGTAATATAAAAAGTAGGGCTGTACGGGATAGGTAATTTTGGTTTGGGAAAAATTTGGGCAGGAAGCTATGATTTCCCTCGGAAACGGGACGAGAACGGGAATTATTTAAAGTGCAATATGTATCCAAGCAAATTTATTTATTTCAAAAATGGGCTATCAAATCCATATCATTTAAACTTTTAAAAGCCATAGTATTAAAATTTAAATAATGAAAAATAAACAATAACTTTAAATTCCTCCATTTTCGTTAATGAACACCAGTTCCTCTGTACGTTCTGAGGAAAGGGACATAGGCTTGGGGAATACAATGTTCCCAGCAGAAGAAAACACACGTTCACTTGCAGTTTCTGTTGCAGGGATGCCTAAATACTGCATTGCAACTTTACACACGTTAGGGAACGCATCTTTTCCTTTTTCTCTCCACCACTTTAGGGGATCATCAGATTATTATTACCCATAGCTCAAAATTAGGTTTTTTTGACCCTTTGACCCTTCCACCCATCTCCCCTTTATCTCTTAAGGCCTTAAGTTTTCTAAGTATTGTATTATCACAGGTTCTTTATATTTATGCAAAATTTCAACAGATTCGGACTTCGAAAAGTGGGTAAAAATTGAATGGAAAGATTTTATTTCATAGTCCCATACGTACATACATGAAGGTGAAGCTAATAAAAGCGTGTTATTGACATGTTGATATGGCTCAGAGAGGTTGTGCCAGGCGGGTGTCGTAGCTCGCCGTGCTGGAGGGGATGGGCGAGGCACGGAGAGGGTTGTGGCTGTTGCAGCGGCGCGGCAGAACCAGCGCAACCGGGTGCCGCCGCGCACCAAGACCAAGCTGGGGCGCGTGTCCGTGAAGGGCAACATGAGCCAGGGGCCCAGCAGCCAGGACGCCACGCAGCCCTACAGCCAGGGCGCGCCCCTCACCCAGGGCATGTCCCAGGTGCGTCCGGTGGCCGGCCTTCACGGCCATTGTTCTGGGTTGTAGTCGCGTCCAAGAGCGAATAATTCACCAGACGTCTCGGTCTCGACGTTGCAGTCGCCATCACCAGGGAGCAGTTACCTGCTGTAGGTAACTGCTCCCTGACGATGGCGACTGCAACGTCGACCAAAACGTTTGGTGAATTATTCGCCAAGGACGCAGCTACAACCCAGAAGCTAAGCTACTTCAGTAGTAATGTAAATGAAAATGTCTAACATCCTTGCTCAAACGTTTCTTGAAAGGAAATCAGACTGAATCACAATTACACCTATGATAATATTTGTTTCTCCTCATATTTTGTCTTTAAATTTTGCCTGGCTGACGAAATTTTCACTTGTTTGTGTTATTTTATCACTTTCATGTTGTTAAGTAATTTTTCATTGCATGAAATAACTTATCTCCTTTTTGAAGGATTATTTCTCCAGTGCTAATATTACCAGAAGTCATAACATTTTTAGATAAAGTAATATTAGGAATCGTGAGTCTTTACATAGTCCGGGTTTTTTAAGACTCGCTTTAAACAGAATGTCAAAGTGACTTGTGATCTTGCCCTTAACTCTTGAGACAAATAATATGCTTTTGTGGCGAGAGTTGCATTCTGTTTTATATTTGCAAACGGTCGTGATTACGAAACGACGTGTGTGGGCTCAAGTTGAGGAATGCTGGTTGTTACGCGGGTGGTGAGGTGCTTGCGTGGTTGCAGGGCATGTCGCAGCCGGGGTTCAGCCTGTCCCAGCCGGGCCTGTCGCAGCCGGAGCTGTCCCAGGACAGCTACATGGTGGGCGAGTTCCAGAGCCAGATGGACGGCCTGCTGTCCCAGGACTCCACCTACCAGGGCGACCGCTCCGCCTTCTACCCCGTGCACAACGGCAACTTTTCCCAGGTTTGCGCCGCCCCCCACGTTTATCAGATGCACGATATTCTCGTAGCAGCTGTCCGGGTTTTTCCAGTCCTCTTAACCATTACACTCCGGTGAAGTGGGAGGGCTGGCCTGACCTCGGACACCATGACCCCTGTACGGGATACTCAACAACTTCAGATTCCTTTACTTATTATTTTAATTTTAACCTTGACAATGGTGAACATGTTTTTTTATCAATATTTTAATTAATTTTATTGTAATTATTTTTTAGGATGTTTATAATAATTTACATGAAAAAGATATTGAATACAGTTACCCTACCATCATCATTTTAGATCGTAGACTATTTTATAATCTTTTTTTCAGTCAGTTGTGGCCGTGCACTTGAACCAGACGGAGTGTTCGCTTGGGCGCTCATTGTGTTTTTACGGGTGCGTGCGTTAGTCTATCGTTAGTATTGTGTTGCGTCTTTTTTTTTGTGATTAATCATCATTAATTCATCAGTGAGTGAATAACTTGATTACCTGGGGTTTTCACCCCTTTTCAATGGATCCACTTTGATTTCTGAACAAGATGCGCATAGAAACATGTTTAGATCTCCAACAAGAAAACTGAATTCAAAATCTTCTGGAAATCAGCATCTTCCTAAAATTGATACGGTAATACTTAAACCAATCAACAGGGATGAATTAATCAACATTATGTCTCTGTGTGACAAAGTCGTTAAATTAAAAAATGAGAACGAGGTTTTGAAGATGCTGCTCTTAGATTCGCGATCTGAAACTGCTGAAATTAAACGGGAACTTATTCATACTAAGCAAAGCCTGTTAAGTAAAACATTAAATGTTTAATCTTGCAATCTTTTTTGGTGTGATTTTAAGGTTATCAAGCATAATAAAATGTTTAGTGTTCTGGCAAACAGTGCATAATGGCATCTACAAGTAGTGGAGGACCCATTAAATGGAAGGCGTTATCGTTTGAAGAAATACTGAAAATAATATGAGAAGTTTATGTGAATCCTTTGATACCAAGAGTATGACAAAAGAACTTGGGATGCCGCCGTCTACTTTGAATGGAATCATAATGAAGTGAGCCCAACTTTAGGCTACTAATGTTTCCTCCTAGTGTAAAAAAAAATAAAGATTGGTAAATATGAAGAAGTTGAAATTTTTACTCTTGTCGTGGTTTAAAGAAAAGAGGGCACTTGGAATTCGGACGAACGGCCCAATATTAAGAGAGAAAGCTGTAAATATAGCACAAAATAGCACATAACCTAGGTGTTGAATTTCATGCTTTGAAAGGCTGGCTCGACAGATTTAAGAACAGAGTAGGAATTCTCTATAGAACTGTAAGTGGGAAATCTGAGAGTGTGTGTGTGTGTGTGATGATACTGTCCAGAGTTTGGATAAACACAAAGTTGCCTGCAATTATAATGGACTTTGAATCAAAAAAAATTGTATTCAATGAATAATTTGAAAGAGTTTATTCCATTTTTTGTCTTAATTGGTAATGGTTGCTTACAAATTTTTTCGTAATGAAAATTCAAATATCTGACTTATATAAAAATTTATAGTTTTTAAAATTATTTTGTAAATATAAATACTGAAGGTAGGGACTGTAGGCTGTTATGGAGTTAGCGCCATGATAGTGAAAAAAAAAAAAAACCCATCATGAGGTACTATGTAGTGTGTGTACTTTTGTGCCATTATTTTCTGTTGAGCTTAAACGGAAAATGCCACAAAAAATGACTAAACTCGACATTAAAGTAGTATGTGACTAGTGCAGCCAGGTGTGAGCTCACACAGCCTGCGTGAGACAGCGGGTGTGACGGCGTGTTGCAGCCGTACTGAGTAGCCGGGCCGTGTGACCGTCTGGTCGAGGCAGTGATGGCGTGGCGCAGTCGGTAACCCGGGTCACGAGCGGAACCAGAGATGGCAGAGCGGGGCGGGGCCTGTCGCGGAGGAGGACTCCCCGGGAGGCCGGCGGAGCAGCGGAGACGCGGGGCGACGGGCGACGGGCGGTCGTCTTCGCCGGGGCTCCGAGCGTGAACGTGTCGGCGATACAACATTCTCTCTCTTTCTCTTCTGTTTGCCTCCTTACCACTTGTATGCTAATCATTATTTTAATTTTTTTTTTTTTTAGTCGAGTCTTGTGTCTAAATAAAATAGATGAATGGTTTTATTTTTGGTGTACATCATCTTTGAGATAAGGAATGGGAGAATTGTAGGATTTTTTTGAATTAAAATTTTGTTGTGTGGTTTTTTTTTTTTCTGTATTGATATGTGGCAGATGGTATATGACACAATTTTTTCTCAAATATGTAAATATTATTATTATATGAGTCTTTGAATGAAATTCATTGAGGAAAGGTTAAAGAGTTTGTGAAAAAAAAAAAAACTGGCATATATTATTGATTTTTGATTATATTCTTAGTTACTAAAAACAAAATTGGTTCTGATAGATGTGTCTGGTTTTGTGTATTTGCACTTCAGATAATTGAGTTGCTTTTATTCATAATATTGATCTGAAAAAAAAAAAAACAATCTTTTTTAATGGTAGATACTCATTGTATTCCAGAGTGCAAGATGGTAAGTTCTCAGCACATTTTAACATAAAATTTCTATATTTTAACCAGAATCTTTCTCAAAGCATACCAATGTTATAACTCTTATACAGTTGGCTCTCATGATTCTGAAGTGGTTTTTAAAAGATGGTTTGTAATACTTTCATTTGAGATAAGAAAAGATGCTCGAGTTTGTCTTTTTAACTTTGGTTGGTTGGGAGGGGGGTGGGGGGGGGGGACATAAGAATTATGTTCCTGGAAACCAGAAAAAAGTTAAACTAGTTTTTTAGGTAATAAATTGTAATGATACAATGGTTGTGGATATACAGCTAATTTGTAATGAAAGTATAGTATGGTTAGATAAATATGTGAAAATGAAACAAAAAATGTTTGGTTGATGTTTACATCTTATTGAAAATTGTTTCTAAAACTATGAAAAATTATGTATTCTAAGTTAACTTTAGTCTGTAATATTTCCACCTCGGTAAACTTTGTAATACTTGGAAAAATTTTGCACAAAATTACAAATTACATTAAAACCCTGATGCTACGACCCCCTTTTAGTACAACCACCTCTCTTTTATGACCCCTTTTTTAAGAAACAGTAAAGAAGAATGTTTTTGTTGAAAATTAAAATGTTTGACCAAAATCAGCTGGAAATTCATTTGTACCATATTGTGCTGCGTTTTTATTGGTGGACACTGTACTGCACCCCATCCTCCCTCCTACCATAGATATCGGCTCTGTGGCACCAGATGACTACCCGCCGGCCGGCTGGCCGCTCAACAGCCAATCATTTTCTCGGACACATCACCCTCTCAGTTTGTTCCTGTTATTACAACTTAGATTTGCGTGGTTTTGAATCTCTCTCCTCGGTTTTGATTACTCTTTGTAGATGCCTTATTACTTTGTTTTACGCTTTGATTTGGTTGCACTTAAGAACTGATTTTGTGAACAAATGTTGACAACCCGCAATTTTTTTTAAATGTAATTTATGGACTTCTGATGTGTGTAAAATGAATAGTAGGGCTGTGCGAGATCCCAAAATTCAAGAAAAGTTTTGGTCACGTGGTGAGGCGATTCCCCTAACGGAGGGGGAATTCACGTGACGTGTGGACGAACCATACGAGTAGTGCTGCCACAAGTTGAGCTTAGAGGGGAACTGACACTTCTGGAACATACACTGTTGGAGGTGAAAATCTTTTCAGATTTTTGAACCAACCATCAATTGACAGGGGGAAAAAAGGCAGAAAATCTTGTTGTAAAATAATGTCTTTTTTAAACTTTTAAATAACCTAAAATTTCATGTGTAATTCTGTACAGCTGCAGCTTTTCTGTGAAAAAAAAAAATCAAAGTTTTTTTTCCCTGTAATAAACACAAGTAATTTTTTGGTAGTATACCATTTATAAGGTTGGTTTTAGGTTAGGTTAGAGACATGTAAAACACTGAAAATCATGTGAATGGTAAGTTAGCCACTTTAAAAAGTCTGTAAAATAATGGGGGACTCTGGTTAGCTTAAGTTTGGTACTAGTGCTGGGCCGATACCAATTTCCGATCGATTAATTGGCTGATATTGTCGTCTTACTGGTCACAATCAGAATCAATGGTGATGGAGGTGTCAATAGCAGCCAGTCTCCCTCCCCTTTTCTTTTACCCAATCCCTTTTTGCCAGCCCACCCAATTGGAAAGATACAGTTGAGCCCGTTTATGGGTCAAACGACCTGATGTCATGGTCTGGCTTTCTCTTTGGGATGACTGTGAAATTTGTGTCGCGTGCAATCCCAGGCTTTTGACGTGAACACCGAAGCAGACTTGAACTTTTGACTGATGATTGCGTTGACGTGGCCTGATGCTAGCCTGGCTCGAGGCTCCAGGGACCCCGCTTTCATGTAATCCCTCCAGTGCACACAAATATATTTCCTCATGAACATAAGTTTCAAGGACAGAATATCAAATCATGTTTACTAACATCTCTCTTTATTCGGGGACGAGTTATGGTCAATCCATATTCTGTAGGTCAATGTTTTCTTGCCACAGTGGCAATAAATAAGATAACTCGCCACTGTGGGATTGCTGTTCATGGTTATCTTTGAATGTTTAAATAAAAGACAAAATTTCAAACTTAAAATTATATCAAGATCATCAGCCATTTCTTCTGTATGTGGTTACAGTTGTACAATATTATCAGTTACAGTTACCATTTAGTACATCTCAACCTAGAATTGACGATAGTCATCTCTTTACGACGATAGATTATTCAACCCTTCATTTGTTAAAACCTACCAATCCTAGATTCAAGTTATATTCTTAACTTAATACTTAAAACTTCAAATCACAATAGAAACAATAAAAATTCCTTCTGAGGACTATTGGAACCCTATTTCCGAACTTCATGCTCCTGCTAGGTGGTACGTGTTCCTTACCAACTCAACTAAACTGCACGCGGGGCAGGGGTTCACAGGGATGGGTTCGGGATGTCCAAACGTAATATCAAACATTCTTATGCCAGCGCGGTCGAATGGAGAGACTTGCAACTGTTTTAAGTGGTAAATGCCTTTGGGTGGAACTCTTCGCTTGAAGCAACTGTTGCTGGTTACTTAGATTTGTAGTGACTGCGTGGCCCATGGTAGCTTCGGCAAATACTCTCACTGTCAGACTGACAGCAGCCTAAAGAACTATGCAGCTTGAATAGCTAGAAGTTCCCGGAGCCCTGGCGGTCATGTGTCTGGCTGAAGGAGCATTGACCCCCCCCCCCCCCCCCTCCCCAACTGGACGTGTTGTGCGTACAGCGTAGCTTAGGCCCCCCCCCCCCTCCCCCTCCCGGCGATCGCAGAGAGCGCCTCTGCGTGTCTTTATTTGAGGAAGCACATCTGTTTACTTTTAAAACTTACCGTTCAGATAGCTTTGTGGCGATGGTTCAGCGCACTGGCGTGTTAATTTTAGCGATGAATTCATCGCACACCAGTTGCGCGGCCAGAAAGGATAGTGTTTGCTTCTGCCTCTCTAAGATGAACTATTCAGTTTTATTAACCAGCCTATAAGAATTGTTACAGATGTAGCTATCATTATGCAATCTCTCTCTTCAGTTTTTCAGTATCGGCCTTATTTCCTCCCTGATCAACTGCATTCAGAATTTTAAGTTCCATAGCAGGAGAAATTTCTTTTTTTTCCCCTTATTTATTTGAAAACGAAATAACAAAAGTAAATAGTCATAAAAATTTGGATGTGGTTCGTCTTACCATAACCTCATTTATCAATAAACAAAATTAATCACAACTTAAACTTTAAATGAGAATGTGTAAATTTTTTTTTAACACAGTTGGGGAACAACACTCATAAAATCTTAAATTTTTATTTACGTAGCACTTTCACAAAAATAATAACATTCATGCCAACGATCATACATTTTTACACAACTATAAATGCTCATTCGTTAAGTGAATGTATAGTGAGACATATTTTCTAGGCGGTGGTTGCAAAGAAGTTAGGGATATAGAGTATATAGACTAATCATCTTTAATACATTAATCATAATTTTAATTTTTAAAATTTACCTGCTACAGAGTGTGTTCTGGTCCTTCAATATTTCTATGGCCAATCGTAAGATGGGGGCAGTATTATTTTCCTAAGCAATATGTAATTATGAAGGAAATAAAAAATTATGACATTTCTACAGAAAGCATTGGAAGCATTCTCTTTTTGTCTTTCATAGTAACTTGTTTCTTTGATGAAATAGTGAAATAATACTTAGTTATTTTGAGATACAAAATCATAGGTTTATATGTTATATTGCGTTTGGATGGGACCTAACAGCTGCTTTGGTTTAAATAGTATTGGTTGTACCGATGTTCATTATATGAGGGTTTACGTAACTTCTGCATGTTTATAGGTACTTTTTAAAATTTGTGAAGTTTGTGTATACTATAAACTGGAGCAAGCAGAAGCCCTTAATGTGACTGTTATGGCTGAAAATTCAAAGAGTGGTTTTGGGAACTTCTTATGTCATGGCGAGAAAAGAAAAGCCCGTAAATGGGCTATTATAGTGGCCCTATATTGCGATGTTATCCAGTCTTATTTGACACCTTCAGTTCGTGCTCGCTGGATAAATCTTAGCAGTCACTTTTGGTGTTACATTTTTCTCGTTGTAGTGTTTATTATGTGATCTTGGATTCCTACTACCTGTTTGCAGCATCTTGTGGAATGTTGACTTTAATTAAAAATATTAGGCACCGTTAGTGGTCAAAACAAGCACAACCTGAAAGTAGTTTTGAGATGTGTATACTATTCATGAAGATGGTTGAGATCAATGCAAAGAAATTAGTTTCCTTAAATGCATTCCAGTATTCCTGTAAGCACTACGAAGTTCTTGTTTATTTATAAATTGAAATAGTGGCCAGCAGCAGTTTCTTTTTTATACTTAACGCTGTGAACAATCAATTGTTAGATGGTTTTCCATGGAGTAGAAAAGCCGATCATAGAGCTGTGTGCGGCAGTGGAAGAGCTGGTCAGCAAGTACACACGGTACTGCGAAGCCCGGTGACGAGACGAATGTCAGAAAGTGTAGCTGTGTGCGTGTAGCTCGAGCATCTGTTCATGTCTCCGTCTCTTTGTGAAGGAGTGGGCGTTGGTAGCGATCTGGGCAGTTTTAGTCGTAGAGTGAGTATAGAGGTAGAGCACTGGGCCTCTCGTTTGCTGGCAATGGTGAAATGCAATCCAAGTATGAGAAATTAAGGTTTTCTTTTTTTCCCAGATATGGGACAATTTTTTTTTTTTTAATTTTTTGGTGTTCATTTTTTGTGTTAATTTTTTTTTTCCAGTGATGAATAGTGGATGGAAGGTAAAATAATAATAATCCAATGAGTTTAAAAGCAGTCTTAATTTACAGGTTTGAGTCGTAGTAGGAATTTTCACGCATAAAAAAAATGTAATTTTGTATTGTGTGCTGCTGATTGTGTTAAATTATACATCTTCAAGATGTCAAGATAACTTACACAACACAAGTTTTACGTGCACGAAGCTGAATTGAGTGTTTTGCTGTGGTTATGTTCATATGAAGAAGTCAGTTTCATTTTAAGTGTGTGTCCTTGATGCTGTGATAGCTCAGGCAGATGTCACATGTTTGTTGCACGGTAGATGTTGATCTCAAAGATGCTACCGTACGTCCCAGCCAGCACCCTCCTCCATATTCACTCCACTTTTTTGCACTGTGTGATAAAGGTAGGAAAAAAAAATATTCTTTGTTAGGGAATGAAATTTTTGAATATTTTTTAAAATAAACATGTAATAAATTGCTCAAGTAACTAAGATTGTTTTTATTTTTGGATCCCTGCCTCTTTTTTTTTTAACATGTTTTAAAATTATAGATGCCTTTTGTTACTGTACTGGTTTTCAAATGGTGGTCATCTCGTTCAGTTTGAAAACTACATGAATTGTTAAGTATTTTCACCACCACGATTGACATTTTTTTACCACAATAGAAGTTCACTGGTTTGTGCTTGATAAACAAATTAATATTTTTAAATTGAATTTGACTACCCTTTTTAAGTAATGAAAAAAAATTGGTTAGTTTAGCTGCAGACTGCCACTCATTGGTAGTTATAATTGTGTTGTCCTCATTTTTCAAAATGTCTTCTGTTGGGTAGTTCATAATCCCAAAGGGTTTTATACTCTCTAGCAAGGGATAAGAATACACAAAGTGGGGGTGAGAGTGTAATATGTTGGCCACACACTCGGGAGAGCTTGCAGTAGAAACCGGTCAGTCCTGATTAAAGGTAAAAATGGAACATAGACAACTTAGAAAATTACCTGGTTTAATCAGGGTTCCTACACCACCTTAATATCCTTAAAAAAGTGGTTAATTTGTCTTTAATTGAATAAGGGCCCTTAAAAGTCCTTAAATGTCGCTAATAATCCGTGAAAACTCCGTAATGAAGATTTATATAGTGCAAATAATGGATAAATGTGTGTATTTTTAATGTTTATTTGTTTCCTACTTGGCAGCAAATACCAAATGTGCAGTACAATTAGCAAATTTTGGTCATCGTGCATAGAGTTTATATGTAAAAATGTTTTGAAATTGTTTTTCATATTATTAGCATCTCACATTTAAACTATAAATACGTATGTGTTTTACTGTCTTACCTTGAACTTGTGAAGTAAATGTAGTAATTAGTGATGTAATTAAATGTTAGGGTTATAATTTTCAGACAGACACATGCTTGGGTTAGATATGTGTTCCAGAGATAATTCTGGACAATAGTGGCTTAACTGTAAGAATTGAACTAACCAACAAAATTGTTTTTGGTGCATGAACTAGTTATGAAGCTAGTGAAGAGGGTTCTAACTAGAACTTGGGAAGAACACAAATTGGTTTCACGACTTCACTACATACTACAAAGCAGTTCACTATTTCACGATTAAAGTATGGAATTTGGTTGGAACTAAATCATTGAACAACCACCTGTGAAGAATAAGATAGTTTGTGGAGGGAATCACGTATGATAGGTAGAGGGATTTCAGACTGTTTTTGGCAAAATGGATTTTGGCAATGTTATTCATGCAGAAAGTCTGGGATGAAATATACATTATGAAAAATCAGAACAGCATGTGGAAATGCAAAGTTCTTGTGTCAACACAAAAGGTAAAAATCAAACATGCTGTAGTGGCTTTTACAATGCCTCCTCAGACACTGATGCCATAATGTCATTTAGCAGAGGTATTGTAGGAGGAACAGATGTTGGCTATCAATTGGTACCTACCATGAGCTTGGCGCATGGGAAGGGCTATGACAATGGTCGTCTAAGGTAAGAATGTGACATTCTAGAGGAAAGACCAGGCAGGGCTGCTGAATAAGGCGGGCAGGGGCGGGGGGGCCAAATCCCTGAGGCCCGGGTTGAGTTAAAAAATAAATATTTATAATGCATATGTTTACCCTGATAGTAGGACAAAAATTACATTTCATTTGCTAATAAAATCAATTTGAAACCTTAAAAGTGAATTAATACCTGCTGATCTAGTTTCCACTTACGGCTAATTTAATGTTTAGTCTGTAGATTATTTTTAAACTGGGATTTGAAAAATTGTACATTAAGTAATGGGAGGGGGCCTAACAAAATAACCTGCCCCCAGACACTTAGTTTCTCTAGACGGCACTGGTTGTAACCCTAGCATCTGTCAGCAGTATTAAATCAGGAACCCAAATGTAACTTCTGTTGATCCACTTGCACTTGTTCAAAGATTAAGTCTTTCAAAGCAGTCAGATGAAGATTTGAATATCTTTTTCACACACGAACGCGCTTTACTCGAAAGAAGGCATGAGGAAAGGTATCTTATTGTACGTTGCTTTCATCCTAACTGAATGCAAAGAAATGACAGTAAAGAAACTTCTTGGCTGTTGTAGATGGAGTAGCTATACCTCACACATTAACTTATTTGACCTCGCAGTGCTTCATTTGCTACTAACTTTGTTTAAAGTTATTAATTTCAAAATTGTATGGATTTATTTTATGGAAACATTGTACTTTCTGGAACCAAAAGCTCTATGAGAGAAACACCGAAGAATGCATGAAGTAATCTTTGAGGCAAATATGTTCTTCCAAGTTGCTTAGGAAACCTTTTAGCAAATGATCAGAACAAGAGTCGTTTTTAAGAGTTTGACAATTGAAATGAAGCAGACTCAAGAGGACGCAAACTTAGTAATAATTGCCAACATGGCCATTTTGAATTTGTAGGCCAAGAAACATGAAAATGAGGTCATAGTGGATATCGATCTGATAGTTCTGATGACAGGTATAGGGCAGTCATTCAGGAACATGTTCTTCATTAAATCTGGGAGATGAAGTGCTGGCGATGTGTTCTCATCAACAAAGTCATTTTTGTTCGAACCAGGTAGAGGCCTGTTCGTCCATGCATTCATCTATGGTCAATGCGAGATTAAATTGAGCAATATTTTCAACAAATCTCTTCAAATGATGTGAGTCACTGAATCATTCATGGATCCACTATAGATGAAGCTGGATAATTCTGTTGACAATTCTGTTATTGGGGTCTGATCGAGTCGCCTATACAACTACTATCGTCAGGCATAAATTGTGTGCGGGTCTGAGGTGGAAAAGACGAAAGAAGTGTTGTAAGAAGTAGGATAAAGAGGAGGTAGCTATAACTTGACAAATTCGGAAACCTGAGAATGAAGGTTATAGTCAAAATTTAAAGATTAATATGTGTTAATGTGTTATTCTCTCAGAATCTGGCTTCTTTTTACGAAGTTGAGAAAAATTATCAACTTTAAAGAAGTTGTAGTTTTTAGTTAGGTACCTACCTACTATTTGCACTAGGTACAGAATAATTGTGGGAATGAAAATCGTAGGAAATGTAATATTCTTAATACATTACATAGCAATAGAATAGTTGTTTATGTTTTTATGATAGGTACTTATATTTCGAACTCAAAAAATAAAATCTGTAAAAGTTCGTATTTTTCAGCCCCAGAAAATTTATCCCCGGGTTGGCCATTTTGGATTACTTATTTTGATGTTGCCACAAGTGTATAAAATTACAAAAAAATACCTTCTACCCAACGTTTTGCAAGGCAAATCTATCTACTGATTAGACTAATCATCAGATAAAGTAAAAATATCAAGCTTTCTAAATTATACTTTTAAATACGTCAGATTTCATTGTGAGAACCGCTCACTAAATACACTTTGATAAAAATATTTAATTAAACATGCATGCAATTAAGTGCTTCAATAAAACAGTTTCCATTCAACATCATCATAGAAAGTTTTTTTTTCAATGAAATACGAATTGTTAAACTTTACGCACCTCTTCGTCAGGAATTTTGGCCTCTTCAACCTTCCTGGCTATATAGCTAGTCCACCCGATGATAAACACCATTGTCAAGGCGTGTCAAATGCTTACGACATGACGAAAACTTGCTTACGTGTTGCCTGACTTGAATAAGATTTTTAATGTGGTTGCAATGTGGTAGTTTTCATTTTTGGAATGTAAAACCGGTCTTGTACCTGGAGATACAGTAACAATGCAAGACATGCGTCTCTTGTGTTGCTAAGGTTGCTTATTATTGGCAGCAATGATGCGTGCCTTTCTCTTCACCTCCATGGCGCATCTCTTCAACTGTAGTGTCATGGGTTCGGGAACGTATATCAGATCGTGCATGGATGTAAATGTATAGTCTGGTTCGTATGCTGACCCCTAACTAATATGACGCCATACAAATTGTCTGTAAATAAAATGTCTACCTTACTCATTGGGTAGCGAGAATCTTCGCGCTTATGACTGTTGGATGTGCCAATGTACCTGCCAAGAGACCCGGAAATTTCGCGAAGTCGTCTGGCCTCAGGGTAAAATTCAAAGTCATAGGTGTGTTAAAACGATGTTTGCTTATCCATTGGTGGATTTCTTAGTGAGAACAGTTTTATACTTGTTAATTGGCACTAGCTGATTCGCTTATTTTCTCCTAGCCGGGCATCGTTGGCTCACGGTCTCGGAGGGGCGTGTCCAAATAACTGCGGTCCAATCACGAACACAGTGCGAGAGTGTGAAGGTTTGCATTCTAACTTGCGACTAAATGAATGCGCGAAATTTCCGTGCTCTATTTATGACTTTGTAGCTGCCCTATCAAGGTGTACAAAATAAATTGAGCCATATACACATATTTATACATAAAATTTATGGTGGAATTTGGGGTGAGCTTAAACGTTTGAAAAAACATCCGACGGGAGTAAAGCCCACAGTGAGTGGTCGGTAGAGGGTTTCTAACGAGTGGAGTGAGCGAAAACCTCAACGATGTGCCAAAAACTTGAAATATTGCAAGGTTGATAGCTTTTATTTTCAACTAAACGGAAAATTAAAAAAAAAAATTGCCAAAATTGCAAAATTACGACTTGCTTTTAAGTTGGTGCAGACTTTGAAGCCGCACTGTGTCTACAAGGAATGAAAATAATGATTGTGCCATCGCGTGAGTCGGCGTGTTTTCTCCGGTCACGCCAGGACACGACCCAAGGGCACGCCCCTGAAAGTGCGAGTCACGCCAGGAGCGGCGCCGGAGCAAACAGACAAGCAGAGAGCATGCCGGGATCGCTGACCCCGACTGCGCTCTTGGGAACAGCGGGCCAGTCAGTTGGACACCTCGCGGGGAGGCAGCCATGTTGCTGCTCGTGCTGGCGCTGTGCTGCGGCTGGGCTGAGCTGGCTGAGCCGGAGTCTCCGCGGCGCACGGTAACACTCCCGCGTCTCTGCTCGGGCACGTGGCTCGGGCACGTGGCTCAGGCACGTGGCTCGGGCACGTGGCTCGGGCACGTGGCTCGGGCACGTGGCTCGGGCACGAACCCTTCCAGGATTTTTTAAAAAAAAAATTGGTTGTCTGTAAAGTCGGTTTACGTACGATAGTTTAACGTGACAACGTCATAACAAAACATTGATGAAATGATTGCATACTTTTATGAATAAAATTGAATCATTTTTATTTTAATAATAAAAGAATAAATACTTGAAATTATACTAGTAATCAGATTTTTAAAATGCAAGAATAATCAACCTTTATTGCCGAAATTGTTGTAATAAGCAATGAAAACCACATTAACTTTTCACTTCACTTTATAAACAGTCGAGTGGAAGAGAGATAGATGCGGCGCAAGCGTACAATGAGCGTAAAGGGACCCAGCGTAACGGAACAATGTGCGTAACGGGACACAGCGTAACGGAACAATGTGCGTAACAGGACACTTTTTCGTGCGTGCAGCCGGCGTTCATCGATTTATTAGACGTCACGTCAAAAAAAAAACTGAAGACAGAACATGTAAAAAAAAAAAATAGCCATTCATGGGGACTGTCAACAGATGTGAAAACTTAAAACTTTGTTTTTAAACGTGTAATATGACATCGTTTCTACGTCAAATGTACGTAAATAATGATTTTGGTATTATATCAGTACGATGTCAGCATGATATAATTTATCCGTACATAATTTTTTAATCACAACAGATGTCAGTGGTATGTATATATGCGTATACATGTACACAGGCCGCTGCGCGTCGCCAGTCTGGCGCAACACGTCACTAGCATGTCGGTGACGCGAACCCATAAGTTTTGCCCCTACCAAAAATCACTCAACGCGGCTAAAGACGTTTTCACTTCAAAAACTGCAGCAACTTAGCAAGAGTAGGTAGTGTATTTCCACTTCATTATAGCCCAACATGCCTCATCCACAGAAGCGGTAGGAATTACGTTACCAATTAGTCTACATATAATGCCGGTTTGCACACGTGTTACTGTAAACATGTCTTTCATACAAACTTGACATGAGTGTTTTTTTGTAATTAATAACATTAATACACTTATGTATCTATGAATTGTTTCAACGAAATTATCATAAAATTGTTTTAAGAACAAAGTAATAAAAACCAATTAAATAAAAGTTAAATTATAATTTATACAGGTATCTTTTCTCCGGAAAAATCATTACTTAAATTTATTTGAGTAAACATTGGAGATATTAAAGTCCACTATTCCTAGAAATTTAATTGTGACAATCAATTTGTTTTAAAATTCTATTGTAAACAAAATTTACTCATAAATAATTATAAAATGGATACTTTGGAACCCCTGCCTTAAAAAAATCCTGGCTACGGCCTTGCACTGCTGTCAGCTGCGTGTCAGTGGTGACAGATGATAACTGCTCTTCAGCAAGTCAAGTTCATAGGTCTTTATATAAACTAAGAAACCGTGATCCAATGGGATAATGCTCTTTTTACCGAGATTTATGCTCACATACATGTGCCATAAATGAGCAAAAACTATGTTAATTAAAAGCTGCTGACATATTGTGTTGTTGACTTGTATTCATGGCGTAGTGAAAAAAAAAATTGATTATAGTGTTAAGTAAATTAAGATCCGAAAAAAAATATCTTTTTTTTAATTTTCTGCGGTTGAAAGAGGTATAAAATTATAGGCATTCATTAATTATACTATAAAATACCTAATATTGGATTTTCACTTTGTTTGAAACTGTAGGGCCTATTTATTATTTTATGTTTACAAAAATTTACGTACCTACATATTTTATACTGACAAAGCTCAATAGACTCGATGATTATTCTCTTGCGAAATTCGTAGTGATTGGAAACTTTTCTGTTTCTCGGTAATGGAACATATGAGCATCTTGAAAACAACTGCGTGATGTCAGCTGTGTGTAGCTACGACTGAGCCAATAGCAATGGCGTAGCGGCAGGCATAGCGGACTGGCCAATCATGTGCAGGGCTGCAGCATGTGATCATGCTTTAGCAACTTTATTAATTGGTAGGATCAGATCAATTAGAAATTATAAAAATACACGCTATTTCGATTTCATATCAAGCATCCACCTTTTCATTACAAAATTTCAGAACAGGTGACATTTAAGTAACTAGATTTATTTAATAGTTGTAAAAAACAGCGACCAGAAGTTGGAAGTAAACCCGTAAACATCTCCACTTTAGTAAGAACGGTAACGCTTTTTCTATCTAATATATAAAATTCTCGTGTCACAGTTTTCGTTGCCATACTCCTCCGAAACGGCTTGACCGATTTTGATGAAATTTTTTGTGCTTATCCGGTATCTATGAGAATCGGCCAACATCTATTTTTCATCCCCCTAAATGTTAGGGGTAGTCCACCCCTAAATTTTTTTTTATTTCCAGTTTTTGGTAGGAAATCACCATGGCAACGGCTGTTGCTTTGTTGATGCTTCATTCGTCTCTATAACAACGGCTATTTCATTGTTAGTGCAGTCCTCATCACCGTTGAAATTTTGCGGGGAATTCAAATATATAAAAATTGCTCTTTTTTTTTTTCCAAATATATATCCTACCGACTTGAAACTTGACAGTAATGTTCCTTATGTTACGCAGGATGACGTTTTCCGAAAATCAGCTCTCAAGGGTGGTTAAGTCCGTGCAACAGTGGTTACTTCGTCTCCATGGCAACGGGCATCGCTTTGATTTCTTTTTCAATTCGAGGCGCTGCAGTGGCGTACCCACAAGGAGGGGCATGTAAAATGAGCGGCGCAAGAGTGATCTGCCTGTAGATTGCCGTAGCGAAGTACGGGTACATCAGTTTTATGTTGCGTGCACGAGTCGGGAAACCATCGGTACATTATACAGCATTGTAATAAATTTTCACGGAATTTTTTATTATTTACCATTACTGTAAATGGGAGATGTGGCATAATTCTTCTTCCATTAGTATAGCCGTGCGAAGCCGGGTCGGGCAGCTAGTATTGTTATACGTTTCTAATTTTTTGTTCGTTGCAAGCGCGGCTCCATTAGGGAGGGGGGGGGGGGGTGTAATTGATAGCCCCTCCCTAACACGAATTTCACTCTTCTTTTTATTTTTGGGGGAAGGAAAATTTTTCTTAAATACTTAAATATTCATATGTTAATATTTTCTTTCATAGAAAGATGTATGCATTTATTAAAGTTCAGTATTTGAGAACATAAATTAGTTATTATACCAAGTCAAATATCTAACATACATCCATTTCTTGTACGATAGCCGTCTTCCTAGAGTCCCTGGTTCGTTGATTATTTTTTCAGTATCGAACAAGCCTATTATTCTCTCTTCAATGTATTTATTTCACGTGGTCATTGTCTGTGCCAGGACCGACGCGCGCAAAGACAACATGCGGGCTTTCGGCTGTGCCTCGGATGTAGAGTTGCCGAGAAAGCGACTGAAGACGTGTTTGCTGGTTACACTGTGTGTCGTAAGAAACCACAGTGAAATTGTGAACATCAGGCACTCAGAAATCAAGACAAAATCAGCCGATGTCTAAAAAAGTTAAAAAGCACGGACAGCACAGAAATTTCCAACAATGTCGAGACAGTTTTTCAACAAGAACTGCAAGTGAAGACAAACAACGTACCTTGGAAAACGCAGCGACAAACAGGCGAACACAATGACGATACTAAACTGATAAGACAACGCAGAGACGCACAGAGGCGAACCCAGCGACGCGACACCACAACCACCACAGCACAGACGAACACAGTAGTAAAACAAAACTTGATGTAAGCTTTTGGACAAGTAAACAAACGTCGCTTGTTTCTGTTTTGGAAAACTGTTGTGTTTGTTTCGTCTTTTTGGTTTTGTCGTGTTTTTGTCTCGTTTCAACTGTTGTGCTGAATTTTTTTGGGTTCAATATTTTTGTGCTGTCATCATTTGTGGTTTTTTTTTGGTTCTCTTAGTCCATTTTTCTATGTTTTTCTTTGTTTGTTGACCATATTCCTGTTATGGAATATTATGTGGTGTTTATATCCTGTTGAAAACAGCAATTTTTTGCTTAATTTGTGTTTTTGTCTTTTGGGTTTTTTGTAGTTTTCTTCTACAGACATACATGTGCTTAGCAACGGTGTATGTCCAAAAGCTTACATCAAGTCATGCACTCCCATTGCACAAATCTTTCAAAGATAATAGTAAAACAAAACTTCGGGAACTGAGATCTGTTACCGTCCTCAGACACAAACAGGCTGATTTTTGCTTGTTTTCTGCGTGTTTGCATACTAACCTTCCTCCCCCCCTTTTTTGAGGTTTTTATATAACATACAGGGTAAACAGCAGTGGCGTATGTCCAAAAAAATAAACTTTTACGAAATAAGGCTACAAAACTTTAGGCACAGTTTTTTTTTTAATTTTTTAATAAATGCAATGCATTTTGATACATCGAACTGTCTGTTTTATACAGTCTACGAGCTAGAAGATTATGACATCTTCAGACGGACAGGCCAGGTGGTGACGAAAGACGACCAAAGAAGTGATGATGAATACGTAACAAGGAAAAAACATGACAATTGTGCGCAAATCGCATAACACATCCAGAACAGTTCGGAATCCAAAGAATGCATTGGTGTCAAATATGGGATAAATTTTGTATATAAAAAAATCATTCAGAATATCTTAATCTAAAATAGCGTATCTAGTAAATATTTTCAATCGCTTTTTTTTGCTGAAATTTCACTTGGGGTATTCAATATTTAATTCTTCCCTACTACGCGGCTCTGGAAACATGTTTTAGCGAACAAATGGAGTGGCACCCTTAAGACCCCCTTCCCCTCATCATAGATAGTTCCACACCGTGCGATGCACGACAAGAGGCTAAACTGATCTTATCGTCAGCATCTAAACAATGGACGGCCTTTCTGAAATCACTTACCAATATAACCTGCGAGTTGGCACTCATAAGAGGAAGAGGGGAAGGTAGGTGGAAGTAGGGGGTCGCGTGTTATCTGTTGAACAAGCTCTGCTCGAGGGCCGACGAAGAACGACGCTATCAGTGCAGCGGGGACCTTCCAAGTGGCGAGGCGCAGGCTGACAAGGTAGGCTCTGAGCGCAGCGCTGCTATCAGCCAGGCGCACGGCGGGTAGCTGTAGCAC
This sequence comes from Bacillus rossius redtenbacheri, assembly GCF_032445375.1. Lineage (NCBI taxonomy): Eukaryota > Metazoa > Arthropoda > Insecta > Phasmatodea > Bacillidae > Bacillus > Bacillus rossius. The sequence continues at coordinate 4,833,025 of NC_086330.1, read as the reverse complement.
AGGACATGGCAACCGTCCTGTCACAGAGGCTTGAGAGAGACTTCACAAGGACTGTCGAGAAAGTTTTAACTAACACACCGCCGTTTTCATCATGCGTGGACGCAACGAAGGAATGTGAACTGTATTAAAAACTGACAAAGCCTTATCTGGGGCTGCTGGCACGGCGGTGAAACCAGATGGATAAGTTATACTCGGTAAGGGCCAATGAGTTGGTGGTAACACCACTCATCCAGGCGAAAGCGACCAACAGGGGTCTGATCGGCCAAGCATGCACATCCATCGTGTGCTTGGTCGATAAGAGAAGCAAAGTAGTTCTGCTGGTACACCCTCACTGGTTCAGTTCTAGGAGGTGGAGGCGGTGAGGCCAGGCCGGGCTTTTGCCCGGAATAACTTGTAGCACAGGACAAGGTGATGACTATACCGGGTTGCCCTAGTCTGGCCAAGCCGAGACTCTAATACCCACCCTTACAGTTCTGTATTTTAAAAAAGCTCTGGGATGTTTTAAAGAACAGAACTGGACGATACTCCCACACTATCCTTCAAGGGTGCACATTGGGAGGGGATACCTGAGTGAACGCCGGCCGAAAGGTTAGAGTACAGCTGTAGCACAGGACAAGGTGATGACTATTTCGGGTTTGCCCCAGTCTGGTCATGGCTGAGACTCTTAACACTTTCCTGATCAAAGGGGGGAGTGATCTCTCTGACAGCTCTGTCGTAATATTACTTGCTCTGGAATAAAAATATTGATCTGTAAGCCGACTCCCAATCTACCCTTCAAGGGCGCATATTTGGGAGGAGTTTGTGAAGGATGCCGACCAAAAGGTTGGAACATAGCTGTAGCGCAGGACAGCTGGCATCCGACTGACACAAGGGAGCAAGTGTGTTGTGCACATGGGCATCCGACGATGGGTTCCCTAAGACTATACCGGCCCAGGACCATTTTGTTACGAGGCGGTGCTCCTTGAAAATGAGCCATGCCTTCACTTGGAGTGACACTTCTTCATTTTTTCAACCTCCGACGCAAACAGAGGTTTTTTTATAAGTTTTAACATGTGTATCTGTGTATTTGTCTGCGGTATCGTAGCTCCCAAACAAACCAACCGATTTTGATTTAGTTTTGTTCGTTTAAAAGATGACTTGATCGAGAGTGTTTCGATTGGGAGTATTGAGATAGTACGCTATCATAAAAACAACTGCAGTACATGGGCTTCGTAAGATAGATTAATGAATGAAACTAAGTTGGTACGTATGCAAAAAATATTATATAAAATAAATATGTAACTCTATTCTTTAACAATATTAGGCTGGTTAAAGACGAATTTGGTGTTCATATTTGATGTAATAACTAATTATAACTTCACGAGCTGTGTTGAGCTGTGGATGCGGGAGGCGCAGGACTGGAAGAAATGAGCCAAAAACAAGAGGCTTGTACCCAGTGACAATGGAAGATGCTGTTGTACAAAGGATAACACTGCTTTTAACTTCCTAGTTTTATTTTATTGACTTAGCGGTTAACCGACGCTACGACGCTTGTATCAGAATATTACTACTTATATTAAACTTAAAAGGCCCATACACACATATTTGTTTTACTTTTTAGATTAGGTTTTTTTTTTTAAATTTTTAATTGACATTTTATCATCGGTGAGTATGTTCGAAAAATTCTTTGGTGCACTGCGCTCTAGACAAATAAATGCACCTGTTTCAGAGTTAAATACGAAAAAATTCTCAACCAATCTTTGGACTGGTCGCAGCAGAACTAGCAGGTTCAGAGAACTGGTGTCTACGGGTTACGACGTGGACCATGTGAGTTGATAACAAGAGTGATCACGGAATAAGTAGTTGGGGAAAAAACGGGAGCACCATGTGAGAACTCACCGGAACGTGGCAACGTCCACAACGTTTCCTACTCGCGGAAAACTGGGGATTAAAACACAGCGAGACCTTGGTGAAAGCAACGTGACCTTAATCATCGTGGCCCATTATCAGTGTTTCACCACAGACTTCTCAATCGAATACATTTTTGGAAACATACCGATAAGAATATGCTTAAACACAAAAATTATACAATTCACTGAGAGACCTCGAGGTTTCCAAAGTTTACTCACATGGGCGAGTTGATGGGCACCGAAATTCCTCAGCCCATTTCATATTGAAAGTGGAAGCTGTTTGCTCGTATCGCCCGAAGGCAGTGATATTTACTCGAGTGCACAATTCATGAAGAATAAGAACATTCCGAAAATTCTTCCAGCCGTGGGTGGACTGCAAGGCAATGTCTGATGCTACACACAGATACTTGTTGCAGATGGCGGAGTTCGTGACGGTGGACATCCCCCAGGGCAGACTGCGGGGACAGAAGGTGACCTCCAGGGCTTCTGGCGCCACCTACTACAGCTTTCAGGGCATTCCTTACGCCAAGCCACCAGTGGGACCTCTCAGGTTCAAGGTCGGTTGGTGTTGTGCATGTGCATTAGGAGATAGGTACTGGCCTTGGTGTTTCATAGACATGTACTGTTGCGCTTCCATAATGATCACACACACTCCCACTGCTAGCCAAGCAGAATTCTCATTATTCTCTGCAATGCACTATATCAGGCTTTTCAACACCCAGTGTCTAGAAAAAATACAGTACAGGGTGTTCATAAAAAAATCTCCCAGGTTCAAATGCATATAATAACAGTTTAATTTTAGACTATTCACAACATATCATACATCAAATTTAAGGTAAACTAGTCTAGTTTTTCTTATAAATGTTCAGTTTGTGCACCTTTAGTTATACGGCACACATCCAAACCAAAGTCCAACTCTTTCCACATTTTGGTCAACAAGTTCGACAATAGCCTCTTCAATTCTGTGCCTCAACTCTGGAAAATCATCAGGTAGTAGCGTAAAGTAGTCACGATCTTGTATAAAGCCCCAAAGGAGAAAAATAATCGTATGGCGTTATGTCAGGTGAACGCGAAGGCCAGCGTAAAAGAGCTCTGTCGTCTCGAACATTACGACCAATCCAAACGTCAGGGACTTCGACGTTCAACCACTCTCGTACAAGGAGATTCCAATAGGAAGGGCTCCATCCTGTGGCCAAATAAAGTTTACAAGTTCTCCTTGTACCATTCTTTTGTACTGTAAACGAGAATAAAAAACAAGGTAGTATTCGCGCATGGCCTCATCTAAAACTGTTTCGAGTTACTCTTTAATTGCGACTTTGAACCAGCACTCTACAACGCGTGCAGTTGATACTACTGAATTTTATATCTGGGGCATTCTTTTTTTGAACATAACGTACATAATATATTATACTTCAGGTAGCTCATGTGTATATCTTATATCCCAAGTTTTTTTATTTTATTTTCATATTTGTCCTGATATTTTAATTCAGTTTTTATTTAAATGTATTTGTGACAATTTTTGGTATGTCTGGGCTATAATATTTATCAGGTTTACATTGCGTGTACCTAGTTAGTAAATATGTATGCGGTACGCCTTAACTTCGCCACTTAAAATAAGGCAATAAATAAATAAATACATTGCCTGGTACAAAAAAACGTTGACGTGGTTTCTCTCTGTGCACTTGTATTCTCTCCTGCAAAATCACTACAATACCGCATAATGTCGCACCTGTGTTTTCGTACCATGTGCGTCTCTGCCTGAGTACGGGATCGGATAGCAGTTCCCGAAACGTCGCTTGTTTCTGTTTTGGAAAACTATTGTGTTTGTTTGGTCTTTTCGTTTAGTCGCGTTTTTGTCTCGTTTCAACTGTTGTGCTGAATTTTTTTGGGTTCAATATTTTTGTGCTGTCATCATTTGTGGTTTTTTTTTCGTTCTCTTCTGTTTTGGAAAACTATTGTGTTTGTTTCGTCTTTTCGTTTTGTCGTGTTTTTGTCTCGTTTCAACATTTGTGCTGAATTTTTTTGGGTTCAATATTTTTGTGCTGTCATCATTTGTGTTTTTTTTTTTCGTTCTCTTAGTCCATTTTTATTTGTTTTTTTGTTTGTTTACCATATTCCTGTTATAGAATATTACGTGGTGTTTATATCCTGTTCACAACAGCAATTGTTTTGCTTAATTTGTGTTTTTGTCTTTCGGGTTTTTTTGTAGTTTTCTTCTACAGACATACATGTGCTTAGCAATGGCGTATGTCCAAAAGCTTACATGAAGTCATTAAGATGCCAGCGTGCACTTAGAACCTGCGTTGCTCGCCGCAGCCTCCCGAAGACCCCGAGCCGTGGACCGGCACCAGAGACGCCCTGGAGGAGGGAGCGGTCTGTCTGCAGCCCAAGATGCGCTCCAATGAGACTGAAGGGAGCGAGGACTGCCTGTTCTTGAACGTGTACACTCCACAAGTAAGTTGGCTGCAGTGCACCACCGCCAAGCCTGTCTGTGCGTGTAGCCCAACGAATAAACCACAACATTCCTGAAACTTGTGAGTGAAGGGGATATGACAGACCTTCCTCCAAATTAAAACAATTACCAGCTAAGCATGCACATTAATAAACCAATCTCAGACATTAAAGTCAAATAAATGGGATTTTAACAGAAGGGTACAAGTTTGGGTGGGTGGGATATTAGTAGTGGATGTATTGGACATTCAACCTTGATAGCATGTAAATATGCAGTACTTACACAAGCTGAGTAACTATATAATTTGTGTTCACTATTTAGAAGACAGTTTGTTAATAAAGTAAATACAAAACTATTTTAAACATAACGCATTTAGGTCCAGAAATATGGAGTGATGATTGCGGAATTCCACAAAAGCACAACTGCTTGAATGGATGTGATATTTTAATTCGCTTGACAGGACAGAATCACCATGCTTCTGTGCGTTTCATTCAAAAATTAACATTTGTTGATATTTATTTGAGGTTTTGAATGGTTTATGTGATTTATTATTCCTGAAAACGTCGAAATTTCTGAATTATAGAGGTCATGCCCCTTATTGTTTTAAAATATGACAGACCACAAAGCTGAAAACATTGTCATATATTGTGTTCATATAATGTAATCTTCTTGTCTTGTCCTAATTTAAAATCCTGCTTTCTGAATGCTGTGAACTTGTTTTAAAATTGTTTGCAGAAATATTTTTATTTATCATTATAAGTTACTTAAGCAGATAGGGGACGGTTGTTGGGAGTGTATTAGTAGTCGATATATTGGACGTTCAAACTTGATAGCATGGTGTTAACACATTTGTTTAGGATACGGGACAGCCACACACATTCTCTGTGTATTGAGACCCCTGACGTCGACTCATACAATAATGTACCCTTCTTGCTCAATAAAATTTTTTCTGGGACATCCAAAGGAATTTGGCACATGCGATGTCGGGTATTTCCACATGTGGACGAAAGGTACTGCACAACTCTCTACATGGAATTCAATGTAATATACTTATTTATAAACACTATGTTTGTATCACAATGCACATAAGTTTATCTATCATCGTAACTGGAAAATGGACATAATGTTTCGCACCAGTTTTTTTGAGTAGAACATTATAAATAAATCACATATACTACACGTATTGTAAAACAAATTAGCTTTCACCCTATTTGCTGAATTAACTAAAACACATACTAAACTTCGGTTGATTTCTTCTATGTACTAATGTTGATCTTAGGTTTCTGCGTGATAATGCCAAATTAAAACCTTGACAAATAATTTATTCTTCTCAGATGCCTGAGACCACTCCAAAGGCAGTCATGGTGTGGATTCATGGGGGCAGATTCATGGTAGGCTCAGGAAACACTGAACCATACGGACCAGACTTCCTGGTGGCTGAAGATGTCATCTTGGTGACCATCAATTACCGCATGGCAGCTTTTGGTAAACCAAGTCACAAATACCTTGTAACATTTACAGTTCTTTATAGATGTCACCAGTAAGTGCATATTACCAGAGTTGAGTACTAAGTTTTAGCTTATTTTGTACTACTGATCACGACTTGCGGTTATAAAGCAAAACGTATTTAATAAATTCGTTACCCTTTAATCGATTAAATTACGAATCACAATTCAGTAATGACTGGATGAAAATATATTTTGAAGTCATTAATATTAAGTTTCTTCTCTTTAGATGAAAAACCAAATTATTAATATGTGTGCTTTAATGTTGTATTAGTGATTGGAAAAATAACTATGATATTAGATTATGATTTTCTTAATACGTGGCTTGGAAGTGATTCTTATACATAAAGCAGTACTTTTGTCATTTGGACAAGTACCTACCTAATTAACATTACAATTTGCTCTTGGCAGATGAGAAGTTATATAATCAGTATTTTTTCAAAAGTAATTAGTTTGAGAACATGTAATTGGTTAAGTAGGTACAGTAATGTTTATCTCAGGATTACATATTTCAAAATATTTTAGAATGTGCACTGTAACTACTAAGCACATTTAAACACTGTAAAAAATTAGGAATTTTATGTAATGGGTCATTCATGTAGGAATCACCACTGTGCTCTGTTGGGGCAGGTTTCCTGTACCTGGAAGGTGCTGACGTCACAGGAAACAATGGACTCAGGGACCAGGTGATGGCCTTGAAGTGGGTGAGAGACAACATCGCCCAGTTCGGGGGAGACCCTGGCAATGTGACTATCTTCGGGCAGAGTGCAGGAGGGGCCTGTGTGCACTACCTCATGCTGGCGCCACTAGCCGCAGGTGATTATTTGTCATTTTCTAAAATACTTTAAATTAAATAACCAAATAAATAAAAAAAAAATCATTCGGTGGGTTATATTTCAGATAAAGAACTATAGTGGATTCAATATCACTTTTAATATTGAAATAAATAAATAAGCTAGGAAATAAATTGTGCTTATAATGAAACAGCAATACCCTTTACGAATACATAAAGTAGATGCAGTGTCATACTAAACATCTCTTTTGAGGTGTTTTCTACATTTTTGGCTATCATAGTATCGTTTAGACTCTTGGGAATGGACGGTAATGACACACCGACTGTAGCCAGGACTGTTGGGAATGAACGGTAACGACACACCGACTGTCTCCAGGACTGCTGGGAATGAACGGTAACGACACACCGACTGTCGCCAGGACTGCTGGGAATAAACGGTAACGACACACCGACTGTCACCAGGACTGTTGGGAAAGGACGGTAACGACACAGCGACTGTCGCCAGGACTGCTGGGAATAAACGGTAACGACACACCGACTGTCTCCAGGACTGCTGGGAATGAACGGTAACGACACACAGACTGTCTCCAGGACTGCTGGGAATGAACGGTAACGACACACCGACTGTCTCCAGGACTGCTGGGAATAAACGGTAATGACACACTGACTGTAGCCAGGACTGTTGGGAATGAATGGTAACGACACACCGACTGTCGCCAGGACTGCTGGGAATGAACGGTAACGACACACCGACTGTCTCCAGGACTGCTGGGAATGAACGGTAACGACACACAGACTGTCTCCAGGACTGCTGGGAATGAACGGTAACGACACACCGACTGTCTCCAGGACTGCTGGGAATGGACGGTAACAACACACCGACTGTCTCCAAGACAGCTGGGAATGGACGGTAACGACACACCGACTATCTCCAGGACTGCTGGGAATAAACGGTAACGACACACCGACTGTCTCCAGGACTGCTGGGAATAAACGGTAACGACACACCGACTGTCGCCAGGACTGCTGGGAATGGACGGTAACGACACACCGACTGTCGCCAGGACTGCTGGGAATGGACGGTAACGACACACCGACTGTAGCCAGGACTGCTGGGAATGGACGGTAACGACACACCGACTGTAGCCAGGACTGCTGGGAATGGACGGTAACGACACACCGACTGTAGCCAGGACTGCTGGGAATGGACGGTAACGACACACCGACTGTAGCCAGGACTGCTGGGAATGGACGGTAACGACACACCGACTGTAGCCAGGACTGCTGGGAATGGACGGTAACGACACACCGACTGTCGCCAGGACTGCTGGGAATGGACGGTAACGACACACCGACTGTAGCCAGGACTGCTGGGAATGGACGGTAACGACACACCGACTGTAGCCAGGACTGCTGGGAATGGACGGTAACGACACACCGACTGTAGCCAGGACTGCTGGGAATGGACGGTAACGACACACCGACTGTAGCCAGGACTGCTGGGAATGGACGGTAACGACACACCGACTGTAGCCAGGACTGCTGGGAATGGACGGTAACGACACACCGACTGTAGCCAGGACTGCTGGGAATGGACGGTAACGACACACCGACTGTAGCCAGGACTGCTGGGAATGGACGGTAACGACACACAGACTGTAGCCAGGACTGCTGGGAATGGATGGTAACGACACACCGACTGTCTCCAGGACTGCTGGGAATGGACGGTAACGACACACCGACTGTCTCCAGGACTGCTGGGAATGAACGGTAACGACACACCGACTGTCTCCAGGACTGCTGGGAATGAACGGTAACGACACACCGACTGTCTCCAGGACTGCTGGGAATGAACGGTAACGACACACCGACTGTCTCCAGGACTGCTGGGAATGAACGGTAACGACACACAGACTGTCTCCAGGACTGCTGGGAATGGACGGTAACGACACACTGACTGTCTCCAGGACTGCTGGGAATGGACGGTAACGACACACCGACTGTCTCCAGGACTGCTGGGAATGGACGGTAACGACACACCGACTGTCTCCAGGACTGCTGGGAATGAACTGTAACGACACACCGACTGTCTCCAGGACTGCTGGGAATGAACGGTAACGACACACCGACTGTCGCCAGGACTGCTGGGAATGAACGGTAACGACACACCGACTGTCGCCAGGACTGCTGGGAATGAACGGTAACGACACACCGACTGTCTCCAGGACTGCTGGGAATGAACGGTAACGACACACAGACTGTCTCCAGGACTGCTGGGAATGAACGGTAACGACACACTGACTGTCTCCAGGACTGCTGGGAATGGACGGTAACGACACACCGACTGTCTCCAGGACTGCTGGGAATGGACGGTAACGACACACCGACTGTCTCCAGGACTGCTGGGAATGAACTGTAACGACACACCGACTGTCTCCAGGACTGCTGGGAATGAACGGTAACGACACACCGACTGTCTCCAGGACTGCTGGGAATGAACGGTAACGACACACTGACTGTCTCCAGGACTGCTGGGAATGGACGGTAACGACACACCGACTGTCTCCAGGACTGCTGGGAATGGACGGTAACGACACACCGACTGTCTCCAGGACTGCTGGGAATGAACGGTAACGACACACCGACTGTCTCCAGGACTGCTGGGAATGAACTGTAACGACACACCGACTGTCTCCAGGACTGCTGGGAATGAACGGTAACGACACACTGACTGTCTCCAGGACTGCTGGGAATGAACGGTAACGACACACCGACTGTCTCCAGGACTGCTGGGAATGAACTGTAACGACACACCGACTGTCTCCAGGACTGCTGGGAATGGACGGTAACGACACACCGACTGTCTCCAGGACTGCTGGGAATGAACTGTAACGACACACCGACTGTCTCCAGGACTGCTGGGAATGAACGGTAACGACACACCGACTGTCTCCAGGACTGCTGGGAATGAACTGTAACGACACACCGACTGTCGCCAGGACTGCTGGGAATGAACGGTAACGACACACCGACTGTCGCCAGGACTGCTGGGAATAAACGGTAACGACACACCTACTGTCTCCAGGACTGCTGGGAATGAACGGTAACGACACACCGACTGTCTCCAAGTCTGCTGGGAATGAACGGTAACGACACACCGACTGTCTCCAGGACTGCTGGGAATGAACGGTAACGACACACCGACTGTCTCCAGGACTGCTGGGAATGAACGGTAACGACACACCGACTGTCGCCAGGACTGTTCCACCGGGCCATCGCGCAGAGCGGCACCGTGTCCATCGGCAGTCGCCACATCTCGGTGGAAGCGGCCAATCAGAGGGCTCGTCGCGTCGCCGCCCTCCTGGGCTGCTCCTCCGAGGACTCGCAGGGCGTGGTAGACTTCCTGAGGGCGGTCCCCGCCGAGAGGTTCGTCAGCAACAAGGCGAGGGCCAGCGCAAGGGAGGCAAGTGGATGTCCAACACACACACGTGCTTGAACTTGTGACATGCCAGGTCCACAGGGTCTCGTCAGGAGGGGCACTTGTAATGATACCGGTCAGCACGTCGGCAATAGACATGTCCTGTTGTTTCGTGCGACAAGTAAAGTTTCAACAAAAAAAATTGGTTGTCTGTAACATCGGTTTACGGACGATATTTTAACGTGACAACATCATAACAAAACATTGATGTTATGATTGCATACTTTTATGAATCAATTTGAATCATTTTTATATAATCATCACTATTTTGTATGGATACAAAGAATGAGTGAAATGAAATCTACAATTTAATTGATAAATTTACTTTTATTTGCACTCATTATTTCAAATATGTTTATTACTTTAAATAAGATATTATTTTATCTTTAACTTTTATACAATTTTTCTATTTAACTTCTTCCAATCTGTGTTATTATGTTAAGGATAGGATGATGATAGGAAAAGTAGGAAACGAATGGGAGTGTTTCAACTTTAATGTGCCTCGAAAAAGTCAAATCGATGGTTGTTCCAATCGAGTGGAAGAGAGATAGATGCGTCGCAAGCGTAGAATGAGCGTAACGGACAATGTGCGTTACGGGACACTTTTTCGTGCGTGCAGCTGGCGTTCATCGATTTATTAGACGTCACGTCAAAAAAAAATAGTGTTATAAACATTTTACGAGTTTCATAATACCTATACCAGCACACAACAGCAACCAGAAGACACATACGGAGACACATACTTTTCCATCTCATTTGACAGTTGGATAAACTCTATATTATTCCTTAAAGTTTGTTGCCAGATTCCTGATTGTGAAACATGTCGATTATCTTACACGAATACCACTGTGGATCTTTGGTACAACGTTCGCGACAAATACTTGTATACATTTGGCAATGCAGAGATGTTTACGGGTTCTGTAGGTGTATGGAATTTCATTTAGAATTTTAAATATCATATATGCAACCATTATCCTGGTCTTTATTTTAGGATTAGAATTAAGAGATTACGAATGTTGTATTATCTTTGAAAGATTTGTGCAATGGGAATGCATGACTTGTTTTTTTTTTGTTTGGTGATCATATTCATGTTATGGAATATTATGTGGTGTTTATATCCTGTTGAAAACAGCAATTTTTTGTGCTTAATTTGTGTTTTTGTCTTTTGGGTATTTTTTAGTTTTCTTATACAGACACACATGTGCTTAGCAATGGCGTATGTCCAAAAGCTTACATCAAGTTACGAATGTTGTGTTCCGTTTTGTACCAGGAGCTGCAGCAAGCACTGAACGACGCCTTCGCCCCCAGCTACGAGGTCGGTCCAGACGCTCTGCTGCCGGACACTCCAGGGAGACTCCTTGAGAGAGGCCAGTTCACGAAAGTCCCGTTCATGACGGGCGTAACTTCGTCGGAAGGGAAAGGCATGGCGCTGATGGGTAAGGAACATCACTCCGTCTCCCTTCCAACCTCCAAGGCACTCCCTCGCCATGTCAGCTGATGCCAGACGATGGTCCTGCCATCTGCAGACACGTTCAAACAGTACACTAAGCAATGTTCGCAGGCTTTCACGGCCATCGTCTGAAGCAGCTTGGCTTCTGGGTTGTAGCCGCGTCCTCGGCAAATAGTTCACCGACGTTTCGGTCGACATTGCAGTCGCCATCATCAGGGAGCAGTTACCTACACTTACCTAAGTAACTGCTCTCTGATGATGGCGACTGTGATCTCGATAGAAACGTTTGGTGAATTATTTGCCAAGGACGCGGCTACAACCCAGAAGACAAGCTACTTCAGTACACTAAACACAGGGAGAGAAATCAATTGCACGATGATGTTTTTTGAGTGTTTTCTGTTTGCAACTATTAGTAGAGACGGTTGTTTCTTCAGAAAAAATAGCTTGCCTGGAGAAGTTACTCGACATTAAAACATAAGAGCATTTTTATTTTTAAGTGCGCCATCTTAGCTCTCGGTGTACGACATTTTGCTGGAGTAATTTCGTGAATGCGACAAGTCATGGGACGGAAGTGTGTAACAACCACGGCACTGCCATCTGTGGCGGATGGCGCGAACCAAAGTTCACAAAGACAAAGGTAAACTGTTTAGTGAATTTTAACAAGGTGGACAGTATTTTAATAAATTTACTTGTTGAACATCAATCAGGTCCAAAGTTGGGGTTCAGTTTTTTTTTCAAGTCTTTTTCGCTCGTACTGGAGCCGTTTCATTTCATAGTTTAAAATTCCGCTCTGCAAATCAAAAGATTTGGTCATCGACGTAGGTGCTTCGGCAGCGAATTTTAGCAGTGGGTGCGGAAAATACGTGTGATTCACATAAATAAATGTAGTTGAAAACACAATTTGTGTAAACTTATCATGCGTGGAATTATTTTAAATAATTTTACTTTAAATGTGTCCGATTTTTGTATTATAATTGTATTTGCAACTCGAGAACACACGAATTTGCACGTTACCGAGGTTAGATGTTACACATCTCTGGCGAATACTGAAAAACTCGCTCAAAATATTTTCGTTACAATTTGCATGCTTTATTTGGTATCGTGATAGAAAAATCAGCATCAGGAATTAAAAGTTCATAAAATAAAGCAATATTTAAGATACTGATATGTCACTTTAGTAAATATTAATACTGATACTCATGTCTTGTGCACCACAAACATTATGAATCAAAGATAAGAATTTTTACGGAATAAAAAAGAAATTGTAGACAAATGAAATTGCAGAACTTTGTTTCGTTCTGTCAAAAAAATTAATATTTTTTTCTGTCCACATTTTAAGACACATAAAAAGTACCGATTTTGTTATCTGATGTTGGTTATTTAGAAGTTTAGGAAAATATGCTACTTTATAGTTTCACAAACTGCGGTGTCAAAGTAGCGTGGTTTGTTGGTGAGTTTCTTGTGCATAATCTCAAAATCACTTCTTAAAACTTTGAGAACTTCTGTTCAGGTATCAGGCAGTACTGCTCCACTGCTTTTGTATTGTGGATTTTACTTTTTGGTTTGTAAGCATTTATACACCTTCTGCTGCAACTTAAACGCTAATGAATGATGTTCTCAGTTCTGAAAATGTAGGTAGGTATGCCATAATTTCTAAATAATCTAGTTGCACTTATAAATTGAATTTTTGACTCGTAAATAATTAATTTTAATCAATCCAAACCATGTGGGTATATGCTATAATTTAACTACAAACTGATCTGAAAATATTTTCTCAGTGGCTAAGAACATAGTTTGTTTTACCCGTATAAGCAACAAGTTTTGAAGTCAATGCCAGGATTTTGTTTTCGGTATCAAATCAGTTTTTGCCGTCATAAAAAAAATCATGCATATCACACTGAAATGAAAAAGCTTTAAATAATTCCACATATGTTAAGAGTTACGGACATGTCCTTCATAACACAATATTGGAATGCCTCAACAATTATTTAAACATTTACCTCATGATTTCACCTGAAATCTAGACTAACTTACAAACATAATTAAATCATTAAAAAATTTTTGTCTGAAATTCCATAATTTTATATAAAATCAATCGCGCATTGTTTTACATAATGGAAAATGATTACAGCTTCAAGGAAATTATTTCTTCATGTTTGGCTGTACTAGAAACAGACGGAATTATGCTGCTGTGACGACCAATATCAATACCAGAATATTCATGTGAATCCCTGTTAGTTGGTTCATGACTCCTGTTGGTGAGTTTACTAAAAGCAGGCAAACCTAGACGAAGAAACATGAGGTAGGTAATATATATTATCTAATGCATCGGGCTACTTGCTTGCCGTGCTAGCGTGAACAGCTAGTTTGTGAATATATGTGTTCAGTTTGCTGTGGAACATGTTCACGTGTCGCAGGTCCTGTCTCCTCGAAGCTGTCGGGCCTGGAACAGGACCCCACATCCATGGTCCCGAACGACCTGAAGAGCGGCATCCCGGCAGATAAACTCAACCACGTAGCAAACCTCATCAAAACATTTTACTTCGGCGAGAAGCAAATAGGCGAAGACACAATACCTCAGTACATTGACGTAAGTAAGCTGGAAAAAAAAACACGTTTTGGAAAGACGCGTCAAAATGAGTTTCTATTCAAAATTACTAGTGATGTAAGGAGGGGTGCTGTCATAACTTAGAAACACACAACTTAGAAACACATAACTTAGTATTTTCTAAGTTATGACTTTCTACATTATGACGTTTCTAAGTTGTGTGGTTCTGCGTTGCTTGTTTCTAAGTTACGTGTTTCTAAGTTATGACAGTTCTAAGTTGTGTTTCTAAGTTGTGTTTCTAAGTTGTGATAGTTCTAAGTTGAGAATTTCTACGTTATGACGTTTCTAAGTTGTGTGGTTCTGCGTTGTGTGTTTCTAAGTTATGATATTTCTAAGTTGTATGTTTCTAAGTTACGTGGATTTTTCCAAGTTTTCTAAGTTATGACAGTTCTATGTTGTGACTTTCTAAGTTATGTGGTGTTCCCATGTAAGGATGGTTTCAGGCTGTGACTCTCTTGGGATATTCACACAGAGAAAAAAGTTTGTTTGAGTCAATCAAATATTTGTTTGAGTCAAACAAATATTTGTTTATATACGGCGGAACAAGTATTTACTTGCTGTGACAAAATTTGTTGTTGTCCTAAACAAAATTTGGTGAGGAACCATATTGGTTTGCTACATATAACAAAATCTGCAATTGAGTTTGACAACATCATTTCGATGGGTCAATGAAATCTTTCCTAAAACAAAATATTTGTTCGAATAAAGAAAATCTATTTATTTCGCCATATATAAGCAAATATTTTGTCGAGGCAAACAGAACTTTCTCTCGGTGCACGTTGTATTCCTCGGAGCCAGTGTGGGAAGCCTTCTTTTCACAGACGAGAGAGCGAAACGCCCAATCGTGCATATTCGGTTTTTTTTTGTTGATTGTAAAAGGTTAGGTTAGCTACATTATAAATACTTTAAAACATTGTGGACGGTTGATTGGTTAGGAGAGCTACATTAAAGATACTGTGAAATCATGTAAACGGTTTCCTAGCGCTGGATAGCTACATATGAAAAAGTTATTTGCTAAGCAACCATAAAATGATTTTACAGTATGTTTAATGTAGCTATACTTATTTAATACAACCAACCATCCACAATGTTTTAAAGTATTTATAATGTAGCTAACCTATCCTAATCGACCGCGAAATTTAATGCCACACCGGTTCATACAGTGAGATAGAACGGGGGGAAAAAAGCGAGCATGAACTTGGGGGAACTTCGGGTGTGGCTCTCTCGCCTGTGAAATGGAAGCTTCCCGGCCAGTGTCTGCAGGCGAGGGTTGTTCCTGGGCGCAGTTGCAGTCGGACCAGGTGAACGTGTTCCCGATGCACCGGACGGTGCGACTCAACACGCGGTGGTCGCCAGAGCCCACCTACGTCTACTTGTTCGACTATGTGGGCGCGCCGGGCTTCAGCATGATGCCTCTGGCAGGCGACAAGTACCCGGGTGAGTCCTCGGCGGCCAGCCAATCAGGAGCAAGCTAAAAGCAAAGCGCCAGGAAGGTCGGTGGCCCGCAACACACGCGAGAGTGGCTAATGTTCTGGTGTTCTCAAGGATTTTTGCGCGTGCTTCGTTCAGGCCAGCGGGAACCGTGGCGTGCCGTGTACGAGAAAATGTTTCCGTTTGGAGAATTTTAAGGAAAATAAATTAACCACGTTTTTTTCCCCCGAAAAAATATATTTCCCCCCCCAAAATACAAATATATATTTATAAACTTTAAGATAGGTTGATATACGTAAACAATAATGTATTTCCTGCAGAATGTTTGGTACTGTTCGTTCAAACAACACAATTTTAGTACCCTGATAGTTGGTAGAGGGTAGCATGGGTCCTGCTCAAGTCTAAAAATGTTAAGCCAGTCGTTACGATGTAAAGAAAGACCAAATGTTTATTTTTTAGTTCTGTTTGTATATAGGAAAGTTGATAAAATTTAATAGCCTGTGTTTTAGAAAGTATAACTCGTAATTTCTTAGTAAATGTACACTTCCATAAGACCGACGCCGACGCCTCTAGCGGCGAGCGCGACGCCAGGCCTGGTTGTCTGTTCGCCCGAGGGACGAGAGAGCAGTGAGTAGCAGAGAGTAGCTGGTGTGTTGTGCGCAGGCGTGGCGCACATGGGCGAGCTGCCCTTCCTGTTCCAAGACGCCCGCAAGCCGTCCTTCCCGCCTGGCTCCTCCGACTCCGCCATGCGCCGCGAGATGGTGCAGCTGTGGACCACCTTCGCCAGGACCGGGTGGGTGTTCCCCCCTCCCCCCCCCCCTCACTGCATCAGGTCCGCGGGCAAGCATCGCCCAATCACGGGAAGCCTAAGATGCACATAAAGTTCTGCCATTCCCGATTACACCCGAACAATTCACCTTCGGCAAACCTCGGGTTTATTTATATATATATTTATATTTCTCTGTTTATTTTAATGTAGCTATACTAACCTAACTAACCGTCCGTAGTGTTTTAAAGTGTTTTAATGTAGCCAACCTAACCGACCACTTTTAATATTTGAATTCATTTTTCCTGCGCAAAAATGAAACAAATCCGGAAGTTTGCCGAAGGTGAATTGTTCGGGTGTAATCGGGAATGGCAGAACTTTATGTGCATCTTAGGTCTCCCCCCAATCACGGGCCACCGGGCCTTCCCCGGACCCCGCGCACAGAGGCAGCGAGTGATGTGGCAGGACAATGTGCCTTCTTAAGGCCCCCGCCCACCCTGGTACACACGCGGTGCGCAGAGCTTCAGGAAAAACAACGCGATTACAAAACTACTCGAGATATCCGAGTGGGGCCTGCTTACGAAAAGCATTTAAGAGTTCGCCGAGGGCCGAAAAGTACTTTTGATTTCGGATTAAGTTTTGAAACTGTATTTTTAGAGGAGTTAAAACTGCTAAAACGCATGTTTTCAAAGTAAATTTTAGGCGTAAAACAACCGGTACAGATACTTGAAAGCACTTAAGGGACTTGCATTACGCCTTTATCTTCATTTCTCGGCCATATTACGTTACGGTCACAGCTCAGATCTCACAGTTGTCCTGTGACTACGAGAAGACTGCGCGCCAGTCCAGAGGAGACACCGCGCTAGAAGCACCAGCGAGCGTCACGCTTTTCATCCCGCCTCGCTGACACAGATACGCCCCTGACGAGGCGGGCCCCTTGACACGGCGCGCGCCCGCAACGCCCGACTGCAGCGATCCTAGCGGCTCGGCCTGAACAGCGCCCGGGGAACTATAAATACTCTTTCTCTCGTTGTAGAGTAGTGCATTCACACTCTGTTCATTTGTATGAAAACAGTGTAAGTTTTCGCAATCTGAAAAAATATATATATATATTGACTTAGTGATCATCTAACTTTAAACATAACAAATGGGCAACGACCAACACAACTTTTAAAAATGAAACATACTAAAATTTAGAAATAGTTTATTTCGTATATAATTCCGTGAAACACGATAAAACAGTTTATCTCTCAGAATAGGTGCTCAACTGAAAAACAAATAAAACTCCGAAAAGTGGTATTTTGGAGAGCTACTGCCCCGATAAAAACACCGTTAAGTGTTTATAATGTCGCTAACTTAAAGTAACCAACCAATTGCAACCATTTACAGCATTTTAAATGTAGCTAACATAACCCTGTACCTGCAGTCGGCTACCACTGGACACACCAGAGACACGGACTCTTGTCTGTCGCAGCTGTCCGACGAGCGACGCGCTGAACGTCACGTGGCTGCCGGCGACACAAGACAAGGAGCGCTACCTGAGGATAGACGGGGGCTTCGCCATGGAGAGCGACATGTTCAAGAGCAGGATGGACTTCTGGGACGACTTGTACGACCAGTTCCTGCCGCGGAGGGACTAGCGGGCGCTCCGCTGCCGACTGGGCGCTCGGCTTTAAACTACCGAGTGTCACTCGAAGAACCCAAATAATGAAAGCAAGGCAATTTGTCTTGGTTCTTAATGGTTAGAGACCTGTAAAATTCGCGGATTCATTTCGCGATAGGATAGAGTCCAAATACTTTTGACATTATTTTGCGTCAGTGATTGGGCCACAGTTTATCTGAAGTGACTCTGGGCCAATGAAAAATCTTTAACAGAAGAATTAGCGAATCACGATCATTCCAGTCAACAGGTGTTACGAGTCGGTAACCAAGCAGATGTGATTTGCACGAGTGGGTAGAGGATCATGGCGTCTATCCTTTAGGGATTTGATATCGCGAATTTTACAGGTCTCTATTAATGGTATACATTAAATAAAAGGGGGGTTGTCTGTAAAGTCGGTTTACGGACGATAATAATTTTACGTGATAACGTCATAAGAAAACATTGATGAATAATTGCATACTTGTTTTTAATTTTCAAATATTATTTACAGTTTTTTTGCAAATTTAATTTAAATAATATGTTTAAATATAATCACGAAAAATTAGTTAAAAAAGCCCGCCTTAACCTGTTTTGATATTGTGGAAGATTTCTCGCACGGTGGGTGGCCGGTTCTTAACACGCTCGGCTCAGGCGGAATGTGAAAATGTTTCGTGCGTGCAGCCGGCGTACATCGATTTATAAGACGTTATCACGTCAAAAAAATTACTATCATTAAATAAAACAAAATTGGTCTTCAAAATTCTTAAGTTTATGAAAGAGTTTATATCTTATGCTTCCTCAAGTGGTATGTACTTCTCTGCACCTATGTTTCTGTTCAAAAACTAGAATAAACGTTTCTCCAAGTGAATACTTAATGTGTTTCATTTTTGTAGCTCAGTGTTGTATGCATTGAGTAGACGGACGTCATATTGTATAGACATGTCCA
This sequence comes from Bacillus rossius redtenbacheri, assembly GCF_032445375.1. NCBI lineage: Eukaryota > Metazoa > Arthropoda > Insecta > Phasmatodea > Bacillidae > Bacillus > Bacillus rossius. Next base: position 4,814,065 of record NC_086330.1, on the reverse strand, counting down.
AATTGTATAGACATGTCCAATACGGTGATGTGCAAAACATATATACTGTATTTTCTGGACAAAATAAAATGAAATGAAAAATGTATTGATATATATATATACTGCGAGAAACGCTTATATTTAAAAACTATATCAACGAGACCTCTTAGACAATAATTAAAATACCGCTAGGCAACACAGTGTCAGCTCCCGCCCGCAGTAGGTATATAGTTTTCAAGTGTCTCTTCCATAAAGTAGGATTGGTCATCACACTACTAACAAGCAAAAATTCATGTTTTTTTTCAAATATTAAATTTTTTAAATCAATGTTTTGTGTTTTAATTCTATTAATATTAAATTATATAGTGATAATTCTCGAAATTTTTCTGAAACCGTCATAATTCAATATTTCACTATTATCTTGACTGGGAATTGTTAGCAAAATTAAAGTTTTATCAATAACATTTAACTTAAAAAATGTCATTCAGGCCAAATATTTTACAGTGTTATAAAATATATAGGTACATATTTTTGTGTTATGTAAGTCTAATTATATTTTTGTAAAAATTATGTTAATTTTGATTAGTACTGTTCAAAATATCAGCATATTGTGCAATGCCAGTTACAACCGCATTAGAAACCCTACTATACTTATACCTTAAATCCTTAGTTAAGTCACAAAAGTAATTTACCTTAATGTAAAAATAGTGTAGCTTATGAATTTAGAGGAGGGGTCGGGAGAGGGAGGGGACAATTGTCACGTGAATTATTGGCGGGGAAGAACACCCGTGGCGAACCATCATTTTGTACCATAATTATAAAAACACAAACACTTTGATGTAACATAATATTTCCCTTGTTCATTGTCGCTCTATGGCATAGCATAATTTACACCCTCAAAATACTGTTTTTTTAAATGTGTTCCAAATTAAGGTACATAATAATTACCATAACTATAACATGTTCTTGGAAATGGACATCAACACTTCCTATGCCAAATATATTGCACAGTTATAACAATGAAACAATATGTAGGCTTAAAAGTAGGCTATTATGGTTCAAGTGAACTTAAAATAAGTTTTTTTACCAAGATCGGTGAGTGTATATTGAGTTATTTTGGATTGGTATCGAACCAGTGACTTGACTTATCAGTGATCACGGCCACAAAGAGTCATTATTAACGAAATGATTTATTTTAAAAAACATTGGACTTTTATGCGAATTATCGGACAGAAATTCTTGTGCTCGTCATACAATAATGTACCTACACTATATAAATTCACTATTTGTGGTTATTTGGCCAATGTTCCGGGTTATTATTCCAGCCCAGTCATGGGCTTAACAATTGAGAATGTTCCTCTCAACGCGTGCTGTCAATATTATTACTTCAGTCGCGACAGGTAAAGGAAAACCATTTGAAATCATCTTGCCTATATAACCTCAAGTACTGGACGTCACTTAGTCAATAATGTTACAAATATATGATAATAACAATACTAATAATTAGGGGCAGGCATTTTTTGCGAAAATATCTGAACACTTAGACTGCAACAAGGTATAGCCGCACCTGTGATTTCTTCCTTGTGATTGGCGGCCGTCTGCGAGAGAAGTCGTTGCCTTATTTGGCCGAGCCACTCAGGACGCGTTTACTTCCGCACTGAATCACTGCGATTGGTGTTGTTACAATCAATATGTACCTGGGAGAAACTCGCCCAATCACGAAACACAGACGATGCTATAGTGTTTTAACTTTCATCTAGTCTCGAAATCTTTTCGCGAAATCTGCATGCCCCTACTAATAATATTCTATTGAGCAGTAAGAAGAAATATAGTCTAATATTTTACAGGTTAACTTCATCTATAATTTTTGTTTTGGCTTCAATGACGTTCAATGTTCCATCTATACAGTCCGACAGTTTTTAGGAACTGCTTTACCCATGGTTAGCCCACGCTTTTGCCCATGTGCTAGACTTGCGTTAGTGCCTCCAGCACTCTTTTTCAAGTATTCAGGAACATATCACGTGGAATGCAAATGGACCTTTGTGAAGATTCTAAGAAACTTTGCTGTTTCCTTTTGAAAAAGTAATTATTTTATCAGTGCTCGTTCACCGTGTTAATTCTGTTGATTACTGTCGCGCCGATTTCTTCGTCTTCGCTAGTTCGAGTACTCGTGAAGTTCATCAGATAGTACTTAGGGCACGTAGCCTCCCGATATAGTTTGTTAATCTAGCGACACATTGTTTCTTGCATGCTTGAAGTGCTCTTAATAACGACGATTGCTCTTATCGTTATTACCGAGGCGGATGAGAAAAGCAAAGATGGTAAACTGCTAGACTCTCTGTTCGTGTCCAAGGTGACCCGCCAGTATTGAATGAGGCATTAAAACTGCCACTTAAGGGACCCGCCTCGTCAGGTGTGAATGTGTGTCAGTGAGGCGGGATGATAAGCGCGACGTTCGCTGGTGCTTCTAGCGCGGTGTCTCCTCTGGACTGGCGCGCAGTCTTCTCGTCGTCACAGGATAACTGTGAGATCTGAGCGGTGACCGTAACATTATATGGCCGAAAAATGAAGATAAAGGTGTAATGAAAGTCCCTTAGGTGCTTTTAAAAATCTGTACTGTTTTTGTTTACGCCTAAAAATTACTCTGAAAACATGCGTTTTAGCAGTTTTAACTCTTCTAAAAATACAGTTTAAAAACTTAATCCAAAATCAAAAGTATTTTTCGGCCCTCAGCGAACTCTTAAATGCTTTTCGTAATCAGACCCTACTCGGATATCTTGAGTAGTTTTGAAATCGCGTTGTTTTTCCTGAAGCTCTGCGCACCATGTGTGTGCCCGGGTAGTCGGAGCCCTTAAGTCATTTCCTCTGCAATGTTCTCGTATGTTACATGACCTTTATATTTGAGATGAGAGTAACGGGCCTTAACATATGAAATAAACGTTCGTGAAGTGTACAATGAGGGTTGGTGACTTGTGAGTAAGGGTGGAGGCGGAGGGAATACAAGAGAAGCAGAAACTGGGGAGAAAATTAATATGTAAAGCCCACCAGACCTTAAAGAACTTCTTTAAAAATTCCTGGCACATATAAATAGCCGTAAAAGGTGAATAAAATCAGCAATCTGACTGTAAGTCAGTAAAATTGTAATCAAAAACCCAGAATAAAATTTTAATATTAATAATTTTTATGAGTAATCGTATAAGTATTATGGGCTATACCCTTACAGCCAATGCATCTATATTTACAACCAAATGGTCATTGACTTGTAAGTAATGACAACAGAGAAATTTCAGTTAAATATTTGAGTAGTATATAAAAGTATGTCCGGGACTGGGTTCTGGGTGTCTGGTGCCTTGGAAGCTACATCTAGATGACGTCACAAGTTGTTTCGGGCCGAAGCCCGGCCTAGCCTCACCACCTCCACCTCCTAGGACTGAACCCGTTAGGGTATTCCAGGAGCACTAACTTTTCTTCTTTCATCCTGATGTCACCTGGTCTTAATGGCATCAGGATGTTTGGCCTCAGATGTTCATATGCCATGGTTTTGAATGGTTTAGCACCATTCATTTGCCTCAACCAGAAACAACTTATCCATTCTGTTTAAGCCGCCGTGCCTGCAGCCAGAATATAGCTTTGTCAGTATTATAATAAAATCCATTGTCAATTTGCATCCATGCGATATTAAAAACACGACGGCTGATGTTAAAAACTCTACAGTCACTCCGCGTGGGATCTCTTGCATGCCATTGCTCCGGGACGGTTGCCAGTACCCGGGGCAACGAACATGCAAGGGCACCAATCCCACCGCCTTTCTGGGTTTTCTGTCTGTTCCTTCTTTGACTGCTGTCCTTTGCCACTCCTTTCCTTCTTGCTGTCTCTCCAGCCCACTCCGTCACCTGCTATCTTGTTCCCTTCCTTGTTCGTTCTTGTTCTTTCTTCTTTTGTCAAATCCTTAAAATTTTTGTCCATTCGTAAAATTTTGGTCTGAGATGTTAAAAATCCTCTGGATCTTGATGAGCATCCCATAAAATATCTCAAGTCGTCTTTTAAAATATCCAAAATTTTCGTTTTGATCTAAAATTGATTTAAAATGGTGTCCAATCTTAAAATCTCCTTCTCCTCTGTTCTTCTTCTTCTGTTTCTTTGTCTCTCTTCGGGTGTTTTGGTCACATCCGTACTCGTGTTTGTTGTAAGCTTGTCTGCTGCATGCTTTATTGTCTTTTGACCAATTTATACTCATAAAATGGTCTAGTATGATCGAACACGAAACGACCATAGGTCATAGCAGCTTGCTTCTTGATTTCCTCGAAATCGATGGTTATTCCGAGCCTTTCAAAGTTGGTGCGCAGCAGGGATCTCAGCTCGTCCAAATCCAAGGGGATGTTGTTCCTTGCGAGAAGATGTCTGTCCACTATTTCCATATTGGGAAAGTTGATCATCCTCCCTCCATCCATACTGCGCACCAACACAGCTATTGCTGCCTGTTGGATTTTCGGTTCATCCAGTCTAGCCAATCTCATATCATACTCGAACTTCGAGTAGATCATGGTAGGATCTTGTCCAGCTCCAACATGAGAATGTACCTCAGGTAATTCCTCCTCTAGCTGAATAGAAGGTACTGATCCACTTGCATATTCTGCAATGTCCTTTTGTATCTTTAGATGTGTTATGAGCTCTTTCTCCTGGGGCACACTCTCATCTAGAGTGGCTATCTGTTTATTGTAGTCATGCGTTGCTTTCCTTGTTTGGTCCCGTATGATCTTTTCTATGGAGTTGATTTCTCTGCCTTCGCGTACGAAACACATAGGCCTCCATGTGCATGGCCATTTTGATTTACTGTCCATCTTGGTTATTTAGAGCACCTTCTTCTTCCATCCATTTATCAAAGTGCTCTAGTCGTTTGCTTACCTCGTGTATGTAGTTGTTCCATACTTCATAACCTTTTTCGCACTGTAGCATTCCTGCCATATCCTCGAGCCTTAGTGACAGTTCTTCTGCCATTCTTCCATACTTCTCCCTGATGTCATCGATCTTTCTGCACTCATAAATAATATGAGCTGCAGTATCTTGTACCTCACACGTGACACATTGGTTACTGGGAACCAAAATCCTTTCCCAGAGCTTTGCCTTGAAGTTCCCGTGTCCAGTGAGATACTGCACAGTGTAATGGTCTGGTGTTATCCATTTCTTTTTCAGTCTTTCTCTGACATCAGGGAAGAAGACATATGTGAAGCGACCTTTGCTGGAGCGATCCCATCGTAGCTGCCATTCATCAAGCGTTAGCTGTCTAGCTATCCACTTATCTTCTGATGTTACTGTTCCTCTTGCAGCTAGCAGAGCCAGTTGTCCTCTCTCTTTTACCTTAAGATCAATTGGTATTATTCCTGCAACAACTTGCAGCGCTTCCGTAGAAGTGGTACGGTATGCCTTGGTCATAGTTAGAAGGGCTGCTCGTTGTGCTCCTTCTAGTACCCTTTTTCTGTGTGCAAGTTCCGCTTCATAATACCAAGTAGCTGCAGCGTAACAGACTACTCCCAAGAAGACTCCAGCATAGATCGTTCTTAACGTTTCAAATATAAGGCCCCAGTTGGCAGGTGCTACTGCACACAATTTGTGAAAAAGCAAAATGGCCTTGTCACTTGTCTTTTTGATGTGGGTTGTATACCGTCCACGGGTATCGATATGAACACCAAGGTATTTCAGCGCCGAAACTGCTTTGACTGGTCTGCCCTGATATCTGACGACTGGTGGTCTTGCCGTGCTTAGTGATCCTTTCAACATGATGGCCTCCATTTTCTGTGGTGCGATTTTGAGTTTACAATTGCTTGTCCATGTACTTACAATATTTAGTGCCTCTTCTGCCCTCTCTTCTATAATCCTTCTTGAGTTGCCTGGTATCAGTAGCAATCCATCATCTGCATATCCATAGATGCTACATCCCTCCGGCAATTCTGTGCTTAAAATTTCATCAAAGAGGATGTTCTATAGTAGCGGTCCAAGAACCGATCCCTGGGGACACCCCTTTGTTAGCACCTTTTCCTTGCTGTTGTCTCCAATGGCACATTGACAAGTACGGTCAGCGAAGAAAGCCTTTATTGCCTTATAGATATTCTTCGGACATCCAAGCTCTTTAAGTCGCCACAAAATCTGGGGCCACCAAGCATTATCAAACGCACCAGCGATATCAATTGTGACAGCAAGTACGTACTGTGTGTCACTGCTGTTAACTTCCTTTATCACATCCAGTATTGCAAGTTCCGTGCTTTTTCCTTTTCGAAAACCATACTGGTGATCACTGATACCGTGGACGGTAATCAGGAAATCATTGAGTCTGTTATACAATAACTTCTCGTACACTTTGCCCAGAATTGGGAGCATGGTTAGCGGTCTGTAGGAGCTCAACTCTCCAGGATCTTTCCCATTCCCTTTATATAATATTTTCAAGATCCCTCTTTTCCATTCCTTTGGAAAGATTCCACTTGCCAGCGCATTATTGTAAAGTTCAAGCAGAACTATTTTCAGTCTGTCGAATACTCGCCATATAATTTCTGTCGTGATTTGATCATGACCAGGAGCTTTTTTGGGCTTTAAATGCTTGACAATCCACTTCAGCTCTTCCATTGTGAATTGGGGTGTATCCAATGTGTCTGGTAGATCTTCTGCCATTCTTCTTTTCCTATCTTGTTCAAAAGTATCTTGTAGTGGATTATCATCGGGCAGTAGCCCGTTGACAATAATTTCCAGGTTTTCCTGTATACTGGCAGTTTGTACTCCATTGATTATAAGTCCTGGTAACTCTATTGGACTTTTTATCTTTCCAGCACACATTTTATACACCAAGCCCCATGGATCTTGATTTCCTTTTTCACTAACAAGCTGTTCCCAAGAGCGTCTCTTTGCTAGCTTAACAGCTTTGGTATATGTTCTCCTTTTCTGGCGGTATTCATTTAGCAGCTCCATTCTTGAGAATGGATCTCTTTGCGCTTTCATCCTCTTTCTTAGTCCTTTGACTTTTCTTCTCATATTTTCAAGCTCCACATTCCACCAACCATGTCCGCCCCTCGTTTTGTTGTTGGCCATCTTGGCATTCAGCTTAAAAATTTGTCAAACATTGCCAAAAAATTACTCAAAATTTGTCCAAAATCCACCAAACTCCGCCATAATTTCCAGTTTTCTGGGGAAAAAAATTATACCAAAAAACTAAAAAAATTAAAATAATAATAATAAAACATTCCATATTTCGAGGGAGTTATTTCCGTTTTGAGGGAAAATTTCCCTTTTTAGTTCTCAAAAATGCCAATGGCTTGAAAATTCCCCAAAGTGTCTTCAATTCCCCGGCGAAAAGGCCGCTCTTAAGCCGCTGAGGTCATGACCTCGACAATTAGGATGCTATGGCCACCATTTTAATTGTTACATAACCGTTTTAATTATCGTTATGGCCTCCATTATGAAAATCCGTATTTTTTATTAGTAAATCTGGAAAATTAAAAAAATTAATACAAAATTATTTATTAATATTTTAACTAAAAACAATCCGCCATCTTGCAATTTAACGTTACCAACGCTATCTTCAAAATTTGTAATTTTTATGCTAGGAAATTTGTAAAAATTTTGAAATTAATAAAAATTTAATTATTAATATGTTAACTAAAAAACAATCCGCCATCTTGCAATATAACGTTACCACTACTTTCTTGAAAATTCTTCATTTTTATGCTAGGATGTCGGAAAATTTTTAAAAATTAATAAAAAAATTAATTAATAAAATTTTAATAAAAAACTTTGATAGTTATTTACCTGTCTCCCTAAACATAAGAATCTCGGTGGCACCATTGAATATATATAATATACTAGATAATGCCCGGCATGCGTTGCAATGCCTCAATCAATTTTTTAAACGTATACTAAGCATCTCTCTTTATCTCTCTAATTCTCTATCTCTTATGTATATCTCTATAACTCTCTCTATCTTTCTATTTATATCTCTATCTCTATATATCTTTCTACATACATATCTCTATATATCTTTCTAGCGGACCCGACAGACATTGTCCTGCCCAAATGTACATATGGCGGTAAGTAATTCTACGCTGGACATTTTGTATCTTCTCATTATACATACCCTTCCTCTTGGGCACGCCACTGCCGTTACCAAAAACCTTTCCCATGTTTACGCAGAAGGCAACAAAAATGCAAAAGCCCGTTGCCATGGAGGCTAATTATCAATAATTCTTAGTTTTTTTGCTTTTAAAGCGTGTTTTTTTTAGTTTTTTCTTAACTCAGAAATGAGATAAAATATCCAATTGTGAATCTAAACCATCCTCGAATCCCCGTAAACTCACACAAAAAATTTCATCAAAATCGGTCCAGCTGTCTAGGAGGAGTTCAGTGACATACACACGCACACAAGATATATATATATAATTATATATATAATTATATATATATATATATATATATATATATATAATATATATACTCAATGGTGGCACGAAGGTCAGATACTGGCCTCGCACTACGGAAGTGCTGAGTTCGAGTTACGGTCCAGGAACTTTGATAATACCCGAGGGGAAAAAAAAAAACACAGGATCGTTTCTTTGTATACGCAATGGTCGATTCCTTCACGAAAATCTGCAACTTGCGTTTCTATGATTTTTTTAGCTTAATAACCTCGCAGTGAAGATAACTTCTTCCTGGCTCCTGGGTAGAGGCTACGCCTTGTTGAATCCATATTCGAGACCGAGAGACAACAGAGGCCAATAAGTCGTTAGAGAATCTGGCCAAAAAAAAAGAAGCCTACCATCTAGATTCGATAAAGATAAAAAATAAAAAGTTTATCATCACAATTGCATAGATTTATTCTCAAACAATTTTTAAAGATAAGTACGCATTGTCTATTGTTTCTTTGAGCGCTAACGCATGTTTACTTATCTTAGCTATCACAGCTTGAGAATTGTTTCCCAGCATTTGGCTTCTGCAGTTACTGTTAAGAAATAAGTGTGCGAATGCAAGCATTATTTTTAAACATTTAACTCATAACAGGAATTCCCTGGACCTTAGACGTCATTCAAAGTGAATGGTCTTCTCGTGAGGAGACAGAAACTATTGTTTCGTTAACGACACGATTCCCTTGGTATCTCTGATGTAAGCTCTTGTGAAGTGAGCCATTTCTGCTCAACTGTAACATTGGATATATATAATGTATTATATATATAATGTATTATATATATAATGTATTATATATATAATGTATTATATATATAGTGTATTATATATAATGTATTATATATAATGTATTATAAATAATAATAAATGTACGCGTGACAAAGGAAATTAGGTGAAATCCAGTTTTTAACTAAACGAGTATAGACATTTAAATCCGGAAGAGGAATTCAAATTATTATTAATATTATTATAGTTTAAACATTGTTCATTAGGTATTACTTTTATTTACAGATCCAACAGCTTACATTTATTTTTCATTTAATTGACTGTACGTACATTGTTAATAATTTAAAATAAATAACTATTTTTAAATTGTTTAAAAATTTCGGATTGGAAACTGTATCCAAAATTTTACAACTGCGCCATCTCTCATTGAGCTGCGTAGTGGTTTTCCTTCACTGCAGCTTATTTACCTGTAATGGTTCAGCAGATAAAAAACACCATGGCTGCCTTTTTAAAATAGCGAAATGTAATGAATGTAAAAAAATTAACATTTTTTCCCCCAGTTTCCCTTGAAATTCCATCATTCTACTTAGCCACCACAACCCATATAAATCAAGGCATGAAAGTAAGTAAATAACGCAGAGGTGCCCACCCCCCCAAACACTATGACTCACCCCCCCCTAACCTAATGATCCGCCCCCCCCCCCGAAATTTTTTATGCCATTTTCTCAATGATTTACTCAATTATTTTATAATATTATACTTTTTTAGTATTATATTTTATCACATTTTGCATTAATAAAAACTGATTTTCTAATAATAATAATTTTGGTTATATCAGGTAATATTTCCATCCTGAACCGACAGATGCCAAACTGCTTTTGTTGAGGAAAGTGCGGGGTTGCCAATTTGATTTACAAGGTCCCTTTCAATTATCAAAGCACCAGAAACATATTTTCACATTAGAAGCTATAATTATGTAAATAATATATACATTTTTCTCGTCTTTTAACCACTCCCACCTCCCTGAAATTTTAATGACGCAGTCTGCGTCGTTACCCCCCCCTTGTGGGCACCCCTGAATAATGTGATACAGATTGTCAAGTCGTAAAAAAAGGCGAACATCTTTATTTTGAAGCAATTATAATGAGCTATAAATTAAAATACTATTAGAAGTTACACGCACCTGCTTATAAGTGGCTCGGATTGTAAGTACGGATGTAAATATGTAAACACCATCACTGGGAACGTCTTGAGCCTACAAACTCCTGTAAAGCAGTTCGATGCATACCGCCACAGCGCTTATTGAGTTCCGGGCAACATATTTGCATTTGCTTTAGTCATAATTCTGTCACACAGTTGGAAAGATATCAAATGTTTATTTCGTGTCAACCTTTTCAGAAAGAGACATTTGAGAGAATTGACTCATTGGAAATGAAAAAAAAAAGGGGAGGGGGGTTGTTTGTTTGTAAAGTCAGTTTACGGACAATAATTTTACGTTATAACGTCATAAGAAAACATTGATGAAAAATGACATACTTGTTAAGTTTTCAAATATTATTTACAGTTTTTTCAAATTTAAATTAAATAATTTGTTTTAAATATAATCACGAACAATTAGTTTAAAAAGGCCCGCCTTTAACCTGTTTGATATTATATAAGATTATCTCGCACGGTGGTTGGCCCCGGTTCTTGCACGCTCGGCTCAGGCGGAACGTGACAATTTTTTCGTGCGTGCAGCCGGCGTTCATCGATTTATAAGACGTTACCACGTCAAAAAGAAAAGAATTGGAAGTGGGAATGCGCATACCAGTGACTGTACTGGCAGTTAGTAGGCAAGAGATGGGGAGTCCTGTGGATGAGACTCTAGGCGGGGATCGAACCCGGGATCTCCAGAGAGCGTCTGTTGACCTCGGAGCCAAGGTGTCGACGTCCACTTAGCCCCCCTCCCCCCCTTACAGTCTTATGTTTCTCCCCACCTAGCGCGAACAGAGCAGCGCCTGGTACATGGTCTATGGCCCAGTTGAAACACCGAGCTCATCTACGCCAGTAACATCTACACCTAGCGTACGTAGACGGGCTAGTATGTAGCTGAACATTAAAATTCGAACACGTACGACTAAATTTAAAACCAGCTTCAGAATACGTATTATTTTAGTATAGCTATATATTTTTTATCTCTTCAGTATTTGTGAATTATTCTTTTTGTTTGATTTTCAAATTAATCGTTTTATGGGTTGTTTCAATAATGTTATTTTACATTTAACTTGTTTTAAAATTAGGTTTTTTCTTCTTCTGAATCCTTTATAGTTTTCTTGCATGAATATAGCACTGAAAAAAAAAATATTTGTTTAGTTAATTTATTAAAATTGATTTGTTGTTTGGATGTGAATAAACGATATTTGAATCTTTCATTGATAAATAATTTTTATAGCGATTAATACTTAACAAGTTATCTGAGAAAATTAAATTGACAAATTTATAAAGTATTACTTTAGTTCTAACACAAATAAAAATTTCTCACCTTTATTCTGAAAAAAAATCTGCTAATACAAAATTTTATTAATGTTATATTTTATTATTGTTAAAATATATTTATTTATCAATATGCTTACAAAAATGTAGATATCGGTAACCATCAGAAAAGCTAGAATCTCGTACGAAAAACCTAATAAGAAGTTATTCTATAAATGTTTTAGAAAATTATCTGTTTCATGAATTCTACTTATTTTTTACGTATTTTTGAAAATATTACTAGTTATGTGATTAAGAGCTTAAGAAAAGCGTGTTAAAAAAACTAATATTCACATTTTTATTTGTTATTGATAGAGTGTATAAAATTACGAAGATACCTACCATAATTCAAATTTAATTTCTTGACAGAACGCAAATTATTTGAATTTCTGAAAGATTTTTCATGATGTATTTGTAGAGAAAAAACTTATATTTATTGTTGTTTTTAAAAGTTTTTGATACAATGCAAATTTTTTTTTATCTTTTGATCAATGCTCCAATTAGAGCTAAACGAATAATTTAAGTATTTTTTTTTGTATCGTCAACCATTATTCATTTAAGGATGTAAATTAAACTGAAACACCTTTACAAACGGCTGAATTGGCGCGATAGGGACATATTATTTTTCCACTCTAGTTGGAATTGTGAATTAGTGAATTTAGTATTGGTAGCAAAATTTTAAAACCTTTATAAAGGAACAACAAGGAAACTGAATTACCTCAGGTATTTCAGAAACATAATATTATTTTCTGCGAAATAACTATATTATTTGACGTGATAACGTCTTATAAATCAATGAACGCCGGCTGCACGCACGAAAAAGCATGACTCATTGTCACGTTCCGCCTGAACTGAGCGTGCAAGAACCGGCCAACCACCGCGCGAGAAAATCTTCTATAATATCAAACACGTTAAGGCGGGCTTTTTAACTAATTGTTCGTGATTATATTTAAACAAACATATTTAAATTAAAATTTGCAAAAACTGTAAATAGTATTTGAAAATTAAAAAGTGTGCAATTTTTTCATCAATGTTTTCTTATGACGTTATCACGTGAAATTATCGTCCGTGAACCGACTTTACAGACAACCCACTTTTTTTTTTTCTCAAGCAATGGCAGAACACGGAGCAGCATCAAGAGGCTGTTTGAACACTTGTTGAATTGTGCATGACCTCTTGCTCTTAGAGATATGATCCCTGTTGAGGGTGTTCTAGGAATGTGAAAATCCCCAGTTGTTTCTGTGATTGATCCTGAAGTACCACGTGTCAGCAGCAGTGCGCGGTGATGACGTCACCAGCTGCCGGGAGAGCGAGGCGCTAATGCCGCCAGGGAACAAATAAAAAAAGGCGGCGAGCGCCACAATGGATGACCTTGAATCTCTCCTCCGGTGACTCTGCAGATGGTCGCCAGGACATCCTGCTCGGAGCCCGCGAGGCCAGCTGTCGACGAGATGGTAGCCCGGGTGCCCGCTCTGCTGTGGGCGCTGGCTGCGGCAGCCTCCTGCGTCAGCACGGAGTCTTCAGCGCGGCGCACGGCAAGTACCCGGTGCTGCTTCTGCCGCCGCCCCGTCTGTCTGTCCGGCACGGGCTTCTTCGTAACAGGAGTTGACGGTAAATATGTAGTCGGGCGATATTTGTTAAAAGAAAATATTTTTAAATTCCGAAAATAGTTTTATTCCATGCTTTTTAACTTCCTCTTTTCATAAAAACCCGGCGGAGATAATAAATTGCAAATACTTTAGGAGATATCGCCGTTCTTATTTTGCAATACAAGACCTGTGCAATCATTCGACCGTTGAAATTTTTTTTATTTTGCCGTGTGTTCGTGAATGCCTAATTAATTAAAATGGTCGATTAGGTCAGGTCAGTTACATGATAAATACTTTCAAACTAAGCGGACATTAAAAATAATATGAATTAATTTTAATGGTAGTTTAGTTTTAAAGTATTTATAATGTAACTGACCTGACCTAACAAACCGGGACAAAGGATGAACAGTAAGAACGCAAGTAATTTTTTTTTACTAATTACTTGCGCAACTAAAAAACAAGAAACAATGGTGAACGCCGCAAGAAAAAAAATTCATACTCGTAAACAAGAAACAATGGTTAACGCCGCATTAATGCACAGGTATTGTGATGAAAAAAAAAATAGATATCTCCTAAAGTATTTGGAATTTCTTATCCACGCCGGGTTTAATGAAAGGAGGAAGTTAAAGAACATAGAATAAAAGTATTTTCGGATTAAATTTTTTTTTTAACACATATAGCCCAACTACATATTTACCGAGTTGACGTGTTTGCAGCGCATGCAGACTACCGCCTTCACTTTAAACACAATATTGTTCTGATCATACGCTTTCGTAGGCCAAAAATATTCAACTCCTTTTTTTTGGCTTTTGGTCTTAGGACGTGGTCGCAATCCAGAAGCTAAGAGCTAGTTGGAATATGTACTTAACATTCGTATAGAATTATCTATACGAGAAATCTCACGCATGTAAGCATGTTGAGGTGTATTTTGTTTAGAGCTCGTTAAATGAAATATTTATGATTTTTTTTTTCAAATTTTATTTAGGGATAATTATAACTATGCTAGGGTTGGTATTAGTCATCACCTTCAGATTGTTTTCATATTGATTTTTACAAAGGAAATGCTTATAAATAGGCAGTACCTGGATGACCGAGCTTTGCTTGGTTTTTTTTTGTTAAATTGTGTTTTTTAGAAATTATATTTAAATACGAATTAGGTAAATACTGATGAAATGATGAAATATGAATAATATTTTTCGATCTTATCGACATAATAATAAGCGTTTTTTTTTCAAAGAATGTTTAGGAATTTTTAAGTGAACACATGAGTTAAAAAGACACAAATAATATAAGTAAACAATTTATTTTTTTGGTATAACCTCAAACCAAACACTCATTGGCTTAGTAACAACGCCATCTACTGGAGTTGCTTTAGCGTTGTTGTGTCGTCTAAGCAGTTAGTTGCTCCCAATTAAAAAAAAAGAAGGTATTATTACTCGTCAATAGATGTCAGGAAGAGTTATTTATGTTTAAGTTGATTATCGATAAAGTTGATCATTGAAAACACGGATAAAACGACATTTTCTAAAAATGAATCCTAGCTAGATCGATTTATCGCCACCTTAACCTCCTGCATACTAAATTTCATGAAAATCGTTGGAACCGTTTCCGAGATTCAGATTATATACATAGAAGAATTGCTCGTTTAAAGATATAAGATTTGATATTAGTTTTTACCTACACAGAATTCTATATGTGTAAATTAAAAAAATACTTTATATGAAACACGCCTCATCCTCGGCCTCCCACGCGCCACCCTCAGACAACACCTCCTCGACCTCACTGGACTCCCCGCCATCCAAGACACCATATCCCACATCACCCAGAAGTTCCTCAAAAAATGCTCCACCAGCCTAAATCCCCTCATCAGACTCCTAGCAGAACCTCCCCCGGAAGCTCCACACCCCCGACGCCCCCTCATCTCCACAGCCCACCTCCTCCTCGGTGACACCATCGACGTAGATGCGGCCGCCGATGCCGGGGGAGCCGACGGTTGACACCAGCGTCCAACACCTCTACATGTAGCACTGTGGATGTAATATCACCACCCGCCCACCAACCGGACCCGTACCGCCGACGACCTCAAACCCGGCCGCCAATCGGCCAGAACCCCCCCCCCCCCTCACCCTCAATGCATCAGGACCTTCACCATCAACGGAAACAACGACACCACACAACACCACCAGCCTCCAAGGACTTAAATAGTTGGACGAGGCCTCCTCCGGGCAAACCATTGTAATGTTTATAACTGTAAATGTATTTACTATTAATGTATCAAGTGTTCCTTCTCCATGTATGTATTTTCCCAACTGTGCCTAATAAAGGACAGGAATATTTTGGCATGGTGGACCCCCTGGGGGGGGGGGGGGTTTCCCCATTTAAAAAAAAATTAAAAAAAATG
This sequence comes from Bacillus rossius redtenbacheri, assembly GCF_032445375.1. Lineage (NCBI taxonomy): Eukaryota > Metazoa > Arthropoda > Insecta > Phasmatodea > Bacillidae > Bacillus > Bacillus rossius. Next base: position 4,798,417 of record NC_086330.1, on the reverse strand, counting down.
GAAATGTATCTCAAGATTTCATAGTATTTTTAATGTAGCTTTACTAACCCAACCAACCGTCCACAATATTTTAAAGTATTTTTTTATATTGCTTATAATCTTAACCTATGAATCGTTACTTTCTACATAATTCACAACTACTTCAAATTAAATGTAAAAAAAAAATACTTTCTTAATTCTTAAGTTTTGACTTTGATTGGACTCTGAAAGAGCAAAATCCTGAAAGGTGCCCTTTCCGAGGGGATACCTTTCCAGTGCATATTTGCATTAAAACTGAATTATTGAAATAAATCTAAAAGGGTACCTTTCCAGTTTCTACACAGCTACACTACTGCCACTAAAAGTATGAATGGTACCCTTTACAAGGGGATACAGTTCAGCCCTCCCGATTTCGGAACTCTTCGACTGGTTTACGGCACATTTCAAGGAGTGTAGCGGAGATTTCTTTCCAAATATGCATGTTCAGTTCTTCCAAGGCGTGAAGACCTTGTGTTAATATATTTGCCTCAGAGGTTGATCCACTGGAAGAAGTTACACACGCTCAATCCGGACAGCGCGGCATCCGGACACAGAACAGACACAAGTGTTGCGAGTATCTGGTTGATGACACATGTATATAAACAACTGTATCGCGTCACTGCCGTATCTCGCGGTGCTATCGCGAGTGTCTCGCGCTATGAGATAGAGACAGAAGACGAGTGTCGTGGTGACAAGTTGTGTTGGGACGAGCAGAGAGGCTAGTGTTGTGGCAGACCTGCTGGGAGGTAGTCGCGGACTGAACAAGGTAGGCCCGGGGCTCAGTGAACCACCGCCTCTTCCCGCTCCTAGCTCTATGAACCGAGAAGCCTAAGATGTACATCAAGATCTGTCCCTGCCCGAACACGCCCGAATATTCACCTTCGGCCAACCTCGGGTTTATTTATATATATATTTATATTTCTCTGTTTATTTTAATGTAGCTATACTAACCTAACTAACCGTCCATAGTGTTTTAAAGTGTTTTAATGTAGCTAACCTAACCGACCACTTTTAATATTTGAATTATTTTTTCCTGCACAAAAATAAAACAAATCCCGAGGTTGGCCAAAGGTGAATATTCGGGCGTTTTCGGGCACGGACAGAACTTGATGGACATCTTAGGCTTCTCGTGTGAACCTGTGGGCTCCTGTTGTCGATGCAGGTAAATGCCTATGCCTTGATTGTACCTCCATTGCACAGGGTTTTGCAACTAACATAGATCCCCTTGTCTGCTGAGGATTCACAAATTTTACTATTGCACAGATTCTGACTTTAATAATTACAGTTGACTCACATACACTGTTAAAATTTCCGTAATAAAACGTAAAATTGCAAAGAAAATTTTTTAATTCCAGACTGTATTTCTTCAAAATACGGGCCCCGTATTATGAAGAAATACAGTCTGGAATTAAAACAAAAAAAATATGTCCTATAAGTATTTAAATTTCACTACGGAGTTTTCCACATTTGCACGTTAAAAATGACTACTTCTGCTGCATCCACGACAATTTTTAATGTATAAACTACGATTCCTTAAATTTTTGCAGTGGGAACGATTCTTTTTGAGTGCATCTCAAAGACAACTCTTAAAAATAAACGGATGATTGTAACTTTGCGTTCACATAAAACTATTCCATAAAAAACAATGTACGCATCAGTATAGAGGCTATGTTAGTTAAAATTCTGATAGAAAATATCAAATTTATATTGAGAATAATTCCACATTCTCACACGAAAGTTTTTACTCTGAAACTTCCAGTCCGTAAAAGCCTGAAATCATATCCCTTACGATGAACTACCCTTACGGAAAGTAGCATCAATGCATACAAACCTTTTTCGTAAATTAATGCAGGTGCCCAGGCCACTATTTTTCAGTACTTCGAATAGGCGTTAACGCGTAAATCAACTGATGTCATTGTTCTCCACCTTAAAAACTATACCTTCAAAAAGGGCCGGCCTCGAAAAAAAGAAGGTATTATACCTGACATCTGCACCAAATGGTGTGGGTTATTATAAGATTACCTTAAATATATCAAGATAGAAAACAACTCCGTCTTAATGGAAATGATGAACTGAAGTAACTTTATGTAACTGATGTACATGTATTCTGATGTAATTGAATGTTGCAGATGGCGGAGTTCGTGACGGTAGACATCTCCCAGGGCAGACTGCGGGGCAAGAGAGTCACCTCCGATGCCACTGGGAGCACATTCTACAGCTTCAGGGGCATTCCTTACGCCAAGCCACCATTGGGGCCTCTCAGGTTCAAGGTCAGTCCAATGTAATGATGACGTAGCCTCCAAAACTAGCTGGGTTGTTTCAATGGCGTACTCTGATACTAGCACGGAACTTGGACTATCTCTAATTGACCCTCAATAGGAGACAGTTAGTTCGACAGCTCCAATGTAGGATATATGTAGAGACCGGAAAAATTCGCGGGTTCAATGACCTCCAGGATAGACTCCACTATCCTCTACACACTCGGGTAAATGCCAACTGTTCATTGGCTGTTGACTTGCGAGTCGCCTCGACTGTGCAGCCTGTGATTCGACACTTCTACGAGTGAGGGTCTCTAATTGGCCCTCATTACTCCAGATTAACAGTGAACCAATGGCAGGAGCAGCACTAAGGTATGATTATTTTAATTGTAGCATGTCACGAAATGAATCCGCTAATTTTTCAGGTCTCTAGATATAGGGTATGTTTATCGAATACTCTAACACCTTTAACAGATTTATTTAAAATATAGGCCGCATCTGCAGTACGTTGTACTTCTCTGAGCTAGGCATTGCCTCCTCAAGGGTGCAGAAATGGGGGTGGGAAAGGGTGCTTCCCTATTCGGACTTTTGGTGGCAAGGCTCTTATGAAGAAGTTTCATCATAACTTATGTCATCAATATTTTATTAACTAATTAACTAAACTAGTTTGCAAATAACACACTGTGATTTTTGGTCAATAACAGACCAGTCGAATGGTGGTTTGAAGGCGTACACACGAGTCTAATCACTGTCCTCATTGACAGGTGTTAAAGAAGTACTCTCAGGACTTAAGTCAACTAATGTTGCCAAACATGGCCGCTATCGCTACTCGCGGAAGAAAGTCTTGTAGAGGTTGACGTGTTGGCCCTTCAAGGCTGGGGTACAGAGTAAATGGTTCAATCAGGACAGTATATTTAATGCAGTTATTTGGAAATACGCCATTGCAGTTTTCCACTGTTTGTCATGGAAAAATCCTCAAAATGAAAATAAATAATAATAAAAAAATTCGTACGTTCGTCTGCGTTGTTATATTATTTTTTTCCATGACTAACAACGGAATTCTTGTGCTGTCTGATATTTGTGTGTTGAACATTGTTTGTCCGTGCGGTCGTCTTTGTGTTGTCCATAATACTTGTTTGATTTCATCATTGGTTCTGTTTTTGTCGACATCAGCCGATTCAGTCTTGTTTTCTGTGAATTTTTTTTATTTTTCATTTTAACAATTTTTCAATGACAAACAGTGCAAAACTTCAATGGCGTATGCCCAAAAAAAAAAACTGCATAAAATCAAAATTCCTAATTACACGAATCATTTAAAGAACAGGACTGAATACACTCATGAAATATCATTGACGCAATGGGGTCTTTACCACAACGCCGAAATACCACAACGCCGAACGTACAATAACGCCGAATACCATAACGCCGAATGCCAAATTGACCGCAACGCCGACAGCTAGAAAACTGCTTTGTACCACAACGCCTAAATACAGTAACGCCGAAAAATGTTACTGCGGGGAGGGGGGGGGGGGCCACAGGAGCAAAATGAAAAACAACTGAATGAATGTGTGTGTGTTTCTTAAATGTATCTTAACGCCGAAATACTACAACCTAACCTTACCTAGGCTAGCCTAACCTAACCTAACCTAACCTTACCTAACCAAACTTTTGTGGCAGTCCTGCAATGACATTTTTCGGCGTTAATGTATTTCGGCGTTGTGGTAATTCGGCGTTGTGGTACACAGCAATTTTCTAGCTGTCGGCGTTGTTGTCACTTTAGCATTCGGCGTTATGGTTTTCGGCGTTGTGCTATTTCGGCGTTGTGGTGCGTCCCCGACGAGATGCCTCCTAACCCTGTGGCACTTCGGTTGTTGGACTCTGCCGTGCGTGCGACGGAGACATGTACTGCGTGGCACTGTCGGTCCATTCCCGCACCGCCACGTGGACCAGGAGCCCGCTGGACAGAGTCCACTCGTGTCCACAGCCTCCACGGCACGCGCTGGCGTGGACCGGCACCAGAGACGCCCTGGAGGAGGGACCCAGCTGCCTGCAGAACGACATGCGCTCCGGCGAGCTGAAGGGCAGCGAGGACTGCCTGTACTTGAACGTCGCCACGCCTCAGGTGAGTGGCCGCCGAGTGTCCTTGAGCGAGTCGTCGACCCCGCGGCGTCACTGACTGCCGCGGGAAGAAACTGCGGGAGACGCACCTCCACGTGACACGAAGGACCTGCCTCGTCAGGGGCGTATCTGTGCCAGCGAGGCGGGATGATAAGTGCGACGCTCGCTGGTGCTTCTAGCGCGGTGTCTCCTCTGGACTGGCGCGCAGTCTTCTCGTCGTCACAGGATAACTGTGAAATTTGAGCGGTGACCGTAACATCATATGGCCGATAAATGAAGATAAAGGTGTAATGCAATTCCCTTAAGTGCTTTCAAGAATCTGTACCGGTTGTTTTACGCCTAAAAATAACTCTGAAATCATGCGTTTCAGCTGTTGTAACTCTTCTAGAAATACAGTTTTAAATATTAATCCGAAATCAAAAGTACTTTTCGGCCCTCAGCGAACTCTTAAATGCTTTTACTAATCAGACACCACTCGGATATCTCGAGTAGTTTTGAAATCGCGTTGTTTTTCTTGAAGCTCTGCGCACCGTGTGTGTGCCCGGGTAGACGCGGGCCTTAACGTTTATGACTCGTGTAGCCAAAGGCATACTGCTAGAAATTACAGTAAATCGACTGACTATTTCAAACGAAGAACTCACTTGAAATAAACGAAGAGTTCATCGTTATTTCAAATAACTGAATCTACGTAGAACCCACACCGTTTTTTGACTTCCAAGTTGTATTTTTAGTTCTTAACAAAGGAAAACACAAACTTGCACAAAATAAGAGTGTTCTTGCCGTAGACTGTAATCGTTTTTGATAGTTTTGTTACTACACTAAACATATTCTTTTGGATTCATGTCCAAAGTAAGTGAACTCAGTGTCCGTAATTTACGAAAATAGCCTTAAATTTAGGAAGATACGTGGATAAAATTGTAACCAGCGTTCTCTGTAGATTGGAGGTGAAAACTTTTAACAGCGCACGCACTAACTCGGATTTACTTTGAGGAATACATGTTTGGCAAAGAGTCCATGTTCATGTATATGCATGGTCAGCATGTCACACGTGTTATGCATACCTAGCTAATTATTTAAAAATATTTCTTGTTAAAGTGTGACATTCATGTGTAGGCTACCCTTGGTAATTTTGAAGATAACATTTGCGAGAAAACCGGTAATTCTCACAACCTACAGTCTTCTGCCAAATAAGCTGGCGGGAGAGGTTTGGTGCAAAAAGTGAAGAGTTCAGTTTTACAAACATAGATGCGCCATTTCAACGTGATTTGAGGTAAAGGAATTGTGGTTTCACCGTGTGGTGTCCCTCTAGTTTAGGTCCTGCACATTGGTTTCGATATTATTTGGAAAACATTTTGTAGTTCAAGATGACATTTTGTGATATTTAGATAGTTTCAAAACTCCTCTCTTGCTGATTATAGATTAAATGCGTTTTTATATACGTATGTTTTTATACATATTCAAAAGTACAATAGTTAAGCGGGCCAAATGACCCTAATATTGCAGATATGTAGCCTGAATAAATAAATTAAATAAAATGTGTTTTTTTATGCGTATAACATTTCATTCAATTCATCCGTCCATAGCCTTATAAATTATGCTACATAACTGGAATTCAAGCTTAGCATTAAGTGAATAAGCTAATGTCAAACTAGTAGATTCAACTTTTATCGACAATGTTTAAAAATTTTAGAGTAAAATATATGCTTGTTTTGGTAAATGTCGACTGTATACACAATTAGCGTAGCTACCATACGTTGTGTCAAAATTTCCAAACTTCGTTTCGATGTGAGGTAAACGTACAATATTTCGACCCCTATTCAAAAAAAATTATCATCTTGAGGTGTTTTTTTGTTGCTCATTTTCCACATAATGTTTTGTAGCAATTGTCCAGGAAAAAGTCTGAAAACTGGAATGCACTCGTTGTCTTGTAATGACCACGGCCCAACAAGGGTGGGACCCGTGGACACATGGGTCCAGGGTGCGAGCCTGGAGGGGCCATGTTTATTTTTTAATGTTTAACTATAATTTTTTTACAAACTAAAAAAAAAAAAATATTTTTTTACCCAATGAATTTTTAGAAGATTTTACACACCTACAGCTAATTTTATTTTTCTGTAACAATTTTCATTTTAATCTTAGTGTGGGAAATAAATATAAAAACATGCTGTGGTTATTTTAAAGTAAAATAATTTTATAAACAAAGTTTAGTTTGTACTTATAAAATAGTAACCATAATTATACCCTGTATTTTCAGGTTAAATAACATTCTAAAAAGAGTGTGGGTAAGAAATAACCATGGAATAATATAGCACGTGAATGTAAAATTTTTGGGGATTGGGGGGGGGGGATGATAACCCGTCTCCGATCCTGGGTCCAGGGCCCGTAATCGAATGTGAGAGCCATGTCACAATAACTAGAGACCGGAAAAATTCGCGAATTCATTTCGTGATAGGCTAAAATACAAATAGTTATACCTCAGTGCTGCCTCTGCTATTGACTCACAACTCACCTGGATGACTCTGGGCCAATGAGAAACGCCCGGCCAAAGCTGTATCGAATCACAGGCTGCTACTTTGGGACGTCTCGCAAGACAGCAGCCAATGAGTGGGTGACATTTGACCGAGTGTACGTAGAACTACGGAGTTCATCCTACAGGTCATTGAACCCGCGAAAATTTCCGGTCCCTAGTAATGACATACAATATTTTTAAGCAGCAGTTTGCTAGTAACACAGAGTAACTGTAAACTGTTCCAACTGTGTGCGTTGTGCTGGACTGTCACTGTGAGATGACTTGTGCGGCCTCCGCCGACTGGAACACGTGTGTTGCCCGCAGTTGCCCGAGACCTCGCCCAAGCCCGTCATGGTGTTCATCCACGGCGGCAAGTTCAAGGGCGGCTCGGGATCCATGGACACCTTCGGCCCCGACTTCCTGGTGGCCCAAGATGTCGTCTATGTCTCCGTCAACTACCGCATCGGAGCTTTCGGTAACTCGAGCGATGATTGCAATGTCGTGTTACTTCCGAGCACAAATATATTTGGCACGTTTATAGATTTATTTGGCCTTTGGAGAGCATGATTGGAAAATATATTGCAATACATTGCATCAAGTTAAAAAAATAAGCGTGTTTAAGTTCCAGTCATTAAATTATAGATCTTTCAAAATACGGCACACTCAGCAGCTACATTTAACTTCTATTGTAACTAACAGCACCACTGAGCAATATTACCAGAGAGATAAGAAAAGTCTTTTTAAGTAATAAGACTAGTATATTAAATTTTTAACACAAAATATATTTATTTTATAATAATCTTCCGTAAAGACCATTTACTAATACAAAAAAAGACATTAAACAGTACTGCACACAATAAAGATTACAAGGTGTACATGCTATTCATTTAAAGATGTTTACGTTTGAAGTTAATCATCCATAAAACGTAAATTTTTATCTTTTATCTTTATTTTATCTTTACTCTACAGCATTGCTACAGTGTGACATTCATGTGCAGACTACCCTCGGTGTCATTTTGAAGACAAATTACAGTATCACTACAACGACATTAATATTTTCAGTCAGATTTTTTCTGTGCACGACTTGATGTAAGCTTTTGGACATACGCCATTGCTAAGCACTTTTTCTGTAGAAGAAAACTAAAAAAATATGCAAAAGACAAAAACACAAATTAAGCAAAAAATTGCTGTTGTCATCAGGATATAAACACCACATAATATTCCATAACAGGAATATGGTCAACAAACCAAGAGAAACAAAGAAAAATGGACTAAGATGACGAAAAAACTCCCATTTGTTGACCATATTCCTGTTATGGAATATTATGTGGTGTTTATATCCTGTTTACAACAGCAATTTTTTGCTTAATTTGTGTTTTTGTCTTTTGGGTATTTTTTAGTTTTCTTCTACAGAAAAAGTGCTTAGCAATGGCGTATGTCCAAAAGCTTACATCAAGTCGTGCGCTCCCATTGCACAAATCTTTCAAAGATAATATTTTTCTGTGCACGTTATGCAGAATATCCCACGTTTTGTGATGAATAAAATATTTCCAAGTTGTTCAACTGAACATTTTTGTTGTGGCAGGTTTCCTGTACCTGGAAGGTGCTGACGTCACAGGAAACAATGGGTTCAGGGACCAGGTGATGGCCTTGAAGTGGGTGAGGGACAACATCGCTCAGTTCGGGGGAGACCCTAGCAATGTGACTATCTTCGGGCAGAGTGCAGGAGCCGCTAGTGTTCATTTCTTAATGTTGTCGCCACTTGCCAAAGGTAAGACTTTGAAGACAGTCGAACTGCATTGTTGTACTGTCATACGATTCATTTGCCTGGTGTGATATTTTGTGCGACTCCTAAAAAACACTTATAAAGATATTATTGAAAATATTTTCAGTAAATTAATGGAAGTGTATCTGAGAAACCTTTGTGGTGACTGATGCAAACAAATTTATAAGGAGAGAAATTTTTTATATGGTTTTGCGCCATTTTTATGATTGCCTGTGAGTTACTACAGGGGTGAACACAATCTCGCACTGAAACCCTCGTTTCTTAACTACTGAGTGAACATTTTCATTCAAAATCTCAAGTCTCTAAGAAAGTGGCATCAATTGAGCTCGCACATTGACCTGTTTCTTAACATCTGGCTTGTGTGCGTGGGAGATACGTCCCCCCCCCCCCCCCCCATATTTTCAAGTACATCCGGTAGTTTTATTTATACTATTTTTATGTTTATAAAATACAAGTATTCACAGTGATGACATATAGCAGTAGATCCGGTGTCAAATAAAAATTACATACAAAGCATAGTTTGAAAATAAACAGACATTTTATACTTAAGTCGATGTAGGTACTAGTATTTAAATAAATAAATAAATTTCTTTTATGTCCCCCCCCCCAGACTTTATGTGCCAGAGACGCCCGTGAGTCTGGTCCTAAAGTATTTTTGAAACTGAAAAAGTTGACCTCCTGTCCTAGCTGTTGGCAACGAAGACTTACAGAAACAGACAACAGAGCAATAATGTTCGCAGGCTTTCACGGCCATTTTCTGAAGTAGCTTGGTTTCTGGGTTGTAGCCGTGTCCTCGGCGAATATTTTTAACCGACGTTTCGGTCGACATTGCAGTCGCCATCATCAAGAAGCAGTTACCTATCTAACCTAACCTAACCTATTATCTTTGAAAGATTTGTACAATGGGAGTGCATCACTTGATGTAAGCTTTTGGACATACGCCATTGCTAAGCACACGTTTGTCTGTAGAAGAAGACAAAAGACAAAAACACAACTTAAGCAAAAAATGGCTGTTGTCAACAGGATATAAACACCACATAATATTCCATAACAGGAATATGGTCACCAAACAAAGAAAAACAAAGAAAAATGGACTAAGAGAACGAAAAAACTCCACACAAATGATGTCTTTTGAGTTTTTTTTTGTAGTTTGCTTCTACAGACATACATATGCTTAGCAATGGCGTATGTCCAAATGCTTACATAGAGTCACTACACTTAGAACTGTATCCGCCAAGGACACGGCTACAACCCAGAAGCCAAGCTACTTCGGACTACAGAGTGTCGAGGATATGCGGAGTGGACTAGGGGCAATGATCTGCGCAGGACTGTTCCACCAGGCCATCTCGCAGAGCGGCACGGTGTTCATCGGCGCAGCGAACCTGGCGGTGGACGAGGCAACCAGGAGGACGCGCAGCGTTGCCAAGTTGCTGGGCTGCTCCTACGAGGACGCCGGCGACATAGCGGACTTCCTGAGGAGACTTCCCTCCGATACGTTCATCAGCAGCAGAGACAAGAGTCGCGCGGGGGACGTAAGGCAAACTCTAAGAGCTATACGAACATGTGAGGTCAACACGTATGCTTAATCGGTAGTGGAAAACTAAATTTAGTTGAGTAATTTATAACATTTGTTGATGTTGAAAGAGGATGTAAACATGTGCGCTGAAACACAGTGACATTTTTTATCTTCGCTAAATATATCAACCAATTTAAAAAAATTCCATTAGAGCTGCAAATGACAGCATTTTTGACGTGACAACGTCTAATAAATCGATGAACGCCAGCTGCACGAACGAAAAAGTGTCCCGTTACTCACATTGTTCCGTTACGCTGTGTCCCGTTATGCTCTTTGCACGATTGAGCCGCATCTATCTCTCTTCCACTCGACTGTTTATAAAGTGAAGTGCAAAGTTAATGTGGTTTTCATTGCTTATTACAACAACAATTTCGGCAATAAAGGTTAATTATTCTTGCATTTTAAAAATCTGATTACTAGTATAATTTCAAGTATCTATTCTTTTATTATTAAAATAAAAATGATTCAATTTTATTCATAAAGTATGCAATAATTTCATCAATGTTTAGTTATGACGTCACGTTAAACTATCGTCCGTAACCGACTTTACAACCATTTTATTTTGTATACTGGGTGATCACTTCCTATCGTCTCTTTAAGTTATGAAGGAGATACTATGATAATATTTTATTTTCTTATACTATTTAGTAAAATTTCCTCATCTATTTTCCTTCCTTAAACCACTGTCTTTCATTTTAAACAATAAATCTCTGCACTTCTCTAGATGTCAGTCCTTTAATATTAAGCTTACACTCATCTGCCGGGCAGAGTTGTGTTCTCCATATTCTTCACACCAAGACGCCATTTGTAGAATTCTCTTTTCTGTTTCTGAATGCAACGTTTCCGATTTGCCTTCACGCTAACATTCTGATTTCATTACTGCTAATATTTTTCTTATTCGTTTTATTTCAAACATATTTGGCTGCTAAATAAATGAATTCCAGTTCCTTGAAGTATTAAATTTGTGCTATATCAAAACTGTATGTTATTTTAAGCTTATATGACTTACTGACATAAAAAAAACGCATCGGTATCAGCTGAGACTGTGCCTAGCTGCATAAAATTACATAGCTTAAAATGAGAGAGACGGATACTATACAGTATGTCGCAGATATCAACGTAAAGCAGCGAACCGTCTATAGCAAATTAATCAAGGTTCTGAATAAAATATCAAAACTATTATAAAGAAAAGAATCCTTCATAGCAACGACTATGCATATTGTCTAATGTCAATAATTCTCTCAGTTTAAGTATTTTGTCCTCTAAAACCGTTTGCCTGAAATAATTTTTGACACAACAAACCATTGCTACAAAGGCTGGGAAAAACTTGGGTTAAAGGACAAAAAATTCGTGACTCTATTATTAGGCACACTATAAAATCTGTTATAGTTTATTATAATTATTATAAATATTGTCTGAAACGGGTTTTAAAATGATTTTTGATGAGACGAACCATTACTACAAGAGGTGGAAAAAAATCTTAACTTCCGTACCATGTACACTATCAAATCCGTTCTCATTCAACTTTATTAATATTATAAAGACAAAAGTTTGTCTATTATAAATTTTGTAAAGAGCAACCGTTACTGCAAGAGAATAAATAACAAGCTTTGAAGGAAAAACATTTATTAGGTAACTTATTAAATCCGTTCCAATCTATTTTAAAAATATCTCTAGATTTACTAAAATTATTGGATGAAACAATTTTTGAATAGTTCAACCATTTTGCAAAGGGTTTACAAAACAAGTGGTTGAAATAAAAAAAATAAAACTTTATTTCTACGTACACTTATCACATTCATTCAAACTTATTGTAAGCATTTTAAATATTATCTTAAACATTTGATACAAAACAAATTTTTGTACGACTAATTATTAGTACAACGGATGAAAAAAAAATTTAATGGTAAACAAATTATAAATATCTTAGTAGGCATAGTATAAATTGAGTTCTGAGTTATTCAATGCTGGAAGCATTGAATTAGAAATTTTCAATACATTTTCGCTGCATGGAATGTGAGGAAATTTTTAATAGGTCATAATATGTTATGCTACGTATATTAAGTTCTCAAAATATTCTAGAAGTTTTTAGTATTTCCGAGCAGTTTCCAGAAGGAAACGTTACTTCGAAATATACCAGCGTCCGTAAGGCTGTGTCGGAAGGGATTTGTTAAAGCATGAAGACATGTAGCTTGTGCTCTGTTATTGAATCATGGAGACATGTAGCTTGTGCTCTGTTATTGAATCATGGAGACATGTAGCTTGTGCTCTGTTCCCCACCAGAAGCTGCATCAGGAACTGAGCGAGGCCTTCTACCCCAGCTACGAGACCGGCCCAGCGGCCTTCCTGCCGGACACCCCCAGGAACCTCCTGGAGAGCGGACGGTTCGCGAAGGTCCCGTACATAATCGGCATCACATCGTCTGAGAAGATTGGCATGGTGCTAATGCGTAAGGTCCTCGCAGTCTTGATAAGCTTTAGTTAGCGACCGGGAAAAAATTCGCAGATTCCTTTCTGGATACAGAGAAAAAAAATACTGTACTTTTACTAAAGATTCCTTTGAAAACCAGTTGCCAAGAAATAGTTTGTAATATTACATATATATACACACATATATGACGTTGATAAACTTAGACGACACCGTTGACCGATCACCGTGAAATTTGGCACTTCTTGAGTGTTTTTTTTCCTGGAAGGGGGTGTTTTCCGACTGGCTGCATATGTGGGCCAATTACAGACTTAGTTTTTTATGGTTGGCCTGTTGGTTCGGGCAATTGGAGTTGGGCTTCTGTGATTCACTGGGAGTGCTGGCCAATAAGTGGCCTCTTCTCTTCTTGTTGGCTTGGCCAAACACAGCTAAGCCAATCGGGAAACCATCCTCTCTAAAGGGAAGTTATGAAAAGGAAGGATAACTTGCAATAACCTCAGTAGGTAACTTTTCCCTGATGATGGAGACTGCAACGTCAAACGAAACATCGGTGATGTATTCGCCTTGAAAGCGGCTACAACCCTGAAGCGAAGCAATTCTAGACAATGGCCGCGTAAGCCTGTGATCTTTACTAATAGCAGTATGATCTAATATCGACCTCTAAAAGATCGCCACGCAAGATCGTTTCTCCACCGTTGTGCTGCCTCCCGAAGTATTTTATTTTTCTTTAGCTCTATCCACCTTTAATGCTGAACTTGACATGACAAGATACGGGCCACCCTACGTGATTTTGGCCACTTAATACGCACCCACGTCGCTTCCAAAATTCATTTTCACTGGCAATGTCTCCAAGCTTCTAAACTCACTGCTATTGTTCAAGGAAGATCGGTATGGCGTTGTATTGTCTTCGGTCCCATGTGCATTGAGTTGACTTTTTAGATTTTCTGAAATTGTTTTCTGACAGAACATGTTCTTGTTCCAATCCATCTAGTATTAAAATTCAATCTGAAACAAAAGAGAAAATTTTTTTTTAGAAAATGTGGACACACCGAAAAAACAGTTAATTGGTGAATAGTTTGTAATTGGTTCGTATATAAGTGAATACATATATAGTCTGTTACCAATTTTATGAAGTTGTATTCCCTGACCCCAAATATGTATTCTTAGACATCAAGACTGTGGTACTAAGTGATTTATAAGCCAAGATATTGATACTATACCTATATTTCAATTTGGCCGCTATAAAATCTAAATCGCTGACAAAGAAGTTAGTTAATATTAAAAATTGGAAGCTAAGTACCCTGAAAAATTTGGTGCTTTTTTTGTCCCGGTGTGTCCACATTTTCATGATAAGCTGCCTTACTATAAAATTATATGGCGGAGAAATGTAGATAAAGTTGTATAACAAGTCCTTTGAGTGCTTTCAATAACCTGAACTGGGTGTTTCATGCATACAAATTATTCTGAATATACACATATCAGTAAGTTTCACTTTAAATAAATACAATTCAATAATTAAATAGGGAAACAGAACTACTATCCGCCCTCCGCATATTATTAAATGCTCTTAAAGAAGTACACAATTCTGATATCTTGAGCATATTTCTTATCGCGTGGTTATTCCCTGAAGTTATGCACACCGTGTGTGTGCCCAGGTGGGCGGGAACCTTAGGGATATTGAGTGTTATACATATGTATGATAAACACTTAGTACAGACAATTTTTTAAATAAAAATAGCTGTTTTTTTAAAACTCAATCCAATACCAAATTCTTTAGAATTCATCTTTTTAAAACTCAAAATTGCAGATGTGCACAAATATCCAAACCTTGTTTGCCTCAAATACTCGAAATGTGAACGAAATTTTTATACTGACAATATAATAGTTGCCAGAACAGAGGAGAGGAATCTCTCTCCTGCACCTTATATTGGCAGAAATCTCTAAATTCATTCAACTTCATGGTTATTGATCTGGCTGCTTCAGTTTCATCCTTAGAACCGCATACCTCCCTGGAAATAAATGAACATTTTAAATATCTGCTAACTGTAGATTTAGTTAAGGACCACTGAATCGTGGCAACAAAATAAACATATGGTTAATACTCATTGACTATTTGACCTGAGTTGCATACAGATTGTGTTCCATAAGAAATGCGACCAAATTCATAAGAAATCATTTATTGAAAATATTCGTAAAATTAGTCGAAAATTTTTGAAATAGCACCCTTCTGCATCAATAAATTTCTGGAAGCGATATTTCCAGGCCTGGAAGGCATCCTGGATGGCCTTCCCGGAATGACCTTTAGATACGGTGTAACATAAGCCTGGACGTTTTCAAATGTGTTCCAATGTTTCCCTTTCAGGGGTTCTTTCAAGCGAGGAAACAAAAAAATAAAGTCTGGGGGGAGATGTCAGAACCGTTGGGAGGCTGGGCACCAATGGGGCATGGGTCCTGGCCAAGAAATCGTTGACAACGAAGGTGTTGTGGCTTGGTGCATTGTCGTGATTAAGTTTACATGCTTTCCTGATGTCGCTTTGGCAGCGCGTATTTTTATCACTTCCAGGTAGAAAGCTTAATGCCCAGTGGTTCCGGTAGGCGAGAATTGATGGTGGACAATGCCTCTCACGCCAAAGAAGACAATGAGCATTGGTTTTGATCCGGGACTTGCTCATGAGTGCCTTCTTCGGGCGGTTCGATGCTGGGGTGTGCCTCTCTGAACTCTGCCATTTTTTTCTCTGGCATATTCAAAAATCCATGACTCATCACAGGTGATAACTGAGTTTAAAAAAATTAGGATCAGTTTCAACACATTTCGAAGAGTTCTTGGAACCGGAGCACTTGTGTGTCCTTTTGTTCGTCGGTCAACATTTTTGGGACCAGTTTAGTGCATGCCTTATTCATGCTCAAATGTTCGGTTACAATGCGATAATCGGTTGTTTTCGTCATGTTTAGAGTTTGTGCTATCAATTGAAAGCTCAAGCATCGGT
Organism: Bacillus rossius redtenbacheri; assembly: GCF_032445375.1. Taxonomy (NCBI): domain Eukaryota; kingdom Metazoa; phylum Arthropoda; class Insecta; order Phasmatodea; family Bacillidae; genus Bacillus; species Bacillus rossius. The sequence goes on along the minus strand of NC_086330.1, from coordinate 4,782,738 downwards.
AAGAATCCAAACAATCATACACACGCATCACATTTTCGTCAGTTCAGGAGGTTGATGGACGACCACTGCGGGGTTCGTCGGTGATCTGCTCTCGGTCCTCCTAGAACGACTTGTGCCATCGGGAAACTTTTGATTTGGACAAGGAATCACTCCCAAAGGACTGCTATAGTAATGTAATTATTTCAGTGATGGACTTCCCAAGTTTAACACAAAATTTGTTAGTGTAACGTTGCTCCAAAAAAGATCCATCGTGCTGTGTTACATTAACTTAAAACGAGTTTCACGGGAATGCACATCCTGACTCAGGCAGTTTGGAGGTGGCTGATACCGGGCGTGTTTTGAAGTGGTGGCATTATTTATGGAAAGCATCCTGTATATATCTCCTAGGAAGCTCAAACAACCCACTGCACTCACTTTTTTTGCACATGTTACAGGCATGTCTTCCCCAAAGCGATCAGAAGTAGACTTCATGTCGATGGTCCCAATCGACCTCATCAACGAAATCACCGCAGAAAAAAGCAAGGAGGTCGCAGAACATCTTAAGGAATTCTACTTTGGCGACAAGCAACTGAATGACGACACAATTATGCAGTTAGTGAATGTAAGTAAAATGAGAGTCATTTTTATTAAGAAAGGGAAAATATCTCAGTGTTATCATACTTTACAACTAAAAATGTTAATATTGTTGCCAACGCTCTATGGCATTTTGAATGTCATTAACTATGCGGGGTTTTTGGCGAGATCAGGAGTCCTTCTTGACAGTAAGAGCACCGATATTTTATTCCGGTTTATATCTTCAGAGTTTTGTTGGCATGGATTGTATCCTGTTGGGAGACGCTGAAGGTACTGAAGGAAATAATCGATGGAAGTTTGGTTGCCTAATAAACCATGATGTGGACATAATAATATATACATCCCTCTCATTTAGCTGAGAAATGGCCTGTATCATCCATGAGTAGACACACTTGGTGTAGTAGCAACATTTTATCCTGTATGTATTTATTAATTTTGCTTTAATAATTCTCCCAGTTAATCTTAATTAATTTATGTTAAATTTACATTAATTATTGTGATTTAGATATTTTTACATACTGACCGCTAGATTAAATATATGTTTGGAAACTTTTAGTTAGTCTTCCAGTGTTGGTCATTTGTAATTCCTACAATTAGTTCTATCATAAAATAGGATAGCCACAATCATCTTTGTGGCTGTAATTTATACATCCTCCACCACTTGATAACAAGTTTAATAATACTGGGTGTTGGGATGCATTCCACGACCTCGCTAGATGAGCATGACGTGGTAGCGACAACTGTCACCGGGGATTCTCGGGCGAGACCGTGTTGGAGGGGAAGCTGTGGAAGATGTAACCTCAGTTGAGGGCTCCACTGATCTCCTAGTCAAGTGACGCCCCTGGCATCTGCCCGCAGATGGACTCCGACATGGACTTCGTGTTCCCCATGCACCGTGTGGTGCGGCAGAACGCGAGGTGGTCCCCGCAGCCTACTTACGCCTACATGTTCGACCACGCGGGCCCACCAGGGCCCGGCCCAATGGGCCCACCAGGGCCGGGCCCGATGGGCCCACCAGGCTCCGGCCCGATGGGCCCGCAAGGCTTTGACCCTATGGGCCCCCCTGCGATGCTCCCCCCTGACATTCTCAACAAGTACCCTGGTGAGTCTACACTTTCACCACAATAAATTGTCCTGTGGAATTTGTAATTCGCTGCAGTGGTCTGCATGCGATAGCATTTATGAATCATTACAAACAAATGGTTGTTCTCCTCTACAACATAGATCTTTTTTCCTGAGTAGATGTGAAATGTTTTACCATTTAAGGTTACCATTGTTGTTGGCATAATTTTCTACACATGGGTCAATTTTAGAGTTTCTCATTATCTCCATGCATCACTCCAGGGAAATGCTGGGATGTTTCGCTACCACACCCATTGTCGACATACTCTCTAATATTCCTGACAATATTATGTTATCCATCTCTAATAATTAATTTTCTGACGTGACGCAAGCCCAACTAAAAAAAGGGCCATAAAATACAAATTACGATGTTTAACATGATGTAAGGTTTAAAAAGATGAGCAACAAAAAAACTGGAGACTTACTTGAAGATGGGTTATCATTAACACCCTAAAAATTAGAACTTTGCGCTTAGTACCATTAAGATTCTGTCTTAACAGCTCAATTAAACACGAGTGGGGAAGTGAGGGATACACCGAAAAAAACCTACCTCTCCAACTGCAACATCCACCACATTCTCCATAATATGCACATTCCCCTTGGTGTAAGTGGTTTGACAAGTTCCCCACCACTGCCACTGCTGTCACGTTGGATGTCCTGTGAATGTCCTGCACAGGAGTGGGACATGGCGGAGAGTTGCGATACCTGTTCCATAGCGCTCGAAGACCGCCCTTCCCCCCAGGCTCCGTCGACGCTGCCCTGCGAGATAAGATGGTCAAGATGTGGACGGACTTCGCGAAAACCGGGTGAGTTCTCTTTCTGGTGCTGTTCTAAGAGTCACATAGCCGCAGCACTCTCAGCTCCATAGTTTGACCACCAGCGCTCTGGTCAACAACAGCCAAGGAGTAGCCAAACAGCGGTGGGCATTTCGCAATTGTGATTAGTGACATTTTTTTCTGTGACAGGGTATTATGGTGAAAAAATTATATTTTCGCAGATATTAAACCAACTGTTCAGAAAAGCGAATGTACAGACAAGATTGACAACGGTGACTTCGACTCTCTGAGTATTATGTAACATGGCTAATCATTTTAAACACTCCTTGCATGTAGTGTCCACACCATGTGTTTAACCTGATATGGTGTAGCAGCCCTCACCTGCCTCCCTCTCCCCAAATACATTTTTGCTGCCATGGTGACGTGAACGAGTGTATGCATGGACGAGTTGGCACACGAACTTGCAACAACTGTGTTGCACTGTTACAGCCACGATGTCATACAACACACAGTTCTACTACTTTAGAGAAGGAACCTGCAATATCAGTGTTTGGTTGTTATGCAGGTGCTGGAGTTTTAGCTAAATTTTTAGACATTAATACTCTAGCCACCTCAACATTTCATATTTCTACCTGGAAGGTTCTCTTTTCAGCTGCTAGAGTGCACCAAGAGAAACATTCTTTTCACAGACGAGAGAGCCAAACGCCTGATCGTGCATCTTCGGTTTTTTTGGTTCATTGTAAATAAATATGGTGGTGTTGATAAAAGGATACTAATGGTAAATTAGGTTAGGTTATATACATTATAAATACTTTAAAACATTGTGGACGGTTGATTTGGTTAGGATAGCTACATTAAAGATACGGAAAAATCATGAACTTCGGGGAACTTCGGGTTTTGGCTCTCTCGTCTGTGAAAAGAAGGCTTCCCAGTGCACCAATGCCATAATTGTTTATGTTTAACCCGACAGAGCACACTAAAATCAAACACCAGAGCATGAGCTATCGTAGCATCCACCATCTTGTCGGCCATCTTGACCACTGAAAATTTGTCTTCATCAACCAAAAATTGTAGAAACATTTCCAAAACTTATTGAAATATTTACCTGTTAATATATTGATTGAATTCATTAATGTATGTCCTTGGTTCATGACTTAGTCGGATAAATAATTAATTTTTAGCTTTAAAAATATTTATCAAAAAATTATTTATCTGAATATGATGAAAAGTCACCAAAGCAGATTAAAAGTCTGCCTACCAGCCACCTACCATTGGATAGAGACCGGAAAAATTCGCGAATTAGTTTCGCGAAAGGCTAAAATACAAATAGTTATACCTCAGTGCTGCCTCTGCCATTGGCTAAAAGCTCACCTGGATTACTCTGGGCCAATGAGAAACGCCCGACCAAAGCTTTATCGAATCACAGGCTGCTACGTTGGGACGTCTTACAAGACAGCAGCGAGTGGGTGGCATTTGACCGAGTGTACGTAGAGCTATGGAGTTCATCCTGCAGGTCATTGAACCCGCGAATTTTTCCTGTCGCTACCGCTGGACACACCGGAGTCACGGACTCTTGTCTGTCGCAGCTGTCCGACGAGCGACGCGCTGAACGTCACGTGGCTGCCGGCGACACAAGACAAGGAGCGCTACCTGAGGATAGACGGGGGCTTCACCATGGAGAGCGACATGTTCAAGAGGAGGATGGACTTCTGGGACGACTTGTACGACCAGTTCCTGCCGCGGAGGGACTAGCGGGCGCTCCGCTGCCGACTGGGCGCTCGGCTTTAAACCCACGAGTGCGCGGTGTTTCATGTCTCAGACAGAAATGTTGTAAACTCACGAGCGAATGGCCTTTAACGTCTCAGGCAGAAATGTTGACAAAGACTGTTTTGAAATTATTGTCCATTTAAATCACTTTTACACATAACGATGTTATAAAAAAATCTAAAACACAAACTGTGGGTTTGTTTATAAGTGCATAAAGTGTATATTATATTAAAAATTTGTCACTTGGTAGTCAATATTTCCATGTGAATTCTCTGAGTTTTTTTGAGATTTGTGTGTGTATTATGTATAAACACCACTTACCTAAACATGTGGGGTATTCAATGCAAGAGTGGTCTTCATGCCACCATGTTACCGACTCTGTGCTTGTAGTGCCAAGTGAGTCACAGAGAAGGTTGCACCGAACTTCTTGGGTTGCACAGAGCAGAGAAGGTACAGAACTGTCCTTTCACTGGAACAGAACCATCGATCGCAACTTGCCCCTCAAGCCCGATGCCTCAGCGGCAGTTCATCGGAAGATGCTTAGCAGAGATGCAGCAGTGTCGACTTTGGCAAAACAAATGCCATTTCTGTTCCTGAAATGCACCCTTGGGCATAGGCCACACACACTGATTTGACGACAATTCTTTCGTTTGTACAGTCAACAGCAGCCCTAAGTAATGTTGTACACTAAATCTAACCTTTTACTGAAGAGGATAATAGTGAATTGTTTTAAAACTAATCAGCTTAATCATCTATGGTTGTTTAATTCTGAATTCACATTTTGTTGAAAATAAACACACACACACATACATATATATATATATATAATTTCACTCTATATGCAGCTTGAAGAACAACAATTTTTTTTGGTTGTATTAGTTATTTTTGAGTTTATTAACACTATCTTTCACCGACAACTTTATCTGTCTAGAATTCTTGTTTTACTTACAGTATATGTATTTATAAACTAGCAAGTAGCAAAATCTAAAAATATATATATATAATTTATTTAAAATCAAATTTCAAAAATTAAAATAAAAAATTCATTTTCTATTTTTTGTGTTTGTAACAATTTTACTCAATTGCAAAAATTATATCCCCTTTTCAACTCATTTGAGCATTTATTAAAAAAAAACTGTTAATTGTGTTGGTTGTGTTTTACGCTACTTTAAAGAAGTTTTGAGTGAATACTAAAATCTCACATCGTTTTACCGTAAAAATTTTGAAACACTTTTTAAGGGTTGAGTTTGAGAAAAATCCTTCCTTGGTGGTAGCCTACATTATAAAATGAATGTTTCCCACAAATTTCATGTTTAAAGGACAATTGGTTGAGGCTGAACATTGATATATAACTTTTTTCAGTGTAGGCCTACATATATATAACATACCGCATTTTGTTATTATTTTGTTATTATTTTGTTATTCATGTTATTCATGCTGTTTTTTTTTACCTCCTTGTTGATTAACTTCGGAGACATAATTTATTATTATCAGTCCAAACCTTCCCCCTTTTTTCACAAATTTATATGTTGGTTTTCTAAAAATTTCTTTGGTGGTTGTAGTATATAAAAAGAGCTCGGGGACTGGTTCCTGGTTGTGGATTGTGGATGGGGTCAATGACCGAACGCCCTGACATCTCGGCGGCCATATTGTATGATCTTGACTTTGACCTTGACCTTCAAAATTTGCCATAATTACTCAAAATTTGCAAAAATTTGCCAAAATTCGTTTAGATTTTCAGTTTTCAGAAAACAAATTCCACCATATCCCTACAAATATTATAAATGCGAATGCGAGTTTGTTTGTTTGTTTGTTACGCTTTTACACGGAAACTATTCAACCGATCATTATGAAATTGTGCGCATATTTTCAAGGGCACAGTAAAGGCCATAGGACACATTTTATAAAAAAAAATATTTTTTCCGAAGGGCAAAAATCTGATATTGGTATGTATTTTCAACCGACTGAGAGTTTGAGTAATTGGAATGAAATTTAACGCCATATGGGTTTCAATAAGTAAATTAAATAATTCGCCAATTTAATACTGTAATACCGGTGGTCAATTCACTATTCAATTTTATTTTTTTGTCACCGCCAAGCAATACCTAAATTTTTTTAATTTTTGAGCTTAGGTGTCTGTTTATTTTCTTCGGTGATGGTTGTTTGGACGTTGATGCTGAAGGGATTTTTTTTAAGAGAATGTTGTAATTTAGTAGAAAATGATGTGGATCTTATTATTCAAGTTTTCCCGGACTCGCAACAAAATTTGAATAGTGATCAGTAATTGTGCGTAAGAGCAATATTGGCGCCAAAAAATTATATCGTTAATAAAATCAACACTTACATTTTAAAAGAGGTGCAAGGGGAAATGAAGGAGTATTTGACAATATATTCAATCATGGATACAGAACAAAGCACTTCATATCCTGAGGAGTTTTTTAATTCACTTGAATTTTCGGATGTACCCTCACATAAACTTCAAATGAAACTAAATGTACAAGTTATGCTTATGCGAAATCTAAATGCTCCTAGACTATGTAATGGAACGAGGTTTCGGATGACACAATTGGGGCAAATAAACTTGGCATCACTATTTCAACAGTTGTCGGTAAAGGGGAAAGTGTTATCATACCTCGAATTTCAATTATCCCCACTGATCTACCGTTACAATTAAAAAGATTTCAGTTTCCCTTCAGGCTTAGTTTTGTTGTTACCATCAACAAAGCGTAAGGGCTAACATTGCAGGTAGCAAGGGTGCATTTGAAAAGCAATGGTTTTATATGTAGCCTTTTCGCGTGTGTCCAATGCCCGAAATCTACACATATTTGCATCGGACAGAAAAACATATAACATAGTATAAAGGAGCATCCTAGAGTAATACTCTGATTTAAGCTATTCTAAAGAAAAATGAATTTATTATACGTTAATATTTTGAACTTTATAAAATATTAGTATTTAAAATTATTTATATATTGTTATAGTGAAACCTATTTCAATAAAGCATGTTTTCAGTTTTTTAAGCCCAAATTTATGTTAGAATTTTTAAATACTGATGATCCCAGTCACGCAATAAAAAGAAAACAGTTACCACATTATTTTATTTTCTTTGCAATGATCTTTGATACTTATTGAAGGACATCAGCGCGAGCGAAGCCGCGGGTCAAAGCTAGTATTCTAAATAAATCCCAAAATACAAAATTTCCCTAATTTAAGGGAAAAAAAGCCTATTTTTAGGGAAAATTTCCTATTTTTTCCCCTAAAAATTAAAAAATTCTAAATTTGGAATGCCTCAAAAGACTCGACTTTGAAAGAACCAAAATTCCTAAAAACGGCTTAAGAGTACTAAAAGCAAGCCGCCCTAAAACGCCTAGGTCATAACCTTGACCTTAACCATAAACTTGAAAATCTTTAATTTTTTACCAAAAAATTTCCCCAAAAATATAAAAAAAAATTTTACTTCAAGCATTGCACTTTTCATTATGCCCGCCATCTTGGATTCTAAAATGTTACACTTTACCTTATGCCCACGATCTTGAAAAGGAAATCAGCATTTTTTGATAGGAAATTGGGAAAATTGTAAAAATAATAAAAAATTTAATTAATAAAATTTTAATTTAATAATTCTGACATTATGAAAAACGGACGCAATCTTGAAATTTCGTAATTACTATCCGATTTTAATGGGAAAAATTTTAAATTTAATATAATAATTCCATTGATTAAATTTTAATAAAAAAAATACGTCGACTATCGAATTATTCGATTTGCAGACCGTAAGAAAAAAGTGGAAAGGACTGGAAAAAAAATTTAAGCCCGGCTTTGGACTTGATTATCGATAAGTAAATTTACTAAAATACAGCCCATCTTATTAAAATCCAGTAAACAGTTAATACTATAATGTTGCCTTTGTCTTTGTGAACTTTGGTTCGCGCCATCCACCACAGATGGCAGCACCTGAGTTGCTACACATTTCCGTTCCCTCACTTCCGCCGCATTCACGAAATTATTAGAGACCTGAAAAATTCGCGGATTCATTTCGTGAAATGCTACAATTCAAATAATTATACCTTAGTGCTACTCCTGCCATTGGTTCACTGTTAATCTGCAGAACCGACGGCCAATTAGAGACCCTCACTCGTAGAAGTGTCGAATCACAGGCTGCCCAGTCGAGACGACTCACAAGTCAGCAGTCAATGAACAGTTGGCATTTGCCCGAGTGTGTAGAGCATAGTGGAGTCTATCCTGGAGGTCATTGAACCCGCGAATTTTTTCGGTCTCTAGAAATGACTTCCACCAAATGCCGTTTACAGACAACTAAGATGTCACAAAATATATACCGTAAGGTGCATGCGCGAAATTGCAAGGATAAAATTTTTTTTAAAAGTTCAAAATTTCTGAACAAATGTATCTTAGGATTTCATAAATGTATATTAATATAATGCATTGAAACCTCGTGTAACTTAATATTGCAGGTTCAGTACCGATCGAAGAAAAAAAAATACCGATTTTAAAAAAAAAGTATATGAACAGCGGAAAAAAAATCTGTTTAAGTACTCTGCATCTAAAACAGGCACTCAAGAAACATAAATATATAAAAAATATTGTACACATGTTTTTAAACTAAAACCTTTATGAAATCAAAGGTTTCTTACAAAATGGTTACAATGCCGTTTAATAATGCTTATAATATAGCTTAATTCACGCTATTATACTTTGTCATATATCACGAGTGAATCGTCTCTTTTCTTTTATCAAAAATATGATGCATTTACTTTCTTATTTTAGTTAAATATAGAATATTTATTTCTCTAGGAAGTTCATAAAAGACGTGTAAAGTTTGGATTTTAAATATTTGGATTAAGTGTTAACTTTCTCAACAAACGACAAGTAAACAATCTCGAGTAGCAAGATTCTTCAGTGAGGAGGAGATGCACCCCTCCAACTGTCGGTACGGGGGCATACCAGAGCATGTTACATAACTATCGTGCATTGTTGCCAAATTCCTTATTGATAGGGGCATGCAAATATCGCGAAAGGATTCCGAGACTAGCGGAAAGTTAAAACACTGTAGCATCATCTGTGTTTCTTAATTGGGTGAGTTTCTTTCAGGTCAATGTAGATTTTTACAAAACCAATCACCGTGAGTCAGTGCGGAAGCAAACAAGTCCTGATTGGCTTAAGGCATTGACTTATCTCGCAGACGGCCGCCAGTCACAAGGAGGAAACCACTGGTACGGGTATACTTTGTTGCAGTCTAATAGGCGCTCAGATTTATTCGCGAAAAATGCCTGCCCCTACTTATCTAAAACAACCAGCCAATCCTTTGTTTTCCTGTACGAAGATTTTCATTAAATACTTTAATTATAGTCTGACAAAGACGAATCTGCGTAACATGACGATATCTTTATTTAGGGTACATATGGTTCAATAATAGTACAAATGCCATAATAATCGCCCGCCTAAACAACCTGAATTCGTCGAGCGGCTCGAGGTTGCCGGGACATACCATAGTTTCGTGCAGCAGGACGGGATAATAGTAGCACCATCCGCCTATCTGCGAGCTGACCTCGGGAAAAAAATAACAGATATAACAGCTCTGATTAGACTCCACCCAGCCTCACATTCGCCCGAAGAGGCGCTAACAAGATAAGATAACATGGCGGTAATTCGGATCGTTTCTTGCGTATACTCACACGTAAACTAGTGCTCCAGAAACACGCCTGTGCCACGGCAAGTATATACGACAACCAGAAATGTTATGAAACAACCTGTTGCATCGAGCCACCCGCCCACTGAGACGCCTCTTCAGAACGTCATTTAGTTACTGCCATATTATGGTACGGCACTTTCGGAACAATCGTGTTATTTTTTTATATTTACTCTACAGTACTTCAAATTGAACTAATGCCACCAGATTCCTGGTTGAAGGCCCTGCCTACCGGGGCACACAAAAGGTGTGCAGAGCTTCAGACGATGAAACCATGGTGTTTAAAAACGGTTCGCGATATCCGAGAGGCGTCTGTTTTCGAAAAAAAAAAAAAAAAAAAAAAGCATTTAAGAATACTCCAAGAGCGGGACGAATGTTTCTGTTTCCGGATTTAGTTTTTCAAAATGTGTGTTTAGAAGAGTAAAAAACGGCTAAAGTGCGTGTTTTCAGAATTTTTTTTAGTCATGAAACACCCAGTACAGATTATTGCATTGCACCTATATCTTCACAGTCGCACCTGTGTTTTCGTACCATGTGCGTATCTGCCTGAGGATGGGAGCAGATAGCAGTTCCCGAAACGTCGCTTGTTTCTGTTTTAGAAAACTATTGTGTTTGTTTTGTCTTTTAGTTTTGTCGTGTTTTTTGTCTCGTTTCAACGGTTGTGCTGAATATTTTTTTATTTATTATTATTTTTTTGGGGTTCAATATTTTTGTGCTGTCATCATTTGTGGGAGTTTTTTCGTTGTCTTCTGTTTTTTGGAAAACTATTGTGTTTGTTTCGTCTTTTAGTTTAGCTGTGTTTTTGTCACGTTTCAACTGTTGTGCTAAATTTTTTTTTGGGTTTAATATTTTTGTGCTGTCATCATTTGTGTTTTTTTTCGTCCTGTTAGTCCATTTTCTTTGTTTTTCTTTGTTTGTTGACCATATTCCTGTTATGGAATATTATGTGGTGTTTATATCCTGTTGACAACATCAATTTTTTGCTTAATTTGTGTTTTTTGTAGTAGGCATTCTTCTACAGACATACATGTGCTTTAGCAATGGCGTATGTCCAAAAGCTTACATCAAGTCATGCACTCCCATTGCACAAATCTTTCAAAGATAATACCTATATCTTACTCTCTCCGCTCGTCTCACAGTTGAAGGAGTGTCCCAATGACCCAGTGACATACCTGACGAGTTCCGTGTTGCAGATGTTGGAGTTCGTGACGTTGGAAGTCTCCCAGGGCAGACTGCGGGGCAAGAGAGTGACGTCACCCACATCTGGGGCCACCTACTACAGCTTCCAGGGCATTCCTTACGCCAAGCCTCCAGTGGGACCGCTCAGGTTCAAGGTCGGTTGTAATCGATATAGCCAACCCCATTAGCATGAACGTTTTTGACGTGACGTCTAATAAATCGATGAATGCCGGCTGCACGCACGAAAAAGTGTCCCGTTACGCACATTGTTCCGTTACGCTGTGTCCCGTTACGCTCATTGTTCCGTTACGCTGTGTCCCGTTACGCTCATTGTTCGCTTGCGCCGCACCGACAGAAGTGAAAACTTAAAACTTTGTTTATAAATGTGTAATATGAAATAATTTCTACGTGAAATGTATGTAAGAAAATGAATCTGATTACTAGTATAATTTCAAGTATTTTTTCTTTTATTATTAAAAAAAGTAGCATCTGTCGGTGAGTGCAGTAATAATAGGTTATGTTACAATTGACTATAAAATTATGGTGATTCATATAATTGATGATAGATATTTGATCACAATTTATTTATATGAAAACTTGTTCATAATAATTATATTTAAACTTTATAGCTAAACGACAGTTTTTAAAATTAATTACAAGTCATCTACACGTGAACTGTTTCGTGGACTGTTTATAAAGTGAAGTGAAAAGTTAATGTGGTTTTCATTGCTTAATTATTCTTGCATTTTAAAAATCTGATTACTAGTATAATTTCAAGTATTTATTCTTTTATTATTAAAATAAAAATGAATTCTTTACAGACAAGCAATTTTTTTGATATGGTGTTAAAGTATATCTACAAATACAAAAATTGACACGGAAATGTAAAGTTCTCGTGATCCATCATGTGTAAACTCAGTTCTGAAACTCAATCATCATAGTGGAGTTTACCCTGAACAAATGCTGCTACGTTATATCGTAGAGCTTAGAAGTGATGCTGCATACATCATGAATATCTGTAGCGTGTTAACTAATTTTCATTGAATACTTAATTATTATTTTATGTTTTTATCTCTTTAATACGCGTTTATCTTAATTTGTTTATCAAACAAATCATTAACTGCAAAATAAATATCACATTTTTTTCTGAAGTGTGCCAGTCAATTTTTTTTTAGCTTTAGTGTAAACTGGACGGTAGTAGGCGTTTGTCTGTGTACTTGCACTTTCTCTGTTAGTCTTGCACCATCATAACGATGTTTGTGAAGCACATTCTTCGTAAAAATATCTTTAAAAAAATTTAAAATAAATGTATGTCAATATTTGGCTGAATAATTTAACTGATTTAGAGATTTCTTTAATTATTAGGTACGGTTTTATGTCATGCTGTAACCTATCTACTTGTACTTTTTCCTTTAAATATAAATTTTGGACGTTTTGTTTACATTTTTTATAAAGATTTTTCTGAAACAATTTTATACTTTATATTGTATTTAAATTAATTGATCATTTTTTACTTTAAACTTTATAGAAACTAATGTTTTATTTCTTAAGTTATTGTGTATTTATTTGTCAATTGTTAAACTTTTGAAAATGTTTTATTATATTAGACACAGCGCACGTAGATTAAAGTGACTAGATACACTCACACAAGCTTGCCTTTGTGAGTGCTAAATATCCTGTTTTCATTTAGTGAATTATTTTAAAAGTGTAAAAAGGAGAAGGGGGTGGTGGTAAATGCATATCATGAGCAATGTGTTGCTTGTCGCAGCCTCCCGAGGACCCGGAGCCCTGGACCGGAACCAGAGATGCCCTGGAAGAAGGGCCTATCTGCGTGCAGGTCGACATCTTGTTTTCTGACGAGTTGGTCGGGGACGAGGACTGCCTGTTCTTAAACGTGTACACGCCACAGGTGAGTGTCGCCAACGCAGCTTCCACTAATATCAGGCGTAACTATTGTACTTAAACGATTACTATAGACTGGAAAAATTTGGGATTTCGATGACCTCTAGGATAGACTCCACAATCCCCTAAACACTCAGGAAAATGCCACCTGCTCATTGGCTATTGACTCGTGACACCTGTCCACTGGGACGCTTGTACTTCGATACATTTTTGGTCGAAGGGTTTTTCAATGGTTCAAAAGTCCTTCAGATGAACTATGATTCAATCACATAAGCAATATAAAGATACAGTTGTTTGGATAGCCTATCGTGAAATGAACCCGCGAATTTTTCCAGTCTCTGATGATTTCGTTCAGTTGAAACAGCTCTAAGTGTAGTGTCCGGACATTTTCTGTGTCTAAGTACTGACATAGGTATGAACTGATCCTATCGCTGATTGGGCTTGAACTAGAGTTTGGAGCGAGTAACACGGATACTGTGGTGATTTCACATAAGCTATAAACGTCATTAAAAAATTGAAAACTTACATGCCTAGTTTAGCTAGGCTAGTGGTATTTATCATTGAAAATATATTCCGCAGTTATGTCTTACAACTTTAGACGAATCACCATTTTTCTTATGTAGCTCTAAAATTCTTGAATAATCATCAAATCGTAGAAATTTTTTATCATGTAATTTTATTTTAAATTAAGAACCATGTTTTAAACTATCAAACAATTTTTAGAGTATTTTATAAGGTTTAATTAATTTTTACAAGTAGTATGATTATCTGTGTATATGAAACATCATACCTTTATTTTGAATCCACGAGTAAATAGTTAAATTTATTTGTAAACTGTTCCCTAAATTGCTTTCCTGTACTAAAGGCGCAAATTAAGAAGCATAATAAAACAACAATGCCAAATTGTTGAAAAGTAGATTATATTTATATAGTTAAAACATATGTTTTAATGAAAAATTAACTAAAGTATAAAATTTTGCGACAATTTGGTTAATAAATACTAAAAATATCTCGAAAAATGAAAATACCAATAGCCATGTGTTGCACAAATTTACAATATCTTCTTTATAATAGGTATAACAAACTATTTATTGGAAACTGGTTTCCAAAGGACTCCTTTGTAAAAGTGTCAAAATGTTTTCCCATGTGGAACGTATACTGCAATTACCAGACCTGAGTTTGTCTTACAAAGATTAAAGAATAATTTTATTTTTTATTGATACTTTATCAAAGAATTTTTTTTTAAACCACGGAAAATATATTCGAATATGAAATTATTTTATTTTATTTTGTTTTGTTGGGCTTATTAATGTGCGCAGTTAATATTGGAAAGCTATTAAGGGAATCGGTTTACAAATAACTTTAACTACTAGAGGCACTGTGAAAGCAATAAAGATAAATTCATGGATAGGATTCCGGACCCAGTATTACTACGAACACTATTTTGTAGTGGTACAGTTGTTATTATGTAAATGTAAAAATGTACAAATATCTGTAATTTTACATAAATATTTCTGTTACATCTACAAAAAAATATACAGGATGTGACCAAGAACACGCCGATAGACTGTTGTGCTTCCAGGACACTCAGCTTCGCGACAGTAGTTACTCTTGACGAGAATGTAGAACTGCCTACCTAGAAATAAAATGTGTTCCCATAGTAGTTACTCCAGATGAGAGTGTAGAACTGCCTAACTAGTACTGACATTTTTTCCCACAGTAGTTACTCTTGACGAGAATGTAGAACTGCCTTCCTAGTAATGACATTTGTTTCCACCGTAGTTACTCTTGATGAGCGTGTAGAACTGCCTACCTAGAAATAAAATGTGTTCCCATAGTAGTTACTCCAGATGAGAGTGTAGAACTGCCTAACTAGTACTGACATTTTTTCCCACAGTAGTTACTCTTGACGAGAATGTAGAACTGCCTTCCTAGTAATGACATTTGTTTCCACCGTAGTTACTCTTGATGAGCGTGTAGAACTGCCTACCTAGAAATAAAATGTGTTCCCATAGTAGTTACTCCAGATGAGAGTGTAGAACTGCCTAACTAGTACTGACATTTTTTCCCACAGTAGTTACTCTTGACGAATATGTAGAACTGCCTACCCAATAATGACATTTGTTTCCACCGTAGTTACTCTTGATGAGCGTGTAGAACTGCCTACCTAGAAATAAAATGTGTTCCCATAGTAGTTACTCCAGATGAGAGTGTAGAACTGCCTAACTAGTACTGACATTTTTTCCCACAGTAGTTACTCTTGACGAGAATGTAGAACTGCCTTCCTAGTAATGACATTTGTTTCCACCGTAGTTACTCTTGATGAGCGTGTAGAACTGCCTACCTAGAAATAAAATGTGTTCCCATAGTAGTTACTCCAGATGAGAGTGTAGAACTGCCTAACTAGTACTGACATTTTTTCCCACAGTAGTTACTCTTGACGAGAATGTAGAACTGCCTACCCAATAATGACATTTGTTTCCACCGTAGTTACTCTTGATGAGCGTGTAGAACTGCCTACCTAGAAATAAAATGTGTTCCCATAGTAGTTACTCCAGATGAGAGTGTAGAACTGCCTAACTAGTACTGACATTTTTTCCCACAGTAGTTACTCTTGACGAGAATGTAGAACTGCCTTCCTAGTAATGACATTTGTTTCCACCGTAGTTACTCTTGATGAGCGTGTAGAACTGCCTACCTAGAAATAAAATGTGTTCCCATAGTAGTTACTCCAGATGAGAGTGTAGAACTGCCTAACTAGTACTGACATTTTTTCCCACAGTAGTTACTCTTGACGAGAATGTAGAACTGCCTTCCTAGTAATGACATTTGTTTCCACCGTAGTTACTCTTGATGAGCGTGTAGAACTGCCTACCTAGAAATAAAATGTGTTCCCATAGTAGTTACTCCAGATGAGAGTGTAGAACTGCCTAACTAGTACTGACATTTTTTCCCACAGTAGTTACTCTTGACGAGAATGTAGAACTGCCTTCCTAGTAATGACATTTGTTTCCACCGTAGTTACTCTTGATGAGCGTGTAGAACTGCCTACCTAGAAATAAAATCTGTTCCCATAGTAGTTACTCCAGATGAGAGTGTAGAACTGCCTAACTAGTACTGACATTTTTTCCCACAGTAGTTACTCTTGACGAGAATGTAGAACTGCCTTCCTAGTAATGACATTTGTTTCCACCGTAGTTACTCTTGATGAGCGTGTAGAACTGCCTACCTAGAAATAAAATGTGTTCCCATAGTAGTTACTCCAGATGAGAGTGTAGAACTGCCTAACTAGTACTGACATTTTTTCCCACAGTAGTTACTCTTGACGAGAATGTAGAACTACCTTCCTAGTAATGACATTTGTTTCCACCGTAGTTACTCTTGATGAGCGTGTAGAACTGCCTACCTAGAAATAAAATGTGTTCCCATAGTAGTTACTCCAGATGAGAGTGTAGAACTGCCTAACTAGTACTGACATTTTTTCCCACAGTAGTTACTCTTGACGAGAATGTAGAACTGCCTTCCTAGTAATGACATTTGTTTCCACCGTAGTTACTCTTGATGAGCGTGTAGAACTGCCTACCTAGAAATAAAATGTGTTCCCATAGTAGTTACTCCAGATGAGAGTGTAGAACTGCCTAACTAGTACTGACATTTTTTCCCACAGTAGTTACTCTTGACGAGAATGTAGAACTGCCTACCTATCATAAAATGTGTTCCCATAGTAGTTACTCCAGATGAGAGTGTAGAACTGCCTAACTAGTACTGACATTTGTTCCCACAGTAGTTACTCTTGACGAGAATGTAGAACTGCCTACCCAATAATGACATTTGTTCCCACCGTAGTTACTCTTGACGAGAATGTAGAACTGCCTACCCAATAATGACATTTGTTCCCACCGTAGTTACTCTTGATGAGCGTGTAGAACTGCCTACCTAGAAATAAAATGTGTTCCCATAGTAGTTACTCCACATGAGAGTGTAGAACTGCCTAACTAGTACTGACATTTGTTTCCACAGTAGTTACTCTTGATGAGGTTGTAGAACTGCCTATCTAGTAATGACATTTGTTCCCACCGTAGTTACTCTTGACGAGAATGTAGAACTGCCTACCCAATAATGACATTTGTTCCCACCGTAGTTACTCTTGATGAGCGTGTAGAACTGCCTACCTAGAAATAAAATGTGTTCCCATAGTAGTTACTCCATCCATATGAGAGTGTAGAACTGCCTAACTAGTAATGACATTTGTTCCCACAGTAGTTACTCTTGATGAGATTGTAGAACTGCCTATCTAGTAATGACATTTGTTCCCACAGTAGTTACTCTTGATGAGAGTGTAGAACTGCCTTCCTAGTAATGACATTTGTTCCCACAGTAGTTACTCTTGATGAGAGTGTAGAACTGCCTTCCTAGTAATGACATTTGTTCTTACAGTAGTTACTCTTGATGAGATTGTAGAAATGCCTTCCTAGTAATGACATTTGTTCCCACAGTAGTTACTCTTGATGAGAGTGTAGAACTTCCTTCCTAGTAATGACATTTGTTCCCACAGTAGTTACTCTTGATGAGATTGTAGAACTGCCTATCTAGTAATGACATTTGTTCCCACAGTAGTTACTCTTGATGAGATTGTAGAACTGCCTTCCTAGTAATGACATTTGTTCCCACAGTAGTTACTCTTGATGAGAGTGTAGAACTGCCTTCCTAGTAATGCCATTTGTTCTCCACACTAGTTACTCTTGATGAGCGTGTAGAACTGCCTATCTAGTAATGACATTTGTTCCCACAGTAGTTACTCTTGATGAGATTGTAGAACTGCCTACCTAGTAATGACATTTGTTCCCACAGTAGTTACTCTTGATGAGAGTGTAGAACTGCCTACCTAGTAATGACATTTGTTCCCACAGTAGTTACTCTTGATGAGAGTGTAGAACTGCCTTCCTAGTAATGACATTTGTTCCCACAGTAGTTACTCTTGATGAGAGTGTAGAACTGCCTTCCTAGTAATGACATTTGTTCCCACAGTAGTTACTCTTGATGAGATTGTAGAACTGCCTACCTAGTAATGACATTTGTTCCCACAGTAGTTACTCTTGATGAGAGTGTAGAACTGCCTTCCTAGTAATGACATTTGTTCCCACAGTAGTTACTCTTGATGAGATTGTAGAACTGCCTACCTAGTAATGACATTTGTTCCCACAGTAGTTACTCTTGATGAGAGTGTAGAACTGCCTTCCTAGTAATGACATTTGTTCCCACAGTAGTTACTCTTGATGAGAGTGTAAGACTGCCTTCCTAGTAATGCCATTTGTTCCCACACTAGTTACTCTTGATGAGAGTGTAGAACTGCCTACCCAGTGATCTACTGCCTAGTCTAACCTCTGTACAGTTCGTGACGACGTCGCCCAAGCCGGTGATGGTGTGGATCCACGGAGGGAAGTTCAGCATGGGCTCGGGGAACTGCAACATGTTCGGCCCGGACTTCCTCGTCGCGCAGAACGTCGTCGTGGTGACAATCAACTACCGCCTCGGAGCTCTAGGTGAGCGAACAGCAGCGGCTGCACGTTCAGTTTCACGACAGCGACGGTAACTAGAGACCGGGAAAATTCTCCGGTTCAATGACCTCCAGGATAGACTCCAAAATCCTCTACACACTCGGGCAAATGAAAACTGTTCATTTGCTGTTTACTTGTGAGTCGTCTCGACTGGGCAGCCTGTGCTTCGACACTTCTACGAGTGAGGGTCTCTAATTGGCCCTCATTACTCCAGATTAACAGTGAACCAATGGCAGAAGCAGCACTAAGCTATTATTATTTGTATTGTAGCATTTCACGGATTGAATACGCGAATTTTTCAGGTCTCTAGCTATAATCCAAACAACTGTATCTTTATATTGCTTCTGTGATTGACTCACAGTTCATCTGAAGGATTTTGAGCAAATGAAAAACCCTTCTACCAAAACAGTATCTAATCGCAAGCATCCAAGTTGACAGGTGTCACGAGTCAATAGCCAATGAGCAGAGTGCATTTGTCTGAGTGTGTAGGGGATTGTGGAATCCATCCTAGAGGTCATCGAAATCGCGAATTTTTCCAGTCTCTAATGATAACGTTATTTTTAAAACCATTTTTTTTTTTAATTTCTCAAAGGTTATATATTTGGATTCATGTATTCTGCAGGTTTCCTGTACCTGGAAGGTGCTGACGTCACAGGAAACAATGGGTTCAGGGACCAGGTGATGGCCTTGAAGTGGGTGAGAGACAACATCGCCCAGTTCGGAGGAGACCCCGGCAATGTGACTATCTTCGGGGAGAGTGCAGGAGGCGCTAGTGTGCACTACCTGACACTGTCACCGCTAGCCTCTGGTGAGTCACAACACGGCTCTAATATTGCTACTTCTATAGCATGATTCCATGTGTAATGTCTCTGACTCCTGCGTGAACGGTAAATTTATAGCCATGTAGAATTGCAAATAAAATGTGGAGACTATCACATATATAGACATTTGTTTGCGTTGCGAAATAATAATTATACTACTATATTTCTGTGATAATTAGATCACAGTTTAAATGATGTACGTACCATGTGCGTCTTTGAAACAGTGGCTAGTAAGAAGTACTTGATTATCCAAACCATGTAGCATGTTGCCAGAAAGAGCAAAAAAAAATTTTTTTGACGTGATAACGTCTTATAAATCGATGAACGCCGGCTGCACACACGAAAAAAGCATGACTCATTGTCACGTTCCGCCCGAGCCGAGCGTGCAAGCGAGAGCGCGGAACAAGCGATAGAGAGGGCACGATCGGCTTGTGACGCATCCATCTCTCTTCCACTCCATCGGCCGATCCGTCCGAGTAGAAGAGAGACAGCGGCAGCACACAACCTACACGTGAACTGTTTTGTCAACTGTTTATAAAGTGAAGTGAAAAGTTAATGTGGTTTGTATGCAATTTTTCATCAATGTTTTCTTATGACGTTATCACGTAAAATTATCGTCCGTAAACCGACTTTACAGGCAACCCCCCACTTTTTTTTTAAAAATCTATCATGATTAAGCTTTTAGCATTTTCATTGAAGTAAAATTACTTGACATAATTTTAGGATTTCTAGAACTAAAAACCTGCCAAAATTAGGCTGTCAAACGTGTCTCCTGCAATACGTTGGCGAGGGCTCGGGATGATAAGAGCGAGTGGCCGACCCTGTGCAGGACTGTTGCACCGGGCCATCGCGCAGAGCGGCTCCGTGTTCATCGGCGGCTGCAACGTGCCGGTGGGAGCGGCCAATCAGAGAGCCCGCCGCCTCGCCAGGGCGCTGGGCTGCAGCTCCGAGGACCCGCGGCAGGTAGCGGCCTGCCTGCGCTCCGTGCCGGCCGAGCAGCTCGTGGCGGACAAGGCCAAGGCTCGAGACAACCAGGTGACGTCCTTGCACTCGCGGCATCAGCAGGAGTTGCTGGCTCGGCTCGTGATTTTACCTTATCACGAGAGGTGTGAAGGGGGACGCACCACAACGCTGAATTACCACAACGCCGAAATACACTAACGCCGAAAACTGTCATTGCAGGACTGCCACAAAGGTTAGGTTAGGTTAGACTAGGTTAGGTTAGACTAGGTTAGGTTAGGTTAGACTAGGTTAGGTTAGGTTAGACTAGGTTAGGTTAGGTTAGACTAGGTTAGGTTTGACTAGGTTAGGTTAGACTAGGTTAGGTTAGGCTAGGTTAGGTTAGGCTAGGCTAGGATAGGCTTGGTTAAGTTAGATTAGGTTATATTACGCTATGTTAGGTTAGGTTATGTAAGATTAGGTTTGATTGTGGTATTTCGGAGTTAAGGTACATTTAAGACAAAACACACAAATTAATTCAGCAGTTATTTAGGCGTTGTGGTGCACAGCAGTTTTCTAGCTGTCGGTGTTGTGGTCAATTTTGACATGCGACGTTATGCTATTTCGGCGTTGTGGTAACGACCCGGTGTGAAGTAATGAAAATTATACAATACTAGCTGAAGCACCCGGCGCTGCCCGGGCTAAAGTATTCATAACATAATGAGCATCACTACCGAGTTTCAAGTCTGCAGGACATACACTTGAGAAACGGATAATTCTGATTTTAAATTCCCCCCCGTTGATTGCACAATCTCGATGCATCAAGACTACACATCAGCAAAAAACTGGCACGCCAATCTTCAGCTTTATTTTGTGGTTAAGGCAGGTAACCCCTAGGCAAGACGTGACTGACGCACCGAACGATAGTGCGTTACAAATTCAAAGCTCCACCATCTATTGACGAAGTTCCAAACTAAACTGTTATCAGCGACTCTAGTTCGCTAGCAGCCGCGAGCTTCACTAAGCGGATGGGTTTCGCCAAGGAGAGGGATTAGAAGTTGCCAGACCTTACTATATGACCGTGTGTCAGACATTGAGAAATGACACAAACCCAGTGTTTGTGTGTCTATGACTTACATCCTATGAATCCACCCTTAAGGGATAGTATTTCATAATTATGCAGCCTGTGTCACTCTCCGGACCAAAATCATGTCGATCCCTAGCTCCGTTGCTGCGGGAAAGGACAAACAAACAAACACACTTCCCCATGTATAACATTAGCAGGTAGTTGTGTACCACCCATGTCTGGCAGGAGCTGCACGGAGCGATACTCGACCAGTTCTTCCCCAGCCACGAGACTGGTCCAGAGGCCTTCCTGCCAGACTCCCCCAGACGGCTGCTGGAGAGCGGTCTCTTCAGCAAGGTGCCCTTCATCACAGGGGTCACTTCGGCCGAGGGGAAGGTTTACTTCATCGGTAAGCTCATATTCATTTCATACGGAATATAATCTCTTTTACAGTGCTTTTCTACAACGCGAAAGACGCTGTATCTGTCAGAGATGTTGTTTATTCAGGGAAAAAAATAATCATGCTCTATATTTGTGGAATGAACTAGTTAAATGTGCAAGTTTGATAAAAAAAAATTTAAGGTAACTTTAGAGATGCTTAAGAACGTACGCGTTTCTGTATGTCCAAACAAGCAAAAATATGAAATATTTTTATTTTATTTGTGGTACTTAAAATACATTGTAATTGTTTGAAATTTTCATGCGTAGAGATTATATTTTTTTTTACATAATAGTGAATTATTTTATTGTTAAATAATATTTCTAAAGTTTAATGATTTAGAAATTGAAAACAAAATAGCTGCGATTTAGTTACTTCTAAAACAGTTGGAAGCAAATACTTTAGAAGTTTTTAATATTATCATTTTTTTTTTGTAAATTATAAAGTGGATGGCAGTGTACTTAGGCACGGTTTTTAACGAGCCGAAATCTTGAAATAACTGGAGATATCTGATATTGCATATAATCCTGTGTTTAGATAAATGATCGTTCAAATGGCTAGCCAGCACTGTTGTTACAGTGGAATAAATTATTTATATCCCTTTAAACCACGCACAAAACTCTTTCCTTTGAAAGTAAAAAAAATAATAATTTTCCCCAAATAATTTTGTTCATTATTTCAATTATAACATCTATTATTATACAATAAGTTACATAATCTCCATCTCTCTATATATTTACATAAAAAACAAAGGACACTAAATAAATCAATTAAATACCCTAAAAGCAGGCAATAAAATAAGTTGTTTTTTTCACACAAAATATTAGGCACAGAAAATTTTGGGTGACAAAGATATCTACTGCATAAATATTTTCGGTTTATATTTTTCTAATGTTTTTTTAAAAAAGAATATCTACGTTAACACTTTTTTCAAAGACGATAACGAATTCTTCTTTATTTATTTTATCCGAAATGTATTTAGTGTGGATGATTTTATACTTAATTTTACTGTCTAAGAGACCAATGGCAAGTGCTTATGGAAATAACGTAACAAAATATCACACTGTCTATGCTTGATTAGGTATCGGGCTGAAATTAAAAGTAATTAAAAAAAGTATGTGTGTTTACAGATACATTATTGCTCACGAGGTTGTCTGACGTGGACAGGAACTTCACGTCAGTGCTGCCAATGGAACTGTCCGATAACCTGGACGTCGAGACGTGCAACGAAATCGCAAAATGCGTGAAAAAATTCTACTTCGGCGAGAAACCTCTGAATAAAGATACAGTTGCCCAGTTTATCGACGTAAGTATAACTAGAAGTGCATTTGTTTGCGCATTATCTGGCAATAGTTATATTTTAGAGAAGATTAAGTAAATATTCACCTTTTTTGTTATCATCTATCAACTAATCATACCACATAAACTCAATATATGTTTAATGAAAAAAAAAGAAAACAAAATGGGTTTAATGTACTGGATCATTGTTGTCACTGAAAAATAAATCATTTGCTTGAGTCATAATTTTTTCACGGCAGCAAAAACAGTATAGTTACCACTACAACATTTTTTATAATATAAACAATAGTTGTAAGGTATTTTGTACAGCGAATGTAATTACGAGTTTTTGCAAAGAAAATTTTTTAGCAATGTATTTAAATGAATCTATAATGTACCAAAGTATATTTAAAAGTACATTTAAAACAATACGGGATAATTATGTATGATATAGCTGGATCGAGAAAAAAAGTAACATAATTACTATACCTACGAGATGCAACAATTAATACTGTAGGGGACTACGCATAGTTAAATATCATTAATACTAAGATGGCTTCACATGATGTAACACAGTATTGACAAATATAATTGCATACAGTAATCTATTATAACTTGAAGATTAGGGTTAAAATGACATAATATTGTTCAAATGCAATATAATATTACATTACTAGGAGAGGCCGTATTAAACAGCATATCAGGGTAAAACAACGAATAATCATATTAGGTGATAAATTATCGCAAACACATTTAAGGTCATCAAATATATGTTAATAAACAAGGTTGCTTCCAAATTTTATGGTCTGAGAAAATACCTTCCTTTTACATAGATATTTTTTCAACTTTATCTAGGACGAATTATAATGTTGTAGTTGTGGTCTCATACTTTAAATATGAAACTGTTAAAACTAAAACAAATTCATATCAGTGTTATTTCACTGAATCGTGACAATTTTAACAGTATTACACTGAGGGTGCACTCACTCAGGCCATAAAGCTGACGAGGCTTCAAGTGAAGAAAAATGCTGCAGACATGAACAGATGGTCCCGAGAAACAGCGCAGTAAGCCACGATCTCTACTAACAACCAACTCGAAGGGGTTGTCAAACATTGATCGAAATTGTTTTCAAAACATACTTTTGTTTTACTAATAACCAGCCAGATTTGACTACAATATAGGTATTTACATGGGATACTCAGACAAGTATTTTTTATCTCATTTTAATTTCCAAACTAATCTTGAAATGTAAACTATAAACTTAAAGAAAAGTGTAAATCCAATGTAGCACATTTATTCTCCCATCAGGAGTAAAATTGTCGGCTATTTAGCAATGAAAGTTTCTTTGTAACTTATTAAAGTTAAACGATCCGAGACGCATGCATTCTGTTGACAGTAAATATGAAATTGTAGCAGTTACCAGTGATGTAAGTGGTGTGCTCGCCCGGGGTGGAAACTACATCGGGCCACAATGAACAATTAGAATACATTACTATCAGCTCTGGCGGCATCCAACAGCAGAGTGGCGCAGTTTGTAACCTCGTGCAGTAAGGCATCGTTCACTTCGGGAGGGACTGGAAGAGCGAAGCAGAGCAGGTGCCAAGCAGCAGCATGTGTCGACAGCAGAGTAGGACAGTTTGAAACCATGTACAGTAAGGTATTGTCCACCATGGTAGGGGTGCCAAGTAGACAACAGAGTGACGCAGTTTTTAACTTCATGCAGAATGGCATAGTCCATGTCAGGAGGGGATTCATGAGCGAAGCAGAGCTAGTGCCAAGCAGCAGCATATTTAGACAGATTGGTGCAGTTTGTAAGCTCATGTGGTAAGGCATCATCCACATAGGAAGAGGTTACACGAGCAAAGCAGAGTGAGTGTCTAGTGGCAGTGCGTGTCGATAGCATAGTGGCACAGTTTCTAACCTCTAGTAGCAAGGCATCATCCACATTGAGAGGGAAGCACGAGTGAAGCAGAGCAGTTGCCAAGTATCAGCCGGTGTCGACAGCAGAGTGGGGCAGTTTGGAACCATGCGCAGTAAGTCACTGTCCACGATGGTAGACCAAGTAACAGCACGTGCCGACAGCAGAGTGAAACCTCATGTACTTAGACATCATCCACATAGGAAGAGGCTGCATGAGCGAAGCAGAGAGAGTGTCTAGTGGAAGCATGTGTCAACAGCAGAGTGGTAGAGTTTGTGAGCTTGTGTAGTAAGGCAAATTCCACATTGAGGGTGCCTAATGAGTATACCTCCCTATTGCTTCTGCGATTGGCTCACAGCTTATATAAAAGGCTCTGCTCCAATGAAAAAACTTTCAACCAATAAATTATCGAATCGCAAGCATCCCAACTGACAGGTCTCTCGAGTCAGTAGCCAATGATCAAGATGTATTTGCCCGAGTAGGTAGGGGCTTGTGGAGTCTATCCTGGAGGTCATTGAAACCGCGAATTTTTCCAGTCCCTACTAAAGAGTAAAAAATTTGGGAATTCATTTCGCGATAGGCTAAAATACAAATAGTTATACCTCAGTGCTGCCTCTGCTATTGGCTCACAACTCACCTGGAGGACTCTGGGCCAATGAGAAACACTCAACCAAAGCTGTGTCGAATCACAGGCTGCTACGTTGGGACGTCTCACAAGACAGCAGCCAATGAGTGGGTGACATTTGCCCGAGTGTGTAGAGGATAGTGGAGTCTATCCTGGAGGTCATTGAACCCGCGAATTTTTCCAGTCCCTACTAATGACTAATGAGCGAAGCAGAGCAGGTGCCGAGTTGCAGCGCGTGTCGACAGATGCAGTCGGACCTGGAGTTCGTGTTCCCGGCCCACGAGGCGGCGAGGCGGCACGCCCAGTGGTGCCAACCTGCCGCCACCTTCGCCTACTTGTTCGACCACAGCAGCGCCCCCGGGTTCGCTTTCATGAGCACCGCCGTCGACCAGGTCCCAGGTGAGTCCACGCAGAGTCTCTGGTCCCTCACGTCCTTCATCGCGTGAAGCTTCACTTGATGTGAGCTTTCGGACATACGCCATTGCTAAGCACATGAACCTATGTCTGTAGAAGGAAACTACAAAAAACACAAAAGACAAAAACACAAATTAAGCATAAAATTGCTGTTGTCAACAGGATATAAACACCACATAATATTCCATAACAGGAATATGGTCAAAAAACAAAGAAACAACAAGGATAATGGACTAACAGATCGGAAAAAAACCACAAATGATGACAGCACAAAAATATTGAACCCAAAAAAATTCAGCACTAATGTTGAAACGACACAAAAACACGACAAAACGAAAAAACGAAACAAAGACAATAGTTTTCTAAAACAGAAACAAGCGACGTTTCGGGAACTGCTATCTGCTCCCGTCCTCAGGCAGAGACGCACATGGTACGAAAACACAGGTTTTTAAAAACTATTGTGTTTGTTTCGTCTTTTCGTTTTATCGTGTTTTTGTCTCGTTTCAACTGTTGTGCTGAATTTTTTTGGGTTCAATATTTTTGTGCTCTCATCATTTGTGGTTTATTTTCGTTATGTTAGTCCATTATCCTTGTTTTTTCTTTGTTTTTTGACCATATTCCTGTTATGGAATATTAAGTGGTGTTTATATCCTGTTGACAATAGCAAATTTTTTGCTTAATTTGTGTTTTTTTTTTTGTTTTGTGTCTTTTGTAGTTTTCTTCTACAGACATAAATGTGCTTAGCAATGGCGTATGTCCAAAAGCTTACATCAAGTCTAGCACTCCCATTGCACAAATCTTTCAAAGATAATACGCGAAGCTTGCCTGGAACATTGTTCCACCCGCAGACCTTTTAAGACACGTTGGTTTCATGATCTACCTTATGAATTCCGTGCCGATGTACATTCGAGCAATATGTTTCTACTACATGAAAGAGCATTCCTCACACAGAAACACTTTTGGACAGTTCAACAACAGCTTTTAGTGTGATAATTTATTGAACATTCTGATGCTATCTCTGAATTCTGGTTGCTGCTACCCTAGGAACTTATTACAGAACAATTCTGGCAATTCACAATAAATTAAAAAAAAGGGGTGTGACTGTGTCTTGGACACGGCCGTGTGTTGTACGTGAATATGTGTACGTAACAGGTAATATTTTCTATACAAAATATAAAATACGCTATTTTATGTATGTTATAATCATGTATATTTTTATTTTAGCACCATATATATTCACTGTAACTATTTTACACTAACGTTTTATGTATGCAATCAATTGATTTTGACGAGAGCTGACGATTGAAACCTATACGAACGTCGTAGCTTCTCCAAGTTATATTAAATGGAAATCTAAACGCAGCGAAATGACCTCAAAATGGCGGCGCTTCCCTCTCCTCCACCGCGCGGGATGCGTCACAGTCCTCACTTACCGTAACGAATTCTTTGATCCTTTAGCTGTCCAGTGGCGTAATTAAATTTTGGATGGAGATCATAGATATGTAGCTGTGACACCAAACTGTATCCCCCGATTTTGTTATCATTCGTTTTTGAAATGTCTCCCACTATAGAAGCAATTCTAAAGACGTATTCACGTCAAAACTTAGCACGAACTTCATACATTAATATTCGCACAATGTGTTAATTTTCTTTAATTGCAGAAATTTGTATTGCCAGGAACGTCAAAATGCGGCATGTTTTATATATATGTACACTGAATTAGTTATACGTCAATGTTCAGCCTCAACCATTGGTCTTTGAAACATAAAATTTGTGGAAAATATTCATTTCATAATGTAGACTACAACCAAGGAAGGATTTTTGTTAAACTAAAACCTTTAAAAGGTAAAAACACGTTTCAAAATTTTTACGGGAAAACGATGTGAGATTTTAGTATTGACTCAAAACTTCTCAAAAGTAGCGTAAAACATAATTAACAGTTAATAAGTAACAAATATGCTCAAATGTGTTGAAAAAGGGAAGTAGGCCTAATATTTTGCAATGGAGTAAAATTGTTACATACACAAAAAATAGAAAATGTAATTTTAAATTTAAATTATATAATTTATATATATTTTACATTTTGGTACATGCTAATTTAAAAAATACATATACTGTAAGTAAAACAAGAATTCTAGACAGATAATGTCGTCGGTGAAAGCCAGTGTCTATAAACCCAAAAAATAATTTTAACTAAATTAAATACAGGAAATAGCTTGGCTTCTGAGTTGTAGCCGCGTCCTTGGCGAATAATTTACCGACGTTTCGGTCGACATTTGCAGTCACCATCATCAGGGAGCAGTTACCTAGTAGCAGGTAACTGCTCCCTGATGATGGCGACTACAATTGTCGACCGAAACGTCGGCGATTTACCTAGTAGTAACTAACTGCATCCTGATGATGGCGACTGCAATGTAGACCGAAACGTCGGCGAATTATTGCCAAGGACGCGGCTACAACCCAGAAGCCAAGCTACTTCGGACGATGTCCGTGAAAGCCTGCGAACATTATAAACTAAATACACAGTCGCACCTGTGTTTTCGTACCATGTGCGTCTCTGCCTGAGGACGGGAGCATATAGCAGTTCCCGAAACGTCGCTTGTTTCTGTTTTAGAAAACCATTGTGTTGGTTTCTTCTTTTCGTTTTGTCGTGGTTTTGGTTCGTTTCAACTTGTTGTGCTGAATTTTTTTGGGTTCAATATTTTTGTGCTGTCATCATTTTAGGTTTTTTTTTTTTTTTTTTCGTTCTCTTCTTGTTTTTTTGGAAAACTATTGTGTTTGTTTCGTATTTTCGTTTTGCTGTGTTTTTGTCTCGTTTCAACTGCTAAGCTGAATTTTTTGGGTTCAATATTTTTGTGCTATCATCATTTGTGTTTTTTTTTTCGTTCTCTTAGTCCATTGTTCTTTGTTTTTCTTTGTTTGGTGACCATATTCCTGTTATGGAATATTGGAATATTATGTGGTGTTTACATCTTGCGACAGCAGCAATTTGTTGCTTAATTTGTGTTTTTGTCATTTGTCTTTTTTGTAGTTTTCTTCTACAGACATACATGTGCTTTAGCAATGGCGTATGTCCAAAAGCACAACAAAAAAGTTGTTGTTCGAGCTGCACATAGAGGACATGTGTGTGTATGTGTCGCGCAGGCGTCGTGCACAGCGGGGAGCTGCCCTACCTGTTCCACGGGTCCATAGGCCGCAGCTTCCCGCCTGGGTCGCCCGACGCGGAGATGAGGAGCAAGATGGTGAAGCTGTGGGCGCAGTTCGCCAGGACAGGGTGGGTGCAGTGTCGACACTCACCACGTGTGACGTCACCCCTAGCTGAAGACTACGTACAAAAAAGAATGGTTGTTTGTAAAGTCGGTTTACGGACGACAGTTTAACGTGACAACGTCATAACAAAACATTGACGACATCGGCGCCAGCGTACAATGAGCGTACCGAGACACAGCACAACGGGACAATGCGCGTAACGGGACACTTTTTCATGCGTGTAGCCGGCGTTCATCGATTTTTTAGACGTTGTCATGTCAAAAATTGGAAACTACAATTGCAAACATATCCATTTAAATCCCTAGGACTGAATTTGAATTGTATTGAAAACAGATGTAAAAATAATAATATAAATTCTAATATCATTTTACTTTAAAAAAAACAACTAAAAATCCCAAAGGCCCTGGAACTTAAAGAAATAATTTTCTCAGATAAATAAAAAATTTAAAAAAAATTAATCATTAACCACTATATTGCTTGCCTATATAATTGTTACATGTTAGCTGTGAAGTTAAAAAGTTGAAAAGTTGATATTTTAAAAGATAATTGTGGTGATACAAGTTTCGTATCTAAAAAAAGGGGGTTGTCTGTAAAGTCGGTTTTCGTACTATAATTTTACGTGATAACATCATAAGAAAACATTGTTGAAAAATTGCATACTTTTTAATTTTCAAATATTATTATTATAGGTTTTTTGCAAATTTAATTTAAATCAATTGTTTTAATATAATCACGAATAATTAGTTAATAAGCCCACCTCAACCTTTTTGATATTATAGAAGATTTTTTTCTCGCACGGTGGTTGGCCGGTACTTGCACGCTCGGCTCAGGCGGAACGTGACAATGAGTCATGCTTTTTCGTGCGTGCAGCCGGAGTTCATCGATTTATAAGATGTTATCACGTCAAAAAAATAGAATCTAGAATTGCAAATATATCCATCTAAATCCCTAGGAAAGAATTTGAAATATATTGAAAACAGATGTAGAAATAATCCTTGAAATTTTAATGTTATTCTCAACGCCCCTGAACTTAAAGAAACAAATTTTCTGAGATAAATAATTATTTAAAAAACCAATTACTTAATAACCACTATATTGCATGTTAGCTGTGAAGTTAAAAAGTCGAAAAGTTGATATTTTAAAAGATAATCGTGGTGATACAAGTTTCGTATTTAAAAAAATGACCATTATGACATCCCCGCGACTGTATGAATCATCATTGCTTTACTACCCTCCAAGGTTAAACCACACTTCATAATTAATTTGACCCGAGAATTGCTTGGTATTTTTGAAAATTTGTAAACTGTTTTTATTCATTAAGTATTTTAAAAATTATAACATTTTGGTAACCTTTTTCTTGATATTGTTTTAAAACTGTCACAAAATTATGGGGGGGGGGGGAGCAAATTTGTCTAGATATGACAATTAATTCTATACATTAATACACCGTGGCCAAAAAAATGGGTTGTTTAGTCAATAAAATATTAATCGTTTATGATGTGTTGGATTTCCAGAATCAATTATGGTTTTAAAATGCGATAATATTGCCTTACTAAACAAGCCATTAGTACAATAAACCTAAAATCTCGTTGAATAATTTTTTGAGTAAATGTGGGTAGAAGTAGCGAATAGGAAAGCCAAGGACAGGCTGATGGCTGAGGTACGATGTGCACATCAATGACCGACCCTCATTACTTTACGGCGGCCATCTTGGATGACCTTGACTTTGACTATGACCTTGACCTTTTACATTGACCTTGACCTTTGAATTTTACCTTGACCCTGGCACCAGCTTGGATTGCGCCTTTTTTGAATCCCACCATTTTGAACTCTGCCATTTGGTTTTCTGGCATTTTGTTTTACCGCCATCTTGGAATCGAATGCCCCACTCCATAACATCGCACTTTTCATTACGGCCACCATCTTAAAATCTGTGATTGTTTATGCCAGGACAATGGTAGCATTAAAAATATTAATTAACAAAATTTAATTAATACAATTATAATATAAAAACACGATTCCGCCATTTACTTATGACATAACTATTCCAAATTTCAGTACGGTAGCCACATTAAATTCTGCCATCTTGAAATATACACATTCACGCATTATATTGATCTATGTTCATTACAATAATTATGTTGATTAAAAAAATTGGTTGTCTGTAAAGTCGGTTTACGGACGATAGTTTAACGTGACGTCATAAAAAACATTGATGAAATGATTGCATACTTTTATGAATAAAATTGAATCATTTTTATTGAATTATCACTATTTTGTATGGATACAAAGGAGTGAAATGAAATCAACAATTTAATTGATAAAATTACTTTTATTTGCACTCATTAATTCAAATATGTTTATTACTTTAACGAAGACATTATTTTAACTATAACTTTTATACATGTTTGCTATTTAACTTATTCCAATCTGTGTTATTCTGTTAAGGATAGGACGATGATAGGAAAAGTAGGAAACGAATGGGAGTGTTTCAAGTTTAATGTGCCTCGAAAAAGTCAAATCGATGGTTGTTCCAATCGAGTGGAAGAGAGATAGATGCAGCGCAAGCGTACAATGAGTGTAACGGGACAATGTGCGTTAAGGTTCATGTTTTCGTGCGTGCAGCCGGCGTTCATCGATTTATTAGACGTTGTCACGTCAAAAATATTTGCTTTTCTCATTCTAAAGAATTAAAATAAAGGTAGTTAAATTAATTCCTCTTTATCAGGCAACGATACTGCGATGTTGCACAGTTATTTGGTATAAAACAGTTGAACCAAATTACATGCTTTGTTTCAGGAACCCGTCGAGTGATGTCGTGAACGTCACTTGGACTCCCGTGACCACAGATAAACAAAGCTACTTGAAGATAAACAGAGGGTTCAAGATGGAGACTAACATGTACAGGCGAAGGATGCAGTTCTGGGAAGACTTGTACAGGAAATATCTGCCCAAGAAAAAATAGTGTTGTATACATTTGCAGTTACTCAAAACTGGATGTCATTTTATGTGACGTGTACTTAAAAAAAATTGTTATTGTTTTTGTATCATCAACGACATCGCGATATTCCCAAAAAAAAATATGTCAAAGAAAACTTATTTTCTTATCTTATTTTTTTTTATGAAATATCCTAAACATGTACTTTATTGCTTGAATTGAGAGCAAAATATGAAACCTTGTATTCTCTTACAAAACACAAATCTCTGACCCAAGATTTTTTTTGGGACATACGTTATTTTTCAAAATTACATCTTGGTCATGCTGTATGCCCTAAGAAACCTCAATAACATCTTGGTAATACTGTATGTCCTAAGAAACCTCAATAACTTACAAAAAAGTGGAATATACCAAAAATATTAACACGCAAACGCACAGAAAACAAGCTAAAGTCAACTGATGTAAAAAAAAAATAAACATCACAGAAAATTTCACGGAAGGATTATTCAAAAAAATTTATAACTGCACAGACCAACACAGTACAACGACGAGATAGTAGCAACGAGGTAAAAAAATAAATAAAGACAATAAAACTATCTTTGACAAAACAGCGACAATCAGAAGAACCCAGATATGACACTAAACAGATAATGAGAACAACGCAACGACAACACAAAGACATACAGGTGAAACGAAGGGATGTGGCAAACAGATATTGTGGACACTACAACGACGACAGCACAGACCACATGTTTTTCCAGTGCCCTCTATCAGTTTGTCTGTGCCTGTTACCAAAACCTCGCAACTGTTTCTTAGGAAGCCTCCTGTGTTTGTCCAGAATATCTGTGTTGTCACATCACTGGGTTACGCCTGTGCGTTTCTTTGTTTTCGTCGTGTTGTCTACATTATCTGTTTATCCTCATCATTGGGTTCATCTGTTTGTCGCTGTCCAAGGTCAATTTTTGGGTTTTATTTACTGTCCTTGTTCTTACCGTCTCTCGTCGTAAATCCGATGTGTCCGTGTGTGCTGTAATTCTAATAATTCCTTCCTGGAATATTCTGTGCTATTTATGTTTTTAATTTTTTGACATCGGCTGATTTTAACTTTGTTTCTGTGTTTGTGGATTTATTTTTTGACGTGACAACGTCTAATAAATTTATGAACGCCGGCTGCTTGCACGAAAAAGTGTCCCGTAACGCACATTGTCCCACTACGGATGTCCCACTACGGATGTGTCCTGTTATGCTCATTGTACGCATGCGTGGCATCTCTCTTCCACTCGATTGGAACAACCATCGATTTGACTTTTAAATCATATTTTAGTTCTTTGAATTATTAATATTATGTAATTTAAAGATCGTCCACCGATTTTCAGCACAATCGGTACGGTTATTTAAAAGTAATGTTGAATATTCAAATACGTTTTAAAACTTCCACAACACAAAACAATATTTTTATATATACCTGTATAACATCTGAAACAATTATTTCCAATATGGCCTCGTGGCCGTGCGATTAGCAACGCTGACTATTGTAGATTTCATTTCACTCCTTCTTTGTATACATACAAAATAGTGATAATTCAATAAAAATGATTCAATTTTATTCATAAAAGTATGCAGAGGTAGATTTTATCATACAAAATATAGAAAAATTTTAAAAAAATTCTTCCTCAAAGAATATAATATTTTTAATGCCTAAATGGCTTGGTTGCAAAAACCTATTACCTACGGCTCAGTCTCAGGCCGAATATGATTTTTCATTTTCTTCTGGATCAATAATTTTATCAATGTTTTGTTATGACGTTGTCACGTTAAACTATCGTCCGTAAACCGACTTTACTGACAACCAATTTTTTGTATATTCATCTTTTTCGTTCGTTATTGAGGTTTCTTATGACATACAGTGTAACCAGAAATGGTTTGTTTCAAAAATAATGTAGACTGGATCTTCCACGGTGCAAGAACCATTCAAAGAACGTACTCAAATCTTTGCTAGGATTCTTTGAAAGTAATACGTAATACAGGCTCATTGGATATATTTTGCTGTGTTTACGATATAGTGGTAATAGAGACCGGAAAAATTCGTGAATTCATTTCGCAATAGGCTAAAATACAAAGGGTTATACCTCAGTGCTGCCTCTGCCACTGGCTCAAAACTCACCTGGATGACTCTGGGCCGATGAGAAACGCCCGACCAAAGCTGTATCGAATCACAGGCTGCTACGTTGGGACGTCTCACAAGACAGCAGCCAATGAGTGGGTGGCATTGACCGAGTGTACTTAGAACTATGGAGTTCATCCTGCAGGTCATTGAACCCGCGAATTTTTCCTGTCCCTAATGGTAAGTTGCAGGAAGGTTGGCAAGTAGTTAAATATATGATATATATTTAACATAACAATGCGTATGATACAAAAACCAAAATGTGGCCAAACAACATTGTTGTACAATGCAGTGCGCTTGAATGCGTGGATGAATGAATGTGCCAGGAACATCCCGTCGATTAACAATGCAAGTCGCCGTGGGAGACGAAGGCTAATATGAGACGAGGATGAGGATTGAAGGAATGGTTGAAGGCGACAGGAGAATCAAGAGAAAACCCTACCGGCTCGCGGCATCGTCCGCCGCGTTTCCCGCCTGCGATAACTCGCGTGTGAGTTCCCGTCGAGGATCGAACCCTGGCCGCCTCGTGTGGGGAAGCCTTCTTTTCACAGACGAGAGAGCCACACCCGAAGTTCCCCGAAGTTCCCCGAAGTTCATGCTTTTTTCCGTATCTTTTATGTAGCTATCCTAACCAACTCAACCATCCACAATGTTTTAAAGTATTTATAATGTAGCTAACTTAACCTAATTGACAATTAGTATCCTTTTATCAACACCGCCATATTTATTTACAATGAACAAAGAAAATTGGTTGTCTGTAAAGTCGGTTTACGAACGATAGTTTAACGTGACAACATCATAACAAAACATTGATGAAATGATTGCATACGTTTATGAATAAAATTGAATCATTTTTATTGAATTATCACTATTTTAATTGCGTAAAATTGAAAGGGGCCAAAATTAACCCCGAAGATGCACGATCGGAGGTTTGGCTCTCTTGTCTGTCTAAAGAAGGCTTCCCCAGAAGAGCGGTCGTGCACAGACAAGGAGAGAAGAGGGTCTGTGCGCAGGCTCGCACAGAACACCCCAGCACGCCCAACTCCGACCACACGCACACCACCAAACTGGGATGAGCCTGTCAGCAACAGAACACACCTGCTGACGTAACCAACACGAGTACCTACCCAGACGCGCCGTCCAATCAGATGCGAGGTTGTTCCTGCAGTTGCGCTCAGACTATAAACGTCGTCAGGGGTGTATGTGTGTTAGTGAGGCGGGATGATAAGCGCGACGCTCGCTGGTGCTTCTAGCGCGGTGTCTCCTCTGGACTGGCGCGCAGTCTTCTCGTCGTCACAGGATAACTGTGAAATTTGAGTGGTGACCGTAACATTATATGGCCGAGAAATGAAGATAAAGGTGTAATGCAAGTTCATTAAGTGCTTTCAAGAATCTGTACCGGTTGTTTTACGGCTAAAAATTACTCTAAAAACACGCGTTTTAGCCATTTTAACTCTTCTAAAAATACAGTTTAAAAACTTAATCCGAAATCAAAAGTACTTTTCTGCCCTCAACGACTCTTAAATGCTTTTCGTAAGCAGACCCCACTCGCAAATCTTGAGTAGTTTTGAAATCGCGTTGTTTTTCCTGAAGCTCTGCGCACCGTGTGTGTGCCCGGGTGGGCGGGGGCCTTAAGACCCGCCTCGCTTTTGCACCTCTGTGAGATTATTTACTGTGTGTGTATGTGATGAATTATGGCCTGGAAATGAGACAGATCGATATGCTTCAATACCTTGGTCCATGCCTGCTATATTTATTTTCTCTCCCTTATTTTCATAGGCGAAATAAGCTCGTTATGGACTCCAATCAGCCAATACGAAAACACACGCTGAAAAACAGAACCTATGTGATTCTCCATAAAGTAACTACGTCACGTAAAAGTTATGTCCCCCAACCATCAGATTAATGGAGGGGAAAAAGGTAGATTGTGGAAACACTTGATACATTACCATATCTACACGTTGTTGAAGTATGGCGGGTCGGGAGTGAGCGAGAGAGAGAGAGAGAGAGAGAGACAATGTAACATGTAATCAGCAGCGCGATGAAAGCCAGGTGGTTCAGTGCGATTTGAGTCCCAGAACCACGAGGCGTTCCTCAGAGGCGAGCAGTCTCACAACTCGACTCCTCGCAGCTGTAAACAGGTATTTGCAGCACCTGAAATACATAGGGACCGGAAACGTTCGCGGGTTCAATCAGTGGCGTGCCCAGGATTTTGCTCTGGGGGGGGGGGGGGGTCAGGCAGAAGGCTATGGCCTTTCCGGGGGGTCTGGGGGGTATGGAATACCCCCCAGCTAGGCGGGGGGTCCGGGGGTCCTCCCCCGAGAAAATTTAGAAAAATACGTGCTCAATATTGCTGATTTAGGTTATCTAAAAATACTGGCCGTAACTTCATAAAAGTCAGTTTTAGGAAGTCAGTTTACTCCAACATTCTTTAATTGTGAGTATCGGAAATATTTTTAGTTTAGTTACGCTAAAAATGGAAAGTGAACTAAGTTTAATTAAGCATTTATGCTTGTGTCATTGAATTAATTTTAATATCACACTAAATATTTTATTTTTTTATTTTATGAATTTAATATTAAAATATTTTTATCCCTGGGGGGGGGGGGGTTCCGGTCCCGCTCCCCCCCCCCCCCCCTTAGGCACGCCCCTGGGTTCAATGACCTGCAGGATGAACTCCATAGTTCTACGCACACTCGGTCAAATGTCACCCACTCATTGGTTGCTGTCTTGTGAGACGTCCCAAAGTAGCAGCCTGTGATTCGATAAAGCCTTAGGTTGGGTGTTTCTCATTGGCCCAGATACATCCAGGTGAGTTGTGAGCCAATAGCAGAGGCAACACTGAGGTTTAACTATTTGTATTTTAGCCTATCGCGAAATGAATTCGCGAATTTTTCCGGTATCTAGAAATACAAACGCACCCACCATGACGAGTAGGGTTGCTGGCCGCTGTTATCATTCAATTCATTTTATTTGAAGTAGCTTGACTTCTGGGTGTTAGCCACGTCACTGGCGAATAATTTCACCGACGTTTCGATCGACGTTGCAGTCGCCATCATCGGGGAGCAGTTAGTTACCTACTGACTAACCCAGAAGCCAAGCTACTTCAGACAATGGCCGTGGAAGCCTGCGTACATTATTCATTTTATAGTTGAGTTCTTAAACGTCGGGATGAACAGTAGGCGGATTACAAGATAAACCCTGTCTTTCGAAACTAAGCCACAATTCTGGCTCGACGGAAGTGGGCACTGCGTGACGCGACGGGGACGCACCGCAACGCCGAATTAACACAACGCCGAAATACACTAACGCCGAAAAATGTCATTGCAGGACTGCCACAAAGGTTAGGTTAGGTTAGACTAGGTTAGGTTAGACTAGTGAGGTTGGACTAGGTTAGACTAGGTTAGGTTAGACTAGATTAGGTTAGGCTAGGCTAGGATAGGCCAGGTTAAGTTAGGTTAGGTTATATTACGCTAGGTTAAGTTAGGTAAGGTTAGGTTTGATTGTGGTATTTCGGCGTTAAGTGCATTTAAGAAACATACACAAGTTCATTCAGTTGTTATTTCGGCGTTGTGGTACACAGCAGTTTTCTAGCTGTCGGCGTTGTGGTCAATTTTGACATTCGGCGTTATGGTACTTCGGCGTTGTGTTAACGACCCCGCTGCGACAACTGCTCGGAGACTGGTTCCTCTTCCGGGCTTCTCCGAGGTTTCCCGAACTGCTCACTTGCCATCTCCGTACTGTCTACTCGGGTAGATTCAACGGGGTAGCAACTACCTGCGATTCCGTTCAATCTACCCGTACAGTCGAACCTGTTACTATCCCGTTTGCTCTGCCCGTGTAGTCGTACCTTTAGGGCGCAGTCTCTATTCAACTGATAATTAGAGACCGGAAAAATTCGGGGATTCATTAAATGCTACAATTCTAATAATTATACATTGTTCTGCTTCTGCCATTGTTTCACTGTTAATCTGGAGTAACGAGGGCCAATTAGAGGCCCTCACTCGTAGAAGCGTCGAATCACAGGCCGCCCAGTCGAGACGACTCACAAGTCAACAGCCAATGAACAGTTGGCATTTGCCCGAGAGTGTAGAGGATAGTGGAGTCTATCCTGGAGGTCATTGAACATGCGAATTTTTCCGGTCTCTAATAATTAGAGACCGGAAAAAATCGCGGATTCCTTACGAGACAGGCTGGAATCCAAACTCGTTTAGTTTAACGCTGCGTCAGTGATTGGACCGCAATTTACCTGAAGGACTCTGAGCCAATGACAAAACACTCAACAAAAGAAGTATCGAATCATAAGAATCGCAGTAAACAGGTGTCCCGAGTCGGTAGCCAATGACCAGGTGATAGTTGCCCGAGTACATAGAGAATCGTGGAGTCTATCATGGTGGTCATTGAAACCGCGAATTTTTTCCAGTCCCTACTGATAATCACAAACAGCGTTTTAAGAGCGGTAGAGTTCCTAGTTCCATACACGTATAGCTTAATCGGACGGCCTGCCATAATTCTGGTAAAACTGCTCAAGTAAGGTCTTTCAGCGGGCTGATGCAGTGGTGTTGTTATCTCTGCTCTGGCGACCTATGACATGGGCGCCTACTTACCGCTACGTCACCGGTACATACGCGACCTGCACTCTGGCCCGTAAAGTTGTGCCGAGAAGATAAGATAACTCGCCCATTATTTGGCTTGTTTCATGCGTCAAATCACATCTAAAATTAGTACGATGGCAATACACGAGTATTTAGATAACAAGTGAGTTAAAAGTATTGAAATAATTACAACAACACAACTTCAAATAGATGGATGACATCCAGCGGAAAGACAAAACATTTTGTTAATGGTTGCAGTTAAAACATTTTTATACGTATCATTAAAAAAAAAACAGTATAAATTTATATACTTTAATTTTTTTCCGAAACTGCTGTTTAAAAGTAAATAAATTCCTGTAGTGACTAAAAAAACCGTCATAATATAAATAAGTTTTCACTTGAGAATACTTACGATTATATGCTGATAATTTTCGGAACTGAAGTCTTGGTACTTACTAGTATTGGTACTTACCAGTAAGATTTCTAAAGTACCAGCAAGATCTTTCCAGGCAATGGCAACGTACAGCTAGTACCGGCAATAAACAGCATGTAAGAGCAATTACTAACAATACCAGTACAAAAATTATCAGTAATAACTGTTAAGTCTTGGTAAGAAATGGCAAGTAATTGCAATTACTGGCATATACCAACAAGTGCCTAATAGAACTTGCCACGAACCATCAGATTACTTCAAAATGATGCCCCGAACCTGCCAATTACTGAAAAGTTTTAGTCATTACCAGCAAATTTTCTGATATCATGGAGGATGATGCCAAAAACTTATGAACACTCAAGCAGGTGTTATTATTTGTTCGTTGGTCTTGGCTTCTTTATAACTTTGTCTCGATTGCAGACGATGAATCGTAGGGTTTTCGTTTAGGTGTTATAGAGATCATCCAACTGTCGTCAAATAAGGCGAATATAGCAGATGCATACTAATGGTTGATATTACAAAAAAAAATTTAAATTCACGATTGCTATCATGATTTAGGTGGGGTAGCTGTGATAACTGAGGCGTTACCTAGGGTGTGGAATTTGTCATGGGTTCAGTTCTGTCCAAATGGCAGGCTTTATGCAGTTCATGACCTAGTGGTTTGGGGCTGAATAAACACTTCGAGATCCCTTTGCCTTAAGCGTATGTGAATAACATGTGATATAAGAAATTTTACATTAAATTAGGATAATAATGATTACTGCACTGTGCTTGTTTTCAAATACATAAATATTTGCAGAATGTAAATTGACTTTTGCTTTTATGACTATTAGAAATGAAACCAAACCTAGACCAACAAAACCTAAACATACAGGAAAATAGAACATATGTATATCTAGGAAGTAACTGGCATATCAGCAGTCCCAAATAACTTGGAAGAAAGGCAAAACTGAAAACAACAGTCACAAAAAGCCACACTTTAAGAAAATATACTTTTAAGTTAAAAAATAATATCTTAATATAATAAATTTGTTAAAAATAACACCTGTATTAAATCTACAAAACAAACGTCATATAAAGATACAGCAATGAGAAGCAGACTATATACACACGGAAAACAAAATAAGAAGAAAAAGTGACAGAAAAAACAAACGTGAAAGTTACTTTCTTGTGACTACATTAAGTCCATATTAAATCAGAAGCTATACCGCGTACAAAAAGTTACAAAGGTAAATATTTTAAAAAGATAATGGGAATAATTTTAATTACAAATTAATTTGTTATACTCATTAACAAAAATATTTTGGTTACTCCAAAAGAGGCCAGTGGTTTCTACTGCTGTTCCCCTCTCGAATTCATTTCATTTTGTGCATAACAGACTTTGTGAATGTTGAGTTGAACAAAAAACTATGCCGACTATCTTCAGTGACAGGAGAAATCATATCATAGAATTTTGACAGTTGTATTGGAATGAAAAAAAAAAAGATTTTAGCAGTGAAACACTAGAACCATCTGCAGCTCAACGCTCGCTCTCGCCCAAGAAGCGTGTTCGCTGAACTACAGCACCTGTTTTTGTACCATGTGCGTCTCTGCCTGAGGACGGGAGCAGATTGCAGTTCCCGAAACGTCGCTTGTTTTTGTTTTAGAAAACTGTTGTGTTTGTTTCGTCTTTTCGTTTATCTGTGTTATTTGTCACGTTTCAACTGTTGTGCTGAATTTTTTCGGGTTCAATATTTTTGTGCTGTCATCATTTGTGGAGTTTTTTTCGTTCTGTTAGTACATTTTCTTTGTTTTTCTTTGTTTCTTGACCATATTCCTGTTATGGAATATTACCTATGTGGTGTTTATATCCTGTTGACAACAGCAAAATTTTCGCTTAGTTTGTGTTTTTGTCTATTGTGTTTTTTGTAGTTTTCTTCTACAGACATACATGCTTTAGCAATGGCGTATGTCCAAAAGTTTACATCAAGTCATGCACTCCCATTGCACAAATCTATAAAAGATAATGCCTATTGTGTGTTGTAGATGTCGGAGTTCGTGACGGTGGACATCCCCCAGGGCAGACTGCGGGGCAAGAGAGTCACCTCCGATGCCACTGGAGTCAGCTACTACAGCTTCCAGGGCATTCCTTATGCCAAGCCTCCAGTGGGACCGCTCAGGTTCAAGGTCAGTCACATGGAACACATCCCAGTTCTTTGGAGCATGTTCATTGTGGCTCTTTTATTTAGAGAGTGACACTAAGTGGAAGTTCAGCACATCTTTCCCAATAGTTAATACAATATACGAAATGTGGTTCTTTTTAAGTAAGTTTGTTTTGCACAAAAATAACACGTATACTTTTTTAATGCTTTTATTTACGTGACAACGTAAATAAATCGATGAACGCCGGCTGCACGCACGAAAAAGTGTCCGTTATGCTGTGTCCCATTACGCTCATTGTACGCTTGCGCCGCATCTATCTCTCTTCCACTCGATTGGAACAACCATCGATTTTACTTTTTCGAGGCACATTAAACTTGAAACACTCCCATTCGTTACTACTTTTCCTATCATCGTCCTATCCTTAACAGAATAACACAGATTGAAAGAAGTTAAATAGCAAACATGTCTAAAAGTTGTAGTTAATTTAATCTCTGAGTTAAAGTAATAAACAGTTTTGAATTAATGAGTGCAATTAAAGTAAAATTATCAATTAAATTGTAGATTTCATTTCACTCCTTCTTTGTATCCATACAAAATAGTGATAATTCAATAAAAATGATTCAATTTTTTTCATAAAAGTAACCAATTATTTCATCAAAGTTTTGTTATGATGTTGTCACGTTAAACTATCGTCCGTAAACCGACTTTACAGACATCCAATTTTTTTTTAAAGTAAGTTCCGTTTTGTAAAAAACAATAACACGTATACTATTTTAATGTTTTTATTTTTACATAGAAGCCTGTACCTCACTCTACATTTCTGCGTGTTTTCCAAAAATATTAAGGCATTTATCGTATCGGGGGAGCTGAATATTTTTCTGACAGTGGTTAGTTTAGGTTAGGTTAGGTAAGGTTAGGTTAGGATAGGTTAGATTAGGTTAGGTTAGGCCACTTTACAAACTAACCGCTCTCAGAAAAATCCTGAAGGGCTGCCCATCCAAGGGGCAACAATTCAGACAACCTTCAAAAAACACTACTGTCAGAAAAATCCTGAAGGGCTGCCCTTCCAAGAGCAGCATTTCAGTCGCCCCATCGTATCGCACAATCAGTTTTTGAATCCCATCCTCACAGAAAGTCGGCCGCCTGATTCAACGACCACTGAGACTCGAGGGAACTCATCACTAGAGACCCGGAAAATTCGCGGGTTCATTTCGTGTTATGCTAAAATTCAAATAATTATACCTTAGTGCTGCTTCTGTCATTGGTTCACTGTTAATCTGGAGTAATGAGGGCCAATTAGAGACCCTCACTCATAGAAGTGTCGAATCACAGGCCACCCAGTCGAGACGACTCACAAGTCAGCAGCCAATGAACAGTTGGCATTTGCCTGAGTGTGTAGAGGATATTGGAGTCTATTTTGGAGGTCATTGAACCCGCGAATTTTCCGGGTCTCTACTCATCAGATAATGACGAAATCGTAAAACTTCTGCTCTCTTTCACTTTATGCATCAACTTTCTGAATCCATATATTCAGTAATGACGGAATGTGGCCCACTTCGTTCCTCGTTATGAACATTCGTGCGGCCTTCTTTGAAAGCTCTAACCCATTTCCGTAGCATTCCATCGGTCTTCTTCCTACACTTCACCGATGTGACAATGAATTTCAGCCTCTTTCACGCCCTTGACACTAAGGAAAGAACCACAGCGAGTATTTCGCAGTCGGCGAGATTCTCAGTCGACGGAGGCATTTTAAAGTATTCTAAGTTGTGTTGTTCTGCGTTGCGTGTTACTAAGTTACGTGTATATAAGTTATGACAGTTCTAAGTTGTGTATTTCTAAGTTGTGATAGTTCTAAGTTATGACTTTCTAAGTTATGACTTTCCAAGTTATGACGTTTCTAAGTTGTGTGGTTCTGCGTTGCTTGTTCCTAAGTTACGTATTTCTAAGTTATGACAGTTCTAAGTTGTGTGTTTCTACGTTGTGTGTTTATAAGTTATGTGATTCTAAGTTATAATCGTTCTAAATTATGACAGTTCTAAGTTACGTGGATTTTTTTGAGTTTTCTAAGTTATGACTGTTTTAAGTTGTGTGTTTCTAAGTGATGTGTGGTTTCCCATTTTAAACACTCGCAAACAAACGTAAACACGTTAGAATGTGACCGTAATGGCGTCTGAGGCTGGCCAAAAACAATCCTCGTATTTTACAATTCCTAAGAAACGAGGTTGAATATACAACAAAAAATATTTCAATACGAGTCTACATTCAACCAAATAATATGCCCTTTTATTGGCCACGTTTAGCCTGATGTAAAAAAAAT
The DNA here is from genome assembly GCF_032445375.1 of Bacillus rossius redtenbacheri. Lineage (NCBI taxonomy): Eukaryota > Metazoa > Arthropoda > Insecta > Phasmatodea > Bacillidae > Bacillus > Bacillus rossius. The sequence goes on along the minus strand of NC_086330.1, from coordinate 4,738,794 downwards.
TGGTTGTATGTAAAGTCGGTTTACGGACGATAGTTTAACGTGACGTCAAAACAAAACATTGATGAAATGATTACATACTTTACGAATAAAATTGAATCATTTTTATTTTAATAATAAAAGAATAAATACTTGAAATTATACTAGTCATCAGATCTTTAAAATGCAAGAATAATTAAACTTTATTGCCGAAATTGTTGTTGTAATAAGCAATGAAAACCAAATTAACTTTTCACTTCACTTTATAAAGAGTCGAGTGGAAGAGAGATATATGCGGCGCAAGCGTACAATGAGCGTAACGGGACACAGCGTAACGGAACAATGTGCGTAACGGGACAATTTTTAGTGCGTGCAGCCGGCGTTCATCGATTTATTAGACGTTGTCACGTCAAAAAATGGTATCCACCGTGGCTTGGTATTTGGAAAGTAGGCCTATACTCTGCATCGCACTTATCACAATGAGTGGCACTCATGGTCGGAACACGAGTGCGTGTGAGTGGGTTCAAGGCTGAGGCCATGCGTGATGCTTGTCGCAGCCTCCCGAGGACCCAGAGCCCTGGACCGGAACCAGAGATGCCCTGGCAGAAGGGCCTATCTGCGTGCAGGGCGACATGTTCTCCGGCGAGTTGGTAGGGGACGAGGACTGCCTGTTCTTAAACGTGTACACGCCACAGGTGAGAGACGACAGTTACTAACTGTTAACCCAGTTGACTGAATTATTTTATTTAAAAAAAAAAAAACCGCATGCCTTATCACAAGGAAATGTCAACAACTGCAAAGAATAAATGTTTTCTAAAATAAGTTACTAATTTTCAGGGAAATGGTAATGTATTTTACTGAGAATTTTTTTGGTGTGGTGTAGTGAAGTACTGAGTATTTTAGACAGTTATTTAACATTTTTTTAGGAGTTAGAACATTTTTAGGAGTAAAAAATTTTAAGGAACTGAAACTTATCTAAATTTTTTGATAAACTTGTGACCATAAAAGTAAAATAGTTAGACAATGGTCACTGTTTATATTATACATTTTAAAATATATGAACGCCATTTTTGTTTGTTGAGATTTCTAACGTACCTGTTTACACCTATTCAAACGCACGGAATATAAAATATTACAAAACTTTTCAACGAATCATATATCTTTATTATAAATATAGACATATGAATAAGTAAATTAGTAAGCTTAAAACAGTCTGATTGGGTATATGAATAAAAATAATTATATTTAAAAACTTAACATCTAGAAGAGTAAGTTGTTGTTATCACTTTAATCATTTGCAATCATTCCGAAAAGTTTACCATTTTGAAAACATTAATCTGAGAAGTGGTTCGAATTTTAGCAGGAACAAATACCCAAGTACCAAAGTAGTATAATAAAGTATTTCCGGGCGCAGTATATAGAGTGTGGTGTGTGGTGGAGGTGGGGGCCAATTACCAACCGACCTCTGACGTCACGGTGGCCATTTTTGATGACCTTAACCCCGGCGGCCATATTGGATGGCAGAAACTCGCGACAGAAATTCGACTCCCGGCCGCTGGGAGGCTGGCATAGAACCCACGACCTCACGACTGAGAACCGGATACATTCCTAATGACCAAACACACTTTTACTATTCATTCTAACCATTAACGTTGAACTACATTTTTAGGCATCGGGAAGAGGTCCAATTTTATACGTTGGTTCAAAAAACGATAGTCCAAAACTAGCCTAAATTCTCCTGGCCTTTTCTTTTTTATCAGGAAAGCTGGGGAGGCTAACACCGATCTAGATTTACATATTATCCATTAGTTTTCCAGATTGTTAATTATATCTCTAAATTCTAGCATTTTGGGAGGGGCACACTGGTAGGGTACGCATTTGATGGGCTTATAGTTAGTTAAATTTATTTTGCAGGGCATTATTTCGCATTTCCTTATCCTTTCCGTAATCACATCCCTAAATTCTAGGATTACTCCTTCTATAGATTTAACTTGCTGGGCTTCCAAATGTTCACTTACTCCTTCAATCCCTCCACATACTACTTCCTTCCTGTTACCCCCTTTATTCAATTTGAAACAGCTGGTTTCATTGAAGGCAAACCGTATTTATCTTTTATTACAATTCATTATGGCCCTCGTATCTGACAAAAAGTCTAAACCAAAAATAAGGTCATGTACATCTTATTCGCGTTGTTCTGACGCAATGAAAGTTTATGATTGTTGACAGTTGGCTACGAGGTCGCCCAAGCCGGTGATGGTGTGGATCCATGGCGGGAAGTTCAGTATGGGTTCGGGAAACACGAATCTTTTCGGTCCGGACTTCCTGGTGGCTGAAGAAGTCGTCCTCGTCACAATCAACTACCGTCTTGGAGCTTTAGGTAATGCAAGAAATGATAATTACCCCAATTAATTGTTCTCAAGTACCTGCAGTAAAATTCAGAACAGGTGTTGATTTTTGATGTGCAACATCTTAACTCTCGGTATTCGGCAAATGGCGGGAGTAATTCCGTGAATGCGACGGGAATCAAGAAAAGAAACGTGTAGCAACTATCGTAATACTACGGTATTTAGAGAAGCCTAAGATGTCCATCAAGTTCTGTCCCTGCCTGAACACGCCCGATTATTCACCTTCGGCCAACCTCGGGATGTGTTTTATTTTTGCGCAGGAAAAATGAATTCAAATATTAAAAGTGGTCGGTTAGGTTAGCTACATTAAAACACTTTAAAACACTATGGACGGTTAGTTAGGTTAGTATAGCTACATTAAAATAAACAGAGAAATATAAATAAACCCGAGGTTGGCCGAAGGTGAATTTTCGAGCGTGTTCGGGCAGGGACAGAACTTGATGTGCATCTTAGGCTTCCCATGGTATTTACAGGTTCACTGCAACTGTTTTGAGGCTCATTTGTTTTGTTTATGTTTCGTTGCCGGACTTTTCGGCAGTGTTTTTTTGGCGTGGCAACGAGCGTCCGCGGCCTCGGACGTTGCCATGACGACGCAGAAAATCAACATTTCCGCCGTGGTTCGAAAGAATAACATTATGAAAATTGTTCGCTTGTAACAATGACGCCTAGCGTGTGCGTTTGGATTGGCCGGCTAATACCGACAATGCGAAATTAAAAATAAAGAGAAAAGAAGTGCTTCTGACGGCGGGAATATGGAGTGATTTCGGCGATAATTCCCGTGAGGAATTATGACGTTTGTAGCAGATCGGCGTCGCGTTAAACTACAAAGATGTAGTTAAACGCTAGAACTAACTACTCCGGACATCAGCAAATGAAGGCAACGCGCGGCGACGACTGTGCCGCGAATTATAAGGTTGAGAAATTCCCTTGTACCAGGACTCAGGTACGGCTGATGGCTGCACCAACATTTAGAGACGTTTGCGCCGTGAGTCGATAGTTCCGTCCCAGTGAACACTATTAATATCACGCACGTGATTAGCGATTGGTGTGTTTTCAGTAATTTTATTAGATAAAATATATAGTTCATCAAACTGTCGCACACAGGTCCAGTAGTCCTAGGAGACAGAGTATCGTGTCTGACTAGCTGGAGGCAAATATTAAATAGACTTTTGAAAATATTAATACAAATGTGCCCAAAGTAACTGAATATATATTTGGACATATTCGAGAAGTCTGTTTGAATTTTATGTATATTATTCTTGTCGAGTATTCTTTAAAAATAAATGTTGTTTATATTTTATTGTGGTTCTAATTATTAATAGGTTATGTCAATCAAAACACAAGGCACCCAATCCAATTATATATTTGTTTTTATTGTATGTTCATGATAATACAGAACAATTTGGTTACTATAATTTGGGGCATGTTATAGTGCATTCTGTTAGTGTACAGAACCTGTTAACGCCGTAATAGAGGCGTGTGTATGCTTACAGAGCGTATTTGGTTATCACAAAGTTAGGGCGTTAGTGTACACTATGTTGCTGCAAATCTGTGGTGGATGGCGCAATTATAAGTTTACTAAACCAAAAGGGAAACTTTATAGTATTAACTGTTTAGTAAACTTAGGAAATATTTTAGTAAAATTCCTTTTCGAAAATGAGGTCCAAAGGTGGGGGTCTAGTATTTTTAATATCTTTTTCCCGTTTACCGAAGCTGTTTCATTATATAGTTAAAAATTTTGGTCTGCAAATCGAATGATTTAATATTGTCGGCGTAGCATCTTCGGCAGATAATTTTAGCGGCGGGTGGGGAAAATACTTATGATTCATGTCCTGAAATACAGTTGACAACACAAGTTGTGTTAATTTGCATGTTTGGCATTATTTTTAATGAATTGTGCGTTATTTCGGGTTTGAGTTTTGTATAACAAGTGTATTTTAAACATTTGAATACATGAATTCACAGGTTACCGAGGTTAGATGTTACACATCACTGGCGAGTGCTGAAAGGCTCACTCACTTAATGTTTGTGTATTTTGACATGCGCGCTTGTCAGTATTGTGACAAAGCTACACAGACCTGGAGAAAGTGAATGCTCCTGACTTTTGACGTGACGTCTTAATAAATCGACGAACGCCGGCTGCACGCACAAAAAAGTGTCCCGTAACGCACATTGTCCCGTTACGCTGTGTCCCATTACGCTCATTGTACGCTTGCGCCGCATCTATCTCTCTTTAACTCGATTGAAACAACCATCGATTTTACTTTTTCGAGGCACATTAAACTTGAAACACTCCCATTCTTTTCGTACTTTTCCTATCATCGTCCTATCCTTAACAGAATAACACAGATTGGAAGAAGTTAAATAGCAAACATATATAAAAGTTATAGTTAAAATAATCTCTTCGTTAAAGTAATAAACATATTTGAATCAATGAGTGCAAATAAAAGTAAATTTATCAATTAAATTGTAGATTTCAATTCACTACTTCTTTGCATCCATACAAAATAGTGATAATTAAATAAAAATGATTCAATTTTATTCATAAAAGTATGCAATCATTTCATCAATGTTTTGTTGACGTTGTCACATTAAACTATCGTCCGTAAACCGACTTCACAGACAACCAATTTTTTTTCCGGCAGGTTTCCTGTACCTGGAGGGCTGTGACGTCACCGGGAACAACGGGCTGAGGGACCAGGTGATGGCCTTGAAGTGGGTGAGGGACAACATCGCCCAGTTCGGGGGAGACCCCGGCAATGTGACCATCTTCGGGGAGAGTGCAGGAGGCGCTAGTGTGCACTACCTGACACTGTCACCGCTAGCCTCTGGTGAGACATTCACACCGACATTAAAATGATTTAGTTTTAATATTTCAATAGATTGTTAATCCTTTTTCAGCTACTTAACCCCTTTTGGAGAATGTATCACTGAATTTTATTGACGAATAAAATACTGCGAACTTATAAATTTAATTGTTATCTGTCTGCTGAATATGTTGAGTTTTAATACAGAACGATGAGTATAGTTGTAGTGCCGTATGTTCGAAGTGCATTTTTTTGCAAATAGGGCAAAAAATTAACCAGTAAAAATTTAATGATATAATTGTAGTTATTTAGCATCTTTGCTTGGGTTTGTGGTCCAGCAATAAATAAATTATACCCATACAAATTAAAAGTTTTAAGCGATGTTTTAAGTAACGATTATGTCTACATTCGTGAGTGTTCAGTTTTTGGGACAGAAAACAGTATAAAAAAAAAATTATTTCAGGATGAAAAAGTCAAACTCATTTTCAGAATGTTTGTAGACTTTTTTAAAGTGTCTGCTCTACAGTAAATGTTTAAAGGTTACAATGAATAAATTAAAAATGTTAAATGGTTTAAGCTATTCAAAATCAATTATTTATTTGACTGTTAGCCTAATGGCTATAATTAAAGTGGTTTAAACAATAAGGTGGCGGAGACTTTGGAATAGTAGTATATTTTTCATTCTTGCAGTGTTTATACAATTTTTATTTATGCAGTTTATACAATTTTTGTCCGTCAAGGCTCTGAAGGCCGTTTCAAATGTGGTCTTCATTTATTGTACAGGCGAAAAATAGGTAGAGACCGGAAAAAATTTGTGGATTGAATTCGTGACATGTTACAATTCAAATAATTATACCTTAGTGCTGCTTATACCATTGGTTCCCGGTTAATCTGGAGTGATGAGGGCCAATTAGAGACCCTCACTCGTAGAAGTGTCGAATCACAGGCTGCCCAGTCGAGACGACTCACATGTCAGCAGCCAATGAACAGAAATAAAAATTGGCATTTGGCCGAGTGTGTAGAGGATAGTGGAGTCTATCCTGGAGGTCGTTGAACCCGTGAATTTTTCCGTTCTCTAAATATAGGTCAGTCATGCAAAAGTCGTGTACCTTTCTGGAATCACTTCTCGGACTGGCATATGTGATAAGGAGGCTGCAGAGAGTGAGTGGCCGACCCTGTGCAGGACTGTTCCACCGGGCCATCGCGCAGAGCGGCTCCGTGTTCATCGGCGGCTGCAACGTGCCGGTGGGAGCGGCCAATCAGAGAGCCCGCCGCCTCGCCAGGGCGCTGGGCTGCCGCTCCGAGGACCCGCGGCAGGTAGCGGCCTGCCTGCGCTCCGTGCCGGCCGAGCAGCTCGTGGCGGACAAGGCCAAGGCTCGAGACAACCAGGTGACGTCCTTGCACTCGCGGCATCAGCAGGAGTTGCTGGCTCGGCCCGTGATTTTACCTTATCACGAGAGGTGTGAAGGGGGACGCACCACAACGCTGACAGCTAGAAAACTGCTGTGTACCACAAAGCCCAAAAATTTCATTGCAGGACTGCCACAAAGGTTAGATTAGGTTAGACTAGGTTAGGTTAGACTAGGTTAGGTTGGACTAGGTTAGGTTAGACTAGGTTAGGTTAGACTAGGTTAGGTTAGACTAGGTTAGGTTGGACTAGGTTAGGCTAGGCTAGGTTAGGTTAGACTAGGTTAGGTTAGACTAGGTTAGGTTGGACTAGGTTAGGCTAGGCTAGGTTAGGTTAGACTAGGTTAGGTTAGACTAGGTTAGGTTGGACTAGGTTAGGTTAGACTAGGTTAGGTAAGGTTACGTTAGGTTAGGCTAGGCTAGGCTAGGTTAGGCTAGGTTAAGTTAGGTTAGGTTATATTACGCTAGGTTAGGTTTAATTGTGGTATTTTGGCGTTAAGGTACATTTAAGAAACACACACAAATTCAATCAGTTGTTATTTTGGCGTTGTGGTACACAGCAGTTTTCTAGCTGTCGGCGTTCTGGTCAATTTTGACATTCGGCGTTATGTAATTTCGGCGTTGTGGTAACGACCCGGTGTGAAGTAATGAAAATTATACAATACTAGCTGAAGCACCCGGCGTTGTCCGGGCTAAAGTCTTCATAACATAATGAGCATCACTACCGGGTTTCAAATCTGCAGGACATACACTTGATAAACGGATAATTCTGATTTTAAATTCCCGTTGATCGCACAATCTCGATGCATCAAGACTACACATCAGCAAAAACCGGGACGCCAATCTTCAGCTTCTTGTTGTGGGAAGGCAGGTAACTCCTAGGCAAGACGTGACGGACGCACCAAGCGATAGCGCGTTACAAATTCAAGGCAACTCCATCTATTGACGAAGTTCCAAACTAAACTTTTATCAGCGCCTCTAGTTTACTAGCAGCCGTGAGCTTCACTAAGCGGATGGGTTTCGCCAAGGAGAAGGATATGAAGTTGCCAGACCTTACTAGATGACCGTGTGGCGGTCATAGAGAAATGACACTCACTGTTTGTGTGTCTATAACCTACATCCTATGAATGTAACCTTTTTCACTCCCTTAGGGATATAATTTCATTATTATGCAGCCTGTGTCACTCTCCGGACCAAAATCATGTCGATCCCTAGCTCCGTTGCTGCGGGAAAGGACAAACAAACAAACACACTTCCCCATGTATAACATTAGCAGGTAGTTGTGTACCACCCATGTCTGGCAGGAGCTGCACGGAGCGATACTCGACCAGTTCTTCCCCAGCCACGAGACTGGTCCAGAGGCCTTCCTGCCAGACTCCCCCAGACGGCTGCTGGAGAGCGGTCTCTTCAGCAAGGTGCCCTTCATCACAGGAGTCACTTCGGCCGAGGGGAAGGTCAAGTTGTTCGGTAAGGGCATCACGTGCTCGTACAACAGGATCACAATATGGCCGGTTACAAAGTTCTTCAATATGTGTCTGATCTTTGTGGAAATTTGGCAGAAGAATAATAATTATTAAACTTGTCATTAAGTTAAGGAAATAAGGAAATGCATCCGTAAAGAAAAATGTTATATAAAGATTTAATATTATTTATTGCTCTTGTTTTGTTACAACATAGAGATGTAACCTGTATAAGAATGAAGCAACAGTTGGTTCTTAATAATCATCATTTCTCAATGGACTAAGGCAGTTACGTGGTATTTGCACAGTGTTATTATTTTAGTTTAATTGTTATGAGCCATTAAATTGATGTTGTTGTTGAAGATGTTGCGTACTTCATGGCGAAGTACAACAGTTGGCTTATAGTCTAAAATTTTAACTGGCTCTATATTCCACGAAATATATTTATATATAAGATTGAGTTAAAACCTTAACGTTTTATACTCATCCCTGACTGAATTATTATCGTAACATACTAATTGAAATTGACTGAATTTACCCACTTCATTCAGTAATGACGTTCGTAAATTCACAACTAGTATGATATTAGATCGTTTATAAATACCACAAAATTGTATTTACAGAAATCTTTCAAACATAATTATGAACTTTATTTTTGTGGTGTAGTGATGTAGTTACTAACTGTCACTAAATGTCTAAGTTTAGGGTGAAATTATTTCAAGAATATCACTTTCCATCACAGTTTGCAGTTTATTTTATTTCAAATTTTTGTGATGATTCGTCGATAAAAGTGTCACCTTTGATACAAATTTTACATTTATCTTTCTAAGGTTATTTTAGAAATATGATTCCACGATCTGTTACAGTAAATTGGTTAACTACTGAATTACATTCAGTTATTGTTTTGATCTGTTTTGGTTTGCTGATCATGACCTCATACATACTTTTGGAATCTTTAATACCGAAGAAATTATTTTGAAATGACTCATTTTGGACGTTTTAGTTTGTACTCTTAGGTAAAATTTTGGAAACCATTTCAGATTCATCTTATCGTTTGAAGTTCCCTGAAATAGACCAGAACTTCACGTCAGTGCTGCCAATGGAACTGTCTGACAATCTCGATGTAGAAACATGCAACGAAATAGCTAATGTTGTCAAGAAATTCTACTTCGGCGAGAAGCACTTGTGTGAAGATACAGTTGCCGAGTTTATTGAGGTAAGTAAGTTGAGCGGGGAAGGCGTCCATAGAAGATACTTTACCAATTTTTGCTACAGACAAATAATAATAAAAAAATAAATAATATTCTTTTGTTTGCTTAAACAAACATTTGCAGTTAAAAATATTGATCGTAGAAAATTTTACTACGAAACTTATAACGTTTATAGAATACCTAAGATCATATACAAGTTTGGTGACTTTATTAAATAATTGTTGATTGTGATACATAACACCACGCTGTAAAAGAGCGTTGAAGATATACAATAAGAAAATATTTTGATAAACCCACATTAAGCAGCTATTTATGTAGAATCAAAATAGCTTGCAACAAAATTGAAAAGAAAATTTAGCATTAACTCAACTTGTATAGTTAAATCAACAACAAAGTTCAGTTGGCTTTATAAAATCAAATACATTCTTGACAGCAACAAACTTTTGTCTTAGTGATGATCACTCAACAGTAACATTCGTGCAGGAGTGATACTGAGCCGTTCATGACTTGAGACCCATCGATGACATAATTCAGAACTCTGTCTTAGAGTTGGCATTAACGATTATTTACAGCACACTTTAATATGAAGTGTTAGCACTTTCATTATAATTTTGTATAACAATATCATATAAAAAATGTTTAAATTGTTTAGTGATTGACAATTTACATCCTTGGTAAAAATTTAGCCACCGCAGAAGACCATAAAAAAAGTGGGTAAAAATAAAAATTGAAGATGCCTACGATGTAGATATGTATAAAAATCAGTTAAGAATTCCTAAATATAGTAACATAAAAATTTTTATGCTGCACCAATTTTCAGGGCGTACCAAAATGAATAAACTGCATTCAGTAGGAATTTATGGAAAAAAAACTCTGCAAAATACTTGTCCGTTGCAAAAAACCCAAGATTGAAACACGACACATGAAAATAATAAACAGACATTTACAAATTTTGTTTTTTTAAGGGTTGGTTTCCTAAGACAGAATATGTTCTGCGTTGGTTGTTTGACCATAACTTCTCGGCCAATCATTCACCCCCTACAGAAATCAGTTATCAAAGATGATATGAATACACCGCAGTGGGGAGTTTGTTACAGGTAAGTTTGCTGACTGAGTTGGACTTGTCGACAACGTGGTCGTTTGGAGACAGCAATACTCGATGATTCAAATCGGAGGTTTTTGGGATGGTACCAGCCATGGCACATAGATAGAGACCGGAAAAATTCACGTGTTCATTTCGCGGTAGACTAAAATTCAAACAGTTATACCTCAGTACTGCCTCTGCTATTGGCTCACAACTCACCTGGATGACTCTGGGCCAATGAGAAACACCCAACCAAAGCTGCATCGAATCACAGGCCGCTACATTGGGACGTCTCACAAGACAGCAACCAATGAGTGGGTGACATTTGACCGAGTGTACGTAGAACTATGGAGTTCATCCTGCAGGTCATTGAACCCGCGAATTTTTCCGGTCCCTACATATAGAAAAGACTCGTGCCAGAATTTCCCTGGAGGGACACCGGGGGGATCACGACCGTGACCCGACCAGACGCAGGTTCCAAGTAAGGCCTCGACGCTGAAGGAAGGTGGGGAGCGTGGCTATTGCGCAGATGCAGTCGGACGTGGAGTTCGTGTTCGCGGCCCACGAGACGCTGCAGCTGCACGCCAGGTGGTCGCAGCTGCCCGTCTTCGCCTACCTGTTCGACCACGAGCCCGCGCCTGGGTCCGGCTTCCTGCACACTGTCGTCGAGGACGTCCCAGGTGAGCCGCGGCCCCGGAACCAGCGCTCCCCACGAGCACAAGTGCTACCTCCGCCCGCACGCGCCTGCTCGTCGGAACCAGAGAAGCCTGACATGTACATCAAGTTCTGTCCCTGCCCAAACACGCCCGAGTATTCACCTCCGGCCAACCTCGGGATTTGTTTTATTTTTGTACAGGAAAAATTAATTCAAATATTGAAAGTGGTCGTTTAGGTTTGCTACATTAAAACACTTTAAAACACCATGTACGGTTAGTTAGGTTAGTATAGCTACATTAAAATAAACAGAGAAATATAAATATATATAAATAAACCCGAGGTTGGCCGAAGGTGAATATTCGGACGTGTTCGAGCAGGGACAGAACTTGATGCACATCTTCCCTCAGAACTACGGCACTTTAAATGGCAGTCATGATCAAGACAAAAAACGTCACACACATCTCGCTACATCTGGCCGCCAGCATACCTAGGCTGACAAAACTAGCTTGACTTGATGCAAGTATTTTGGACACACGCCATTGCTAAGCTCATGTATGTCTGTAGAGGAAAACTACAAAAAACCCAAAAGACAAAAAACAAAAACACAAATTAAGCAAAAGATTGCTGTTGTCAGTAGGATATAAACACCACATAATATTCCATAACAGGAATATTGTCAACAAACAAAGAAAAACAAAGAAAAATGGACTAACAGAACGAAAAAAAACCACAAATGATGACAGCAGAAAAATATTGAACCCAAAAAAATTCAGCACAACATTTGAAACGAGACAAAAACACGACAAAACGAAAAGACGAAACAAACACAATAGTTTTCCAAAACAGAAGAGAACGAAAAAAAAACCCCACAAATGATGACAGCACAAAAAATATTGACATCTACAGACATACATGAGCTTAGCAATGGCGTATGTCCTAAGGTTTACATAAAGTCATGCACTCCCATTGCACAGATCTTTCAAACATAAAAACAAGCTTGGTTACAACTTGAATGCCAATACTCCAAGAACTGCCGCGAAGGCATGAGGAAATATCCAGCAGTTAGGAAATTCTTCAGGCATACTTACGCGCACGCGAGTCTGACTGCTCGCTTTGAGTGATGAAATGGTTTCAACCGGGAAAATTTAGTAATATATTTGAGATCTTAAGAGGATTATATTATAAGCATATAGAACCAAAAAATATTAATTTATCGCATGCAGTAAATTTCAAAAGCCTGTGCTTGAAATCAAATAGGCCAGACAATGAAATGAAAAGGCTGCAGCCACTTTAGTAACCTCCTGCTGAAATGCCTCAAACACAGCATGACTCCAGGTATGTGAGACTCATGTCCGTGGGATTTTCAACATTTAGTTGGTACCCCCCTTGCGTGCTGGTCGCAGTCAACGTGTTGAACAACTTCGAAGGAGCTTCACCAGAACTTGCTTTCTGTAAGGCCTTGGGAAACTCTGAGTGGAACACCCTCCAGGTGCAATTGGCCGGGATCAAACCCACGACCTCCAACATATCTGCTGGAGATGATGAATTACACTTGGTACCTTAGAGCTGTTTGATTCACGATAAGCTGAACTTAATCTAAACTTACATCACACGCTTGCTAACAAAAAGCGTAGGCTTGTCAGGGCCAGCTTCCTGCATATTTAGTATAAGGTTTTGCCACTAAGGATTTGTTCCACTCCAGCGAAATAGCCGAAATTAAGTTGCATAAATTCTAGGCTTCCAGTGGGAAAAAGAGTATGAGACAAGTTTTAAGTTGTATACTATTATATTCCCGCTATATGGATTGTACGAGTTTTTTTTTTAATTTAGTAAGTACTGTTTTGAAGTTCGGATGCTGCAGCGCTGCGGTCGGCATTCCGCGCATGCGCGTTGAGTACCTGCATCTGTTGCCAAGCTACAGACGCCATTACGGCAACATTCGACCGTGGTAATGTTTGTGAGTATTTTAAATGCCTCCGTCGTTCGAGAATCCCGCCGGCTGTAAAATGCGTTGTGATTTAGTTTTATTGGTGCTAAAGTCGTGAAAGCAGCTGAAATTCATCGTCAGTTCAGTGAAATGTTTGTAGAAAACATTATGACCGATGGAATGGTACGGAAATGGGTTAGAGCTCTTAAAGATGGCCGCTCTATCGTTCACGATGAGGAACTAAGTGGGCAACCTTCTGTCATTGCTGAAGATTTGGCGCAGAACGTTGACAAAAAAAGTGAGAAAATTGAGAAAGCAGATAAATCAAACATCAAACGTCTGGTGACAGAATACGCACGGTCACATCCCTGATCATGGCGACTGCGACGTCGACCGAAGCGTCTGTGATGTATTTGCCCCGGACTGCTACCGACATGAACATCAGTGTGCTGAAAACCTGCAGCATGACCTCAAGCAGTGTCATCTGTGTGGAAAGATTGTTGCTCGCAGTGATAAATTGCGGTAATATCTTACATGTACTGGTGCTGTCCTCATGACTTCAGACACCTGGTGTAGATTCTGCTTCAAAACCTTTGAAAACTCCAGCCATGTCACACATCATGAGAAGAGAGCTTGCGAAAGATCATCTACGACGCATCTAAGACTTCATTTGGTTGCTCGTTATGGCAGCAGATATCAAACAAAAAAAATTGGTTGTCTGTAAAGTCGGTTTACGGACGATTGTTTGACGTGACAACGTCATAACAAAACATTGATGAAATGATTGCATACTTTCATGAATATAATTGAATCATTTTTATTGTATAATCACTATTTTGTATGGATACAAAGAAGGAGTGAAATGAAATCTACAATTTAATTGATAAATTTACTTTTATTTGCACTCATTAATTCAAATATGTTTATTACTTTAACGAAGAGATTATTTTAACTATAACTTTTATACATGTTTGCTATTTAACTTCTTCCAATCTGTGTTATTCTGTTAAGGATAGGACGATGATAGGAAAAGTAGGAAACCAATGGGAGTGTTTCAAGTTTAATGTGCCTCGAAAAAGTCAAATCGATGGTTGTTTCAATCGAGTGGAAGAGAGATAGATGCGGCGCAAGCGTACAATGTGCGTAACGGGACACTTTTTCGTGCGTGCAGCCGGCGTTCATCGATTTATTAGACGTTGTCACGTCAAAAAAGTACGTTCGAGGATACAGGGAAGTGCAAAGTCCAGGCTACATGTGCACGCATTCCAAATATTACTTTCCGGTCCTGGGAATGTGCCCATGTCGACATACCTCCCGTACTATCCCAGGGAGCTGGGAGAGGCCAGGAGCAGGTCCTCTGGGTAACCGAGGGTTTCTGAGAGTGACGTGATTAGTCATTGGTTTGTGACATCCAACACAAAGGCGAGGGATTCTAAGGCATTTTACTAGCTGGTGGAAAACCAAATGTCCGTTATGTGTTAGATTAACTACACAGTGAAAAATGTGTGCCTGTAAAAACCAAAATTCTGTAGCCAAAACCATCCATTACAGTTTTAATATAGATGAAAGTTTGCTGAATGTATGATTCTGTGCAACTGTTTCTGCAGCACAAATAAAGGTTTAACTGAGCATACAGATAATTATTCTGCTGGTATTGAGTGTATCTATCACAGAGATGTTTTGCTGTTCCTCGGAGCTCGTCATGTCCCAGACTGCTACGTTCCAACCTTTTGGTCGGCATCCACAACCGCTCCTCCAAAATATGCGCCCTTTAAGGGTAGATTATTAGTCGGCTTACAGATCCATTTTTTTTTACATTCCAGAGCAAGAAATATTACGACAGAGCTGTCAAGGGATTACTCCCCCATTTTATCAGGGAAGGTGTTACGGTCTCAGCAAGACCAGACTAGGGCAACCCAGCATAGTTCATCACCTCACTCAGCTAACCAGACACACATAATTTAGGTTCGCACCTCATAAATACACCAATACTCCTCCAGGCATCTAAACCCGCTAGGGTGTTGACCTGGTTAGGAGAAAGATGGACCTTTTACATGCCTGACACTGTTGCCAGTGTCCAACATTGGTTCCGAAAACCGGTAAATATATTCGCCATTTCCATCCAGACAGTTGGCTGTGTCCTCAGCCCTGAGACGCCGCCACCTCCCCTGGCCCTGACGAGACGCGTGTGTTCCACTGCAGGGGTGCCTCACGCCGGGGAACTGCCCTTCTTGTTCCGAGGCTCGGAGTACCGCGACTTCCCGCCAGGGGCGCCCGACGCGGCGACGAGGGGAAGCATGGTCAAGCTGTGGACGCAGTTCGCCAAGACAGGGTGGGTACAGGATTTTTATTATAGAGGAGGGAAAATATTTCAAAGGCACCGCCTTGAGGGATGAAACATGATGGTCGGTTTCCTTGAGAATGCACCGCACGTAGGCGGGGTGGGTACAGAGTCGGGAACCGCTAAATCGCTCATTAAAGTCTTGAAAAAAGCTACCAACAAAATAGAAATAGAACCTCTATTAGTCGCGCATGTTGGCACGCTCGTCGCCTCTGATCACTGTTTTCATATTTATAATATTTATCCACATGTTTCTAGTTTCTACATTCACAACACGTGTTTTAGTTTCATACAAGTGTGAATTATATATGTGCTAATAAATTATATTCAGTAGTGATTTAAATTGAATATTTTGATTAATATTATTTACTATTCGTAAATATTACCTAGTAAAAACAATTGTGTTTATATAGTTTTTCAAGTGCTCCCATATAAATGAGGTTAACTATCGTATGTATTATTTATTGATATAAATTAAAATATTATTATTTAATATAATTAATACTAAATATCATTAAATTATTAGTGTTAAAAATTTATTATTGGTTATTTAATATTTACAAAATAAAGAAATAAATTTAATAAAACATTTAATAAAAAATTTGTGATCAAAATTAAAATCGGACATAAAATTAAAATACTAATTTTTAATATTTATTATTAAATTGATTAAATAATATATATTTTGAAAATAAATGAACAAATTTAATGTAAACTTTTTGTTAAAAATGAAAAATGAATATTAAATTAAGAAAATAATACATGTTTAAAAAATGAATAAACTGAAATTAAATTTTTTAATTTATTGTTTTATGTATTTATTTTCTTTTAAAATATTAAATAACCAAGAATAAATATTTAAAATTTAGAATCATATAATATTTAGTACAAAATATGTCATATATTTATTATTCTCTAAATTTTATTTATTTAAATTTTCAAATTTAAACTTAACTTTATTAAATGTGTTGACTATCTTTTTCCAGCCCTTTTATTATTTTATTGTAATTAATTATTTGTATGCAATTAATAACTATGTATTAATGATGCCCAAGAAGTATAACTTCTCACGCGCGTACATAAGTACACGCACCCATTTTTTTATTTGTCTGAGGTAGGGGAAGAGGAAAGACACATCTAAATATAAAATGTTATTTGTGTAAGAAGACACATAGATTCACTAAAATATCACTATGATATTATTATTAAAAGTAGTCAGTTTGTGAGTTATGTAACAATCCAAATATTAAGAAACTATTCTGCGAAATTTAACCGTAAGAGCACGATAGTGTGGTAAGGTATTAGTCACACAATATAAAATGCATCGTGTTTCAGGAATCCTTCAAGCGACGCGGTCCAAGTTACTTGGATTCCAGCCACAAAAGAAAAGCTCAGCTACTTGAAGATAAACGGAGGTTTCAAAATGGAGACCGACATGTTCAAGCGAAGAACGCAGTTCTGGGAAAAATTATATGAAAAATATTTGCCTCGCAAAAATTAGCAACAATAAAATAAATAAAATGTCATTTTTAAGTTACGATCATTTAATTCCAAGCTATGGAATTCAGTAGAAAAATAAGGCGCTTTTGCGAACGCTGGTTACTATACTCTGAAAACATAAGACTAAACACCATAGTTTAATTTTTTGTTAAGTTTTATATATAATGTTTAATTTTATTTTTTCAGTGTAGAGTAAACAGCGTTCGCAAAATGAAATGCATTTATATAATAAAAATGTAGCAATTTTAAATTCTTAGTCATCATTATTGCCGTCTCATATTTTACCTTCATTCCACTTCCTCGGTGTTGTAGCCCAGTCCTCGTTTTCTTTAGTCAGCTTGGTTGTACAGGTCTTGCATTGAATATACAAGAAATACCTTCAACCAAAGGATTTATGAAAATTAACTGCAACTTAAATGGTTTTTGGCAAGGACCCAAAATACACTCGGTACTCTCGTGACGTTTAGCATTTTTTTCTCAAGGTAAACTCCTTGCTGCTCTCCAACCTCACCAGCCTCTCCAACCTCGCCAGCCTCTCCAACCTCGCCAGCCTCTCCAACCTCACCAGCCTCTCCAACCTCACCAGCCTCTCCAACCTCACCAGCCTCTCCAACCTCGCCAGCCTCTCCAACCTCACCAGCCTCTCCAACCTCACCAGCCTCTCCAACCTCACCAGCCTCTCCAACCTCGCCAGCCTCTCCAACCTCGCCAGCCTCTCCAACCTCACCAGCCTCTCCAACCTCACCAGCCTCTCCAACCTCACCAGCCTCTCCAACCTCGCCAGCCTCTCCAACCTCACCAGCCTCTCCAACCTCACCAGCCTCTCCAACCTCACCAGCCTCTCCAACCTCGCCAGCCTCTCCAACCTCGCCAGCCTCTCCAACCTCACCAGCCTCTCCAACCTCACCAGCCTCTCCAACCTCACCAGCCTCTCCAACCTCACCAGCCTCTCTAACCTCACCAGCCTCTCTAACCTCACCAGCCTCTCCAACCTCGCCAGCCTCTCCAACCTCACCAGCCTCTCCAACCTCACCAGCCTCTCCAACCTCACCAGCCTCTCCAACCTCGCCAGCCTCTCCAACCTCACCAGCCTCTCTAACCTCACCAGCCTCTCCAACCTCGCCAGCCTCTCCAACCTCACCAGCCTCTCCAACCTCACCAGCCTCTCCAACCTCGCCAGCTTCTCCAACCTCACCAGCCTCTCTAACCTCACCAGCCTCTCCAACCTCACCAGCCTCTCTAACCTCACCAGCCTCTCCAACCTCGCCAGCCTCTCCAACCTCACCAGCCTCTCCAACCTCACCAGCCTCTCCAACCTCACCAGCCTCTCCAACCTCACCAGCCTCTCTAACCTCACCAGCCTCTCCAACCTCGCCAGCCTCTCCAACCTCACCAGCCTCTCCAGCGAAGTATATGTCAGCACTCGGCTAGTTGAGCCTACCAGCACCGATGCTCCTGGCTTGTCTGAGGTCGGTAGCCGCGCGCTCCTGTGCGCACACAGATCAACACTCCTGTGCGCACACAGATCAACACTCCTGTGCGCACACAGATCAACACAGCTGGGGCTTCGGCTCCCACGCAGCCATGAGGACTCTGCATATGCTGTTCGCCCCGAGGGAAACTGATCCTTCCTACACACTGCAGTTCGATCGATACCATGTTCAGAGTATTTTCCTCTCTTGGGCTGGTTGACAATGTGAAATCGAAACCTTATTCTATTTGTTATTTTAATAAATACTCAAGTTATAAAATACATGGATGCCAATTTTGTGTGAAAAACATTCTTACAGTTACATATGTGCGAACCGGTATGTATACGAGGCATGTCAGACTATAATAGGAAGAATATAAATTATTGTAACCCATTAATTATTACAATAAACCTTATAAAATAATCTGTAAGTAGGTAATTTAAAATCATATATATTTTTTTAAATTCTGTATTCGCCTGTTATAATTTTTGACTTGATAACGTCTTATAAATCGATCAACGCCGGCTGCACGCACTAAAAAGCATGACTCATTGTCACGTTCCGCCTGAGTCGAGCGTACAAGAACCGGCCAACCACCGAGCGAGAAAATATTTTCTATAATATCAAACAGGTTAAGGAGGGCTTTTTTAAAAGCAGTATTTAAAAAAATGGATTTATTTGTCCAATTTCGTCATTTCAAATTAAAACAATTTATTGACATTGATTCGATTTCAGTTTATTTCTATAACTAATTGTTCGTGTTTATATTTAAACAATTTATTTAAATCAAATTTCCAAAACTGTAAATAATATTTGAAAGTTAATTATGTATGCAATTTTTCATCAATGTTTTCTTATGACGTTATCACGTAACATTTTCGTCCTTAAACAGACTTTACAGACAACCACCATTTTTTTTATTCTGTCGTAGCCTGTTTTTTGTTTCTGTAAAATAAGGCGGTGGGGGGAACTCACGTGTGGCTACGTGCCTTTCCGCAGCGCAAGAAGAACTGTAATCAATCAGCTGTTCCCATCGCCCGACCGCAAATCTGCGGAGTCACAGCGGGATTTCGTAACCTTCGCTTGGTGCTCGAGCCAGCCTGCGCCGCGGCTCAGGCCGGATGAAAGAACCGCGCGATAATCATTAGTTGGCGAGTCACGTGTAGGGGGGGAGGGGGGCTAACCACGTGCTCTGCGGGCGTCAAGGCTGACCATTCAGAAGCCAGCTCTCGCCTCAGCAGCGCGCCAGCGAGCAGCGGGAAGGTAGGTACAGTCCGCCTCGCAGGCTGACACGGCAAGCCTTCGTTTCACAGACGAGAGAGCCACACCCGACGTTCCCCGAAGTTCATGCTAGCTTTTTCCCCCCCGTTCTATCTCATTGTACAAACCGGTGTGGCTTTACATTTTGCGGTCGATTAGGATAGGTTAGCTACATTATAAATACTTTAAAACATTGTGGATGGTTGGTTATATTAGGTAAGTATAGCTACATTAAAAATACTATAAAAACATTTTATGGTTGCTTGGCATATAACTTTTTAATATGTAGCTATCGAGGGCTAGGAAACAGTTTACATGATTTCACAGTATCTTTAATGTAGATATCCTAACCAAATCAACCGTCCACAATGTTTTAAAGTATATTTTTAATGTAGCTAACCTAATCTAATAATACCATTAGTTATCATGAGTTGTCCAAAATAAACATTCACGGACACACGACAAAACGAAAAATATGGCGGCGTACAAATAAATACCGTTGCCTTGTTTATGGCCTTTCCTTTTATCAACACCACCATATTTATTAACATTGAACCAAAAAAAAAAGAAGAAAACCCGATGATGCACGATCGGGCGTTTGGCTCTCTCGTCTGTGAAAAGAAGGCTACAGCGTGTCAGCCTCATCCACCACACACGTCACGCATGCTGTGAATATCAATATCAATATCTTCACGTGTAATGACAAAATTGAGAGAAATCACCTCCAGTACACAAGTAAAAACTCTTATGATCGACATGAATATTTCGTAAAAGTTTTTGACGTGATAACGTCTCATAAATCGATGATCGCCGGCTGCACGCACGAAAAAGAGTCCCGTTACGCACATTGTCCCGTTACGCTCATTGTACGCTTGCGCCGCATCTATCTCTCTTCTACTCGATTGGAACAACCATCGATTTGTCTTTTTCGAGGCACATTAAACTTGAAACACTCACATTCGTTTCCTACTTTTCCTATCATCGTCCTATCCTTAACAGAATAACACAGATTGGAAGAAGTTAAATAGCAAACATGTATAAACGTTATAGTTAAAATAATCTCTTCGTTAAAGTAGTACACATATTTGAATTAATGAGTGCAAATAAAAGTAAATTTATCAATTAAATTGTATATTTCATTTCACTCCTTCTTTGTATCCATATAAAATAGTGATAATTCAATAAAAATGATTCAATTTTGTTCATAAAATTAAGTAATCATTTCATCATTGTTTTGTTATGACGTTGTCACGTTAAACTATCGTCCGTAAACCAACTTTACAAAGAAGCAATTTTTTTTTAAAAAATACGCCATTGCAGTTTTGCACTGTTTGTCATGGAAAATTTCCGAAAATCAAAAATAAATCATGTCGAACTTTCTTTTTGTCCGTGCTGTTGTCGTTGTGTTGTCGATAATGCTCGTTTAGTTTCATCGTTTGGTTACGTTCGTCCGACATCAGCTTATTGTCTTGTTTTGTCTTCATATTTTTATATTTTATTTTTCTGTTTTTCGGAAAATTTCAATGACAAACAGTGCAAAACTGCAATGGAGTTTGTTCAAAAAACTGCATTAAAACTATATTCCTCATTGCACGAATCATTTAGAGAACAAACAGATTATTAGCAGGTTCGTTCCAAAAAAATAGTTTAAAAATGTTTTATAGCACAAAACCACAAGCTGCAATGCCTATAATAAGATTTTATTAAAGTATGTTAACAAATAACACGAGTTGTTAGAAAGGATCTGACTGTACTGTACGCTCTCTAGCCAGTGGTTGTGCGATGGATGCCCTCTCAGACTCGTGGTGGGCCCATGGGAGTCACGGCGCGCACTTTGGACACCCCTGGACTGGGGCGGGGACACAGGCAGGCCCGTTCCGCGGGTTTGTTCTCTTCTGGAGGCCAGCTCCGTCGCTTCCCCCCAGCGGCCTTGACCTTGCTTGTCGAGGTTCACCTGTTCCCAGTGGGGCGACTGAAATGCTGCCCCTTGGAAGGGCAGCCCTTCAGGATTTTTCTGACAGTGGTTAGTTTAGGTTAGGTCAGGTTAGTTTAGGTTAGGTTATGTTAGTTTAGGTTAGGTAAGGTTAGGTTAGGTCAGGTCACTTTACAAACTAACCACTGTCAGAAAAATCCTGAAGGGCTGCCCATCCAAGGGGCAACAATACAGACAACCTTTCAAAAACACTACTGTCAGAAAAGCCTGAAGAGCTGCCCTTCCAAGGGGCAACAATTCAGCTCCCCCTTCTCAGTGACCTCATATTGACGAGACGTCCAGATCAAATTAGAGAAACGAGGCGGAGAGAAGTCGCAGGCGACACAAGCACGTGGCAAACAGCCCTGTGTGTTGCAGATGTCGGAGTTCGTGACGGTAGACATCTCCCAGGGCAGACTGCGGGGAAAGAGAGTCACATCTGATGCCACTGGGAGCACATTCTACAGCTTCCAGGGCATTCCTTACGCCAAGCCACCAGTGGGACCGCTCAGGTTCAAGGTCGGTTAGCTGTGCGTAAGTCCATGCCGACTCAACGTGTGTGCTGCGGCATTTCCAAGGCACATAAAATCATAAATTTTTCTCATAGTAAATACTTTTATCACTCTTCTCTTTTTTTTAAAACTTTGTAAAAATAGGTATCAACTTTTTGTTTTAAGCACTCTGGACCAAACCTTAATCCGATATTCAAGACTGATGATATCGAATTTGTCAATTATTTAAAACGTATTTTCAAAAGTCGCACAGTAACAAAGAGACTTGATGCGATGTAACTTCTAGTAAAAGAGTGGGCTACAAACAACTTGTGCTCCGACTTGAGAACATATGAGTCACAGCCCTGCATTGAAATGCAGCTTCTTTAAGCTCAGAAAAATGCTGGACGAAGTGCGTAAAAGGTTTTCCGGGAACTGATTATAATTGCCCATACTCATTCAAAACTTAGAATATTCTCAATATGTTATTTGTTTATTTTTAGGCACATTGCGTTTTGTAGTTTCAAATGTAGTAATTATTTTTTCTACGTATAATATGTATGAATGAGTCTAAAGCTGGAACTACATACAACTGACATAATTATGGGAGTGAACAGTTATAGTTTAGCCCCGGGCCTATAGCTCAAGCACCGGGGGACTACAAAAAACCTTCCTCACTCCACTGTTACAGGAAAGCCAAAAAGTCAACGTCGCCCTTCCCTGTTGCGTGGGTGTAGGATCCAGTTACCATCAAGTTATAATGTGGCATGGGAGACTATGGGGCTCGACATTTAACAAAAAAAACTCGTGTTTAATAAAAAATAACATTTACTTTAAAAAACAATTACTTGCATACCTAATTTACGTAAATACTTTGAGCACCTTTTTCGTTACGAGCTCTATCAATGAACAAGCATATTACCATCCTCATACTCCTAGGTAATACTATACATACAACTAGTAATAATATTTTAATACATTTAAAAAAAAACATATTAAGAAACTAACAGTCCACTAATGAGTCCATCTGAGCTACGTAACATTACCGCAGCGCGCTACTTGATTATACTTATGGTACCATTTATCATCTCTCATCAGTCCCACGAAAAAGTTTTTATTATTATCTTGAAGTTAATAAAAATTAAATGAAAGTTAATCAAAGACGACAGTTTCTTCGCCGTGACTGAGTGCACACGAGTATCGTAGTACTAGGTCCGATTTAACTCTCAATATGTCTTGTAGCCGGGGAAACTCTAATGGTGTAGAATAATGCAGTTGTTTGCCTTACTTTGCGATGCGTCGTGCTGCCATGCCGCTACCTCGGCGCTCGCCTGGGCCCGGGAACTCGCCGACGCTGCTCGCGTCGCGTGATGCCTCTCGCCATACCCTGGGACCTCCACTAGCCCCGAAGACGATACTTGCTCGGCCGCAAATCTGCAAGGCCTCGCCGCCACTTCCCGATGTGCCCACTTCGGCGTCCAGACCAGCACTGTCCCCAGTCGCGCTCGCCGCACACTGGCTCGTCGGCTCCTCACTCGGCAATCCTCGACTCCACCGAAAACCCCCGAAGGTGTCAAGTCACACTGGTACCAACTTCACAAACTGTCAGTACGTCCAGACCGCACCGAAAAAAATAAAAAATATTACCTGCTGCTAGAAATAAATAAAACGAAATTAATTAATCATAACAAATAAATACCGTTAACAAAACATAGGTAACCGTGTGACGCCGTTACCTCCCCAGTGGTAACAATAGATGGTGGTAAAAGCAGTACACCAATTTGAACTTGTCTGTGACATCATTAGGTGAACCTTTTTTAAATCCATGTAAACTACAGCAGCTGGGCTCCTAGCCAAGAGTTTGTTTTAATAATAAGAGTGAAACAAACTGAATATACAACACATAATTTACTAAAAAAATTTCGTAGTGAAAAATTCATTGTACAGAACAAATATACTCTCACTCTCCAAGGCTGTGGTGCCTAAGATTGCCCAAGATGCCCAAGACAGGTAATTGATTATACTCAAAACTACCATCAGTCTCCATGTCTGTGGTGTCCAAGATTGCCACAGATGCCCAAGACAGGAGATTAAACTGAAACCCTTCTCAATCTCCATGGCTGTGGTGCCCAAGATCGCCCCAGATGCCCAAAACAAGAGATTATACTGAAACCCACCTTCACTCTCCGTGGCTGTGGTGCCCAAGATTGTCCCAAATGCCCAAGACAGGAGATTATACTCAAAACTACCTTCAATCTCCATGTCTGTGGTGCCCAAGATTGCCCCAGTTGCCCAAGACAGGAGATAATACTGAAACCCACCTTCACTCTACGTGGCTGTGGTGCCCAAGATCGCCCCAGTTGCCCAAGACAGGAGATTATACTGAAACCCACCTTCACTCTCCGTGGCTGTGGTGCCCAAGATTGTCCCAAATGCCCAAGACAGGAGATTATACTCAAAACTACCTTCAATCTCCATGTCTGTGGTGCCCAAGATTGCCCCAGATGCCCAAGACATGAGATTATACTGAAACCCACCTTCACTCTCCGTGGCTGTGGTGCGCAAGATCGCCCCAGATGCCCAAGACAGGAGATTATACTGAAACCCACCTTCACTCTCCGTGGTTGTGGTGCCCAAGATTGCCCCAGTTGCCCAAGACAGGAGATTATACTGAAACCCACCTTCACTCTCCGTGGCTGTGGTGCCCAAGATTGCCCCAGTTGCCCAAGACAGGAGATTATACTGAAACCCGCCTTCACTCTCCGTTGCTGTGGTGCCCAAGATTGCCCCAGATGCCCAAGATATGAGATTATACTAAAACCCATCTTCACTCTCCGTGGCTGTGGTGCCTAAGATTGCCCCAGATGCCCAAGACCGGAGATTATACTGAAACCCAACTTCACTCATCGTGGCTGTGGTGCCCAAGATTGCCCCATATGCCCAAAACAGGAGATTATAACCAAAACTACCTTCACTCTCCGTGGCTGTGGTGCCCAAAATTGCCCCTCATGCCCAAGACAGGAGATTATACTGAAACCCACCTTCACTCTCCGTGGTTGTGGTGCCCAAGATCGCCCCAGATGCCCAAGACAGGAGATTATATTGAAACCCACCTTCACTCTCCGTGGCTGTGGTGCCCAAGATTGCCCCAGATGCCCAAGACATGAGATTATACTAAAACCCACCTTCACTCTCCGTGGCTGTGGTGCCCAAGATTGCCCCAGATGCCCAAGACAGGAGATTATACTGAAACCCACATTCACTCATCGTGGCTGTGGTGCCCAAGATTGCCCCATATGCCCAAAACAGGAGATTATAACCAAAACTACCTTCACTCTTCGTGGCTGTGGTGTCCAAGATCGCCCCAGATGCCCAAGACATGAGATTATACTGAAACCCACCTTCACTCTCCGTGGCTGTGGTGCCCAAGATTGCCCCAGATGCCCAAGACAGGAGATTATACTGAAACCCACCTTCACTCTCCGTGGCTGTGGTGCCCAAGATCGCCCCAGATGCCCAAGACATGAGATTATACTGAAACATACCTTCACTCTCCGTGGCTGTGGTGCCCAAGATTGCCCCAGATGCCCAAGACAGGAGATTATACTGAAACCCACCTTCACTCTCCGTGGCTGTGGTGCCCAAGATTGCCCCAGATGCCCAAGACAGGAGATTATATTGAAACCCACCTTCACTCTCTGTGGCTGTGGTGCCCAAGATTGCCCCAGATGCCCAAGACAGGAGATTATACTGAAACCCACCTTCACTCTCCGTGGCTGTGATGCCCAAGATTGCCCCAGATGCCCAAGACAGGAGATTATACTGAAACATACCTTCACTCTCCGTGGCTGTGGTACCCAAGATTGCCCCAGATGCCCAAGACAGGAGATTATACTGAAACCTACCTTCACTCTTCGTGGCTGTGGTGCCCAAGTTCGCCCCAGATGCCCAAGACAGGAGATTATATTGAAACCCACCTTCACTCTCTGTGGCTGTGGTGCCCAAGATTGCCCCAGATGCCCAAGACAGGAGATTATACTGAAACCCACCTTCACTCTCCATGGCTGTGATGCCCAAGATTGCCCCAGATGCCCAAGACAGGAGATTATACTGAAACATACCTTCACTCTCCGTGGCTGTGGTGCCCAAGATTGCCCCAGATGCCCAAGACAGGAGATTATACTGAAACCTACCTTCACTCTCCGTGGCTGTGGTGCCCAAGATCGCCCCAGATGCCCAAGACATCAGATTATACTGAAACATACCTTCACTCTCCGTGGCTGTGGTGCCCAAGATTGCCCCAGATGCCCAAGACAGGAGATTATACTGAAACCCTCCTTCACTCTCCGTGGCTGTGGTGCCCAAGATTGCCCCAGATGCCCAAGACAGGAGATTATATTGAAACCCACCTTCACTCTCCGTGGCTGTGGTGCCCAAGATTGCCCCAGATGCCCAAGACAGGAGATTATACTGAAACCCACCTTCACTCTCCGTGGCTGTGGTGCCCAAGATCGCCCCAGATGCCCAAGACATGAGATTATACTGAAACCCACCTTCACTCTCCGTGGCTGTGGTGTCCAAGATTGCCCCAGATGCCCAAGACAGGAGATTATATTGAAACCCACCTTCACTCTCTGTGGCTGTTGTGCCCAAGATTGCCCTAGATGCCCAAGACAGGAGATTATACTGAAACCCAACTTCACTCTCCGTGGCTGTGATGCCCAAGATTGCCCCAGATGCCCAAGACAGGAGATTATACTGAAACATACCTTCACTCTCCGTGGCTGTGGTGCCCAAGATTGCCCCAGATGCCCAAGACAGGAGATTATACTGAAACCCACCTTCACTCTCCGTGGCTGTGGTGCCCAAGATCGCCCCAGATGCCCAAGACATGAGATTATACTGAAACCCACCTTCACTCTCCGTGGCTGTGGTGTCCAAGATTGCCCCAGATGCCCAAGACAGGAGATTATACTGAAACCCAACTTCACTCTCCGTGGCTGTGATGCCCAAGATTGCCCCAGATGCCCAAGACAGGAGATAATACTGAAACATACCTTCACTCTCCGTGGCTGTGGTGCCCAAGATTGCCCCAGATGCCCAAGACAGGAGATTATACTGAAACCCACCTTCACTCTCCGTGGCTGTGGTGCCCAAGATCGCCCCAGATGCCCAAGACATGAGATTATACTGAAACCCACCTTCACTCTCCGTGGCTGTGGTGTCCAAGATTGCCCCAGATGCCCAAGACAGGAGATTATATTGAAACCCACCTTCACTCTCCGTGGCTGTTGTGCCCAAGATTGCCCCAGATGCCCAAGATTGCCCCAGATGCCCAAGACAGGAGATTATATTGAAACCCACCTTCACTCTCTGTGGCTGTGGTGCCCAAGATTGCCCCAGATGCCCAAGACAGGAGATTATACTGAAACCCACCTACACTCTCCGTGGCTGTGATGCCCAAGATTGCCCTTGATGCCCAAGACAGGAGATTATACTGAAACATACCTTCACTCTCCGTGGCTGTGGTGCCCAAGATCGCCCCAGATGCCCAAGACAGGAGATTATACTCAAAACTACCTTCACTCTCCGTGGCTGTGGTGCCCAAGATTGCCCCAGATGCCCAAGACAGGAGATTATACTGAAACCTGCCTTCACTGTCCATGTCTGTGGTGCCTAAGATATCCCCAGATGCCCAAGATAGAAGATTATACTGAAACCTACCTTCACTCTGCATGTCTGTAATGCCCAAGATTGCCCCAGATGCCCAAGACATGATATTATACTCAAAACTACCATCACACTCCGTGTTTATGGTGCCCAAGATTGCCCCAGATGTCCAAGACAGGAGATTATACTCAAAACTATCATCACACTCCGTGTTTGTGGTGCTCAAGATTGCCCCAGATGCCCAATACAGGAAAGAGGAGATTATACTGAAATGAGGTACAGGTGAAACGCAGGAGAATAAACTGATCCTTCCATGCGGACCTTGTCGAACCCTATCTTGGTCCATGACGTGTGTGTGACAGCCCATGCTGGTCGCTGTTGCAGCCTCCCGAAGAAGCGGATTCATGGACCGGAACCAGAGATGCCCTTCAGGAGGGAGCGTGTGCCCCGCAGATCAACTTTTTCACCAAGACTTTGGACGGAACAGAGGACTGCCTGTTCTTGAATGTGTACACCCCGCAAGTGAGTTCACGTCCTCAGTCCAATGTGTTACTCGTGCAAGTACTGTCGTGGTGGTAGAAACTCTAGGATCAAAGTCGAGCTGCTGTCTTTGCAAGTATTGACCTCACTGAAGAGGGGGTTAAACATTGAACAACATCTTTAGTAATTTCACCCAGCTTAAAACAGTTCTTTTGTGGTGGCTAACGTACCTAACTAACACTTGTCATTCCGGAATAATAAATAAATGTTATGTCTTTATTTGCAGTATTCTGACTATTTGAACTTACGCTGCAGCAAGCCTATTGCAAACATGCTTGTGCCAGTGCAACAAAAAAAAATACTAAGAAAAAAACCTTAAAAGATTATTCTTGAAATGGTTTTTCTGCGCAAAACTTTGGAACATTTAAAATTTTATTTATTTAATACTTTTAACTCACTCAAAAATATTTTGTAAAAACACCGTTTTAATTTTGTAATTCGGATTTCTTTGCCTTTATCAATTTAAAATCTCTTGGCAAAATCAAGTATAGTCAAAAAATGAAATTTTTTAGAAGCAAAAAAATAATTTTCCCGTTAGCGTGTTGGTACTAAAGATGAGAAACTTAAACTGTAGGTAACTGAAATAACATTTCCTTACTCCCATTTGATGTTTTAATCAACATAAACACGCAAATATAGTTAAGAAATTAGGCTGGAAACTTTCATGATTCTGTACTAGGTTTTTTTGAGTGTACAAAAATGCAAAGAATATTTTATATTGAATACTGATACAGGGAAATCACTTGAAAACCAACAAGCAAATAACTTAAGTGTAAAAAGAGTTTGGTTACGTGTATAGGGTAGCATACACATAAATAAAAAAAAAATACTTATACTAAGGACAATACTATGGACAATAATTATTTTTGTCTGAAAATTATTTTTAATGTTTTTTCTTGCTTAAAATTTAATCAAGTATGTGGACAACGGTTGCTTTTGCTGTACGCACCATAATCAATGCCTCATGTCGTATAGACTATGGTTGTCATTGCTTTAACAGTTGGCATTATGCATGAGCACAAGGGATCATCACAGGACGTCCCCCCCCCCCCCAAAAAAAAACGCAAACTTTATTTTTGCCAAAAGCTCTTCAATTCATCACTTTGAATATTCCTAAACGTGATTACCACTTGTAGGTCCACGGCGTAGGGGCGAGCTTTAGCGCTTAGTGAACAGACACATGCATTTGTGGCAGTTGTGGAGTTGTGTCTGGCGCCGGGTGAAGGTCTGGCCTCGGTCTGTCCCAGTGGCCCGCGAGGACTCCCAAGGTCGTCATGGTCTGGATCCACGGCGGCGCCTTCGTCCTGGGCTCGGGCGACAGCGACATGTACGGCCCGGACTACCTGGTGGCCGAGGATGTCGTGCTGGTCACCATCAACTACCGCCTCGGGGCTCTGGGTAACCCAGGACACCTGCACTTCCCGAACATCCCTGGGGCAATGCTGCACCTCTCACACAGGAACAACACCAAACAAAACAAGAAACTAAAGGGATACGCAATTACTAGAGACCGGAACAATTCGCGGATTCATTCGGCGATAGGCTAAAATTCAAATACATATACATTTTAGATGATTTTGCTAATTGGCTTACTGTTCATCTGGACTAATCCCAACCAATTATAAACCTCCAACCAAAGAAAGATCGAATCGCAGGCAAACCAGCTGAGACGACTCACAAGTCAGCAGCCAATGAACTGGTGCGTTATTTGCCCGAGTGTACAGGGGAATGTGCAGTCTATCCTGAAGGCTATTGAAACAGCGAATTTTTCCGGTCCCTAGCAATTACTGTCAGCAAACACATTATTATCAGTCAGCAAAGTATTGATTCTTTAAAAAAAAAAACGGGGGGTTGTCTGTTAAGTCGGTTTACGGACGATAATTTCACGTGATAACGTCATAAGAAAACATTGATGGAAAAATTTCATACTTTTTTTAATATTTTAAATAACATTTTCAGTTTTATTGCCAATTTAAATTTAAATAATTTGTTTAAATATAATCACGAACAATTAGTTAAAAAAAGGCCGCTTCAACCTGTTTGACATTATAGAAGATTTTCTCGCACGGTGGTTGGCCGGTTCTCGCACGCTCGTCTCAGACGGAACGTGACAATTTTTCCGTGCGTGCAGCCGGCGTTCGTCGATTTATAAGACGTTGTCACGTCAAAAAAATATGGATACCTTTAGTTAAAAAATGAACCAATTTACCACAAAACTCACTCGCAAACCAACAACCCTCACAGCTAATAATATCAGCCTTTTGGTGCGCGGCCAATCAGGAGAGCCCTCGCATGCCATTGCCTGTGCTAGGAGAGGATTTCGAAATCGTGTTCTTTTATTTTTATTTAAACATTGAAATCAACTGATTTAGACTTGTTCTCTATGGGTATACTTTTTCATTTACATTTTTTATTTTGAATTCTAGCGTTTTTACATGACAAACAGTGCAAAATTGCAATGGCGTATTTTTTTTTATTTAATCTAAATACCCCTTAGCATGTATCATTTAAAGAACGAACGTTTAAACACTTGTGTTTCATCAACTGTAACAAGTTTGACTCACGGTCATTTTTTTGCGATTTCTCACACTAAAAAAAATCTTCTATGTCTTGAAAACAACATTCTTAATGTTGTATAACTCACTGTACACATGTAGAGAGTAGGGTGATTATCACTGTTAAAGCCCAGGTGTGAGATTATCGACTTATCAAGCATCTTGAAACAAGTGTCAACATGAAATACAGTTTTAGCTTGCTGTAAAGATTAGTAGCCTTAGTTTTATAAATCGCCGATAGATAAGAACGGGCATGATTATCTTTATTTGTGAATTACCGTTTCACTCACCGAGCTCATTTTATAAAGACGGGGAGTAAACTGTTCAAAACAATTAAATTTTATAAGTAGTATTTATTTTATGTATAGTTTACATTTTATAATCCAGCTAAAATAAAAAATATTTTTTCTGTAGGCAGATAAGATGTGCAGCTTACTGTGAACGATTTTTTTTATATTTGTAATTTGTCACATGCCCACCAACAGTCGTAGACTTTAGTGGTCGGCACTACATGCAATAACAGGAACACAGTTATCACTACCAGTGTATGGACTCCCACCTCCGTCGGTACCATAGGAGGAAAACATCTACAGATGGCCAGCAAACGAGAGCAAGAGTACCACATACTAGCAGTGATATTAACAAAACAGACAAAACACTAACAAAGGTTAAAGAACCATAACACATAACACATAAAACATATAGGTAAATTCATATCATTAAGTGTTAAGAGAACAATTGAAGGAAAAATAAACAGAGAATAATCTCCATTAGAGGATGCTACAACCTTCTGAGGAGATATAATTTATAAACATGAATATGTTAAAAAAAGTGTCAAAGAACATTTCGCTCCTAGAGGCTCCTGCAAGATAAACAAGAAATTTAAATATGTATTCTAGTAGAAACATATAATAAATTAATAAATATATTCGTAGTTTACCTAATCATGCAACATGTAACAAGATGCGTGTATCGACTAGTATGTGAAAAAGGCAATACGCCATATATTACTCAAAACAAAATTTAAGCAAATATGAACAATGATCCATTAAACATTGAGGCAGACACGTATACGTTAAGTAGAACCGCGGCGGAACCAATCACGGGCTGAGTAGCGACGTAGAAAAACAAAGAAACAAGTAAACTAAATTTTGAGCGTGGCGGACCTAAAGGAATTTTAATATGGAGAGTCACGAAACAAGTTACATAATAAGCCTTTTAAGAAAGACAAACAAACGTACTACTCAAAAGAAATATAATCACACGCC
Source organism: Bacillus rossius redtenbacheri (assembly GCF_032445375.1). NCBI lineage: Eukaryota > Metazoa > Arthropoda > Insecta > Phasmatodea > Bacillidae > Bacillus > Bacillus rossius. The sequence continues at coordinate 4,706,791 of NC_086330.1, read as the reverse complement.
CATGACCGATTCTGACACCGAAACTAAGCTGCTCAAGAGAACTAAACGAACAAATAGGATTATAAAACTGACATGACTTTATATAAACTAGAAAACGTATATCTTCTCGAAAGTATATCTGCAGGTGAAGGAGTGGGGGAAAGACACTACCAAAAGAAAGGAGGGGAGCTGGGAAGCCAGGGGAAGTAAAAAGCAAGGGGGGGAATTGGGAGGGGAGGTGACACTCAGAGCTAAATGGCGGACAAAATCGAAGATAGTCGAAGCACGGAAAATACGTACGTAACAAATTCAGTTTACTGCAATACCCCTACCCTGGAAATTTGAGCGTATTTAGCAAATTTTGGGGCAAATGTTTGCAAATTTTAAGGAATTTTGGGCAAATTTTGAAGGTGAGGTCAAAGTAAAGGTTTAGTTAATCAAAGATGGCCAACGTAAAGTCAGAATCCAAGATGGCCACAGTGAAGTCAGAATCCAAGATGGCCAACGTAAAGTCAGAATCCAAGATGACCATAGTAAAGTCAGAATCTAAGATGGCCATTGTAAAGTCAGAATCCAAGATGGCCACAGTAAAGTCAGAATACAAGATGGCCACCGTAAAGTCAGAATCCAATATGGCCGATCTCAGCCAGAAGCCAGGCTCCGGACCGACACTGACATACTACTGACTGTTCCGGCAGGTTTCCTGTACCTGGAGGGCTGTGACGTCACCGGGAACAACGGGCTGAGGGACCAGGTGATGGCCTTGAAGTGGGTGAGGGACAACATCGCCCAGTTCGGGGGAGACCCTGGCAATGTGACCATCTTCGGGGAGAGTGCAGGAGGTGCTAGTGTGCACCTACTGATGCTGTCTCCTCTGGCCAGAGGTATGTGTGCTGCTGTCAGGAGGCTATCCGAGTGTGAGATTACACATTGGATACTAACATACGCTATTCAATCTTTGTTTATAATTCTAGTGATTCTAAATGTTTTTAATTAGATCTTACTGCTTAGATATAATATATTAGACGCTCAGGATCGTTTTGCATGTATGCTTACATATTAGAAGGTTATGTGTCGAGATAATACACAATATATTGCTTGTCTGCTACAACACTGACAGGTTATGTGAAGAGAGAATACACAATATATTGCTTGTCTGCAATTATTGCTTGTCTGCTACCACATTGGCAGGTTATGTGTAGAGAGAATACACAATATATTGCTTGTCTGCTACCACATTGGCAGGTTATGTGTAGAGATAATACACAATATATTGCTTGTCTGCTACAACACTGACAGGTTATGTGTAGAGAGAATACACAATATATTGCTTGTCTGCTACCACATTGGCAGGTTATGTGTAGAGAGAATACACAATATATTGCTTGTCTGCTACCACATTGGCAGGTTATGTGTAGAGAGAATACACAATATATTGCTTGTCTGCTACCACATTGGCAGGTTATGTGTAGAGAGAATACACAATATATTGCTTGTCTGCAATTATTGCTTGTCTGCTACCACATTGGCAGGTTATGTGTAGAGAGAATACACAATATATTGCTTGTCTGCTACCACATTGGCAGGTTATGTGTAGAGAGAATACACAATATATTGCTTGTCTGCTACCACATTGGCAGGTTATGTGTAGAGAGAATACACAATATATTGCTTGTCTGCTACAACACTGGCAGGTTATGTGTAGAGAGAATACACAATATATTGCTTGTCTGCAATTATTGCTTGTCTGCTACCACATTGGCAGGTTATGTGTAGAGAGAATACACAATATATTGCTTGTCTGCTACCACATTGGCAGGTTATGTGTAGAGAGAATACACAATATATTGCTTGTCTGGTACCACATTGGCAGGTTATGTGTAGAGAGAATACACAATATATTGCTTGTCTGGTACCACATTGGCAGGTTATGTGTAGAGAGAATACACAATATATTGCTTGTCTGCTACCACATTGGCAGGTTATGTGTAGAGAGAATACACAATATATTGCTTGTCTGCTACCACATTGGCAGGTTATGTGTAGAGAGAATACACAATATATTGCTTGTCTGCTACCACATTGGCAGGTTATGTGTTGAGAGAATACACAATATATTGCTTGTCTGCAATTATTGCTTGTCTGCTACCACATTGGCAGGTTATGTGTAGAGAGAATACACAATATATTACTTGTCTGCAATTATTGCTTGTCTGGTACCACATTGGCAGGTTATGTGTAGAGAGAATACACAATATATTGCTTGTCTGGTACCACATTGGCAGGTTATGTGTAGAGAGAATACACAATATATTGCTTGTCTGCTACCACATTGGCAGGTTATGTGTAGAGAGAATACACAATATATTGCTTGTCTGCTACCACATTGGCAGGTTATGTGTAGAGAGAATACACAATATATTGCTTGTCTGGTACCACATTGGCAGGTTATGTGTAGAGAGAATACACAATATATTGCTTGTCTGCTACCACATTGGAAAGGCATCTGCAGAGAGACTACACAAAGTATTGATTCTTGAATAAGGTGCACCAGCTTTTTCTATAAGTACAAATGCTATAGATTGGTTTAGTCTTGATCAATTAAATTGGTACTTAGGCAATATATTTAGTACTACGCTGCTATAAATAATATGATTATTTGAAACTAAAAACATTTCTACGCTGAGAATTTTTATTTCACACACACTCTCTCTCTCCTTCTGCTTTTTATGTAACGGTTCTAGCGTACACTATCCACGAATTAGATCGCAAAACAGTTATAAGTAAATAAAAATTATTGGCTTAGCTAGATTTGGTAATTTGGCCAAAACATAATATTACTGTAGTAAAGATGTAATGTTAGAACAGAATAAACAAGAGTTTATATGTTATAATATTATTACAAAATTAGAGATAACTAAGAATTGCAATTTTGACAATTCTTAAATTAGTTATAAAAATATTAAGGAAAACAGAGGTACAATTTGATACTTAGTTGAACAGAAAATGATCAGTACCAAATAGGAATTATCTTATATTTGCTTTTAAAGATCTGTTATAACAACTATTAGAAAAAAACCTTATATTACCATTAAATATTAATGTTACATTAACAAATTTCCGTTGTGTGATATAATATACGTAAGCAGATCAATATTTACTTATATATCTGCAAAAGCATAAACTTAATTTTTTTTACTTGAGCAAATAGACATTTCATTAAAAAAATTCCTAACTTGTGTGTCTTTTTGCTGAAGACTCTTTATTGGTTCGCCATTGTCGAGATGTGAAGCCAGCTAGGCGTGATCCCACAGGCCTATTCCACCGGGCGATCGCCCAGAGCGGCACAGCGCTACTCAGCGGCTGTCACACTACCTGTGACGTCAGCAGCCGCAGAGCTGTTCGCCTAGCCAAGCTGCTGGGGTGTTCCTCCGAGGACCCGCAGGCAGTAGCAGACTACCTTAGGACCGTGCCGGCAGAGAAGATAGTAGCTCAGCAGTCCGAGTGTCTGCTGGAAGAGGTGGGTACTCAGCCTGCCAAGCTGCTGGGGTGTTCCTCCGAGGACCCGCAGGCAGTAGCAGACTACCTTAGGACCGTGCCGGCAGAGAAGATAGTAGCTCAGCAGTCCGAGTGTCTGCTGGAAGAGGTGGGTACTCAGCCTGCCAAGCTGCTGGGGTGTTCCTCCGAGGACCCGCAGGCAGTAGCAGACTACCTTAGGACCGTGCCGGCAGAGAAGATAGTAGCTCAGCAGTCCGAGTGTCTGCTGGAAGAGGTGGGTACTCAGCCTGCCAAGCTGCTGGGGTGTTCCTCCGAGGACCCGCAGGCAGTAGCAGACTACCTTAGGACCGTGCCGGCAGAGAAGATAGTAGCTCAGCAGTCCGAGTGTCTGCTGGAAGAGGTGGGTACTCAGCCTGCCAAGCTGCTGGGGTGTTCCTCCGAGGACCCGCAGGCAGTAGCAGACTACCTTAGGACCGTGCCGGCAGAGAAGATAGTAGCTCAGCAGTCCGAGTGTCTGCTGGAAGAGGTGGGTACTCAGCCTGCCAAGCTGCTGGGGTGTTCCTCCGAGGACCCGCAGGCAGTAGCAGACTACCTGAGGACCGTGCCGGCAGAGAAGATAGTAGCTCAGCAGTCCGAGTGTCTGCTGGAAGAGGTGGGAGTTGTTGACTCATTTTGATGCTCAGTATTCAAGCAGCACACATTTACGTAAAAAATGTTTTCATTATTTTTTGATATTGATGTGCATAATAGTAAAAATATTAAATATATTTTTTATTTAAAATAATAACAATATTCTTTTATTATACTTAATGCTGGTTATTAATTGTTTAAATTTTTCATTCAAATATTGTCGAATTACTTTGGTTCAGTGTAAGGAAAATAGTGTTCCTAGCCTAACTTGGTTCTGCCGATAACGATTACGGTTTACATTTTAGAATTTTCATTGTTTTGGGACAGTCAAAGAACCATATAACGATATTTTTCAAATTCCATCATTGCTGTTGTTTAGTTTCATTTAGGGAATAAACTACCCATAAAAAACAATGTCTTTGGGGGGGGGGGGGAGAGAGACTTTAATGTAAACCAATTCAAGGAAAATATATTTGTCAAAGTATTTAATTTTCCTATTTGTTAATTTGCATTGTAATATTTTTGGTAAATGAAATGAAATTATCATGTAAAATTTCAAATATCTGTAAATGTTTATTTACATGCAAGCAACTATATCACGAAAATAAATAATCGCATTACTTCTGGGTTCGAATTCTTGCCCGGACATTTATGCTTTGTGTTATCCCGGTTCCTACATTAGACAAAGTTATCTGTAAACCGTTTCCTGGATAGCTTTCCAGTATAAACTGCATACATTAATAAGCATGATAATACAAAATATATTCCAGTTCATAAATATTCAATTAAATTTTCCATGGTTAAAAAAAATTAAGTATTTATAAAACATTATCAACATTTTAATTTATGCGCCAATTTTCGCAAGCGTGACAAGAATTATTCAACATTTTTTTTCCTCGAAACATATTTCATTTATGCAAAAATAGCCATAGCAATGTGTTATAAAATTTTATAGTAGTTTTATTGTATTAATACAAATTATATTTTGACGACTGGTTTCCAAAGAAATCTTTTGTAAAGGTGTAAATATTTTTTTTCTGTGTTATCTTTGGATCATTGACTCTCCTATCACAGCATCGATCTAGCCGTGAAGTATCTGGTCTCTCGCTGCAGCCAGCATCCCTCGTAGGCTGCCCCGCCAGCAGGCGGATCACGACAGCCACTTCAGTGAAGAACTACACACAGCGTGATGACTGTGCCTTTACAGAATTCCCCGACACTTGGGTGTTTCACCGAGGACATCTGCACTAGTCACTGTCGGGCTCACCTACACTGAGCGATCACCGTCTGGACTGTGTGCTCAGCGGTGAAACAAACTCCAAAAAAACGTTTGGGCCTTTGAGAAAAAACTATTTAGGCCGACAACTGCTGGGAAGAATACTCGTTTCAGATAGCGTTACGTTGCCCCTGTTTTGTCGTCGGATACTTTGGCGATTAGCAGAGCAAGAAAGAGGCTCTAATGCATAAACGTAGACGCCTCTCTCGATCACTAAATAACTAAGCATGTGCAAGTCATAACAACCAGCTACAGATGCAAGATGGCATCTCCGAATAAAGATCATCAAAACGATACGCAAGGAAGCTATTAATAAAAAAGGGGGGGGGGGGGGGTTGTCTGTAAAGTCGGTTTGCGGACGATAATTTTACGTAATAACGTCATAAGAAAACATTGATGAAAAATTGCATACTTTTTAATTTTCAAATATTATTTACATTTCTTACAAATTTAAATTTAAATAATTTGTTTGAATATAATCACGAACAATTAGTTAAAAAAAGTCCGCCTTTAACCTGTTTGATAGTATACAAGATTTTCTCGCACGGTGGTTGGCCGGTTCTTGCACGCTAGGCTCAGGTGGAACGTGACAATGAGTTATGCTTTTTCGTGCGTGCAGCCGGCGTACATCGATTTTTAAGAATTTATCACGTCAAAAATGTTTAAAATTTATTGCATGCTATGAAATTTATTCCTTGCCTTTTAACAAAACCGATAAGTTCTCTCATTAAAAAAGCTAATATATAAAAATTGGCCCGTATAGTTCAAATCTTTGAATGGTTTACGCTGTTGTTGTAGATGCCTCTGTATGCCTGATGTTTTTGTGCGATGCTCATGTTTTCAGGAGAAGGCTCGGGTCATACCCCTGGCCTGTGTTCCCAGCGATGAGATTGGTCCAGAGGCATTCCTCCCGGCTCCAGTAAGGACTCTCCTGGACGAAGGACAGTTCGCAAAGGTTCCATTCATCACAGGAGTCACATCCGCGGAGGGGAAGGTCATGCTGATAGGTGAGAGTTACGTTATTGGAAAAATTCACATTTCACAAAGTCCAGTGTTAGCCACAGAACCCACCATGAACTTTTAACAAAAGCAAAATTTTCCGTGTGCCTTGATAACATTAAAATATTTATTCGTTGAATGTGAATTGTGTTACGCTTTACTAGTCATTCCATTAAAAGAAAAACTGAACTTCCATTTGTGTTCACTAGGCCTGTGATCTTACATGTAAAATTAACTGAAAATATACCGTCGAGTCCATGAACTAGAAATGTTTTCACCAACTGCCCAAGTTAACCTCAAGCAATTAATTATATGTTTAAATTTCTTATTATGAACCCCGGAAGTATAGGACAGAATGCAACTAATTTGTAACCTTTCAAAACAAGTTTTCGATTTTTAAGATTTTTTTATATTTTTTCGCTAGTAATACAAATTGCTTTATTAAACTGTTACACATTATTCTTGAACTTCTTTATTTAAAAATAAATATTTTTGATAATGTTTTCTTTTTTAATTTTAATTTTTTTTTAAATATTGGTGTTGTATGTCTTTAGTATATAAAATGACACTTCGGAAATAATTGTATGAGTGTCTTTTAATCAATACATAGAGCAAAAATGTAAATTATGGACACGGTGTCAACTATATACCATAACTTGTTTACATAGTATCCTTTACTTACGAAGTACAGAATTATTTTCAGGATTATGTGAGACTAACAAAAGCACCAGGGCCTTATGTTGAGATTATGAAAAATAAATACAAATATTTTGGGATAATCAGCTTATTGGCCTATGCTCTAATAAAATATATGTTTTTTCTCATTGTGTTATAGACTTGTTTCGTCGGGTAACACTCTCCGAGCTAGATCAAAATTTTGAGAAGGTGCTTCCGCCTGAATGGTTCCAAAACATTGGTTCAGAAAAATGCAGGCAGATCGCAGAACTCATGAAGAAGTATTACTTTGGTGAGAGCCATGTGGCGGACGAGACCATATCCCATTACGTAGACGTAAGTAAGGTTGAGTTATTTTTTGACGTGACGTCTAATAAATCGATGAACGCCGGCTGCACGCACGAAAAAGGAAGACTCATTGTCCCGTTACGCTTTGTCCCGTTACGCTTTGTCCTGTTACGCTCATTGTACGCTTGCGCCGCATCTATCTCTCTTCCACTCGATTGGAACAACCATCGATTTGACTTTTTCGAGGCACATTAAACTTGAAAAACTCCCATTCGTTTCCTACTTTTCCTATCATCGTCCTATCCTTAACAGAATAACACATATTGGAAAAAGTTAAATAGCAAACATGTATAAAAGTTATAGTTAAAATAATCTGTTCGTTAAAGTTATAAACATATTTGAATTAATGAGTGCAAATACAAGTAATTTATCAATGAAATTTAAGATATCATTTCACTCCTTCTTTGTATCCATACAAAATAGTGATAATTCAATAAAAATGATTCAATTTTATTCATAAAAGTATGCGAAAATTTCATCAATCTTTTGTTATGACGTCACGTTAAACTATCGTCCGTAAACCGACTTTACAGACAACCAATTTTTGTTGTTGTTAAAATAAGCGTTGCATCGGCGTCTTATTTGAATATCGTGCTCTTTCATAAGATTAACCAAACTTTAAAATTATAGTAGACGTTATATAAATTACTATATTGCAACATAATTATTACATTATTAATAATACAACTGTGTGCTTGCTTTGAAACAGCAGTATAACATATGTTAATCTATATATATAAAAATGTTATGTTGGTTTGTGTACGCTTCAAAAACTCAAAATGTTCTGCACCGATCGAGCTGAAATTTGACCATTATATACAACCCGCATCAAGGATTGTTTTTATCTACTTTTCACGTCAGCAGCATACCCGCGACCGAGAAAAAGTAACTGCGCCATTTTATTAATGTGTTTTCTCACCAATAAAAACAAAAAAACACACATTTTCTGTTATGGAAACGTTTCTCCATGCCAAATGATTTCTCTTAGCAATGGAAAAAACTACGTCAAGTGAAGCGAGCGGGAAATGACTATATACAATGAGAATGCTTTTATTTTGAGGTGCAATAATTAAAAAATGACTAAGCGTACCGGTATGGGACTAATTATACAATATGAATGAGGTACTTTAGTGTGATCATGTCTCGATTGAGCTGCGCCGTTATCCAAATCGTAAGTAGAGGTTATGTTTTGTATGGGTCTATCACCACTTGATGTGGGATTGCATGTAGATGGTTCTAGGCTATTCATTTTTTGAACTCCTTAGACCCTATACCTTTTTTTTAATTTTTTATTTAATTAATATGTTCTATCGCCAAAAATATTTCCTGAAATTAAAAAAAAATCATAGAAATCACGATTGGCTCAGTGAAAGAGCTATCCTTGCCGCAAAGATTTAAGATGTCTATCAACTTAATAATGTTATTCAATCCAGTATTCAAAGTGATGAAATTACATATAAGTCGATATACACCGTTGTGGAAGCAGATGAAGTAGTTAATTATCCAACGAAATTTTTAAACTCACTTGATCTGCCAGGGACACCACCACACATACTTAAATTGAAAATAGGTGTGCCAATTATCCTCTTGCGGAATATTGATCAGCCAAAACTCTGCAACGGCATGCGACTTTCAGTTAAGAAATTAATGAATAACGTAGTGGAAGCAACGATTATAACGGGGCCTTTCATAGGTGAAGATGTCCTCATTCCTCGAATACCCATGATCCCGACCGATACACCATTTCAATTTAAAAGACTGCAATTCCCAATTCGATTGGCATTTGTAATCACAATCAATAAAGCTCGAGGTCATTCTTTAGAATTGTATGGTTTAGATTTAAATGCGGATTGCTTTTCACATGGACAACTGTATGTTGCGTCTTTCCGAGTCGGAAAACCAGATAGTCTTTATATCTACGCATTCATTGGAAAAACAAAAAAAAAAAAATTGTATATCCACAAGTATTGCAAAATTAAACTTATATGAAATGTACCTATTCTTTGTTTTGTTTCTCATTTCTCAACTATTCAATCACAATGTGCCACAGCGAAGCGTGGCAGGGTACAGCTAGTCATTTTATATAAACCTTGTCACATTATTTTATTATACATTTTATGTTTGTTTGCTTTCATACAACTAGCATATAACAAAATAACCTGAATAATAACAACTTTTGATTGTGTTTGGTGTCAACCTGTAGATGGATATGATTCTTGGACTACTTAAATTACAAAAAAAAAAAAAAAATCTTATGCTTTTGAAGCATGACTTTACAAACAAAAGTAGAACGAAAATGTACTGAAAAACATCGACGACAAATATATTTGTCATGATAATTGGTGAGAATCAGAGCCAAAATCGTTGTAAATATTATTAAATAATGGCAATAAACGCACGGTAGAAGTAGTAAAAGGCTAGACTATGGGAAGCAATTAAAAGAGACTCTAGAATATGCAAAGATAATATGTATAATATATTGTGCTGTTACATGACTATCCCGTGCACAGAAAGTGTATTGTTTTTATTATAAATAACATTTTATTTAATTATTATTATTTGTTTACATTTGCATGTCTATGCTCTATTGCTGTTTATTTGGATGTATCTACACTCTATGGCTTAGCCCAAGTGACATTGAGGCCTTAATTAGCAAGACCCCTCTAGGGAACAAGTGACTTAAACGGCAAATTGAACTTTTTGCACGTAATTTGTATAAAATAACTTTCATTGTTGAAAATCACGTTTTAAATTTGAGACATTTTAGTATGTTAAGATGTGTTGTTGAATGTCTGTATTTTGTTTTGATGTGTTAATTAAGTCAACGATCTTTGTGTCTCAGCCAATGAGAGGCCATGTTGCTTAAGTTAAGCGTCCTTAATGAAGTTAAGAAAAAAGTTTGGAATGATTACGGCGTTGGCTAGACAGCCTGGGTTGCAATCCCCTTAAAAATCTGATAATTCTACGAGCTAAACAGATCATCCAGTTGAAGGGATGATTTTAATCGCCGTTTAAACATAATTATATGTAATTTATAGAGACATGCGAAATTCGCGGATTCATTTCGCGATAGGCTAGCTTCAAAGCAACTATACCTTCGTACCGCTTCTGCGATTGGCCCACATTTTATCCGGGGAACTGTGAGCCAATGGGAAACACTAAACCAAGAAAGTGCCGAATTACGGACAGCCTAGTTGAGACGTCTCACGCGTCAGTAGCCAATGAACAGGTGTCATTTCCGCGATTATTTAAAGGACTGTGAAGTCTATCCTAGAGGTCAATGAATCCGCGAATTTTGCAGGTCTCTAATAATTTATATAGGGCACATCCTATATGATGTGTAATTAGGTGTGAAATTAACGTGAGTAAAATCGACTCATAATGCTATTTTGAACGGACCGTATTTCTGCATAAACGTAATTTGATCTTGCAAACACGCATATAAACATTGTTTTTTGTGTTGAATTTAAGTAAAACCCTGCAAAGACAAACAGTTTTAAGCCAATTACCATTCTAATTTACACGTTCTTAGTTCTAACCCAGAGGTGAAATGAGACGGGGTTCTCATGATGTTCCACCATATTTACATACATGAATTCAGCCGAGGTACACTAATTTAAATTAAATGACAAAGATAATAAACTATATTTTAACACACTAAATTCGATCTAGAGTGAGAGCAACAGACACGATAATTTAAATTTATGAGCTTTTGTTGTATTTTATCATGTGTGCAACATATCTCCTGTTTATTTGAAAACATCAGAGTATACCACTGGTCAAGCCAATAATTATCTGTATTTTTGTCTGATTAATGATTATTTGTTTAACTCTATTTTATTCTATTATTACTTTACAGTGTATATGTTTGTTTTTAATGACCCTAAATTATATGTTCTTACTCTGGTACCCATCCTAGATCTGAAGTGTTATATTATATATATTTTTTCTCGTATGTATTACACTACACTTATCCTATCATGATCACGAAGTTAAGTTTTACATAAGAGTGGCGCCCAGAAACAATTCAAAATAATCAAATAGTTTCCATTCGACAGAGTGGCCATACTAAAGAGTAAATACTTAGAGTGTTCACCTACGTGGTTTATTAATATCTACAGTAAAACCATATATACACTCTAGTTAGAATAACTCAACTAGTAAGAGTAGTAATATAACTATTCAGAGCAAATTACTATTTAATATATGTACATATGCATCAAACAAGTTTATAGTGTCATGAAATAAAAATAAAAGAAAATATTTAGGCCTACGTCATTTTGAAGATCCCAGAAAACCTTTTCTAAAATGATTCTGTGTGCAGTCAAGTACATTCAGTGTTGCATGTCTCACTGGCCAAAAGGATTAAAATTAATTATACTATGTGAAGAACGATCATCATGTGACTCAAACACAGTACGATATTTGTTTGTTGTACATCTCCTTGAAATGATTTGTTCGCAGATGGTTTCGGACCTGATGTTCGTGTTCCCCATGCACCAGACTGTCCGGGCTCATGTCGCGTGGTCTCCTCAGCCCACGTACGTGTACCTGTTCGATCACGTGAACGAGTCCCGGTTCAACTTCTTGACCAACAGCGTCGACGAACTGCCTGGTGAGTTCAAGGAGCGGTCGAGATCATTATCATGTTTCTGAAGCCTTACCTAAGTGCAAGGCCGACTTCAACCAATTTGGATATTATTTATATCATTGTTCGCTTATTTTATATGGCGATGTAAAAACGTGACATCTTGTATTGCACTGTCTTACAAAGTTCATACAAATTTTTGATAAAACTAAGTTAACACAAACAAAAATAATGACCAAGCATTTAAAACAACTAACAAATACCATACAAACTAAATTAAAATTAATAGCAAATATAAAAAATATTATTTTTAAAAATAAAATGGTGCATAAAGTAGCTTATGAGATACAAAAGTTATAAATAATTGATATTATAAAAGAGTAAATTAATAAAAAGTAAAGAAAAACATTGTTCTAAATTTACCTAATATTATAATTCTAACTAAAATTAAACTTGTGTTGTTATATCACTTTGTATACAACTAACAAAGTAAATGTATCATCATTTGCAAGATCGAACCAAATAGATAAATAAAATATACTGATTTCCATACTCTTAGTAATGTCAAACTCTATATGAATTTTAGCTTGGGTCCCACATTTAATAACAAAAAACTAATAAATACAGAACTATAGATGAGACACAATACACAAACAATGAAATCAGCTCGCAGTTGTTTCTCTCTTTACAATCGGAGCCTAATTTGCTGTTTATTGCTTCTATTTACTTTTGTACTGAATTTTATTAAATTTAAAGTTGCCGCAGATGTTCTATGAATCACTACGTATATATTATTTTTTACTTGAAATCTAACCCAAGGGATTACCAAGTGTAAGTTTTCCTTTCCTAACGCTTATGTTAAGGAATGAAATAAGTCCAATAAATTTTAACGGTGATGCTAAGAATATATACTCATATAATATATCATGGGCCAAACAGATGACAGAAGAGAAAACATGATATAATTAAGGTATGTTATTAAGGCTAAAGCTCACACGACAAGTTATTCTTTCAATTTCTTGTCATTACAACCATTTGAGGGCTTTCCTTGCAAATTCATCACTATAGCTCTTTTATATTTTTAATTTCGTCTCAAATTTTCTCAACATATATTTACTAAATATCATCTAAAAGAGGGAACACAGCTACTAAATATCTGGTGCCCAAAGATTTTTGACGAAATAATAAATTTTAAAAAAAATTGAATAATGTTTAAGGGAAAATCTCTACGTTAATGACAATGACTTAATTCGGCATGAAGATCAAGCCTTAAAGAGATAGTCATGTCAGTAAATCATTTTAAAAATGTTTTTGGTTGGCATCCCATGGTTACTAAACAAATAAGTAAAAGAAGCACTTCCAGTAATTCCAGGAAAGAGTAACAGATATGTTCAGTGTATAGTGCTGTTCTGACACACATGCGCACTTGCAGGGGCGCCCCACGGGTCAGAGCTGGCGTACATCTTCCAGAGCTCTCACATGCCTCTCAGCTTCTCACACGATGCTCTGGTCAAAGATACGTGTCTCAAGCTGTGCAGTGTATAGTGCTGTTCTGACACACATGCGCACTTGCAGGGGCGCCCCACGGGTCAGAGCTGGCGTACTTCTTCCAGAGCTCTCACATGCCTCGCAGCTTCTCACACGATGCTCTGGTCAAAGATACGTGTCTCAAGCTGTGCAGTGTATAGTGCTGTTCTGACACGCATGCGCACTTGCAGGGGCGCCCCACGGGTCAGAGCTAGCGTACTTCTTCCAGAGCTCTCACATGCCTCTCAGCTTCTCACACGATGCTCTGGTCAAAGATACGTGTCTCAAGCTGTGCAGTGTATAGTGCTGTTCTGACACGCATGCGCACTTGCAGGGGCGCCCCACGGGTCAGAGCTGTCGTACTTCTTCCAGAGCTCTCACTTGCCTCGCAGCTTCTCACACGATGCTCTGGTCAAAGATACGTGTCTCAAGCTGTGCAGTGTATAGTGCTGTTCTGACACGCATGCGCACTTGCAGGGGCGCCCCACGGGTCAGAGCTGTCGTACTTCTTCCATAGCTCTCACATGCCTCTCAGCTTCTCACACGATGCTCTGGTCAAAGATACGTGTCTCAAGCTGTGCAGTGTATAGTGCTGTTCTGACACACATGCGCACTTGCAGGGGCGCCCCACGGGTCAGAGCTGGCGTACTTCTTCCAGAGCTCTCACATGCCTCGCAGCTTCTCACACGATGCTCTGGTCAAAGATACGTGTCTCAAGCTGTGCAGTGTATAGTGCTGTTCTGACACGCATGCGCACTTGCAGGGGCGCCCCACGGGTCAGAGCTGTCGTACTTCTTCCAGAGCTCTCACATGCCTCTCAGCTTCTCACACGATGCTCTGGTCAAAGATACGTGTCTCAAGCTGTGCAGTGTATAGTGCTGTTCTGACACACATGCGCACTTGCAGGGGCGCCCCACGGGTCAGAGCTGGCGTACTTCTTCCAGAGCTCTCACATGCCTCGCAGCTTCTCACACGATGCTCTGGTCAAAGATACGTGTCTCAAGCTGTGCAGTGTATAGTGCTGTTCTGACACGCATGCGCACTTGCAGGGGCGCCCCACGGGTCAGAGCTGTCGTACTTCTTCCAGAGCTCTCACATGCCTCTCAGCTTCTCACACGATGCTCTGGTCAAAGATACGTGTCTCAAGCTGTGCAGTGTATAGTGCTGTTCTGACACGCATGCGCACTTGCAGGGGCGCCCCACGGGTCAGAGCTGTCGTACTTCTTCCATAGCTCTCACATGCCTCTCAGCTTCTCACACGATGCTCTGGTCAAAGATACGTGTCTCAAGCTGTGCAGTGTATAGTGCTGTTCTGACACGCATGCGCACTTGCAGGGGCGCCCCACGGGTCAGAGCTGGCGTACTTCTTCCAGAGCTCTCACATGCCTCGCAGCTTCTCACACGATGCTCTGGTCAAAGATACGTGTCTCAAGCTGTGCAGTGTATAGTGCTGTTCTGACACGCATGCGCACTTGCAGGGGCGCCCCACGGGTCAGAGCTGTCGTACTTCTTCCAGAGCTCTCACATGCCTCTCAGCTTCTCACACGATGCTCTGGTCAAAGATACGTGTCTCAAGCTGTGCAGTGTATAGTGCTGTTCTGACACGCATGCGCACTTGCAGGGGCGCCCCACGGGTCAGAGCTGGCGTACTTCTTCCAGAGCTCTCACATGCCTCTCAGCTTCTCACACGATGCTCTGGTCAAAGATACGTGTCTCAAGCTGTGCAGTGTATAGTGCTGTTCTGACACGCATGCGCACTTGCAGGGGCGCCCCACGGGTCAGAGCTGTCGTACTTCTTCCAGAGCTCTCACATGCCTCTCAGCTTCTCACACGATGCTCTGGTCAAAGATACGTGTCTCAAGCTGTGCAGTGTATAGTGCTGTTCTGACACGCATGCGCACTTGCAGGGGCGCCCCACGGGTCAGAGCTGTCGTACTTCTTCCAGAGCTCTCACATGCCTCTCAGCTTCTCGCCCGGCTCGCCCGATGCTCTGGTCAAAGATACGTCTGTCAAGCTGTGGACGCAGTTTGCTAAATCTGGGTAAGTCTAATGGCTAGAGACCAGCAAAATTCGCGATTTCAAATCCCTAAAGAATAGACTCCATGATCCTCTATGCAATCGTGCAAATTACATCTGCTGATTGGTTACCGACTCGTAACACATGTTGAATGGAATGATCGTGATTCACTAATTCGTCTGTTAAAGATTTTTCATTGGCCCAGAGTCCTTCAGATAAGCTGTGGCCAAATCACTGAAGCAAAATAATGTCAAAAGTATTTGGACTGTATCCTATCGCGAAATGAATCCGCGTATTTTACAGGTCTCTACTAATGGCAGTTCCGAGGATATTCCTTGGAAACTAGTCAACAATTATTTTCTTCACAATTATTCAAGTAAAATGTTGTAAACTTTTCAAAGTATTTTTGTATCATTTATAAAAGTTATTTGTAACTTCTTGTTCATCATAATAATTTAAGAGACTACAAAAGTTCCTTGTACTGTGATGTTTACTGAGTTCTGCGTGTAGATTCCGAAGGGGGAATCAAGGGTGTAAGTTAGAGCGAACACAAATACTGTGTTTCGAGAGACGCTGTTTTTGTTGTCAAGATATTGCAACAGAACAAGTTACATGTGATGCACTTACAAGATGATAGCGATCACTCATGTATTCTTGACGAAATGCACATTCTTCGGTTAAGCACAGTTGGCCCCAAGAGAGCGAAAAGCTGTCGACAAATACAACAGCAATATAAGTATCAGACTCAAACTGGATTAAAGGAATTATCAACAGAATAATTTAGTTCTGGAGATATATTTTACTGAAGCTCTTAGTTACTCGCTCCCTGAATTAAATAAACAACGCATAATATTAATTCACTAAACCATTCTCGAAATAGGACAACTAACTTTGAAAATTATTTTATGGGAGCCTGTAACAAATACTTTTAAAACTCTCTGCAAGTCAAGAAAAATGTTTGTCGATAACAAATCATTATTTGCCATTATAATTAAATTAAATATACTTGTGTTACACTTAAGATTATTACAAATTTAACTTTGTGTGTTACATGATAATAAGT
The DNA here is from genome assembly GCF_032445375.1 of Bacillus rossius redtenbacheri. NCBI lineage: Eukaryota > Metazoa > Arthropoda > Insecta > Phasmatodea > Bacillidae > Bacillus > Bacillus rossius. The sequence continues at coordinate 4,690,191 of NC_086330.1, read as the reverse complement.
ATAAATTGAAATATGAGAAAACCACTTGGAAATGTGGGCAGTGACTCGTGGAACACTCGTGGTCGCCCAGTCCAGGCCCTTGTAGCGAGCTGCCTCGTGGAGTCGACTCGCCCGGCGAGTGGTGCTCGCCTGCCTGCGCAGCACCCGACCCGGACTCCGCCGGCGGCCACGACGTCTGGAACAACAGCTCCCAGTCGCGATGCAGACTGCTGGCCGCTGGCCACTCCCCCAACACCTGCCACACTCGTTCCCAGCGTATCACCGACGTGTAGATGCAAACTTCCCGTCAACAGTTCCGATGAGACACAGCTGACGCAGTTCGGTTACGTCGATAACAACTCGTCTTATAACTAGAGACATGAAAAATTCGCGAGTTCATTTTGCGACAGGCTAAAATACAAATAGTTATACCTCAGTGCTGCCTCTGCTATTGGCTCACAACTCACCTGGAGGACTCTGAGCCAATGAGAAACACCCAACCTAAGGCTTTATCGAATCACAGGCTGCTACGTTGGGACGTCTCACAAGACAGCAACCAATGAGTGGGTGACATATGCCCGAGTGTACGTAGAACTATGGAGTTCATCCTACAGGTCACTGAACCCGCGAATTTTTCCGGTCCCTACTTATAAGTCAATATCAGGTTGTGTTACACTGCCACATCAGACCGTCTCTGTCCAACCACACTAACAATACCGCTTGTTGCTTGACTTGTGCCCTTCTTGCATCGAACTTCTTACTTAATGACTCACTCGCACTCGCCCGACGAGTAAAGATTATGAATGTCGTCTGCGAGTGTTTTATGACCTCGGGCCTTATTTACACCAACATAGACGTCCTAATTCCCGCAGAGCGAGTTTCTGCTTACCACTCGCCGAACGAATCCCAACTCGCTGCACGAGTTACTTGAGCGAATACACTTACTTCTCCACTGCACCGTCAGCTCTTCGACGGCAATAGCTTTCGCGGAGCTGATCGAGCCAAGTGCGAACCGAGCCAGTAATAATCAAAGTCCACATTTCATGCACTAGTTTGTGAGGCTAAATAACCGTTTCGTAGTTCTGTGGTCTTTCGGGCAGAGTGACGTTCTTATTGTGGTGGCTGGCAGGACGTCGGTAGCATGGCGGTGTTGGTGGAGAGATTACCTTACCCTGTTTGACATTGGTCACTCCAGATCTCTTTATAGTTGGGGCTGGCTCACTGCTACCACTATCTCGAACAAATTCTGAGGTCAATATTTATTTTATACCAATTTTGTCTGTAATGTATTATTCTAATATTAGTTTTCTACTTGTATAACGTGCATGTTCCAGGAATCCTTCAAACGGAACAGCAAACGTCCATTGGATACCTACAACAGAAGGAAGTCCCAGCTATTTGAAAATAAAAGAGGATTTCGTAATGGAAACGGATTTGTACAAAAAACGAATGGATTTCTTAGATGATTTGTATAAAAAGGTTTTATCCCAAGCAGGAAAGTGACTGTCATGTTAGCAGTAACTTTATAAATTTAACAATAAAGTTGTTTCATAACAAACTAATGACACCAAAAATACCATACGTAAGATCATATAGGCAAGATTAATTAAGTAAGTATGTAGAAATTTGTAAATTGAAAAATAATTTTAAAGTTTAATACATTTTAGTAGTTTAGAAGTTACAAAATCCTAATAAGTGTTCCGAGACTGAGTTATTAGTAAACTGTTAGGCTACTCATTGTAAGCTATAAGTTGACGGACATAGCTAAAACAGTACTAGGGTAAGGAAACTTGATACCTAAATAATAAGTTTTCAAATCTTGACACTTATATATTGATTTATTGCGTCAGTTTTTACTATCATAAAGGCGTTTAGTGACATATTCAAATAAATACATCATTGAAATTATAATGTTTCACTGTCTTGTTCCGAAGATATTTCATTGTATATAGCTTAAAGGAGCGCTGTGGGTTTTGAAAAAAGGTATCCAGTACTTTATCTAGATCGTCAGGGATATCAAGATACAAGTTTTATGCCTTTTGTTAGCGCCGTTTGTGCCAGACCTAGATATCACTGAGAGCGGTTGCTGTGCGAAAAAAAAATACACCCTAGACATTGAGATGTTTATTTTCAATTTTTTGTCGTTTGCTTTACAAATTTAGTAAATATCATTTAAGAAGACAGTTCTCGCGCAGTATGATATCCCATCTAATACGGTCAAATATGTCTATTCCGCAATTTTCTCCGTAACATGTGCGTTATTATTTCCTATGTACCGTAAGAAGCCGGCTTCAATAGCAAGCCAACCCCTACATTTCAATATCCCTCAATTAAAAACAAAAACAAAAAACAAATATGTAGTTTTTATTTTTGTCCACATCATAGTCGCTTTCACGCATTTTGTTTACATGAAAAAATATGTTTTTGAGAAACGTCAAACTACTTTCCACTAGCACAGGTCTATTGTTAGAAATAGCAGAAACTGTAACAATATAACTGCTAAAGTTTAAAAAAAAAATTAACTTTTTTTAATGAAATGTATTATAACAGTCGATGTTTACAAAAAAATGTTTTTGTACAAGGAAATTATTTTAAAAGATTATAAACATGTATTATAATATTTTTTTCATCAATTTTTACCTTAATATTATATTCTTGGAAAGCAATATAAATTACTCTCAAGCGCAGTTGTTAGCTTCATCCAGAAACAAGAGCAGGGGTCCAGAAAATGCGGTGTGGAAAGACACGTGCAGCCCATTACTCCACGCTTGGACAGAAACGTGAACATATAAGCCCTGATCAAGTTGACTTAGTAAGATAGAAACACATGCGATGCAACGAGACAAGAGAACGAGGAAAGAACATACTCTTGTCCACTCGCCGTATGCTTTGCGGAATTGAAGCCCGTTTCAAGAGGGCGCGGGGAACGAGATAGCGAACAGTGATTGTGATTGGTTGATCGCTCGCAGTCCAGCAATCGTCACGAGATGTCTATGGCGTGACTGTGGCGAACTTGACTAGATGATCTTACAGTGATTCCCTGTTGCCTTCCGCAGTGGGTACAACACAACACCCAGCCCTGAGACCAGGGAAAAAAAAAGGTTTCCTACGGGTGGGGACTCCTCGACGCGACAGGAATCGAACCAGCAACCTTGGCTGGTTCACCAGAAGATCCTGCACTTTTAAGTAGATTTAGAAGAAATACTACATATTATAGCCGTTACCATGGTGCGACTTGGTAAATTTATATATAGTTTTTCGTTTCATTGTTCATATACACCAAAACCATCGTCAACGGAAAAGTTTATATATATATATATATATATATATATATATATATATATATATATCACATTTTATGGACATGATAAATGCCGTAAATTTTCAACAAACACTTCCAAACGGATACATAAAATTTAGTAATTGAAAATCTCGATTGAGTTCGCTGATGGCTTATATCCAACTAAAGGGGTAGAAATGGATAAGAATTTTTTTCAATAAATAAAAATCGCTTTAACTCCTATAATATGAAGAATATCACATACATACATTTGAACGAATTATAATTCCTTGGAGTAATACGGAAAAACTTGGTCTATATACATTTGTCATACGACCAACCATAACTGCAAGGGATGGATAAAGAGGGGTTTGAATATCATAATTGGCATAACTATCTTAGTAATCACACCATCAAATCAGTTTGAACTGTTAGTAAATCTTCTAACTTTTATTTAAATCTTTTGTCGGAAACAATTTTTCAGTAAGATGAGTCATTGCTGCAGCGGGTAAAAAATGGGGAGTAATTAAAATAAAAGTTATTTCCTTATCATGTACCCTATTAAATTCGTTATAATTTATTGTAAAACCGTAAATTGTTATATACAACTTTTTTCTTAAATAATTTTTATTCTATCTACCATTACTGCAAGAAGTGGAATAAACAGGGGTTGAATGACCAAAAAAATTCAATACTCCCTTAGATGGCAAACTATCAAATCAGTTCAAATTGTTCGTAAACACTACACACATTATCTAAAACTTTTGTCTGAAACAATTTAAGATATAACCAACCGTTGCAAACAGAGTATAAAGAGGGGTTAAAATACAAAACGAATTTCATAACTCCCTTAGTGGGCACACCATCAGATTGTTTGTAAATCATATAATTTTTCTAAAAGTTTTTTCTGAATCAATTTAACAAAATAAAAACAATTATTACAAGGGGTTGAAAGAACCTGGGGTTGGAAAAAGAAAATAAATAGAACTCCCCTAATGTGTACACCATCTAATCCATTATTAATTTTGTTTAACTTTCTAATTATTGTCTTGACGTCGTACCGACCATGGCCTTTAAGCCCGTGCTCCGCACCGCCAGTACCGTATCCCGTTTTCGGAGCGCACCCCTTGCCCAGCCGGATTGAGTCAGGCGAGCGCCCCGGGCGTGACCCCAATAGACAACAAACCTCATTAACAGTCACCGCGGCCACTGGCCTTAATTAAAATGCCCGTGACTATGATCGTGTCAGATTAGAAGAAATCCAACTAAAACAGCTCACATTGAGACAATATGTTGATAAATTTACAGTCGCCAACTTGATGCCACAATTCAAATAATTAAATACATTAAAACTATTGTTAAGCCCTAAGCACCACTTACCAGGTGCTACATTTTAATTGGGCACCTGTAACATGTTTTAACTGGTAATATAGTAAATTAAATTAATATAAGTTTTATGACGCCGACTCACAAAGAAGAGAAAGTTTCTCTTCCTTGCGAGGCGGCCATGTCCGGCAGCAGTGTTGCCAACTAAGGGGTATTCCCCCCAGATTTGGGGGTTTTTGGTTGCTTATGGGGGCAAAATTTTACATCTGGGGGCTAGGGGGAATTTTGGGGGTTTTCCGCATATCTCGGGGGAAATTTGGGGGAATTACATGTATATTTATGTATGTTTATTTCTGAAGTTGGCTGTATGTTTGCATGTTTCCTAAACTGTTGTTATTGTGTTGTTCAACAATTCAGCATTATTATTTATTATCTAGTAATCTTACAGTGTTCTTCTGCATTCTGCAAGTGAACAAAAACTAAAATCAGTCTTTTGTGATGTAATTTTGCAGGTAAATCTAGCCTATATTATGCCAAACAAAAAAGTTGATCATAAATATTTGCAGCGATTCAGGCCAGAGTGGTTTTCTGATAATGAACTAAAGAACTGGATTCAGGAAGTTACAGGACAGCCGAGTGAGGTTAAATGTAAGTTCTGCATGTGTATTCTGAAGGCACACAAAAAAGATTTATCTGCCCATGCTAAAACCGGAAAACATAAAAAGGCCGCAGAACCATTTTCTTGTTCGAGACAAGGCAAGCTAACTTTTCTGCCTGTTAAGAAAACGCTAAGCCTTGAAACTGCCGCTGCGGAAGCTGGTATGTGTTTGTTTACCATCTGTCACTGTTCTACCAGATCTATTGATCATCTTGGTGAACTAAATAAACGCATATTTCCTAGTGCTACCAATGCTGAAATGGTGAAAATTCATCGCACAAAATGTAGTGGTGTGATTAAAAATATTATTTATCCCCATTTCATTGATGACCTGAAATGTGATATTGCGGACAGCTACTATAGCATACTAGTTGACGAGTCAACAGACTTAAGTGTTGATAAGCAGCTTGGCGTTTGCGTAATTTATTTCTCAAAAAAAGAAAATAGTGTGGTGTCAACTCTCTTAAAGATTTCTTTGCTGGATGCGGGTGATGCTGAAAGTTTGTTTATTGCTCTTCAGGCAGTCATAGACGAATTAAATTTAGATATGCAGAAGTTATGTGGACTGGGGACCGATAATGCATCTACAATGACTGGTATAAATTCTGGACTGTATGTGAAAATGAAATCAGTTGTACCTCATCTTATTTTAATAAGATGTGTTTGTCATTCAGTACAACTAGCTGTATCGAAGGCAGTTGCTGACTGTATGCCCAGGAACCTTGAATTTCTTCTGAGCAATACCTACACATGGTTTTCAAGGTCTTCAGGACGTCAGCTCTCTTACAAATTACTGAACAATGCCATTAATGATGGTGCAAACCCTCTCAAAATTGTAAAGGCAGCAAAAACAAGGTGGTTGTCTGTTGAGGTAGCTGTATCTCGTATACTGCAACAGTGGCTTAAATTGAAAAAGCATTTTGAAATATCAAGAGTCAGTGAAAAGTGTTATACAGCAGAAATACTATTTCAGATGTTTTCTGACATTCGCAATGAAATATACCTGGCATTCCTTCAGCCTATTCTACATGAGGCACAGCATGTGAACCAATCATTCCAGTCAAATACAGCAGATCCCAGTAAGTATTGAATGATCTTGTACTGTTGATTCAGAGTCTTGGAAAAAGAGTTGTACTGCAAGGATACAATGCTCCTGACCTCCTAAAAGTTAATGTTAATGATTATTTGAGCCCCAATCCTGTTAACTTAGGACATGCTGCTGAAGTTAAGATGAGGGAAGCTCGAAAACAAGGAGTACTGAAAGTTGATGAAGAAACTGGAATCAGGGGGCGATGTAAAGAATTTCTGATTACTTTAGTCACCCAACTTCAACAGAGACTGCCAGAAAACGTGGATATTCTTACTAAAGTATCTATTTTTGCTCCTGAAAATAGCTTGAGAACCATTAAACAACCCATAGTTCCACTAGCAACACTGATGAAAAAATCTAATGCAGAAATAACACTCATAGAAAATCAATGGAATAAAGTCAACTTTGTGGAATGGCAGAATATATCAAGTACTACAGCACTGTGGGCAGAGATTATAGGCTACAGGGATGCATCTGGAATTAATCCATTTCAGAATCTTGCAGAGTTGGCAATTCAGTTCCTTGTTTTGCCGTGGTCCAATGGCGAGGTAGAGAGAGTTTTCAGCCAAATGAATTTGGTTAAAAACCCCAAAGAAACAAGATGGAAATTGGTATGCTGAATGCGATTTTGTGTGTTCGTGCTGGACTCAGACGTAAAAAGAAATGCTGCAAAGATTACACATTCCCAACTGATGTGCTGGAAAAAATTGGAACAATGGCAGCGTATGGTGATGACCCTCCAGCTTCACGGGGAAGTTCTTTAAAAGAACCATCTAGTGTGGAAAAATCAACTAGAACTGATTACTTGACTCTGCTACTGAATGAAGATGATTCAGACAATCCGGACCCGATGGCCTGGGACTCCTGGTTAACTGAGTGCTAAAAATTTTTCGAAGTGACTTAGTCTGTGTGTTTGCATAAAAAAATTGCAAACGAAAATAGGACTACATTATACAGGTGAGGTGATTTGCCTACATGTGTGTATGCTGTTTAGTTGATAAAACCGTTAAATTGTTTAGTTCTTGTATGTTTTTCCTTAAATTAAATTTTTGGTTTTTTTTTGCCTCATCTGGGGGTTTTTCAAGTACCATTTGGGGGGATTGTGTGTCCATGAGTTGGCAACACTGTCCGGCAGTCTCGAACCACTCCGCGCCGGGAACAGACGTGTGTCGTGGGCAGCATCCAAGTTTCTTTCATTTTATTACTTTTTATTCTGTACTAAATCTTTAAATTTAAAACCTTTTGTTAATTCACCGCTGCCCACGTCGACTCGGCGCGTATTTTGCGGAGCCGGGCCTATCCCGACCGTCTTCAGTGTGATACCGCAATACGTATCGTAGCACAAAACGTACGGTACTGGCCGACTCCAGCGAAAGTGTTTTTACTTAAGGACGCCGTGCATATGCCTGCCGGCTGCACACACGTAAGTGTTTCGCCGAATTTAGGAGCCCGCTCATAGAGCCCCCCCTGCACCCGTTAATGTTCGGCGCTGGCCGTCTCCAGCGAGCATCGACCCGCGTCCCGCGAGACTGCCGCGGTAACCATTAATGTCGCGTAGCGTTATGTTTTTTCTGTGTTAATCGTGTAACGGCTAGACGTCGCCAAGTGTTGGTGAGAGTGTTTTGTAGCGGGACTAGATTAAAGGTAATTCTCACCAACTCGTGTATACTAATTTTCCGGAGTCTCCCGTCCTCCACACGGCCGAGCGGCCTTCACAGTCAAGGAAGAGCCATTCAGGGTAGATTCAAGCCGTGTACCTGGCGGGGCACGCGGGGGCAGAGTACCCACGACCCAACATCAACGGCCTAGCAGCCCGCTAGCCTGGCGCCCCTCCGGACAACAAGAGCACCGCGACGCCCGTAGCGCCCGTCAGGTACCCCCCGGGCCTTTCACATAGGTCGGGTGACGGCAGTCTAAAACTTATGTTTAAAAAATGGATCTAACCCATGTTACTGCAAGGGGTGAAAATAACAAGGTTTAAAAGTATAAAATATATATATTTTAAATATATATCGTTAAATCCGTTATAATGTATTCTATAAATCCTAAATATTATCCAAAACAAAAATTTATATGACAACGTTATTAGTTCAAGGTCAAAAATATAGTTACCATAAAATTAAATTGGTTCTAAGCTATTTTATACTGGATGCATTAAATTAAAAAAAAAACATTCATAATATTTTCGCTGCATGGAGAGTGAGAAAATGTTTAATAGATCATTTGGTAATATTGGAGAATATTAAGATTATGTTCTTAAAATGTTTCCTAAGTTGATTGAAGTTCCCAAAATATTTCCTGAAGAAATAGACACTTCGAAATCTCCCTACGCCTGTAGACTGTGTCAAACGGGATTTTGTTTTTCAAAATTAATTCTCCACACACGCCGCTAGAATTCTCTGCCGGAGCAGCTTCGTCAACCAAAATGTTAAACTATATAATCTAACGGCTCCGACAAAAGCGAAAAATACTTTGAATAATCATAACCCACTCTCACTTTTCATTTAATTAAATGTCACAATATTTAGTAGGCTTCGTTTATATCGCGCCAAAGACAAACTGAAAGAAAAGAGTTCGCACATGAGCGAAATGGTTTTCTTTACAATGTGCGAACTCTTTTCATTCTGTTTTTCTTTGGTGCTATATAAACAAAGCCTACTAAATTATTGTGAAATTATATAAATTGACAAAAATCTTATTTTGCAAATTGAATAATGGAATAATCTTATCAAATTAGTGTATTGTCATCGGTCCTCGATAAATCTACAAAGTTTGAATGAAATCTGTCTGTTTAAAGTGGGTCAAAATCGCACCCAAAAGAGTCGGTTACAAACATACAAACAAACAAACATACAGGTGAAGCTAATATAAAGCGTGTATGTAACAATACTAAACCACGGCTTTGCACCTAATATTTGACAAGGAATTTTATTAAAATACTGCTGTATCTTGTTAAAATTCTCAAAATAGTTATCACTATGAATGTTTCTCTTTGGTTTTGTGAGATTTTTGGTTCGCGCTATCGGCCACAGATGGCAGCACGGGAGTTACACTTTTACGTTCCATGCGCCTTCCGTTCCATTCACGTAATTACTCCCTCCAAATGCCGTATACCGAGAGATAACATGTTGCACATCAGAAAAAGGAAAAATTAATTATTTAAGATCAAAGGTTCCCCCACGGATGGTTTTACATATGCGATAGAGGACCTTGAAGATCAGAGAAGGCTCTGGCTGACCGACTCGGTGCTTGCTTATAGAATTGCTCTGGAGTTGGAGATCACAACTAAGTCCCTTTAAAACCATCGAGATGTCAGGCAGAGGACTTGGTCATGCCTCCTCAACATTAAATAATACAATTAATTTTTTAAACACCCAAAATGAAAAAAAAAAAAAATTCTGGAGACGAAACTTTTACCGATGCCATAACTGTAAACATGATCTGAAAAATAAATTGTTTAAATTATCAGGTTTACAATGTATATATGTATAATATGTATAGTAGAAATATAATTGTAATGTTTTGTACTGTCAGGTAAAAACATGCTAAAAATGAAATTTCGGAATTCATCCTCCCTTCCTTCACGTCTACCACACAAGCGGGGGTCATCGGCGATCATGGTATTCAAAGAACGAGCAACTAAATTAATATTTCTTAAAATATATCAAATATGTCACGTGTAACATAAACGGGGGAAAAAAATATATATATTTTTGTAGTTATAGTCTTTTAAATTTTTTGTTTTAAAATCTATTTGACACTAGGACACAAAGTTATCAGTTACTGACGAGATAACATCTTATAAATCGATGAACGCCGGCTGCACGCACGAAAAATGCATGACTCATTGTCACGTCCCGCCGGAAACCAGCGTGCAAGAACCGCGCAACCACCGTGCGAGAAAATCTTCTATAATATCAGAAAGGTTAAGGCGGGCTTTTTAACTAATTGTTCGTGATTATATTTAAACAAATTATTATATTAAATTTGCAAAAGCTGTAAATAATATTTGAAAATTAAAAAAGTATGCCATTTTTCATCAATGTTTTCTTATGATGTTATCACGTAAAATTATCGCTCGTAAACCGACTTTACAGTCAACCCCATTTTTTTGGAATGAGGAATGACGTGTTGTGGTACACTTGGAGGCTGCTCGTGAATGGCAACACCGCTGCTGCTGTTGGGACGGAGAAGTAGTATGCTCTCCTCGGTTCTGGCTCACTTGTGAGGCCACTCCTCGCCGTCCAAGGGCGCGACCTACGGAATCTGGCAGGGATCTGGTTTCGGTATCGCTCATGCTCGATCAATACTATGCAATAAATAACCTTTTCAACACTTACAAAAAAAAGAAGGGGTTGTCTGTAAAGTCGGTTTACGGACGATAATTTTACGTGATAACGTCATAAGAAAACATTGATGAAAAATTGCATACTTTTAAATGTTCAAATATTATTTACAAATTTTGCAAATTTCATTTAAATAATTTGTTTAAATATAATCACGAACAATTAGTTAAAAAGCCTGCCTTAACCGTTTTGATATTATAGAAGATTTTCCCGCACGGTGGTTGGCCGGTTCTTGCACACTCGGTTGAGGTGGAACGTGACAATGAGTCATGCTTTTTCGTGCGTACAACCTACGTTCATCGATTTATAAGACGTTATCACGTCAAAAATTCCCCGTGTTTAAGCTGTTAGTAAAATAAATAAAGCGCACAGTTTATTGTTATTAAAGTAATCTGCTAATTTTTTTCAAAATTTTAATTTATGACGTAACTATGTTCCTATTGATTCAAAAATGAAATAAATATAAATTACCTATTAATATAGCATGATAAATCTGGCCTCTTCATTCCGTTTTAAGTCAATTATTAGTTCAAAATTCTAAAATGTATATTACTATTCAAATAAGATTATAATAAAATGTGACCATCCTTTAAAATGTAGTCCAATATCTCTTTTTTTTTCCTTGTACCAGATAAACTTTATTTGCAGGACTATCAAGAATAAAATATATCTCTAAACCGTTTTATGTAAAACTTATAAAATTCCTCAATTTACACTCACACATCTCCATATTGACAGAGTTCCAAAAAAAAGAAAGGTTAAAAAAAATGTGCTAGTAATGGAAACAGACAATTACACCTGGAAGTTTTTCACAATGATTCCTGTAAAAAGGGAAGTTATTTATTTCTCTTGTTCTCAAGAAATTCTTCTAATTTTTAATTTACAACATGTCACAAACATCATACAACAAAGTCCATTTCTGTACAAACTATTACTATGAACATTATTCATCTAAAAATTATATGTATTTCCAAATCACTTAGTTTTTTTATTAATTCACTACAAATGCTATTAAACAGAATGTCACACGGTTAACGATATTTTTTCTATGTACATCACAAAAGTTATTGCACATTGCACCATTTACTAACACATTCATTTAATTATCAAAATTAACAAACAGTCAACATATATCTTGTACAAGAAAATGTAAACAAAATCATATAGAGACAAACATGTGCTGTTTTTTTATTACGAAAGCATACTATGCAACATTGCAATTTCTAAGAAAACTTTAACTATAATACAAAATTGAAGAAAAATTCAACAGTATCAAATCGATATATGTAACATTGTAACAAAATATCTTTGGCATAGATAATGACACAAAAACACAAATATCTAAAACATTATTCTCTATTATTTGTTTAAGTAGTACAATAATATTCACTTGACACTATCAGCCCATTCCTTCCAATCTTATTATCAGTGGCACGTTAAAACAACACATTTAAGCAAATATATATACTATTTTTAAAACAAAAAAAAAAACACATTTTTAATTTAAGTAAATTTCTAGCATGATAAACATTAGTGATAATTTTTAAATGCTCACTGTAAAAAAAATAAGTATCTTAATACTCAGACCCTGAATCTCGAAGCTCCTGATGATTTCAAAATTGTTTTTATTGGCTGGCTTGATAATATCATCACAAGTGCTGCTACTGGAATTCATCACAGATCAGCAAGAAATATTATGGGTAGTGTGATATTATATTTTATAGTATAAGTATTATAATTAAAAAAAATTTCCTGGTCTGTACTCACTGATTTGCTAAACCGTCTTGCCTTGTGTTCAGCTGTATGTGGTACCTACCATCACTAAACAACCACCTAACCTACAGAAACTTTATTGTCATCATTAGGTTGTAACCAATGTACCTACACACCACACGACATCCTTTTGGCGATGGTGTGGTAAATGGGCTATAATGTACACTTTACTCAACTTTACTAAACCAGAACATACCCACGCCGTATGATAGTGTTGTTAGTATAGTTTGGTCGGACATCGAAGACTGCTTATCATACCCGTGATGTGTTCATAGACGGTGCGTATACTGCACATAACAACTTTCTTACCAAGAGAGTGGATGTTGGTCACACACACGCTTGCATTGTGCATGCAAATGCTTAAAACCATTATGATATTAACATTTCTCTATCACTGCGTGATTAAAGTATGCAGTTAGCTAACACTGTTGCAAATGTTGACTAAAGTTTTTCTCTAGGTGTCAATTAAAAACATATCATAGATATTCACGTTAATTTTTCTGACATTTAACTTAGCAGTTTTCTTTAAGAATTCAGTCTCTTAAAATGGTAAAACACCTTCAAACCACATTAAACAAACAATTTTATGTGCCAAACCGCTTAAAATAATATCTATTGTTCGCTACTGATATATGAATTAAAATACAAGAACTAAAGGTAAGGGGTCTAAAAGGTATAACAATAAAAGGCTAGCTGCATGTTTTACAGAATTCCTCAACATGTTTTCCTCCTTTTAACTACCTTCAGAAACTAACTTCTATAATGACCTTTAAAACCTCAGCCCTAAAGTACTTAAATAAGTCTTTCTTTTCAATCTGAAAATCACAATACACAGCACATTTATTTTAAAATATTTACACCACAATTATAGCTAATGAAACCAAAGGAATATTTAACAATAATTTTCAAACACTTTTTCACTAAAATTAATTTTTAAACCAAATAGATTATTTTATAAGCATCTATGTTTATGTCTAATGTATCATTGCATTGAAGCTGTCATTTTAACTTTTCTACAGTTACAAAATAGTCTGTAAGATCTTGTAAAAGATTTTTGGCAAAAAATTAAGAAACAAATAATGCAAAAACCTTGTCTTCCATAATCATGCGATTTTTTTATGGAAATAGAATCTAAATAAAAAGTAAGTATTAACTTTTTTGTAGTATAGGAGAAAAATGATATGGCATTGAAATATGTAATAACGACAGAATATTACTCCATATAACGAACAAAATTACACACACATTTCTAGTGAGTGATTAAGAAGTAAATATGGCACAAAGCATTAAGAGTATAGTTTGTTACAACTTACAAAGGAATTAATTTTGTTTATATTACTCTTCTATTATTAACTACCACAACAAAAAAACTTATTAAGTATGGAATATATGAAAATTTACCTCTAAGTAAGCCATCCTCGTTTTATTTTACGTGTGTTTTAGAAGGATGATTTGTCTTAATCATTATGTATATTATTTAAATAAGTATATTTTTTACTATGAAAATGTCTAAATTCATTGCAGCATTTAATTCGGATAGACAATAACAATACATGCTAACGCAGAAGAAAAGTTCTTGCTATTATCGATAAAAATAATTTGTCGGGAGTAAAATGATATAATTGTGATGGCCGTTTCAAAAACTAATTATCTAAAAGCTAAGTCTAATGGCATATTAATATTTCACCACAATCCAAAAATATTTTATTTTATATTTTAAAATTTTATAGTAATAAAGATATATTTCAATCATTTGATTATAAATCGAGTTTTTATTTATTTAATTGTGTCGTAAATGAATAAAAAAAATCCCTCAAAGGAAAAATTGAGATAGGAAAATAAAAGGCCATTGAATACAACAGTAAAAAAATACAGGCAAATGTAAAAACAACGCATATTTGGACGATAAATTATTGTTACTAAGAAACAACAACAACAAAAAAACAAATAATGAAATAACGTGTAAAATGGTCATTGTGGTCAAAAATTTATAATTAACAAATAAAACCAGAAAAATTGTAAATAGCATAATTACCGCAATTCGACTCCATAAGAACATTGCACAAGAAACTAAAACAAACAAGGAGAGATAACGGAAAGGACGATACAAGACCTTACGAATAGGCAAACTGCATGTCAGACACATTGGAAGTCGTTATTCGTCCCTGTTCATTAGTTTTTAATGACAATGATTTATCGCCATGTTTAATGTTGTTGAGGGATGTAGCTGATTTTCTCTTATTTCGATTTGAATATAGTTATTTTACTGCTAGGTCCTCTGCTGAATACCATGATTTTTCCTTTGGTCCTGTGGGCTTTTAATCATAATGTTTCCTTTTGTACGTTATCTTAACGTTTTCTTTTTGACTTATGATTGGCAAAGGAAACAAACAGTACATTTAAATTCATACATTTGTAACAATATTTTTGCGAGCGACAAAACAACCATTGAATACTATCATTTAAGTGAAAATTTAAATGTTTAAAATATAACATTTAATTTTATTTATAGTAAGTTCTCTATCTTACAAAACATGGTAAACGTCGGTCATAAAACGCAAAGTATTACATACATTTTGCTAATACGTATTGAGCTAATGAACAAATAACCTTTTTCACAAAATAAACATCAATATCAGATTAATATGAAGCAATAACTTCTTAAAAATGTTTACAAGTAACAAATTTTTTTATTGAAAATAACAATTAATACAACACTTTCATTCATATATTGTTTTATTAAGTTGTTATATGTGTTTACTGTACGATAGGTCAAAGTAAAATCCATTCAAAGATATACATAGCTAGTAATGAACTATGTTATTTATGAGATTATAGCATATTACACCTTACCTCGGGCCAGATACTTCAAAAAAATTGTCTAATACACAGCTATATTCGCAATTTTCTTACTAATTTACATGTTGACTTTCATGTGGATAAAATAATTACAAAATGCCAACTTTTGACCAAATATTTGCTAAGGAAATGGACTATTTACCTGTGTTAAACACAACGTTTCTTAAATATAAAAAATGATATTCGATACATTTTCCGAGAATTTTGTTTTATTAGATTTCAAGTATAGTTAAAAATAACCCGGCAGTGAAAATATGACACCGAACGTAGTAATAGTAGTAGTAGTAGTAGTAGTAGTAGTAGTAGTAGTAGTAGTAGGTCCGATTCGCATACAAGGGTGTTGGGTTTGTCAACGTTGTCTCTACCGGGCAGAGGGTGGTGGGGGGGGGGGGGGGGTGATCTCTCCAGGGACTTAACTAGACTAGTTTCCACCCAGGACAAAAACTCAATTTGGCGCCCCGTTTTTTCTCGAACCCACCAAACCAAAACCTTCCCCGATAGCAACTCATCCCGCCACCACATGATAATTCCACTATTCCAAAAATTTTTGACGTGACAACGTCTAATAAATCGATGAACGCCGGCTGCACGCACAAAAAAGTGTCCCGTTAAGCACATTTTTCCGTTACGCTGTGTCCCGTTACGCACATTGTCCCGTTACGCTGTATTAATTCTTTTATTATTAAAAAAAGTAGCATCTGTCGGCGAGTGCAGTAATAATAGGTTATGTTAGATATTTGAATACAGTTTATCTATATGAAAACTTGTTCATAATTATATTTAAACGAAAAGTTAATGTGGTTTTCATAGCTTATTACAAAAATTTCGGCAATAAAGGTTAATTATTCTTGCATTTTAAAACTCTGATTACTAGTATAATTTCAAGTATTTATTCTTTTATTATAAAAAAATAGCATCTGTTGGCGAGTGCAGTAATAATAGGTTTTGTTACAATTGACCAAAAAATTATGGTGATTCATATAATTGATGTTATATATTTGATTACAGTTTATTTATATGAATACTTGTTCATAATTATGTTTAAACTTTATAGCTAAACTCCAGTTTTTAAAATTAACTACAAGTCATCCACACGTGAACTCTTTCGTCGACTGTTTATAAAGTGAAGTGAAAAGTTAATGTGGTTTTCATTGCTTATTACAATAACAATTTCGGCAATAAAGGTTAATTATTCTTGCATTTTAAAAATCTGATTACTAGTATAATTTTAAGTATTTATTCTTTTATTATTAAAATAAAAATGATTCAATTTTATTCATAAAAGTATGCAATCGTTTCAATCAATGTTTTGTTATGACGTTGTCACGTTAAACTATTGTTCGTAAACCGACTTTACAGACAATCAATTTTTTTTATGCATCTTAGGTGGTAATAAAATAGATTTATTTGCCGTTATTCAATTTTTAATACATCACAAGTTATATAGTAGACGATATACTTGTATGTATATTTCAATTCAAATAATTCAGTTTATCTGCCTCCAAATTTTTTATTTTGTGTTACAACACTACGATATTAAGAAAATATCGACAGTAGAAATAACTCTGCAAGTCTAGCCCCCCCCCCCCCCCCGGGTTGACCACTGTCTCGGCACCACTGCTGGTGCATGCTGGTGCAATTCCTCGCACATACACCCCCCACACCACCCCTGCTCACCAGAAACTAGCGGCAAGTTGTTGGCGGTAATAACGTACCTAATGATAATAGCAACATTAAAAAATACATTCTGTACTTTAACGCACTGTCAATTCAGAACGGCGTATAATGTGAAAACTTAAGCTCTGAAAATGTCTTAACCATTCTGCTTTCTGTACTTTTTTACGAAAGAAAATTGTAAATATCTGAAAAAAAAAAAAAATTAGAAAAATTTTCAAAATGAATTTTCAATCTTAATTGCCTGTAAATTGTATGGTAAACTCGCCATTAATGAACCAATACCGACATCAAAAATACGTTCTTTGTTTGCAATAATTACTGATCACAAAATCTTATTCCTAACTCTGACTTTCGTGAAGAAGAAATTTCTATAATAGGGAAGACATTCCCGCTGCTCATAAATACGTACGTTTAGAAAAAAAAACTGCTAATTAAAGTTTAAAACAGCAAGACCGTGTATTGGCAAGAGTTCGAAAAAAAAAAACTATTATACTGTTTAATGGAGGTATGCCCGATCATCACAATTACCAGGCAATAGTTTAAAACTTAACAAAGTCTGCCATTGACACTATATATATGATAGTGCCACTGGCAGACTTTGAAAAAAGAAAAATTATATTAACAATATTAATTTCAAATTTTACTGTTGGCTATAAATTAAGGCCAAAATTGTTTATATGTATGGAAATACAGTTTGAATTTCATTACATTAAAATTGTTTGATTCCATTAATAATGTATTTGGTATGGTGCCATTTTTGTTATCGTTTCCGTTTACACAGCAAATATTCAATTCAGTTCCACTTCAGTTTTTTTCCTTTTCTTAGATTGATATCAGGTACACGGTTAACTAAAAAACATCTTTTGAATTAAAACATTAAGGTACCAAATAAAGTTATGAAATATTGTAATATAAATGTCTCCATTACAGTTTTCCTGTAACCTATCTTAATACACCAGTTCTACAAATTCAACAAAATCACTTTTATTACTGCAGACCTACATTTTTTTTACTTCTTGAAATTAGTACACACAAATTGTATTGTTTTATATTATATTTACTTGATTCACAACATTTGGGAAATATTATTTTTGCAAAAAAAAAATATATATATTTTTGGGTGATTTCTATTCCACGATATCAAAGTTTTCAACTGAAGCTACCTTCAACTAAGTCCCACTAATCTAGAGCGAATACTTTTGTAAGCTTGAGGCTGGTCTCTACAGTATTGGCACAAGGGATGCGATAACCAGGAACCAGCCGCATGTCTGTTCTCTGGCAACTGCCTCTTCAAGCAGTCAGCTTGGCATGGACTGAATGTTGCAGAATATGAGTCTCATCTCTTTGAAGGTTTGTGAAAAAAGAGTCCTCCGAAAAAAAAATAAAAATAAGGGGTCTATATTAAATTCGGATAAATTAAATATATGTACAACTACCCAAAAAATAAAATTCTGATAAGATTAGACTTAACACAATTCTGAAGTTTTTTTAGTGTTATAATTATGTTTACAACCATTTTTGTGAAATGTACGATTATATCTTCACTTACAAACATTAAACAGTTTCTATCAAATATATAACTATGTACCTTTAGTCAAACAATAACACTTCTTAAAAAAATTCCTTTTATTGTGTAACTCTCAACATAACTTGAAAAATTGGGTGAAATTTTTAATAAAAAACAGTAGTTTAGAAAATGAAAGTGGACTGTATGCAAAATGTTGTATAAAATGTGTGTTATTAATAATACATTTTAATGGCAGGTTTCATTGCGTTTTTGTTATGCTTATTGTGTGTGAAAGGACGGAAATGTAAAATAAAAATTAAATGACCGCTGGACGGAGCAAAGAAACAAACGAAGTCCAAAGAATATTCTACAATATGATATTCTTAAATTCGATGCAATATAATACTTTCTCGACGGAAATATTACTAATATGAATAAAAACAATTTTCAAAAATGTTTTATAACAACAATTTAAACGATAAGGTAAGAAGGATATTAAATATGGCAATTGCAAATACAACTTTCAATGAATTCCATTCACTTGAATTCTGTGAGTCAAGAGAAATGGAAATCTTTTGAAACTACATTATATTTATTTGAAGTCTCATGCACCCAGTAATGCAATTTATGTATGTTTGACCACAGCATAAGACTTTTTGGCACTTACAATATTCATTTGGATAAGCAAATATGAGGTATTTTACTCACTGCAATGCAAGTTGTAAGAATTTATCTGACTTTCATCACAATCCCCAAAAAACAAGTTTTAAATCTTAAACAAAGACTTTGGCATAATATTCCATAGTTTACAGCAAACTTTAATTTATAATTATTCTCTAAAATATAAAAGGGCTGACGTATCTTCACGAAATACACGACGAAATTCTGTGATGTGTCAAAAACCATTCAAACACTTTGGTCAGCACTAGAATGCTAAATAGATAAAAGTTAAAGTTCATGAAGGAAATATATATATATATTAGAAAGTTACTTTCACAATTTTGTCTGGAACTGTTTTTTCACAGCAGTACGGTGTCTCATTGTCCAGGTGGTTTCAAACAAGACGTTTCGTCTGTTCTTTATTTCTACAAGCACAGAAGTCAAAAAAGTCACATTTCGAACAAATTCTATAAAAGTTTCAATCCATGTACGTACTGAGAAAACTCAGTTATATTATCAATTAATACAAAATTACACTTTCTGGCATTAAATACATCAACGACATTTTTCAAATTCGTAGAAACAGTTTCCAACAACAAATTTATTTACGCCAGAACTGCAGAACCAAAGACTGCTTTAAACCAGTTATCAGCTACATAAGCCATCACTTCCCCAAACCGTAAACCTCAACTATTCTTCCAAATGCCATTGTTATTTGAACTTGTGCAAATTGAGGAACTTGTTATTTTATTTATTCAGTTTCTAGGTAAGGTTATTTAATGAAAGTGGTCGGAACCGTTGCTTTTTTTCTCGGTCTGTTGGATAAAAACCAAGCTTTTAATACAACTGGTTTTGCTGTCACAGGTAACTGGTGTCATTTTCAACTTTATAAGTTTTGGTGTTTGCGAATTGAGAGGACTATTATATTGGCTGCAGCTAGTATTCTCAATCTATAAACTGCAGATATTCATTATTGGTGATTCCTTGTTGTAACGACAATATTAACAGTTAACGTAACTTCTCTAGAGCCACATTAAGCAGGTACAGATGGCTGGATTCCGTAGATGGACAACCTATTTTTTGGTGTTGGATGGTGAAACACATTTAAATATAACGCGGCCATTTCCCAATTCCCAGACATGGAAGAAACAGTATCCCTCATCCATATAAATTAGCAGTTAAATAAATTAAATTCTCCCTGCCATTTGAGTTGAAATACATAAACTTGAAGCATTCAACCATCTTTTCGGTTTTTGTGTATGATAGAGAAATGATAGAAGCAATTAAAAGAAATATTTTAACAATGTATGCACCAGGGAATGGTACTTAGATTCACTGACAAAAGCCTAGAATTTAATGCTACTTAAATTTAGCAAAAAAAAAACTGGTATTACAATTTTCAATAAAGCCCATCCCACCACTTGTAGAAAAAAGAAGCAGAAACAGGATATATGTCTATTGTATGATTAGTTGCAACACAAAAAAAATGTTTCAAGTCCCCCATATGGGCATCCAAGAGTTTTTATAAGCGGCAACTAGTGACATTTTCCTAAATGTTACTTTTCTTAGCTTAGCTTTTTTGGTTATTTTTGTGGAACAGAAAAAAATAAATAGCATATGAGTCTTATGCTCTTTAACCTGGATACATTTAAAATGTACAAACTTCCAGTGGAGGCACCAAATGCAACTGTGTCTGAGTAGTAAATAGTGACACTATTAATCTTCTTCTTGATGTAGCCAAAGTAATCAGTTACTGCAACTGTTCCGGGGCAATATGGAAGAAACGCACTCTCACCTATGTGGATGGACGATTGGGCACTCAGAACCACATGAGAACACAAAATGTGTGTTTTTTTAATATTATTTACCTTCTCATTTTTCATTTGCCCACACAACTGCCAGATTTTTAGCAGCTAAAAACAATAAATTTCCCTATAGTTGGAGTCATTTGGATTATTTTCTAATCCGCTTGGGTGAGCAGCTTAGCATTCAGTACCGTTTATGTTTCAATTAGAGTTACCTGGCATAGGTCTTTTTCGAAGCTCTACGAGGTCAGATCTAGTATCCATTGGTGGAAGGACAGCAGTAGTCACTGCTGAAGATGCTCTAGGAGGCGACTTGCCATTGAGGTGTTCGCCCCAACGTTGGAATGCCAGTTGGGCATTTGTGGACGTGGTTCATGAGCGCGTGAGAGAGAGCCTGTGTGGTTCTTCTTATAGTGATTGACGAGGATACTTTCAGTGCCCGCTAGTGGAAGGATAGCAGAAGTCGTAGGTGAAGCTTCTCTAGAACCAGAACAATCAGGAACGTGTTCGTACCAACGTGGAAGGCCAGATAGGTTCGTAAAGACGTCACTTGCTTATATTTGAAGGTAGCTGGCGAGGTTTCTTCTTGAAGTGGCCGTTAGTGGAAGGATAGCAGAAGTCGTAGGTGAAGCTTCTCTAGAACCAGAACAATCAGGAACGTGTTCGTACCAACGCGAAAGGCCAGATAGGTGCGTAAAGACCTCGCTCGCTTATATTTGAAGGTAGCTGGTGAGGTTTCTTCTCGCAGCGGCCCACGAGGTCAGTGGAAGGACAGCGGAAGCCGACAGGACGCCACCAGAGCGCGCTAGAGGTAGCTGGTGAGGTTTCTTCTCGCAGTGGCCCAC
Source organism: Bacillus rossius redtenbacheri (assembly GCF_032445375.1). Lineage (NCBI taxonomy): Eukaryota > Metazoa > Arthropoda > Insecta > Phasmatodea > Bacillidae > Bacillus > Bacillus rossius. The sequence continues at coordinate 4,668,386 of NC_086330.1, read as the reverse complement.
GAGGTGAGTGGAAGGACAGCAGAAGCCGACTGCACCAGGGACACGGAAGGCCAGGACGCCACTAGAGGTGGCTGGTGAGGTTTCTTCTCGCAGCGGCCCACGAGGTCAGTGGAAGGACAGCGGAAGCCGACAGGACGCCACCAGAGCGCGCTAGAGGTAGCTGGTGAGGTTTCTTCTCGCAGTGGCCCACGAGGTGAGTAGAAGGACAGCAGAAGCCGACTGCACCAGGGACGCGGAAGGCAGGACGCCGCTAGAGGTGGCTGGTGAGGTTTCTTCTCGCAGCGGCCCACGAGGTGAGTGGAAGGACAGCAGAAGCCGACTGCACCAGGGACGCGGAAGGCAGGACGCCGCTAGAGGTGGCTGGTGAGATTTCTTCTCGCAGCGGCCCACGAGGTCAGTGGAAGGACAGCGGAAGCCGACAGGACGCCACCAGAGCGCGCTAGAGGTAGCTGGTGAGGTTTCTTCTCGCAGTGGCCCACGAGGTGAGTAGAAGGACAGCAGAAGCCGACTGCACCAGGGACGCGGAAGGCAGGACGCCGCTAGAGGTGGCTGGTGAGGTTTCTTCTCGCAGCGGCCCACGAGGTGAGTGGAAGGACAGCAGAAGCCGACTGCACCAGGGACGCGGAAGGCAGGACGCCGCTAGAGGTGGCTGGTGAGGTTTCTTCTCGCAGCGGCCCACGAGGTGAGTGGAAGGACAGCAGAAGCCGACTGCACCAGGGACGCGGAAGGCAGGACGCCGCTAGAGGTGGCTGGTGAGGTTTCTTCTCGCAGCGGCCCACGAGGTCAGTGGAAGGACAGCAGAAGCCGACTGCACCAGGGACGCGGAAGGCAGGACGCCGCTAGAGGTGGCTGGTGAGGTTTCTTCTCGCAGCGGCCCACGAGGTCAGTGGAAGGACAGCAGAAGCCGACTGCACCAGGGACGCGGAAGGCAGGACGCCGCTAGAGGTGGCTGGTGAGGTTTCTTCTCGCAGCGGCCCACGAGGTCAGTGGAAGGACAGCAGAAGCCGACTGCACCAGGGACGCGGAAGGCAGGACGCCGCTAGAGGTGGCTGGTGAGGTTTCTTCTCGCAGCGGCCCACGAGGTCAGTGGAAGGACAGCAGAAGCCGACTGCACCAGGGACGCGGAAGGCAGGACGCCGCTAGAGGTGGCTGGTGAGGTTTCTTCTCGCAGCGGCCCACGAGGTCAGTGGAAGGACAGCAGAAGCCGACTGCACCAGGGACGCGGAAGGCAGGACGCCGCTAGAGGTGGCTGGTGAGGTTTCTTCTCGCAGCGGCCCACGAGGTCAGTGGAAGGACAGCAGAAGCCGACTGCACCAGGGACGCGGAAGGCAGGACGCCGCTAGAGGTGGCTGGTGAGGTTTCTTCTCGCAGTGGCCCACGAGGTCAGTGGAAGGACAGCAGAAGCCGACTGCACCAGGGACGCGGAAGGCAGGACGCCGCTAGAGGTAGCTGGTGAGGTTTCTTCTCGCAGTGGCCCACGAGGTGAGTGGAAGGACAGCAGAAGCCGACTGCACCAGGGACGCGGAAGGCAGGACGCCGCTAGAGGTGGCTGGTGAGGTTTCTTCTCGCAGTGGCCCACGAGGTGAGTGGAAGGACAGCAGAAGCCGACTGCACCAGGGACGCGGAAGGCAGGACGCCGCTAGAGGTGGCTGGTGAGGTTTCTTCTCGCAGCGGCCCACGAGGTCAGTGGAAGGACAGCAGAAGCCGACTGCACCAGGGACGCGGAAGGCAGGACGCCGCTAGAGGTGGCTGGTGAGGTTTCTTCTCGCAGCGGCCCACGAGGTCAGTGGAAGGACAGCAGAAGCCGACTGCACCAGGGACGCGGAAGGCAGGACGCCGCTAGAGGTGGCTGGTGAGGTTTCTTCTCGCAGCGGCCCACGAGGTGAGTGGAAGGACAGCAGAAGCCGACTGCACCAGGGACGCGGAAGGCAGGACGCCGCTAGAGGTGGCTGGTGAGGTTTCTTCTCGCAGTGGCCCACGAGGTGAGTGGAAGGACAGCAGAAGCCGACTGCACCAGGGACGCGGAAGGCAGGACGCCGCTAGAGGTGGCTGGTGAGGTTTCTTCTCGCAGCGGCCCACGAGGTCAGTGGAAGGACAGCAGAAGCCGACTGCACCAGGGACGCGGAAGGCAGGACGCCGCTAGAGGTGGCTGGTGAGGTTTCTTCTCGCAGTGGCCCACGAGGTCAGTGGAAGGACAGCAGAAGCCGACTGCACCAGGGACGCGGAAGGCAGGACGCCGCTAGAGGTAGCTGGTGAGGTTCTCCTGATCGCTGCCGACCTGGTCGGCGCCCCCGCCAGGCGGGGACAACAGCAGCAGCTAGAGCAGCTGCTCCATCACCGGGTGCAGCAGGCACATGTGCTCCGCGCCGCGGATGGGCAGCCGGTTCACGGAGTAGTGGCGGATCATGTCCGGCACGCTGTCGAACGGCTGGCTGAACTGCCCCAGGATGAACTTGCCTGTGCTCGGATCCTGCTGGATCCTCATGTGCATGAACCCCCGCGCGCTCCTGGAACAACACGAGCTGATTCTTCAACTGCACAAGGCAAGCACTAACAGGCTAGAAATCTACATATATGTCTGTACAGTCGGTTTACGGACGATAATTTTACGTGATAACGCCATAAGAAAACATCGATGAAAAATTGCTTTCTTTTTTAATTTTCAAATATTATTTACAGATTTTGCAAATTTAATTTAAATAATTTGTTTAAATATAATCACGAACAACTAGTTATATAACTAAAATGAAATCAAATCAAAGTCAGTCAATTGTTAATTTAAAATTAAGAAATTGGACAAATAAATACAATTTTTTTAAATTCCTGATTTTAAAAACCCGCCTTAAACTATTTGATATTCTAGAAGAATTTCTCGCACGGTGGTTGGCCGGTTCTTACACGCTCGGCTCAGGTGGAACGTGACAATGAGTAATGCTTTTTCGTGCGTGCAGCCGGCATTAATCGATTTATAAGACGTTATCACGTCAAAAAAATATTAATTAAACTATTTCACAGTTAATTACTCTGTTTTGTTGTTGCGTCTGTTACTTTGTTAGATTTATGTTCATTTTAAATTGAATTAGTGTTTCAAAAAAGTTTACGTTTTGAGGTTAAAATTACTATTTGTATTTAATAAAAAGGGTTCGCTACTGAAAATTTCTGTTTCACTCTTTCGCAAAAAATAAATCGTTTCCAGTAGTTTTGTAGGGTCACAGTTTTTAAGGAGTTTTATCATTCTCTTCACTCTTATGTGAGCCGGTTTTGATTCCAAGCAATGCAGTTGGAAAAATAACGAAAGTTGTTTGTAGCGTGTGAGTTTTCTTGAGGTACTCCGGTTTCTCCTATAATGATTTATTTCGTCAATGCTCCATTATCATCACATATGTGTCACAGCAGTAGAATTTAAGTCGCGAATACTAGGTACTGGATCTGTAAACCTGCTAGAGATGCTAGCACCTGTCCTAGAATTGGTTACAATATTTATATATATATTTTTTTACAAACTTGTGACATTAGTGGTTAATTATTTATAAGAAGCATACCTAAAAAAACCTAAACAGCTCTTTGACATATACATTAATTCATTCACATCAATAAAAAAGAATATTTCTTTAATGTACGAGAATATACATTTAATTAAATGCCAAGATGTGTAAATTAAGACCATAAAAACGAATTACGTTGGACTGGTTCCACTGGTTTCCAAAATAATTAAGCAAATGCTCACACTTACTAGTATGCTAAGGCTCTTTTATAGAATGTGGTTAATTTGTAAGAACACGCCTCTAATTTATTGCAACTAAATGACAACTGAAGGACATGGTAGGCATATTTGAAGAATGAAGGCTGTAATAGTAATGGAATGTAAGACACTAAACAAGTAAGGCTGTATGGTATTCTTGCTTGGGACACATGTTAGGTGCATACTTTCCAGTATTGTATAAATACATATTAAGACAGCTAGTGATGCTCTCGCAGTGATCACAGTGCACGGTGTTGTGGCGAGTACGCACTTGAGCGAGAGAGAGAAGTCCTGGCGCGTGGACTCGCTGTTCCTGACGAGGAAGCTGCCCTCTTTCAGGATCCGCAGGATGTTCTCAGCCTCTGTCCTCGTGATGGCTCCGTGGTACCATCTGCAGGCACAGACAACACCGTGATCCTCCGTGGTACCACCTGCACGCACAGACAACACCGTGATACTCAGTGGTACCACCTGCACGCACAGACAACACCGTGATCCTCAGTGGTACCACCTGCACGCACAGACAACACCGTGATACTCAGTGGTACCACCTGCACGCACAGACAACACCGTGATCCTCAGTGGTACCACCTGCACGCACAGACAACACCGTGATACTCAGTGGTACCACCTGCACGCCCAGACAACACCGTGATCCTCAGTGGTACCACCTGCACGCACAGACAACACCGTGATCCTCAGTGGTACTAACTGCAGACACAGGAAACATCGTGATCCTCTATGTTTGTTTATTGGTTTGTAATACCACATTTATTTGTTTTGTTTTAAGGCAAATAAAATGAATATTTTATTCCAGAACAATCGCAATTGTGTTATGTTGTAAATAATGTTGCCAGATATAGATGTTAAGTACTAAATTTATTTCGTGTATCTATGGCATTGTGATGGTTTTAAATCAACTACCTTATTGTAAAAGTCACTCAAAGAAATTTATCTATTAATTGAACACTGAGATCCAAAACAACAGAGAATCGAGAACAGGAAAGTTCAGTAATATATTTACGAGGTAGCATTACCATGCTCCAGCACCAACATCAGCATGATCTGTGTACACAATATTATAAGTTATAAATCAAAACAATTTTATACACCGCAGGAACCACTTAATGTTGCTTACAACCTATCACATAACTGTCTCTATATTGATAGTACTAATTATAGGGTGTGGATACCGAATTTTGGTTCCTGGTAAAAAGTCACACTTTTATCATTATTTGAACTTCTTTACATTAGTAATGTTTTCTTTGTAATCTTATAGAAGTTCTGTTATTGGTTTAGAAAGTTATAAAAAATATTCAACAATTTCTTCTCAAAATATAGGGTGTGGCTGTGTCATGGACACGGCCGTGTGTTGTACGTGAATACGTGTACGTAACAGGTAATATTTTCTATACAAAATATAAAATACGCTATTTTTTATTTTACCACCATATAAATTCACAGCAACTATTTTACACTAATGTTTTATGTATGCAACGTATAGTTTTTGACGAGAGCTGATGTTTTAAATTGAAACGAACGTCGTAGCTTCTCCAAGTCAATGGAAATCTCGTAACGCAGCAAAATCACCTCAAAATGGTGGCGCTTCCCCCTCCACCGCGCGCGATGCCTCACAGTCCTCACTTAGCGTAACACTTAGCGTAACGAATTCTGTGATCCTTTAGCCATCCAGTGGTGTAATTAATTTTGTGATGGGAATTATAGATATGTAGCTGCAACACCAAACTGTATCCCCCAATTTTGTTATCATTGGTTTTTGACGTGACAACATCTAATAAATCGATGAACGCCAGCTGCACGCACGAAAAAGTGTCCCGTTACGCTGTGTCCCGTTACACTCATTGTACTCTTGCGCCGCATATATCTCTCTTACACTCGATTGGAACAACCATCGATTTTACTTTTTCGAGGCACATTAAACTTGAAACACTCCCATTCGTTTCCTAATTTTCCTATCATCGTACTATCCTTAACAGAATAACACAGATTGTAAGAAGTTAAATAGCAAAAATGTATAAAAGTTATAGTTAAAATAATCTATTCGTTAAAGTAATAAACATATTTGAATTAATGAGTGCAAATAAAAGTAAATTTCTCAATTAAATTGTAGATTTCATTTCACTCGTTCTTTGTATCCATACAAAATATTCCATTTTATTCATAAAAGTATGCAATCATTTCATCAATGTTTTGTTATGACGTTGTCACGTTAAACTATCGTCCGTAAACCGACTTTACAGACAACCAATTTTTTTAATCGCCTCTCAGTATGGAAGCAATTTTAAAGACATATTCACGTCTAAATAGGTTCAGTAGACAACCAGGAACACTCGAGCGATGCCAGGGCGGAGCACGGCCAGGCGGGACTGGAAGGAGCACTCACCCCTGCCTCTCCAGCGGCTGGCTGACGTCGATGTCGTCACTGGAGCCGCCACGCGCCTTGCCGCCCAGGTTCAAGGACAGGCCCTGCCGCTGCTTGGGCGGGTCTCGGCCCGTCTCCAGGTGCAAGGTGAGCCCGGAGCGACCTGCGGGCAGCCCACCACGTCCCTCCACAGCCGGGGCGCCTCGAGCACGAGGCTGTTCAGTTCCCAGCACTTCCTTTCACCCTTCTGCATGGAGGTGCGCCGCCTGGGTGTCTTGAGTTCCTCGTCGTCAGCTCGACGATGAACCGTTCGAAATCACCCTCAAAGCAACAACTGCGAAGACAGTCCAGCAAACAGCAGCCAGTCTCTCTGATCGCCGAAGCGAGCAGGCGAGTTACGCGCCTGGAAGTGCGGCTACCCGCAGTGAAAATAAGTTAAACGGGAAGCCTGCGCACAAGGGGCAGTTATCCCAGCATCGTATACCCCGCGACGGTCCAAGCTAATGGTATCTCAGCGAGTCACGCGCCTGGCAGGCATGGCTACCCGCAGTGCAGACGAGTAAAGCGGGTAGTTTGCAAACAAGGGGTTTTGACAAGGGCTAATGAAGATCCATCACAGAAAAATCTAAACACAACTCACGCCCTCAAACGTCTGACATTGCTCTCCTCGTCCCCTGATGTTGCTGGAGAGTAGCCATGCCTGGCAGCCGCGTGACTCGCGGAGATGCCATCAGCTTGATCTTCGCGGTGTCTGGGATGCTGGGAAAAACTGCCCCTTGTGTGCAGGCTTCCCGTTTCACTTGCCTGCACTGCGGGTAGCCGCGCTTCCAGGCGCGTGACTCGCCTGCTCGCTCCGGCGCTCCGAGAGACTGGCTGCTGTTTACTGGACTGTCTTTGGAGAAATTGCTGCGGCCGCTTTTTTTGGTGACTACGAACTGTCCGTCAAGAATCTGATGATGAGACACTCACGATTGCCAATTTCAACTGGTTTAATTCCCAGGCGGCGAACTTCTATATATGTAGAGGAGTCAAAGAAACTGGTGCAGCGTTACAAAAAAAGTGTTTAGAACTGATTATGTGGAAAAATGAAGTAGATATGTTGTCATTGAAAAATTCTAATACAAACCTTTGTCAGGATTTTTTAATGACCAAACCAACCTTAATGAAAAAACAGCCCTCGAATCAGCAGGCCGCATTATAGTACCACTGTGCCGAGATTAAATCAAGCGTACGACTTCAAATGTCACACCAGTTTACAAACTATGATATCAACAAGATTGTCCAAGGCTTTGTTTTGTGCCTATTCCGTTGCTTGATAGTTGAGAAAAAAATATCACATTCAATAGACTAACTCTCCTTAAGAATGATTGTTAGTTACACTGCTATGCACAGGAGATAGTATCACGTGATCCCTGTAATCATAATGGGCTCCAAATTACTTGAAACCAAAATGTTCTCATAAATTTGAGAGATACGGGTGTTTTAATCGAACCCTCGACCCATAACCACAGGAGCAGGACATGATAGCGATCATGTCCCCAGACTACCCTTTCGGCACAAGATCAAGGTTATGGTTTCCTGTTCAGATCATCAAATAGTCTATAGTGTCAAGTACGTACTAGCTCGCTGTTATGATTACCGTTTTCTGCAACCAGTGTATCGCCTGAAAGAGGACAAATCCCAGGACCCCAAAACTTCGCGAAGTCTTGCGTTCTCTTCTCAATTATCTGACAATTTTTTTATCTTTGTGCCGTCTATGTCAAGGTTTTATTCTGTCATGTTTATTATCTTTAAATGATTGTTGCAATGTGAGTTTGTGATTCGTAGGTGGATGTTGAACGACGCCATTCCATTGCTTTTTTCGTCATATAAAACCTTAAGCTCGACAAATTGTTAAGCTCCAAAGAGCTGGAGTTGTGTTACATTTTTTTCCTGTTCAAATGGGTGCCATAACTCTCCTGATAACCTGCGGAGACGCAGATACAAGGCCAAGAACGCCGGGAGATGTTGATGGTGCCGAAAGTCTTTCAGGCGGGGGCCAGCATGCGTCCTTACGTCGGAGTTTCCCTTGCCGAGGACAAAAGAATCGTCCTTCTGGGTAGTAATCCCCAACCGCAGAAGGGAATGCGTAATATCGGCGCGGCGAACGTGGCAGTGGTATGGGTGGAAAAGGGGAGGAGCCATTTAGGAACTCCACCTACAACTGCCTCCTTTATACAGGGCCCATTAAACTCCTCCGTTTAACCCTCGCTTTGTTTGACCGATTACGTCTGCCCGGATCGAATGGGGGAAGGAGAGCCCGACTGTCTCGGACAGGGACGCAGGAGAAGGGACAACTCCTGCGCCTCGCTGAGACAAACCCTCGTCGAGATAAATCCTGCTCTTCCCCCTCAACCCCTTCTCCTTGTCTCGGCTCGGGAGGGAGGCATGACCTCACCTCTCATCTCCCCGCCTCGGAGCTACTGCTGCAGTCGGCAAGCCAGGTCTACCACTAAGCAACTCCACGTGGAGAAACTTCTACGTTCTGTCTGATCTGATGGTTCCAAAAGAAACGAACAAAGTGATTCTGAACTCCAGGTGAAACACGAGGACAGGAAACATAGAAATGGCACGGGCTTACACACCTGCTACATAAACCAAAATGGAAATGATGGTTCCAAAAGAAACGAACAGAGTGATTCTGAACTCTAGGTGAAACACGAGGACAGGAAACATAGAAATGGCGCGGGCTTACACACCTGCTACATAAATCAAAATGGAAATGATGGTTCCAAAAGAAACGAACAGAGTGATTCTGAACTCCAGGTGAAACACGAGGACAGGAAACATAGAAATTGCGCGGGCTTACACACCTGCTACATAAATCAAAATGGAAATGATGGTTCCAAAAGAAACGAACAGAGTGATTCTGAACTCCAGGTGAAACACGAGGACAGGAAACATAGAAATGGCGCGGGCTTACACACCTGCTACATAAATCAAAATGGAAATGATGGTTCCAAAAGAAACGAACAGAGTGATTCTGAACTCCAGGTGAAACACGAGGACAGGAAACATAGAAATGGCGCGGGCTTACACACCTGCTACATAAATCAAAATGGAAATGATGGTTTTAAAAGAGACGAAGAGAGTGATTCTGAACTCTAGGTGAAACACGAGGACAGGAAACATAGAAATGGCGCGGGCTTACACACCTGCTACATAAATCAAAATGGAAATGATGGTTCCAAAAGAAACGAACAGAGTGATTCTGAACTCCAGGTGAAACACGAGGACAGGAAACATAGAAATGGCATGGGCTTACACACCTGCTACATAAATCAAAATGGAAATGATGGTTCCAAAAGAAACGAACAGAGTGATTCTGAACTCCAGGTGAAACACGAGGACAGGAAACATAGAAATGGCGCGGGCTTACACACCTGCTACATAAATCAAAATGGAAATGATGGTTCCAAAAGAAACGAACAGAGTGATTCTGAACTCCAGGTGAAACACGAGGACAGGAAACATAGAAATGGCGCGGGCTTAGACACCTGCTACATAAATCAAAATGGAAATGATGGTTCCAAAAGAAACGAACAGAGTGATTCTGAACTCCAGGTGAAACACGAGGACAGGAAACATAGAAATGGCGCGGGCTTACACACCTGCTACATAAATCAAAATGGAAATGATGGTTCCAAAAGTAACGAACAGAGTGATTCTGAACTCCAGGTGAAACACGAGGACAGGAAACATAGAAATGGCGCGGGCTTACACACCTGCTACATAAATCAAAATGGAAATGATGGTTCCAAAAGAAACGAACAGAGTGATTCTGAACTCTAGGTGAAACACGAGGACAGGAAACATAGAAATGGCGCGGGCTTACACACCTGCTACATAAATCAAAATGGAAATGATGGTTCCAAAAGAAACGAACAGAGTGATTCTGAACTCCAGGTGAAACACGAGGACAGGAAACATAGAAATGGCGCGGGCTTACACACCTGCTACATAAATCAAAATGGAAATGATGGTTCCAAAAGAAACGAACAGAGTGATTCTAACCTCTAGGTGAAACACGAGGACAGGAAACATAGAAATGGCGCGGGCTTACACACCTGCTACATAAATCAAAATGGAAATGATGGTTCCAAAAGAAACGAACAGAGTGATTCTGAACTCCAGGTGAAACACGAGGACAGGAAACATAGAAATGGCGCGGGCTTACACACCTGCTATATAAACCAAAATGGAAATGATGGTTCCAAAAGAAACGAACAGAGTGATTCTGAACTCTAGGTGAAACACGAGGACAGGAAACATAGAAATGGCGCGGGCTTACACACCTGCTACATAAATCAAAATGGAAATGATGGTTCCAAAAGAAACGAACAGAGTGATTCTGAATTCCAGGTGAAACACGAGGACAGGAAACATAGAAATGGCGCGGGCTTACACACCTGCTATATAAACCAAAATGGAAATGATGGTTCCAAAAGAAACGAACAGAGTGATTCTGAACTCCAGGTGAAACACGAGGACAGGAAACATAGAAATGGCGCGGGCTTACACACCTGCTACATAAATCAAAATGGAAATGATGGTTCCAAAAGAAACGAACAGAGTGATTCTGAATTCCAGGTGAAACACGAGGACAGGAAACATAGAAATGGCGCGGGCTTACACACCTGCTATATAAACCAAAATGGAAATGATGGTTCCAAAAGAAACGAACAGAGTGATTCTGAACTCTAGGTGAAACACGAGGACAGGAAACATAGAAATGGCGCGGGCTTACACACCTGCTATATAAACCAAAATGGAAATGATGGTTCCAAAAGAAACGAACAGAGTGATTCTGAACTCTAGGTGAAACACGAGGACAGGAAACACAGAAATGGCGCGGGCTTACACACCTGCTATATAAACCAAAATGGAAATGATGGTTCCAAAAGAAACGAACAGAGTGATTCTGAACTCCAGGTGAAACACGAGGACAGGAAACATAGAAATGGCGCGGGCTTACACACCTGCTACATAAATCAAAATGGAAATGATGGTTCCAAAAGAAACGAACAGAGTGATTCTGAACTCCAGGCGAAACACGAGGACAGGAAACATAGAAATGGCGCGGGCTTACACACCTGCTATATAAACCAAAATGGAAATGATGGTTCCAAAAGAAACGAACAGAGTGATTCTGAACTCTAGGTGAAACACGAGGACAGGAAACATAGAAATGGCGCGGGCTTACACACCTGCTATATAAACCAAAATGGAAATGATGGTTCCAAAAGAAACGAACAGAGTGATTCTGAACTCTAGGTGAAACACGAGGACAGGAAACATAGAAATGGCGCGGGCTTACACACCTGCTATATAAACCAAAATGGAAATGATGGTTCCAAAAGAAACGAACAGAGTGATTCTGAACTCCAGGTGAAACACGAGGACAGGAAACATAGAAATTGCGCGGGCTTACACACCTGCTACATAAATCAAAATGGAAATGATGGTTCCAAAAGAAACGAACAGAGTGATTCTGAACTCCAGGTGAAACACGAGGACAGGAAACATAGAAATTGCGCGGGCTTACACACCTGCTACATAAATCAAAATGGAAATGATGGTTCCAAAAGAAACGAACAGAGTGATTCTGAACTCCAGGTGAAACACGAGGACAGGAAACATAGAAATGGCGCGGGCTTACACACCTGCTACATAAACCAAAATGGAAATGATGGTTCCAAAAGAAACGAACAGAGTGATTCTGAACTCCAGGTGAAACACGAGGACAGGAAACATAGAAATGGCGCGGGCTTACACACCTGCTACATAAACCAAAATGGAAATGATGGTTCCAAAAGAAACGAACAGAGTGATTCTGAACTCCAGGTGAAACACGAGGACAGGAAACATAGAAATGGCGCGGGCTTACACACCTGCTACATAAACCAAAATGGAAATGATGGTTCCAAAAGAAACGAACAGAGTGATTCTGAACTCCAGGTGAAACACGAGGACAGGAAACATAGAAATGGCGCGGGCTTACACACCTGCTACATAAACCAAAATGGAAATGATGGTTCCAAAAGAAACGAACAGAGTGATTCTGAACTCCAGGTGAAACACGAGGACAGGAAACATAGAAATGGCGCGGGCTTACACACCTGCTACATAAACCAAAATGGAAATGATGGTTCCAAAAGAAACGAACAGAGTGATTCTGAACTCCAGGTGAAACACGAGGACAGGAAACATAGAAATGGCGCGGGCTTACACACCTGCTACATAAACCAAAATGGAAATGATGGTTCCAAAAGAAACGAACAGAGTGATTCTGAACTCCAGGTGAAACACGAGGACAGGAAACATAGAAATGGCGTGGGCTTACACACCTGTACATAAACCAAAAAATGGAACATCTTATTGAAGATGAGATAAATGGTGGGTGTACGATCCCCACTTACTAAGAAAACCAGCTTTGGGTTATTCTGCACAAGAACGTGGCATTGTGCCTGATTTCCACAAACAAGTGCTCACAATTCACTGAAGTTATTTGCGTCTCTAAAAGAGCACGGCTAAATTCGTCGTGTGTTTAAGAGGATACGCGAAGAGCTCTGTGATTTAAGAGGGTTTCGGTAAATTTTTACGAGTGTGCAACGAAATGAAGTGAAAGAGAGACAACAGCGCTTTGTAGTCATTTGCGTGTGTGGACATCTGGCGCTCGCTTGACGTGGAAAAGGCGTGGGTACGGCCTTTACGCCCCAATGGTCACGCACGTACACTCAAGACACCCAGGTCTCAAGAGGCTGCCAATATATGTAATAACGACATTTTTGTTCATGTTTACTATCCCTTTGATGCATTTATGGAAACACAAAAATTGTTCATATTTTTTAACTTGGCTAAAAAAATCAAGCATAGAAATGTTTTCACGTTTATGAACAAGAGTCAGAATTACTTTTTTTTTGTGCAACGAATATTATGTTATGAACGCATTAAAAAAAAATACTGTATTGTCATAGTTGGGTTTGAGACGCACCAACGGGCAGAAGGGGTATTGGAGGGAAAGGGTCGCAGGGAGGACAGTTAGAGAGAGTGTGTTCCCTCCCTCTCCAGAGACGCGCGGTGCCCCCGGGGATAGAAGAAGGAGGGGAGCGGGGAGGGGGAAGCGAGGAAGCGCGTTAACGCGATTTTCGTTCGCCATCAAATCCGTCCCGAGGCGCGGCGGACAAGAAGTCTCTGGGGCGCCCGCAGCTCTCACACACATCCGAGGCGCGGGTCCCGACACTCTGCTGTCTCCCCTCCCTTCACCAACCCCACCAATCACGTCTCTCCGCCCGCAACCCCGTCCGTCATACCACCAGGCCGTCATCTCGCGGAATAAGGGCGACAGGGATTGGCTGCCGTCAACCCCCTCCCCTCCCCGGTATTCTGCATTGGCTGGCGCGCCCGATACGAGCAATCTATCAGGAAATAAATTCTACGCGGAAGGCACATCCTAAAAAAAGGAGGTTTTTTGGGTAGAAGGCGGCAAGGAGGGAAGCGAACAGACGTCAGGGGGAAATAGCAGTCTTGAGACAAGGCCTGTGAGTACCTGCCACGGAGGATACGTCTCCCTGTCTCCCCTTGAGACGTCTCTTCTTCCGCCTCGGAGCCCCAAATTACCCCCCCCCATCCTCTTCCTGTCCACACGCGTCTCCGGGATGGTAATTATCGAGCGACGTAAATTACGACCCTCTTCGACGTTTGCTGGCGGGGAGATTGGCTCCAGAGGATATAACAGGCAGCGGGGTTAAGCAGAAAAAAGGGGGTTTGTCTGTAAAGTCGGTTTACGGACGATAATTTTACGTGATAACGTCATGAGAAAACATTGATGAAAAATTGCATACTTTTTTAATTTACAAATATCATTTACAGTTTTTGCAAATATAATTTAAATAATTTTGTTTAAATATAATAATGAACAATTAGTCATAGAAATAAACTGAAATCAAATCAATGTCAATAAATTGTTAATTTGAAATGAAGAAATAGGAGAAATAAATAATATATATTTTTTTTAATTTTTGCTTTTAAAAAGCCCGCCTTAACCTGTTTGATATTAAAGAAGATTTTCTCGCACGGTGGTTGGCCGGTTCTTGCAAGCTCGGCTCAGGCGGAAAGTGACAATGAGTAATGCCTTTTCGTGCGTGCAGCCGGCGTTCATCGATTTATAAGACGTTATCACGTCAAAAATAAAATAAACGTTAAGTGCTGTTGTTTTCTCGTAAATTAAGCGACAGGATATTTCTCATTATATAACATTACGAAACCCAGGTGCCTTGTTTAAACAAACTCAAAATTTTATACGTCTCTTTCTTTTTTCATACTGTTGTGGCATGCCTCGCGTGCCCTATGGACTACTTAAAGACTTGAGTTAATTCCCTTGCTTTTTTTAAAAATGTTTTTAATATTTTTTTGCAATCTTTATTTTGCCCAGTGTTTATATTACGTTTTATATTTTATTTTAGGGTTTTACTAGTTTATGGCCTTCCTATGTTCATATTGGCATAGTTTTGCAACTATTTTCATTTTACGTTTGTTAATTTATTTATATATCGTAGTAATTTTTTTTTTTCAAAGAGTTTTGAATGGCTGTTTGTATTTAGTTTTGAGTGTGAGCAGTTTAAAGAAAGTAAAATAGTTTTTGGAACTCTGTGCAGTGAACGCTGGAGGAGGGGTGGTGAGTGGTGAGTGGTGAGTCTGAAGTAACTGGGTTAGGGGTTGGGCGGGGGAGGGGGGTCGGGCCCACTGCTGCGTGGGGTTGTCAAACTGTGGGGCGCAACTGAGGCGCGAGACGACCTCGAAGGTAGCGGAAAACTGTTCGTTTATATTTCGCCGAGTTGAACGTAAAAACTGTGTCGGGAAAACGGGCTGCAGCGGTGTGCCATTTCCTTGAATAAAATGCGCGCGTGTCTCCGCGCGCCGGAGGGCGTAAGCGGACCTGCTGTGGTTTCCAAGACGTCGTCGGGTTCGACTCACGTGCAGGACCCAGATTTACGGCAGGCGTCTTTGGAGACGTGATATTCTTCGCCAGGGAGGTGAACTCTAGTAAGCTGACCTGTCCAAGAGCACGTGAAGTGACTTCCCATGCTACTGCACGCAGCGCACTAGCCTGAAACGAATATTGCGTAACGATAAAAAGATTGTGCCTTATTTCCCGGACATGAAAGAAATTTGCATTTCAGTCTAGTAGTTTTATTGGCCAAAAATCTTCTTGTTCTCATAACAAACATAGCCACTTCTCGAAATGAGTGTGTTAGCGATTGTAGGCGGGCAAGTATTTAGTGAACGACACGTGAAAGAACCAATTTTATATACATATATAATACTAGCTGCCCGACCCGGCTTCGCACGGCTATAGGTACTAATGGAAAAAAATTAAGCCACATCTCCCATTTATAGTAATGGTAAATAAAAAAAAATTCAGTGAAAATTTATTACAATGCTGTATAATGTACCGGAGAGAAAATGAATAGCACCGATGGTTACCCGACTCGTGCACGCAACGTACAACTGATGTACCCGTACTTCGCTACGGCAGTCTACAGGCAGATCACTCTTGCGCCGCTCATAATACATGCCCCTCGTTGTGGGTACGCCACTGCCGCGCGATGCCCGTTGCCATGGAGACGCAGAAGGCATGAACAATGCAAAATACTGTTCTCATGCAGACAAAGTACCCACTGTTGCCTGGTTTTAACCACCCATTAGATCTAATTTTCGGAAAATGTCATCCTGCGTAACATAAGGAACATTAGGGGCAGGCATATTTCGCGAAAAAATCTGCTCGGCGTCGGCGGTCCCTCTCCCACCCTCACCCTACCCCTGCCCACTACCGCCACACCTCCCCCTCCCACTCCCGCCACACCTCCCCTTCCCACTACCACCACACCTCCCCCTCCACCCCCCACTACCACCACACCTCCCCCTCCCACTACCACTTGCAAAATTTCAACGGTGATGAGGACTGCACTAACAATGAAATAGCCGTTGCCATAGAGACGAATGAAGCATCAACAAAGCAACAGCCGTTGCCATGGTGATTTCCTACCAAAAACTGGAAATAAAAAAAAAATTTAGGGGTGGACTACCCCTAACATTTAGGGGGATGAAAAATAGATGTTGGCCGATTATCATAGATACCGGATAAGCACAAAAAATTTCATCAAAATCGGTCAAGCCGTTTCGGAGGAGTATGGCAACGAAAACTGTGACACGAGAATTTTATATATAAGATTTAAAATTATTTCATTTTTGTAACATTCCGTATATTATCTGGTTTGTGGCATGTTCGTTTCGGAGTATATTGGCGAGAAGCTATGTAGTTATTAAGATAATTACTTCCCAAGTTTCATTCGCTAATTTATCTCTATATATAATTTTTATACGCGTAAAATTAAGTAGTAAAAAATGTTCGCTCGAATGTTGTTTTTATTTGTAAGTTTAAATGAACGCCTAGTATTAAGTCTTGTAGCGTCGCTATGTTCAAAGGAGAAAAAAATATTTGTTATTATTAAATTATTTTAAATAATTATTAATTTTTGTGCATTTTTCGACAAGGCTCTTCAGGATTGCCTCTTCCTTAATTCTTTTTGGAGTAATATATTTGAGGACACCTCCGTTAGGGAAAAGCAATTTCGTTAATTTGAATTCATCTGAATTTTTTTCATTTATTTTTATTTTATAAATTTAGTGAAGGCCGTTATTAGTGAGGTTGTTTTACCCTGAGTGGGAGGATCCGCGCAGTCATTCATCTAAAATCATCCCATGTGTTGTACCTCCGTGGCAGGTATTTTTTTTTTTTTTTTTCGAATTTCCACGTAGTTATAATTTTTGAAATTTGTGAAAGTTATAAACCAAAATAAGCTGTCAAAAACATGGGTTGTAAAAAATATTGGACTTAAAATAAGAGGAATCATTCTAATACGTTAAGCCACAGATGAGATGTTTTTAAATCATATGAAACATTACCTCAGCCTGTCAGATGACAGTACGGATATCAGTAGTTTTTTATAATAAATTATTTTAATAATTATTGTTATTTTTATGAAAAATATATTAAAATGTTCAAAAACAAAAACAGGCTTTAGAAACTTTTTATCAGATATTAAATAATTTTTACAATTTTCAACGCAGATTTGTGTATCACTTAGTTAAGCATCAATTAATCATTACAATAATTTACATTGGATCATTTCAATTCTAAACTTTTAGCAAAATAGTTCATGAATAATTTTACAAAACGTATGCAAATAATAAGTCATTTAGACTAAAAATATTTTTTTTTAAGTGGAATAATATTGGCAGACTAACGCAACCATAATTTAATTCGTTAATTTTATTTTATTTATATGCATAAAATTGTCTCACCCTCTCTATCCTTCCACAAAATTAAATTATATATTTATATAATTTATATGCGTATAACGGTAGTATAATGAGGACAAGTAATTCATTCAAAAGGTAAAGATAATTAATAATCTATTACAAAAAAATCAGCAAAACAATTTAACTGCAACTGCAATTAATATTATTATAATCGGTGACACAAAGATTCTGTAAGAAGTTATTTAAAATATAACAAGTGCCAGTTGTTGGTTTAAGGGAAATAAACAAGAAAAATGAGTACACTAAATTTGATAATGCTAAATCGCGGCTATTTTTAAGACGAATTTATTTTTAAAATTCACTTCAAATAAAAACTGTGCTGTAATATGATGTCCGTAGAAACTTATTTCAATCCAACCTTTCCCCCCAGATGTAGCTCTTTCCTGAGACTTCGGGTAGGTAACAGTATGAGAAATATGAGCTCACGTGTTATGGACAGGAGAAGAAGAGAACGTCAAGAAGAACTTGGATGAGAGACATCAAAGACACCTCGTACACCCCCCTCCCCCCTTCCAACGACTCTACAATTCCTTCTTCCCTTCCGGAGAGGCGCGGGTTGCCAAGGTGACGGAACTCCTCCGTGACTCCAATGCAAACTTCTCCAACTGCTGCTGCAGTTTCCTTCCTCCGGGATCCTTTTGTTCCAACCGCCCTCTCTCCTTATCATTCCTTCACGCTCCTTTAGACCTCTCCGGGGGTTTCTTTTGCATGTCGTCATCGTCGCGTGTCCTCCCCACCGTGTCCTGTTCTTGGCGGAACAGAGGAGACAATCACCAGGAGACGTCACGTGATTCGAAGAGTCTTTGATCACTGCGACGTGTGGCGGGACTCTCTGTCATTCCCTCGTGACTTCCCACCGTGGAACCAGGATCCCGTGTCTGCAGATTGAGTCAAGAGGACCGCCGGGGAAGGGGAAGGTCTGGCGACGAAGGGAAAACCGCTGAAGCGAATTTGCCGCGTGGGAGTTCAGATCGAACCAATAGAGAGATACTCTTACGTATCTTTCAAGTCAAACGTAAGTTTTAAGGCTTTCCTAATATGGAAATTCAGTTCAATGAGAAACATGTGGAAATACATTGACTGAACTTCATGTTCCCGGCTACTCACCAATATTTTGAGACTCAGTTTCACTGAGGATTGTGGACTCTAGCTATAGGTCACAGAATTTAACAAAATTATCTGTCCTGAAACCACGCTTTGTTGAAAAGTATTGCAAATAAAATTCTTATAGCGAGCTGCATCTTGATCATAAGGTTTTGTGGCCATAGTTTCTCTAAACTTCATTTTATTTTAAGTTATACTTCTTTAGACACATTATGAACAAATTATGAGAGTGAATTGTTACAATACGCACGTATACCATACAACGAATTTTTCACATCATATAGTTTCGTGATTGATACTGAATACTGTTCAATATAATTAAAAACTATTTATTTGTTTTTGAATATTAGTAATACATATTGTGTTTATAAACTTTTGCAAGTCTATTTTATAGGTGAGGTTATGTTCGTGTATTTATAATTTATTTGCATCATAAATTATTACATTATTATTCGATAAATAATTAATGTTAAAATTGAAAAAAAAATCATTCACAAGATTTATTGATTTTTTTATTAATTAAAAACAAAAATAATAATTAATTGTATACACTTGTTTATAATAATATTGAATACTGAGATTTATTAAAAAAACTGTTTATTTAAGTGAACTTGTGCTTTAACAACCGTATTTTTAATATTACAGTTGTCGTTTTATTATTATATTTCTATTAATTATTTGTATACAAAATTAAAGTTAGTTTTTCATTACGCCAAGTAAGTATAACATCTAACGTGCGTACATAAGTACACACACCCATTCTTTTTTATTGGGGGGTGAGGGAGCTTATACTCAGCAGAATCCGAATTGGCCAGACCATCATTAAATTGTCGCCATTCGCCGGAACCAATCACAGCACGGCTGTGAAAGGCAGTACATAAATACTTTCCAGAAGATAAGCCCTTCAGTTGTTCATCGCCCTGGAGGATGATGTGCTGCAAATTTGCAATAAATTGGCACAAATTTATTTTTCACCTAAAACGCCTAAGGTAAACATTGTTAGTCCATTGTTCATCCTGATCAAATCTTTCCTACTAGAGTCCCACGACATGATCCCAGCGCCGCACCCAAGAGTTTGGTGTGATTTCGCCAGCCAGTCATTACACGTCATTTTTCTTCCCACCTCAGGCCACGAACAAGACCAGTAACAGTGTCCGACTTCGTGACAGAGAGTGCTTTTCTCAGCGTCCTCCCAGGGCAGCCCTCTTCCCAGAGCTCAGCTTAGGTTAGCAGCTCCAGGCATGCCCCATACTAATGTCCCAGGACTATCAGGCACGTATCAGCGCCCGCTCTCTAAGACATTTCTCACGAGCTAGCAGGTACCCTCGGCCTTCTTTTCCAGGAACTCCACTGAAAGCATTGACCGGGGTCTTTAACCCCGCCTCTCATGAACCCCTCACTGGTCGATGAAAATCCTGCCTGCACCATCTCGTGGCGAAGAAGCCAACTTTTTTACTTTAGATCTGCATTGTAGCGAGACCTCTACCGGCTGCCACCACACCTCTATCTAGTTCCCTCTTAGCCCGACAGAGCGCGAACCTGCTGGTTCCATAAGTGCCAGGCTTATGCTAGTCCCTCTTGCGGGACTTTTGTGAACTAACCCCGAGTCAGTTTCACCTGCGCCCCGCCGCAGCGCGCTGCTTTCGTAGCGCTAGTGACCTCCGACGCCTCTTACGTTAGGCTGCCAGCCACCTTTGTTCATTTTTTTTTTGGTCGACGGAGCGATTACTCACTTGTCGCCTCCAGCCAATCAGAGGCCAGTTCCCCCCACTTTCTAGGCCTCTGGGCCCCTAGCGCCAGTTTTAACATCATGCAACCCTTTGCATTGTTTGATTCGTCCTTCTGCCGTCACCGTGGTCGTTTCTTTCCGGTGCTTCTCGGCTGCGACCTTTATTGTGAAGCAGTGTCGCAGCGACTTACTTAGGAAATGTGATCCCAGAGAGTTTGGGAGATTTTTTTATTCTCTAAATTCGCTAGTCTCTTTAGTTAGGATTACTAGGTAATCTAGTAGCAATACCCGCGCTTGGCTATCGCGAGAGCCAGTCCATCTTCAGAGGAAGTGATTTTCCTCATTCCACCCCCAGAATGGTGAGTGGGAAATTCTATGCCTTATTGCCTATAGTTTGCTCTTTACTTAACTTTTGCCCTGACTTCTCGATTCCTGTTTGCTTGTCACATTCAATTTTATTCTTCACCGCTGGACCTTCTTTTCGTTTGGTTCCAGTGGGGTCCAAGTGATGGTACAAGAGTTCGGTCTTTTCTCCGGCTCAAGTCCATCGCCAAATTTCACTGGATTTACATGCTGCCCTCGCGCTTGGCCATAGATGCTACGCGTCTCTCCAGCCGGCTAACCTTTAAGACATCACCTCTTCTCCTCGCTTCTAGTCACCACCAGTGAACAGTCAACGATATCATAAATTGTTAAACCTAAAATAGTTACCCAAATTATATACAGACCACACTAGTTGGGCTAATAAACATTTAAACTTATTTGAATTTTTAGTGAACATTTCATTATGACTGCTTAAGTTCATCAAAAGAATATGTTAAATTTATATTTCATGCAAAATTAATAATATATTTGTAATTAATGAAATTTGACGGCCGGGGCCACAAGTAACTTTAAAAAAAGGTGATTTTGTAATTTTCGAAAATATCAAAAGAAATAAAATAATGAAAACAATCACTAACAATAAAAATAGTAACCTTTAAGCATATATTTTCGTTATTTTTTTATTTCATCAAATACGATCCAGTTTATACTTCCTCTTGTGAGAAGAAAGTTCTTTTCTTAATGTTGCTCCCTTGTGTACCTCTGAGTATACGGTAGTGTTATTCATCCACGCAAACAAGCTTCCAGGACTTTTATAACAAAAATTAAAACAAAGTTCTTTTTAAACTACACAAGGGCAGAATCAATGGCTGCAACATAGCAGGCCGAAATGTCGGGAACATTATTATTTCTTCATAAGGAGTCTCAACACCCCATCCCCAATAAACGTTAGGGCTGGACGATGCCTGCGAGATGCCGCTGGACTCGATGCTGGTCTGCGCCTCGGGCGACTATCCTCTCACACGGCACATGGCACAAGGCACACGGCACATGGCCCACGGCAGTGCAAGTGCCACGCAGCTGACCCGGGCTACTCACCTGGCCCAGAGTCCCTGACGCTCTGGCTGGACGACGCCTGGGAGACACCGCTGGACTTGATGCTGGTCTGTGCCTCAGGTGACTATCCTCTCACACGGCACACGGCACACGGCACACGGCAGTGCAAGTGCCACGCAGCTGACCCGGGCTACTCACCTGGCCCAGAGTCCCTGACGCTCTGGCTGGACGACGCCTGGGAGACGCCGCTGGACTCGGTGCTGGTCTGCGCCTCGGGCGACTGTCCTCGCAGACGCCTGCGCAGCTTGGGCATGTCGAAGGGCAGGTCGTGCAAGTCCACCGAGGTGGCACTCCCTGCAGGGCCAACACAGTTCAACCAATAGCACCTGAGTTCATGACCCTGACTCTAGCTTCAAGCACAGGAACCCCAGACGTCAAAATGGGCTCCTTTTTTGTCCTTATATTTAGCATGCGAGAATTAAATAAAACTTACTTTTAAGTGGCTCATTATACCAATTAAAATTTAAATGTTAGTATAAAAACTTTCTTAATATTTAAATGTAAAATATCTCAAAATTACAATAATTTAATTTTGCAAAATTTAATTTCGAAAAAACTTTCCCAACTCTTTAATGATGTGTGATTATGCTCCTGCAATATTTGTATTTCGGTAAGGAAAAAAAAAGAGCTATACAGAAAGAAGCTGTGACACTACGGAGAATCAAACAGCTGGTTAGGCTTTCGGCATATTATTCCAACTTTACAGCTGGCATTCTCATGTTCCCCTCCCACGTATGCGCCCTAATAGGGTAGGGAGGGATTAGCATTCCAGTTGCTTTTTATAAACATTCCAGAGCTTTTAAGAAAAACAGAACTGTTAGGGATCGCTCCCTTTTGTTTATCGGGAGGGTATTAGAGCTTCGGCAATGACCAGCGGCTGAGGCCACCAACCCAGCATAGTCACCGCCTCAGCCCCTCTACCACACTCAGCTAACCAGATAGTTGGCTGTGTCCTGAGCCCTAAGACTTTCTCAGCACTGCTAGCGCCTTCCCCGATCTACCACATCAAACAGGGACCCCCCAATCACCCAGTGAACCCGTGGTCCGGTGGAGGCCTATCCAACCTCTGCTAGCTGTCCAGGCTAGTACCGGAGCTGTGTCGTCGCTCACCACGTCGACTCTGCATCGGGCTAGGGAACCCTTGGAGCCTGCTCCAAGCAATCGGAGCACCACTACCAAGTACAAGTCTACACAATCAGAATCCAGGGCCTTGGAGGGGGACACTATTCAATCTTTCATGGATTCTTCCCGTACTACTACCAACTTGGCGTCAATTCGGCAGACCATTCGCCAGCAGCTAACCGACTGCCACTGTTCAGAGTTACTCCACTGGATATCCTCGTCTCCTCAGACTACCCTCCGACCTGCCATACTTCGGCCCGACAGATTTACAGCCGATTAAGGCCCGGAAGTGCCTGAACTCATGAGGCGGCGATCGCAGGAAGCGCTGGCTAGAAATGACAGACCAACTGTGCATATACCAGAGGGCCTCGGGGTTACCTTGGTACCTCCCCTGACCATTTGACTAGGAGAACATATCACACTTAGTCGAGCAGTTTACAGCTCTTTTTTAAGCCAGGGTGCACCTGAACACAGCGATGACTTTCTCGGTCCATGACCACGGGCCTGATCCATGGATTATGGGGCCTTTTGGGGCCTAAACGCCAAGGCTCGGCAGTCGAACCACCCAGAAAGGATTCAAATGCATCTGCTGTTGCCCGCAGATTCAGCCAATTCACCATTTCTGGCTCCATACATGGAATTGAGGATGCACTGCGGCAGGGTTACGCCTGGCATTGCCCTCTTCAGTTAAGGCAATGCTATGACAAGAGGTTGAGGCTACCCATCCCAACATGGTCACCACGATTCGCCCCCAACAGCAGTGCCCACATGGAGGCTGAGGATTGCCACTTGATGCGGAGAGGCTATATATTCGCATCCTTGCACCCATTCCGTGAACCTGTTGGATCATGTCTCGGATACTAGAGCCGGCAACAGCTCCGACATCTCAAGGGACAATTACCTTCCCTGTAGGGTCAGGATGCACTCCTGCCTAGGGTTTCGGCAGCTACAGGCTGGTGACATTGCACCGGGCATGTGCGGTGGAAACAGTCCTCACCCGAGGTGCAGGTGTCCTGCTGCAGCAGCCGCCGCCGCCTGAGTTTGGGCATGTCGAAGGGCAGGTCCGACAGCTCCGCGCCGCCATGGTCCACCAGCAGGGTCGACTCCTGCACCGCCAGCTTGAGGAACGAGAAGCCCTTGGAGCACTTGCCGCCCTGCGACTCTATGGATATGCCGCTGTCCGAGCCCTGCACCTCGGCGTCCCCCGAGGACGACTGCTGCTGGAGCGCCAGGTTGATGAGGTTCTTGTTCTGCGGCAGCCTCCTCTTGGGCTTGGCGGAGCCCTCGGGAGGCGGGTCGGCGGTCGGCGTGGTGTCGCCGGCGCCCGTCTGGTCGCCGTCCTCGGGCGAGGCCCGCAGCGAGTTGTTGTTGCGGTTGTTGTCGGAGGTCTCCGAGGCGGGCTCCTGCGAGGACTTGTCGGAGATGGGCGACAGGATGTGCAGCTTGTTGCCCTGGTGCGGGAAGAAGCGCGACCCGGCGGACAGCGGCGCCGACGAGGAGTGGTGGTGATGGTGGTGGTGATGGTGGTGGTGGTGCAGGTAGAGGTTGGCCGGCTGGCCGGTGCTGCCCGCCGAGTCAGAGCTGTGCGAGCTGAGGGAGCTGCTGCGGTGGCTCTCCGAGCTGGTGGTGCTGCGGTTGCCCTCGCTCGTGCTGCTCCTGATGGACTCCAGACTGCCGCCGCTGCTGCTGGTCGCCATGCTCTCCGTGCTGGAGTACTTGGGCCTGACCCCGCCGCGGCCCTTGAACTCCAGGACCTCCTGGCCCGTGCTCCTCGGCCGCCCGCCCAGGTCCAGCACGGCCTTGGGCGCCTGCGGCCGGCCCTTGAACTCCAGGATCACCTCCCCGACGACGGGCCGGCCCTTGAACTCCATGATGTGGTGGTCCGGGCCCTCGCGGGCACGTAAGGACTTGACGGGCAGCCTCATGTCCTTGAGCCGCAGGATGCCCGGGCTGCCGGAGGGCAGGTGCGGCGCGCTCCTGATGCCGCTGATGGCCGGGTCCCTGTTGCCGTGGAACTTGGCGGGCAGCGGCGCCGAGGCGGGCGGGGAGGGCGAGTACCCCCGGAGCGGCAGCTGCGGCGAGGCCTCCGCCTTGAGGTCCTGGCTGTCGGCGAGCGCCAGGCCGCCGAGGTCCTGGGACAGGGCTAGGGTCGTCGCATCGCCATCCTGCGCCGGGAGGTGACCTTGGCCGGGCCTCGCGCCGAGGGCCAGCAGCGCCGGGTGGTTGGTCACGCGGTCCAGGTCATCCAGGTCGTCGTCGGAGCGGCTGACCTTGCAGTCGAACGCGGTCTCGTAGAGGTGGCTGCGGCGGCCGCTCATGTCGCCGAACTCCTCGTCTTCCGGGATGTCGTAGTCTACCGGCGGTTCCTCGGGATACACCTGGAGGAGGCATGCAGTCATGACGACACGCTCAAACCAAGCTGATACACGTGCATAACCTGAGCTCTGAGTTCGACCAGTCCTTAGACACCTAGATAAACAGTGGATTGAAACTCCTCTAAGGCATCGACTTCAAATTAAACAGAATTCACATTAATGTATTAATTAGTTATTTAGGTTTTTTTTTGGAAACTATGTTAAAAAATAATAGAACGATTATGAAATGAATATTGTGGCAGCACATTATTATGATTAAAGTAAATTTGCCAAGTTATGCATTATCATTTCATTTAATTATCCTTAAATAGTACTGTAGATGTCTGTTATCCCAATTCCACCTTTATAATGCCCACAACTAACACTCATAAACGAATTATAAACTACTATACATAAAAACAGACCTGTAATGGTACACATTTTTATTCTATATAAGGAAATAGGTAGTTCTAAGATGCCTAAGGCACTCGCTGAGAATTATGAATATACCAAAACTTTAAATTGGTTTATGCAAAATATTCATTAAAATTTCAATGTATGTTATTTTTGTGAAAACGAAAATTATTTATGATATATATGAAATGATAAAAAAATATTTTACAAAATAAATTTGTTTTTAATGAAGAACCTCTTGAAAAACTATATTGCATGTTAATTGTCTATGGTCATTCAATAATTTTCCTTTCTGTGGATTCACTTCTCTATACACCAGTATGACAACCATATTAACAGTGCGATTCGTATGAAGATGCTCAGTTCAATAGTGTTCACAAAAACACAAAAACATTAGCATTCTACATTAAAAATAATCCTTAACATCTATTCGAGATCAATGTGATCCTTCATTATCGCTGAAAAATTGACACAACAGTGGTTGCAAGTGGAGGCCAACAAATTGAATTATATTAAACAGATATGCACGGTCAAAGCATGACAAACTAAGCCACGGCTCGCTGCTTTATCATTTAAAAATGCTGAAACTATCGGCCTCGTCAAAATATGCCACGGACTCGATAGAAATGCTAGGAGGAACAGGTAAGTACATGTTACACCGTAAGTGCATGAAAATATGACGTTGACCCAAGTGTCTCCCCTGCTCATAAAGTCTGTTATGCTGCGCCAACCCCTGATCCTCCCCTGCCCCGTGCAGTTATAATGTGTTATGAGGAACATACTTTTATAGTTAATAATGTTTAAGAAGTTATTTTTATGTATTATTTTTTCTGTAAACTTTTGTAATTATTATTATATGTTTTTCTAAAATATTATGTGATATATTTACGTTAACTGTCACCGGGCGACGAAGCCGAGGCCAATACCCGGAATCTCTCCGAGCGCTGCACGTGTCGCGGAGTGGGGGGAGGACGGGCGGAGAGGCAGACCCGCGGCAGGAGAGGGGGCAGTTGGCATCTGGCGGCTGGACGAGGCGGTCGCACGGCGAGACGAGTGTCGCAGAGCCAAGATCACCGACGGGTGAGAAAGTGTCAAGGGGAATTGCGGCTTCACGACCACGCGGGTAACGCAGCTTACAGTTTTTGTAAATAGTTAAATTGTACATAAGGGTTTTCCTTGTTTCCGTGAGAATAGACATTGCGCGTATCGGCGGACACGTGCGTACCGCAACGGGACGGGCTCCACGTTTTCGGCGTGCATATCGTGAGGCCACGGGGGCAGCCCGCACTTGGCGCCTGCCCACCGAAGCATGTGTAGCCGAGCCTCACTCCGTGGAGAGAACGGGTTTTGTGCCGCGAGCAGCCCATGTAAAGGGACTGTGTGAAATGCTAAGTAAATCATTGTATCACAAACTGACGAACTTTCATTGTAGTACAGGTAGTGATAATCTCCCCCTGCCACAAGGCCTGAACCCCGACCCGAACGTAGGACGCAACCAGCATCATCACGGGGGGTGATATCCGTAACTACGACAAATATAATCCATACAATGAATCAGAGTCAGTCAGTGAGTCAGTAGGTGAGACAGCGATGAGCGTATTTATATTACATATTATCCTCATTCAACCTTTTTCTCTTTGGAAAGTAGACTTTTTTTTACGCCTATTAGTGCTGTTAGTGCAACAATTCTATAGGTTTAATCGAGCCACGAAGTAAGCCTGGCCCCACAACACACAACACAGGCTGAAAGACTGAAACGCAGTACCTGTTGGGAGAGGCAGTTGCTGCTGGTCCTCTCTCGACTGCTGTGGTGTCTCCTGCGCACTTTACTCGACTTCTTGTGATGGTGGTGATGGTGGTGGTGATGGTGGTGGTGTGGGTGGTTCTTGACGGCTTCGAAGTCCTGTTCCCCAAACAAACAGTAACAACTGAACTCATTAATCTCTATTTGCTCTCTATCATTGAAGTCATTTGCAGCTAAAGCACTTTGGCAAAATATTAGCTATTTTACCAGCTAAGTATAAATATAAATGCAATTTTTGAGTATTTTGACATCTACATAAAATTTAATGAATACAGAATTTATTTTTCATATCACTAAACAGCCAGAGTCATTGGCTTTCAAACAAATATGCTTCAGTCCTATAAGTCACTTGCTTCTCCTTTAAAGTATGTTAACTTTTCAGCAAAAGTTTAAGTGTTTTTTTTTTTCAATTTCATGAAAATTATGTCAGTTAAGAAGTAACAAGTAACAAAAAGGTTCACAAAAATTCCAGAAAGAATTTGTACAAGTAGCAAAGATGGCTTCAATGGTAGAGATGAACATTTTGGCTGGAAAATAGACTATTTGTTAGTCTTCAATAATGTTCTTTGTGTCTTAAGCGCATATTTCGGCACTGGCTATGACCGATAAACGCACTTCACTGGGCCAGTAAGGAGACAGGTGCCAAAGTGGTTGAAATGTTGGATCAGTCGCCAAACACCAAAGCGAACGTTACCATGTTTCTCGTGCATTCCCGTTTCCCCCACCCCTGCAGTCCGCCAATGCTCCATTCTTATTTCATGTTTCCTCATCGTCTCTAATTTACACTATCATTACAATACAGCTGCAATTGTTACAAGGTGGAGCGCATGTTATTCGCCTAAACATTTTATCATCACATGAGCTTGAGAACCATGTTATAATACAGTATGTCCATAAAATAATTTCTCGGTTCAATGGTTTATTAAAACAGCTTAATTTAGACTATTTTCAACAACTCATACATCAAGTTAAATGAAAACTAATCTAGTTTTTCTTACAAATGTCCAGTATGTGCAACTTTAGTTATACGACTCACATCCAACCTAAAGACCAATTCTGCCCACACTTTGGTTAACACTTCAGAAGTCATGGAAGAAACAGCCTCTTGAATTCTGTGTCTCAACTTTGGCAAATAATTAGGTAGCGGCGGAACATAGACACGATATTTGGTAAACCCCCAAAGGAAAATATCGTTATGACAAGTGAACGTGGAGGCCAGTGAAAAAAAGACCTCTGTCGTCTCGTCCAATCCAACGGTCAGGAAAATTCGACGTTCGACCACTCTCGTGCAAGAGAGACTTCAATGACGTTGAACTGAAATTATGGATTCACTCTTAGCGAACTGCAGAACACCAAGTGCTTTACGCCCAGGAGTCGCCATTTTGCGTAGGTGGCGATGCAAGCGGGCAAACGACCAAGCGGTAATCGGGGATGCGCTAGTCTAAAACTGTCTTGAGTTGCTCCAACGCTCTACAAGTGGACACTGTCACATGGACACGCTGCACTGGGCACAGAGGAGCGGGGGGAGAGGGTCGAGGCCCGGCTGACCTCATGGTCGTCGTGGTCCTCGGGCTCGTCGGCGCGGTCCGCGCAGGCGCAGGGCAGCTGGCGGTGGTGGCCCCTAGGGGCGCGGTGTGGTGGCATGAGCAGCGCGTCCCACTCGAGCAGGCACTCCGCCAGCAGGTCATACCGGCCTGGCGCGCCGTCGCCGGAGCCGGAGCCGCCCAGCGAGTACCTCTTGGGGCGCGCCTCCTCCCCGCCGGGCGCGGGCGAGGGGGTGTCCAAGCTCGCGCTCTTCCTGTACCTGCCGGGACATTGCACCTCGCTGCAACACTGCACCTCTGTCTCGACTCAGGTCACTTTGCTGCAATACTACACATAACAAAACACTACAGAAATGTTATTTTGTAACATGGTTAAAACCTATATTGGCCCATGTGCCCACACAAAAGGAATTGCCTCTTATAGTCCTTCCTCTGCATATTTCAATTAGAGACGGGAACGTACTACTTGAGATTCTGCGGATATTCTATATCACAAAGGGTGACAACAGCCACCTACTTGTTTTGACCATGGAAATGATTTTAACATCAGAAAATTTGACATAGATAGATTTTTAAGAAACAGTTTTCTACCCTATGTATCTTGGCATTTGTATTACTGGGGGTATAAGATGGCTTGTTACAGGATTATCTGAAATATGTTTCCCTAACTTCATGTCAGTGGGCAGTATGCTAACTAATGCGTTGGTTCCGACCCTGTGCTACTGGTTGAAACATACTGGGTGCTCATCTCAACTCCGCATTAGGCTGGTACATCTCAGTCAGAAAACATGGGTCCCTCTTGGGCCTGCTCCAAGTATTGTACCAAACCATTGCCACCATGAGTCCAAATTTATTCTTGGGTGTCTCCTGTTCTGAGCAGATTAGCTCGTGGCACTCCTAACTTTTCGTGATACTTGTAAGCTCTCCCGGTCTGTTACAGAGCATACTATATATCTGCAATCCCATGTATTACCTCGAATGGAGAGCAGTGTATTGTGGGTTAAGGTTTGAGGGAATGGTATTACCTTGACAGGATGGGTCGGTCCACCTGCTCTCTGCTGGCATAAAGCATACAGTCATATTATCGGCCCAACTAGCACAATCACACCCGTAGGCAGCTCATACTTCCCCATAGCGATTGGAGCATTGGCACCTCCCAACATGCGGACTCCCATGGTATGACTCCACACTCTGAGGCTTCACCGATCCAGAAATTTAGATTTACAAACAAACTCATTGGGGGGGGGGGGGGTTCGGTTATATCCACATCTCGTGGCACTAACGCTCCTATCCAGAACACAATGTACTTCCTCGAATTATGTCTTGGAGCGTACACCTGTCCCACTCAAGCTAGTCAAATAACGAAATAACGGCTTGTACGCCCAAAGGCCGCTATGGGACCTTTCTTAATTCAGCATGCCACCTGTCAATGATGCCCCTCTCCCTCTTCAGAAAAAAGGAACCCCGGTCCTACAAGGGGACCTGCAGCCATTAGGCCAGGATAGGCAACCTATCCAAAATCATGCCCCACCCCAGAGACCTATTGCACATGTTAAGTCCATCAGCCATACCAGATAAACCTATCAAACCCCCGATCTGGGGATCTCTCGGCAGAACCTTCTCTGGTAAACACGGCTGGCGCCACCTGGAGGCTGAGGGTTTGCCACTGGCGAAGAGAGGCTATAAGAGATGCTGATTGGTGACTGCCGCGGATACTTCTCCCGGAGGAGTCAGGACCACCCCCAGTAGTGGAGGTGGCGGGGGGCACCCACCTGTGCTGGCCGCGGCCAGGGGAGCTGCCCGACCTCCTGGCGAGCGAGGGAGACGTCTGCGTGGCCTCCTCGGCCTCGCGGAACAGGTCGCTGTAGTAGTAGGGGGAGGGGTTGCGGCGGGCCGGGTAGGGGGGCGGACCGGCAGTGGTGGGGGCACCCACCTGTGCTGGCCGCGGCCAGGGGAGCTGCCCGACCTCCTGGCGAGCGAGGGAGACGTCTGCGTGGCATCCTCGGCCTCGCGGAACAGGTCGCTGTAGTAGTAGGTGGAGGGGTTGCGGCGGGCCGGGTAGGGGGGCGGACCGGCAGTGGTGGGGGCACCCACCTGTGCTGGCCGCGGCCAGGGGAGCTGCCCGACCTCCTGGCGAGCGAGGGAGACGTCTGCGTGGCCTCCTCGGCCTCGCGGAACAGGTCGCTGTAGTAGTAGGTGGAGGGGTTGCGGCGGGCCGGGTAGGGGGGCGGACCGGCAGTGCTGGGGGCACCCACCTGTGCTGGCCGCGGCCAGGGGAGCTGCCCGACCTCCTGGCGAGCGAGGGAGACGTCTGCGTGGCCTCCTCGGCCTCGCGGAACAGGTCGCTGTAGTAGTAGGGGGAGGGGTTGCGGCGGGCCGGGTAGGGGGGCGGACCGGCAGTGGTGGGGGCACCCACCTGTGCTGGCCGCGGCCAGGGGAGCTGCCCGACCTCCTGGCGAGCGAGGGAGACGTCTGCGTGGCCTCCTCGGCCTCGCGGAACAGGTCGCTGTAGTAGTAGGGGGAGGGGTTGCGGCGGGCCGGGTAGGGGGGCGGACCGGCAGTGGTGGGGGCACCCACCTGTGCTGGCCGCGGCCAGGGGAGCTGCCCGACCTCCTGGCGAGCGAGGGAGACGTCTGCGTGGCCTCCTCGGCCTCGCGGAACAGGTCGCTGTAGTAGTAGGGGGAGGGGTTGCGGCGGGCCGGGTAGGGGGGCGGACCGGCAGTGGTGGGGGCACCCACCTGTGCTGGCCGCGGCCAGGGGAGCTGCCCGACCTCCTGGCGAGCGAGGGAGACGTCTGCGTGGCCTCCTCGGCCTCGCGGAACAGGTCGCTGTAGTAGTAGGGGGAGGGGTTGCGGCGGGCCGGGTAGGGGGGCGGACCGGCAGTGGTGGGGGCACCCACCTGTGCTGGCCGCGGCCAGGGGAGCTGCCCGACCTCCTGGCGAGCGAGGGAGACGTCTGCGTGGCCTCCTCGGCCTCGCGGAACAGGTCGCTGTAGTAGTAGGTGGAGGGGTTGCGGCGGGCCGGGTAGGGGGGCGGACCGGCAGTGGTGGGGGCACCCACCTGTGCTGGCCGCGGCCAGGGGAGCTGCCCGACCTCCTGGCGAGCGAGGGAGACGTCTGCGTGGCCTCCTCGGCCTCGCGGAACAGGTCGCTGTAGTAGTAGGTGGAGGGGTTGCGGCGGGCCGGGTAGGGGGGCGGACCGGCAGTGGTGGGGGCACCCACCTGTGCTGGCCGCGGCCAGGGGAGCTGCCCGACCTCCTGGCGAGCGAGGGAGACGTCTGCGTGGCCTCCTCGGCCTCGCGGAACAGGTCGCTGTAGTAGTAGGTGGAGGGGTTGCGGCGGGCCGGGTAGGGGGGCGGACCGGCAGTGGTGGGGGCACCCACCTGTGCTGGCCGCGGCCAGGGGAGCTGCCCGACCTCCTGGCGAGCGAGGGAGACGTCTGCGTGGCCTCCTCGGCCTCGCGGAACAGGTCGCTGTAGTAGTAGGTGGAGGGGTTGCGGCGGGCCGGGTAGGGGGGCGGACCGGCAGTGCTGGGGGCACCCACCTGTGCTGGCCGCGGCCAGGGGAGCTGCCCGACCTCCTGGCGAGCGAGGGAGACGTCTGCGTGGCCTCCTCGGCCTCGCGGAACAGGTCGCTGTAGTAGTAGGGCGAGGGGTTGCGGCGGGCGGGCGCCGCGCGGCAGTCCTCGCCGTCAGAGGCGCAGTGCGCGCGGCACAGCTCCTCCTCGTCGTGCGGCGAGCCCACGCGGATTATCGTGACGCAGTTGACGGTGACGGGGGCCGGTGGCCGGGGGCGGCGGGCGTCCGGGGGCGGCGCCCCCACGTCCTCGTACACGCCGCCATCGTCGTCGCGCCCCTCCGGGGTCTTCCCTTCCGACGAGGCGTCTGCTGACACAACACACACGCCCGTACAAGCCCAGCTACTAGTCTCCACGTGATTCAATGCAGTTTTTTTGACATACACCATTGGAGTTTTGCACCGTTGTCGTGGAAAAATCAAAAAATCAAAATACAATAATATGACTGATTTTTTTTCATTAGTAATCTTTTGTGTTTGTCGTTGTGTTGTCCAGTGTATTTGTTTATCTTCATCGCTGTGTTAATACGTTCACTGCATTCTCCAGGTTTCTTTTTCTGCCTTCATTTAATCTGTCACGTCGTTGTTGGCCCAACGTGTTGGTCCGTGTAGTGGTTTTTTTTTTTTTTCATGACTTATATCCTTCAATGGAATTATTGTGCTGTATGATATTTATATTTTTGAACAGATTTTGTCCGTGCTGTCGTCGTTGTTTAGTTTCATCGTTGTTTCTGTTTGCCCGACATCAGCCGATTTAGTTTTGTTTACTGTGAATTTTTATAATTATATTTTTATTTTAGGAATTTTTCCATGTCAATCAGTGCAAATCTGCAATGGCGTATGTCCCAAAAAAATTTCATTTAATCAAGATTCGCCATTGCACGAATCATTTAAGGAACGTGGTCTCCACATGTCCAGCTTTAACTTATCTCACGTCAAGCCTGAACTGAGTCTGCCACATCAAATTAACTTGGAAACTCCCTTACTTAAGTTCGTTGTTAATTTTAGTTTTTAAATTAAAATCTTAATTATGGTAATTAAACTTCAATTCGAAGAAGTCTTGATAAAAATTTTTAATAGCAAGCTTGTGCAGCAAGATTAATTAAATTGAATTTGCTGGCTTGCCGCTTGCTGGAAGTGATACGTCGAACGTCACTACCTCACACAGTATAACAAATCTTCTAAAAAAAAATATGCGGATGGTAGGCTTAAGGGGAACGCACGTGGTTGGTTCTTTTTGTGGTTACCTCGGAAGAACATTGCATTTAATTATGCTGAACGTGCACAGAATCTCTTGATACGACTGGATACACGGTTTAAAGTGCCGGGATGCCATTGCATAAAATCCTAATTTTTACCAATTCCTCTTTCCAAAATAAAAATCTAAATACAAAAAATAAAAAATCAGTTTTTTGCAAGGCACCGTGTAGCGGCGAAGTTGAGAGAGCTACAGCAGTGACTGTACTGCTTCAGCCGCTTCAGCACAACTCTGAATGAAAGCAAGGATGCATTGTGAAAGTGAATGCTTTTGAACTCACTTGATATGAAACACTGGATAAATGCAATCCTCAAACTAAAATATAAGTAAAAGCAAATATGCAATGATAGTCAAACAAACATCCGAAAACATTTTCTAATGAACTTTCAATATGATTACCTTCAGTGGAATAACTAATACGTAACTATATACAATCATGTACTTATATAATTAGAGTAATTTTGATTAGAATTATAGTTGAAAATGAATATCTCTGATGCCACAGACCATGTCTGAGAATTGTTGAGTCTAGTCGAAAGGCCGCTGAAACCCAAAATTTATTTGTGATTAGTTAAAGATTAAAAAAAACTGTAAATCAACAATGTCAGCTTATGTTCTCCAGTGAACCACCCAGAAATATTCTAACCGGACAAGAATTGCAGAGAGCTCTAGTTAGCTTCTCATGTCAGCAGAGTGTCTGGACAGGAAGAAGTCAGGATGTACCTTCTGCGACCAGCAACCATGACTGCAAATGCCGTAAACAACAATATACTCCCATTCAAACCTATATTTATACAAATTGAGTTCAGAATTTCACAGACCAAATTTGACTGCATATTCATGAAAAAATGAAAGCTATAAACATACTACGACTTGGTAAAGTTTGCTAGCTTTCGCGCACATTGTCTGGAGTCACTTGGCTTCTGTGTTGTAGCCATGTCGAAGGCGAAGATATCACCGACGTTTCGGTGAAGTTACCTACTGCTCCCTGATGATGGCGACGACAACGTATACCGAAACGTCACTGATATCTTCGCCTTCGACGCGGCCACAACCCAGAAGCCAAGCGACTTCATATTACGACTTGTTTTCTCAAGTGCTTCCAAAAGGTGGTAATTATTCGCCTTTGAAATTGGAGCGAACAAATTTTTTTTGCCTTCAAATAATGAATAAAATATTTGACATGGTTCGATAAGCATTTGCATAATGTTTCATTTTACAAATTTCTACAACTACAGCAAAAAAAAATACTGCCCATAAATTTTTTGACGTGTTGCTACCCTCAATCATTCAAATGAAAATATCTTTCGACAGCGAAATTTTTCTGGTGGTTGTAAAACTTTCTTCGATTAAAAATTATCCAAACCTTTAGAGTTCCATAAACAAATGCTTTATCTAAGATGTTCAACTCTAATTTTAACGCCGTAAACCAGCCTAAGGATTGATTTAAGACGTTAGGTCATGAAACATTTTAGAGTCTGCAGCCGAAGTTTGTGGTGTGACTCATACTCGTCCTCTACAGTCAATTCACGTGACGTGGCGTGACGTATTCCCGTTCAAACCTGCCGGCTGTTCCCCGGCGCAGCCGAACCCAAAAACTAAGCGCATACTTGGTGAACGTGTGCGCCCAAGGCCGGGGAGAGCTCGGTGGTGATTGGCGAACCGCGGAGACAGTAGTCGGGCTGAACCTGCCCCAGACAGACAGAGGACTGCTGGAAGACGTGTCGCCGTGCCCTGCGGCGTCGCTGCGCCTGGTTCGCCCCCTCCGCCGCGGGCGTCCCCGGGGAGAGACGCGTGCAGGGAGGCAGGCGTCGACAGGTTCCCCCCCCTCTGCTCCCCCCCCCCCCCAACTACGATGTGCCGCCAGGGACATGCTCTGCTCCGAGAGTGAACGAACCAAGCGGCGGGAGCCAGTTGCCACGAGGGATATCCGACATGAGGATGGTGATAGGTGATGTTGTTGACGATGATGGCGACAATGGTAACCGATACCAGTGATGCGTTCTTTAAACTATTCGTGCAATCGGGAATTTCGACTTGATACAATTCCTTGGACATGCGCCATTGCTGTTATGCGCCGTTTTCCACGGGAAAGATTCGTATTTGCAAAATAAGAAGTAAAAAAAATGAAAAATGTAAACCCACATAAAATAAACCTAACTCACTCGATGTAAAATATGTAAACCCAAAACGATGAACCACAACAGGTATTATGGTCAACACAACGACTTGTGCTGTCTGGTATTTAAGTTTGAATGTGTCGTCGTTGTGTTATCCATAATACCGGTTTATTTTCACCGTTTAGTATATCTATTTGACATCAGTGGATTAAGACTTGCTTACTGTCGGTTTATGTTTTCATTTTAGGTATATTTCGATTAAATACTCCCTACTGTAGCCGTCACCATGGTATGACTTCGGGAAAATTTTTTATATGTTTTTCGTTTCATGGTTTATAGATTACAAAACCATCGTTAACTCAAAAGTTGATATAACATTTATATTGACACAATAACTGCCGTAATATTTTACAAATTATTTCCAATCCGATACATTAAATGCAGTAAGGGAAAATCTCTGTCGAGTTCGTTAATGGGCAAGATCCGACCAAAGGGGTAAAAAGAACGGTTTCCTGAAAAAGATAAAAATTGATATTACTCCCGCAATACAACGAAGATAAAAAAAACAACATAACTACCTGAGTAGGCACAATATGAAATTCATTTTAAGCTAGTCAACGCTGGGTGCATTGAATTAAAAACATTGAAAACATTCTCGCTGCGTGGTATATGACAAAAAATGTTTTATTGATCATTTTGTAATATTGGAATACATATAGGATGTAATGAAAATGAAGTTCTTGAATTGCTCTGGAAGTTTGTAGAAATAGTTCCCTCGAAATTTTTTTACGCTTGTTGGTATTGCAAAAAGGTTTTTTTTTATTTTGCATTTATTAATTTTTTCCATTACAAAGAGTCCAAAAATGAAATGAGGTTTGTCCAAGAAATTTTATGATGATTATTTCAGAAATGTTAGTTCAGGTAATTTTGAAGTGCTGATAACAACGGCTGTTATTGTGACAGAGATAATAGTTATAGTGGGATGTACGATGCTGATGGTGATTCTAATGGAGTATAGATATGAAGATAGTGATCCTCACAAATAAGGTTGGAAGGTGAATTTTATTTTTCAGTAAAGATTCTTTTCTATTGGTAAAACTGTTTGAAAACCACAAAAAATTAAATTTGACGTCGATAATCGAAAATAATAGGCACATTATTTTTTTTTGATGTGATAACATCTTATAAATCGATGAACGCTGGCTGCACGCACGAAAAAGCATGACTCATTGTCACGTTCCGCCTGAGCCGAGCGTGCAAGAACCGGCCAACCACCGTGCGAGAAAATCTTCTATAATATCAAACAGGTTAAGGCAAGCTTTTTTAACTAATTGTTCGTGATTATATTTAAACAAATTATTTAAATTTAATTTGCAAAAAACTGTAAATAATATTTAAAAATTAAAAAGTATGAAATTTTGATCAATGTTTACTTATGACGTCATCGCGTAAAATTATCGTCCGCAAACCGACTTTACAGACGATCCCCCCCTTTTTTTTTTCTCATATATTGCAGATAGATACACGCTTTACTTAATGCTGGCAGTTTTCCCGCGAGGTGTGTGTGTTGTGGGTATAGCGAGCCCACGGGCTGTAGCTGCGAGGGT
Source organism: Bacillus rossius redtenbacheri (assembly GCF_032445375.1). Taxonomy (NCBI): domain Eukaryota; kingdom Metazoa; phylum Arthropoda; class Insecta; order Phasmatodea; family Bacillidae; genus Bacillus; species Bacillus rossius. The sequence continues at coordinate 4,630,766 of NC_086330.1, read as the reverse complement.
AGTCACTGCACCGCAGTGATGGAGCAGCGCCCTCCCACACCCCGCTGCGTGGACAGCAGCGAGGCGGAGGCAGGTAGGTACCTCTCGTCTCCAGCGCAGACTGTCCGGGGACTGTCTGAAGGTAGGCGCCAGCCCAAGTACCATTTAGGGGGGGGGGGGGGAGAGAGAGAGGAGTTGAGAAGGAAGCAGTGAGCGAGTGAAAACAAACGAGGGCGAGTTGGCGCATAAATCCACTTCCCTCTTCGTCGACGCTGAACACCTCTCTACACCTCATCCTTCCTCCACCTCCTTACCTCTACACCTCATCCTTCCTCCACCTCCTTCCCTCCACACCTAGCCGCACGAGGCGCAGACACGGGGTAGAGATACTGTGCCACTTCTGCTGATTCACTCGGCCGAGATTTTATGTGCAAACCAAAAAATATGATCAGTGAATGTGGCAACATTTTCGACACGAGGATAGTGATGGGAGTTTTGGGGATAATGGTAAAGTTGGAGATGAAGGCAGCAACAAGGTTGATGATACTAGTGATATTGGCAAAGTGATTACTTCAGTAATGATGGTTATGGTAATTTTATGGTGATGGAGATAATAGTTTCAGCGGATGGTGCTTCTAATGGAGGATAGTTATGATAGTGATGCTGATGATGGGAATAATAGTAGATTTGGAGATGATGATAGTGATGGCGGGGATGATACTAATGATAGAGAAATAGCGATAATTGTAGCGATGATGATGATTAAGGTAATGATGTGCTGATAGCGACGGTAGTTATGGTGATGGAGATAATAGTGATAGCGGCATGTATGACGCTGATGGTGATTTTAATGGAGTAAAGTTATGATGATAATAGTGGCGATAATGGGGAAGTAAGTAAAGTATGTGACGCAGATAGCGACGATAGTGATGATACTAATAGTGCCACTGCGATTATTCCAGTGATGATGGTTCAGGTATTTTTGATGTGCTGATAGCGATGGTAGTTATTGTGATGGACATATGTATGACTCTGGAAGTCATACATATGTCTGTATGTCCGTATGTGACTGTAAAGGAGTACAAACACCAGCTGACCGTTGACCCTAAGGGTGAAGTTACAGTGTTACAGCGTCTGATTAAGACGCTTCTATATAGGACCCATGTGTAATCGCCAATCCTCAAAGGAACAGACGTAAGTTAGTGAAGAAATGGAAAGGGGTGGATCTGATATTTTACATTGACGTCTTGAAAGTACAATCAATACGTTAATAATGTTCGCAGGCTACAATCTAAACGAACCAGTTGCTCTAAATTAGCTCCCACCAAACTATTTAAGAGCTCAAATCAAACTATTTAAGAGAGACGTATTGAAAGTAGATCATCAATAACCTCCCTGGGAAGCAAACTTATAATTGGTTAGCAGAAAAATAATCGTAATTCATTTTATCAAACTTAAAGTATAGTCAACATATTTGATGATCTCAGCAATATTTTGTGGCAGTATTTTAGCTATTGATTGGTGAACATCACTTCTTTTTCCTTATTTCGTCAGTCTCCGGGTTGTAATGACACAATTCTGTACACTAATTTACCTGCGTTTATCTTCAAGTGCTCATATATATTTCAAATCCTAAGTCTCATCTGATACTGAAGTCTTTTGTTAACTTAAACTTTCTTGAAGTAAACAAACCTGGAGGTCTTCAAATAATTTAATTATGAGTATACACAAACCCACAAGTTTCTGCATTCGTGTCTAACACCATATTAGTTTAACATCATTTTAGTCTCTGAAATATTTACGGTCTACATGATTTAAAATTTTTTGAGAAAAACAATTATTTCATGTATTCTTCTTCACATTTTTTTAAAAATCAAATGGATTAAAAAAAACATGATTTGGACATTGCAAGTTGCTTAATGTTCAAATATCAATATCCAACTACGGTATTGCTGTTTCTTTTGCATTTGCCAACATTATATGCAATGTATTTCCCGGCTTTCGTCTCTGAAATTTCACTGCTTCTGGGTTTATGCAGAATAAATCAGCTAATAATTATGGGTAGCCAAGTCTATTCTGGCAACCTAATAAGTGGAATAAAAGCGACAAAACATTGTGCAAACCAGAAACTACTCACGATTATATATCACAGGATTCCACCAAGAGCCTGCTGGTTATACAATAAAATTAACATGATAATAATTAGTGTAAGTCACTGATAAATGAGCGAGTATAAATTTATAAATTCATAAATTTAATTAATTATAATTATTAAATTTAAATTAATAAATAATAACTAATAAATTTTAATTAATAAATTTAATAAATAAATTTTATGAAATCACTGGAACAATCCTAAAGGTCTTGCAGTTAAATTTATCTTATAACGAGCGGTTTCGAAAATTTCGGTTTATTTGTTACTAGGCCTGGAGTGTTATGCCAATAGAAACGTAGTTTAAGGAGAAGAGAAAATTGAGTTCGACTGCGTGTATCTGACGTAATGTTGGCGATGCACGGTAACAGCGGCCAGCAGCGAGGAGCAGTTACGTCCAGCTTGCGGGCTGTTCTGATGCGATCCACGCAAGGCCTTGTGGGGCAGCGGTGGGTCCAGGGATGACCGGCAGATCATTAGGATCAGTCGTTATTGTTGCTGGTCACAATGCCCGGTATTATAGGGATAATGCCCCCTGAGCCGGGGGGGGGGGATTACCCCTCCCGTTCCCCCCCTCCCCACGACACCCAGCCCCGCCGACAATGGCACTCCGGAAAAGCGGACGCCGAGAGAATAGAGAGAGAGAGAGAGAGAGGAAAACAGAAAAGAATTACGGGCCAGCGGCCAGGACTCTGCAGATGACAATTTTTCCGCGGGTCGGGAAAAAAAAAACAGCGCACGAGGCCGGGAAACCGCGAGTTCCGTTTTCGCGCGCGGGACGCTAATCCCTTGGCGCTGGTTGGTCCCGGGGCTTTTTGTCTCCTCCTGATTCGCAGCGGCGCCTCGGGGTGTCGGGAGCCGGGTTTACCCGCGCGGCCTGCAGCCCGGCTTACACGATCCCTCGGTCCGGTGAGGTTTGCCGCGACTGGAAGCTCTATTTTAAACATACAGATATTTTACTAAAACATTCCAACTAACGAATTACACTAAAAAAATTGGTTGTCAGTATTTGTCAGTTTACGGACGATAGTATAACGTGACAAAGTCATAAAAAAACATTGATGAAATTATTGCATACTTTTATGAATAAAATTGAATCATGTTTATTGAATTATCACTATTTTGTATGGATACAAAGAAGGAGTGAAATGAAATCTACAATTTAATTGATAAATTTACTTTTATTTGCACTCATTAATTCAAATATGTTTATTACTTTAACGAACAGATTATTTTAACTATAACTTTTATACATGTTTGCTATTTAACTTCTTCTAATCTGTGTTATTCTGGATAGGACGATGATAGGAAAAGTAGGAAACGAATGGGAGTGTTTCAAGTTTAATGTGCCTCGAAAAAGTAAAATCGATGGTTGTTCCAATCGAGTGGAAGAGAGATAGATGTGGCGCAAGCGTACAATTAGGGTAACGGGACACAGCGTAACGGGACACAGCGTAACGCAACACATTTTCGTGCGTGCAGCCTGCGTTCATCGATTTTGTTGGAATTGATTAGTTTCTGCCATATCATAGATTAATTGTTGTTTGGTTGCAAATAGGCAGCACATTATTTGTTCCTGCATACTGTCATGCATATTATATTCTCTATGGAAGTTGTTACCTTTTTGCTAGATTGTTGTATCAAGAGAATATAATAAATGACCACGCAAATTACCTAAATGGATTATATATTATTTCTAACACATTTCAGAACCACCGGTAAGTTATAACAACAGGTTATGGGCCCAGGTGGATGGCTGTAAGTGTTGAAATATAGGGTTAAATAATATTGCTGTAAAGTTGTATGTGAAACCAAGTTTCAAGATTGGCCAGCCAGCGTGCGAAAGTGCAATTGTCTTGAAAAATGGAGAGTGTTCATGAAGCAACTAGAGTAATAAAATTGCGTGGATTAGAAAATTGGGCGTTATGGAAGTTTCATGTAAGAATTCCCCTCATGGCTAAAGACGTTTGGAGAGTAACAGTTGATGATCATCAGAAGCCACAGGAACCAAACAAAACTGCAGACGCTCAATTGACATCAGATAAACTGGAAAATTACAAGCTTCAGTTAAAACAGTGGGAGCAGCATGAAGCGACAGCTCAGTTTCTGATTACATCGAGTCTAACAGAAGAGGTCATGCTGCATATAATCAACTGTGAAAATGCCAAGCAGATGTGGGATCGCCTTCATGAAGTCTTCGACAGCAATACAGAGACAGGGATTCACATGCTAAACCAACAGTGGTACACAATGAAGAAGGACAGTGCTGACAACATTACGACACATGTATCCAAGGTGCAAGACCTTGCACATAGACTGAGAGCACTGGGTGAGAATGTTTCAGACAATCAGGTAATCACTAAAATTCTTTTAACGCTACCGTCAAATTTCAGTCACTTCGTCACAGCTTGGGAGTCGACAGCGAAAGTTGACCGGACTTTGCCAAATCTGGTAGCAAGATTGGTCATGGAAGAGACACGAATGGGTATCCACGAGGCAGCTGACTTAGGAGAAGCATTGGCCACTAAAGAGCAGCGTAAGAAACACAAGTATCCGGTACGTAAAGGATGTTGTAATTACTGTGGAATAGAAAGTCACTGGGAACGTGATTGTCGAATTAAGAAGAGAGACTCTGTCCAGAACGCGAATTCTAAATCATCAACGAAGGAAATGGCCGGAGGAGCCCTCATCGACGTCATGTTATTGTCAGAATCAAATTCAAATATCATGACAGAAAGCTGGTGTCTTGACTCAGGAGCCACAAGTCATATGAGTGGAAACAAAGAATTGTTCACAGAACTGGTATGGCTAAACAACAAAATACCTATTAAGCTAGGAGACGGGAAAACGATTGATGCAGTTGCGAGAGGGTTCATCAACATTCAAGCATATAATGGATCACATTGGGTGGATAAGCACTTAGAGCAGGTACTGTATGTTCCAAAATTAAAATTCAATCTGCTTTCCTTGAGTGCAGTTTTAGATAAGGGTTATGACATGGCTACAGACAAAAACAGTTGTAAATTTATGCATAATGGTAGTACTGTCGCAGTGGGAGAACGAGTAGATCAGCTGTATATAATGAAATTCAAGCCAGTTATCCAGAGAAACCAGAAAGCATTCCCAGTAGTGGGAGCAAGCAAATCAACAAGTATACAGCAGTGGCATGAAAGGCTAGTGCATCAAAACTATGATCATGTTTACAAAATACTCAAGATGCGGACCTTCCAATATCAGGAGTAAGAGAGCCCTGTGAAGCATGTGTACTTGGGAAAATGCATCGTCAACCATACAGAAGGAGTTTAAACCGTGCTACTGAAATTGGAGAAGTTGTTCATGCAGATGTATGTGGGTTTATGGAAACAGAATCACTAGGAGGCGCTAAGTATTTTTTATTAATTAAAGATGATTTCTCTAATTACCGCCAAGTTTACTTTCTTAAAACCAAGAGTGAGGTACCAGGATGCATTAAAAATTACCTGATGAGAATAGAAAAGGAAACTGGTAAAAAAGTAAATGTCCTAAGAACGGATAATGGATTGGAGTTTGTGAATAGCCAACTGAAAGAAGTTTTGTTCAAGGAGGGTATCAAACACCAGAGAACAGTACCATACACCCCAGAGCAGAATGGTAGAGCTGAAAGAGAGAACAGAACAATTGTAGAAGCAGCTAGAACATTGATTTATAGTGCGGATTTACCAAAGTTATTGTGGGCTGAAGCAGTCAATACGGCTGTCTATGTGTTAAATCACACAGGAGCGAGTTCAACTGACAGTAAGACTCCATACGAAGTTTGGTCTCGAAAAAGCACAAATATGAATCGGTTTAGAGTGTTTGGTTCAAAAGTAATGGTACACATACCTCAGCAAAAAAGAAAGAAATGGGACAAGAAAGCTGAAGAAGGTATCATGGTTGGATACAGCGATACAACCAAAGGTTACAGAGTTTGGTTTCCGGGAAGAAACAAAGTTGAGATACATTGCGAAATAATATTTAATGAAGGAGAATTGTACAACACATCATCGATGCATGTGGTCCAGGAAGAATTTGAGAAGATCCAGGAGTTTATCGAGAAGAACGAAGCAGAAGATATTGGACACTTGGAAGGTGAAAACGGATTTGACTCGACTAATGAAGATAACACGATTAGAGCTGATGGAGCAGATGGAGCTTTCAGTGAGTCAGATTTGGAAACAGATGAAGGTGATGAGTGTAGCAGACCAGATTGTACACGACCACAAGATGAAGTTATTGATTGGGTTCAATGTGATAATTGCAAAACATGGTATCACATGCAATGTGTCAATTTAGACACAAATAATTTCAACAAAAATATTGATTACGAGTGCATCGAATGCACGAAACCGGAGCAAAATCTTCTATTAAGCCAGGAACCTATATGCTTTCAAGAAGCAATACAACACAAGGACCAAGTAAACTGGAGGAAAGCTATGGAAGAGGAAATGGAAGCTCTTAGAAAGAATAATACATGGACCTTAGTTGATCGACCTAAGGAAGCTAACATTTTAAATAATAGATGGGTTTACAGGTTGAAGCATAAACCAGACGGTCAAGTTTTGCGGTACAAGGCGAGATTAGTGGTAAAAGGATATCAGCAGAGAGCTGGGGTTGACTATGAGGAAACGTTCAGTCCAGTTGTCAAATACGATTCAGTGAGAGTAATGCTATCGCTGGCAGCAGCTCATGATATGCCCATCGAACAGTATGATGTAAAAACAGCATTTTTACATGGAGACTTGGAGGAAAAAGTGTACATGACGCAACCAGAAGGATTCGATGATGGCAGCGAGAAAGTATGTAAATTGAATAAAAGTTTGTATGGCCTAAAGCAAGCCCCGAGATGTTGGAACAAAAAGTTCACAAACTGTCTCAAGAAGTTCGGCTTGGAACCAATTGAAGCTGATCCGTGCATGTTCAAATCACCGGGAGACATTAACGAATGTGTAATCCTATCAATTTATGTGGATGATGGATTGGTTATATCAAAGAAGAAGAACAAGGTAAAGAAACTTCTTAACTGCTTGAAGAAAGAAGTTGAGATCATAGTGTCGCCCCCGGGAATGTTCTTGGGGATGAATTTGACTAGGTTAGCTGACGGATCGATAATAGCAGATCAAGAGCTATATATAAGAAAGATACTTGACAGGTTCAACATGACAGATGCAAATCCCGTCAGTATACCAACTGACAATCACCAGGACTTGAATCAAACAGCCAATGCAGAAAGTCAAAAACTGTCACTAAATGTTCCCTACAGAGAGGCTGTGGGCAGTCTATTGTTTTTATCACTGATCACACGTCCTGATATATCACTTGCTGTAAGTAGTGTAAGTCAACATTGCTCGAATCCACAGAAAGTACACTGGCAGGCGGTGAAGAGGATATTCAAATATCTTAAGGGAACAGCTGCATACGGGATTAAATTTCATGGACAGATGACTGATATAATAATTACAGGTTACTCAGATGCCGATTTCGCAGGAGATACCAAGACCAGGAAGTCCACAACAGGGTATCTGCTGAAGATTGGAGATACACCAGTGATATGGGGAACCAAGAAGCAGAGATCTGTTGCGCTGTCTACAGCAGAAGCAGAATTTGTAGCAGCCTGTCATGCTACCACGAATTTAGTTTGGTTAAATAAACTAGTAACACAACTAGTTGGACATAGAATTGAAAGTCCAACTTTAAATGTGGACAATCAGAGTGCAATTGCCTGGATCAAGAATGGCAATTTTGAAGCAAGGTCAAAACACATTGACATTAAGTACAAGTTCATACTGGAGAAGTTCAAAAACAAGGAACTAGACCTGAAGTATGTACATTCAGAAGATCAGGAAGCAGATGTATTCACAAAACCACTACCGAAGAGGAGGTTCGAGAAGTTGAGAGAAGCTATTACCGTTGTCCAGAATGTTGCGAAAATTGTTTGAATATGTTTATTCAAAGTAATATTGTTAAAGGCAGAACCTAAAGTGGGAGTGTTGGAATTGATTAGTTTCTGCCATATCATAGATTAATTGTTGTTTGGTTGCAAATAGGCAGCACATTATTTGTTCCTGCATACTGTCATGCATATTATATTCTCTATGGAAGTTGTTACCTTTTTGCTAGATTGTTGTATCAAGAGAATATAATAAATGACCACGAAAATTACCTAAATGGATTATATATTATTTCTAACACATTTCAGAACCACCGGTAAGTTATAACAACAGATTTATTAGACGTTATTACGTCAAAATATACTGTATTATTGTATGAAAATTGATTACAACCTTGCTAAATGATTAAGTATCTTCGACAGTTCCACTAATCAGCATATACGTAAAATATTCCAAAACGCCTACATTCCAAAAGCTCGTACTGTTTTCTGCTTAAAAAAAAAAAAACAAAAAAAAAAACATTTACTTGTGGCGCGTTTATTAATCTTATAGAAACGACAGCAAAATCTGCATTGCTAATTTTTCCTGGTTACAATATCTAGCGGCCACGCTGTTAAAGACTAAGTTAGAAATAAATCACGTAATATCCTTATGTTTAGGAGTCCTTTGGTTTAACATTTGAAAAAATTATTAGCCACTTATCAATCAAATACCGTTTTCCTTAAGGAACAGTCAGTAGGATTGTGTTAATATGTGATGCGATGTGCAAATATGTTAACACTTTTATCACCGTAAACACAAGCAATACACATAGTGTCTAAAATCTTGCAGTGAATGTTATTCAATTTAGTTGCCTAAGCTTTAGTTATAATTTACACTGTGGTTTCTTTGTCCAGGTAAGGGTAGTTGGACGACCACGATAGTTTTTTTAGACAAAAACAAAATTAAATTTTAGTATAAAACCTTACCGCTCAGCTTTGTTTGGAAACAGTCCCTGTAAAAAAAATTTATAAGTAGTATAAAACGTTAATGCAATCTGTTAGCTCAAACAGTATTGATATGGTGGCTAAATAATTTAAGGATCAAATAATTGTTCGGATTTCTATGACGTCCAGGTTGGCAACAGCCCTGGCTGACTACAGAGAAACCACTGACGACGCAGGAGTTAATGGGGTAACGTGGCAAGTTATTTTCTTACGTCTGTCAAACTACAGAGTTTACAGTATTAATACAAACTATGCCATTAACTAAATACATATGAGGCGAGGCCTTGAGCCCGGCTGGCACTAGGTAACGTGAGTTAATTTATCTAAGGTTGTAAATAATAATTAAATTTATAGGTTTTTTTGAAGTGACGTCTAATAAATCGATAAACGCCGGCTGCACGCACGAAAAAGGATGACTCATTGTCCCGTTACGCTTTGCCCCGTTACGCTCACTGTACGCTTGCGCCGCATCTATCTCTCTTCCACTCGATTGGAACAACCATCGATTTGACTTTTTCGAGGCACATTAAACTTGAAACACTCCCATTCGTTTCCTACTTTTCCTATCATCGTCCTATCCTTAACAGAATAACACAGATTGGAAGAAGTTATATAGTAAACATGTATAAAAGTTATAGTTAAAATAATATCTTTGTTACTGTAATAAACATATTTGAATTAATGAGTGCTTATAAAAGTAAATTTATCAATTAAATAGTATATTTCATTTCACTTCTTCTTTGTATCCATACAAAATAGTGTTATTTCAATAAAAATGATTCAATTTTAATCATAAAAATGTGCAATCATTTCATCAATGTTTTGTTATGACGTTTCACGTTAAACTATCGTCCGTAAACCGACTTTACATGCAACCAATTTTTTTAACATGAAACATAAGAGTATCAGAAGCATAAATGTTTACTATAATGGAAAGGTCTATATCGTTTTTCCTATTAGTCTTATAGACATAAGTGTAGTAGTCATTATTTAACGTATACAGTCAGCTCGCTGATACGACCTTGAGTTAGCGTCGCGGGCAGGCGGGCTGGCGGGGAAGGGGGACCGCGCTGATTGGTCACAACCTCCGGCTCCGCCCTCGCTACTTTCTACTCAGAGCAGCTCACGACTCGGACGTGACAGCGCGATGATTCCTGGGTTTGTGAGCAGAGTTTATTGATATCGATCGATTTAATCCAAATATAGTGTAATTTAGACCATGTTTATGTATTTATTGCTTTATTTTAAGTTAAGGCGTACCGCCTTGTCTTACACTTAACCACATACATCTTTATTAACTAGGTACATGCATAGTAAACGTGATAAATGTTATAGCCTACACATACCAAAAATTGTCACAAATACATTTAAATAAAATACTGAATTAACGTGTCAGTAAAAATATGAAAATAAAAAACATTCGCATATCATATGAGCTACCTGAAGTATAATGTATTATAGGTAGAGACCGGAAAATTTCACGGATTCATTTCGTGATAGGCTGAAATTCCAACATGTGTACAATTCTGCTGGTTCTGCTACTGTCTCGCAGTTTAACTGGAGCTCTCTGGGCCAATGAGAGACTATCGACCAAAGAAGCGTCGAATCACAAGCTACCCAGTGGAGACGACTCACAATTTAGTACCCAATGAACACGCGTGTTGACTTGAGAAATGCAGAGGATAATGGAGGCTATCCTAGAAGTCATTGAATCCGCGAATTTTTCCGGTCCTTAATAGGCATATTATAGAAAGGCCTTTTTTTAATCTATCTAATGCTAAAGTTATAAAGATTTAAAGATGTTTAATGACCTAAATATTTATGTTAAAACTAACGAAGACACAAACAATTTAAATATACATACAAGTCAGCTTCAGCCCGTGCAAGAGCCGGCAGAAAATAAATAGTCAAGCCCATCGTTGGAAAGAGGACTAGTTGGACCGGCTGGTGTAAGTTGTTCCCGCTGAACCTAGTGTAGGTAGCCCCGCTGAGCCTGACACACACACATACACACACACACGTGTGAGTGTGTGTATTTCCTCGACGATGCGACTGGCAAATCCCTCGCCAAACCACGCGCTTGCTGAATTAACCCCCGTATTCACACCGCCCCGCTGAGCACGTCTACAGGCGTGGTGCAACAACTGCTCAACCACCACCAGACTTCAAGCGCGCTATCGTGGGCCTGCGCTTGGAACCTGCCTCGTCGCCACTTTCCTAGAGACGAGACACTGGCGCTAGTCTGTGGTCTCGAGAATGTGTGTGGAGTCAACTACCTGCTCGCGGTCATGAATATCGTAGGGACCGGAAAAAATTCGCGGGTTCAATGACCTGCAGGATGAACTCCATAGTTCTACGTACACTCGGTCAAATGTCACCCACTCATTGGCTGCTGTCTTGTGAGACGTCCCAACGTAGCAGCCTGTGTGATTCGATACAGCTTCCGTCGGGCGTTTCTCATTGGCCCAGAGTCCTCCAGGTGAGTTTTGAGCCAATGGCAGAGGTAGCACTGAGGTACAACTATTTGTATTTTAGCCTATCGCGAAATGAATTCGCGAATTTTTCCGGTCCCTATGAATATGTGGTTTTCAGTCTTGTATCTATCTCATTTCACATTATTCCCGTGAAGCTATTCTGATCATTTTGGAACCGATATGTGATAGTCGTTACTTTTAAAAAAAAGGGGGTTGTCTGTAAAGTCGGTTTACGGACGATAATTTTACGTGATAACGTCATAAGAAAACATTGATGGAAAATTGCATACTTTGTTAATTTTCATTTATTATTTACGGTTTTTGCAAATTAAATTTTAATAATTTGTTTAAATATAATCTCGAACAATTAGTTAAAAAGCCCGCCTTAACCTGTTTGATATTACAGAGGATTTTCTCGCACGGTGGTCAGCCGGTTCTCCCACGCTCGGCTCAGGCGGAACGTGACAATTTTTCGTACGTGCAGCCGGCGTTTATCGATTTATGAGACGTATCACGACAAAAACTGAACGGCTGAATTTATACAATGCGCGTATTGAAATTTATAACACACTTCAGCCAGTAGTTTCATGTTACTACGCCATCTCGTTCAGGTAGTCATTGCAAATACTCGGTGAACCATTCATGACTTTTTGAAAACCTTTTAATAACATTTTATTTTATTATACCTATTATACGTTAATATTTGACACACAAACAAAATTATACAAAATATACGTAATATTACCAGGAGCAAACAGATATGTACTTTAAAAAAGCTAAAACATGTTTACAGATAGTAGCTTGGCTTCTGGGTTGTAGCCGTGTCCTTGGCCAATAATTCACCAACGTTTCGGTCGACATTGCAGTCGCCAACAACAGGGAGCAGTGAGTAGGTAACTCCTCCCTGATGATGGCGACTGAAATGTCGACCGAAACGTTGGTGAATTATTTGCCAAGGACGCGGCTACAACCCAGAAGCCAAGGTACTTCAGACAATGGCCGTGAAAGCCTGCGAACATTATTTTTACAGATAGTAAATCAAGGTTTAAGTCTCGCTCTCCCACAATGTATGTTTCATGAGCAATTGTATGCTGAAAAGAATATTCAAGCCGGCAAAGGATTGCTGTAGATGAGAGTAACGTGACTTCCAGAAGCATTAACGTTTATGTCGGGACTTTATCGTGACTTCCACGACCCGTGGGCACCCCACATATATGACCTGCAGCTCAGCTCTTGGCAGGAGCTCTGGTTCATGTGCGGTTGTTGCCCGGCGAGGCCCTGGCAGCACACGACGACATGGCACTGATGTCCAGGGGGCAAGGGGAGGACACAGCTTCATCCTGGCCGGGGCGACAAGGCATGTCCTCGGCCCAGGACACGATACAGGACCTTCGTGCAAGCCCTGACCGAGTGTCACACCCTACGCACTCCCGCTAAGGATCTCCTATTGCTAGGGACCGGAAAAATTCGCGGGTTCAATGACCTGCAGGATGAACTCCATAGTTCTACGTACACTCAGTCAAATGTCACCCACTCATTGGCTGCTGTGTTTTGAGACGTCCCAACGTAGCAGCATGTGATTCGATACAGCTTTGGCCGGGTGTTTCTCATTGGCCCAAAGTCATCCAGGTGAGTTGTGAGCCAATAGCAGAGGCAGCACTGAGGTATAACTATTTGTATTTTGGCCTATCGCAAAATGTTTTCGCGAATTTTTCCGGTCTCTACCTATTGCATATAATTAATTTGTTACACGCCATCAGCAGAAACTGCATACTGTGTGTGGTGCCAGAGCCGTCTGCCCACCATCTTGTATTGTGACGTAATGGACGTCATCTTGGATTACCTTGATCTTTACCTTTCACATTACACCGTGACCTTGACCGCTATCGCCATCTTGAATGGCATAACTCTGGGTCGCCATATTGGATTCAGCCAATTTGTTTTCGAGAACTTTCCACCATTTTATATTCCTAATATTTGATTCTGCCATCTTGGATTCCACCATCTTGGATTATGACATCACAGCTGCAATTTTGCTTTCGAGAATTGTCAGTTATATCGTGTTCGTCTGTAGGAGGCCGCCGTATAAGATGATATAATTCCTGCCATACTGTTTTCGTCTGCTGAAGGTCGCTAACTTGGATGACGTCATGTTCATAATCTTTTCTTCTGCTTATTATCGTCATGCAGCACACTCTTCTTTGCCACAATAGCTTCATAGTTGACTTGCGTCTTGTAAGTGAGCATGGCTTTACAAGCCCTACCAGGTCTTTAAGCTATCACTTCGCGTAAACAATCACACACACTGATCACAACTTAACGTTTTGCTAACTGGGCTTAAACACAATCATTCTTCTCACGACGTTCAGCATTCTTTCTCAGGGCAAATTACTTTCTGCGTTAACTACACCTGTGGCCTTTCCATAACTGTGCAGGCATCGATCCGTATTCCATATTTTACGTTGAGACTGTGGTCAGATTCGCACTTAAATAAAACATTTAGTTCTGATACTTCAATTAAAATTTAAAAATCCATCAACTAGGGATATACCTTTTTTAAATTTCATTTTTAAAATTCATGCTTCACGTAGCTACGCACTTTACCAATGGATGCCGCATACTGAAATGACTCAGAGAGTTCGAACTACAAAATAAATTTATAATTAAAAAAAACACACACACACAGGAGAGATTGTCTCTCTAGAATAACTGGAAGCTCTCTGAGAAAATTCAAAATTTATCTTGCAGACGTATGCCCTGTGATAGAGCGTATAAACGTTGATGATTGTTTGCTCGGTAATATCCAGGACCGCAAGGAGAAGAACCAAAGTAATTTAAGTAGCTCGACTTCTGGGTTGTATGACTTTGGTTTATTATGTTCGTAGGCTTTCGCGGCCATTGTCTGGTGTAGATTGGCTTCTGGGTTGTAGCCACGTCCTTTAGCGAGTAATTCACCAGACGTTTCGGTCGACATTGCAGTCGCCATCATCAGGGAGCAGTTACCTACTACTGTAGCTGGGTTCCCCTTTTATAGACACAGTCGAGTGCACAGCAGGGTGCACTCCGGATATCCTCAACACTCTGTAGTCTGAAGTAGCTTGGCTTCTGGGTTGTAGCCGTTTCCTCGGCGAATATTTTTAACCGACGTTTCGGCCGACACTGCAGTCGCCATCATCAAGGAGCAGTTACTTAGGTAGGTTAGGTTATGTTAGGTAGTTAACTGATCCCTGATGATGGCGACTGCAATGTCGACCGAAACGTCAGTGAATTATTCGCCGAGGACGCGGATACAACCCAGATGCCAAGCTGATTCAGACAATGGCCGCGAAAGCCTGCGAACATTATTAACCAAAGTAATTCTCGCCGGGAGAAAGCGGAGAAAGCAGGAGCACGTGGAGGAATGTGGAACGTGTAGTCTCGAGTGTCGCCGGAGACCAGGCGAAGAAGCCTTGCCAGGAGCACGAGGTGGTGGCAGAGTCGAGGAACACGGCAGGAAGGATAAGTCCTCAGCCGGTGGCTGTCGCCCGCCGAACAGTCTGTAAATCATGACTTCCCCCCACTTTCCCCTCGCGAGGTCCTGGAGTGAAGAAGGGGGGAGTTGTAACCGCTTTTCTTTCTCTCTCTCCTCCCCCTGTTGTTTTCCTCTCTCGGACCCGATTCTCGTCTGGCCCTGTCGTCCCCGTGTTCGCCCCGCAGACACACCTCGCCATTAGCATAGAGACGAGCCGGCTGCGACACTAGCGCCTCCCGCGGACAGGACGCCAAGCTGGCGAAGAGCAGGAGCAAGTCACAGATAAGCCCCTGTGACCTCGGGGGTGCCGCAACTACAGCGTGGCCATGAAAGTAAGTCCCAGTTATTAAAATTAACAGTACCAACTGTTAAGCACTGTGGAGTTTCTGTTAAAGATCACACTTGAACAGTCTCAGATAAGCACGTGAGCTGGTACTGATTTTTGACGTGACAACGTCTAATAAATCGATGAACGCCGGCTGCACAAACGAAAAAGTGTCCCGTTACGCACATTTTCCCGTTACGCGGTGTCCCGTTACGCTCTTTGTACGCTTGCGCCGCATCTATCTCTCTTCCACTCGATTAGAACAACCATCGATTTTACTTTTTCGAGGCACATTAAACTTCAAACACTCCCATTCGTTTCCTACTTTTCCTATAATCGTCCTATCCTTAACAGAATAACACAGATTGGAAGACGTTAAATAGCAAACATGTATAAAAGTTATAGTTAAAATAATCTCTTCGTTAAAGTAATAAACATATTTGAATTAATGAGTGCAAATAAAAGTAAATTCATCAATTAAATTGTAGATTTCATTTCACTCCTTCTTTGTATACATACACAATAGTGATGATTTAATAAAAATGATTCAATTTTATTCATAAAAGTATGCAATCATTTCATCAATGTTTTGTTATGACGTTTTCACGTTAAACTATCGTCCGTAAACCGACTTTACAGACAACCAATTTTTTTTTGTTTTCTCGCTGAAGCGCCAAGGAATGGCTCTTGCCCCAATCAGCAGCCAGTCAGACAGCCCGGTACAGTTCCGTCAGAGCATTAGTCCAGCAGTCCACTTGCTCGCCGGGCTAGTACACCACAGCAACATCACGTACACATTTTAACAAACGCCACTTTAATGTCTCAGATTTATCCATACCGAAAAAAAAATATAAACTGTTTTGCGGGCTGAATCAATACATTTTATGTCTCGACAAAAAAAAAATTGCGGGGTGGTAACGAAACATGGTTGTAGTGACTTTAAAGTGGTTTCACCAGTGACAGTAAATTATTTTGATTTACTGACGCAATAAGCGCCTCCCTGCTTGCAATAACGCTGTTCTTTAAATGTAACATTCATTAGACTACTGAAACCAAAACCACATTTCTTGAGATTTATTTTTATTTTAATATAAAATTTAAGGTATATATGAAAATTCATTTTAATAAACTGATAACATATCTATATTTTTTATACGTGACTACCTTTTGTCGTTGAAATAATATCCTATTATTTAATATTTTACTTTTCATATGAGGTGTTTCTAAAAGCAAAAAATAAAATGTTTTTTTTTTTTCAAGCAAAGAATTTATTTCTGTGCACTTACAATTTTTTTAATTTTGAATGATTGTAATATACTATGTTCTTTAAGTTTGAAATATAATTTAATTTTTGAATAAATGTATTACTAGGTACAAATTAATTACTGAGTGGCTGATATTAATTGCACTCACTTTTATGTAGAGACTCAATAATTAAAATTAACTAGTGTGTTTTTAAGCAAAATTAAATCATTCTTTGTTGTTTCGAAAAATTTTTATGTCTGAATTACCTTTCAACTATTTTAAATGGAACATATTAAAAATATATATATTTTGAAACCTTTAAAAATTAGAATGTTTAGTATAATTCTTTACATATTTCATTTCATATTTATGGGAAAAAATATTTACAATGTATATGTGGGGAAAAATTAAAAATTTTTGTGTAAATAATTATTTTGATTAATAATTTAAGATAAATATCTGAGCTCTTATTTTTTATTAATTAAAAAAAGTCTTTTGAATTCTTGTTGGCAGATTGGTTCTCAATGTCAGCTCGTATCGTATTCTAAGAATACTGGTTATGTACTGAGTGCATAACAACACCAGATGTGCAGACAACAGACGTGTATTTAGGCCTAAATGCAGCTGCGCCTGTCTCCCAGTCAGTGTTGGAAGGAAGTGTGTATGTTGTGGCAACAGACACACTCTCTCGTGCCTACTTGCGACTAAGGCTGGGTTCAGCCTTTTAAAAAAACAAGCGAGTGCACAGCAGACCATGCGTACGACTGTGGCAAATGGGTTCCCTATTGAAATCTTTCTGTTAATTTCAGCCAATGAAGTTTCGCGATGTATCCAACATTTATAGGCAGTGTTAGTAAGTAACTACATTAACTACCAATTGATTATCCCGCGACATCTGACCAGCAATTTGTGAGCACAGTTATTCAACATATAAATTAATAAAAGGTTACGTAAAATGGTTAGTTAACCATTCTAACCACGACCAGTTTACATTTTATTTACAATGTAATTGCACCAACTAATTTTTGAAGCAGGAATTACACCCGAGCATTGTAATAGCTTGAAAATGTCTTGCAACTTTATGGTTGATAAATATAAACAGTTCTCCTGTACCGCCAAAATGGCTTCCTACTTTACTCCCTTTGGTTGTTTGAAAAAGAATAAAATATATTCATTTCCCTTCTATGCGCACGACCTGTCTACCATGCGCTCTGCCGTCCTATGCGTAGAGACCTGAAAAATTCGCGGGTTCAATGACCTCCAGGATAGACTCCACTATCCTCTACACACTCGTGGCAAATGCCAACTGTTCATTGGCTGTTGACTTGCGAGTCGTCTCGACTGGGTAGCTTGTGATTCGACACTTCCACGAGTGAGGGTCTCTAATTGGTCCTCATTACTCCAGATTAACAGTGGACCAATGGCAGAAGCAGCACTAAGGTATAATTATTTGAACTGTAGCATGTCACGAAATGAATCCGCAAATTTTTCAGATCTCCACCTATGCGCTATTGTTAGAGACAGGAAAAATTCGCGGATTGATTTCGTAATATGCTAAAATTCAAACAACCATATCGTTGTGCTTCTTCTGCTATTGGTTCACTGTCAATATGTAGGACTCTCGGCCAATCAGAGACCATCAACCGAAGAAGTTATCCAATCACAAGCTACCGACTTGAGACTTCTCAAAATTTCAGCACCCAATTTAACAGGCGCCGTTTGCCCAAGTAGGCAGAGGATCGTGGAGTCTATCCTGAAGGTTATTGAACTCGCGGATATTTCCAGTCTCTAGCTATTGTGAACCAGTAGGTTGGAAATCGTGGCGGTCAACTACTGTTACTCTCATTTGTGAACGTGGAGACGTAACTCAGTGAGCTCAGGACAATTTACAATTTACAATTTAATAGCTTTTTATTCATACATATTCACACTTTACATGTTTTGGAAATTTTTGGAATGGCATGCTAGCACGCAGTGCTCTTTTGCCAAAGTTATTTTATAAATATTAACAATGATTCATATTATTTACAGTATTGGTTTGAATAAAAGGACGCCGAGTGCTGTGTTTCCACGAGCCGGGCTCTGGAAGGGGTGAAGAGAGAGGGGCGCGTCGCTAGCAGTTTCCTATCTCTCCCCGACACAGCATTGTTTACCTTTTAATACCCAAGCCGTGGTAATTAGTCCCCTGGCGCTAATCACCCCGCCCGCTGTAATCCTCCCCGCCCAGCCGGGGAAGGCCCGAGGCTGCAGCAGACCAGAGAGATGCTTGCAAGCAACACTTCCCGACAGCAGCCAGGAAGCCTGCGTGATCTGCCATTGGCCAGGAGAACCACGAGGGAGAAGTTACTGATCCACGCTCTCACGTAAAAACTAGAGAGAATTATTAAAAAAATTGGTTGTCTGTAAAGTCGGTTTACGGACGATGGTTTAACGTGACAACGTCATAACAAAACATTGATGAAATGATAGCATACTTTTTTTTGAATAAAATAGAATAATTTTTATTTTAATAATAAAAGAATAAATACTTGAAATTATACTAGTAATCAGATTTTTAAAATGCAAGAATAATTAACCTTTATTGCAAAATTTTTTGTTGTAATAAGCAATGAAAACCACATTAACTTTTCACTTCACTTTATAAACAGTC
Source organism: Bacillus rossius redtenbacheri (assembly GCF_032445375.1). NCBI lineage: Eukaryota > Metazoa > Arthropoda > Insecta > Phasmatodea > Bacillidae > Bacillus > Bacillus rossius. The sequence continues at coordinate 4,611,538 of NC_086330.1, read as the reverse complement.
GAATGGAAGAGAGATAGATGCGGCGCAAGCGTACAATGAGCGTAACGGGACATAGCGTAACGGAACAATGTGCTTAACGGGACACAGCGTAACGGAACAATGTTCGTAACGGGAAACTTTTTCGTGCGTGCAGCCGGCGTTCATCTATTTATTAGACGTTGTCACGTCAAAAAAAAGGGTGGAGGAGGGGAGTTGTCTGTAAAGTCGGTTTACGGACGATAATTTTACGTGATAACGATATAAGAAAACATTGATGAAAAATTTCATACTTTTTATTAATTTTCAAATATTATTTACAGTTTTTTGCAATTTTAAATTTAAATAATTTGTTTAAATATAATCACGAACAATTAGTTAAAAAGTCCGCCTTAACCTGTTTGATATTACAGAAGATTTTCTCGCACGGTGGTTGCGCGGTTCTTGCACGCTCGGCTCAGGCGGAGCGTGACAATTTTTGCGTGCGTGCAGCCACGCGTTCATCGATTTATAAGACGTTATCACGTCAAAAAATGAGCATCCTTTAGAGCTAACATGTATTTTATATCTTGATGCCTCACTTCAGTTTACATTCACACAATAAGTACGAATGGTTTGTAAACTGTCCACTTAAATCAAGTGGAAAGGTTTTAGCTTTCTAACATGAATATTAGAAAGTTCTTCTGAATAGTGCGTACTAAAATAATATTGTAAAAAAATCATTAAAATTAAAGATCCGAAAAATGTTCTGATTTTGTTTCACCAGGTCTTTCTTTACACCCTGATCTGAAACCTAGCCCGAAAGAATTTCCTCGTTCATATTTGCTAATGTAGTTATCTTTGATTACTAGCTGATGCCTCCGCACTTCGCCAAGATAGTCGGAGGCTGAACACTTTCGCACGGCTCATTATATTAACTATTCACTTTGAAAGTTCAAAAATATAATATGGTTTTGATGATTTAGTTAGAGTTATAAAGAGAGTAGCTTGCAAAACCAGTCTTTACGCAGGGACCAGTCTGCGCTTTCCTGAATGTGAGAACAGAGCACGGTCCTACAACGTCATTTCTGCTTTTACACATATTGTGCTCCCCTTCCTTCACGCCTTGTCTCCACAACGCCGAAATACCATAACGCCGAATGTCAAAATTGACCACAACGCCGACAGCTAGAAAACTGCTGTGTACTACAACGCCGACATAACAACTGAATGAATTTGTGTGTGTTTCTTAAATGTACCTTAACGCCGAAATACCACAATCAAACCTTACCTTACCTAACCTAACCTAACCTAGCGTAATATAACCTAACCTAACTTAACCTAGCCTTTCCTAGCCTAGCCTAACCTAGCATAGACTAACCTAACCTAGTCTAACCTGTCCGTCTTCGACTGCCTTTGTGCTTAATATATGTATCGTTTAAGCAGACTTTTCGCTGTATCTCATTCCACCTCATAGTTTAAACACGATGTATCATGGCTTCTGAAGGTGTACTTGTCTGGTGTTGTATGTTTTCTGCGAGAAGCAACAAGTCTCTGACAGCTCGTGTGTGAAACACTGGTTTATTCCAGAGCAGTCGGCATGCGAGTCATCGCAGTGACGTCACCTTGAGCGAGGCGCCGACTCCGCCCGCTGCGTCACGGCGAGTTGCCCGCTCTGCCGCGGAGCGAGGCGGGTTGCAGCCCCCAGGCTGCGGAAGGGGTTGCACCGGTTTTAATGAGACGTTTTGCCCTCGCGCCGACTATGTAATGAAGTGGCGGGAGGAGAAGGGCTAGGGTTGCTTCGGCGCGTGTAGGGCTGCGCCGGGAATTATACACAACCCGACCCCCCTTCCCCCCTGCAGGGGCGGCAGACAAGTCCCGCGGGCGTGCAAATGGTTTTCCTAACTTTTATCTGCGCACTTCATTAAGTTTACAATAATTTTCCGGCGGTGGGGCGGGGCTGAGCGAGGATTAGTAGGGAAGTCTCTAATGACGTCTGCTCGCCCGGTGCAGGTAATGGCAAGGGGGGAGGGTGTGCGATAGCTTAGAGGAGCGTGTCTTGCAACAACAGATAACTTCTAGCCCTTCAAGACTACTAGTCCGTGCGGCAGCCTCTCTGAAACACGTGTCCAACGTGGGAACACTCATTGCTTTACAAAATACGACAGAAATTAAAATGCAAATATAAATGTGAGATATTCATTTCCTTCACAAAGCTATTTCACAAAGATATCTAGAATTTTGTCTTCAAACAATGCTGCTATTATTCCTGAAAAGACCAAAATCATAAACAATTGTTTTAATTTATGAATTAAAAATTTAAAAGATAATGGAATTTTTCTTTTTTTTAGTGGAAACTATTTCGTGATACTATAAATAAATATTTTCTACTAATATATATATATATATTAAAAATATATATTTAATTTTTTCATGAAAATTAAAAATTTACAATAATAATTAAATATTATTATAAAATGTTTTTTGAATATTTTTTTGGATATGACATAAAGTAGACTAGAAGAAACCCATATAAAAGCTAGGTTTTGTAAATGTTATATTTAGGGTAAAATATAGTGTATTTTTAAAATTATATCAAATATGGTACCTTCTTTCACAATGATATGTGAACAGTTATTTTATTCTTGATAATTTAGTTACTGGTCATTGTTTTTTTATAATGACAGAAACAGTTAATATATTTTGTATTGACATGACGATTATGCAACTTCGTTAGCGACGAATGGGAATAACCATGAATTTTCTACCTGGTAACAGAAACATATCCCTAGCAAGGCACACCGAGTAAGAACTTTCTTTACTTGCACATATGTTTGAAGTTATACTTCTTTAGGCGTGTTATGAAAAAATATGACAGTGAATATTTACGCTGCAATGAAATTTTTACATATAAAAATAGGCAACATTAAAATAAAAATTATATATGCTTTTAAATTACATATTTTAGTGATCGATATTTAATAATGGTCCATATTATTAGAAATATTCATTTATTGTGAATATTAGTGATCTAAATTGCGTTTACAGACTTATCCAAATGTATTTATATAAGTGAAGTTATCTTCCCGTATGTATAACTTGTTTGCTTTATATATTATTACATTATTAATTTAAATAATTAAAATTTGTAAATCTGAATAATTATTCAGAATGTTTAAAAAAAATATACAGATTATTTTACTAAATTAAATAATAAATTTTATACAAGTGTTTATATTATAAATTAAACTGAGTATTTTTTTGATATTTTTTAATTTTATTGAATTTAATGTTTACTTACCGTATTTATAATATCACTCAAGTCCATTTAATAATTTATTTCTATTCATTATATCCATGTAAAATTAAAATTAGTTTTTTTTATTACGCCAAGCAAGTATAACTAAAGCGCGTACATAAATACACAAACGATTTTTTTTTTAAATAGTAAATTATTTTCCTCTTCAATGCGGGTAAGATACACTAACAGAGTATTTATTTTTAACCCTGCTGGAAACACATTGCACACAAGTGTCACTGCGCGCGGCCTGGATAGTGTGATCGGTGACAGCAAATGGAGGCGATGACAGCAAATGGAGGCGATGGCAGCAATGCGCCACTGTCACCAAGATTCGGGCCAGCGATCCACGAGCTAGCAAGCCTCGGTCCTGATTGGCTACCGGGACTGGATTTGACGCTAAGGAAACAACTGAATTCTTTCTAGAGGTCCGTGACAATATGTGGAGGCAAAACACAGGGCAGTTCACACCTCAACAACGGTAGACGTCATTTATTTTTAGTTTACTTCAAGTAGCATGAAGGAAATCAAATAATTGTGACAAGGCTTTACCTTGTTTAATAAATTCAGTGAAACGCCTTAAGAGTTCGGGCATTCCATGTAACCGAATCAAAAATTCTTAGAGGCACATATTTTTTGCTAAAAAAAAAAGTGGGTTGTCTGTAATGTCAGTTTACGGACGATAATTTTACGTGATAACGTCATAAGGAAATATTTCTGAACAAATTCCATACTTTTTAATTTTCAAATATTATTTACAGATTTTGCATGTATAATTTAAATAATTTGTTTAAATATAATCACGAACAATTTGTTAAAAAGGCCCGGCTTAACCCGTTTGATATTATAGAAGATATTTCTCGCACAGTGGTTGGGCCGGTTCTTGCACGCTCGGCTCAGGCGGAACGTGAAATTTTTTCGTGCGTGCAGACGGCGTTCATCGATTCATAAGACGTTATCACGTCAAAAATGGAAAATATTAATGATACAACCAGCTGCCAGGGTACAATATCAGAGCATATAGCGTGACGGTCCATTTCTGAGCGAAATGGCAAGCAGGGAAGCCTCAGCTGCTCAGTTGCAAGTGAAAGCACTGCGTTAGCTGCTGGTGAATTACGCTGATCGCAGAAGCCGAGCCTGGTTCGACGGAAAGGACATAGCCGTTTGTTGCGGTGGTATCAGCTCCTAACTAGGTTGTCGTGTAATCTGAGTTGGAAATGAGAAGGCTTTCCTCTTCTCGTGTCCCGTCTACCCACACCCCACCCCCTCCAACCCGTATGGCCAACATCGACCCGCGAGGAGTCATCGAGGTCCCCACTCGTGCACGGAGCCGATACCTCCGACACTGTTTACTCGCCACCAGCCAAGACCGTGGCCGCCGACGAGAAGCCTAAGATGCACATCAAGTTCTGTCCCTGCCCGAACACGCCCGAATATTCACCTTCCGCCAACCTCGGGATTTGTTTAATTTTTGCGCAGGAAAAATGAATTCAAATATTAAAAGTGGTCGGTTAGGTTATCTACAGTAAAACCCTTTAAAACACTATGACCGGTTAGTTAGGTTAGTACAGCTTCATTAAAATTAACAGAGAAATATAAATAGCGACTGGAAACATTCGCGGGTTCAATGACCTGTAGGATGAACTCCATAGTTCTAAGTAGCCTACACTCGGTCAGATGTTACCTACTCATTGGCTGCTGTCTTGTGAGACGTGCCAACGTAGCAGCCTGTGATTCGATACAGCTTAGGTTGGATGTTTCTCATTGGCCCAGAGACATCCAGGTGAGTTGTTAGCCAATAGCAGAGGCAGCACTGAGGTATAACTAATTGTATTTTAGCCTATCACGAAATGAACTCGCGAATTTTTCCGGTCTCTAAATATAAATATATATAAATAAACCCGAGGTGGGCCGAAGGTGAATATTCGGGCGTGTTCGGGCAGGGACAACTTGATGTACATCTTGGGCTTCCCGTGGCCGACGCTTTGGGCGCGACTCAGAGATGGTGGTTTTCTTTTTCAATAATCACCGTCCCGTTTCTTCGTCTGCGGAACACAGCTGACACCCGCTGGACGAGCCGCACTGTCCTAAAAACATAGGCTGCTATTCCGAGAACAACAAAGACATAACTGGCCGAAGAAAATGAAATACACTATAGAAATGTCGTTGAAAATAAATGTTTTATTTTTATTCTATACTAGCTGCACCCGGCCACGCGTTGTCGTGGTTCAGTCTGGTTAAATGGAATAGAAAGAAAACAGAAACCACACAATTTCTTTTTTGTAATTTATTCGAAGTGGGTACATATATACAAAACATCTCTTCTAACTCTCTATCTCTTTATATATGTCCCTCTATAAATCTCACTTTATTTCTCTCTGTACATAAAAAACCTATATATGTAAATATATATATATTTATATATCTCTATATATCTCTTAATATCACTCTCTCTTTCTATACCACTATAGGTAGTATCTATGTTTCTATCACTATCTCAATCTTACTAATTATATATGTCTACATCTTTATATCGGCCTCTATCTCTCTATTTATCTGTATATCTCTCTATACCTCTTTCTATATCTCTAAATTTATATGTCAATATCTTCCTACCTATATCTCTAAAAAGAAAAGACGTACACACGAAATTTAGTATATATCTTTATCTATACATACTTTATGTATCTTTTTACGTCCCACAGGTGTGACATAGGTACATAAAATACGCGAGTATTCGAATGCACCGTTGTGTCAAAACTTCAAAGCAATCGGTTAAAAACTTTCAGAGATTTAAGATTCTGATATAAGAATCATTTACATTTTTATTTATATAAATGAGCTAATGCGTTTATAGGTATACTAATCTGTTATGCAAAAATTTAAATTTAGAATTTTAAATGTATATTCAAAATTACGTTCTTAGTTATCGGGTTATACGTAAACATTTTATATAGAGAAATGCTATAGTTTTTACTTAATATAATTATCCAAACAAACTGGCTTTTTAATAAACCTATGAGCAAAATAGTTTACTTACAAGTAGACGAAGGCTTACAGAATTACCTATTTAGTTATTTTATAACTATAACTGTAGATAAAGCTAGAAAATATGCTTAGATTTTATCTGTGAGAGCAAACATTTGTAAAAGCTCATATTCTTTGAATAAAACCTGAGTCTAAAGCCGAACTTTTAAGAAATGCCACCAGAATTAGTGCATATAACTGGTTTCTTTCTCAGGCTGACGGCAGAAAATTTACGAAGTCTCAGTTTCACAGAGGCGGAGACTTACGGAAAACGACTAGAGGACAAATTTATAAAAATAAATCGTTTGGACTTAACGCGGAACGAGAATATATTGGACAAAACGTGCAGAAGAAAAGAAAACTATTAGAAACAATAAGAAAATGGGGAAAGAAAAGTTCTTGAAGGAGATAAAGGCTGCTGGGAATAGTTCTGAAGCTTCTCGCCGAAGGTACAAGGAAAGAAGAAAGCGAAAGTTAAAATGATGTACGATCCTGTGCAAAGGGGAAGTTATGAAGAAGCAGAGAAGAGCCAAACAAAGAAGTTCGAAGAAGACAGTAAGGATGAACACGCTCAAAAAGCAGCTGGTGATGAATGTCCTGCTAAGTATTGCGTACTGAGTAACCCATAGTTCCACGTCCTCTTTATTGCACGTTTCTTAATTTATCAACCAACAGCGCAGCGACAAGTAGGTAGATAAAAATGTATAAACATTGAGGATTAAACTGTAACAGATTTGTAGCGAACATAAGACAATGCGATGGAAAATAAGATTAAAATTTTCAAATTTCTCTTTGACTTCGAAGTAACTTACATGTATGTCGAAGAATAAGAATAGGCAGTATAACCACTATTTTATGTTTAAATCCACCAAACTGGATATTTTAAAAGTTTTTTTTTGCATACTAACTAAAAAGGGTGTTGTCTGTAAAGTCGGTTTACGGAGGATAATTTTACGTGATAACGTCATAAGAAAACATTGATAAAAATTGCATACTTTTTAATTTTCAAATATTATTTACAGTTTTTGCAAAATTAATTTAAAAATTAATTGTTTAAATATAATCACCAACAATTATTTTGTTTGATATTAAAGAAAATCTTCTCGCACGGTGGTTAGCCGGTTCTTGCACGCTCGGCTCAGGCCAAACGTGACTATTTTTCGTGAGTGCAGCCGGCGTTCATCGATTTATAAGACGTTGTCATGTCAAAATAAGCAAAACATTATTCCTAGTATATTTTCGGCAGTCTTTGTGTAAAGACAACAGTTGATTAACCTTTTAAATATGTAAATACGTGCCTACCACGTGCCTTAACTTAATAGGTGCCGGCCAGATATTGACTAGGAGTTGCCACTGCTTGTCACGTGACCAGGCGGGGCTGTTAGACCGCTCTGCCTCTAGCATCCCACGGTCCTCCATGGGCCAGGGGTCGACCACAGTCCGAGCCCTGGGGGGGTGGGGGGAGGGGACGGGGCAAGGCGACGAACTGGTAATTGAAAAACGAAATGCAGTGATTTCGTTAACGCTGTAACTGCCGCGTGCTTGTGAAGGGAGAGAGAGTTGTAGAAGGGGGGAGGGTGGTGTTTCTGGACTCCAGGGAGGATCGAGTGGACGGGGGGAGGCATTAGCCGTCAATTATTGAAGCGCCGCTGCTTCCTGCGCGGCGGAGAGAGAGCATGCAGACATTGTACGTGTAAACAACTGTGTTCGCCAATATTGCTGGTTGTGAGTAAGAATCTTCATAATTGCGATCGAAACGATTTCATAACCGGTTAAATAAGTCTTTGAATGACTTGTTGCGGAATTTATTTAATTTATTTGGTCTAAGATAGTGTGTTGATGATAAAACGTTGGTGGTATATTGAAATTTTTTTTATTAATGTATGTTTTGTTAAGACATGTTGTTGATGAATAAATGATTTCACATGAATATTTTAAGGACTTTTATCTATTAAATTTTTGACATTCATGTCTGATCGTAGAACCCAATTAGGAGCTCTCTTTATTCAAAAATGTTATAATCACAAAATCAAAAGCAATTATATATTTGACAATACTGGTTTAAGTATCCCTCAATTTAAAGTTCGATTGATATCTTCATTGTGTACCCTCCATAAGGACGGGACCTAATTGACAAATTAGTCTCACATTTTAATAAACAAAAATATGCAACTCAGTTAAGTAGCCTATTAATTCTACTATTACTTAGTTCTTATTTAACTCTGTATTTAGTTTTTGGTTGTATTCTTCTCTGTATTTGATCACGTGTTTTGTGTAACTTATAGGTTTTCTTATGAACCTAATTAATTTATTATCTATGTGTTTTGTCTTTTGTACACGTATGTTTGTGTATTTGTTGTGCCTGCTCCTTGGAGTCTTCTACTGTTGGTAGGCATTTTACAAATTAAATAAATAAGCAATGTAGCATCTTTAATTTATCGAAGTGAAAACTTATTTAGCCACGTTGAGCTATTTTTGGTAGGGGCAAAACTTATGGGTTCGCGTCACCGAAATGCTAGTGACGTGTTTCACCAGACTGGCGAATCGCAGCGGCCTGTATACATGTATACGCATATATATATATACACTAATACATTGAATATACTCGATTGTATCATGTGCGTGTTGGACTCATTTTTGGATGGGTACAATCTTGCGAGTTCGCATCACCGACATGCTGTAGTAGCTGTAAGTGAAGTTAATTTGACCACGTGAATACATGACCTAGGTCTGACATCACTGGTAAGTCATAGCTAGGTAATGAATTTTCACGTAATTTTTTACATACCACTGACATCTGTTGTGACTTTAAAAAATGATGTAAGGATAAATTATGTCATGCTGACATCGTACTGATATAATACCAAAACCATTTTCTTACGTACATTTGACGTAGAAATGATGTCATGTTACACATTTAAAAACAAAGTTTTAAATTGTCACTTCTGTTGACGGTTTCCATGACTGGCTATTTTTTAACAGACCATCTTCAGTCCGTCATCATCCGTCATGAATAGGGACCGGAAAAATTCGCGAATTCAATGACCTCTAGGATAGCCTCCATTATCCTCTGCATTTCTCAAGTAAACACGCGTGTTCATTGGTTACTAAATTGTGAGTCGTCTCCACTGGGTAGCTTGTGATTCGACGCTTCTTTGGTCGATAGTCTCTCATTGGCCCAGAGAGCTCCAGTTAAACCGCAAGCCAATGGAAGAACCAGCAGAATTACACACATGTTTGAATTTCGGCCTATCACGAAATGAATCCGCGAATTTTTCCGGTCTCTACAACCAAAAATTGACTGGTGTTCCTAAGCTGTTTGGTGGCCGCTGTGACGGTGTAGGTAACTGTATGCTCGCAGCCCGGGAGCCCTCGTGAGAGAGAGAGAGAGAGAGAGAGAGAGAGAGAGAGTGGTCCGCCCTTCAGGCAGGAGTCCACGAGCAGTGTGTTGGAGGGATAGACGGACACAGAAAGAGGGGCAAATGGGGACGCAACGTGCTGTTGATTGCAATCGCCGGCCGGATTAGCGACCGTCGCCTACGGCAGCTGTGTCCTCGGACCAGCACCTGGGTACGCGCGCCGTCGTAGCAGAACCAGGCCAACCCCAGCACTACTTTAATACACATCACCTGCGCGTATCACGCGAGTGACTCTACCTCAGCGCGTGATTGTAGACGTGTACCTACATCTAGCTACATTCAACGTCGGTTTCAAAGTTAGAATTTACTTAATTCTTTATATATTTTTTTAAGCAAGTGCGGTGATTGTACAAATGGAACTCTATTATTGACGTGATAACGTCTCATAAATCGACGAACGCCGGCTGCACGCACGAAAAAGCATGACTCATTGTCACGTTCCGCCTGAGCCGAGCGTGCAAGAACCGGCCAAGCACCGTGCGAGAAAATCTTCTATGATATCAAACAGGTTAAGGCGGGCTTTTTAACTAATTGTTCGTGATTATATTTAAACATATTATTTGATTAAAATTTGCAAAAACCGTAAATACCTAATAATTGAAAATTATAAAGTATTCTATTTTTCATCAATTTTTTCTTATGACGTTATCACGTAAAATTATCGTCCGTAAACCGACTTTATAGACAACCCCCCCCCCCCCCCTTTTTTTTAATAAGTAACATCTTAATTCTCGGTATATGGCATTTGGTAGGAGTTCTTACGTGAATGGCACTGGATTATTCATGGAGCGGAAATGTGTAACAACTACGGTGCTGTCATGTGTGGCGGATAGCGCGAACTAAATTTCATGAATCCAAAGGGAAACTTTATAGCATTAACTGTTAAATGAATTTTAACAAAATGAGCAAGAATTTACTTAAATTCCTTGTCGAAATTCGGGTCAAAAACCGGGGTTAGGTATAGATTTTTAAAAGTCTTCTTCGCTCTTATCTTACCCGTTTACTTATATAGTTTAACATTTCGCTCTGCCAATCGAATGATTAGATAGTCGACATAGCTGCTCCGGGACGAATTCTAGCGGCGGGCGCGGAAAATATGTGAGATTCGCGTCCAGAAATGTATTGTGATAGCACAACATAAGTGTCGTTGCAACATGAGTTCACATGAAATTGTTCTTTACCGATGTTAGTACTTGCCAGTACTGTAACACTACCTAAAAAAAATTGGTTGTCTGTAAAGTCGGTTTACGGACGATAGTTTAACGTGACAACGTCATAACAAAACATTGATGAAATGATTACATACTTTTATGAATAAAATTGTATAATTTTTATTGAATTATCACTATTTTGTATGGATAAAAATGAGTGAAATTAAATCTACAATTAAATTGATAAATTTACTTTTATTTGCACTCATTAATACAAATATGTTTATTACTTTAACGAAGAGATTATTTTAACTATAACTTTTATACATGTTTGCTATTTAACTTCTTCCAATCTGTGTTATTCTGTTAAGGATAGGACGATGATAGGAAAAGTAGGAAACGAATGGGAGTGTTTCAAGTTTAATGTGCCTTGAAAACGTCAAATCGATGGTTGTTCCAATCGATTGGAAGAGAGATAGATGAGGCGCAAGCGTACAATGAGCGTAACGGGACACAGCGTAACGGGACAATGTGCGTAACGGGACACTTTTTCTTGCGTGCAGCCGGCGTTTATCGATTTATTAGACGTTGTCACGTCAATATATATATATATTTAATTTTCTCTACACTTGTTTAAAGTAAGTAAAATGTGTGAATTTACATAATCATTGCCAAACGAAGTGAAACGACGAGGAGACCTCCAGTAATAGGTTATACTTTTTATGCGGTGGGTTTTGTTTTGGAGTCTCCAAATCTTTGTTGCTAAAGAAACTGAAGCCCAAGCGATCTCGGCCGGCCAAGCGAATTCAACCAGAAAATGGAAAATGATGCATGAAAGGGATTCTTTGATTCGCACAGTAAGACGACAAGACGGCAGTGCAAGCACCAGCCTGTGTTGCTTCAGGAACGTCTGGAGAAAGATCCGAATGGTTTTCTACAACGTTGGCACCACTGAGCCTCTGCCTCGCAGCGCGACTGCAGAAGATCAAGCTGCCTCCGTGCTGCAGTCGAAGTCCAAAAAAATTTAAAAAAGCTGTTAGAGGTTTTACTTCGTTAAAGACATCCACGATAACAAGCTGCAGCAAAGTTCTACTATTACATATGTTTCAGTACGTGAACAACTAGCAAATTTAGAACAAAGCGAGCGTTTATGTTTCGGTAACTAAGCTAGTTCTAATAGACCATGGGAAAAATTGGGTGATACATAACTGTGTATTATTATTTTCAATCCTCACAATAACCCTGCGCCAAACCATAAAGTTATGTTTATCGTAAAATATAGTTTAGTTTATTGTGAGAGATTGAAATAATAACTGAAAATGATTGAGCAACTGGAGATGATGTTACCTGTGTAGGGCTGCGAGTAGTCCCTATCGGGGCTGGTGTATAGCTTAGCACTGGCCTCCTCCCCTGGCTCCAAGTAGGCCTTGGAGTCCCGTGGGTCGCAGTACGTCTCTACCACCTCCACCTGCAAGCAGTCACTGGTCACCACTCCGACACATCACCACTACAACACATCACCAATCCAACACATCACCGCTCCAACACATCTCAGATCCAACACCTCACTGCTCCAACACCTCACCGCTCCAACACATAAACACTCCAACACATCACCCATCCAACACATCACCGCTCCAACACATTTCAGATCCAACCCCTCACTGCTCCAACACCTCACCGCTCCAACACATAAACACTCCAACACATCACCCATCCAAAACATCACCGCTCCAACACATAAACACTCCAACACATCACCCATCCAATACATCACCGCTCCAACACATCCCTATTCCAAAACATCACTACTCCAACACCTCACCGCTCCAACATATCACCGCTCCAACACATCACTAATCCAACACATCTCCGCTCCAACACATCACCCATCCAACACATCAATTGTCCAACACATCACCTCTCCAACATATCACCACTCCAACACATCACTAATCCAACACATCTCCGCTCCAAAACCTAACGCTACAACACCTCACGCTTCAACACCTCACGCTTCATCAAATCTCCGCTCCAACACATCACACATCCAACACATCAATTCTCCAACAAATCACCTCTCCAACACATCACCGCTCCAACATATCACCGCTCCAACACATCACTAATCCAACACATCTCCGCTCCAACACATCACTCATCCAACACATCATTTCTCCAACACATCACCGCTCCAACACCTCACCGCTCCAACACCTCACCGCTCCAACACCTCACCGCTCCAACACCTAACGATCCAACACCTCACGCTTCAACACCTCACGCTTCATCAAATCACCGCTCCAGCAGCACACCGCTCTAACACATCACCGCTCCAACAAATCACCGATCCAGTACATCGCCAATTCAACATATGACCTCTCCCAAACACACCACCAATTCAGCACATCACCGCTCCAACAAATCACCGCTCCAACACCTCACCGCTCTAACACATCACCATACCAACAACATCATGTTAGGTGCGGCGAATTTTGACATTTGTTCGAAGTTATTCTAATAATTTTCACCATTGTGACTATAATTACGTGGGTAAAACATGTAAACATATTCGTACAAACAGTACACGTACTCTGGAAAGATGCAATCATCAACAATGTCGGCTCGCTGACGGAACTACTAGCTCGGAGCCGCCGACAGCGAGATGCCGAGACTAGCGAGGGGTGTGTCGCGATGTGGCGGCCGGGCAGGTGACGTCACAGCAACCCCCGGGGCAGGGGTGTCGGAGGGAGGGTGTCTCATCCTTGATTATCATCCCCCAACCTCGCTTGCGCTATTCTGCTCGACGCGAAGCGAAGTTCTTGTCGGCGAACGACAGGGTGAAACCTCTCAAGCTGACGAGATAAAGCCTCAACACCTATCAGTCTCAAGCTGGTTGCTGCAGCAAGACTCACTAACGAATACACTATATCATTCTACGGAAAACACAATATGTTTGATATAAAAATTACCGTGCCAAATATTTAAGAACAACAGTAACGAATATTTTCAGAATCACTTTCATTTTTTTTAACTGTACTTAATATTTCATTTTAAATATGAATAAGTTTCTTATTTATTTCATTAATATAAACACATTTAATGTAAAAATAATAATTTTCGCAATAAGTAAATTTTTAACTTCGGTGCTTAACTGCTGCCACGTATGTTAAATGACCTAGTGGTGAAATTACGAAAGGCAAAGTTAGAGGTCTTGGTATAATAATCCTGTTTCTAAAATTATCATTTAAGATATTTATATTAAAGTGATATCACAATTTAACCCTAATAAATTATAAGACTTTTTTTAAGACAATAGGCATAGCACAATTGAAGAGATTATTATATTTTTAAAACGGTTTATTGTCAACAATATAATAACATAATATGATTAACCATTTCATTTAAATTACGAAACAATGTACTTAAAAGTCAAAAATATGTTTCTATACAGGAGATAAATAAACCATAATTATGTTAATAAAACAAACTGGTGCTTTAAAAATGGTTCAAACAGGTTTGTATATTGTCAAATACTAATTTTTTAAAATTTTAATTACAAATTTAAAAAATATAGTAAATTTAACTGAATTAAAAATGAATAATTGTTTTTAATTAATGTACAAGGGATTTTATTATCAATATTTAACAGATTGTGTGTAAACAAAACCTGATCTTCAATATATTTAAAAAAAAAAGTTTAAGCTGTTAAGTGAATTGTTCAGTTTCGACACCAAAAAATCGCGAAAGAAAATGAGGAAGAAGTAACTTCGCTAGTGAAGTCCCCGAAGCAGCGAGGATACCCTGGTAGTACACCCGGGGACCACTTCTGCTGGTATGCACCGCGGGTTGCCTAGCGCAACTGTCTCGCGAGGCAGCAAGGGGGGTCGTTACCATAACGCCGAAATACCACAACGCACAATAACGCCGAATACCATAACGCCGAATGCAAAATTGACCGCAACGCCGACAGCTATAAAACTGCTGTGTACCACAACGCCGAAATACAGTAACGCCGACAAATGTTGCTGCTTGGGGGGGGGGGGGGGGTCTACAGGAGCAAAATGAAAAACAACTGAATGAATTTGTGTGTGTTTCTTAAATGTATCTTAACGCCGAAATACCACAACATAACCTAACCTAGGCTAGCCTAACCAAGCCTAACCTAACCTAACCTTACCTGACCTAACCTTTGTGGCAGTCTGCAATGACATTTTTCGGCGTTAATGTATTTCGGCGTTGTGATAATTCGGCGTTGTGGTACACAGCAGTTTTCTAGCTGTCGGCGTTGCGGTCAATTTGGCATTCGGCGTTATGGTTTTCGGCGTTATTGTACGTTCGGCGTTGTGGTGCGTCCCCCAGCAAGGGGCCCCTCGGTGTTTAACTGAAGACCGCTGCGACGCGGGTTGCCTAGCGCCGCTGCCCTCCAAGGGTAGGCTCTGTTAACCGTCTCCCCTCGACCCCAGGGACGGATGAGCCTGGGCTGGGGGTTGTTTGGTCCCTCCCTTCAACCACACGTCACTCATCCCCATTACACGCCTTTTCAAGCCTTCTTCCGGTCGCAGGCATCACTTCTGCTCCAAGCTGCGCAGATGTTCCGTCGACGCTAATGCCCTTGGCTTACCCTTCTCTCTTTTACTTTGCTTCGCCAACACGTCATCTCCCCTTGTGACCCCGCACATCCGCGGTGCGAATGACGCATCTCTTTGCCTACAGGTAGAAAGGTATTGCATCACTTGGGGTAAATGTTCAAACCCAACCATTCTTAGTTTACTCTCTAGCCACAGGACTGAGTGTAATGGTTTTTTTTTTAGATTATATTCTTGGCTGTCTCTGGAGGTATCTTGGAATATGTTCCTTTGTCATCACATACCAGCTGATACGTGACAAACTCAATAGGTTTATACTACATGCTTTACTTTCTGTAATTCATAATTTTTATCTTGAATCTTTTTTACAGTCAAAATTGATGCTTGAAATGACTGAACTAAATAATTATCTTGTAATGAAATTGAAAACTAAGATATTATAATAACCACGAAGCTAAACTGCTATAGTAGTATAGCTTGGGTGGTTCGGCGCCAGTTTGCAGGCTGAGATGCCAGGTGCCGATCCACCATCTTGGATTGTGACATCACGGCGGCCATCTTAAATGACCTTGACCTTTACCCCGGCGGTTATCATGGATCCACCATATTGTGTCCACCATTTTGGCTTCCAACATCGTGTATCCGCCATCATGGATTCCGAAATTAAGTCTGTCAACCATTTTATTTTCTATAACTTTCCGACATTTTGAATTATGGCGTCACCATTGAAATTTTCGTTAAGGCTGACATCTTGAATATCCGTTAATTTTATGCACCTCAGCCTACAGCATGGCGCTGCGCCTGCCAAGCTACATTACTTTTTTTAATGTGCACAAGTCTGCTTAAAACTAGTTTGCCATCACAAAAATTCCTATCTTTTAATTAAATTTGGTTCCACTAGTTAACTATAAGAAGCTTATTCCTGTTAATTTGCGAACTATTAACAATTTATCCAACTGAATTATTGAAACCAGTCTATAAGTCATTATTTGCTGCCGCTGTGGATTAGTTATGTTTTACTGTTCTCTTTTTACGAATGTGTTATTATAAAGCATGCAGTTAAACCTTAAAAAGCTTTTAGGGTTAAATTCAAAATTGTTGGCACAACTTGTAATTGTACTTTCAATAAATTATTTAGTGTCAAAATTAATATTTCTTTTAATTGTAGAAATATTTGGATATATTTTACCATTTGAAGATGAGCCATCGGCTCAACACCAGAATTAAGACAAGCACGTTACTTTTACAATACTTTTCTGTGTATTCACTAACATATAATACTTCTTTGGTACATCATTCACACGTGCCCCACCATACGCTCTGTCTGCGAATGAAGCAAATGGATGTCCTTCAGCCGTTATCTAGGAAGGACCCTAGGGTTCCCCAGCCCTCATCTGCAGGTTGCCCGACCTTGTTTTCCCAGCCCTCTGTGCAAGGGGGGCGGGGGGGGGAGGGTTGTAACCACACCCCCTTCCACCAGGGCTACTCGAGTCACATCCAATAACAGCGAGCAAAACTGATGGCTCTTGAGAGCCGTTGTTGACTGCTAGGGCCCTGGGAGTCTCGGCGCGAATGAAGAGGCCGAGTCTTCTCATTGGCTGCTTTCTTTTCCGTAGCGAGAGAGGAATTATCCTTTATCTGCAGCAGGTGGCTTCCATCCGATCATAAATCAAAAATTACATCAAGAAAAAAAATTGGTTGTCTGTAAAGTCGGTTTACGGACGATAGTTTAACGTGACAACGTCATAACAAAACATTGATGAAATGATTGCATACTTTTATGAATAAAATTGAATATTTTTCATTTTAATAATAAAAGAATAAATACTAAAAATTATACTAATAATCAGATTTTTAAAATGCAAGAATAATTAACCTTTATTGTTGTAATAAGCAATGAAAACCACATTAACTTTTCACTTCACTTTATAAACGGTCGAGTGGAAGAGAGATAGATGCGGTGCAAGCGTACAATGAGCGTAACGGGACACAGTGTAACGGGACACTTTTTCGTGCGTGCAGCCGGAGTTCATCGTTTTATTAGACGTTGTCACGTAAAAAAATCCCTGCTGGAATCATTCAAGCTATCCGTTATTTGACAACACAGACGGAGGATCAAATTGGCTTAGGAGACAGACCGTGATCCAATCCTCTAATTCTTGTGACCAATGCACACGGTTAGACTGATTAGCCAAAAGAGCATATTCTCTCAAAAAGTTTTACAACAGGATCGTAAAAAAACCGGTATTTGAAATTTCAAAATAAGAAACACAAGCAGACATGCTTGTTTATGTGACGTAACACTGAATGTTCTATCGGTGACTCGAGAGCCAAGGTTAGTCACAGCTCAGTCAAGAACCAATCTAAAAGTCTACAGCTTGTTCGAAGTTGAACGAGCAGCTAGCCGGAGACTGTGCTTGGAAGGGACTGTACCTGGTCTGCTGTGCTCGGAAGGGACTGTACCTGGTCGCCGGTGGGGCTGGGAGTGGTCCAGTTGGCCGGAAAGGCGGCGCCGAAGCTGCGGGGACGTCTCTTGTTGACGAAGTCCACAGGCAGACTGTACTCGTCACACAGCGAGATCTGAAACCAATCGACGCCACCTTCATCACCACACATCACTTACACAACAAGCAGAGAAAACACTCCATGCTCATTCATGGGCTTCGTAAAGAAAATTTTTTTTTTAGAACAACAAAATATTTCCTTGCGCTGGTATCATGTTTTATCAATAAAATACCATGTTAATTTTTTTTTAAATTGTTAAGACTAAATAGTTACGTAGACGCAACTCTAAACATTTTTCTAACCTAGAAAAAAAAATTCGTTGTATCAAATGAAAATATGTAAAATTTACAG
Source organism: Bacillus rossius redtenbacheri (assembly GCF_032445375.1). Lineage (NCBI taxonomy): Eukaryota > Metazoa > Arthropoda > Insecta > Phasmatodea > Bacillidae > Bacillus > Bacillus rossius. The sequence continues at coordinate 4,593,243 of NC_086330.1, read as the reverse complement.
TACAATCTTGTATATTCTTATATGTATACAGAATGTTATCATCACTACGATTCCGAAGCACTCAAGACGTTCTTGTTAGGAAGACTTGTTTCCTCATAGAGACCTTCGATGAACTTCCAGCGGGTCCTCATTGGCCGTGCAATTTATCACGTGATCAGGGACGGCCCGCGGATTGGCTAGCAACCCCCCCCCCCCCCCTCCTCCCCATTTTCGACATCACAAGTGACTGGAGCTGGCGTGGTTGTAGTCTTCGAGAGTAGAGACATCTCTGCGAGCAGTTTTTTGTTTTGTTTTGTTTCAAACATTTCTTACAATTGTTTACAAGTTTCGATGGTGGTACAACTGTATTAATCGTCCAAAAGAGATACAATCGAACATTATATAATCCTTCATTAACTCTTCTTTTCCCATAAAAGTTTCATGAAAATTGCATATTATGAGTGATTACTCATAACGTTTTGCTAATTAGTTATTAGTGATTTTCATACAGCCTTCAGCAGACCAATAACCTTTATTTTCTTAATTGTAAAAAAAAAAATTGTACTTTGTATTTAAACCCCACAAATATTTCCTGTGGACATGATAGACATACTATACCCTTAATTTTCTTCCCAAACATACTAATTTTTTCACGGCCAATGCTCTGCACACTACAGAAATTTAATCTAATTTTGAAGGCAGATTCCTACTTAGAGATCAAGGCATAAATAAAGCTAGTGAAAATGTTGTTCCATTAATTAAAACTTACACAGTATAGTTGGAAAATAAGCCAGCGTTTCCAACGTTTCGAAATGTTTCGCGTTGTCTAGCTTGCTAAAAAGTGGTTTTATAGCTTTTTTTTTATTTTGCCATTCTGGGGTGTCACTCGCAGTAACTGCGTCTTGTAATGAAACCTTGTCTACTCGCGTCAACACTGGCACCAGTTAGCACTAGTGTAATGTCAAGGCTGTTATTAAGGGGCCCGCCTTGTCAGGGGTGTATGTGTGTTAGTGAGGCGGGATGATAAGTGCGACGCTCGATGGTATTTCTAGCGCGGTATCGCCTCTAAGCGCAAGGCTCTGAATTGACGCGCAGTCTTCTCGTCGTCACAGGATAACTGTGAAATTTTAGCTGTGACCGTAACATTATATGGCCGAGAATTGAAGATAAAAGGTGTAATGCAAGTCCCTTAAGTGCTTTCAAGAATCTGTACTGCTTGTTTTACGCCTAAAAAATTACTCTGAAAACATGCGTTTTAGCCATTTTAACTCTTCTAAAATTACAGTTAAAAACTAGCTCCAAAATTAAAAGTACTTTTCGGGCCTCAGCGAACTCTTGAATGCTTTTCGTAAGCAGACCCCACTCGGATGTGTTGAGTAGTTTTGAAATCGCGTTGTTTTCCCTGAAGCTCTGAGCACCGTGTGTGTGCCCGGGTAGGCGGAGCCCTAAGTGCGCTCAGCCAAGGAAACGGAACAAGCTACGCACGCAGCCTGCAAGAAACACGCGTAACGTGAGTGAAGCGCGGTGAACACCCCCCCCCCCCCTTGCAAGCTTGGCGCCGCGGGTGAATATTCACCGGATGATGAATAAAAAAGTCACCGTAGGAAGGGAAAACGCTGCTTTGCGCGAGAGTTGACTATCTCCTCGGTGAAGTCGCTATCCACTGAAGTTATCGAATATCGAATATCGAATATAAGGACACTCTAACTGTTACTTTATGGTCTTAAACATTTGACTTTTCACGTATGTAAGATATTCTAGTAAAATAATTCCTTTAATAGAGTACACGGGTACATAAAAGCACAATTTTGGATTAGAATTAAACGAATCAATAATATTATTGTATTTGATGAACATAATCCGGATTATAAACGCTATAAATGTTTAGGCGTAGGCCTATTAATAAACACTCCATTAAAAAAACAATCTTTGTTACACATTTTCTCACAAAAAGTTACCAAAACTTTAAAAAAATCTCATAGGATGAACAAATTATAACATTCATAACAAATTTTGGTGGAAACTAAAACAAATTACACCTGAAGTGGTTTGTGAAAGTTTTTGTGGTTTTTGTTTATGTATGTCACAATAAACAATTTAATGTGTTATTTGATGGAATGTTCAGAACGTTTCATGTGGCACTGCGTATTAAATATCTGGTTCTCGCTAACTTTACAATGAAGATCTAGGAACAAATTAGTTTCTTGATCATTAGAGTAACTTTTAAGTGTACTATAGTGATATCTTCATTTTAGTGACTTTTAGTGACACGTGAGACTTGAAATGTTGTTAGCGTCTTATTTTTGGACCTGGGTGTACTTGCTGTGAATAAGTCTCAAACAACGAAAACAACCCGGTGATCAGCAGAGAGCATAAATCTTGTCCTGTGCAACCTAGTAGAAAACTGTACTTTCTTTGTTCAACGAATACTTACAAGCAACCAGTATAATTAGGCCTGCAAAGTCTAGCATGTAGGTCAATATATCTGAAGATGTCTACGAGTTTAAACTGATTATGAACTCTTTTTTTAAGGCAGTGGAAGACAACAAGACTTGATAACTTAAAAAATTCACAGAAACTTTGAGTCTTTAAGTTAGTCTCTATGCTTTTTTGTTACGTCACCTGTCGTCTCACAAACTGCGAATATTTTAGGTATTCAATACGAACTACAGAAAGCTTGAAGAGATAATTAAACAACACGGATGAAAAGTACCGAGAGAGAAATGAGAAAGAGAGGAAAGCTACGCAATGTTTGTGATCTAAAGAATTATGTTGCTAATCAAAGTAAACATGCAAATATTTAGAAAAATGTAAGCCTCTCTCTGTCCAATATTCAGCTTTTAATTTATGTCCCTCAAATCTTAGATAAAAACCAAAAGGGTTAATTAATTTTAAATATTGTTTTAGGTATTTTTGTGGAACATGCACGCAGTTCATAAAAAAATTTAATAAACAATTCCATAATAAAATAATTTCTTTTTATTTGTATAATAATATTTAAGTTTGATCACAATAAGACATTTCCTTACGTTTCGTACACCTATATCACCAAGAATTTTAATTGCCAACCTCGGGTTCATTTATATTAATTAATATTTCTCTGTTTATTTTAATGTAGCTATACTAACCTAACTAACCGTCCATAGTGTTCTAAAGTGTTTTAATGTAGCTAACCTAACCGACCGCTTTTAGTATTTGAATTCATTTTTCCTGCACAAAAATATAACAAATCCCGAGGTTGGCCGAAGACGAATTGTTCGGGTGTAGTCGGGAAGGGACAGAACTTGATGTGCATCTTAGGCTTCCCTCGCGAAGCGCTCCATCACGAACACAGCCGACGAGCGGAGATGCCGTCGTGTTCCAGACTGCTGGAGCTTCGCGCCGCTGCCGCCAGATGGCAGAGCGCTCGGCGGTCGTGAATTATTAATGGCGTCCCGCGGCCCGCCGCAACACACTTCCGCGTGTTTACCCGCCGAGGTTTAAGGGGGGGGGGGGGACTCCCCGCAGGCAGTCTGATTGCCTCTCAAGGCCACCCCCTTTTCTCTCCTCCCTCTCGGCGCTCAGACGCTGCGTGGGGCGTAACTACAGCCTCCTTCCCGTCCACACGTAGCTACTGCAGCAAATACACGTTCTTTCAATACGTCAATAACAGTTTACCATTTTTCAAAATAACCTTAATTAGAAGCTTTATCGTAAAGACGTTAACAACTAGGTGTAAAATATTATTTTTGGTACAAATATATAATATGTTAGTACATTTAAATTCTATCATTTGTTTTTATATGTGTATTTTAAAATTCACCTGAAAATGATGTTATTTTCATTCAATAAAATTAAAACAATGTTATGTTTTAAATTTAAAATGAATTTAAAAAATTTAAATCACAATAGTAGCAGCGAACCTAATTAAAAAAATTTGTCTTATTCCAAAATAACTGCTCACGCAATGAAAATAAAATCATATTCGTGTATTTTGTGATTTTTTTTTGACGTGACAACGTCTAATAAATCGATGAACGCCGGCTGCACGCACGAAAAAGTGTCCCTTAACGCACATTGTCCCGTTACGCTGTGTCCCGTTACGCTCATTGTACGCTTGCGCCGCATCTATCTCTCTTCCACTCGATTGGAACAACCATATATTTGACTTTTTCGAGGCACACTAAACTTGCAACACTCCCATTCGTTTCCTACTTTTCCTATCATCGTCCTATCCTTAACAGAATAACACAGATTGGAAGAAGTTAAATAGCAAACATGTATAAACGTTATAGTTAAAATTATCTATTCGTTAATGTAATAAACATATTTGAATTAATGAGTGCAAATAAAAGTAAATTTATCAATAAAATTGTAGATTTAATTTCCCTCCTTCTTTGTATCCATACAAAATAGTGATAATTCAATTAAAATGATTCAAATTTATTCATAAAAATATACAGTCATTTCATCAATGTTTTGTTATGGCGTTGTCACGTTAAACTATCGTCCGTAAACCGACTTTACAGACAACCAATTTTTTTTTTCGCACTGTGAATATTTCGTCGCGTGGTGCGTGCGCGCCGTGAAGAGCAACTCTCGCGCCTTGCGCAAAGAAGAGTAGCTCGAGGCTGAGTCGCGTGGCCACCGGCGCAGTAGACCAGCGGCAAGGCGGTCCCTCGGTCTACTCGAGTGGAGGCGGACGCGAGATCACGACACACGGCGGCGGCGCAGAGCGATTAGCGGCAGCGGGCAATCAGCTAATGGCCCGGGTCCACTCTGGCCGGACAGAGCCCGCCTGGTCTGCGCACGCGGAAAACAACCTACCTGTACAACCAAGCCGCGATGTCCAGGAACGATACTGATGTCCTCCAGTCCACTGTTCTTCCCGGCAGCTGAGAGGGTTGGGGTGCCTTGCGCCAGGCAAGTTGCATCGAGTGGGAAGCCCAAGATGTACATCAAGTTCTGTCCCTGCCCGATTACACCCGAACAATTCACCTTCGGCCAACCTCGGGTTTATTTATATATATTTATATTTCTCTCTTTATTTTAATGTAGCTTTACTCTCCTAACTAACCGTGCACAGTGTTTTAAAGTGTTTAATGTAGCTAACCTAACTGACCACTTTTAGCGCAAAAAAAAAATAAATCCCGAAGTTGGCCGAAGGTGAATGTTCGGGCGTGTTCGGGCAGGGACAGAACTTGATGGACATCTTAAGCTTCTCGCATCCGAGTACCCTGGGGAAGACAACGATGAAGCCTGCACCGACCCAAGGTATCCGAAATGTTCATAAATCATCCGGATACCATTCGACGCACAATGTTTTTTCCAGATTTGTCCCAAATGGAGTAAATATTTATTGTAGATACTATGGAGAAGAGCAGCTTGGCTTCAGGGTTGTAGCCGTGTTTTTGGCGAATAATTCACCGCGACGTTTCGGTCGACATCGCAGTCGCCATCATCAGGAAGCGGTTGAGTAAGTGACTACTCCCTGATGATGGCAACTGCAACGTCGACCGAAACGCCGGTGAATTGTTCGCCAAGGACGCGGCTACAACCCTGAAGCCAAGCTACTTCAGACAATGGCCGTGAGAGCCTGCTAACATTACAATGAAGAAAAGTTAACTTATGATGCCGTTTAAGATATCCAGGTACATATTGTAGCTATAAGAACATCGACACTTCAATCATCTGATTTTATAAGGCTTCTTCGGTTACTGCCACGTAGAGTGAGGTAAGTTTTCAGATTCTGAGGATTAGATTTATTCATTTGCGGGTCATGAAGTAACGCTTTTTGTGATCGCAAAGTACCATTATCGCAAATTACATCAATCATAATTTCCATAAAACCAAAAATAATTAGTTTCTAGGTTGCAGTGCTAATATTGAGATTGTTTGTGTTCAATTAATAAAGGTATTTTGGAGGTACGCTAAGCTTATGCTAAAATAAATTTTGACAAAATCCGTGATCATTGAATCAGTTTTATTCCGGTGCACACAAGCGACAGAATATTACTAATTATTTATATGCTTCTTAGTCCATATAAACTCTGTGCTTAGGTTTTTTTTTAACTGACTGTGTTGAGGATTCATCAATTTGCTCTTGACAATAGTTGCAATAGAACGAGTCTGAACGTAGACTATTAAAAACTCTTTAACAAGCGTGACCTTAGTCAAGAAGCTGAGATAATAGCTACAAAAACCTTTTATAAATCTCTGAGTCCGAAAACGTCCATTCTTCAGGAGTCACTGACATTTCCCCAGCCTCAGAAGAAGTAATCTGTGTATCTACTCTCAGAAAGATTATCCTTACATTACACAAAAAAAATTGGCAGACTAGTTATGCAAATTATATTTCACCGTTATGAAATTACATAATTCATGCTCAACGAACAACACAATAACACATAAATATGTTCGTTACCGAGGTTAGATGTTACTGCACGTTTTAAGGACACACGAAACTACAGTAAACTCGTGGAATAACATCATGTCAGTGTTAAGAAGACTGCCGATTGTCGCTCTACCACTCTGGTTCTGGGGTAGAGCGCCTGCCTTGTGACTTGTAGGACCCGGGTTCGCGCCCCGGCTCCTCCAAGGCGGATTGCCCAGATGAAATGGTGGCATTTTCTCTGGTAGGAATACAATCCCTTGCAACAAGTCAGGCTACCAAAGAAACGGTGGGTGGAACAGAAAAAAACCTTCCAGGTGGCTTCCAAATGGGGAGCCCGTTTCTTTTCCTGGGCTCCCCATGCGGTGGCCATTCCGGGGGTTTCTCCGGGGGAACGGAGTTTTGCAAAAAAAAAAATTTTTTTAGTTTTGTAGCGTTTTAGTTTTTAGTAACTGTAGCATTATCATTCCAACATGTTATAAATAAAGCTCCAACAAACATTTAAAGCATTAAAAAAATTGGTTGTCTGTTAAGTCGGTTTACGGACGATAGTTTAACGTGACGTCATAACAAAACATTGATAAAATGATTGCATACTTTTATGAATAAAATTGAATCATTTTTAATTTAATAAAAAAAGAATAAATACTCAGATTTTTAAAATGCAAGAATAATTAACGTTTATTACCGAAATTGTTGTTGTAATAAGCAATGAAAAACACATTAAATTTTCACTTCACTTTATAAACAGTCGAGTGGAAGAGAGATAGATGCGGCGCAAGCGTACAATGAGCGTAACGGGACACAGCGTAACGGAACAATGTGCGTAACGGGACACTTTTTAGTGCGTGCAGCCGGCGTTCATCGATTTATTAGACGCTGTCACGTCAAAAACTAACTTGAAATTAGCTGCAAAATACTTTACTTCAGTACTATAAAAATAAAATTCGTTTGGTTTCAACATAATTGTGTGGTGCATAAAAATTAAATGATAATATTCAAGCTTGACATAAACTGTTAACTTGTTCCTAGAATGTATTAGTCTTAATATTTAACATATTAACACACAGCAAAAAATTTTAAATGTTTACACAAACCTGTTTGCACCATTATATAAACTTTTTTTACAACTGCGGTTTAATATTGAACAAACCTTTTCTTTATATTTTATAAAGCTGTAATATTACAACACTTAATAAAATACGAAAATAAAATTTCAGGGAATGAAAATGTTCGTAAGTTTGCATTTTTATGCAACTTTTTAAAATTGATCTGGAGTTTGTGTGGCACAGATGTGGTGGCAAAATAAATTTACTTTCAACTTGAAACTAAAGATCCTTTATTCCTAAACTTTGGTGGGAATAAAATTATTCCAATTACTTCCAGTTTTTTTTTTTTTTTTTTTAGTTTTCTCAAGAAATCTACTAGTAAGGAGCTTGTACTCATTTTCGTTTGCCCACAGCGCACGGAGCACATAGTTACAGTTCAGTGTAGAGTAAAGCTCGCCACAGAAGGGTGGTAAAAGGGAGAGGGGGGTAGATGAGTGTCTGCCGGCAGTGAAGATGCTGTGGACCGGAGCAGAAGACCATCTGCCCAGGGTGTCGTGGGAGGAGGGTGGGGGGAGGGGGTTTGCCGTCGAATCAAAGGGCAGAGGACGAACGGAAACAATAGAAAACAAGAAGCCAGGAATAATAGAAAAGCGCGCGTCAGGCGGGAAGCAGAGAGAATGGAACAACGCACCCAGAAGGAAAAAGGATCCAGGGAGGAAGAGGGCCGATAATGCAATTTGCGGGGGTCTCGGTCTTCACCCACCCCCTCACCTCCCCTCACCACCGTAAAGAGATGGAAGTCTTGGCGGGGGGACCGTCTCCGGTCCTAGGATTCCAGAAGTGCACACTTTCAACTCTACGTTGCACCAGTGGAGTTCATGCCGTGATGTAGATAGAGCCCATGAGATGGTTTGACTATCGCTCGACCACATTTTTTCCCGTTGCACCATTGGGTTGTGGGCGCTGAGCGAAGACCAATGGGAACTGAGATGTGAACAGACTCTCAGGTCGGTTCATAGCAATGTTCTCGGATCGACACTGCAGCAGCAGACATGGCCGGCATTTTCACGGACTTTATGCAGGTAAATGTATTCAGAAATAAATATGAGTATTATTAACAAAATTTAAGAATATATATATATCACGAATTAAATTTATGATGTTACAACCTCTTTTCACGCGAAATACTGATAATTCTAAGTTTGAATTTTTTTATATTTCATTTTCTTTTTTTTATATATTTAATAATAATTACTTTCCATTTCAAATATAAACTTTTTTTAAGTCAAAACCTATTCATACTTTTGACTGCTTATTTTTTATTAACTTTTAAATACTATCATGTGTTTTCAGTCGTTATTAAAAATTCAAAAGATAAAAGCAGCGACTGTATATGTTGCTGCCATCTTGCGAGGTATCGCATCAACCATTTGTTCTCGGAGTCACAATCGATTGTGGCGACTCATATCGCACCCACCCTTCAGTATAAATGCCTCCTATCATTTGCTCGGCACTGCTGCTGAACATTGACACAGGCTGGAAGTGTATGAACTTCAGTTCACGCGAACGAAGATCATGTAGTTACAGTATGTGTTGGCGCAACGCTTAGAGGAATGATCGTCGGATCATTCTTGAGCTAAGATGACTGGATCGTAGATTGAACTGGCCACATGGACAGGAAAATGTCACATATTGTTTACCAACTCGAGGAGAGAGGCGGTGTAGTGGTTACAAACTGGACACGCATTACAGATCCCAGGTTCGAGTTCCGATTCAGACGTCCTGATTTCATCTTTGAAAGATTTGTGCAATGGGAGTGCATGACTTGATGTAAGCTTTTGGACATACGCCATTGCTAAGCACATGTATGTCTGTAGAAGAAAACTACAAAAAACCCGAAAGACAAAAACACTAATTAAGCAAAAATTTGCTGTTGTCAAACGGATATAAACACCACATAATATTCCATAAAACGAATATAGTCAACAAACAAAGAAAACAAGGAAAAATGGACTAAGAGAACGAAAAACCCCCCACAAATGATGACAACAGCAAATTTTTGCTTAATTTGTGTTTTTGTCTTTTGGGTTTTTCGAAGCTTTCTTCTACAGACTTACATGTGCTTAACAATGGCGTATGTCCAAAAGCTTACATCAAGTCATCCTGATTTCAGTTTCCCAAAGTCGTCGACTCCAGGGAAACTCTGGAGTGGTTTCTTACAATAGACCATGGTTGATTCCTCCTCAGCTTCTTGCGCTAAGCTTTTGAGTTTGTCCGACTCTGATGAGCCCAATGTCAACTAAGACCTCAAGCCAAAATAACATTTTAAAAAAATTTGATCATCACAGAAAACTTAGAAAAGGCGTGTCTGCGTGCAAGCTTCTTCTGTGATTGGGTTACCGTGTTTTTCAAACGCCCAGTTGGAATTTGATCAACATATAATACTTGACAACAGTACTGGATATTGTGAGCCAGAGTTATCGCCTCTTCGGAGGGTCGTTCAACCTCGGTGCAGCTCGACTGGACAAAATCGTGCATGAGTGTCCTAAATTCGTGGTCACCCTGGCAATGGGACCGAGAAATGACAGCAAATTTAGAGTCCCCGCAGAAGACTCTAATCTGAAATAAAACCAATGAATACATGGTTGGAACAACGCAGCATTCTAGGCCATTTGCTAGTTACTAGGTACATGCCAAAAACCAACACACTGATTTCTAACATCAAATACAAAAAATTGGTTGTCTGTAAGGTCGGTTTACGGACGATAGTTTAACGTGACAACGTCATAACAAAACATTGATGAAATGATTGCATACATTTATAAATAAAATTGAATCATTTTTATTGAATTATCACTATTTTGTATGGATACAAAGAAGGAGTAAATGAAATATACAATTTAATTGACAAATTTTATTTTATTTGCACTCATTAATTCAAATATGTTTATTACTTTAATGAAGATATTATTTTAAAATAAACTTTTATACATGTTTGCTATTTAACTTCTTCCAATATGTGTTATTCTGTTAAGGATAGGACGATGATAGGAAAAGTAGGAAACGAATGGGAGTGTTTCAAGTTTGATGTGCCTCGAAAAAGTCAAATCGATGGTTGTTCCAATCGAGTGGAAGAGATGGATTCGGCGCAAGCGTACAATAAACGTAACGGGACAATGAGTCATCCTTTTTCGTGCGTGCAGCCGGTGTTCATCGATTTATTAGACGTTGTCACGTCAAAAAATTAAAAAATTACTTAACAAAAAGGTTAATGTGAATGTTTGTAATTCTAACAAAGCTCACTTCTTCCGCCACCTGTATTTTCGGCAAGTAATTTAATAGCAAATATACGATACATGAATTTGCGACCTCGACTCGAGGAATTTTTTTTTTATAGAGTAGGGAAAATCTTTCAAAGACACCGCCTTGAGGGATGAAACATGATGGTCGGTAGTGTGGGATTTCCAGCCACTTAAAACCCTCCTCATCACTTTCCCTGTAAGTATTTTAGGGGAGACTGGGCCGGAACCGCATTAGCATTACTTCAACCCAGTCCGTGTTGCGTCAAACGACGTACACTCCCGTTTCACTGGTCTCTCTCTCAGATTTTTTTTAGCCTTGAGAATGCACCGCAAGTAGGAAGCGATTTCATTCCAGTTTTCCTTCTCTTTATATCACAAGGTTCACTAGGCTCGCGGGATTGAGAGTCTTGCCTATTGTTGCTTCGGTGTTAGCTCTGTGGTTCCTCCATCGTTCGCACTCGGAAAAACGTGTGCTCAGCATCATCGGTTTTGTCCGGGCAGTACCTACTTTAGGAGATAGTACAGTACAACTATAGTGCAGTGTAAGTTAAGTTTATACAAAAATGTACGTAAAACTGAAACTTCAGCTCCTGGTAGCATTAAGAGTGTTCAGAATTATGTGTAGAGACCTGAAAAAATCGCGGATTCATTTCGTGAAATGCTACAGTTCAAATAATTATACCTTAGTGCTGCTCCTGCCATTGGTTCACTGTTAATCTTGAGTAATGAGGGCCAATTAGAGACCCTCACTCATAGAAGTGTCGAATCACAGGCTGCCCAGTCGAGACGACTCACAAGTCAACAGCCAATGAACAGTTGGCATTCGCCCGAGTGTGTAGAGGATAGCGGAGTCTATCCTGGAGGTCATTGAACCCGCGAATGTTTCCAGTCTCTAATGATGTGTGAGGAGCTATGGTCGAGAGTTGATTGGTGTTGTGTGAGTCTATGGTTTCCCGACTGATGGATTGTCTTCCAGATCCGAAGTGAAGGAGAGGGCGCAGTTTGTCCGTCGAGGAAGGGGGAGGGGGGGGTTGGACGTCGACGCAGGAGCGAGGTGTCCGTGGAGGGTGGTCACCGGACACTGTCCGGCCGGGGGTCAGCTCGGGGTCAGCTCGGGGTCGAGTTACGCCCGCGAGGGAGGCTTCGGCGGAGGAATAATCGCCTCTACTTTGTCTGGTCCCTCCCCCCCCCCCCTCGCCATAACCCGAGACATCCTTGCTGACGACGCCAGCGGACTCGCCAGTCTTCTGAAATATTGCTTCGATAATCACCACTCGGCTCCTTGATTAACTACCCTTTTTTTTTTTAGGTTTACATATATTTTTTTTACCGCTAGGCACCAGCTTCAAATAATACCATCAGACACTCGATGGGCAACTGTGCCTAACCCTCTCCAAAAAAAAAACTATTACACTAAAAAAAAAAATACACCGCCAAAATAAATGGCTGAAGTGGTAACGTGTTATCATTTCTCAACGAAGTGTATCATCTCCCAGCTTCACGTGACATTTATTACCTAGTGTTAAAAAAAAATGTTTTGATGGAGAAAAAAAAAGTCTGGCATTTTCCCCGCACACGCAGTGTTTGGTAAAAACAGATAGCTGGTTTCCGGTTTCCCTTAAAGGGTGGAGTGACGGTTAAAAGAGATAAACAGAAAATGATATGCGTGGTAGTGGTCACGTGATTAAACTCTCTCAGCGGGATCGGATTTTGAAACCTGGAATATTTCCCTCCAGAATGTTTCGCAGCAGGAGTTGGTGGTCGTTTCACGTGAGCATATTTGACTGTTTCGCATTCTTACTGAAGCACGGGCATTTGCAATATACATGTTTAAGTAGATTGCACAAACATACTTGTAAAGCTGCACTCAGAAAGATCCGCCTCACCGCCCGTCAATCACGTGTCCTGCAGCCAATCAGATGGCCCGGAAAAATTCCATTCGACCGACCGTCAAAAACCTTACCAAGCTTTAACTTTCGACGGCCAGACAGATGAAACAAACCTCTAACATGTAAGCAATATACCTATTTATAGAGACCTGAAAAATTCGCGGATTCATTTCGTGAAATGCTACAATTCAAATAATTATACCTTAGTGCTGCTTCTGCCATTGGTTCACTGTTAATCTGGAGGACTGAGGGCCAATTAGAGACCCTCACTCATAGAAGTGTCGATTGACAGGCCACCCAGTCGAGACGACTCACAAGTCAACAGCCAATGAACAGTTGGCATTCGCCCGAGTGTGTAGACGATAGTAGAGTCTATCCTGGTGGTCATTAAACCCGCGAATTTTTCCGGTATTTAGGCATTTGCAATATATATATATTTAATTATATTGCACACACATACTTGTAAAGCTGCACTCACAAAGATACGCCTCACCGTCCGTCAATCACGTGACCTGCGGCCAATCAGATGGCCCAGAAAAATTCCATTCGATCGTCCATCAAAAAACCTTAAACAAGCTTTAACTTTTCGACGGCCAGACGGATGAAACAAACCTCCAACATGTTAGCACGATAGTTAAAACTCTGTAGCATTATCTGTGTTTCGTGATTGTGAAGTTTATTTCCTATTTATGTCGATTGTAACAACACCAATCAGAGTGATTCAGTGTGGAAGTAAAGGCGTCCCGAGTGGCCCGGTCAAATAAGGCAACGACTTCTCTCGCAGACGGCCGCCAATCGCAAGGAAGTAACCACAGTTGCGGGTGTACCTTGTTGCAGTCTATTAAGTGCTCAGATCTTTTCGCGAAAAATGCTTGCCCCTAAAGAAACCAGTAGTATAGGAATGACGGAACTGGCACTGGGTTCTGGGTGTGGATTGATGATTGTCGGTCCGCCATATTGGATTGTGACGTCACGGCGGCCATCTTGGATGGATGTGACCTTGACCTTTGACCTTGACCTTGAATTTGACCTGCAAAATGTGTCAAAATTCTCCAAAATTGGGCAAAATTTGCCCAAAATTCCTCAAAAATCGCCAAAATTTCCATTTCTGTGGAAAAAAGTTCCGCCAAAAATTCGCAAAAAATTCCTCAATTCGAAAATCAGGATTTCGAAAATCCTCAAAAGTCGTTTTGCCCTAGAAAGAACCCTAATTCCTAAAACTGGCTTAAAACTCCTAAGAGATAGCCGCTTATAAGCCATTTCTAGGAATAAGGATACCATGACCACCATCTTGGATTATGACGTCACCGTTGCAATTTCCGTTACGGCCGCCATCTTTAACTTTTTTATTTATTATCCGATTTCAACGAAATTTTTTAAAAATTATAAAAGATATCAATTAATAAAATTTTAATAAAATATTTATAAAAAACCTACATTAACGACACGTAGTTCGGAGTCCTCGGTTCGAACCCGACGAGGGCAAAAAAAAAATAAAAAATGGCGACAGGCTCCTTCCCCCGTGGTGGGTGCTAGCAGACTGACTCCCACCACTTTTTTTGAAAGCATATATATCGTCACCTAGTATGACGTCATGTCCGCCATCTTGTCTTCGATGCTGGAAGCCATCATAATTGTATCGACGGCTATAGTGCACTGACGCCATGTTAGTTTAATTCTTACCCGCTAGAGTGCAGTAATCATTTATTACTATGACACCCGCCATCTTGAAATTCGGCCGCCATCTTGAAAATCCGTAATTATTTAGCTAGAAATTCGGGAAAAGTTCCAAAATTCATTAAATAAATCACTCATTAATTTACATATTGATTCGATCGATTCCTGTCCTCGGTTCGATACCCGATCGATGCAAATAATCTTAATTTTTATGTAAAAATACCTAAAAAATGACAGGTTCGAAAATAAAAACACTGCAAGTTCTTTTACAAACATAATATTTATTACATAATTTCTATTTTACTACAGGATCACCTGCGAAGGTTAGCAATCTTACAAACATTTAGGTCCGCATAGGCGTGAAATGACTAATTCTTAGCTCCAATCGGTTTATACAAGACAGAGTCCAACCAGATCCTTTACAGATATAGTCCTCCTCTTCTTGACAGAGTTTCTGGATACCTTGTTTAACAGTTTGCTTGACATCGTTAGAACTGTAAATTACCGCAGCCGATGTCTTGAATGCACACTTCTTCACTTTGTCATCGAACGGATAAGGCTTTCCATATATACAGTCCAACCACAAGTTATATTTCAAAGGTCCGTTTGTTGCTACGTCATCAGTAAGCTGATTGATTATGTCCTGTCTGATATCATCAAGAAAATTACAAATGTCCTTTGACTCACTTAACGTACTTGGATAATAGTAGTCTTTCAATGTTCCACGAAATGCAGACTGCGCCAAGTAGAAGCCATTATCGTTCACTTGTAATGCTCCGATCACAGTCTTATGTTTATTTTCATGTTCAGATGCCACAGCAATCGGTTGCTGCACATCAGTTTTTTTACTTGTACGCTCACGAGTCACCAATCTAAACTCAGTAGTCGTAATTGCTGCAGGTAGTTCAGCAGTAGGCGCACGGACTTCACCTTTACAGTTTATCGAATGTCGGCGCAAATTATCAATTCGAGTAAACCATTTATGACACTCGTCACAGCGAAACTTCATGCGAGAAGGATTCTTCGTACATTTACTCCTCTCATGTCTCCGTACATCATGTGCAAATGCAAACGTCATGTCGCAGTAGCCACAAGGATGCCTAGTTGAAGACAAACCCGAACCAGATGTCGCTGTTACTGCAACTGAATCATTTCCAGGCATACTCTTATGCACATCAATGCATCGTTGTTGTATAGAAACCTTTACTTTCTGCCGCACTGCAGGTCCTTTACATGTCTCCAAGTGATGCTTCAAATTAGCATTTCTTGTAAATTGCTTGCGACACTTAATACAACCAAACATTTTACGATAAGGGTTCTTGGCACATTCTCTCTTCTCGTGTCGACGAGCATTGCTGATGTTTGAGAAAATCTTGTCACAGTAACGACATCGATGTTCGTTAGTTGTTGACGATTCCCCATCCATTAAAGTCTCCATCGAGGGCGAAACAGCGTTCGTCGAGGTTTCCTGTACAGTCAGCACTACCGGCATTAAAGTCTCTTCTGCTGGTGGTATCACATCTGTTGAAATCTCCTCCAATGTTGACGTCATCGTTGCCAACGGGATCTGCTCCTTCTCCGTCGTAGCTGTCGTCAAGGTTCCCGTAGACGATGGTACAACCTCCGAGTTCAACGTTAAAGTCGGTAAAGATGCCATCGAGTTCGCAAGAACAGGTAATTACGCGATTTATGCACCAGATTAAACAAACTAGGTGATCCTTACACCGCCGACGTCAGTAACAAAACTGAGCGTCCTGCTGTCTAGGACTCGCTTATATACATGCACCGTATGGAATAATACGCTAGTCAAATCAAGAACAATTTATTATAATACTAGAGTCAAAAAACATTAAAATTAGAAGCTCCATCAACAAAAAGGAAGCACATTCTGGAAGCACCGACAACGAAAAGGCAGCACATTTGGAAGCACCGACAACGAAAAGGCAGCACATTTGGAAGCACCGACAACGAAAAGGCAGCACATTTGGAAGCACCGACAACGAAAAGGCAGCACATTTGGAAGCACCGACAACGAAAAGGCAACACATTTGGAAGCACCGACAACGAAAAGGCAGCACATTTGGAAGCACCGACAACGAAAAGGCAGCACATTTGGAAGCACCGACAACAAAAAGGCAGCACATTTGGAAGCACCGAAAACGAAAAGGCAGCACATTTGGAAGCACCGACAACGAAAAGGCAGCACATTTGGAAGCACCGAAAACGAAAAGGCAGCACATTTGGAAGCACCGACAACGAAAAGGTAGCACATTTGGAAGCACCGACAACGAAAAGGCAGCACATTTGGAAGCACCGAAAACGAAAAGGCAGCACATTTGGAAGCACCGACAACGAAAAGGCAGCACATTTGGAAGCACCGACAACGAAAAGGCAGCACATTTGGAAGCACCGACAACGAAAAGGCAGCACATTTGGAAGCACCGACAACGAAAAGGCAGCACATTTGGAAGCACCGAAAACGAAAAGGCAGCACATTTGGAAGCACCGACAACGAAAAGGCAGCACATTTGGAAGCACCGACAACAAAAAGGCAGCACATTTGGAAGCACCGAAAACGAAAAGGCAGCACATTTGGAAGCACCGACAACGAAAAGGCAGCACATTTGGAAGCACCGACAACGAAAAGGCAGCACATTTGGAAGCATAATTGAATAATGAAGCACATTTTGGAAGCACCATCGAATAAGGAATCACACTTGGAAGCTCCATCGAATAAGGAAGCACACTTGGAAGCTCCATCAACAAAAAAAAAGGCAAAAAAAAAAGGAAGCACAAGTTGCGAGATCTAAGTCTTAGTTAGAAATCAGAATACAAGAAATAAAAACATTAAATTTTTATAATTTAAATTATTTATTTTATTTCTTTACATTATACAAATGCAAGTAAAACAAGCCATTATTGTATGTAGCCAGCTTTCCTCAGTTCCTTGAGTATGAAGGATATTTCTTTGATGCACGAATAGTTTCCTGCACAAAGCGAACCATGTAGAAGTCTTAGCCGGTCAACCAATATGTTTGGATCTTTCCATGATGTGTAATCATTCTCTTCTACCACCATCTTCCTTGCACGTTTATAATAAATATTATGATCACTGGAGTCTTCCGTTTTACCACCAACCTCAGGATAACTTTCATTTTTGAGACGGTGATCATCACAAGCTTGATCAGATATATTTAATATATCACGTCGTTTCCATCGTTTCGGTCTCAGGACACCGCCACAATCTTCGATCTTGGCAGCTTTAGGTGCTTCATCATAGTCTATGCCTTTGTCAACAGCCTCAGAGTCACTGTAACAATCACCGTAGAAGGAATCGTCTTCACCCAATTTACCGTAATAATTCGATGTTGATGATGTTGTAGTGTCTTCATCGTCTTCATCGTCTTCATGCTTCCTTTTTAGGAGTCCATCATTTTTACAAAGTAGGAAAGATCTACTTGAATTCGGCTGGAATATATTCTCACTTTTCACGTTAAGGATTCTTCCATTGTCTTCATTCTTCCGTAAATCATCAACCTCCTTCAATTTAAGTTCTTTGTCGAGATCGGAAGAGCCAAGAAAATTATTGTCGTAATACAGATCACTCTTTCTTAGGCTAGTAGATTCATCGTTGTCCTCTAGCTTGTACGCAGGCTTGGCGCTACAAGTTCTGCCATGTCTTTTTAGGCTCTCTCTCCGCGTAAACGACTTGCTACATCGAACACAACTTATCATATTGCGCAGTGGATTTTTAACACAGTCATTCTTCTAGTGTTGTCTTTTATTCTTTCTCAAGATAAACTCTTTACTGCAAAACTTACACCTATGTTCTTTCGATACAGCATCAGATCCCAAATCGGAATTCATATTAGTTACTGAGACTAATGCCAGATACCAATTGAGTGTTTTAAATTAGATCCAATACTTAAATAGAAATTTTTTCATATTTCATCAGCGAGAATTAATATACCTCATGCAAAAGTACTTTATGCATGTAGTTCGGCTTTTCAATAACAGATGTCGCCACATGTTCCTTGCAGGTAAATAATATTTAGTTCTTTTATGCGGGATGCGGGATGCTCACTAACGATCGCAAAAGAAGGATGGCTTCGCTAGACTCCAAGGAAAAGGAAGTTCGTCTTGCATGTTGGTGCTCCACAGATGTCTCATGGCGTAATATTAATTTGACTGAGTAATGATATTTATTAATTCCACCTGATAAAAATATTGCAAGTTTTGATTTAGTAGCAGAAATTATCGAATTAAATGTAACTCCAAATAAAATAACATGTCTCATTAGACAAAAAAAAAATCCATGCAGAGAATGGTTTCTCAGAATAGTCAGGAACACTTGAAGAAACCACAGGAATGATTGCAAGAACACGGGAAAAACCATAAAAATATTAACAAGAATAATCAGGAGCACACGGAGAAAACCATCATAATATTGGCAAGAATGATCAGGAGCACATGGAGAAAACCATCATAATATTGACCAGATTAATCAGAAGTACTCGGAGAAAACCACCACATGTTTTCTTTGATTTCATAAAATTACAGGAAAAAAATTTAAAAATAAAAATAAATTAATTAAAAAAATAATAAAAAAAATGCATAAACAGTTTCTGCTAGCTTGTAAACTTATCATTGTTGAGCAAAGATAGTTCTTGTCAATATTTTTATGGTTTTTCCCGTGTTCTTGCAATCATTTCTGTGGTTTCTTCAAGTGTTTCTGACTATTCTGAGGAACCGCTCTCTGCATGGATTTTTTTTTGTCTAATGAGACATGTTATTTTATTTGGAGTTACATTTAATTCGATCATTTCTGCTACTAAATCAAAACTTGCAATATTTTTATCAGGTGGAATTAATAAATATCATTACTCAGTCAAATTAATATTACGCCATGAGACATCTGTGGAGCACCAACATGCAAGACGAACTTCCTTTTCCTTGGAGTCTAGCGAAGCCATCCTTCTTTTGCGATCGTTAGTGAGCATCCCGCATCCCGCATAAAAGAACTAAATATTATTTACCTGCAAGCAACATGTGGCGACATCTGTTATTAAAAAGCCGAACTACATGCATAAAGTACTTTTGCATGAGGTATATTAATTCTCGCTGATGAAATATGAAAAAATTTCTATTTAAGTATTGGATCTAATTTAAAACCCTCAATTGGTATCTGGCATTAGTCTCAGTAACTAATATGAATTCCGATTTGGGATCTGATGCTGTATCGAAAGAACATAGGTGTAAGTTTTGCAGTAAAGAGTTTATCTTGAGAAAGAATAAAAGACAACACGAGAAGAATGACTGTGTTAAAAATCCACTGCGCAATATGATAAGTTGTGTTCGATGTAGCAAGTCGTTTACGCGGAGAGAGAGCCTAAAAAGACATGGCAGAACTTGTAGCGCCAAGCCTGCGTACAAGCTAGAGGACAACGATGAATCTACTAGCCTAAGAAAGAGTGATCTGTATTACGACAATAATTTTCTTGGCTCTTCCGATCTCGACAAAGAACTTAAATTGAAGGAGGTTGATGATTTACGGAAGAATGAAGACAATGGAAGAATCCTTAACGTGAAAAGTGAGAATATATTCCAGCCGAATTCAAGTAGATCTTTCCTACTTTGTAAAAATGATGGACTCCTAAAAAGGAAGCATGAAGACGATGAAGACGATGAAGACACTACAACATCATCAACATCGAATTATTACGGTAAATTGGGTGAAGACGATTCCTTCTACGGTGATTGTTACAGTGACTCTGAGGCTGTTGACAAAGACATAGACTATGATGAAGCACCTAAAGCTGCCAAGATCGAAGATTGTGGCGGTGTCCTGAGACCGAAACGATGGAAACGACGTGATATATTAAATAAATCTGATCAAGCTTGTGATGATCACCGTCTCAAAAATGAAAGTTATCCTGAGGTTGGTGGTAAAACGGAAGACTCCAGAGATCATAATATTTATTATAAACGTGCAAGGAAGATGGTGGTAGAAGAGAATGATTACACATCATGGAAAGATCCAAACATATTGGTTGACCGGCTAAGACTTCTACATGGTTCGCTTTGTGCAGGAAACTATTCGTGCATCAAAGAAATATCCTTCATACTCAAGGAACTGAGGAAAGCTGGCTACATACAATAATGGCTTGTTTTACTTGCATTTGTATAATGTAAATAAATAAAATAAATAATTTAAATTATAAAAATTTAATGTTTTTATTTCTTGTATTCTGATTTCTAACTAAGACTTAGATCTCGCAACTAGAGCTTCCTTTTTTTTTGCCTTTTTTTTTTGTTGATGGAGCTTCCAAATGTGCTTCCTTATTCGATGGAGCTTCCAAGTGTGATTCCTTATTCGATGGTGCTTCCAAAATGTGCTTCATTATTCAATTGTGCTTCCAAATGTGCTGCCTTTTCGTTGTCGGTGCTTCCAAATGTGCTGCCTTTTCGTTGTCGGTGCTTCCAAATGTGCTGCCTTTTCGTTGTCGGTGCTTCCAAATGTGCTGCCTTTTCGTTGTCGGTGCTTCCAAATGTGCTGCCTTTTCGTTGTCGGTGCTTCCAAATGTGCTGCCTTTTCGTTGTCGGTGCTTCCAAATGTGCTGCCTTTTCGTTGTCGGTGCTTCCAAATGTGTTGCCTTTTCGTTGTCGGTGCTTCCAAATGTGCTGCCTTTTCGTTGTCGGTGCTTCCAAATGTGCTGCCTTTTCGTTGTCGGTGCTTCCAAATGTGCTGCCTTTTCGTTGTCGGTGCTTCCAAATGTGCTGCCTTTTCGTTGTCGGTGCTTCCAGAATGTGCTTCCTTTTTGTTGATGGAGCTTCTAATTTTAATGTTGTTTTGACTCTAGTATTATAATAAATTGTTCTTGATTTGACTAGCGTATTATTCCATACGGTGCATGTATATAAGCGAGTCCTAGACAGCAGGACGCTCAGTTTTGTTACTGACGTCGGCGGTGTAAGGATCACCTAGTTTGTTTAATCTGGTGCATAAATCGCGTAATTACCTGTTCTTGCGAACTCGATGGCATCTTTACCGACTTTAACGTTGAACTCGGAGGTTGTACCATCGTCTACGGGAACCTTGACGACAGCTACGACGGAGAAGGAGCAGATCCCGTTGGCAACGATGACGTCAACATTGGAGGAGATTTCAACAGATGTGATACCACCAGCAGAAGAGACTTTAATGCCGGTAGTGCTGACTGTACAGGAAACCTCGACGAACGCTGTTTCGCCCTCGATGGAGACTTTAATGGATGGGGAATCGTCAACAACTAACGAACATCGATGTCGTTACTGTGACAAGATTTTCTCAAACATCAGCAATGCTCGTCGACACGAGAAGAGAGAATGTGCCAAGAACCCTTATCGTAAAATGTTTGGTTGTATTAAGTGTCGCAAGCAATTTACAAGAAATGCTAATTTGAAGCATCACTTGGAGACATGTAAAGGACCTGCAGTGCGGCAGAAAGTAAAGGTTTCTATACAACAACGATGCATTGATGTGCATAAGAGTATGCCTGGAAATGATTCAGTTGCAGTAACAGCGACATCTGGTTCGGGTTTGTCTTCAACTAGGCATCCTTGTGGCTACTGCGACATGACGTTTGCATTTGCACATGATGTACGGAGACATGAGAGGAGTAAATGTACGAAGAATCCTTCTCGCATGAAGTTTCGCTGTGACGAGTGTCATAAATGGTTTACTCGAATTGATAATTTGCGCCGACATTCGATAAACTGTAAAGGTGAAGTCCGTGCGCCTACTGCTGAACTACCTGCAGCAATTACGACTCCTGAGTTTAGATTGGTGACTCGTGAGCGTACAAGTAAAAAAACTGATGTGCAGCAACCGATTGCTGTGGCATCTGAACATGAAAATAAACATAAGACTGTGATCGGAGCATTACAAGTGAACGATAATGGCTTCTACTTGGCGCAGTCTGCATTTCGTGGAACATTGAAAGACTACTATTATCCAAGTACGTTAAGTGAGTCAAAGGACATTTGTAATTTTCTTGATGATATCAGACAGGACATAATCAATCAGCTTACTGATGACGTAGCAACAAACGGACCTTTGAAATATAACTTGTGGTTGGACTGTATATATGGAAAGCCTTATCCGTTCGATGACAAAGTGAAGAAGTGTGCATTCAAGACATCGGCTACGGTAATTTACAGTTCTAACGATGTCAAGCAAACTGTTAAACAAGGTATCCAGAAACTCTGTCAAGAAGAGGAGGACTATGTCTGTAAAGGATCTGGTTGGACTCTGTCTTGTATAAACCGATTGGAGCTAAGAATTAGTCATTTCACGCCTATGCGGACCTAAATGTTTGTAAGATTGCTAACCTTCGCAGGTGATCCTGTAGTAAAATAGAAATTATGTAATAAATATTATGTTTGTAAAAGAACTTGCAGTGTTTTTATTTTCGAACCTGTCATTTTTTAGGTATTTTTACATAAAAATTAAGATTATTTGCATCGATCGGGTATCGAACCGAGGACAGGAATCGATCGAATCAATATGTAAATTAATGAGTGATTTATTTAATGAATTTTGGAACTTTTCCCGAATTTCTAGCTAAATAATTACGGATTTTCAAGATGGCGGCCGAATTTCAAGATGGTGGGTGTCATAGTAATAAATGATTACTGCACTCTAGCGGGTAAGAATTAAACTAACATGGCGTCAGTGCACTCTAGCCGTCGATACAATTATGATGGCTTCCAGCATCGAAGACAAGATGGCGGACATGACGTCATACTAGGTGACGATATATATGCTTTGAAAAAAAGTGGTGGGAGTCAGTCTGCTAGCACCCACCACGGGGGAAGGAGCCTGTCGCCATTTTTTATTTTTTTTGCCCTCGTCGGGTTCGAACCGAGGACTCCGAACTACGTGTCGTTAATGTAGGTTTTTTATAAATATTTTATTAAAATTTTATTAATTGATTTCTTTTATAATTTTTAAAAAAATTCGTTGAAATCGGATAATAAATAAAAAAGTTAAAGATGGCGGCCGTAACGGAAATTGCAACGGTGACGTCATAATCCAAGATGGCGGTCATGGTATCCTTATTCCTAGAAATGGCTTATAAGCGGCTATCTCTTAGGAGTTTTAAGCCAGTTTTAGGAATTAGGGTTCTTTCTAGGGCAAAACGACTTTTGAGGATTTTCGAAATCCTGATTTTCGAATTGAGGAATTTTTTGCGAATTTTTGGCGGAACTTTTTTCCACAGAAATGGAAATTTTGGCGATTTTTGAGGAATTTTGGGCAAATTTTGCCCAATTTTGGAGAATTTTGACACATTTTGCAGGTCAAATTCAAGGTCAAGGTCAAAGGTCAAGGTCACATCCATCCAAGATGGCCGCCGTGACGTCACAATCCAATATGGCGGACCGACAATCATCAATCCACACCCAGAACCCAGTGCCAGTTCCGTCATTCCTATACTACTGAAACCTATTTAAGTTAATTTATCTGCTTCCAGCAAATGTTTTTAACCCTTCTTTGAACACAGTTCTAAGCAGGCCTCTATGGCCTTGCCCAATAATGAAACGTGCGAGTATGTTTGTACGCTATAATTAATAATAGGTCTTGGAAATTGCCTTTCGTTCAGAAAGAATACAGACCGTCCGACTCCAATTTTTTTTGACGGATAACGTCTTATAAATGGATGAACGCTGGCTGCGCGCACGAAAAAACATGACTCATTGTCACGTTCCGCCTGAGCCGAGCGTGCAAGAACCGGCCAACCACCGTGTGAGAAAATATTCTATAATATAAAACAGGTTAGGGCGGGCTTTTTAACTAATAATAATTCGTGATTATATTTGAACAAATTATTTAAATTAAATTTGCAAAACACTGTAAATAATATTTGAAAATTACAAAGTATGCAATTTTTCATCAATGTATTCTTGTGACGTTATCACGTAAAATTATCGTCCGTAAACCGACTTTACAGACAACCCTTTTTTGTTATAAATGTTACAAACGGACGTTTCTCGAACAAATTTTGCAGTTTTGTAATGTCGGGGGTGTTTAATGAGGCCGGTGGCTTTGTCGCCCTCGAACTGCGAACATCTGCGGGGGTGCTCTTGCATCTGTTTGAAATATGAGTATTAGTGTTTTAAATGTGTGTTCACATTAGTAATAAACACATCTGTGTTCTTATAGAGTAATGATTCTGAGTTAATAAATTAATTTAATGGAATATGCTTCCGTTTTTATTGAGTCATATATCTTTTATTGAGTTTTATTTTTTGTATTGGTCTTGGAATATATTGAGATATATCCGTTTGTATTGTGAATTACTGACACCTGAATATATTTATAACTAGAGACCTGCAAAATTCGTGGATTCATTCGATTATAGGCTAGAATTCAAACATATATACCTTTTAGATAATTTTTCTATTGGCTTACTGTTCATCTGGACGAATCTCAACCAGTTATAAACCCTCAACCAAAGAAGGATCGAATCACAGACAAACCAGCTGAGACGACTTACAAGTCGGCAGCCAATGAACTTGCGTTATTTGCCCGAGTGTACAGGGGTATGTGCAGTCTATCCTGAAGGCCATCGAAAACGTGAATTTTGCATGGTCTCTATTTATGACGAAATAAGTGTACTTTAATAGAAACAAATATAACGATTAAATGCATACGAATTTTAACGAAATAAATCAAAGGAAAGAACTGAAATGTGTGGTAATGTTTCGTAACTGTAGGTACGTTGTAATGTGTTTATATAATCGAAATAATCTCAAACGATACAAATGAAAATGAATTAAATCCACTCTTGCGCCTGTGGCCCGCTATCCCTGGGAACGTGGGTGCAGACACGCGGGGCTGGCTCAGCTACACCCGGTGCGCGCCGTGCTTCACACGGAGAGCGGTAATGAAGATCGCCGTCCAGCGAGAACCGGGTGGGGAGGAGGGGGGGGGGGGGGCAAAAAATCTGCTGCGTCCGCACCAACACCCCCCCCCCCTACCCCCTCCGTCGTCGACGACCACAAGAACTCTTCCCGCGGACGTGAAGAAATAACGGGGCCGTACGGGCAGTCTGGGGGTTGGGAGAGTTGGGCGAAAGGGAAAAAAAAAGATTTACGACCAATCAAGGGCGTCTGGTGATTGGTCGCTGGTCCCGAGGTTGTAGTCCTGGGATTAGCGTGCTCTGGCGGCATGACGACGGAAGGGCTGGGGCAAAGTATCCCCCCCCCACCCCACACACACACACACACACACACACACGAGCCAATCCTTCCATACTTCGGGAGTGGAGAAAGCGCCCGGGTGTGGAAGAAAGAAGGGGCGAGGGGTTGGAAACTTGTCTGGGACCCATGTTCGTGACGGAGCGCAGTTATCGCCGCTGCCAGCGCCCCTGGCGGCCTGCAGATGCCTCTATTTACCGCCGCGTCGCCGGCAGATGAGGCACGTCCGTGGAGCTCCCGGGGATTTATTTCTTCTTCCCCAAGAAACAAGACGGAGGTTCGGAAACTTCGCAAGGGTCCACACGTCGATAACTTATAAGAACATTGCATGTTGGACCACTCAGAGGAAAGACAGACAGTCCACCCAGAAAAGATTTCGTTAAAATTTAAGAGGTGACGACAAAACGGTCCTGTAGCGATCCACAAAACTTAATTTTGCACGGGAAACAATTGTTTTGTTTTCAGTAGGGATTTATTTGATACGAGATTATTGACGGTGATGCATTTCTTCTTAAGAAATATCTTATTGAATTCCGTCCATATCAAAAGGTAAAATTAATCACCGTAAGACGGGGTGATAGAAAGATGCTGTCCAAAGAATATTTATGTGTGATATATTTTGTAAGTTATTTACCAGTATTTTAAGAGTGTATTTCATTGAAGAATTTTGTTGTTAAAGATTCTTTGAGTGGACTGTTTCTACTCACCCAGCAGTTGCTACTGACTCCCAACTGCGGCGCGTCATACGCAGAGCGGAGTGTCGCATGGCCACGCACCGATGTCTGAGCCGAAGAGACATCCGAGGTTAGAGCGGCCTCCAAGCCCACTGGGACACGAATTGGTGTTCAGGAATTTTTAAAATTGTTGTCATTCCGTAGGTTTGTCACACAAGCGTGAAGCATGAGTAACCCGAGTCAAGAAAGAACTTACTAAAATATAATAAATTTGTCTTTATTTTTAGGTTTTAGGGACATAACTGGGCTATTTTCCACCCGGGTCGAGAACTCCCAATTTTTTTCAAACCAAAACAATCAAACCAAAACCTTTCCCAAAAAAACCTCATAACACCACCACATATTAATTACACTATTCCAAATTAGATGGAACATAAAATATTTACTTACAGTCATTTTTAATACATCGCAATTCGGATAGGACGCGAAAAGTTCCACTTTTTAAATGTTTGTTGATATACATGAATGTATGTAATTTTTTTATACAAATAATCCAATTCATCTGCTCTACAGCATATTTGTTGCGTTTTAACACTACAATATCTTTAGTAAAAATTACATATTCCAGTTTAACGCTCCCACATATCCTAACCCCCCCCCCCCCCATTTTCTAACGGACAAAAAAAAGCGTCTGCCAACCCTGTAGTTAAATCACTGGGTTAAATAACGTACGCTTGTAGGAACATCTTTACGGTTGTAAGAACAAAATTTCGGTATCCCAAAGCCAGACGAGGCACCACACCTTAACTTCGCCGCGTTAAAATAAGTAAATAAATAAATAAATAAATAAAGACTGTCGATATGGAGACAGTTAGTTACCTGGTGGGTTGTGAGTACCATTTCTTTGTAACAACGGCACAGCAAACTGTTGTAGACAATGGTCTGGAAAAGGTTTTCAAACATGGTTCTTCACGTGAGCCATTGCTAATTTAACCTGTAGATATGCCATAGAGAAGACCTGAAGAACGGACAAAACACGTAATACAGGCCAGAATCAGCCAATGTTAATCTCTAAATTCATCGACAGCACAGAGAATTCCATGGAATAAATGAATCGAAGCAATATTACGGGGCAGCCTCCTTTTCACAAACGAGAGCCAAAACTCGAAGTTCCCCGAAGTTCATGCTTTTTTTCCGTATCTTTAATGTATCTATCCTAACCAAATCAACCGTCCACAACGTTTTCAAGTATTTATAATGTGGCTAACTTAACCTAATTGACCATTCGTATCCTTTTATCAACACCGCCATATTTATTTACAATGATCAATAAAAAAAATAACCCGAAGCTGCACGATCAGACGTTTGGCTCTCTCGTCCGTGAAAAGAAGGCTGCCCAATATTACGGCATAAAAAGAACCCAGATTCCTGAAAACGACAAGGAAAGTGCACGCGGACAAACGGCAACCTTGGACAACCGGTGAGGAAACACCGCGGACCCGCGGCCGAGAAGTGGAGCGGATGTTGCAGGAACCCGAAGCAGGCTTCCCGGGGCCGGCGGTTGAGTGCGGTGACCGCCACGTGGTAAGCCGCTCTCCGCCAAGCACGGCGGCGCGGATGAAGCGATCTGCGGCTCCCCTGAGGACGCAGGGGCCGATAATCCCGCCCAGGGAGTCGCGGTCATGCCGCAGTCTCCCCCAGGGGTTGTTTGCTCCGGGGATATCTCAGCCGCGCGCCCGGCATGGCCCGCTCCGGATGGACTCCCGCCGCGAGGGCAAACAGCCCTCAGCCCAATTTCCTCCCCGTCACCGGGTGTATCCTCCTGCCCCGCGGGCGAGAGATAACAGGCCGAGAGTCTCCAAACATCCCCACGAAACCCCGGTGTTAAGAACAACAATTCAATCAGCAAAACTAAACAAACACCAAGGATGTCACTTTCTCAAGACCAAGAAATAATTGTATTTGTACCAAAATTAACACTCTTACAAATACAAATAAAAATGTGTTTTAAAAAAAATCTGTCCCAACCAGTGAGCTTAAAAATGTTCGTATAGCGTCGCAAAACTACTCATAAAGGCTTAACAATAAATACGCATAAAATCTTGGCCGTAAAAACGAATTGCAAAATTTGAAGTACTTCCAAAGTTACACAAATTTTTAACTTTTGTAACCTCCAAAAATGTAGCAATACCAACTATATCATGTTATACATAACTTCGAGAACATAGAAAAATTAGGCACTAAATGACGCAGCGATTATTTTAGCTTCTTTAGTAGCTTAAAAAAATTAAACTTGAATATTATTTAAAAACTATTTTCTATTTTTTAAAGTTATAAATAATTATTTCCAAACCTAAACTTAAAAAAAAAGCAAAAAATATGGCACACCGAGACGAGAAGTTTCCTGGCCAGTTCTCATGTATTCAAAATTAACAAAATTCCTTTCACTCCAAAATATCTTTGCTTTTTGTAAAATGTACAGTCACACCAAAAATGTTTTTCGTTTAGGTTGCAACCTCACTTATTTGAAAGCTGGGGTTTCACTGTTTTAGCTGATTTGTCCTCAAAAAAAAAAAAAAAACACCCGTCGGGCAGTTTTCGGAACTCACGAAACTCTTTAAATGTTAAATAACAAAATTTACCAGTGAGAAGGTTACGTGCAGTTATGTTTACCTATAATTTTATTATGGTATTTTACAATTTTTTTTTTCATTTTAAATCAATATTATGTTATTTGTTTTACAATAACTTATAAGTACTAAATTTTTCCTTCCAGTTTTTGTATGTTTTAAAGCATTATCATGCATTGTGAATTTTTAGTTAAAAAAATTTTTTTAAACCCTAAAACAAGAGACTTTGTTCCATTGAAGAATTAAAAATGATGAATTAACCAAAATATAATATTTTTCTGCATCACGATTACATCTTATTTAATACTTCGTATTTTTTTACTTATTTGTATTTAATACTTTGTACGTAAATTGATGTAAAGCTTAATATTCGCAGCACTTTCTGCACATGCTTGATATATCCCATAAACACTTTTGGTAACTAGATATCATGCAATAACTGCCGACTATGTGTTTGAATTTTATAAGTAATGAAATTCATATATGTAGTTGGTTTTAAGTTTTTGTTATTTATTACAGTGATGGTACTGACTATACCATTACACTTTTATTTAATAATGTGCAGCACTTTATGCTCGCTGATAACGGCCGTAGCTTAAAGATCCCAGACATGAGTATGACATCTTCGCCGGGGGGCGACAGTTGTGCGCTGCAACTCACTCGCAGAAACGTTGCTCTGGTTCCAGCAGCCTGGCAGACTCAGGCCACAAGCCCGTGAACTCTCAGTAGGGGGGGGGGGAAGTTGCGAGGCTGACCGCTCCGATGTGAGCCACACAGCCACACAGCCACACAGCCACACAGCCACACAGCCACACAACCACACGGCGCCTGGGCCGTCAGATGGTCTCCGTGACGTCACACAGCACGAAATAAGAGAAATCTTCGTAGTCCTATTTTTTTCCCCAAGGTTTTTGGCGTGATAACATCATATAAATCGATGAACGCCGGCAGTTGCAGATTCGAGCGAGGTCCATTGCGAGAAGCGACTCTAAGCGTGGCTTGGGACAGGGGGGGGGAGGAAGCCGTAAACTACACCGGAGGAAGTCTTCAAGCACCTGGGTGGGGGGGAGGGGGCACGTGCCCGGACCTGCAAGGTGGGTTCAAGAGGAGGCATTAGGCGAGAGCGAACAAGAGATGTTTCCTGGTGTTGGGAGGATACCGCGTTCTACCGCGGGAGAACGTTTAGTAAGTCGTTTTCTACGGGGAAAAAAAAACAATATTGCCACATCGACATATCCTTAAGCAGCGGATACGTGGATGATTGAGAAAAAAAATTACATTTCTACCCCCCAACTACGAATATGACTGATATTTTCCATCTGTACGTTGTATGTATCAGTCTACGTGTTTTAATAGGCATTTATCAGTACCATAAAAGGTTACGTAGATTTATAAAACTACATACTTTTAAGTTTACAATAGTTTTGGAGTCTAAGGACTACGGAAAGATAAACAAGATCAAAATGTTTTAGAAGCTGCGCTATGGTAACGTCTCTTCGAAATCTACTTAACGGCAAAAAAAAATCGCGAAGATTAAATTATGTTTCCGGGGAACGCGCGTTAATAGGAAAGTACAAACAGCATTGGTATGACCATAAAAAAAATGAGGATAGGATTATTTGTACCGTATTGTTTCAAAATAATGCCTGTTATATACATAGAGTTAGGAAGACAAAGATTGAAGAGGAATTCTTTTATTGTGATATCGCCGTAGGGGCAGGCATTTTTCGCGAATAAATCTGAACGCATATTAGACTGCAACAAGGTATACCCTCACCAGCGGTTTCTTCCTTTTGATTGGCGGCCGTCTGCGAGATAAGTCGTTGCCTTATTTGACCGGGCCACTAAGAACGCACTTGCTTCCGCACTCAACTAATGTTATTGGTAGGGACCGGAAAAATTCGCGGGTTCAATGACCTGTAGGATGAACTCCATAGTTCTACGTACACTCGGTCAAATGTCACCCACTCATTGGCTGCTGTCTTGTGAGACGTCCCAACGTAGCAGCCTGTGAGTTCGATACAGCTTTGGTTGAGTGTTTCTCATTGGCTCAGAGTCTTCCAGGTGAGTTGTGAGCCAATAGCAGAGGCAGCACTGAGGTATAACTATTTGTATTTTAGCCTATCGCGAAATGAATTCGTGAATTTTTCCTGTCTCTAGTTATTGGTGTTGTAACAATCGACGTGGAACTGAAATAAACTCACCCAACCACGAAACACAGATGATGCTACAGTGTTTTAACTCTCAGCTCTCGCGGAATCTAATATGCACGTCCCTACGATATCGGCGAAATCGGCCGATTTGCCGCGAGAGAAGGCACGTGACTGTCTGCGTGGCTGGAGCGGTGAAGGGGGAGGGGTTGTTTGCGCCCCTGTACTCGTCGACGGCAGATGCGCCCTGCGTGCTGGGGTGGTCGCGAGGGTGCAACCCTCCCCGCCGAGAGTGGAAGCAGCTATCCAGGGGTGAGTCAGGGCATAACCGCGCTTTACTGCCGCGGCTTTGGCGCGTATGGGGCGGGGCTTGGAGATCTCAACTGTGCCTTCATTACTGTTCACCGGCCCGTCAGCTCCCGGCCTATCAGCGGGAACACAATCAAGATTCTGTCTAGCATCATACCAACCTGCGTGGGCTTTACGATGGTGGACCCCACGTCCCGTATTGGTTGTGAACACCCTAGAACAGCCGGGAAATTCACAACCAAATCCATCACTTCCTTGGCCATGACTAGGTGGTCCTACACCCTCCTCTGCTGCTGGCACGACGACACCCGTGGGCGCGTCGTCTCGATAGCTGTCACTACGAGGTGAGCTCACCATCCGAGGCTAATTTATTAAATATGATAAGGTCATGCAAAATATTTTTGCTAATACTTTTCTATCACTCTGCAAAACATCGCAATTGACTCTAAATTAAATTTTAAAATAACTGTCACATAAGTGCCTCAAACATGTACCTCATAATCAAGAACTGAGATAAAGGCATGTGTTGTGAAACAGGTCATCTGAATGGATACATCGATTTGATATTTTTTTTCTTTACTTTTATTTTAGGAACAACACAATAATCAATAATAATTACACATATAAAATCAAAAACCATTCAGAAACAGTTAAATTATATCAAGAAACATATTTTGTAACATTTAGCGCATTTTTAAACCAAATTGAGCCGGCATGAGGTACACATCCGGGGGAGCTAGCCCCGGGTACCATCGCAGAGGTAGCTGTTAGCTTCACCTGTTCGGGATTACTCCCTACTAAGGCTACTGGTGGCGGGAACCGCGCGGAGGCCGCTACTTGCTAACTACGACCTCAATCGGCCTCCAGAAGCTGGATTACGGGAGTGCGCCGCAACTCATAGGCATAGTTACTCCCTCTTGCAGCGGTGTTCGAGCGCACAGTTGTGTTTGTTCCACTCGGATGACCTTGGCTTCCAGAGCGGTCGGGCCAGCGACAGCATTTCCCCTGGGATAGTTTTAGGATGATAACTGTTCGGGGCTGTAACTGAACAGTGATTTCCTGGTTTACTTCATAGATATCAGTTTTTTTAAATATTTATAGTACGTTATATCTTACATAAAAACAATAATTTTTTTGTTGCGGATTTAAACTAATCACAACTTTTTAACACAATATGAAGTTTTTATTCTTATAATTTAAATATTCCGAAATAGTTTTTTTTCATTAAATCGTACATGACTCCATGCCACCATGAATATTAAATACTCAGTCCTCTATTGTACTAAATGAAATGATGTATATGTATTTGAAATATATGCACTGTTTTGTTAAAATTCAATATTTTACAACTTAATCTTACGTATTAATTGAAGTGTGGTATTTAAACACTTAAAATAATGTCTTAGAAAAACTCATTTTATGTTTTTTTTAAGTATCACACATATATAAATTATTACTAGTTAGCAGAAAAAATATTTATTACATAAAAATGCTTACTTAATAAACGTTAACACTTTCAGACATTAGAAAACCATACTTTAGCCTACGTATTAAGATATTGAACAATTTTCCACTAAGCATTTCTTACAAACCTTTTGTTAATGAAAATTCTTCCTTAATTACTTTTTAATAATTTCTCAATGAAAGCAATTACTGAAATAACTTGACGAATATTGCAAATGCGGTTTCAAGCTTGAATTACTTAGCCAGGAATATCTATAGACATATGTATCACAATAAAATAATCCGTATCACTTATGATAATTACCTAAAAATTTTACTAAGGAATTTGAAATGTGAGTTTTAGAACAAGCCGGTCAACTTAAATAAAAATTTGTATTGTCATTAATTTTTTTTAGGTTAAATTCCTTTCTTGAATATTATTGACAGTCTATAGTACTTTGCTTTGTTTACGAGCGTAAGATTTTAGAGAATCATTACTAATATTTGTAGATTTGTCAGAAACGTATTTTAATTTCAATAATTTATCTGTGAACAGGAAAACCTTAGTTTAAGCAAAAGCTGCGTGTGGGATGACCAATATTGGCGACTTGCCCCTCTTCACTCTCTCTATCTCTCTATCTCTCTCTCTCTCCCTCTCTATCTCTCTCTCTCTCTCTCTCTCACAAACTACCAGGGCGTCTCATCCCTATCCCCGTCCAACGAAGTTAACAAGATTCACCAACCGCTTACCCTCTTGTCTCGTGGCAATCCTCGCTTATTTACAATCCTCCCCCCTTTTTTTCCTTTAACTACCCCCCCCCCCTTTCCCCCCCCCCCCCTAAAACAGAGGTGCCTGACTGGAAAAGAAAAATTTCGGTGTTAACTTCTTCATTACGTTCAACACCCATTCAGATGTATTCAAAACAAAACAAAACAAAAAAACCGCCGGGGCTCTAATTAGAACGGTAATCTTCAGCATTTTCTGACAACAACAATTCTTAATTACGAATGCAAAACAAAAAAGGGGGAAAGAGTTTTCCAACGAATCGTTCGGTGAAATTTGCTGTTGACAACAAGCAACCTTGGCAATGATTTTTTTAAAAAAAGAGAATAAATGAAGGGGAAAAAACGCATTCAAGACTAAATAAACACGCAACTGAACTTAACTTGAATACTGCCTGTGAATAGCTGCTTCATTAAACAACATATATTCGGTTTGAATCAGCTTATCATATAAATATTTTTTTTCAGTCCTCTTGCAATGCTGTACAAAAATTTTGAGTAAAAATCATGTAGTTTGGGGTAAAAGATGGATTTGCAAAATGGCTAAACTTAAAACATTGTTTTCACAGCAATTTTGTGCTCAAATATATAACTTTGTTGAAGTGCTACAAATTTTATCATAAAATTTGATTTTTAAGGAAAAAATTCATACCAAAAATAAGGGATTATCAGAAATTCTATCGCTGACTTAATACACATAAAATTACGCAAATTTATTAAATATGAAAAGGTCATGCAAAATATTTTGCTCATACTTTGCTATCACACTGCAAAACATAGCAATTGACTCTAAATTAAATTATAAAATAACTGTCACTTAAGTGCCTCAAACATGTACCTCATATAATCAAGAACTGAGATAAAGGCATGTTTTGAAACAGGTCATCTGATTGGATACATCAATTTGATAATTTTTTCTTTACTTTTATTTTAGGCACAATACAATTATCAATAATAATCATACAGATAAAATCAAAAACCATTCAGAAACAGTTAAATTATATCAAGAAAATTTTTCGTAACATTTAGCGCATTTTGTACGTTGCAACTTTGCCATTTCAATACAAAATGAAATTTACAAAACGGAAAACAAAACAAGTGGTCATTGAGGGCGTAAACCAAATCATGTTTGTATATTTGTATATTTAAATACTGTTTGAGATGTTAAGGTGCCAATGCTATCAAACTTTTAAATTGAGGACAGTGGTTAAATTAGAATAACAAGCACCCAGTGAGGAGTTTTATTTTGTTTTAGCAAACGCGAAAATTTTGCGAATGGCCGAAGAAAGTAGTTTAAGAACACTTTTTTTATCAGAAACCCCGTTACAGAGATTTTAGTTTAACAAAGTACAAAATAAAAAGGTTTTCGTTCTCTGCCTGTGTCCTTAACTTTTGCTTTTGCTTTTTCTATCTAATGAAAAATTAAATATTTTAAATGCCAAACATTTATACCTTTAAATATATTTATGTTTTATATAGTAAATAAAAATATATTATCTAACCATAGCATTTTTTTGAAGAATTACTTCATTAATTTTAATATATATATATATATATATATATATATATATATATATATATAAATAGTTTCGTTATACTCGAACCATGGTGTAAATTCCTACAAAATTCCAAAACCTAAGCCCAAAGCAGACTCAATCTCGTCAAACAAGGTTGACACGGTAATCTTACCGAGAAGATTTCCACTGTTGTAAGGGGCGAGTTACTTTATTTTACCCATGAAGTTGAGTGCAAAGATAACGTAAAATAACTGTGACATTTAATTATACATAATTATTAATATATAATTATTTACTAAATTAATATTCTTATATTGAAAAAATAGATAATACCAGGAACAAACAGAAACCATAATTAAAAAAAAGCCCAGACCTGCAATTTGATGGAGATCCTATGCAATAATATTGATATCTAAAATATAAAAAAATATATATAAAACAAATTTTGGTTATACAGAAACATTATTAATCAGTAACATAACGTACGTACATATAATAAAAATAAATAATGAACGTCATGTCCTGTGTGTCATGTTTCATGTTATCTGTGCCTGGTATTTGCTTCAATGACATTGTGTAAGATTTTTCGGTTTGTTGTTTGTTTGCCTTTCTTAACCGCGGGCTTATTTTCGTTGTTGTTTGTTATATGGTATAATGTGGTTTATGTCAAATATTTCTAATATTAAGTTTTAAAATTATTTTTATATCTTTTGAATTTCATTACCACCGATGTTTTCTAGTTGGGGGCCGTTTAGTTTCGTTGTGTGCTCGTATTTTTTACTGTAATGGTTGACGAAGTAGCTTTGCTTCTGGGTTGTAGCTGTGTCCTTGGAAAATACTTCACCAACGTTTCGGCCGACATTGAAGTCGCCATCATTAGAGACCGGAAAAATTCGTGGATTCATTTCGTGATATGCTACAATTCAAATAATCATACCTTAGTGCTGCTTCTGCCATTGGTTCTCTGTTAATCTGGAGTAATGAGGGCCAATTAGAGACCCTCACTCATAGAAGTGTCGAATCACAGGCTGCCCAGTCGAGATGACTCACAAGTTAGCAGCCAATGAACAGGTGGTATTTGCCCGAGTGTGTAGAGTATAGTGAAGTCTATCCTGGAGGTCATTGAACCCGCGAATTTTTCCGGTCTCTAGCCATCATCAGGGAGCATTTACCTACCTGATGATGGCGACTGCAATGTCGACCGAAACGTTGGTAAAGTATTCGCCAAGGACACGGCTACAACCCAGAAGTTAAGCTACTTCAGACAATGGCCGTGAAAGCCTGCAAACATTATTGTAGTGGTTGATGTTTTGACACTAGAACCACTCTGTTACGTTCAGACATTAGGTTGGTTCCTACGCAGCAAGCTCCGAACTGTGAGCCGAGTGGCTGATGGGATATTTTGACCACCATCACGTCTCTGGCTTACAGCCACCTCTTATCTCCGGCCACAGCGTCATAAACTGGAGGATCAGGCCTCAATCCCACGACCAGCAAGGGAGCGTCAAGATCTTCTTCCTCGACTAACTGCATCTACCACAGGGTGTGTCCGAAATCTGGAGCCGTCACGTAACCAGTGCCATCTTCTACACTACTAAACTGCCATTTTGACGTGAAACGTCTAATAAATCGATGAACGCCGGCTGCACGCACGAAAAAGTGTCCCGTAACGCAAATTCTCCCACTACGGATGTCCCACTACGGATGTATCCTGTTATACTTATTGTAAGCATGCGTGGCATCTCTCTTCCACGCGATTGGAACAACCATCGATTTAACTTTTCAATCATATTTTCGTCGTTTGAATTATTAATATTATGTAAATTAACGATCATCCACCGATTTTCAGCACAATTGGTACGGTTATATAAAAGTAATGTTGAATATTCAAATACGTTTTTAACGAACAATGGTGTTTTACAGTTACACATAATAATTCAAATTGCACCCGGGATCTTTTGCACAATGTTTTAAAAAATATTGTAACACATTATAAATAAGTTTGGTGTATTTGGGATGCGTATTTGTTATAAAACCGTGTTATAAAAACGAAATATTATTTCCCTACCGTGCTGCTATCTACGGTGACGGACGCGAACCGAATGAAACGTGATATCTATCCGCTATCGCGGGAACCAGGCACGGTGAGTGCAGTATTATTAGGTTATGTTACAATTGACTAAAGAATTATGGTGATTCATATAATTTATGATAGATATTTGATTACAGTTTATTTAAATGAAAACTTGTTCATACCTATATTTAAACTTTATAGCTAAACACCAATTTTTAAAATAAATTACAGTATAATTTCAAATATTTATTATTTTATTATTAAAATAAAAATGATTCAATTTTATTCATAAAAGTATGCAATCATTTCATCAATGTTTTGTTATGACGTTGTCATGTTAAACTATCGTCCGTAAACCGACTTTACAGACAACCAATTTTTTTCTTCAGTTTTTTAACTCCTGAGGTTATAACTTCTTGCAGCAATAGTTTGTCTGATCAAAAACCTTTTTCAATAAAATTTTTACATAGTATTAGTAATAACGTTTGAAAATAATTTCAACGGATTTTATGTTGTATCTACTAAGGGAGTGATGAAACTGTTTGTTCTCGAACCCTTTTTTCCACCCCTTATAAAAAAACTATTCTGACTAATGATATATAAAGGTTCCATACATTATCGATATCTGTCATATTAAGAATGTTAGAGAGTTTTTTTTTATATTTTTCAAAAACCTTATACATGTTTATCCCTTAAGTAGAATTTTCTCAATTTACGAACTTGATCGAGATTCCATGACTATATTTAATGTATGATTTTGGAAGTGTTTTGTGCAAAATTGTGGCACTTATAGTGTCCATAAAAAGGTTATATACACAAACCTGTGAAATGATAATGGTTTTAGGGTCCATGAATCATGAAACCAAAAGTTTTGTGAATTTTACCCGGAAGTCGCACCATGGTAACGGCTACAACGGTTTGTCTTTCCTTTCAATATGCCCAATATTCGATCGCTATTAAAAATATAAGGTCTTTTCTGTTTTTCAATTTCAAGAGGGGAAAAATTCCTTAGATGTCATGATCATTTAATTACAAACCTTAGTGTTTATGTGATATGCTAAGGAAGGTCAGCGTTAAAATTAGAGCCCTTAACGTACTGTCGGAAAAAATAAAAGCTACAAAATTGCATTCACAATGCTACTTACTTAGTCAATTTAGCGTCGTAAAAAAACTTATTAAAAAAACAGTACTCTGACCTAGCAATAATAACTTAGTATTTAGCTTTAACTGGCAGATCTACAAGCTCTAGGTATATATTTCGATTTCTCAGAAAAAAATTGCTTAAAATTTATCTTCAAACAAAACGAAAATCAATAGCAACAGTATTTTCTTAATTAAGATAATATAAAACGTTCACTCTCATACAAGCATTTTTTTAATCTGTTGTTAAAATGTTGTGATCGTTACGAAGCAGTTATTATACTAAGAAAGGGTTTTTGTCCTTGGGCAGAGGATGTTTTCAGGAAGCACAGTAGCGGCGGTGAGACCAGACACCCCCCCCCCCCACCCCCCTCTTGGGGCACCCGCTGTGATCCCCACATAAGGAGTGAACGCACAGCACCATCGGAACGCAATAACACGCTACTGTTGAGCCAAGGGCGGGTTGGCGGGGGGCAGCACGGAGGGGAGGGTCGTACAATATCGGCCTAATAACATCCTCTCTCCGCAGGCTCCGGCGGCAATCCCGAGATTCGGGGCGCGTCAATCGATACAAAGACGCTTCCGGGCGACAGACAAAGAAGGTCTTACCCTCTCTCCTCCAACCACCATCCACCCTCCCATAAGGGGATAAGGCAGGTTCCGTAACGAAGTGCGCCTGCGACGAGACAGGGGCGACTTCCCGCATTGCAGCGCCGTCAAGCGGGCTGTATTCGCTATTTTATTTCTCGGGCATTCGTTCGCGATAAATAAGTAGGGATAATATTACATGGTGAATTGCCATGAACCCGAGAAAACTACTAAAATCATGTCAACACACCATATAACATGAAATAAATTAAACTAAACAAGATTCTTAACAACTTAATATTTTAATATATTATATTCAATGAATGCAAATTATTTATAGAATGGAGTTAGTACCATTATGTATGTACTCAAAAGATTAGAACAAATTTTATTATTTTATATTGTGACAGTTATTGTTAACTAACTTTTACATTATACCAGTGGTTCATTTTTTGAAACGCTAATATACTTACTGATTTATTTTTTTGTTCCCAGGAGTTAAATATGCTTATTTAAAATAATTATATTGTAAAAGTTGATCATGTGTCAGTAAAAAGACACTATTTTGGTGAAGTAAGTATCATTGAATAAGTACGTATCGGTTTTGTTAAAAATTGTGATATTTTAATGAATAAACAGAGTTCATAAAAATAAAAATAATAACACAGAAATGTCTTGTTTTAAACACGAATTTGCTCTAATATAAAACCACAAAGTCTTGTCTCTATTCATAAAGAGTTTGATAAAAAAAAGTAATTAAAGCTGCGGTAAATAATACAAGCCCGGACATGTCATGCAGTTAGTCGCAATATATATGCCAAAGCTGATTGCATGCCGAGAAACATATTTTAGAGTACCAGTGGAAGTTATTACAATCAGTGCATATATTTGTATTTGACACTGGCGAATCGCAAGTATTTTAAAACGATACAAAGAAAATTTAAATAAAAATAAAAGACTACCATTGACACAAATGAAAGATTGGCAAAGCTTACATGCTCTAGTCCATGCACATTCTACAATATAAATAAATTATAGAGATATCATAAACTTAGTGTATAAAGGATTTTTACGACGTTTTTATCACTCTTTAGAAATAATGGTATCAAAAAAACTGAAATGATAATGGTTTAATTCTTATTTCTTTGTTTTACAACGTGAAAATTATTTGACATCGATTTGTTCATTTTTTAAAAATATAACGAATAGACTGTTTAAAACTGCATTAATGCCTCTAATTATGTAAAGACTTAGGTTCTAATAATTTAACTAGAATTTCACATTTAATTCATTTTATGTGGATATAAACTTTATTGGATCATATAACAATGACTAGACTTATGAGGCAAGGAAAATATTTAATTAAAACACTTAAGGTTTTTTTAGGTTACCAAAAATATAAAAATACTAAGCCATCAAAAAAAGTTAAAAATGAACCGTATACATCCAATAAATTCCAGTTTATTAGATAATACAAAATATAACTTCAAAGATATAAATTGTTTTTAAAAACTAGTGGTTTTAATTATATACGATCATTGTATTTCATTTTACATAAAATGAAGCTGAGAGTTGAAGAGCAACGTTCAAGGTACAATAACTGTAATTTAATTTTAAATAGAAGAAGCTTAAATTAAGATTATAAAAAAATACAAAAAAAATATTGTTACGCCACTTGAAAAGTAAAAAAAAAAATAATAACAATGATGGTCATTTTGGGAAAAAAATCACAGGACACGAGGTAAAGCTTTACTTTTATAAAACTGGGTGAATGTCAGTCGCTGTATTAGCCAAAATAGTGTAGAACTGGAAAGAGTTGTATGTTTTATGTTTTACTGTAAAAAATAAGTATTTTTAGTTAACGAACAATAAAACTGATAACCAGAGAGATTTTCATACTTGTCTGTTACTGCTTCAGGGCACATTAAACTGTTGTAGCTGCCGTGAGCCTGCGAGAGATAACATTACGAGCTTATGCTTCGTCCCCGCCCGCCTCCTGCTCATCTTCATCCAGCGAGAGTGGAGCACTCTGTCTCCCCGCAGAGGCGCTGATGTCCTTGATGTCATTGAGCGTCTCCAGGCCTGCAGGCCGCAACACGGGCAGGCGTCAGGGCGCGCCGGGCCGCCTCGGGGGCTGAGCGCCATTTGTCACCCCCCTCCCTGTCGGCAATCTCATTCCTGCCACCCCCGTCTTATTGAATACCCTCCCCTAGCCGCGGGCTGTCACAGTCGACCCGCTGCTCGAGACACGAGCCGCCTCTACCGCCTCTACAGCTTCTAACCCCTCTGCCGACTCTACCACTACCACCACCTCTACATCTTCTACCACCTCTACCCCCTCTACCGTCCTCTACCATTCTCTACCCCCTCTACCGTCCTGTACCGTCCTCTACCGTCCTCTACCACCTCTACCTTCCTCTACCGTCCTCTACCCCCTCTACCTTCCTCTATCCCCTCTACCTTCCTCTACCGTCCTCGAACATCCTCTACCCCTTCTACCTTCCTATATCCCCTCTACCTTCCTCTACCGTCCTCTAACGTCCTCTACCCCCTCTACCTTCCTCTATCCCCTCTACCACCTCTACCGTCCTCTACCCTCTCTAAGGCTTCTACAACCTCTACCGCCACTACCCCCTCTATAGTCTCTACCGCCTCTACAGCATCTACCACCTCTTCAGCATCTACCACCTCTATAGTATCTACCGCCTCTACCGCATCTACTGCCTCTACCCCGTCTATAGTCTCTACCGCCTCTACAGCATCTACCACCTCTTCAGCATCTACCACCTCTATAGTATCTACCGCCTCTACCGCATCTACTGCCTCTACCCCGTCTATAGTCTCTACAGCATCTAGCGCCGGGAGCGCGTGACACGGCTCCGAGGCGAACAATTCATTGAGGTTTCAGCTTTTCAGCTTTGAGCGTCTTAGTTGTGTTTTTTTCCTATTACTATTATATCGTTATGGCTTGGATATTATTGTATGCCTACTTTAAGATTTAAATCAATAAAACTATTTTTTCATGAGTTACCTAGGATTTAAGTATTTCCTTAATATTTTAGGTTAAAAAAGATGAAAAACAAATCCTTATTTAAAGTGACAGAACAGTAGTATTTGTGTCTCCAGTTTTTATTGTTCTATCTGAAATTATGATGAGTGGTTATGACACAGTTTTAAATGTAATTTAAACAAAAATTTTAATTTAAATTTTTTTATTAATTTTTCTTAGAATTTCAAGTGCGTTGAAGTATGACTAATAGTTTATATTAGGCTTATATTTTAAAAAATTAATTGAAAATAACATTTATGTTACTGTTCCCAAAAATATTATTACGTTCGCAATAGTTCGGAGCTTACGTAACATATAATGCAGTATTGAATTTATGATGTTTTATATTGATAAATGTGTGACTCCGCTAATAATAAAAGTGAAATAACTGATTACACGAGTAAATGAACTGCGCACAATACAAAAGGAAGAGAGCTGACATGGACGCTGGCAGTCCGATTGCACAAAGGGACACAGACAAAGGCGTACTGGCGAATGAAAACCAAACCACAAAAGCGTATGTAAGAGCCAGTAGATGACAGGAAAGCATGGGACAGTAAGGCACAGGCTTAGGGCGACGGGACTGAATTAAGAGACTGCAAGTCATGGACTCGAACCCGCGACCCTAAAACTCGACCCCGGGGGGGGGGGGGTCTACCACTAGAAGAACCGAGGATCCCGGGAGGACCTTGGTACAGTCGCGTCAAACTGCCGTCTAACTTTTGAAAAAAAATGGTTGTCCGTAAAGTCGGTTTACGGACGATAATTTTACGTGATAACGTCATAAAAATTATTGATGAAAAATTACATACTTTTTTAATGTTCAAATATTATTTACAGTTTTTGCAAATTTAATTTAAATAACTTGTTTAAATATAATCACGAACAATTAGTTAAAAAGTCCGCCTCAACCTGTTTGATATTATAGAAGATTTTCTCGCACGGTGGTTGGCCGGTTCTTGCTCGCTCGGCTCAGGTTGAACGTGACAATGAGTCATGCTTTTTCGTGCGTGCAGTCGATAAAAGTAGTTGCTTGATTTAAAGTCTTGTTATCAAATTCTCTGTTTGGATTTGTGGCTGCAGATGCTGAAATTGTTTGTGTTTAGGTACATTAGCGATGTCATGACACTGGGTTTGTGAACATTATGTTTATGCGTGCGGCGGAAGGATACTGGAAGTAGATCTCTAACAGGGTTTTCGAAAGAATAATAATTAGTAGGGACTAGAAAAATTCGCGGTTTCAATGACCTTCAGGATAGACTACACAGTCCTCAGTATACTCAGGAAAATAATGCCTGTTCATTGGCTGCTGACTTGTGAGTCGTCTCAACTAGTTTGCTTGTGATACGATACTTCTTTGGTTGAGTATTTCCCATCGGCCCAGAGTCGTCCAGATGAACAGTGAACCAATAACAAAAGCAGCTTAAAGGAGTGGCCCGCCTGACCAGGGGTGTGTGACCACAAGACCACGCAGGGTTGGGGCGTGTTCCGAACGCCTGTTGTGTCGGAATGTTTAGTCTGTATTTCCGTTTTCCTTAACGTAAATTCTTTAAGAGGCTTCGTAAAATCATAGTTCGATCTTTCCGTTTTCCAAGTAGGATCTTGGTGTCTTTTTGCGGGTTTATAGTCGTGCCCATATAAAGAGCTTGTGTATGACGTCTAATTCTTTAGTGACACTGTTAAGTGTCAAGTTTGTTAACGTCTTGATTTTTACAAAATTGTTATCCTGGAGTGTGGCTGGCTCGTATATGCTTAAATGTTTCAGCCATTAGGTCATAACTTTGTTAATCACGTGCCGCGGTATGGTAATAGTTGTTTGAATTCTTTAAACACATGCGTGCATCATAGTTCTCTAAAATGTTATATCC
This sequence comes from Bacillus rossius redtenbacheri, assembly GCF_032445375.1. Lineage (NCBI taxonomy): Eukaryota > Metazoa > Arthropoda > Insecta > Phasmatodea > Bacillidae > Bacillus > Bacillus rossius. Next base: position 4,549,514 of record NC_086330.1, on the reverse strand, counting down.
TTTCATATTTTAAACTTTCATTGTGTGCCACGTATTTCATTTATAGGTTATATTCCTTGTTTAATAAAACTTTGAAGTGTGAAGCTGTGAGTAATAACTTGTAATGAACAACAGACACAAAATTAATATATTTATTTAGATTGTGTAAGTGTTGATTACTCTGCTTAAGTTTTTTTGTAATTTCAATTCTAGTACTTCCTCGTGCAATTTATGTATTCAATTAACCTATTCATTGATGTTTATATTTTTCTTAAGTTATTGTTTTTTGTAACAACAATTGTGTGCAACTCGCAAGTACGTTTTTTTTTAAACTTTATCAGAAGTTCTAATAAACATAACCAAATATAAATGTTCAGATGTTTGCCCCCACATTTATTTCTTATTATTATGGCCATAACACACATAAAGGTGGTCTGTACATATGGGTACTAGAACTCTCACGTTTAAGGACATTGTCTCGACGCACGCCACAGTTTTTTTAGGCTGTCGAGACACTAGTCCTGTGACGCTACATTTTATTTTAATGTTTTCTGTATTTTTTCAACTTTCTTAGTAAGTAATTACATATTTTCAATATGGCGGCTAAAATGGCTGACAAAATGGTCGTTGCTACGACAGCTGACGATCCGGTGATTGACACTACTGCACTCTAGCGGGTGAAAAATAAATCAATATGGCGGCAGCAAACTCTAGCAGAAGAAAACTAAATTGCGGAACCAATATGATCATCATGACGTCATACTGGTTGCTGTAATATAATATTCCTAGATATTATTGCGTATTGGTTTTACGAAATACATTTTCATGGTGTACGTCAATTGTATTATATCTTTCTTCGTGATCAAATACGCTGTTTTTAGGTTAATATATTAAATTCTGTATTAAACTTTATGACATTTTAAACCACAAAATTAATTTCTGAATGATATCTTTGTTAATAAAGCTTGGAGATAGAGCTCGCTGATTTTGTAATTTTTATTAATAACATTTTTTCATTCGCAAGTTAAGGCAAGCGAGTCAATATTAACTAACTGCTCTTCTGATCCGTTATATAAAGAAAATTATTTTTTTTTTACCGGCAACTGGGGTGGGAATGAAGTATATTAAATTCCTCACCCGTCACATCTTCCAAACCCTCCCACCCCCTTCGTTTCTCCTGGAATATTCACAAGCGATGGAAACTCAACCACTTGTAAATTTTAAAAACAAAACTCGAGAAGGGAGGGGGGAAGGGTGGAAGAAGTAGGAGCAAATAGAAAAGTAATATTCTTTGCACGTAAAACAAACTCATGAAAGTAAGGGAGGGAGAAAAAAAGGATGAAATGCTGCCTAATTCTCACGCATTACTTAACTGATAAATATTCATGGGACGCAGACGTCTTGAGTTGAGGTTGTGCAGCGGGCGGAGGAAGTAAAAAAGACGTTGGGAACATCTCACCCCCCACTCGTGGCTGGTAGCGAGACACTGGAGGCTCACGGCGGCGGGACAGTGAGACAGAGGCCTCCCTGGGCGGTGGGACAGTGAGACAGAAGCCTCCCTGGGCAGTGAGAGACTGCTACCTCTAGACTTCGACTGTGAGCGTATCTCGGAGATATCTCACCTGATAACACTGCTAGCCCCCCCCCCCCATGACAGCTGCTCACTCCCTGCAGCCAGCGTGCACACGAAAACATTTTTTTTCTGTACTTTCGAAAAATTCGCAAAAAAAAATAAAAATAACCATAGGCACTGTTGTACAATGTTACAATCATTTTTCTTGCAGTATTAAAAAAAAAAGCTAATTTATTAATAAACTGGTTTCCAAAATGAATATTTTGTATAAGTAAATAAAAATAATTGTTTGCCTGTGCAATAACTTGACAGAGAATGTGTAGAGACCGGAAAAATTCGCGGGTTCAACGACCTCCAGGATAGACTCCACTATCCTCTACACACTCGGGCAAATGCCAACTGTTCATTGGCTGCTGACTTGCGAGTCGTCTCGACTGGGCGGCCTGTGATTCGACACTTCCACGAGTGAGGGCCTCCAATTGTCCCTCATTACTCCAGATTAACAGTGAACCAACGAACGGAGCAGCACTCAGATATAATTATTAGGAAGTGTAGCATTTCACGAAATGAATCCGAGAATATTTTCAGGTCTCTACTCATGAACACCGCTGAGTGATGCAGTTGCGGTCGCAAGAGGAAGCGGACCAGAGCAGTGCTGTCAGGTGTCCCTGGTGGGATCCTGGAGGGGTGGACAGGGGCGGGGACACCTCCAGGGGGAAGGGGGTTAAGGGGTGAAGCAGCGACTCAGAGACCCTCGCTGACGTCACCATGACGCAGCGCAGGCGGAAGGACCTCTCCCCTGCCCGCCCCCCGCGGACAAGGACTCACAGGCGCGACCATTACCGCGATGGAAGCCCTCAGTCACTCCGGTGTTGCCCCAGGGCGGCGGAGACAAGCACAGCGGAGGTGGCTACCTTAAACCTCGTGCGAACCCCCAGCATTCCTTACCCTTAATCTAAACCTTAGTCGCCTACGTTAAACAAAAAAAAAGGTGGTTGTCTGTAAAGTCGGTTAGCGGACGATAATTTTACGTGATAACGTCATAAGAATTCATTGATGGAAAATTTCCTTATTTTTAATTTTCTAATATTATGTACATATTTTTCGCAAAATTTAATTTAAATAATTTGTTTAAATATAATCACGAACAATCTGTTAAAGAGCCCCGCCTTAACCTGTTTGATATTGTGGAAGATTTTTTCGCACGGTGGTTGGCCGGTTCTTGCACGTTCATCTCAGGCGGAACGTGACAATTTTTCGTGCGTGCAGCCGGCGTTCATCGAATTATAAGACGTTATAACGTCAAAAAATTACATCAGTAATATGATTTGAATTCTTTTTCAAAATAAAATATACCGATTTATATAAATGGTAATTCATCACCAAAAACTATGAAAAAATCATTTGGTGTTTGTATGCAAAAGTACACTTATAGTTATTTATGTTTGCATGTAGTAGAAATTCTTCACTTATTTCAGTTATCTAGTAATAACGTAGGTAATATTCTAACTAACTATTGCGACAGATTGGGGAATAAGAAATATTTTTTTAATGAAGACTAGCACATCAGTTGAAAGCCTTAGAATAACTTGTAGATTATTTTTAAACATATATAATGACACGAACATGTTTCGAAAAAAAAATACGAAATCGCTAAATCCTTTAATATATTTTTTCATCACTATCAAAATTCAAAAATGTTCAGTTTTTTGAGTGGCTTGTTGAAAATAAGTCTGAAAATAGTTTGTGTTATAACATAAAATATAGTTAAAAATTTATGAATATGCATTTATGTATTTATAAATGGGGGTCTTGAAACATCACTGTAAATTTGTGTGAAAATGTTATAATATCATAAGTGGATACATTTATAATAACAAAACAATTTTGTCTTCATTCAGTGTAGTTATGATTGAAAAAATATTATTTTTTTTTAGTGTTCGGTCTCAGATTTAAATTAAGTACTATATTTGGACAAAAAAAACGTTCTTTATTAACGGAAACAAACAATCGTCAGCCAAAATATTGTAGACAAGCCATATAAAGCCCATGATAATAACCTCTTAATTAGTTTTGCTCTAAAATACGTGTGCAGCTATGTAGTTTTTGGTAGACGACTCTAAATTTTCTGAAACATTAAAGTCTTAAAAATAATAAATTACCATGGCAGTAACAACAGTATGTTCCTGTTGGTATACGATGTAAATGTATGCCAATTTATTTCCTATTCAGTGTCTAGTAAATGGTAAACAAAAATGTTTTGAAATAAGTTTTTAGATTTCTTTACCTATGTTTTATGTTCAGCCATAAATTATTTAACTGTGATATCCTTGTTATCTATCCGGCTGCGCAGCGGCTGTCTGATGCGCAATGGCCGTCACGAGACACGGCGGAACGCACCACAACGCCGAAATACCATAACGCCGAATGCCAAATTGACTACAACGCCGACAGCTAGAAAACTGCTGTATACCACAACGCCGAAATACATTAACGCCGAAAAATGTCATTGCAGGACTGCCACAAAGGTTAGGTTAGGTTAGTCTAGGTTAGTCTAGCCTAGGTTAGGTTAGGTACACAAATTCATTCAGTTGTTTTTCATTTTGCTCCTGTGGCCCTCTCCCCTACCCGCAGCAACATTTTTCGGCGTTACTGTATTTCGGCGTTGTGGTACACAGCAGTTTTCTAGCTGCCGACGTTGCGGTCAATTTGGCATTTGGCGTCATGGAATTCGGCGTTATTGTACGTTCGGCGTTGTGGTAACGACCCCGACACGGCGCTAGTTGTGGCGCTTGGACACTTGTTCCCCCGTGCACCGGCGAGGGATTTGCTGGAGGCTGCGAGTTTGTAAATCTTCGTTCCTCCCCTGGACCGCTCGCGCGCTGTATCCGGCGCGAGGTACGTCTCCGCACCCTCCTCGGTGCCAACCCCAAGCACGTTAGTTTATTAAACATCTCTGCCGGGCCCCAGTCCACACTCGCAACCCCCCTTCCCCCTCCTTCCACGCCACCACGACTGCTGTCTTCATCGCAAGAACAAATGCGCCATGATTTCCCCCAAGACTGGTGGGGGGATCGGTCTGCCATTTGCATCCGCTACGAACACCCGCCCCGTGTTCCTCCTCCGTCGTGAAGCTGAGCGGCAGACATGCTCCTGTTCGCGCACTTGATACGTCCTCGGGGACTCGCCAAGTGCACTCGCTCGTCCCTGCGAGAGCGCTCTCGCCCGCTCCCCCTCCCTCGCCCTGCATCCACGACCTGGCTCGGAGCTAGCTTCCGAATATGTATTCCTTTTCCCTTCCATGATAAAATTAACTCGTGCCACTAGAATCGAAGAGATTTTGACGTGACAACGTCTAATAAATCGATGAACGCCGCTTGCACACACGTAAAAGTGTCCCGTTACGCTCATTGTACACTTGCGCCGCATCTATCTCTCTCTTCCACTCGATTGGAACAACCATCGATTTGGCTTTTTCGAGGCACATTAAACTTGAAACACTACCATTCGTTTCCTACTTTTCCTATCCTTAACAGAATAACACAGGTCGGAAGAAGTTAAATAAAAAAACATGAATAAAAGTTATAGTTAAAATAGTCTGTTCGTTAAAGTAATAAACATATTTGAATTAATGAGTGCAAATAAAAGTAAATTTATCAAATAAATTATATTTTTCATTTCACTCCTTCTTTGTATCCATACAAAATATTGATAATTCAATAAAAATGATTTAATTTTATTCATAAAAGTATGCAATCATTTCATCAATGTTTTGTTATGACGTCACGTTAAACTATCGTCCGTAAACCGACTTTACAGACAAACAATTTTTTTTTCGTTTGCTAAATACAACTGAACATTAAAAAAAAAAATTGTCTAATCTAGTTTTCTTTACAAGTTTTAAGTGTTGATCAAAGAAGGAAATTCGTTGATGTTCGATAAGTTTATTTTCTGAACCACCGGGATTATGGTAGCTACAGGTCAGCGATCAGAAAAACTAAACGTTATTTCCATCAATTTATTACAATTTAATATAAATAACAACATTGGAATATCACAGGAAGGCGGCCTGGGCTGACCTTGAAGTCGTCCTTGCCTGCTGACGAGCGAACAGCAACTACGTTTGTAGCAGTAGGTTTTTAACTGGCTGCGTCGCGACTTTCAGCCTTAAAGCGCCTGTCGTGTTGTGTATCTGCAACGTGCCGCACAGATGTGTCATGCACATTGCGTCCCACGACTTTGTAGGCGCTACAAGGACCCGGTAAGAACAAGAATACGTGATGGTCGAGATTGCTTCAGTGACTTTTTCAAACATTTACTACACCGATGCCAATTGTTATGTGGTGGCAATTTAAATACTTTAATAATTTATGTCATAAGGATCACTCTACACCGTAAGTTAACGCTTGTATGGTATTGAGCTGCTATCGATTTTCAATCCTGGCCGTAATTATTTAAACCCCTATTAGTGAACAGAACAATACAAAAATAAACATAAGTAAAACATTTTTATACTCTAAGGAAATAGGAAACAAGTGGAAACCTATGTGGTTTTAGAAGACATTTTGTCAATGCCCAAACGTAATGATTTACAGCAAAAGACGTGACCAATGTACAGAGTAAATTATCCGCTCAGAAAAAATATAACCATATTTTTATAACCGACAATTTGTTTCAAAGTGTTTCGATAATGAGTTTTGAATGCGCCATTTCAATTCTGAATGTTAACTTTGCCATCGATTTTGCATATAAAGTAGGAATTGGGACATTGCTGCTTCAGATCGATTTGATTGGTTTCAATCCAGAACCTGAAAGAATCCTTGGCCTGGTTCCACTTCTTTCCTTCCATCTGTTAGATCGCTCTTTTTTCCCCTCTGCTCGGGTCTTCTTTACTGGACCTTGAACTACTGTCCCACTGAAGCAGTGTCGCAGTGGCCGTGGATGCCACGTGTGGCAAACCACTTTCGCTGCGGCTTCCTTTCATCAATACCGCAGTGTTTATGGCATAAAAAAATTATTTTTCATAGCTGTTGATACCTAAAGACATACCCCTCAAATAATTTTACATGACCGACTACGTTGCCTTAGGATTTCAAACATTTCATAAAGCAGTTTGAAATATCTATTGAAATTATTCTTAAACTAATTCTATTTCATACTTTTTACCGTAAACTCATAGTATTTTTTTCAATTTAAAAATGTACTGGAAGAAAGTTTTTACGATATTATTTGACGTGGCAGTTTTGTTACACGATATTTTGAAAGTAGTGTGTGAGTGTGCCGCCCGATTCTATATATATTTTTTTCTATTCTAACAATTCGCTTCTTGAATATCAGCACTTATTCGATGAGTAAAAATAAATAATGAATTTTTTTCTCTGTACCCTGAAAGGCGTAGAAAAAAATGCCTTGCATTATTTTAGCCCTAGATGCACCATGACTAGAGACCTGTAAAATTCGCGATTTCTACATAATCCCTAAAGGATAGACTCCATGATCCTCTATGCACTCGTGCAAATTACATCTGCTGATTGGTTACCGACTCGTAACACCTGTTGACTGGAATGATCGTGATTCGCTAATTCTTCTGTTGAAGATTTTTCATTGGCCCAGAGTCCTTCAGATAAACTGTGGCCCAATCACTGAAGCAAAATAATGTCAAAAGTATTTTGAATCTATCCTATCGCGAAATGAATCCGCGAATTTTATACGTCTCTAGCCATGACCTAGGTGGGGATAATTAGCTAGAGGAGAAATTAATCAACTTACTGGCCCTATTTAAATGGAAATCCGCACCTTCTGCGGCAGTTTGTCAAAGACTACAGAATCGGACGGGCTACTATAAAGTGTCAGCGGTGTCGGCGGCGCAAACAGCTCATGTGCTCTCTCACGGCGGTGAGCAGAGGGGTGGGTTGTAATGAACAAGGGGCGGAGGGGGTGGCTGGGGGGGGGAGAAGAGCGGACGTGTGCACGGGCCAATAGGCTTCCGCCGCTGTGTGCTCGAGATACACCCCTTCACCCCTCGCCGCGCGAGACGTCTCTAATTAAGGCCGGCACCTCCGGACCGCTGGTTCGCGAGAGCGCCGCTAGATGGCAGCACGAGACAGCGCGCAAGTGGGCGGAAACTCGGTCGCGACTCGGGCGGAAAGTGCTTCAAAAACTCGCGATGTTTTCTTGGCGCGAAACCAAGCCCGGGTTAATTAGTCGGAGGAAATTGGAACCAGAGAAGCCTCTACGCTAGCGAATTACGAGTTGCAACATCTCCTCTGATCCCGGGGCAAACACAGTTTTACTCAAGCCTCTACGCTAGCGAATTACGAGTTGCAATACCTCCTCTGATCCTGGGGCAAACACAGTTGTACTCTAAAAGGCAAGAAAATAAATGTTTACACGTTCTTAAACAGGCGTGTAGGAAGTTGCACTTTTATTTATATATTTAGTAGGTCGAAAAAAAAATTATGTGAAACGAAATCGATTTACATGTTTTGGGGAAAAAAACTACTGTTCTGTATGTTGTAAAGTATTTAATGTAATTCAGTGTTCTTTAGAGCTGTGAGCCTGTAACGGTGAAGTACGGATATGTCTCGCGGCAGGCGAGCTAAGAAAGCCGAGTTTCCGCGACGTGCGTCGGTGACATTCCATATGAGCCAACACTTGAGGTCGTTCCCTGTAAATGATTCATGCAATGAGGTATTTTTTAATTCAGTCTGTTCGCCTGATGAGGGGAACAGAAGCCATTTCCCGAAACGTCGCAACTGTTCGGTCACAGGAAAGCTACTGTGTTCCTTCGGTTCTGTCATTGTTGCGTTGTCCATAGTGCTTGTTTATCTCCATCCCTGTGTTCGTTTGTTTGCTGCATTATTGGCCAGGTTTGGTTTTGTCTGTCTGCATTTACTGTTTTTGTTTGAAACGACCTCGTCATTGTTATTCCACGGTGTTCTTCTGAGATGCTGATCATTCGTGACTAAAATTACTTCCACGGAATTCTTGTGCTGTCTGATAATTAGAGTCCCGGAAATTTCGCGGATTCCTCTGGCCTCAGGATAGAATTCAAAGTTATAGGTGTGCTCGACCCATGTTTACTTTCCCATTGATTGATTACTTAGCGAGAACATTTTTATCCTTGTTATTTGGCACTACCTGATTCGCTTACTTTTCTCCTAGCTGGGCATCATTGGCTCACGGTCGTAGACGGGCGTGTCCAAACAACTGCGTGCCAATCATGAACACAGTGCGAGAGTGTGAAGGTTTGCATTCTAGCTTGCGACTAAATGAATGCGCGAAAATTCCGTGGCTCTACCGATAATTACAGCTTGGATGCGTGCACGTATGCTGTCGTCGTTGCGTAGTCCATAATGCCTGTTTAGTTTTATCTTTGTCCGTCTGTTCGATGTCACCTGGTTTAGGCTTTTTCTCTGTGGGTTTAATTTTTTAATTTTTATTTCTTAGTATCTAATGCCCTGCATGCGTTGCAATGCCTCAATAATTTCCATCTATATCACTCTATCTCTATGTTTTTACCTATCTTTATTTTTATCTACCTTTTTACAGGTCATAATATGTGTTATATGGGTATATAAAAACACGCGAGTATTGAATACAACTTTGTGTCAAAATTTTCAAAGCAATCGGTGAAGAACTTTATGAGATAATTAACGAACGAACATTTACATTTTTATTTATATAGATTTTCATTCTTGAATCTTTCCCGCGGAAAACAGTGCAAACTCTGTAATGGCGTATGCCCAAAATAAATTGTATCAAAACTAACGGTCGCACTTCCTTCACATTTCTCGTATATGTGCGTGTCGAACCTTGTTCCAAAATGGCACAGACATTTTGACAGTCCTATTTGGCACGCACGATGTTCTGATCTTACTTCTTACTCTCTTCTTTTTTTGTAGATTCCAGCATTAGGTAATGCAGATGGTTAGATGTTCAATGGTAGCGGCTGCAGCCAATGCCAATATGTTTGCTTCGTCTGAATTTCAGTTAACTTAGCAGTGGTCATTTTAGTTTCCATGGACTCTCTAACATGATCAGGATCAGGGCAACCTAGGAAGATGTGTTCTAAGGACTCATCTTCTTTACACACCTGATTCTCTGGGAGTACCTAGTGGCTAATTGTCCAATTTCAGCCCTTACAGAAAATTTTGCCACTCATCTTGAAATGCTCTCGTATAATTGCCAAAATTCTCCTTCTCTGAGCGCATTTCCTTGAATAAGTCATCTTTTTGACAATGCTCTTCTCTCTTCACACTTATAGGGTCAGTGTGCTGTAACTATGCTAGACATCTGACCATGAATACATGTTTCCAGCACTCGCAGTGAGTGTAAACCGTGAGTGAACGTTAGGACCGCGTGTGTTTGGAAACAAGTATTCAAAATTTAAAAAAAAAGCATCCCGATAAGATAAATGACATAGATGTTTCCAAAACAGCGTAAAAACTTGTAACTTTGGTGTAAATCTACTTCACTCGCTACTGCTTGTAAATTCTGATTTCAAATGTGTTCAAATTTTGTTATTTATCTTAATGCTACATTTATACCTTAAGTAAGCTACTTCAACTACCATTATCGACCAATGTTGCATTAATTTTTTGTGTGCTGGCAGTTTCAGTAACTTAAACCTTCTCTGCACCAAATATAACACGTGCCATAACAGTAAAGTACTGAGTATGTAAGATTTTTTTTTTGGTAACTAGATAAATGTATGTCATAAATGAAAACAACACTTCATTGGACAAACAGAGATTTAGTCCCGAAAACCTCTCGATAGTAGCCTCGACTACCATCAATCCGATTTTTTTGATATAAAAAAGGCCAAATAATGACTTCATCACAATAAATTGTGGGTAAAAACATTCTAGTTGATATTATTAAGTGTTGCAAAAGGTCTTGAAACACAGCTTCAGTTTTAAAATAATGCAATAAAACTGTATGGTTGCATTTCATTTCCCATAAAGGCATGTCGAAAAAGTAAAAACGGCGCACAAGCAAAGAGTCTTGTGCGAGGATACTGGTGTTTATCATTGTGATGCGTGCAACTGTAAAACCTTGAACCTTGAGCAGTAACCAGCGCAGGGTCTTTCAGGTCTAGTAGGTATTAACCATAGAAACTCAAATATAAGATATATCATGATCGATATGTCCTGAAAAGGGTCTTCCAAACTAGCAAGGATCCTGGGAATATAGACATTATGTAATTCAGTGCCGATTATGGTAGATTGTTTTTAAAGGGTTTACTCTGAGGTTACGATGTTCGCAATCTTTATTTTGAAAGAAAATAAAAAACCGAAGCCATCGGCTTTTCTATTTTCATCTCCAAGTGAGGTTACAATGAAAGCTACCCTCTCCTTTATCGCAAACACCCTTACGATCCGTGACGTCACCTTTTCTTAATCTCTTTTGTCTTCGTCCTTAATCCCAGCGCGCTTCGTCCTGAAGTCGCACTAGCAATGACTTCGCCGTTTGTGGCTTTCGTTTTGTCCCTCCTTGTTTTCCTTCGCCCTTGTGCCCCCTCCTGATTCACCCTCCCCCACTCTTCTCCCGCCCCTATTCCACCCTGAGCACGGGGGCTGCTGGGGTCGCAAATGAGTTCCCACCCCCGAGGGGAGAGATACGATTGGCTCAGCCTGCCTGGGGATTACACTGAAGTGGCGCCTCATTGAAGCCAATCATGCAAACTTTAAATTGAAAATAATAATAATATTGCAACAAGTTATTTGTGCAACATGTATACTTTTAAAAAAATAGATGAAAAATTAAAAAAAAAAATCTCCATAACTGCTCCCAATCAAAACACTTTCTAGCCATTTCAAACCACCTTAAAGATGACTTGATGTAAGCTTTTGAACATACGCCATTGCAATTGCTGTTGTCAACATGATATAAACACCACATAATATATCCTGTACCAACAGCAATTTTTTGCTTAATTTGTGTTTTTGTCTTTTGTGTTTTTTGTAGTTTTCTTCTACAGACATACATGTGCTTAGCAATGGCGTATGTCCAAAAAGCTTACAATAAGTCATGCACTCCCATTGCACAAATCATTCAAAGATAACACCTTATAGATACCGTTTTGTTAAATATATATTAATAAATCGTTCGGGGTTGAAATATCTGAACATTGCATGGATTTACTAAAAATATTTATGTAATTACTGACAACTAAAAAAAAAGTTGTTTTATATTTCTTGTCTATTTTTTTATGTTTGCTTGTCTGTTGGCTTCGGCAACGTGCATAAACTACTGAAGACGTATTGTCTGTAAGGCTTTTGGCTATTATAAAGACATGGCTATCCAACATTAAAAAATACCACTCATAATGTGGTAAATAGGATCAAAAATATTTATGTGATAAAAAAGAAGTGTTTCTCCGAAGTTTATGAAGAAGATGATAAGGTAATATGTATGAATAACTAAAAAAAATTACAATAAACAACGAATCCGTTTTACTATTTTCCGAAATTCCACACATAAGGGGCGTTAAGGAAAAGTTTGGATTCAGGAAGAAAAATTTATATCTTGAAACTTCTAAAGAGCGATGTGTATTGAAATTAAATAACGAACGTACATAGTGGCATAAGAAGTGTCACTTTTACATCTTTTTTATATTCTGTCACTAGGAGGTTGAATATGGTGGAAGTTTTGAAAGGAAAATCTTACGTTGGAAGAAACTAAGGTGGTGATAAGAAACTTAAAAAAAAAGATATATAATAGGTAAAAAAGTAAACTCTTTTTTTATTTTTTTATCGAATCGCTAAGGGGGAAAGGGGGTTAGTATGCTGACCCTGATCATCATTACACAAAAAAGCTCTTATATGGTTTGACTGGTTTAATTAATCATATTCTGTCTTATTCTTAATACTTTGTCTAGTTATAGTGCAGTCTTGAGACACTACCCTTATCAGTCGCAATCACAAGTCAGCCACGCACCAGGTATCAGCTTTAAAACACGTCACCATCTTTACTACACCTCTACACTGCTTGTCACCACTGACCACCTTCGATTCTCTCGTTCCACTCGCCATCCCACTATCGCTCGCCACGCACATAACACGAGACTCCTTGTATTCAAATTCCATAACTCCTCTTTGTGCTGCCGTACTATACTATCTCCATAGGCTGGATTTCAAGTGCCCTTTTAAAATATATTTCCTCATCATTACTAGGTATTAGTTACTAGCTATTTCTGTAAATTAAACACCAAACCTCTTTTGCATTAGAAGTTAAGTTACAAACATTTACCAATGATAATTAACAAGTGTAATGTAATGTATATAAAAAGTTGCGCGAGTGTTTCTAAATTCCATCTCTTATGGGAAGCACTTAATGAGCACTCTGTTAGTGTCATAGCTGTTTAACAATTGTTGAAAGCAAAATGAAAAAAAATGGGTGCGTGTACTTAGGTAAGCGCGTGAAAAGTTGTACTTCTTTGACATCATTAAAAACTAGTTTTTAATTGCATGCAAAAATAGTGCGTGGAGTCCTTCCGCGCGGAATAAGTGAAACTTCGTAATTAGGAAATGAAATTAGGAAGGGGTAGAAATCGATTTTTAGTGAAATCATATTGTATCCAATCAAACTAAAAAAATAAAGGAAATAAATTTGTAACGATTCATAGATTGATCTTCAGAGAGGTAGAGAGAGAGAGAGAGAGAGAGAGAGAGAGAGAGACCTATTGAATGTCTATAAAACTAACTTTTTTATGAGAGCAGATTTTCATGAAATAAATTATGAAATCATTCAACGATAAAAGCTGTTTATTTAACTAAGCGGACGGGTTCGCCCCAAGGAGAAAATTGACGCGGCGATTCCTCGTGGACATAGATAAATGACACACACTCACTATTTATGTGTCTATGAAACATGATTTTTTTTCTGCAATTAAAATTGTAATATACAAAAAGGGTATTGAAAATTGAAACAAATATGGCGACACTACAAACTGTCAGGATCTTTATTTTTTTCTTCCTCTCTACTTAGTTCCTTACAATAGCGCGTTCGAGTGCCACGCATTCACTCTCGCTTTGTCTCTTTCTATCCCCCCTCCCCAGGAGCGTTAAACGTTTAACGCAACCTTGTTAGAAGTCGCATTAGAAGTATAACTTCAATTATCGACAATGAAATATAAAACATTATGAAATTAGAGCAATGACTACTATAAAAGAACTACAGAGCTTAGTTATGTTACAGCGGAACCGCACAAGTAACTTACAAAAGTAGTACCATGAAAAGAAGTTGGAAATGATGCAGCATAAGGAATCTACATTACCAAATAAATAAATAGGATTTAATTATCTGTAATGATGAGAAAATGGAAAAATCAACACGGTGAGTGAAACCGAGCCTTAAATATTATATATTAATCTGCATTACTGTTTTTATTATATACTTCGTCCTTGGTTTCATTTTCTCTCTACTGGGCAAGCGACCACAGTAGTTCCCACGAAATTGGAGTACCTGTTTCAGAAAAAAAAATAACATACAATTAAATGTGCATAGGAAACATGGCACATGTGTTTTTTGTCGAAGGGTTTTTGGGAGGTACTTTTGCTTCCCTCACCCACGCACTTCGTCTTTGATCTTTTTTATTGGCTCAATCATCATGGGAACCCAAGTTGAGATGTCACTCAATCCTCGGGTGATGACTAGAGACTGGAAAAATTCGCTGGTTCAATGACCTCCAGGATAGACTCCACTATCCACTACACACTCGGGCAAATGCCAAATTTTTATTGGCTGTTCACTTGTGAGTCGTCTCGACTGGGTGGCCTGTGATTCGACACTTCTATGAGTGAGGGTCTCTAATTGGCCCTCATTACTCCAGATTAACAGTGAACCAATGGCAGAAGCAGCACTAAGGTATAATTATGTTAATTTTAGCATTTCAAAAAATGAATCCGCGAATTTTTCAGGTCTCTAGTGATGACCCACTCACAAGTGAATCCACCTGTTGCTTTGTGAGTCACCAAACATATTCCATAACAAACAGTTTTCTTCACTGCAGTGGCACAATATGAAGATCTTAAATTCTCTTAGATGGTACTATAACGTTAGATTATTGCAGGATCACAGTTAAATTACCTAAATACTCTTGGTTATTAACGTTCAAGACCACCAGAGCAAAAAAATATGTAATTTTAAAAAAACTAAAACTATTACTAAACATTCCGTTTTGAGGTTCGCAACAAAAAACTTCACATCACTACATAGTATAAAACAAAGTCGCTTCCCGCTGTCTGTCTGTCCCTATGTATGCTTAGATCTTTAAAACTACGCAACGGATTTTGATGCGTTTTTTTAATAGATAGAGTGATTCAAGTGGAAGGTTTATATGTATAATACATGCATAATATATAGTAGAGAAACACTGATAATTTTAAAGGTTTCTAATGTGATGTCGTAAATAAACAGATTTTTTTGCGCTTACATTGCAAACGCTGGCTGAACCCTACGAGATAGATCATGTTGTTTATAGTTGTTGATTGTCTATTGTTTTTAGTAGAACGATTAGTAAGTAAAATATTTTTTATTTAATTATCTAAAATCGTAGTTTAAGGTAAGGTATTTAAGTTCAAAAAAAGAACTGAATAGATTAGGTATCTTTTGTTGTTGATTATCTTTTGTTTCTAGTCTATATTTACATTTATAATTAGTATATTTAGTATCAGAGCAATGCACCCGTGCGAAGCCGGGGCGGGTCGCTAGTAAAAGAATATACTTGCAAAAAACTTTCTACCAAAAGTTGTATAGTAGTGCAGAACTTGTTTTTGTCCATCACGCCACCACAGGGGGGAGGGTGGACAGGATGGGGGTGAGAAGGGGGGTGGAGGGGAGCGGCGACGCGACCACAGAGCACGTGCGCGTGGCCACGCTACGTGCCGCCGTGCGGACGCCTCGAGCTGTGTCGGCACGTCGCCGCGGTCTGGTGGAGGGGGGTGGGGGTGGGGCCGCGGGGAGGGGGTGGGATGGGCGTGGCCTCGGTGTTCCACGACCAGCACGCTCCCCCTACTAACTCCGCGCCCCTCCAGACCCGGCACAGAGCGGCGAGGCCTGGAAGGACTGACATGTCGTGACCAGGGGATTCAGGGAAATACTTCCGTTTTCAATTAAGTTCGCAGGCAGATACTAACTCGTCTAGATATTTACTGTAGATGTAAAAGTTAAGTGGTGATTGAAAGTATTTTTAGGGTAATATATTGTTGCATCTGAAAGACGTATTGATTAACTGCTGATAAACCTTTAGGTAATTTATAATTTTTAATTGACTATTTATAAAATTTAATTTTTATGTAACATTAATTTAATTTTCAGTATATTAATATTTTGTAAAGGTAAAGGTGTTATTTAAAGTTATTTCCTCAGCTCTTTGAGGTAAATTGAAAATATATCATGTAAAATAAAATTGAAGTTACGACCGGATTACTTTTTTTTAAGTAAAGGAAGGCAGGGGTATATCTTAATATATATATATATATATATATATATATATATATATATATATATATATCCAGTGTCCTGATGTTTGTTTCAAGTGAACTCTTCACCAAGTCAACCGGTTTCGATGAAAATTGACATTTATGTGTAATTTTTTCCAACTTGAGAGAAAGGATAGTTTTTATTTCGATTAATGGTCTTAATAATTTATAAATAATAAACTGATTATCAATGTTGATTGGAGTTATTAATCGTAAGTTTCATAAGTCTCAAACAGATGGCGCCTTAAATCTGTTTTTTACAGACCACTTTTGTACTGTCTGACATAAATATCTCATAGATGGCGCTACGTTTCAATTCAAATTTTATTTTTCTCCATGTTTTGTACATTTTCGTTGAACAATGTACTACGTAACCTCGCTTTTTTTGTATTATTTTTGATTTTATTCTTACGTGTTTACAATTATTAATATCTATCTTCAGCTGTCAATCTACAGATATAATAATAAAACAAATGATATTAGCTAGAGAATCAGAGTTCATCAAATTTTAAGTATTAATTAATTCTAACTTTCCTGCAAATTTTATAATCTAAGTTTATAAAAATTACAAAAATATCTATGTATTAAGTGTTTGTTTTTAATTTTCTCATTTTGATTGAAGTTTTACTAACTTAATTATTATTTTCAGTAAAATTCCACCAAAAAAATCTAATCTCAACAATGCCCGAACCAAAATTATTGTACACCGATTGACGCTTCATTAAACTTTAACTGTGATTTATTATAGTAAGAACTAATCAGAGTATTTATTAATAAAATTAACTGTGACATTATAAGTAAAGATAATCAGAGTATTTAATGTAACCAGTACAACGGTTTACAGTTATATTATTATTATTTTGATTATTATTGTAACATTATTTTATATTTCATAAGCCGATCTTATGTATTTAATTATTTTATTTTAAAGAGGACAACCAAAGTTAACCTATATAACACATCTTATTGCCAGAGACAACACACCTTTTAACTACAGGGTTATATAAGCATTATTCTTTGGAAACATTATTCATTTGCCTTATTTCAGCACTCTTACACGCTAATATCCAAGTTTTATTTCACTATGCAGTTGATTTTTCCATAGCTCCTTGGTTGCTAGGGACGTAAAATAAATAGTTAGAAGGAAGAAGAGGGAGACGCCATCGCCATCTTGCAGCGGGAAGACGTTTCTCGGGCTGGGGCGAACCAAAGCCTTGGTTGCCGCCCGAGGAATTGAAGATTCGCGTCATCCGCGGTCGTGTGATATACAGAATTCTCCATACTATGATTAGCGAGAATAGTTCTGGACTGAATAAGTCTCAGATAGGGAGTATCGGCGACATCTAGTGCCAACTTCCGCGTCGGTCCCGTTCGTCCCGTAGTGGTTCCGGACGACTGATGTCAGCGCCAGCTACGATCGGCCACGACGTTTGGTGAGACCGATCCTAAATTAAAACAGACTTTTTAGGACGAGAGGGAAGTCGATTCTTCAGCCAGACCCCCGGCTACATCAGATCTTCTGTAGTTCACCAATTACAGCTTCCAGCGTCCAGTGTTCCAGCGTCGCAGCAGACCACCTGGAGGTCCTAGGAAGAGAGCCTCAAGCCTCCGACAACTTATAGCTAGATCCGGCATGGTAGTCGATGTGTTCCTGTGTCGTCATTTACATCTACTTACTGACACCCAGGTCTGAACAAAATGATAACATACACAGTAAATTATTTTGGTTGTTCCTCTCGCTGAATTACTTGTTAACAGTAACTTCACGTCAATATCAAAGAACCCATTAAAATCGTATGTTTTCCAGCTATTGCCATTTAATTTACAGTAAATGTCAGTTACGTATAAAACAGACCGAGTCATAGGTAATGCAAATTTCCACTAGTCACACAACACTACCTAATTTATTTTTAATAATTACTCTCCTGCCAGTAATACAATGCAGTGACGTGCTAGCTGGATTAGCAGTCTGGATAGTCACTCCAGCAGCAGCGTTCCTGAGATCTACTGCGGAGAGAATAGGCGCCAAAACCCCGCAATAACAATAATAATTTACAGTTGACCACATAACATATAATACATATTTCAATTAGAGTGGCACCCATTATTGTGGGGCTTATACAGTTGGCCACACACAGAGACAATAAGATTAATAATGAAATAGGATTGAAAACGTTATGTTAATCTGTGATAAATTTTGTCTTTTAAATCCTTTCTAAATCACTCAGCCACAGCAACGCGTGGCCGAGTCTGCTAGTTATGTTATATAATTTTCCTTTCGTCAACAGTTATTTCATTTACAAACTGAAACATACAACAACATAATGTAGGGATATTGCGGAAGTCGTGAGCCAAGGACTGCAGTAGAGAACCATCACAGCAATCTGCCTGAGTGACTTCGAGATAACCACAGAAAATCGAGATTCTTGTACCGATATTCAAAACTTAAAAATAATAAACAGACGACCGCCGTCTTCTTCGTTATTCTCGAAACTGAAATGGCTTCCCACAAGTACATCAGCCAATCGACAAACCTCATACGTAGATACCGGAAAAATTTGCAAATTCATTTCGTGATAGGCTAAAATTCAAAAATGTGAACAATTCTGCTGGTTCTGCTATTGGCTCGCAGTTTAACTGGATCTCTTTGGGCCAATGAGAGATTATCGACCAAAGAATCATCGAATCACAAGCTACCCAGTGGAGACGCCTCACAAGTTAGCACCCAATGAACACGCGTGTTTGCTTGAGAAATGCAGAGAATAATGGAGACTATACTAAAGGTCATTGAATCCGCGTATTTTTCAGGTCTCTACTCATACGCCACAGTGTGAACAGTTCAGTGGCGTTTAGCGGTTCGGTCAGGTTTGCAAGTATCTACTCTCTGTTCATTGCATGACATTTTCGTATGACGCAAACACCCCGTGGGGTTGACGATCACAGGAGAGACCCGAGAAAGAGCGGGTTTAAAGACCTGATGAACACGAGATAAAGCCCCATGCAATACATTAGGTCGATGTATCAATCAGACGAACTGGTTAGTGACCGGAATGCACAAAGGGCTAAAGGCACGGGACGCTGCGATGCACTGCGTGCAGATGAGATGCACAGGATCAACGCAAGTGACGCCGAGCGCTCGGATGAAGGTGACTGCACTATGCCTTCTTTGCCCCGCTCTCTGTGGCCTTTGTACCTCAACCAGCGAGGGGCTGCGAGGGACGGGGGGAAGCATTCTGTTCACAGACGAGAGAGCCAAACGCCCGATCGTGCATCTTCGGTTTTTTTTGTTCATTGTAATTAAATATGGCGGTGTTGATAAAAGGATACTAATGGTCAGTTACGTTAGGTTAGCTACATTATAAATACTTTAAAACATTGTGGACGGTTGATTTGGTTAGGATAGCTACATTAAAGATACGAAAAAAAAAAAAAAGCATGAACTTCGGGGAACTTCGGGTTTGGCTCTCTCGTCTGTTAAAAGAAGGCTTCCCCTGCGAGGGGTCTTATCCAGGGTCGGAATAAGTTCAACAAGCTCGTAATGTATATTTGTGTCTAATAATCTCGTCATTTTAGGTAATTTAAACATGATTATATGACTTTAGGTCTATGTAATATTTTTATGACACAAAACTAAATGTGATTAACTAAACGCAATGTAAGTTAAAATAGTCGAAAGTACCCTCGTATATAATAATGTTTTAGAATGATAAAATATAAATATATTCCGTATGATAACCGACAGTTTGAATTTGGCCATCTTAATTTATATCTGTAAGTTATTAACGGAAAAAAAATTAAAGGCTGGGACATAAATATTGTTATAACGTATATCTAGCTGTATTATTTTAAAGTGTAAAAAGCTTTGTTTGAGTTTTGTTGTGTGTGGCCCCAGCACTAACGAAATATAAATTATGACAGTTTATTTAGTCAAAAAAGCTTTTTCTCAATAGACAATTTTTTTTAAATATTTATCTTATAGATGAAGTAGAAAAATAAGAAAGTTTGTAATACAGTTATTAAAAATTTTGAATGTTTCATGCATTAGCTGATCCCAATAATGTATGTTAATTTTTTTTCAATATTAGCGAGATCCAAAACTTTACTTAATAAGCTAACTTAAAATTTAATTTATTCTAATGGTTTAAAACTTACAGCTAATGACAAGCAACTTTGGGAAATTACTTATTCATTTTGGTTGAATCCGAAACTGATATTGAAAGGGCAATAAAAAATAAACAACTCTTTAATATTTTTATTATTAAAAATGGTTGGTTGAAAGATTAACGTTTTAAAACTTTTGTGAATTTAGTTATAATTGTGTTTTTGACGTGACAACGTCTAATAAATCGATGAACGCCGGCTGCACGCACGAAAAAGTGTCCCGTAACGCACATTGTCCCGTTACGCTGTGTCCCGTTACGCTCATTTTACGCTTGTGCCGCATCTATCTCTCTTCCACTCGATTGGAACAATCATAGATTTGACTTTTTCGAGGCACATTAAACTTGAAACACTCCCATTCGTTTCCTTCTTTTCCTATCATCGTCCTATCCTTAACAGAATAACACAGATTGGAAGAAGTTAAATAGCAAACATGTATAAAAGTTATAGTTAAAATAATCTCTTCGTTAAAGTAATAAACATATTTGAATTAATGAGTGCAAATAAAAGTAAATTTATCAATTAAATTGTAGATTTCATTTCACTCCTTTGTATCCATACAAAATAGTGATAATTCAATAAAAATGATTCAATTTTATTCATAAAAGAAGGCAATTATTTCATCAATGATTTGTTATGACGTTGTCACGTTAAACTATCGTCCGTAAACCGACTTTACAGACAACTAATTTTTTTTTAAAATTATTACCCACATGTAAATCTGTTGTAACAACCCGAGAAACATTGTGTTGAGGGTCGAGTGTCCTTGAGGACTCGGCAAATGCGGCAGGTCGAAGGTCATGCGCCCAGACCCGAGTATCCGGAGGATGTTCTCCATCGATCATCCTCTGGGAATGTCCTCCGCCGTGACCTCCCCTCCCCCTCCCCGTCCCTTGACAACCCAACCTGGGAGGACGAATCTCCTGCTGTCGCCTCGCTAATACACTCCCCTCCCTCACAGTCGAGGCAAATGCGAATCACGTGATGTTCCCACGGAGTGTCGCACGTCCTTTTATGTACAGTCATCTGTGGGGGTGGTCTTTTTTTTATATTCTCCCGTGGAAATGGTTCCTGAAGAGTCGCGAGATATTGTCGGGACTTTACGAACCTATTTCCACCTTCGCGCCGCTTCGGTCTCGGGATTGCGTCCCATTTCTCATCCGCAGTTTTGCCCCGTTCGAACCCCCACCCACCCCCCCTCCGTCCTTTACCATTTTTCCCTTTCCGTCGACCGGCGCTGCCATCGAGATTGGACTGTTGCAGTAAGGACGGGCGTGTCCTCGCCTCTGCTTCACATAGCTGCAGACAGTTCTCCTTGCCGTTTCGTAATACGTAGAGACCTGCAAAATTCTCGGATTCATTCGGTGATAGGCTAGAATTCAAACACATATACCTCTTAGATATTTTTGCTATTGGCTTACTGTTCATCTGGACGAATCTTAAACAGTTTAAAACCCTCAACCAAAGAAGGATCGAATCACAGACAAACCAGCTGAGATGACTTACAAGTCGGCAGCCAATGAACTTGCGTTATTTGCCCGAGTGTACAGGGGTATGTGCAGTCTATCCTGAAGGCCATCGATACCGCGAATTTTGCAGGTCTCTAGTAATAGGTAGGGGCAGGCATTTATCGCGAAAAAAAAAATCTGAACGCCTATTAGACTGCAGCAAGGTATACCCGCTGCAGCGGTTTCTTCCTTGTGATTGGTGGCCGTCTGCGAGAGAAGTCGTTGCCATGTTTTACCGGGCCACTCAGGACGCGTTTGCTTCCGCACTGAATTACTGTGATTGGTGTTGTACCACTGAACACGGACCTGAAATAAACTCACCCAATCACGAAACACAGACGATGCTACAGTGTTTTAACTTTCAGCTAGTCTTTGAATATTTTCGCGAAATGTGCATGCCCCTTGTAATAGGTAGAGACCGGAAAAATTCGCGGGTTCAGTGACCTCCAGGATAGACTCCACTATCCTCTGCACACTCGGGCAAATGCCAACTGTTCATTGGCTGTTGACTTGTGAGTCGTTTCGACTGGGCGGCCTGTGATTCGACACTTATATGAGTGAGGGTCTCTAATTGGCCCTCATTACTCCAGATTAACAGTAAACCAATGGCAGGAAACTGCACTAAGGTATAATTATTTGAACTGTAGCATTTCACGAAATGAATCCGCGAATTTTTCAGGTCTCTAGTAATAGGTAATCACGTTTTAGTACATCGAGGGTAAACGTGTGATTGAAGAACCCAAGAAAGTCTAATTAACAAATATATATTTTATTTTGTTTATGTATTTATTTAAAAATTGTAACATGCCTACCAACAGTCTTTAGACTTTCATGGTGAGCACGACAAATACAATGTTGACAAATACAATGTTGTCACTGCAGAAATATGGAATCCCACCCTTGTCGGTGAGACATATTAAAAAAAAACGTTTCCGGTATTACACCAGAAAATATCCTACAAAAACCAGAATACTTTTACAGAAACAAACATATAAATTTGATAAAATTTTTATGCAAACAGATATCAATAAAAATTTTATTTGGTCTTCTGTTTCAACTGTGAGCGGTTTTTTTGGGTCACAAGACGTTTCGTTTTAATAGTCTACACTAAAAATATTTAAGGAAGTAAGAAAAAGATACTTCCTTTACCTGTTCATCATGCGGAATCATCTCAACTTTTGGCATCACAAATCATAGATAGGCTAAAGCTGCGTGCTGTGAAAGCCCGTAAACGTCAAGCAAAAACCATAGAGGGTTCCTTCCGAAACAACTTCAAACCCAGGATTACCAACCGAGATCTTAGCAAGACGAAGAACACAACCGGAAGACTCGCTTGTGTATCGATTGTTTGGACTACAGTGAAGAACCTTCTAGAACTGTCACTATCCCAGACAATCTATTTCATCCCAGAGGGGTTGAGAGGCATTAGACGAGGGGGGGGGGGTGGAGGAATTTAGGGTATAAATACCCGGAGTTTTAGGTAATTCAGGATGAAGCAGTATGGACCATCAAGAAGACACCACCATGAATCGATGACATCAGAGAGAAAGAGAGAGAAAGAGAGAGGGGCATGAGAGTATGGAGGTTATTGGATAACTAAGTATAAGTCTTGTGTTTATTTGCTTTAATGGCCAGTAATTTGTCTAAGTCTGAATGTCTACTGTTGTGCAATCATACTTGTATTTTACATTAATTTTTCGGACACCTTTTTCCTTGGATTTTTTTGTGTATGATACACCTGGTAAAGTTAAAGTAAGTCGTATTTCATGATGCTCATAACACAAGTCTGTTTCTCTCTGCACAAGTATGAACTTCCTGCACCTACTGTGCTGTTTACCTATATTGGCAATAGTTGTTTCAGAGTATTAAAAATAACTTAACTCTCCAAAGCCTTGGAAATACTGTAATGTGTAAAATTGTATTAAGTTATTTTTCAGAGATTAAGAACTTATCACTCTAACATACAAACATTGGTTATAAAGTAAAACCGTGAGATTAAAATTAAAGTAAATTTTGTTTTCGAGATACATATTTTGTTTATTAAAAATAATTACGTCATTTTAAATTTAAATATAATGTGGATCAGACAATTTATTTTGGTTTTTGTTTATGGTAAGTTTATATAAATATGTTTGTGAATATATTTAATAGTATTTTTTTCAAACTTAGTTGTTTTATCTAGTTAATGTTCTGCCATCTTCTAAAGTGTACAGCATTTAGGTTATTTCCTCTGATACTTTTCATTTAATATGCAGGTCAGGCCTCATATGAGAAAGCAAATGTTTACCTTGTGAATTGGTAAAAGTGTTGGTGATTGCAGCGAGCTTTGAGACAACATAGGACTGGCCTCAAAACGTAATGACTCATTCGACATTGAGAATTGGGTAGGACCCATGATCCCATCTACCAACTTATAAGAACTTAATAACAGTTGTTTAAACAGTACCTACAAATTTGCAGAAAATAAGCTTTTGCGTGACGTATATCAACATATATTAAATTACGTAAATATTTATTGTCAATGGAAAAAATAATTCTAGAAAATTTATGTAATATTTTCCAAAATATTTTCCTCTTACAACTTTACTCACAAACCCCCATTCTGGAATGTATATGTCGTATAGACCGTTTCTCCAACAATTCGAAGTGTCATAAACCATGATTTATATTGCTACGTTAAAACGTGATTCTGTTTCTGGCGATGAAGTATGGTAATTACTACATTGTAAACCTATCAGAGCAATCCTCGTTGTTATCGGTGTAGAAATTTTTTTTTTCTAAAGCCAATGAATTAATTATAATCTTGGTCGTAACATTTATTAGGAGCAGTTCTCTGGGGTTGGATGGCCGACAACGAGTTTAGCAATCTACGTCCTGTATTTCATAATTCAGCTCTAATGATACTCGAAATGCCAGACTGCGTTCGGAAGCAGATCAGATTACGTTCTGAAGCGTGGAACTCAGCCATCACTAATGACAGTTGCGCTGGCAAGTGTGAGGCAGATAGCAACCTGATTGTTGCTGCGGGGCCGGCGCGCGCAACATCAACGAGCTTCATGAGCAATCAGGGCTTGATTTGCATTCGAATGATTTGCAAGTGTCGATAATGAAACACTTTCTGGCCGTTTGTGAAGTGTTCAGCGTAAATTTAGGTCAGTAATCTCTTAAACATTAGTACATTTCAGTGTTTTTTTTTTCCATTTTATGAATTTAATTTTTAAACATTTTACGTTCTGTCATAACTCTGGAACAGAAGGGCCCTCTTTCTCAGCAATAAAACTAGACAATCTGTCTTGACATTTACAAGTTATGTGCTTTTCTAATAGTCAGTAATTTAGTGGTCATCATTGCATTGTTTTTTCTTTTATTTACATTCACTACAGAGCCAATAACAGTTTACAAAATAGGAGTTAAATTTAATTTAATGTCCATGTATTTATTGTATAACACGACTTCAAAAATAACTATGCGTAAATTTGTACAGACTGAAATGATATAATGAATGCAATAAAGAAGTAAAGATTACGAAAAACATTTTCCGTTTGGAAAGCAAGTATTGGTGTCTTAACACTGTGCCACCTCCATCCATATTCTCACGTGTGTCCACTTTAACAAGGATGTACAGCATCACGAAAAACCTGGAATTTTTTCTAGGATAAACAATAATTTCTGGAAAAAAAGGAGTCGGGTAATCATATGTCAGGTCCTGGAATTTAAATGAAATGGTTAGACAAAGACTTATCCTGTATCGCTTAACGTTTATCCATTTCACTGTGTGATGGCATATTGTATTTGGGTTCAATCTGTATTGCAAAGCTGGTGCGCTGGTATTTTCAGCAGAGTTTGTACTTCTTGGCAAGCGAGGCTGGTTGTTGTCTGTGATGGTGCCTCTGGGAGCGGTGTGCTTAGTTTCCCGGCATTTTGTTACTGAGTAAACAGACACGATACTTAAGGAACTCTAAGTGCATTGTAAATATGACAGTGTTGGGAAGAAGTGAAATAATTTATAATGGTCTTTTCAAAGAAAATATTGCATGTTTTGGTCAAGCATCAATACTAATATTATAAATGCGAAAGTAACTCTGTCTGTCTGTCTGTTTGTTACCTTTTCCCGGCTGAACGGCTGAACGGATCGTAATGAAATTTGGCAAGGAGATAGATTATATCCTGGGGATGGACATAGGCTATCTTTTGTCCAAAAAAATAATCTTTAAACGGGTTAAAAAAATATATCTTAATTTTATGTAATGTGTGTCATAGATATACAAACTGTTAGTGTCATTCCTCTATGCCTGCCGTGCAATAGCTTTCAAGCCATTACGTTACGTTTTTCTATTGTAAGGAACTAAGAAGAGAGTAAGAAAAAAATAAAGATCTTGACAGTTTGTAGTAACGCCATATTTGTTTCAATTTTCAATACCGTTTTTGTATATTACAATTTAAATTGCAGAAAAAAATCATGTTTCATAAACACATAAATAGTGAGTGTGTGTCATTTCTCTATGTCCACGAGGTCTTGCCGCGTCAATTTTCTCCTTCGCGAACCCGTCCGCTTAGTTAAATAAACAGCTTTTATCGTTGAATGATTTCATGATTTATTTCATGAAAATCTGCTCTCATAAAAAAGTAAGTTTTATAGACATTCAATAGGTCTCTCTCTCTCTCTCTCTCTCTCTCTGAAAATCAATCTATGAATCGTTACAAATTTATTTCCTTTATTTTTTTTAGTTTGATTTGATACAATATGATTTCACTAAAAATCAATTTCTACCCCTTTCTATTTTCATTTCCACATTACGAAGTTTCACTTCTTCCGCGCGGTGGGACTCCACGCAATATTTTTGCATGCAATTGAATCGTTTATTTCAGAAACCACCTAAGTGCGCTTTTTTAAACTTTCGGAAAACTAAAAAAAAACTGTTTTGCAGCTTAAGTATAGGTCTAGTCTCCTTCAAATATTTTTTTATCAAATCAAGAACATGCTATTGGAATAATCTATTTTGTTAATTTTTTTTTCCTTCAAGTTTTTGAGTTATAAACTTTTGAAAATTTTTCACTTAGGTGGTTTCTGCAATAAATTAGTGTAATCCAAAGTGATTTTTTAAAAATTAATATTGAAATAAAGTCAAACGATTAATTTTTACCTGTTTTGGTATCAAAGGTAAGTAACAGACACACTTAAGTATAAACAAGAGTGTTTTTTATTAGGCATTAAACGGAAAATACTCGTACACATGGTCTATTCAGCTTCTGGCATGTCTTCTGGCAACTCGTGGTCAGTTGTTGGCCATTGGATGATGGTGTTGTAGAAGGCTTCATATCCAACAGTGTACTCCATCAACTTTTTAATATCATCAATCTTTTTTTGGTTGATTGGGACCTAAAAACAAAAATCTCACTGTGCAAAACCCGATAAATTTTAAAATTTGTTAAGTATGTCCTACAAAAATGTTTAGCTAACAGTAAAAATATAAACATTTAAAATGACCTTGGTAAAATAAAAGTAAACATACCTTCCCAAAGGATAAGCTTTCTCTGTTGGTAGTTCCGGAGGGTTGGCAGTTTTTAGCAATGTGTAGGTAGACGTTGCTATTCCTCCAATGTATTCGCTTGCGACCAATTTTCCCGGAGTATCCTTGTTGTAGAGAAACTGCTTGTACTTGGACACTTTGAATGGCTGCTTATTTTCTTTGGGTACGTTCCTGCCTGAAGTTTCGTCCGAATTTGTCATTTTCTTATATGATTTGGGCCACCACTTTTTGAAACTGAGAACATCGTCTGATGTGAGGTGATATACAGTAAATCGGCCACACTTACTAGGTTTTAGCATGAGCTCTGCATATTCATCAGGAGTATAAATCCTGTCCGTCTTTCTCAAGAGACGCTTTATGCTTCCAAAATCTCTGTCACATGGGAAAAATGAGTGGCCACGTACAGGGAAGTTGTGAGTTATTGTTTCAAACCGTCCTGAGTCACAGAGGTTTAGTAAAAAAACACACAATTGTATGATTTCTTATTTTGGCCTGATGGGCCATTACAAAACAGTATGAGATGCTTCACATTAAGTGGAATGTCACTGAAATAGTTCAGTAGCATTGAACATACTTCGTCTGGGCCTTTGTTTGCTTCGCCCTCATGATAGACATACAGTTTGGAAGCATTAGTTTTCAAATCGTGTAACGAAATCACATTTACCCAGAGCTGCCTCATATAAAAAACCTCCTGTACAGGTATGTGTAGCAAGGGTAAGTTTTGCTTATAGTCGAAGGCTAGTGCGACCGTGTCGTCATCTTTTCTTTTGCTTGCCTCATCCATAGCTTTGTAAAACTTCTTTGCTCGCCTTGAGTGTACCATTTTTTCAGCAGCTACATTTCTTTCAGTATTGTCACTTAAACCCTTGTCTTTCAGTTTGGCCGACAGTCTTTCGCAAGTTGAACACACATCAACTTGTGACCTTCCAAAACAGTAGGCAAAGTTTTCTTTGTAGTATTTGTTGTAGAAACTATACTTTACTTACTTTATTTTTTAGATCAGGGTTGTCTAAAATAAACATTGCATGCATTTTTGCAAAATCAAGCCTAGCGTCAAGATATTTTTTAGGTTTTCCCCCATAATGGGTTTCCTTGACATCAAATTTTTCAATGTGCTGCTGTATTCTCACACAAACGTTAACTGGAAGTGCGTTTCCACTTCTAGATTTTCCCCTCATATCTAAAGGGCTTTTGTGAAGGACAGAACATTTATTTATTCTTTTGACTCTATTGTCAGAAATTTGAAACACTTTCAAGAAAACACCTCTACAAACTTGAGTAAGAACAACATTTACTTTCAAGTTATACTTTTATGAATGGGATTTTTGGTTTGCCAAGTCACCAGTAGGCACGTGAGGGTTTTCTTGAGCTTGCTCATTATTTTCATTAGGGCTGCGGTTTTTGTGTCTACGTTTCACAGGCATTAACTCCATTAAAGCTTGGTTGTATGTGTCTTGGGTATTTTTACTTTCCAAAGAGTAAAATGTTTCCCATTGTTCTCGTACTATTTCATCCATAAGTTTCAAATAACAATTCAAATGGCACTTACAGTTTACATCATTCTTATGGGCTTTGCTGGGAACTTCTTTTCCTTTGTACGAGACGTACTGCAATCCTTTGAGCCTAGCATTCCGAATAATGTTCCGTTGGTATTTTTCTTCGTGCACAACTCCACGCCTACGCTTGGGATTAGGTTCATCATCCGAACTATCAGACATGGCTTAAGAACTATAATAATGTATGATAAACCACAAAATAACACCTTATTTTTCACCGAAAATGCACGAAAAATAATATTATCCACTCAGTGTTTGGATGTCAGTAACCTTCGATATAAACTACAAACAAAATAGTGAGCCACGGAACACGTGACACTTGTCGTCAAAGCCGCCAACTGTCGCGAGTGAAATCTACCGCAGAAAGAACCTATGCGACGGCGCTTGGGTTCTTTCTGAAATAAACGGATTATTTTCAAGGCTGCCAAATAGCATCGGTGATATGGAACATATGTTATTTCTGCACTAAACGATGTATTCACCTCCGAAGTGAACAGTACCAACAAAACAACATTTTTGGAATTTTTGTCGCTTAGGTGGTTTCTGAAATAAACGATTCAATTAAAAACTATTTTTTAATGATGCCAAAGAAGTATAACTTCTCATGCGCGTACCTAAGTACACGCACCCATTTTTTTTATTTAATTTCTTCTATATATATATTTTTCTCTCTACCTAGAGCACTCATAATTCTTTTAAATTTCACGTGTATGTTTTCAATGTCATTCGAGTTGTACAATTTTTTTTGTCAAATTGGTCACTATTTATACTTTGTTTCATTTTGTAAACAAACGTATTTTAGGTATTATGACAAATAAAAAAAATTAGTTACACTAACATTCTGAGGTTTTTATTGTGTGGATAGTTTGAAGTTTAATATTATGTAGGTATATAAATTCTTAAACTTATAAATTTCTTCGAAATTTATTCATAGGTTGGCAGGGCCTACTAATATTTTCTATTTGTCAATATTGTAATTTTTTTACAGTACCTACTTATTTGCAAGGAGTTTGGTTTAGTGTTTATAATTTATCTGCTGAGCGTCAAGTGTCTTAGGGCTGCCGAGACCGAAGACCAGAAATATTTATCAATTATGTAATATATTGTTGAAAAATTTGAATTTTACTATTTCAGGAAAGTTGATTTTTTTTATTAATTAGAATAGTTACGTGTAATTGCCATCTTCCTTTATTTCATATTAAACATTATGTTTGGTTGAGTGTGAGATAATTTTATTTATGTATGTTTTAGTTTCATTTAATTTCTTATATATATATATATACATATATATATATATATATATATATATATATATATATATTCTTACCAACCTACTTCTATTAAATTTCAGGTGGATGTTAACATTGTCATTCGAGTAGTACAATATTTTTTGTCAAATTGGTCGTTATTTATACTTTTTGTTTCATTTTGGACTATGTTTTTTTTTTACTTAATTCAAAGATTTGTAGTGTGTACAGGGAGTGAAATCTCTATTAATTTCTATACTCCTTTGGATAAGCGGAATATGGCCACAGTTTTACATATAAACAAATCCTACAAATGTTTTAAACATTATGACTAAAAAAAAATAGTTTCACAAACATCCTTAGTTTTTTTGGTGTGTATAGTTTGAAGTTTAATATTATGTATGTACGTAAATTCTTAAACATAGAGTTATTTATTAATTTATTTAGAAAATTATTCATAGGTAGGTAATAAGTTTTTCTATTTGTCAATATTGTTATTATGGTAGATAGGAGTACAGTAAATGCCTACATTCTTATATTCCTTTATATCTCTTTCGATTTGGAGTGTTTCCGAGCCATTCGGGGTCCTCAACATCACCCCCTCCCCCCGCCCCCCCCAGGAGGTTAAAGCCCCAAAATTTCGAAAGTTTAAATTTTTTTTAAAATCTTTCTTTTTCGATTTTAAGTGTTTTCGAGTCATTCAGGGTCCTCAAACCCCCCGCCTCCCCCCCCCTCTAGGAAAAAGCCCCAAAATTTCGATAATTTTAGGAATTTCAAATATATATTCTTTCGAGATGGAGTGCTTCGAAACATTCGAGGTCTTAAACCTCCACCCACCCCCTCCTCCCTTCCACAAAAGTGAAATCCACAAAATTTCGAAAAATTGGAGGAAATTGTATTAAAATTAAGTCATTACGAACTAAAGTGTCCGGGGCATGGTGGAACTTTTACCCAAAGTCGACTTCCCAACCAATTTTGAGAGAGGGGGGGAATGCAAAACCCCAAAATTTCGAAAAATTTCTTAAATTTAAGTATACTTTTTTACTATTTGGAGTGTTTCCAAGCCATTCGGGGTTCTCAAACTACCCTCCCCCCACAAGGAGTCAAAGACCCAATAATTAAAAAAATTCCCAAAATTTCCAAAAACCTATTCTCTTTCAATTTGGAGTGTTTACGAGCCATTCGGGGTCCTCAACAACACACCCACCCCCCTCAGGGGTCAAAACCCCAAAATTTAAAAAATTTCAAATATCATTCTCTTTCGATTTTTATTGTTTCCTAGCCATTCAGGGTCCTCAAAATCACCACTCCCCCCTCTGGGGACAAAGCCCCAAAATTTCGAAAATTTCAGGAATTTCAAATATCATTTCTTTCGAGATGGAGTGTTCCAAACCATTCGAGGTCCTGAACATCCACTTTCCGCAAAAGTGAATGCCCTAAAATTTCGAAATATAAGAATATATATAATTGGATGTTGGCATGTATGACGTCGATAAACTCTTACACCGTTTGACCGATCGCCATGAAATTTGGCACATCGAAGTGTTTTTATCATAAAGAAGGTTTTTATGCTATCCATTTTTTTTGTAACTCGCCGCTAGATGGCGCTGTAGCGCATCAACTTCTAAACCTTTCAACCGATCGCCATGGGTAAACAGAAAATAATAGGTCACAGATACACAAACAGTAATTATGTGTCATTTCTTAATGTCCAAAACACTGGACATATCGCTATCAATTTTGCTGTAACTCGCGGACAATATATCACCCGGTGTTCAGCCCGGGCAAAGCCGGGTACTGCAGCTAGTACACTATAAAAGTCCTGGAGAAGTCAGGGAATTGGGATTATTTGGCCATCCTCTTTAACGTTTTAGGGACACTTATCGAAGTCCTAGCAGAATGATTATTCAATAATAATTTTTTTCTTAAAAATTTCTATGTTAATCAATCTCACTGATGCACAGATTAACATTTTTTACTACTGCAA
Organism: Bacillus rossius redtenbacheri; assembly: GCF_032445375.1. Lineage (NCBI taxonomy): Eukaryota > Metazoa > Arthropoda > Insecta > Phasmatodea > Bacillidae > Bacillus > Bacillus rossius. The sequence goes on along the minus strand of NC_086330.1, from coordinate 4,517,486 downwards.
ACAGAAATTACTTGTTGGCACTTTAGCAACTCGTAAGGAAGTAAAAATATTACTTTGAATATAAATCTTCATCAATGGTAAATTTTTATTTCGACGGCGATATAAGTAATTCCAAGAACAGACGTCACAGGCTCCATACGCATCAAGAGCCCGCAAGCAGCAGGACGAAGGACGATGGCGCCCCGGCAGAGCGAGGACACGGAGTCCTGCGCCAGGACTCTTCCTTCCGCCGGCTCCTCGACAGTATATTAATTTGCGTCGACCGCGGAGGTCGCGGCTAAGTGCTTCACAAGGACCCCCCCCCCCCCTCTTGCCTGAGCCACGGGTGCAAGGAAAACAAAAGGAAACGCACTCTCTTATCGACTTTCGATAATCGATCACAGGTCGACCCTAAGGGAAGCAGACGGGGATAGAAGGCGTGGGGAGACGGGGGGAAAAGAAATGTGGGTGAAACGCAAAAAAAAAAAAATCGCAGACTGCAGAAAATGAAGATACAAGTGTAGAGAAAGGTGGGGTGCGAGAGAAGAAAAAAACCCGTGAAAAAGTAGAGGGGAGAGGGTTGATGCAAGCCCTTTTTCTTCTACGAGAAAGCCTTTTAAGATTCCCGTCCCTTAAGGGATGTACTGCGTTTCTCACCTCCTTCTCCACCCGCGTGGGAGAAAGTTTCCTCGCCGCTCTCTCTCTCTCTCTCTCTCCTTCTCGGTCCATTTCTATAACAAAGAAGGTCTTCCTACCATCCCCTCCCCCCCGAGCCAAGCTCTCTCCTCGACCAGGGGCCCCCCAGAGTCGATAAGCAGCCCTCGGATGTACCCCCTCACCGCTCAAAGTCTCCGGAGGCAACCACGCTTCCGCGCCGTTTACAATCGACTGCTGCGCGGGAATACCAACAACCCTCCAGAATTCATGTTCTTCCTTGCCGCGCTCCAGGCATTGTTTACACCTCACCAGGCACCCCCCCCCCCAGGTCAGGGGCGTATCTGTAGGGACTGGAAAAATTCGCGGTTTCAATGACCCATAGGATAGACTCCAAGATCCCCTACATACTCGGACAAACTGCGTTTACTCATTGGCTACCAACTTGTGAGACCTGTCAGTTGGGATGCTTCCGATTCGAGACTTCTTTGGATAAAGCTAGAGACTGGAAAAATTTCGCGGGTTCAGTGACCTCCAGGATAGACTCCACTATCCTCTACACTCTCGAGCAAATGCCAACTGTTCATTGGCTGTTGACTTGCGAGTCGTCTCGACTGGGTGGCCTGTGATTCCACATGTCTATGAGTGAGGGTCTCTAATTGGCCCTCAGTCCTCCAGATTAACAGTGAACCAATGGCAGAAGCAGCTCTAAGGTATAATTATTTGAATGGTAGCATAACACGGAATGAATCCGCGAATTTTTCCGGTCTCTACTCATTGCGGAAGCAAACGTGAGCTGAGTGGCTCGGTCGAATAAGACGACGACGTCTCTCGCAGACGGCCGCCAATCACAAGGAAGAAACCGCTGGTGAGGGTATGCCTTGTTACAATCTAGTAGCCGTTCAGATTTTTTTTTTCGTGAAAAATGTCTGCCCTTAACATAAGTGCTTTCGAGAATCTCTACCGGTTATTTTATACCTAAAAAATACTCTGTAAAAACGCACTCTTTTCTTTCAGTTTGTCTTTGGCGCGATATAAACAAAACCTACTAAATATTGTGACATTTAATTAAATGAAAAGTGAGAGTGGGTTATGATTATTGTGAACAATATACTTTCTTGAAAAGAATATTACCTATATTTGTAAAAATTAGAAAAAAAAACTGAAATAAGGGATTTAAATGTTGTTTCTTTCGTTAAATAGAGAAACACAATTACGTCTTTGTTTCATTTTACCAATTAACCAAGAGTGAAATATTATTTTCCTGCAGCTCTGCAGACAGCGAGCGCGGGCAGGCGGGGGGTATGAAGACCGGGAGAGATTCCTGAATGTTTTTGGGGGAAAAAAACCTTCCTACATTTTATCGCTTTTTTGATGGACCGGTCTTTTCGCCGTGGCTTCTTTGGCCAAAGTTTCATTGTCGAAGCCGATACCGTCGAACTCCGAGAGAGCATTTCGCTCGCTAAGAGACGCAGGTGGATGTGAAGTTGTGACGCGTGCAGTGAACAACGCATCAGCAGTATTGTAACCAAAATATAATTCATAAATATGCTTAATGATTGTATTTGGAATACCCTAGAGCAACGGTCAGCAACAGGCGGACCGCGGTCCGTTTGCGGACAGCAAAAAGTCGAACCTCGGACCGTCAAATATTGTAATTTTAATACGTAGGGACTGGAAAAATTCGCGGTTTCAATAGACTCTATGATTAGAGACCTAAAAAAACTCGCGGATTCATTTCGTGACATGGTAAAATTCAAATAATTACACCTTAGTGCTGCTTCTGCCATTGGTTCACTGTTAATATGCAATAATGAGGGCCAATTAGAGACCCTCACTCATAGAAGTGTCGAATCACAGGCTACTCAGTCGAGACGACTCACAAGTCAACAGCCAATGAGCAGTTGACAATTTCCCGAGTGTGTAGAGAATATTGTAATCTATCCTGGAGGTCATTGAACCCACGAATTTTTCCAGTCTGTATCTATAATACACTCTAAGATCCTCTACATATTCGGGAAAATTACACCTGCTCATTGGCTAGTGAGTTGTGAAACCTGGTAACTGGGATGCTTCTGATTCGATACTTCTTTCGTTGGGGGGGGGGGGGTTTCCATTGGCTCACAGTCCTTCAGGCAAACTGTGGTCCAATAACTGAAGCAGAAAAAAAAAGTTAAAAGATTTTGGTTCGAGCCTATCGCGAAACGAAACCGCAAATTTTTCCTGTCTCTATTAATACGTAGATATGGTATATATTATCAGTTTTTTTTTCTGGACCTCGTTAAAATTCTCCCACAGTATCCGGACCCCCAACTAAAATTACTTGCCGACCCCTGCCCTAAAGATTAAACAATTCATCCTATAAACGGTTGCTTGCCTTTTAATAATAATACTTAATCTGACCTCGACATCGGGCTTTGATTGTCTGAGTTTCTGTTCACTGAATCATGGCCAAGTGGTACCGGAGCATACACAGAGAAAAAGGTTTGTTTGAATCAAACAAATATTTGTTTATATATGGCCAAACAAATATAAACTTGCTGTAAGAAAATATTTTGTTAGCTTAACCAAACTCGGTAAGTAACAAAATTGATTTGTTACACCTAACCAAATATACAGCTGAGTTGACAAAATCATTTTGTTGAGTCAACAGAATCTTTCCTACTACAAAATATTTGTTTGAATTAACAAAATATATTTATTTCGCCATATACAAACAAATATTTTGTTGAGGCAAACAAACCTTTCTCTCAGTGTACTACAAGAGAGATGAAGAGGTTTTACTTTAAAAGTAATCGTGATAAAACAAGTCTTTTAGCTATAAATTTTTTTTTGATATTTTGACGCCGTAACTAGTTTTCCACCAACTATACAATTTTCTGAGGACAAGGCCTTTACCCGGACAACTTTTGAAGTTCGCTGCTCCTCTTCGTTTCCCGGTGCTGTCCGTCAACATCCTGTCCTCCGCCCTCTGTTAGCATACTTGCCTAGCGCACTCGGTCCGACGATGGCACACTCTCCAAACTTAGTTACTGCAGAGTTCCCCCCCCCCCTTGTCACCACGTGACCGGCGGGGTCCGTCCCGAGACGAGACAGTTTCAACAAGCGGAACTTCCGGCTGACATCTTGCAGATGCTCCACAGCATCCGGAACAGGAGTGGACGATCACCAAGTGTTCGTGAAAGGCGTGCGAAACCTTTCAGCTCCGTGTCATCACTAGAGACCTGCAAAATTCACGGATTCATTCGGTGATAGGCTAGAATTCAAACACATATACCTCTTAGATAGTTTTGTTATTGGCTTACTGTTCATCTGGACGAAGCTCAACCAGTTATAAACCCTCAACCAAAGAAGGATCGAATCACATAAAAACCAGCTGAGACGACTTACAAGTCGGCAGCCAATGAACTTGCGTTATTTGCCCGAGTGTACAGGGGTATGTGCAGTCTATCCTGAAGGCCATCGAAACCGCAAATTTTGCAGGTCTCTAGTTATGACAAATACCTCCAATATGATTGCAAACCGTATTATGATTTTACATGTTAATTTCTCGAAGATAAAATCAGTAAAATTTCTTTAAATAATTTTATAGCTAACTTCACTATATTTAACACCTCGCTGTTTTAGTTACGTATGTAGTATCGTTTCGCAGATTAAATCATTTTATTTATAAAATTCAAACATTAAACCCTAATACAGTCTTTGGAGACTAACTTAAGGAAATTACGCAACCGAAGCAAATTATTACCTAATGCAAAAACATGACGAATACTCCAGCACTAATTACTCATAATTTGTTCTTATAAGCTATTGTTAAAATGGTCTCGATAAATTTGCACTCCATATTCCAATACCAGTGCAGTTTTTATTTGTTTTCATGGAAATTATACATATGTATATTTGCATTTCAATTTTAAATGTCCAATACTTTCAAGAATGAAAACGTGGGCGGTCAAATTCGCATGTCAACCATATTTTAAATGCGGCGTGAGAGTTTTGCACACGAAGTGACCCAACACTTCATATCCGGACACGGTGCTTGTGTGTTGTTCACTACCCGTATATAATATTGGCCTACATGAATGCAACAACCAGAATACTTTAAAATGTACAGAAAGGTTAGCAGAAGACGTAGTTTAGACATCGAACCTATTTCACAGTCATACGTTTGCAAGTGCAGGCAGCCCCCCCCCCCCCCCTCCTTTCCAACCCCATGGACCTAAGCCCATGGCGTAAGGGTTTGCCACCAAACAATCTGCCTTGAATCCAGGGTCTCGAATCCGTCACAGCGCAGATGCCTTGCGCATACAGCAACGTCGCAGGACTGACTGATTCCCTTGTCTGTTGTCTGCTGTACCTCCCTAAACAGCAGTTCGCTGCTGTTCTTCTTCGCGTGACAAGAGAGCAGAATGACTGCACACACTTAGCTAATATGTAGACTTGTCTGAAGAGCAAATGCAGACGAGGAGTTTTTCCAAACCAATCCCCCGACTTTTAGCGCCATTTCCTTTCGCAGCGACTTCCCCGGGGCCGGAGACGTACACAAACTTCCTGTTCCGCTTTGTGAAAACACTCAAGGAGGCACTGTCACCGCTCCAGACTAATAACCACACCCCCCTCCCCTCTCTCCACTTCAGGCCTGCCAACTCCCGTGAAGCCACTCAACCGCCGACGCGAGGGAAACTTTTTTGAAATATTAAAACGCGGAGCGGGGGATCGCTTCGTTGTTGCTCTGCGTCAGTCGAGGCGAGCGCCGGGAACTTCTTAACAAGCCGGCGTCGACAGCCTCGCAGACAACCAGCTCTTGTCGTAGAACTTGTCCTCTTTAGACGGATTAATCAGTCATTCTACGACTAGCATGAACATGAACGCGTGAATTATTTCAAAGATTGGGTTTAAACACCGTGGTTATTAAGAATAAATCACCAAAGTCTTTTAGTTTATTTTTTTTTGACGTGACAACGTCTAATAAATCGATGAACGCCGGCTGCACGCACGAAAAAGTATCCCGTTACACACATTGTTACGTTACGTGGTGTCCCGTTACGCTCATTGTACGCTTGCGCCGCATCTATCTCTCTTCCACTCGATTGGCCTATGCGTCCGAGGAGAAGAAAGACAGCGGCAGCACACAACTTACATCTACACGTGAACTGTTTCGTCGACTGGTTATAAAGTGAAGTGAAACGTTAATGTGGTTTTCATTTCTTATTACAACAATAATTTCAGCAATAAAGGTTAATTATTCTTGCATTTTAAATTTTTGATTACTAGTATAATTTCAAGTATTTATCTTTTATTATTAAAACAAAAATGATTCAATTTTATTCATAAAAGTATGCAATCATTTCATCAATGTTTTGTTATGACGTAGTCACGTTAAACTATCGTCCGTAAACCGACTTTACAGACAACCAATTTTTTTTTTTAATGTGGTATTTCAGTGCTCTCAAAGGTGAGGTTACCTACAATTCGCTAGCTGTGTCGAAGCACACGCTTCTACAGTTCTTCGTAGATTGTGATTCAGAAGCCTGAGCCTTCAGAACTTACGAGTACAGAAATATTTACGAACAGTCTCCAAATCAACCCATGGCATTATTTTGTTATTTTCCCAAAAAGAAAAGTGATAATTCTGGATGTATGTCTTTTGTGAAACAGGTTGAGGAGCCTACATGGGGACTGTGTCTCAGCAAACGATGGAGGCACAAATAAAAACTGTTAAACTTCCCATCAGCGTGAAACCAGCGATGACGCTAGTTTCATACTAGACAAGCAACTATATAATCCTGCATGTTCTGAAAGAAAAAAAATCAACTACTAAACACATCATTAAGTAAATTTCTAAGGGCGAGCCGAAACAAAGTGACTAGTTAGAAAAAAGTAGAAGTATTCCTAACGATCGTTTGCTGCCCACGCACCCGCCTGCACTAGCGACCAGGGTTGGTCTACAACATATCAATTCAAAAGTACGCCGAAGAATACAGAGTTAACAAAATTGAAGTCTTTATATAGCCTCGACATGACGTCGGCGCATGCGCAGCGTGGACAGGTCCAACTCAGGAGGGGTAAGGGAGGAAAATCGGACCTAGAGGAGGGGATATCAGCAGTCCCGCGGCGGGAAATTCAAAACCCAAGTCATTACGTCGGGCTGTCGGCTCAAGCGGAATAAAGAGAGGTTTGAATCGGCTCTTTCCAGACACGATTCTGACATCAGCTCTATCAGGACGTGGTCTGTGCGTGCCTGGAGATGATACTTCTAGCAAGTATCAAACCTATTGCAACCGTGTCATTTTATCAATCTGCAGTGAAACTTGATGTAAGCTTTTGGACAAACTCCATTGCTAGAGACCGGAAAAATTCGTGGATTCATTTCGTGAAAGGCTGAAATTCAAACATGTGTATAATTCTGCTGTATAATTGTGCTGGTTCTGCTATTGGCTCGCCAATATAGAGACTATCGACCAAAGAAGCGTCGACTCACAAGCTACCCAGTGAAGACGACTCGCAATTTAGTAACCAATGAACACGCGTGTTTACTTGAGAAGTGCAGAGGATAATGGAGGCTATCCTAGAGGTCATTGAATCCTCGAATTTTTCCGGTCCCTAGCCATTGCTTAGCAATGGCTTATGTCCAAAAGCTTACATCAAAATCTTCCAAAGATAATAACTGCAGTGAAACGTTATATTTGTGGTATTGCCAAGATGGCTGCAGCGTCGCACTGGGCACACATATCTCTGGAACCCCCCTCCCCTCCCACACACCCTCCTACACGTATTTCTCCCAGCGCCTTGCCAAGTAGTCATGGGGCCTTGCTGTCTCGCTGGATGTCCTGTGGATTCCTAGAGCTCGCCGCTTGAAATGGCGTAACTAGGGCGCCATTGTTCTGGGAGCTTCGGATGTCAAGTCGACTCTTCACTGAGTTGCCGGACCACTCCATGAAGGAGGGCTGAGGAGTGTAATAACGGCGACGCCAGCCTCCGTGGCAGTGAAGTGAAGAGGGTTAGTGATGGTTTGTTGACCATATTCCTGTTATGAAATATTATGTGGTGTTTATTTCCTGTTGACAACAGAAATTTTTTTGCTTAATTTGTGTTTTTGTCTTTTGGGTATTTTTTAGTTTTCTTCTACAGACATACATGTGCTTAGCAATGGCGTATGTCCAAAAGCTTACATAAAGTCATGCACTCCCATTGCACAAACCTTTCAAAGATAATATGAAATAATGACACGTAACTTGTACAGAAACATGCAATGGCCCTTGGATTTTATTCGTAAATCAGACACGTTTTAACAAATGTCGAGTGGTCGGTGAACGGTCGCGTCGACACCTGGAGATCCGCGCATGATACGGCGACTCAGTCAGGGGCCGACAGCAGCGGTCTCGGACAACAACAACGGACTGACTGTCCGGGAATGAGCGCGTGTTGCCTAGGGGTTGCTCGAGGTACGTCCCAGTGTGTTTTCTCGCGAGGGAACCCGGTGAACAGTGACTGTCTGCGCTCGGAGCGAAGGGAACAGACGGTTGGGAGGGGACAAAGGGGGAACAGCCGTCCATCATCCCCGACCAACCACCACACGTCGGACCGCGAAGGGGGCGCTCGCAAGACGCGGTGTTTGCGCGCTCGACGGCCGGTAATTGGCCGTTACCGCGCCAGATAGCGCCGTCCGTCAGCCCGTGTCGCGAGGGGAAGTCCGGAGTGGACTAGGCTCCTGGCTCGCAGTCGCCCTCATCTAGCCAGGACTCTCCCAGCAGGTAACCAGAGGCCTTACTTGCATTGCGCTGGGAGGTGGACCTTTTTGCCGTTTCCCACCCTTCAGAGAGAAGGAAGGCAGTCGTTTGAGGTGTCGGAGCTCATTCTCGAGTCCTAGTATCCGAGACTAGCCTCCAACATAGTTGCCGGATGGCTCCATAAAGCGTCTCAAGTAGCCTCTCTGGAACAAGGCGACCCCTACCTCCTCGTGGTACCGCTGGTTTTCTAACAGGGGCTACGCCGAAAAGGGTGGGGACTTCGGTCCCAGTGGTTTGGTAGGACTGGGCACACTACCAGACCCACCAGAAAAGGCCCGGGTGTCAGGTTGGGACTAGGAGCTGCGCTCTCCCGTCGTTGTGCTAGGTCTAGCCTACTTCCTTACGCTCTGCCTGCAAGATCTTTGTGGAGTGGTTGCCACCCGCATTGGATGTCAACGGTCCTTGGTAAGGAAGAGGCACTCCGGCGGGTTTACGGGCTTCCGTAATGCTGGCATGCGGACTGCCCGAAGAGGAGGAAGATCATTACCCAGAGATTGGACTTGTCCATACCCCGTGGAGTAAAAAAAAAAAACCGAAACGTTGGTGATAGCTTCTCCTTGTACGCGGACTACAACCCAAAAGGCCAAGAAAACTCCAGACATTGGCCGCGAAGGAAGACAGTCTCTGGAGACCCCGACAATTTCGGGACTTATTCCCCCGCCAGGAATCCTCTCGAGTTGTTAGTCGGTGGTTTTGACACGTCCTAGATCACCTGCCAAATGTAAGCATGTAGCTTTACGCGTGTCTTGAATCAAATAGGCGGGTGGCGTTTTAACACCAGCGGTGGTCAATCCCTCGAGTGTGTGTAGGGCAATGGAGTCTTGATTGGTAGAGTAACATGTCCGTACCGCCAAATAACGTCTTTGTAACAACGACTCAGATTTATCGGCGAACGATAAGGCTGTAGGATGATTTAAGCCTCACGCGTTGAATGTGAAACTGTGAGAACTACTGCGAACTACTGAAATTTGTAGAAAAAACCGTTAAAACTGTTCCTTTATTATAATTTTAGATTTGTCGAAAAGTTACAGTTACTTTGAGAAAGCTCTAGGCACTTCATAACTATACGCTGGTTTTTGACGTGATAACGTCTTATAAATCGATGAACGCCGGTTGCATGCACGAAAAATGCATGACTCATTGACACGTTCCGCCTGAGCCGAGAGTGGAAGAACCGGCCAACCACCGTGTGAGAAAATCTTCTTTAATATCAAACAGGTTAAGGCGGGCTTTTTAAAAGCAGCAATTCAAAAAATTTGATTTATTTGTCCAATTTCGTCATTTCAAATTGACAATTTATTGACATTGATTTGATTTCAGTTTATTTATATAATTAATTGTTCGTGATTATGTTTAAACAAATTATTTAAATTAAATTTGCGAAAGCTGTAGATAATATTTGAAAATTAAAAAGTGTGCTATTTTCCATCAATGTTTTCTTATGACGTTATAACGTAAAATTATCGTCCGTAAACCGACTTTACTGACAACCCCCTTTTTTTAAAGTGGGTCGACATGGCATCGTTATGCACAGTGGCTTCAGATGATGGACCTCTGTTACTAGAGCGATCTCCGAGCACTTGGGTCGGGATCGAACCCCTGGGGTCCCAACTCCTCCTGTTCTCAGGAGATTCAGCGGAGGACAACCACCGGCAGGCGAGTCGCGGCTGTTCTGGAGTTGTCCTCCTCAGCCCGGACACAGGCAGGGTCCGCCAGCCTCGCCATGCCAGCGCACAAAACACGTGGACACGGCATAACGAGGACTGACAACACGCAGTCTGTCCTTATTTCCACGCGAAACCAAACCGAACTGTTCGAATCAATAATCATGACGGACCTGAGCACCGAAAATTCATTAACACTTCTACTACCAGCCGATGAACAAACAAAGCCTTTTTTTATTTATCAGCCCAGGGAAAGTTTTATTTTCGGATTGAATTTTTTTTTGTCGGGCGTGACTCAACCGCCGTCGGCGAAAATATTTATCTCACGCGCGGGGCTGAGACTAACGACTCTGGCCGTCCCTGGTTGATGCTCCCGGCGGTAATTATTGGCTGGGGGAGGAGTAAGGGTAGCGCGCGGCTAGAGCACTAGCATCCCCCCCCCCCCTTGTACCCCCACCCCCACCCCGGGCACGTACTCCATTAGCCACGGCCGGCGGTGCCATTAGCGGCCGGGGAGCGGGGAGTGTACGGTCCGCGACATCAAAACTTGATTAGCCGCGTGCGCGCGGTCGAATGAGAAACGTCTCTCCCTAAACGAGTGAGGGGAAAAAAATTTCCATGTGGCGTTTAACTAGTCGAGCGGAGAAATTCTGCGAGTTTTGCAGCGGGCTCGCAGTAAAATTGAGTAGGTATAAGGCACTTAGTTAATTTTTTGTTTTAAAATGGATTTTCGTCGATTTTTTTAAAATGAATATATATGTAGTGCACAATTTTTTTGGAGTCTGTAGTGACCGTCGTGTTCTAATATGAGTTTTAATTTTGCCCTCTTCATCAGATTACTGATTTTGGGTTTTGTTGATATAAGGTCGTAAAACTTCAAAATGGTTTGACGTAACTCTCAACGCAATCTTTTTTTTTTCCCCCATTTCCAAATGACTTGTTTTACGACTTATGTCACTCTGCACTGTTATTTTCTACGTTAAGAATTTCGTAGCTCCACTGTTTGGCTGTTTCAATTTTCATGTTTTAAATTATGTAAATTTTGAGTTGTAGGTAATTTTATAAGTCGTGGCATTTCTAAGTATTGAAATTTCAATTTTTTGTAGTAGTTGTAAGAAAATTGCCAAAGTAAACGGTGTATATTACCTAGACTAATTAAATAAAACTATGTTTGAAAAAATTAACAACCACTATTAGAAACTGTGTGTTCTTATCATAGACATTAGAAAAGTGGGAAACATATTTTCGTCTTCTGCACATATCCTCAAGATAAACTTGAGAGGTTATTTTCATTTAGTTTTTGCTTTTGGTTTGATGAATCGTCCAAGGAAATGATATATCTACATGGTCTCAATCCAGGAGCCAAGAAAAATGTATAAATTTATTTCATTTTTGTTTTTCAGTGGAAATATTTGCATAAGTTATTGTACGAGTTGCATTAATAATTGTGTAACTTACTTGAAAAAATAAAAACATACTATTTTTGAAATTTTAAAAATAAATTAAGATACTTTATATATTTTATATGTCACTTTTAAGCATATGCAAGTGATATAGTTGAATTAGAGAGCAAAAAACTCCTAGAAACATTAAACCTATCCAGTATCTGCTTTCAAATAGCAATCAGTCAGTACTGCAACTGTGTCTGTGAAGAAGCAGTTTCTGTCTTGTCGTCAAGCTTTGCTAATAATTGCTTTGATACTGCAATTATCACTATATATTTCAATCATATGTCTTTTATTTCAAAATATTTTAAAGTACGTTGATCTACACAAAAGGAAAAATCTATTCGTTATAATGTCACAATAAAAATGTTTTAATCACATCAAAATATTTAAAATTAATAATTTCAAAACATGCAAAATTCATATTTTCTATATATGTTTAAGTATTAAAACTAATATATATATTTAATAAGTACTTATTTGCATACGCATATGATTGAATTATTTGTAGAAATATGGGTATTTAGTAATATACAAAATGTTTTCAATAACATCGAGTTTTAATATTATTTTATAAAAACAACGTGGTAGGCTTTACTTTAAATCGAATAATCTGCAAATATTACAAAAATGTGCATTAGTTTCAAACTTTTAAACAGTAAATAAGATTCATTTTAAATCTCTTAAACCATATTTATTAAAGAAGAATTCAACCAGTCATTTGTTACTCATACACGATTTTACTATAAGTTCATATGTAGTACTTATCCTTTTCTAAAAAATGTATTTTGGCAATATTGGTGTTCATACTCTGGTCACCATATTTAATTGTTTCAATAAACTATATTATACTTTAAAAACAATCTTTCAGATTGTAAAATATTTCAAAAAATGTCACAATTCTCGATTCTTTTCGATTGTTCACAAATATTTTATTTGCTATTTCAGTATCATCCGAACATACTTAAATAACATGCTGATTATATAACAATCATATAAATGTTTGTAAATTGTTTATGGTTATTTTTAATATCGTTTTAAACATCTCAAGTAGATATTACAAAAAAAATTAAACGGCATCAGATAATTTGCAGAGCTTCAGGTTGTTAGGAATGTTGCGCATGTTTAAATTAAATGGTTAAAACATGCATTATATTTTATTTTGTATTATCTTTTACTTTATGTTTCAATTATTCATACTAGGTATAACACTTCAGAATGTGTGTCTGTTGTATGTGTCAATGTTTTAATTCATTTTGTATTGTATTTGTTAATAGTCTTTTTTTTTGTGTTTGTTTGTTTTTATGTTTGATGTCTACCACCCTGGCTCATCGCTGTTGGTAGTCATCTTACAACATTAATAAATAAAAAATATAAACAAATAATTCAAAACTTTTCATCGGCAACATATATTAAACAAACCAACCTTTTTTTACGAATACGGAAAATTAAGTCAACAAGTGCGTTGGTAAAATGTGACGTCCCGACCGAGTAAGTGACGGTGAAGAAGCTGGTGAAGTGTCGGAAGGGCGCCGCGTGTTTCGGCCAGCCCTTCACCTCTGGGGCCGGACCGTGCACGAGTTCGAAGCCACCGAAGAGTGAGGCCGGCGACACTAATGAATGTCCCAGTTCGCCACGTCCTGCTGTTTGCGCGAGGCTGGGCAAGTGCCGGTCGAGAGACCAGCTAAACAAGGCCGCCGTGCGGGTGGACTAGCCAGCAGGGGCCCGGCCAGTGATTAGGCACGCCCACTCCCGCGGGAAGCCTTCTTCTCACAGACGAGAGAGCCAAACGCCCGATCGTGCATCTTCGGGTTTCTTTTTTGTTCATTGTAAAAGGTTAGGTTAGCTACATTGTAAATACGTTAAAACATTGTGGACGGTTCATTTGGTTAGGATAGCTACATCAAAAATACTGTGAAATCATGTAAACGGTTTCCTAGCCCTGGATAGCTACATATCAAAAAAGTTATTTGCTAAGCAACCATAAAATGATTTTACAGTATTTTTAATGTAGCTATACTTACCTAATATAACCAACCATCCACAATGTTTTAAAGTATTCATAATGTAGCTAACCTACCCTAATCGACCGCAAAATTTAATGCCAAAACGGTTAATACAATCTGATAGAACGGAAAAAAAAGAGAATGAACATCGGGGAACTTCGGGTGTGGCTTTCTCGTCTGTGAAATGAAGGCTTCCCCCACTCCCGCACTCAGTTGTGTCGCCGGTGGCTGGTGCGCGCACAGAGCAGCCCCGCGCGCAGATACGGAACACTTGATGTCGCTCGATGCAACTGCAGTCGTCTGTCCTCGAACCACCTTCTTATCTCCATCTTAACATTCCAATTATATCCCATGTTAGAATGTCTGGATCAGCTTTCACTGACTTTTCAAACATATAATTTCCAGTTGGGTTTAGAATAATAAATTACAAAATTACTTTAAAACAAAATTCTTGTGATGTTTGTTTGCTCTTCTATGCGATAATTTTAACATTAAATTTTCTCATAGGCCAAATAATATTGACTGTCATTTGTTCCAGAATTTAAATCAGTCAAAGGAAATTATTAAGCTTAGAATAAAATTTACAATATAAGTGATTGTTTCCCAGACTTTTCAAACAGTTCCATGGGTCCCAGATCTGTAGCGACCTTGTGGTAGATATTCTCTAGTTTTCAATCCTTGCCTGCCTGCGTAGTTGTTGCTCTTGGTTTTTACTTTCATATCTAAACCAAACTAATTCGATTGTCTTAAAATACGTATAATTATTCTTTTTGACTTCCTCCCCTAAGGATTTCTCCCTCAGTAAACATAGACCTAATCGTTGTCATGCCACATACGTCAAGTTAATATTGATCATCATAAAGTTCGTATGTAACGGTACATGTATTTTCTGATCAATCGGTAGTAAACGTTTATCTTTCATTCACGCCTTATTTTTCAAACAGAGTTTTATATTTTATTTGTTAAATTTTAACTATGATTAGCCTTACACAGATGCTCATTTAGGTTAGCTTAGTATGCTCTCTGTGTCCCATTTTCATAGATAAAAAAACTTCGCAGATTATCTTACTAATCCCACAATAAATGACTACCTTTTTTGACTTAGCTCCTTCGATACCTAAGCCAAGATGTTCGGTGAATTCTAAAGTTTATATGAAACAAGAAAACCTTTATGAAAAGTGTAGGCTTCAGTTTGTGTTTTGGTTTCAGTCTAAGTGACAGTCATTGGATGGGTGATTATCCCAACCTCGTTGAAAACGTTCTACACTGTACCTCATTATTAGGGACACCTGTATTTCGCGAATACATTTCGTGTCAAGGTATTTCACAAAATACTGTAGCTTTTCTTCTGTGGTTATTGGCTGAGGTAGGTGAAAGGTGTCGTCCCGCTCTTGACGGGGCCAATGAGAATGTGGTCACCGTACTGCTGCACCCTCACTATTTGCCATGACTAGAGACCGGAAAAATTCCCAGGTTCAATGACCTTCAGGATAGACTCCACTATCCTCTACACACTCAGGTAAATACCAACTGTTCATTGGCTGTTGACTTGTGAGTCGTCTCGACTGGGCAGCCTGTGATTCGACACTTCTGTGAGTGAGGGTCTCTGATTGGCTCTCATTACTCCAGATTAACAGTGAACCAGTGGCAGAAGCAGCACTAAGGTATTATTATTTGAATTGTAGCATATCACGAAATGAATGAATTTCAGGTCTCTAGCCATGACTCTTAGAAAAAGCTACAGTACCTTGTGAAATACCTTCAAATGAAATGAAATCGCAAAATACAGGTGTCCCTACTCATTATTAGTCCAATTCGGATAGATCGAGAAAAAAATCTTGTAAAAAATATATATTTTTTAGAACACTATATTCAACCTCCTTCCCTTCAGTTTGGTGCTCATAATCTTCGTTCCTGCGTGAAATATTAGTCCGCGGTTTCTTTCCATTCATCGTTCGTTATGTAGGGGGAGTTCCGAAAAGCAACTTTCAACAGCTTGAAACTTTTTCATCTCGTGCGCACGTTCCGCGCAGTTAAATCCGACCCTCTTTAATTTCTACTCGCGTCTCCCACTTCACGTGGGCCGCCGAGTGAAAACTTCCCCACGGAGATTTCCCGCAGACATCGTACGAAAAATAAACATTTTCGCCAAAATACCGTACCATCAACGCCAAGATGTACTTAAATACGAAGAAGCATTTTTCTCATTCTAAGTCTTTATTTTAGTAAGCCAAAGACTTTAAAAACTTAACACCGGTCTTTAAAACAACCAAAGCAGACGTGAACGACTGTTGTGAAATCAGGGTAGAAACATTCGACATACCAATTCAAATTCCATGAACTATATTAGGTGATTAAGGTTTTAAATTTTTTTTCTTAGTAAATTATAAATTTTTAATAACTTTATTTTCTACCCTTACATTTCTGTAGAAAATACTTTCAAGCGCGTTTGTGTATAAAAGCAGCGCAGGTGAAATTTTTGAAATATGAATGGACCCGTGACTTGATAACTTAGGACTTCTCTTGAACGTATTATTACTTGCATATTGAATTATTAAAAACTCTAATCTGAAAACAGCATGTTAACTTATATAACTTTTAAAAAGAATTGGCACACAAAAGTATATATATATTTCTAAAACGGTGATACAATTTTAGAACACAACTTTGAACATGTACGAATGAAACAAACCTTTATTTATCACTAGCTGAAGTACCCGGCCTTGCCCGGCTGATCACAAGATGAAAGATATTTTTTTTCTTTTCGAAATTGGATGTAGACAGTAGTTGTCTTCTTAATATGAACGTCGAGTTTGCCAAATTTCTTCAAGATGTATTTTAACACAACATTAGGGGTGGTTTATCGAGTTTTCATGTAGACAGGGAGATGGGATAGTATATATTTGTTTTTTTAATTGTACGTAGACCGTTATCTTCCTCTTAATTTTAATGGTGAGTTAGCACAATGTCGTAAACAAGTACCAATATCCTGTTTCAAAGGATGAAGAAGGGGGCCGGGTATCTATCGTGGACAAGAAAGAAAGAAAGATAGTCCTGTCCTCTTATAGCCTTAGCCCTCCAGGATTTTAAAATTCTTGAAAATTTTGATGTAATTATTTGTTTAAAATGAAATGAAAAAAATGGTTGTCTGTAAAGTTGGTTTACGGACGATAGTTTAACGTGACGTAATTACAAAACATTGATGAAATGATTGCATACTTTTATGAATAAAATTGAATCATTTTTATTGAATTATCACTATTTGGTATGGATACAAAGGAGTGAAATGAAATCTACAATTTAATTGATAAAGTTACTTTTATTTCCACTCATTAATTCAAATATGCTCATTACTTTAACGAACAGATTATTTTAACTATAATTTTTATACATGTATGCTATTTAACTTCTTTTAATCTGTGTTATTCTGTTAAGGATAGGACGATGATAGCAAAAGTAGGAAACATATGGGAGTGTTTCAAGTTTAATGTGCCTCGAAAAAGTCAAATGGATGGTTGTTCCAATCGAGTGGAAGAGAGATAGATGCTTGCTCAAGCGTACACTGAGCGCAACGGGACAAAGCGTAACGGGACAATGTGCGTAACGGGACAATGAGTCATCCTTTTTTCGTGCGTGCAGCCGGCGTTCATCGATTTATTAGACGTTGTCACGTCAAAAAACGAGCAGAAGATGCAAAACTATTTACTATTAAGGCCCCCGCCCACCCGGGCACACACAAGGTGCGCGGAACTTCAGGAAAAACAAACGCGATTTTAAAACTACTCAAAGATATCCGAGTGGGTGTCTGCTAACGAAAAGCATTTAAGAGTTCGCTGAGGGCCGAAAAGTACTTTTGATCTCGGATTAAGGTTTTTAAACTGTATTTTTAGAAGAGTTAAAATTGATAAAACGCATGATTTCAGAGTAATTTGTAGGCGTAAACCAACCGGTACATATTCTTGGAAGCACTTAAGGGACTTGCATTAAACCTATATCTTCATTTCCCGGCCATATAATGTTACGGTCACCGCTCAATGCACTGGGAGAAGACTGCGCGCCAGTCCAGAGGAGACACCGCGCTAGAAGCACCAGCGAGCGTCGCGCTCGTCATCCCGCCTCACTGACACTCGTACACACCTGACGAGGCGAGCCCCTGCCGAACCAATTGGGTATTCTCCCAGCGCTCAGGGGTGCGAGCCCAGGAGAGGCCGGTACTATAAACTACGGTACTCCGTGAGTATCGGAGCAGAGTACCTCTCGTGGACAGGAAGATGTAGCCGCTGTTTTGTTTCGTCCTGTTTCCTAGCGAAGGCTACAGGAGCGCGCTGCACAGAGAAAAAAGGTTTGTTTGAATCAAACTAATATTTGTTTATATGTGGCGAAACAGATATTTACTTACTGTAACAAAATATTTTTTTTTTAGCTTAACCAAAATTTGTAAGTAACAAAATTGATTTGTTACACCTAACCAAATATGGAGTTGAGTTGACAAAATCATTTTGGTTGGGTCAACAAAATCTTTACTACTACAAAATATTTGTTTGGATTAACAATATATATTTATTTCGCCATATACAAACACATATTTTGTTGAGGCAAACAAACCTTTCTCTCAGTGTGGGGAGAGCCAGTGGCGACGGCAGACTCCAGCGATGAGGGGCCTCGTGCCTCGTGTTATCGCCGGCACTTAGCGGCTCAGGGGGGGGGGGGGGTGTGGCTCCCGAGGGGAAAAACCATCGTAACATTTCACGACCTCTTCCTTTCCTCCGCAACACTCACCCCGAACCTCGCTTCAGATTCCTGCTGCCCGTGCTGAGAAAAAAGGTTTGTTTGCCTCAACAAAAATATGTGTTTGTATATGGCGATATAAATATATATATATATATTTTTTAATTCAAACAAATATTTTTTTTAGTAGGAAAGATTATATTGATCCAACAAAATGATTTTTTCAACTCAAATATATATTTGGTTAGGTGTAACAAATAATTTTTGTTACTTACCGAGTTTGGTTAAGCTAACAAAATATTTTGTTCAACACAGTGTATATATTCGTTTCGCCAGATATAAACAAATATTTGTTTGATTCTAACAAACCTTTTCCTCTGTGCGCGACTCCAGGGACGTGATTGGGTGACACAAGATGACGTCACTGCCTGCGTGAAACCCTGGTGACTTCCTTTGCAGACGGCAACCTTTGTCTGCACTGCCTTCAGCACCGGACGTGAAGTGTTGGAGCAACTTGTACTATCCAACTCGCGTGTTATTTTACATATCCTGTAACAACTAAATCACACCTTGACAAAATGAAAACTGTGACTGCAAACAAAAAAAAATTGAATACAGTTACTTGTTTGCATACAAGTAATTTCGTCACCAACTATTAACATACTTGGCTAAGACGTGTTTCACATGCGAAGCCATTGAGTTTTGTAAGATTGAACATGTGTATAACTATTGAAATAAGAATGCAGCATCTTATTTCCTGGATGTTATTGCCTTATATCATTGCTACCGTGTCATGAACACATATTGATAGTACAATATGTGGCGGTAATCATTAATTTACACCATAAGCGTGAGATTCATAAATAACATCAATAGTATAGGAATACGACTACTGGCGCACGAGTAGGACTGTGATGCTTGTTGCCAACCGCCATCTTGGATTATGGCGTCACGATGGCCACATTGCATAACCTTGACATTTGCCTTTATTATACCTTGACTTTTACCTTGGCATAGACTTTTACCTTGACCTTGATTTTTGCCTTGACCTTGACTCCGACCTTAACCTTGATATCGTCTACCATCTTGGATCTCGCCATCTTAGATTCCGCCATTTTGAAATCAAACTTCGACTCCCCAAACATTACAATTTTCGTTACGGCAGCCATTTTAAACTACGTGGGAGTTGCGTTCAGATTGGGTGACTAATATTGAATACTAGTACATATAATTAAAAACAATAATTTATTGTGAATATAAGTGAAAGAAATTGAGTTTACAATATTTTACAAGTGTATTTATATAAGTGAGGTAATGTTCCCGTGTGTATAATTTATTTTTCATTATAAATTATTACGTTATTATTTAATAAATAAATAAAATTAATCAATTAGAATAAACTCTCCGCATATGAACTGATTTTCATTACTAATAAAAATTCATCTCGATTATTTTACTAAATTAAAGAATAAATTTTTAGATATTTTTATATTAATATTGAATACCGAGTATTTATTAAATGAATTGTTGTTTGCAATTAATTTCATAACAATTCAGTAATTTAAATCACCGCGAGTATAACTTCGAAAGTGCGTACATAACTCCAAAACCTTTCTTTTACATATATTTCAACAAGGGATATGACGATATTATATAAACAATACCATAGTCTTTGTGGCGATGCCGAAATGTTTAAGGCGTGTTATTTTGATCTGGGGACTGTTGTCACCTTGGCTTAACAATACAGCCTGATCTTCACGGACAGGAAATGACAACGAGCTGGTCCGCAGTGTCGACGAGAGAAACGCCCTTGACACCTGACACCTGCCCACAGAGGCACCTGACGGGAGTCCAGCGGCGAGCCAATCAGCGCGCGGCGGTAGTCGGGTCGCCGGCCGCCGAGTGGCTGGAGGAGAACAGAGTGCCGCGAGATGGAGCGAAGGTAGAGAGAGAGAGAGAGAGAGAGAGAGAGAGCTGCGACTCCCTGCCGCCGCCTCGTTAGCCAAACAAGACGCGCACAATGGCCACTGCCACGGGAATTATTTCCTTGCGAACGTAAACTCTCGTGTGCTCAAGCAAGGAAGCGAGTTTCCACTCGCTGATCACACGCTTCCAAGATCTCGCGAGCCGCTCGTGCCTGCCTTTCTGTCTCTGTCTCTTTCTCACTCCCTCTCTCACTCCACCCCGCTCTCACTCCCTCTCTCACTCCATCTTTCCCCTGCTCTCTCCCGCTATTTCTCCTTCTCTCACTCTACCTCTCCCTCGCTTTAAAACCGTCTCTCTTATTCGATCGCTCTTCATTCTATACTTATACATCTGTGTCCCTCTTTCTCTCTCTCTCTCTTTCTCCTGTGCCAGATATATACAGCCTAATGCAGGTTCCAATCTGTGGATACTGTGTTGGTAAGTAGTTTCATGTTACTAGTCTTAGTTTCACATTTTTATTATTTCTTAAGTCTTGTCAATTGCGATTAAGAGCGTGTTAAAAGTAGTGTTTCATTAGCAAAGCATTTTAAGATTGTGCCATTTAAGGATTTTTTTCTAAGAGCAGAAAATAAAAGGAATTTTCTCAAAAAACATTCGTAACCGGTTCGCGGATGGTAGTATATATATGCAAATCAAATGCAAAAAGCGTTAAAAATATTTAATGCAATGTTTACACAACGGGCCTGCCTTGCGTGTGTTTATTGTGGTTCACAAGGAGCGATGTGGCAGAGTTGTGCCTATACACTGGACTTGTATCACAGAGGACAGTGGTTCCAACCCGAGTCTAACCATATCGCTATCAGGTAAATCCCTCAGGCAATTGCAAGGACCTACCTTGTCACAGGCTATGGCTAGTCCTTCCCTTAACATACTTGAATTAAATTTTGTATGTAACAGTCTACAATTAATTCGCTGTCAACGAGAAGTCGGTAATTTTTTGACGTGAAATTTTTTGCCCCGAAAGAATATAATGATTTATTTTATTTAAAATCTTATCAATATTACAAAAAATGCAGGTTTTAATGTTCTCATTGGATCATCGGTTAGTTAACGTACCACTGAGGACGAGACTTCAGTAACAAGTATTCGGAAAACACGTGACCGAAAGATAAGCAACGCAGACAATGAGCCAAGTACAGACACAGAAATTGGCCAAAAGACAACTCGAGTATGCACGATAACTTTCAGTACATCCTGTAATCGAGGGAAAACATCTGGGATCCAAAACCAAAATACAGTTTTTCCTGATAAAATATTTTGTGGTGCACTGCAAAGTTGTTGTTATTATTCCGTATTCACAGGAACACGTAATCTGGTATTGAGCAGCACGCGGATGTTGGAACAAACCAAATCTACCCTAAGTGGCCAAATGAGCCGTGAAGGTTGGCCAATGTCCGAGCGCGCACAGAGCTCACTTGGAGCTGTTTTGCAGCGGGCGTGACCTCCGCTATCGTCCACCGCTCGTAATGGATTTGTAATTCCACTGCACGTGTGTCGTACCGGCCGTGACCTGTCCGTGATCCCTCACGCAGACTGTCGCAGGCTCTGCTGTCTCGCTGCAGCTACTCTGCTTCATCGTTCCACACTGCACGTACCGCTATAAGTAGAGACCGGAAAAATTCGCGGGTTCAATGACCTGCAGGATAGACTCCACAATCCTCTACACTCTCGGGCAAATGCCAACTGTTCATTGGCTGCTGACTTGTGAGTCGTCTCGACTGGGCAGCCTTTGATTCGACACTTCTATGAGTGAGGGCCTCTAATTGGCCCTCATTACTCCAGATTAACGGTAAACCAATGGCAGAAGCAGCACTAAGGTATAATTATTT
Source organism: Bacillus rossius redtenbacheri (assembly GCF_032445375.1). Taxonomy (NCBI): domain Eukaryota; kingdom Metazoa; phylum Arthropoda; class Insecta; order Phasmatodea; family Bacillidae; genus Bacillus; species Bacillus rossius. The sequence goes on along the minus strand of NC_086330.1, from coordinate 4,495,405 downwards.
TAACTGTAGCATTTCACGAAACGAATCCGCGAATTTTTCAGGTCTCTAGCTATAAGCATTTGGTACCTGGGCCTGTCTTGGTACTTGTTCCCGAACGAACACTCCCAACACAAATAACACTCACGGAGAGTCTAGCACCTGCCGTCTACCACCAGGGTCCTGAGCTCGAGTCCTTGTTAAGCCACGAATGTTCGTTACGGATGTCAATACTTACACACATGTGCAAATTTGACATACATTGTAAATTTTTCTGTTCATAAATAGTTAAATTTATGCCGTTACTATTATTTTTTGCTGACTTATCGGTTTTGGATAGTGTAACAAAATAAACACACATGAATATAGCTTAAGATATTGTCTGGCAGAAACTCAAAACATATGAAAAAAATAATAAGTTAATTTTTTTTTACATGTAGCGTTGCGAAATAATTTTATGTATAAAATTGCCTGCTTTTAAAAGTGGCAAATGTTAATGCTAGTTTCTAATATAATAACCCGTCTGTGAAAATATGGCTAAAATTTTAAATTTTAACAGCCTTTACTGATAAACACGAGCAAAGAAAGGATAACACAAGTGTAACATGTTTACAGGCTAGAAGTTACCATGTTTAAGTACCAAAAATAGAGATAAACATTTTAACGTGAAACTCCCGCAGGGAAACACATATGTTTTTGGAACACAATAACTGCTATAGAGGGATAACAATAAGCCAGGCTAGAAGTAGTATAATATAACGGTTTCTGTCACACACTGAACTTTTAGATTCTATGATTTAGAACGTTCTGCAAAAAGATATCTCTTTTCTTGGTACCTAAGTATGGTAACTTATATCCTGCAAACCTGTTACAAAAAAACTTATGTTATCTTTTCTTTGCTCATATTTCTCAGTAAAGGCTTCAAATACCTTAAATATTAATTTATATGTTAACGACCGGATTCTTATATTAGAAGCTACCATAAAATGTCGCGATTTTTAGAAGCAGGTAGTTTAATATGTACAAATATTTGTGATTGTTTTTCGTGTTTTTTTTTTACTTTATACCAAACAATTACTTAGACCATATTCACGCGTGCTTATTTTTTTTCTTTTTACGCTAGCAAAAATCCAATTCGTTCAGCAACAATTTTATATTTATGAACGGAAAAAAAATTACAGTTTAAGTGCAGTTTGCACGTGTGTGCAAGTGTTGACACCCGTGAGAACTGCGAGCTTACAGACAGAGTCACGAGCTGAAGGACTCTAACCCAGAACAAGGGGGGAGGGTGGAAGTGAGCTGCACTGACTCTCCGAGACCACTGATTCCAGTCCCCGGCGGACACCAGGGGGGGGGGGGGGTATTTGGGTCGTGGTGTTCGGAGAGCCGTCACCAGGGGCGCGCGACGTGGATGCTCCCACGGAGCAGTAGAGGAACGGGAGTACTCCGAGAAAACCCCCTGTCGGATAACAGCAACGTCCGTCACGTTTCTGATTTGTATAAAAAAAATCCGCGTGCGAACCCGGACATCTCTGTACGGAGCTGTGGTTGGACCACGCAACCCCCACGGCGCGCCAGCCACAACCTGCGGTTAAAGTGTTTGACGACGAACCAACGTCAGGCATACAACCACTCTGCAGTTCGTTAGTAAACATTTGCAAGTCCTGCTCGTTAGTACTGCAATCTCAAAAAAAAATCGCGTGCAAAGCTGTAAATGAAAAAAAAGGGGTTGTCTGTAAAGTCGGTTTACGGCCGATAATTTTTTTACGTGATAAAGTCATTAAAAAAAATTGATGAAAAATTGCTTACTTTTTTATTTTCAAATATTATTTTACTGTTTTTGCAAAATTTAATAAAATAATTTGTTTAAATATAATCACGAACAATTAATTAAAAATGCCCTCCTCAACCTATTTGATATTATAGAAGACTTTTCTCGCACGGTGGTTGGCCGGTTCTTGCACGCTCGGCTCAGGCGGAAAGTGACAATTTTTTTTTCGTGCGTGCAGCCGGCGTTCATCGATTTATAAGACGTTGTCACGTCAACAATTTTGATAAACAAATGGCCCACATTGAGCCCTCGGCACCAAATTATTTCAGGCGATAACTTCGCTACACTATTTACCTATTTTTCAAATACAATTCATCATTATAAAACGTACTTGGTTTGAGGCCAGAACAGCTCTTTAAGTTTATTTGCCTGCGTGAGGTAGCTGTCTGGCCAAGTGTTTGTATGCAGTAGCCGCTTTCCCCCCTCCCCCGGACATCAAACCCTTTATTTGATTGGGTAGCGCGCGTATCGCTCGCTCTGCCAGTGACTTGCTATTACTGGAGCGCGCTCCATGAGGGAGGATCAAACAAATCGAACTCCCTGTCACAAATGTAGCGGAAACACACTCGCTTTCAAAAGGTCAACCGTGTCTCAAAAATAACCAATAAAAATATTTTAAAAATTTTTAAACGAAGCTTATAAGCACTAAATTAATATGTGAATTGGTAACTAGACAAACGCGGTTGGTATTGTTATTTACTATTTAATTTTGCAATCATATATATTTTAACTTTTTTTCTGATAAATTTTATAAGGTAATGATTTACTGAACGTTTCGACCAAACTTAAAAATCGAAACTTGATTGATATATTTCATGTGAAAATAGGTGACTTTTTTGAAGAGCAGAAAACTAACTTAGGATGTTTTAATCCCATAGCGATTCAAAAAAAATGGAGAGGTTCTTGCTAACTGAAGAGTATTCCAACTTTGTTCATTAAGTATTGTTGAACCATGCTTAAATAATATTTTCCTTTAAAAATTAATTCAAATTTACTAAATCATCGAAAAATGTTTTAAAATATATATTCGCTTATCCTTTCACTTCCTTGCATAAATGCAAATTTAAGTCACAGAATTCTTAAAATTATGTTCTACAAACAAAACAATATGTCTTACACTAGATAACAAACTGTTTGCTAAAAAAACACGCTTAAACTGATACATTTGGAGATTAAATAAAGAAGATTATAACGAATCTGCCAGGAAAAGAGAAATAAAATTTTAATCCAACGTAGTAAATTACTCTGAAGACACATATTTCAACCTTAACTGTATCAACCTTAAATAAGAACTAAATTTATTACGTTAAACTTACAATTAAAAAAAATATATTTAATGTTTGGACATTGTCAATTTTTATAAAATATCCAGAAGAAATTTTATGCATTTTCACATTCTTGATGGTGTTTTGTGATAACAATATTTTCATGCCTTTTGCTTATACGCGTTAACCCTGAGGTTATTTTCAGAACAAATAAGACGATAAATGAGTAAGAAAACTACTTTTATAACATAACTTTCATCTTTATAAAACTAATGTAAGGTTTCTTAGGTTACATTTTATATATTTATTTCACAGTTATTATACATTTATAAATGATTACATTAGTCAAAATATCGCATGTAATTTGAAGTGAATAGATGCACTCACATACAAGCTTGCTTTCGTGAGTGCTATATTTCCTGGTTAATTAAGTGAATATCGTTAACAAAATATGTAAACAAAAGGGGGAAATAGATTATTATTATAAACTGTGTACTATTTTGTACCATAAATAGGTATTACGCATGTCGACAAAGCTCCTAAAGACTTGGTTTACTTCGTGCTTTACTGAAAGCAGCTGCGGTACAAGCCGAGAGGAAAGGGCAGAGCAGCGCAGACTTGTAGCGCGCCGGGTGGTCCGAGATTACAGCGGCTCTAGGAGCACGTGGTTGCCGCCAGACTTCCGCCTCGTTCATCACGACCAATGAGGACCCACCAGTGTCCGAGGGAGACCTCCCACTAGCCAACCAGATCCTCGCGACGAGGACTGAAGGAATCCGCAGCTGAATATGTGCGAGATAGCCTTGCACGTAGATTGTGTCTATCGACAGATGTACATTTTCAAAAAGAGAATTTTATTCGTGACTTAAAAATGTTCACTAAAATCACTGTCTTTAGATAATATAATATTTTTTGACGTGACAACGTCTAATAAATCTATGAACGCTGGCAGGACGCACGAAAAAGTGTCCCGTTACGCGCATTATCCCGTTACTAACATTGTCCCGTTACGCTCATGGTACGCTTGCGCCACATATAGCTCTCTTCCACTCGATTGGAACAATCATCGATTTGACTTTTTCGAGGCACATTAAATTAGAAAAATCCCATTCGATTCCTACTTTTCCTATCATCGTACTATCCTTAACAGAATAACACAGATTGGAAGAAGTTCAATAACAAACATGTATAAAAGTTATAGTTAAAATAATCTCTTCATTAAAGTAATAAACATATTTGAATTAATGACTGCAAATAAAAGTAAATTTATCAATTAAAATTCCAGATTTCATTTCACTCCGTCTTTGTATCCATACAAAATAGTGATAATTCAATAAAAATGAATCAATTTTATTCATAAAAGTATGCAATCATTTTATCAATGTTTTGTTATGACGTTGTCACGTTAAACTATCGTCCGTAAACCGACTTTAAGACAACTAATTTTTTTTTTTTTTTTACGTGAATCAATTTGTAAGCTTGAAACGTAATCCGCGCTTTAGTTAGTAGGAAGGGTACTTACACGGTTTGTGCTCAGCGAAGGAGTTGGGTTCGACAACTGACTGTTCGGCGCGCTGTGGATGCTTGGAGGAGGAGCACGGGGACTCGTGACCTGGGGGCAGATGACGTGGGGTCCCGGGACCGTGCGGCACGCTCTGGAGGTCACACTGGCCCCTGGTCACAGGGGAAGCCTTCTTTTCACAGACGAGAGAGCCGAACGCCCGATCGTGCATCTTCGGGTTATTTTTTGTTTGTTTCATTGTAAAAGGTAAGGTTAGCTACATTATAAATACTTTAAAACATTGTGGACGGTTGATTTGGTTAGGATAGCTACATTAAAGATACTGTGAAATCATGTCAACGGTTTCCTAGCCCTGGATAGCTACATATTAAAAAGTTATTTGCTAAGCAACCATAAAATGATTTTTACAGTATTTTTTAATGTAGCTATACTTACCTAATATAACCAACCATCCACAATGTTTTAAAGTATTTATAATGTAGCTAACCTATCGTAATCGACCGCAAAATTTAATGCCACACCGGTTTTATACAATGAGATATAACAGGGGGGGGGGGGGGAAAGCGAGCATGAACTTGGGATAACTTCGGGTGTGGCTCTCTCGTCTGTGAAATGAAGGCTTCCCTGGTCTAAGCGCGAGAGAGGACCTGGTGACCTCGCGCAGACTTCGTCACCTTCACGACTCTGAGGCCCGCGCGCAAACCCGCCGTGTGTCGAGAACACGCTCACTCCCTTCCCAGTTCACTAATGTACTAAAAAAAAAAAAAAGGTGGTTGTCTGTAAAGTCGGTTCACGGACGATAATTTTACGTGATTAACGTCATAAGAAAACCATTGATGAAAAAATTGCACACTTTTTTTTTAAAAAATTCCAAAATATTATTTAGTTTTTTTTAGAAATTTTTATTTAAATAATTTGTTTGAATATAATCACGAACAAATTAGTTAAAAAAGACCGCCTTAACCTGTTTGATATTATAGAAGATTTTTCTCGCACGATGGTTGGCCGGTTCTTGCACGCTCGGCTCTGGCGGAACGTGACAATGAGTCATGCTTTTTCGTGCGTGCAGCCGGCGTTCGTCGGTTTATAAGACGTTATAACATCAAAAGGTTCTTAAAAAGAAATATTCAAAAAACTTATTTGTACACATGAAGATTAAACATAAGTGGCTATAATTATTTTCATACGTGTTTCGTGAAGTCAATTGCTAATATATAAAAAGAATTTCAAGTGTGTCATTCCAAAACTAATAAAAAATGATTTTTAACATAAGTAACAATATACAGGCGATGAAGATAAATTTTAATGTAATTAATCGTTCATTACAGACTAATTGTATAGTACACTGTGAAGTTTGGCCTTCAGATGAGCAAAGCATCAAATAAATGATTATTTTTAGTTAGTTAAAAATCTGGTAATATAATCACTTCATAGAAGCTGATTTAGAGTTTTAAATGCCTTGAAAACAGCAAGGACTTGTAATATTAACTCTAACATGTGCGTCAGATGCCCCGTTGTGAAGTCAAAAAAAGAAATATTGCGAGGGACTACAACAGAGCAGGCCCGAAATTTTATTCGCTGATGATTTTAAGTATTTTTTTTAATTGATTGTAAAATATCAATTTGTTTCTAATAATACAAGGTCAGAGAAAACAATAGCTTTTAACGAGAAAATCACAAAAAAGGAATTGCATAAAAATATCAGGAATTGAATGTGGTAATACTATATTTATGTAGACCTGTTTTAAATGATTATTTTTAAGTGAAAAAGCTTAATCAGTTAAGGCAGAAGAAATATAATATACGGTTTTTAATGCCTGCACGTAAATAAAATTTAGTTAGTTGCACACCTCAAATATAAAAATTAATACCATTATATGGATTATTTGTTTGGATTTTGCAAGTAAATTGACGTATATGTCACAAACATGTAGCCTACTAGGAAATAAAAAAAAAGACGCTGTCGAATCTTTGACGCAACTGGCACATGCAAAGACACAAGAACAGCGAGGCGACAGGTACCTGCTAGCCGCGAGCGCTGCCCCTGAGCGGACGGCTGCCCGCTCCGCACGGCTGCTCGGCGGGTCGGCCTGCCCAGGCTGCTCGCAGGCGCACGGGGACAGAACTGAGCCCGCGCGTGGCTGCAGAGAGATGCTGGAGGTAGGGGCCCCCTCCCCCCGTGGCGGCGCCGGGGTGACGTCACCGCGGGCCAATGGCGCAGCGCGGAGCGGGCGAGGGTTGCCCCTCTGCGCATGCGCGAGCAGCCCCCGGGATCGATCAGCGCGCTCCGCGGGGGCGAAGAGCGGCACTTCTCGACCACCCCCCACTCGCCGACCTGCCCGATTGCCTCAATGAAGTTCAGTTTTAAAAGGTACTCTGCATCCTGGGGGCGGCCAGGTGAAAAAGGAACTGGCCTTGAACTAACGTGCACCTGGGTCTCCCTTGCTCCAGACGTGCAGCTTTAAGGAGCCCATGAGCCGACAATAGAACTGACTTCAGCAACTTTTAGGAGCCCATGAGCCGACAATAGAGCTGAGTTCAGCCCTGGCAAGGAGGTGATTGCTCTCTCCTTGACCTTGACAGGACGGACTGCCTCAGACCAGCACATCGTCCGTGCTGATGTCCAGTTGTCTTCAGGAGCTCACTGTAGCACAGTCCGTGACAGCCGACTAGCGGTGGCGCGGCAGCAGGGCGACAGACACTAGACCTATTACGGCTCAGCCTCAGGCCGAATATGATATTTAATTTTCTTCTGGGTCAATCATTTCATCAATGTTTTCTTATGACGTTGTCACGTTAAACTATCGTCCGTAAACCGACTTTACAGACAACCAATTTTTTTTTTCTTCAGTAAATTTCATTTTACGTTTCTGTTATATTAAAATGAAAGTTAAAGCACCCTTGAATAAAACACGAATTCAAGACGAAACCAGGGTTGCCTACTAAATTTATAACTTTAATTGCACTTATGAGGTTCAATACATTTTTGTATAAAGTAAATGGCATTTGTATCAACAAATAACATCACAGCAGAGAACATGAACCCCCTTATTACGGGTGGAAGTTGTCGGTAGCCTCGTGTTGTCGTTTGGTATCACCTCTGAACTGACGCGCAGTCTTCTCGTCGTGTGTAGGAAAACTATGATATTCAAGCGGTATTCATAAATAATAAAGCAAAAAAAATTGGTTGTCTGTAAAGTCGGTTTACGGACGATAGTTGAACGTGACCACGTCATAACAAAACATTGATGAAATGATTGCATACTTTTATGAATTAAATTGAAACATTTTTATTGAATTATCACTATTTTGTATGGATACAAAGAAGGAGTGAAATGAAATCTACAATTTAATTGATAAATTTACTTTTTTTTTGCACTCATTAATTCAAATATGTTTATTACTTTAACGAAGAGATTATTTTAACTGTAGCTTTTATACATGTTTGCTATTGAACTTCTTGCAATCTGTGTTATTCTGTTAAGGATAGGACGATGATAGGAAAAGTAGGAAACGAATGGGAGTTTTCAAGTTTAATGTGCCTCGAAAAAGTCAAATCGATGGTTGTTCCAATCGAGTGGAAGAGAGATAGATGCGGTGCAAGCGTACAATGAGCGTAACGGGACACAGCGTAACGGGACACAGCGTAACGGGACAATGTGCGTAACGGACCCCTTTTTGTGCGTGCAGCCGGCGTTCATCGATTTGTTAGACGTTGTCACGTCAAAAATTCAAAGTGTTGTTAGCTGTTATCACTCTTCAATAATACATTTTAAAAACAATATATGGAAGCAAAACTGCACATTCTCCCTCAGTGCTTTCTTAAATTATTTTCGTTAACAGGCTCCACACGGAAATAATTCTTCAAATGTTTTCCAAACTCGTGGCTCCTTCTTCAGCTCTGCGCACCGTGTTTGTGGCCAGGGGAGCAGGACACTTAAGATTTAAGGTTGGAAGGAAAATTTGTTAAACAAAACAATAATTATTCTGAATAAAAATTACGATCACACAAAAAAAAAACTGAATGCCAAAATTGTTTTTATTACATTTTAAGTTTAAAAAATGTAAATATTTAAAACTTTTTTGCGGATCATACAAAGGGTTTGCTGTATCTCTATATGCATCATAAACATGGGGACTTCAGTGCTTGTTTGAGCTCATATATTTATTCTCAATATTTGTAGCGTTACGGAGAAACATTACAAAACTTTCTCACACAATATTTTTTTTGTAACCGTACAAAATATGGTTTTACTGAGCGAGTGAAGATTGTTGGCACAGAATCGTGAGCGAAGCAGGAGATATGCAGCACGAATTGGTTACTACTATGCAATAAACTAGAGATTACTTGAAGCTGTATGTCCCACAGACTGCACGCCAGCTCATTGACATGTGCATAGAGGCTACCACACATCTATTACGACCGATATAATCGCCTTATCGCCCTGGCGCTTCTAGAAATCACAGACGTGGCGAGGCGGGGGAGGGTTACAACCAAATGACGTCATATTAGTTTGACAATTTTCATGCCATTACAATTTAACTTAATTTTTAAATTGAAAGTTTACTTTCATTAAAGAAAAGAGAAAGTATTAACCGGTTTTTAAAAGACTACAACATAGAGTTATTACAACTGTAGTCATTTCCAAAAGTTTAGTTAACTACTAAAAGCTAATGAAATCACACGCGAAACTATTTGTAAGAGCCTTTCACTTTTGACGTAATAACGTCTTATAAATCGATGAACGCCGGCTGCACGCACGGAAAAGCATGACTCATTGTCACGTTCCGCCTGAGCCGAGCGTGCAAGAACCGGCGAACCACCGTGCGAGAAAAAATCTTCTATAATATCAAACAGGTTAAGGCGGGCTTTTTAACTAATTGTTCGTTATTATATTTAAACAAATTATTTAAATTAAATTTTGCAAAAAACTGTTAATAATATTTGAAAATTAAAAAAGTATGCAATTTTTCATCAACGTTTTCTTATGACGTTATCACGTAAAATTATCGTCCGTAAACCGACTTTACAGACAACCCCCTTTTTTTTACTAAAGATATTCAATTGAGTTAGAAACTAGGTTTAAAATTAAGAAAATGATAAAAAAACTGGGGGGAAAAAACGAAATTTTGTTATATATGTAAGATGGCGTCTTTCGTATCCCATCCTTTCGCATTTATATTCTCCAGAGGGTAGAGAATGACGTAGGTGTCAATCCAGCCGGAAGATACATCTCCTTGCTCTCCTCCACGTCTTGTACCGGCGGCGAGTGGAGCGGCTGATCTGGCGAGATCCGCTACACAGATCGATCATTGTGACGCGATCAGTCGCGATTACCGGCCGTGATCGATGGGTCGCAGGGACATGCCAGTCGCCAGGGGCCCCCCCGCAGTACGAGTAGTGAGGGGGGGGGAGGTGTTCTGTTATTCAGCAGGTGTACTTCGCAGCGTCTGCGGCATAAACTCGCAGTGAAGGTATTTTTTTTTTTTATTTTGTGACGCGGGGAGGAAAAAATGCGTCGTTGTTTTTTTGTATTATCGCTACATGACTGCAACTTCCCATCCTCGATGATTCATAGCCAATGAAAGCGCAGGTAGACATCACGTGATTCTCTCTCTCGAAAGGCAGATACAGGAGTTTTGCTGTGAATCTCAAATATACGCTCGTTTCATAAATAGAATATGTATATTGTGGCAAAATCATTTGAAATAAAATCATCACACAATTACTTTTATTAACCGATAAAATATATCAAATTACAGAGGAATCATCATACATCTCGCAAAATTACGGTTTTTAAACGAAACAATCTTTTCTTGAAATAACCTGCACAGTTAAATGCTTTATTATACAAGAAATGTAAAAAAGTAAATTGCAGATTCAACATTTTTATACGTCGATGCAGAGCACAAAGCTAAGGACCATTCAGGAAACATGAGCCGCAGTGATGTGATGTTTCATGACGGAAGCTACGTACTGAATGCAGACTCTATGCAAAGATAGTTTGATATAAATGTTGATGCACAGAGCGTCGGGTATCGAGTAGCCAACGTTACCGCCACGCGCGTCATTAGCTTCGCTACTCAGTAGTTCACTTGAACGATAAAACTAAGCGATAAAGTACACGACGGAGGTTCACAACTGTAAAACGCGGCTATGGAGACCCAGCACACAGTCTTACAGTTTTGTGACTCTTTGCTATTATCTTAATTCCTCTTTTCCCTCCTCGACTAAAACCGATGATCAATCCATTCTTGGGAGTTGCACTTTTCGTTACGCCCTATGAAAAGTCGCCTGCTCGTCTGGCGAGATCCAACCAGCCCTGTACTACTCGGTATCAGCCAGTCTGCGGAGTAGCCATTGGCACTACCCTCCCAGCCTTGTGCTACTCGGTAGCAGCCAGTCTGCGGAGTAGCCATTGGCACTAACCTTCCAGCCTTGTGGTACTCGGTAGCAGCCAATCTGTGGAGTAGCCATTGGCACTAACCTTCCAGCCTTGTGGTACTCGGTAGCAGCCAATCTGTGGAGTAGCCATTGGCACTAACCTTCCAGCCTTGTGGTACTCGGTAGCAGCCAGGCTGCCCAGTAGCCATTAGCTCTACCCGCGCCGTACTCCCAATGGCGAGGGGGGAGGCAGTCACGTTCCACGGGATATGCAGATCAGGGATGATGGCACCAGCTGGTAGCGTGACCCTCCCAGGGTTCGCCCAATCACCACCCCCCCCCCCCCTGGACCTGCTGACCACACACACACTTCAGATCTGTCTCTGGAGGAACAGATCCTGCCAGAAACTCAAAAATGCCAAGCAGTAAAAAAAAACCTGACCACTATGTAATAAACATCCACTAGAAATGTTAACATGCTGCCCGAACACTGGACGGTACAAGTCCTCCCATCTAGCGGGACACAGTCTTTCAAAGACGCACAATGAAAAGAAAATGTGGTCAGCAGAACTAACCACCACCCCTGTGTGGACATAATTTTTGTGGTTAGTTAACTAACCATCGCCCTTCAAAGAGTTAACTAAGGAAAATTGTTATCTCGGTAACCACACGTTAAAAGTATAATTATTTTTTTTTTGTAAAACTTTATATTTTATTTAAAACTGTTTACTTTTCATACTTGTATTATACCAAATCCGCTTTAAATTTTTTTTAAATACTTGTTATACGCATTTGTTTTCCTTTTTAATTTTACTTTCCGATATCGATTTCTCTTAAAGTAGCAATTTAAAAAAAAACAATTAACACGTAGGTATAAATTGATAAGAAACCTGACATGCGTAAACATATTATCATGTTTATTAGTGAACTTAATTTAACATTAAATAGCGAGAATAGGTACTTTCACCAAATTGGTCAATATCATGCATAGAAAGGTTACTTTTGTTTTACATTCAAAGGCTATTCGGAATTATGTCTATGGTGCTGCACTAATATAAACTGGTTTTTAAGTAGAACAACCATTTTAACTTTTTCTTGAACCAGATCTTTTTCACATGGTCTTATGTATTGCAAAGTAATTACATAAAAATTGCCTACATAAAACACATCCACCCCCCCACCCCCCATCCCTATAGCACCAAACTACTGCGAATTTTAAAAACACGTTTTTTTTATGTAAAGTAATTAGTTTTCAGTTATATAACTTAAATCTACTAAATTTTACTAGTGTGATTTCAGCCCTTTCGCGTTGACTTTCACACGTAAAGCACACTTTAGTTCACACGTAAGGCAATGAAGTGAAAGTGTTAAAAAAATACCAAAATTCCCTAAAAACTTCAGAAATCATTTAGGGATGTTAAAAATGCTTTTAAGACCGTCCCCTTTCCAAATCCTCGCCAAAAAAAGGGGGTTGCCTGTAAAGTCTGGTTTACGGACCATAATTTTACGTGATACAGTCATAAGAAAACATTGATGAAAAATTGCATACTTTTTAATTTTCAAATATTATTTACTGTTTTTGCAAAATTGAATTTAAATAATTTGTTTAAATATAATCACGAACAATTAGTTAAAAAGCCCGCCTTAACCTGTTCGATATTATAGATTTTCTGGCACGGTGGTTGGCCGGTTCTTGCACGCTCGGCTCAGGCGGAACGTGACAATTTTTCGTGCGTGCAGCCTGCGTTCATCGATTTATAAGACGTTGTCGCGTCAAAAAAAAAACTTGACAAGTGGTCACAGCTCCAGTGTGAAGAGAAGATTTAAATGCTAACCGTGGGTTCAATGGAAGCGCGTTTTTTTTTTTTTTTCGTTGCACACAAATGGCACGTGAAAGCTTATGGATGACCAGAATCTCACTGTTTATTTATGAACGAGCGTGAGGCAGTTCAGAACTGTCGGCAAGTCGGGCCCTTCGCGGTGACGCGGTAGTGAACGGCCCAGGCGCGGCCGTGGTACATGGTAATCCTGCATAAATAAAACATTCCTGAGGCGGGGTTGGCCGACGGACGATGTAGCGCCAGCCCCTGAGCCTCCCCTAAGGTCGCGCAGCTTCAGTGTGCGTGGTGACACGTTCCCCTGCTTGCACGACGCGCACGCACGCACGCACGCGCGCGCACGCCAACTCGTTCCCTTTTAGTCTCCGGTTCAGACGCGCGGTTGCAAACCGTGCTGCTCGAACTGCAAGATGGCGGGCCTGTGTGTCCAGACGCGGTTAGTAAGCGTGTGGTGGATATTGTGAGTTTCAAAATCGTTCTGTGTTGTGTGCTTCTATGTTTACGTGTTTCTAAGTTATGGCAATTATAAGATGTTCGGTTGAGCGTTTTGTGTTTCTAAGTAACGAATTTCTAAGTTATGACAGTACTAAATCATGTTTTTCTAAGGTACCATCTTTCTAAGTTACGTGGTTAGGTTTTTAGTGTTTCTAAGTTGCGTTTTTATACGTTATGACAGTTCTAAGTTGTGATATTTAAAAGTTGTGTATTTCTAAGTTACGGCATTTCTCAAATATGTGTTTCTGCGTTATGTGTTTCTAAGTTATGATCGTTCTAACTTATGAAATTTCCACGTTATGTGGATTTTTTCGAGTTTTCTAAGAGTTGACTGCTCCAAGTTGTGTGTGTATGAGTTGTGTGTGGATCGTTCCTGTTAGCGAACCTCACAGGGGCTAGATGCTGCAACCACGCAGCACACGCTTACACTGCAGGTTGCAGGGCGTTCAGGCACTGATATTATCACCACGTGCAGACGGTGGGGTTTATTACATTTATTTCGTTTGATTTTATTCTACCCTTGTAACATTCCGTTACCAAACAAAATATAAGCTTGACCTTTCGTTAATAAAACCAATATTTAGTTCACGACTCAATGTGAAACATGAAATTTAATAACGAGATCGCACACAGAAGAAAAAAAACCTGCAAAATGAAATAAAAACGAAAACCACAATAAATCGCATTTTACACCCCTCGTACAAGCGAAAGAATTTACGGTGAATTTTTTTTTAATACTTACAGAGCTTTGTGTGGTAAGGAAAGAGATAATTTTACTTTTATTGTATTTATTTTATCCTCCAAATTATTTCAAGACCTTAAAAAACCCTAAATTAAGCAACATTTCCAAACTGTTTGAATATTTATACTTTGATAACAAATTATTTTACAAAAACAAAAATAAAATTAAGTTAAACTTTATTTCAGAGTAATTATTTTGTTTTATTAAAAAATAAAATTACCATTCACATGATATGAGTTTATTTAAATATAGGACTCTCTGTGTGATCGGAGTGTACGGTGTCATAAAAGCAGCACGTGTGAACCTGGAATTGTGCCAAATAATTAAATGCATTTGGGAGATTTTGTTGAATATCCATGAACATATGCATTGTATTGTAATTCTCTGATTATAGTAGCGACGTGGTGTTTGCAACTATTGCATTTTTTATATTAAAGTATGATATAAAACGGGCTACAAGCAGAGGGGGGAAAATGCAATAAAAGTTCGGAATTTATTCACAGGAGACTTAAAGGGTCCGCAGTAATGCTATAAAAGCCGCTGTATCGACGGATAAATTTCGTTCTACGCGGGTTTATGTGCTTTAGCATGAGAAAAATTCTGCAAAAAATTTCCAGATTCGTATAGTCGCTTCATTGCAATGAAGCACGACCGTTAATTTTTGGCGACCTCTTCTTTGTGCCCGGAGCGCAGGATTGGGCGATGCTTTTCCTGCTATTTAAATGCTCGGGCACGTATTAAAACGGTTCCTGTAGTGCTATGTGCCTTCTGAAAGGGATAGAGAGAGATAGTGACATCACGATTGTAACGAACTGGGCAATTAGGCGTTCGTTAAAAAGTATCAACAGCGTGTTTAGCTGCCTTGATAGAAAAATTGAAATTTTTTTAATGTAAACTTCTAAAATTTTTTTTAATATGTATTAAAGAAAGTTTAAAGGGTTTATTCATCGTAATACGCCTTGACTGAACATCTGCAAGAAAATATTTTTAATTCATAGCTGTTTCATTCCATTTTGCTGTAATTTTTAAATAAGGTAATTATTAAATAATTTTAAATAATAAATCATTTAAGTATCACCTATTTTTTTTTTCAAAAATGTTTGCAAATCTTTCTCACTTTTTTCCTTATTAGCACGGAGCAAGAAAATATTATAGCGGCATTTAAGTCAAAATACGAGGGATGTACGTAAAGTAATTATCGGTTGGTCATTTAAAAAATAAACTGGTGAGAAAACGTTTTTATTGACTGTTTTAGTTTACTGCATATCTACTTCACATTTTCGTACAGTCACCACTCAGTTCCAGGCTTTTATGTAACGCTTCACCAGTTTCTTTAACCGCTCTGCAAATAATTTTGCCGCCTAGAAATTAAACCAGTTGAAAATCATAATTTTGTAATTACTAAGGTAATTATTGACTCACGTTTCATTAAATCATCCAAAAGGACGCCATTTTTCGACTGTAGTGCGGAGATAGCTTAAATGTTTTCCGGAGGTTTTTACTAAGCGCCTGTACTTAGGCTACACGCATTGCTATGCGAAGTCAATGATGCCTGTGGAAAAGGTGTCCGTTCCATTACCATATATAAAATGCACTACAAAATAAGCTTAATTTCACTTTCTTCATACTGGGCAGCCATTTGTTAAAATCGTGGTTAATAGCAATATGATACAATATTTTACAGAATCGATATTTTTCAGTCCTTCAACAAGTTACATATCAATGAAACAGTGTGTGAATCTGCTGATTAGGTTCTCAAAGGTTGCATTCAGTCGCGAAGTTTATTTAGTGTTGGAAATTACTCTAATTTATCCATTATGAACTATATGTTAACGATACAGAGCATTTTTAGAAAGAACGAGCTAATGCTAAGTATTTGTTTTCTACCATTGTTTAAAAATTCAATTTATATCAGAAAGAGTTTCAGTGGTTCAAATTATTAAATTACTTTTAAAAAATTCAAATTAGTTATAAAATGAATAATTTTGTATCTTATGAGATTGTTAAGTTGGAATACGACTATTAAATTGTACTTATTGAAACAATTATTTAAATAATATCTACATTCATTAATTCCAGTAAAGTGAGTGTGTTCAGATTGTTACAAGTTGTTCAGTGAGAGGTTTTTGCTGTGTACAGAGTTCTGACGTACATCCACCAATATACGTGGACAACAAGAATACCACCGTATAATAGCATTACTAAAAGATAAAGAATACATTCATGTTATTTAGGTTAATATCAAATAATAAAGTCCTATTATTTAAATGAACAATTTGTCTTATTTTTATAACAAATGTTTAACATATTTTCAGTAATATACAACTACGACGATAATATCCACTTCTCTGTAAATACTGTTACAAATGTGGAAATGATAGCCCAATAAATTAGTTGCAGTTTTGTATTAACTGTTTATTGCAGTATTTATTGAATTTTAAACGAGAAAAAATATATGTTAACCAATTATAAAACTATTTATTTGTTATGTAGTTTCTCAAAGGTTTTCTAGAAGATTATTTAAGAGCACACTGAACTTTTAACACATTTATGTGTCTGTCTGTGTATTGTGTTGTCGCATGTATTGTCACGCTATGTATATCTTAAATTTTAAAAATTTTTAACAGTTATTTCTGAGTAATTGTGTGTTTGTATGTTAATGTATGTTTTATATGTTGGGTTTTTGTGTCATTCTGTAAATGTCCTCCAGTTATTGGATAGCACACACACAAAAAAAAACTAAAACAAAATTAATAAATTACTATATAAATATCCGTTCGCAAATGAATTACGCCTTCCTCTTTCTACTCTTCCATAGGACAACTAAGAAATTTGTGTGGTGACCTTAACATTAGATGGCGGACCTTTCTCGGCTCTGCAGTGGCTCTTCCTACTGGTCGTCTCTAACCGCGCACCACTGATTCAACACACTGGCTCGCGCTACTTTCTCGTCCGCCGCGGACACAACACCGACCCGGATGTCTTCTGTCTCCGATGCTATGCTATTCACTCATGAAGGCCGTCGCTTTGCCCACTATCGCACGCCAAGGGGTCGCTAATCTTCTTCACTTCACCCAATTTATAACCACACCTCTCATCCCCGCCCTGGAAAGATCTCGTTGCCCTTTGAAGTGTCGCGTCATCATAATCCCCGACTCAACACTCGAAACTGCAAGAACCATAGCGTTCTAGTTACACCACGTTGCGTGGAAGGACTCTTGGAGCCCGCTGACTCCTACAGACGTGACCGAGAGTCACCGCGGACTCTTCGGGAAGTACTCTGTTCGGATAATGCGTGTAGCGGTAATTAAAGGACAGATCTCTTCTTCCACAGACTGGCGAGCCTCGTCGCTAGCCGCTTCGTAACAATAGTTACGCTTATGCCAGAAGCTGTTGATTACTTCTACTTCTTTTAAAGAATATTTTCAACTTTGAATTTAACATCCACATTTTGCTCACTCGTTTAATAAGCTTTCTCTCTTAACTTGGATGACTTTAAAAATTTACAATTTAACAGTTTTCGAATAACGCAATACAGCTCTTTGAAGTATCGGGTTTTCTATCAACTATTGGGAATTTTAAAGTATTTTAGAGTAATAAATTAGTGGTTCCAGTTTTTTGCGACGTCTGCATTCCGACCGCAGTTATTTTCCTCGCCTGGAAACGAATTTCCCAATGGGAAAAAATTAATAAAAAGCAGCCATATAAGACTCACCACAATCTGCATTAAAATGACTATACACAAGTACGTCCGCAGTATAAACAGAACTGAATTGGTAAAAGTTTTCACATTCTGCTTATTATCATGCGTTCCCTGAAACTAGACTCAAAGCAACAATTATTTTTTTGGAGGGAAAAAATTATCAAATTTAGTTTTTGTATCTGTACACGAGTAATGAAGGCAAGTTCTATTAAACATCAATGGAATATCTAAAACTACAGATGAATATGAACAAAATAATACTGCAGTCTTCGTATCCACAATAACTACGTGGACAAAATATACATTTAAAAAAGGGGACAAGTTTTGTTTGACGTGATACTAAATATAAACAAATTTAGAGACAGTTTAAAAAAAAATTGGTTGTCTGTAAAGTCGGTTTACGGATGATAGTTTAACTTGACAACGTCATAACAAAACATTGATGAAATGATTGCATACTTTTATGAATAAAATTTAATCATTTTTATTGAATTATCAATATTTTGTATGGATACAAAGGAGTGAAATGAAACCTACAATTTAATTAATAAATTTACTTTTATTTGCACTCATTAATTCAAATATGTTTATTACTTTAACGAAGAGGTTATTTTAACTATAACTTTTATACATGTTTGCTATTTAACTTATTCCAAACTGTTTTATTCTGTTAAGGATAGGATGATGATAGGAAAAGTAGGAAACGAATGGGAGTGTTTCAAGTTTAATATGCCTCTAAAAAGTCAAATCGATGGTTGTTCCAATCGAATGGAAGAGAGATAGATGCGGCGCAAGCGTACAATTAGCGTAACGGGACAATGTGCGTAACGGGACAATGGGTCATCCTCTTTCGTGCGTGTAGCCGGCGTTCATCGATTTATTAGACGTTGTCACGTCAGTTGTATAAAATAATTATTCCCATCTACATTTTTCGCTGTCCCGATCAGATACCCTTCATAGTGTATATGGCGCTTTACGTGATTATGCCCGTGTGATACTAATCCAGGTCGTGGGTCTTGTTTGAAGACCTACTGTCATCTGACCAGAGCAGTGGTCGTCGTAAGTCCGAACTCCCAATGCAGTCCCAAATCAGCACGGATGTATGCACGATGTAAGTCTGCAAGGGCCCATGCACTGCGTAAGACGAGCACAAATGTTTTCTCTCTCCGATAAAACATGTCACCCACTCCGTGGTCTTGTTAGGAGTGGAAGTTATTCCCCGTAAATTTAATTTTTTTAGAAATTGAGGGTGATGGGTACTGAAGACAAGACAAAAGAAGGACCTATAGAAGAGTTCTGATTGGGGGATGGAGATCATCCTGTCGACGAATGACAACGGACGGGGAAATTTAAAAAAGACCAAGATAAGAAGATACCTATAAGTTGGCACTCGGAAAGAAAAACTGAAATTTATAATAAAAATTACAAGTCAACGTGAATTGACAATGAGAAGATAGAAAAAGACGAGAATGAAGTGAAAATAAATATGTCCGAGTGAACACAAGCTTATTTGCCGAATGAAAATAAACTGAAAATTGTAATTCAATAAGTACGTGTAGGATTAGACGATATTGGATGAAGTCAGAGGAGCGAATGCTCCCTTAGAAACTAGGTAAGAATTTGATTGTGTAATCACTAGGAATGTAAGGTGTTGATTTAATAAATGTACATATGCAACCCCTAGCACACCCAACAGCGTTCAGACGTAGGTGATGTTAATATTTGGCTAGATAATTTAACTGATGAAGAGATGGCTTTAATACTTAGGTAAGTTTATGTATTGTTATAACTTTGTACTTGTACTTTACTTTAAATAATAATTTTTATTGAATTATATTTTCATTTATTCATGTAACAATGTTATAAATTATACGTTCTTTTTGTTTATACATTATATTGAATTTTAATCAATTACTCTTTATAACTTTCATGTTTATAAAACTAATGTAAGGTTTCTTAGGTCATATTATATATATTTATTTCTCAGCTATTATACATTTATAACTGTTTACATCTGTCAAAATACCGCATGTAATTTGAAGTAACTAGATGCACTCACATACTAGCTTGCTTTCGTGAGTGCTAAATTTCCTGTTGAGTTAAATGAATATTGCTAAAAAAAAAAAGTGTAAAAAAAGGGGGAAATAAATTATTATTATTATTATTAAATGTATTCTCTATAACAATGACGCTCCGCTTGTGGTTCTTAGCCCATTTCTCTACAATAAATGAATTTAAATGAAAACAAATAACGTTTTTTATTAAAAATATTTTTATTCAACTTTTCATCCGCTCAAGTTGACGGCTGGTATAATAATAAATTCCATTAAATCGGAAGGAAAATTATGTTAAGGTACAAAAATATTTCGTGACACAAAATATTCGATTATGTTTATATATATTCGTGATTGTGCTTGACTATCTACAGTTTACCCACGCTGCTCTAGTGACGTACTGTAACGATTGCCCTGTGTCCAGCTCATTTAACTCTGAGAACAGTTGCACCCCCGACAGAGCGTATTGTGCCAAGTTCAGTGATCTCGGGTGCATAATTTATGTTCCAACTCCTTTTTTTTCTTTGCTGAAATCTATTGAAATAACCGTTATAATTTTTAAAACTGCGTGGATAATCTACCGCCAGAGTTGAAGGACTGAGACTATTTTATCAGCGTGCATATGGCTAAAGGGTGAGGTAACTTTAAAAAACATCTTTAAGCTATACGAAACATTTCCGGTAGCTATAAATTAAATGTGTTTATTGAGTACATTATGTGGATAAAAATGTGCACAATTAAACTGATGACCTCATCTGGTGAACAACAAAATACGCAATTTCATGTACTAAGTGTCAGGATGTAGAAATGCAAGAATTGACGTTCACATGAAATAATAATCCTAAAGCTCCAAATTACTAAGGAACTAATAAAACCATACGCCAATTTAACTTGTATTCAGATATAAATATAATGATTCCTAAAAAGTGACAAAAAAATTGTTTTGCAGATCCATGAAACATGATATTATTTCCACCTCAAATCATTTCATAGGTGAGTTGTCGGTAAAATGTTTTGTCTGAAAATTACGTTCCTGTCGATCTGAGCAAACCATGCGCCATAAAAACATCAAATTAAAATAAATAAATGAGAATCATAATTAAAGCAACTTCTTTAATTATTACGCGCTAGTTATAAGGATCAATGGTATCGTTTTTAGCCAATGAAACTCTATAACAAATTTGCCTCGTGACTCCGTTATCTACAAACCGCCGCGCCGCTCCTTCGAGTACATGAAAACTGTAATTGAATGTCGTCCTTATAAAGGGGATGATAACTGAGACGTCTGAGAACGGGGTCTATTTGAGGAGATTAGCCGAGAGACTTCCTCTTCCAACAGACCTCCGCGCACGAGAGAGAGAAAGAGAGAGAGAGAGAGAGATGATTGAGCTACAAAGCCAGTTGGGACGAGGCGGAAGTCATAGAATCAGGGCTGTCTGAAAAGTCGCCCACGTAAAAGACAAAATAAACCTTTTTTTTTACATGCACTTCAACCATCCATCCCTTCTTTATTCCTCTCACAGTGACAAAGCCCATCCCGGAAATTCGCACAGCTCACGACCATGCAATGTTTAATATGCATCTCATGAGGTTTTCGGTGTACACCGAAAGCCAGCGACGGCAGATAAACAATGTTTCATCACCTACACCGTGAGCACAGGGTAACACGAAAATATGCTTCCTTTCTTCTGTTACGGTCATATTCCAAGGTCTTCGCTATCTTCGCAACACTACAATACTGTTTCACGTAGGCCTATATGTACTGGGAAAAAATAATGTTACTGCGATTTTATGGTTAAAAAAAACTTTATCAAATTGATGTCACTGGCAATAGCCTTCGTACACATAATATATGTGAAAATAGTTATGTATTAACTCCAGTGCAGCAAATTTAAAATAAATTATGCAGCTAAATATGTAATGCGCACCATACTAATAAATAATAGTCAATAAATAAAATTCAAAATGGTCATGTTTGCCAAAAAATTTACAAATTATTCTGATAAGAAGCAATATGATAGTGTTGTAATAATCTAAAGAAGGAAAAAAAAAAGCTGTTTTAATCTTTTGCCTAGGATAAAAAAGATGTACTTGAACCAACTGTATAATTTTGTAAACAACTTTAAAAATCTGTTGACAAAATTACAGTATAGACTAATGGACGCTGAACAAGTTTCAGTTAAAAACTTCTCAATAAATTGACTAGTAATTTCCACGCAGTTCTGATTGCAGTGTCAACCACCAGAAGTTAATTACTGTTTGTTCGTTGTTTGCCAGTTCCTGTGGCTAACGTGCGTGGAGTACAGGAACAATGAAAACGCCTACCGCCGCAAGAAGGCCACCCGCAATGCACGACGTGCGAGTCAGGTGTTTGGCGCGCACAGTCGAGAAGGTGACTATATAAGAGTTCATGTGGCTGCACGTGCGTCCGCCATCTTGTCAACTTCGGCGCCGTGGTTACACATTTCCGTTAATTCAAACTCTGTTCCATTCACGAAATTACTCCTGCCAAATGTCGTATACTGAGAGCTAAGATGTCAACACATAAAAAAAATTGGTTGTCTGTAAAGTCGGTTTACGGACGATAGTTTAACGTGATAACGTCATAACAAAACATTTATGAAATGATTGCATACTTTAATGAATTAAATTTAATCATTTCTATTTTAACTATAAAAGAATAAATACTTGAACTTGCACTAGTAATCATATTTTTAAAATGCAAGAATAATTAACCTTTATTGCCAAAATTGTTGTTGTAATAAGCAATGAAAACCACATTAACTTTTCACTTCACTTTACAAACAGTCGACGAAACAGTTCACGTGTAGATGACTTGTAATTAATTTTAAAAACTGGCGTTTAGATATAAAGTTTAAATATAATTATGAACAAGTTTTCATATAAATAAAATGTAATCAAATATATATCATCAATTATATGAATCACCAACATTTTTTAGTTAATTGTAACATAACCTATTATTACTGCACTCGCCGACAGATGCTACTTTTTTTTAATGATAAAAGAATAAATACTTGAAATTATACTAGTAATCAGATTCATTTTCTTACGTACATTTGACGTAGAAATTATTTCACATTACACATTTATAAACAAAGTTTTAAGTTTTCACTTATGTCGGTGCGGCGCAAGCGTACAATGAGCGTAACGGAACAATTAGTGTAACGGGACACTTTTTCGTGCGTGCAGCCGGCGTTCATCGATTTATTAGACGTTGTCATGTCAATAGGCTTAATCTCTCGTTGATGGCGGTAAAAACATTATTTTATGTGATGCAAAATGAGCTGTTACAACACCTGGAATCAGAACGACAAAGGGCAGTGACGCATGTTGAAAATGATAATGTAACTGTCCAAACCCCTTGTGGTTCATGAATTAACCACGATACCTTGTGTGTATGACACTATACTTAGGCACTCAGTCTTAAGACAGGTTAAGAAGAACAATAACATCTTACATTTTACAAGCATGGGTTTAAATAACTAAGGACACAATACTGCAAAATAATTTTCCTATGCCACATAATAAAATTATATTTTCCAAAGACTTCACCTTTAAACAGATTTAAAAAATTATGGAAAAATATACTTTAAAATATTGTTCTGTTCATGCCTAAATGAAAGAGTTAATGAGTTGGGTGTATTTTTTCTTCTTTAGTTGTAAGTTTGAATTGCTTAAACACTAGCAAAGATTCCCATCCTGTACACACTTGTTAAATTAATATCAAACTTTTTTTCATGCGTTTAGCGTCTTGGTGAAATAACGGTTTGATAACGTATTAACATAAATATAAAATCATATAAATAAGGACCATTCCAATTCTTGAATGACTTAGGAATTAATCGAGATAACGCTCTGCTAGATGTCACCGGAGTTATTAAGGGCCAGGGCTTGTCGCGTGATGTTAAGTCAGGACTGGTGAGATAACTTTATGGGTGACATGTGTTCAACATCAGATTTCATATCGTCTCCGTCGGTAGGACTTTGATTGAGTGTGTGGACTGATCGTAGACTGTCTGTGTGGTTTTAAATGGCGAAATTTTGATTTTAGAGCTAACAATGTAGAAAAGTAACTATGTGCTGACAATCCGTGAGCTAGTTTATAGATTTTACACCAGTATTTTGTGCCTTGCAATAAACTCATTTCGACCGAAATGAGGAACAATATCACTACTGGACGTGAACAGTTTATTATACTTAAATAGTTGGAGTAACTTTCCAATATAACTGTGTATCTGAAGCTTTATTAAATTGTTGTCAGTCCAAACTGACAGCAAACTCACGACATAACTTATCTGTCGGCACTCGAACGTGTGGTCTGTTTGAAAACACGACCAAGCATCTATTCCACTTCAACTCGGTCACTCCGACTCTTGACGTCCCAGGGGAGAAAATAATAAAAAAGAGCAATCCCTATTTTAATTACACTCTCCTCTCTTTATTGCGCACTCTCGCCCTTTTTTTATAACGCAAAAAAAAATCCGTTTCCCGCTGAAACTCTCTCCCGCTCCAAGCCCCTGCAGCGTAGGCCACCCGCTGTTACATTGATCTCTCTTCCCCTCTCGCGGCGCGCTCCCCCTCCACAGGGACTCGCTGTGACTCATCTTCCTCTCCTCCCGCGCCGGGCGGGGAAACACCCTTCCCCCGCCGCCCCCTCCTCCAGCCTCCGTGGCAATGCGACGCACACGTCATCCCCTCCCGGGCTGCGCGCAAGAGCGGCACAAGCCACCGGCGCG
This sequence comes from Bacillus rossius redtenbacheri, assembly GCF_032445375.1. Taxonomy (NCBI): domain Eukaryota; kingdom Metazoa; phylum Arthropoda; class Insecta; order Phasmatodea; family Bacillidae; genus Bacillus; species Bacillus rossius. The sequence continues at coordinate 4,470,834 of NC_086330.1, read as the reverse complement.
CCTCGTAATCCCATTACCGCCGCGTGCAATGTAATCAGCCCCGGCCGCTCTGATAGCGGACGTTACTCGTAAACATAGTTCGCCCCTTCATCATGACAAACTTCCCGTCTGGCTGGGCAGCGCTGCTGAAGACGCGTCGACGGGCCACATCAATTCGAAACGATCAGCACATCGCCTTTAGGCCAGCCTTACACTACGTCAAGCCTCAGCGTTAGGAGCCGTAAGTTAGACGATGATGAAGTTAAGAGTGATGAAACTTATAACAATGTCAATAATACATGTAAATTCAAAAAACCTACAAATTTTGTGGCTCATATTTTTACACTTTTTTCCTGGATTTTACACAAATTATTTTTTTTTTTTTACTATCCTGCGTACAGCTCAAACGTTACATGTGTTTAATGTAGTGTTTAAACTTTTTTGATCGTTTATAAAGAAGAAAAACACTTTTTTCTTTTTGATTTTAGTTATTTGCTATCTAGTTGTTTCCATGTAAGATTTATTGAAGATCACGGTTTCTAATTATAACCATCGCATTCTTCACTTAAAACTTGAATTTAATGTTAAGTAGAACCTTACAAACCAGTTATGTAGTGTTTTAACTTTTTTGGTCGTTTATAATTAAGAAAAAGCAATTTTTTTTGTTTTTATTTAAGATTTATTGAAGATCGCGGTTTCTTTTTATAACCATCGCATTATTCACTTAAAACCTTTTTTATGGTTAAATAAAACATTAAAAACCAATTATAACCTAAGATGCAGTAGAAATGATTCCGACACCAACTCGTCTTTCTATTACGACAGATTAACAAGAACAAATAAATCTTGGCGTTCGATAGATGCCATTCTAACAATTACAGTTGTTCTCTTAGATTAATATCAACCAAAATCTAGCATAGGTTCATAAGTTAGTGGCATCCCTGGGGACGTATGTTGTTTCAGCATTTCGCTCTGAAACCCATGTGTATACAAGGAGACGACTCTACTAGTGACTTAGTTCATATTATGTCATCGCAATTTGTTTTGCTCTATGTTAGTGCACTTAACTATTTTATCTTATATGCAACACTATATTTTAAAAAATAAACCGGAAGTTAAAAAACTTAACCGACATGATTTCAAAGGCACATTCTTGAGAAAAACGAGAACAAATACAGCAGACATGAATGAAGAGTGTCGATGCCAAAAAAACAGTTAAGTTAAACTTAAAGTAGATCATTCTATTATAATTTAACTTATTTCGAACATTTATATTTAACCCCCAGCTTTACTCAACCTGACAGGAATGGCCCATTTGCGAAATTCGCGTGGTCCTTACTGCATTGTAAGTCTAACCAGACACCTAGTGTTTTGCGATGTATTTTTGTCTTTTTGAATAATGGTCTCCAAAACTTAAGTTAATGATATCTATAAAACCTTTCATAAATTTAAAACCACTTTATTAGTTTGCTACTATCATCAAAGTCCACATAAAAAAGCTGGAGATAAAATTCCTTGCTTCAAAAATCAAATTGTATAATTTATTATAAACATTATGTGCAGAAAAACTTTTGTATTCTAGAAACATCAGAAGTTATTCGTACAAGTTGGATTGATTATGAATGTTTATTTTTCTTCAAGGAACTAATTTGAACTATTTAAGTAACTAACGAGATATTTTAGGCTGTTTCGACAGTAAATGAAAGCCATACTTGGTTATTATATTATTCTGCACGCATAGCTACCCATATTGCATGCTGATTGAAGTGTGTGAAAATGGAGAGCGGTGCCCCTGGCTTAGCGATAGACCCGCGGTACACCGATGTTTGACGGGTTGCTGCGCGTGGAACCAGGCGCTCAAGGACGAATGGTAGAGAAAAACTGCTCCCAAACCTCTATCGGCACAAGTTGCCTGGCGCCTTGCTGGCAGTAGGGGTAATGGGAGGGGTACTGGGAGGGGTACTGGGAGGGGTGCTGAGCAGAAAAACTCTCCGAGGTCGTAAAATAAGAAGGGAAGAAATACGGGAGAAATATCAAGGAAGAAGACTTTATACTGAAAGCTTGTAATCTTCACAAGATAACTTCGTCACCTCTGCGGTCATAATGTTTTTCTTTATATTCTTGTTTGCGATGTGCTTAAATCTGCCACACTCTACGCTGATAAGAATTGTTCTTACCCAAGCGACTATTTGTATAAAGAGTAACAATAAACTATAAACTTATATTTTGACGAAATATTTTATTTATAAATTATATGAGCTTACTACATTAAAATTTTGTAATCGTTTAAAAATACACATTTTAATAGAAAAAATTATTATATTTTTTTTACAAAATTGTATTTATTAAAAACAATTTTATTTAGCTTATCCCATTTTCCCATGGTATGAATAAGAGTTTTGTCGACACAGGCAAGTTTATCTCTTGATGCAATCATGTGTAATATCGATTATTCTTATGGTCAAACATATCCGTAAATAATTTTAAATTTAAAAGTGAATGAATATTAAGTTTACCGAAATAGTATTAGTATTAAACGACAGTCTCTTCATATTTAAAATGAAGAACTATTCTGGTGTTCCTGGAGCTTCGTTAAATAAGGATGATCATTGCGGATGTCACACGAAGCTTTCAATTCAGCCGCAATGTGGTAGTTTCGTCATTTTCACAAATGAATTATTAAAAAAGTGACGCCCTGCTATTTGTGATAGAAAACTAAATATTTAAACATTCAGCTTAGCAAGAAACTGCTTTTAAGCATACATTGGATTTAATTTTGTCATAGAACAAAAAATTCTCGAATAAATCAATAACGTAGCAAACTGTTATACTTTAATTTCTTATTTTGCTGTCCAAACTACGGTAATAAAAAATGTCAGAATTTATATCAATTTGTAACTTATAAAAATCGTTTTAAAAATCATATTTTTCTCTACAATACAATTTCCTAAAGAACGAAAAAAATTACATTATAATCTATTTACAAAAGTTCTAAAAATCTTGAAAAAATTATTAGCTACAGGAAAATACTAGAAGATTTTCATTTAACTGTTTTATAGGATTTTCTGTACTTTTTGGTGATTTGGTGATTGTCGAAAATTTAGACAATATGTATAGAAAATTAAACAAAATAAGAATGTATTCGATAGTTTACATGGGAAGTTATATTTATTTTCTTACTCCAGCCGCAAAATTTTGCAACCCGTTGCTTTAATGGTTTGTATGGTCAAAAATTGTTTCAGCCCAAGTTTGAACGGATTTGATTGTGTGATTACTAAGATGGTTATGAATTAATTATTTTTTTTAACCACTCTTTACACGCTCTTTTGCAGCAATGGTTGATTGTATCGAAAATGGTTTTTATCCAACGCTGACACTTCCGGGTAACCACTGACGCTAAGGGACTCCCCTCCCCTCCCTTATGCTTCCACGGGTAGTGATCCAGTGGTGATGCAGCGCTACGGGGCTGAAGACGAACAAGCTTCAATTATTTTTCCTAACTTAACTGCAAGTAAGTGTGTTAGTTAGTGAGTGTCTGTGTCAGGGAAGAGACCAGGTAAGTCCCAGGTCGAAGCCTGTACTCAGGGTCTCAGCCGAGCAGGAGGGTAGCATGCATCGTGTGCTTTGCTCGGGGATTGGCCAGCCACGGCAGCCATTATAGACGGCTAGTAGAGCTGGGCCCAGGTGTAACCTGCATGGACACAGGGTGTTGCGAGCATGAAGCAGGCAGGTACAGTACAGTACAGCACAGTACAAGGAGGACGGTGCAGGCAGGTACATCACAGGACAAGGAGTGAAGCAGGCAGGTACAGCACAGGACAAGGAGAACGGTGCAGGCAGGTACAGCACAGGACAAGGAGGACAGTGCAGGCAGGTACAGCACAGGACAAGAAGGAAGATGCAGCTTCTACCAGCCCTGGACCTCCTCCTGCCGAGTCCTGGGCGCGAGGTCCTAGCTGCGGCCAGGACTCTGCCAGGAGCCCAGGACTCCGTGGTCTCAGAGTCCAGGAAGACCGTGGTTCGAACCAGGTATTCTGCTCGTTGCGTGACAGATGAGTCAGAAAAAACAAAATGGCTTTACACGGATCAGCAAAAACCACATGGATTTACACGAGTCGGCAAAAACAACATGGTTTTACACGAGTCGGCAGAAGCAAACATGGCTTTACACAAGTCAGCAAAAACACAATAGCTTAACAACTTTATACGCTTCGGAGGTGGGAGCTGAACTCACTATGAACCGACGACGCGTACGTCCGTTCCCCATCCGTCTGTCCAATAACACGTGACCTCAAGCCAATCAGAAGCCCCGAAAAATAAAAACTCCACCCGTCCGTCCGCCCGTCAAAATGCTTTAACTTTCGACCGGAGGAGGGGCGAATGTATTTATAATTTTCCAAAAATGTTAGGGAGATATCGCCGGCAAACTTTTGAACGTATTTTAAAGTTTCGATGTTTCATACAAAATTATAAATTGCCATTAATTACGTATGATAAAACAGAAAAAAGGTATATTAATAAAATGGAGAGTGAAAAAAATAATGTAGTGTTATTATCTATAAGTACATTACTTTCATGACCGTAGTAAGTTTATAGTCTGCATCAATATGGTAAAGTATCTACGGGAGTCCACCTTCACTCGACGGTCGACCCAAAGTCCCTAGAGACTCAGTCGGCGGTGACAGGAAGGAGCAGTGGGCTGGACCGGTCTGAGGGATGAGCGCCGGCCAGTAGAGGGGTAGTAGAGGGGCAGTAGAGGGTCAGTGGAGGGTCAGTGGAGAGGCGTAGAGGGGCAGTAGAGGGAGCGTAGAGGGGCAGTAGAGGGGCGTCGTATAGGACAGAGAAGCGGCAGAGAGCCAGTAGGTCAGTAGAGTAGAGAGGCAGTAGATAGGTAGTATAGGTGTAGTGCAGGGCAGTTGAAAGGCCGTAGAGGGACAGTAGAGGGGTGGTGTAGGGGCAGTAGAAGGGCAGTAGAGGGGGTCGTATAGGACAGTAGAGGAGCGGCAAAGGGCCAGTAGGTCGGTATAGGAGAGTAGAGAGGCAGTAGATAGGTAAGGGACAGTAAAGTGCCAGTAGAGGGGCATTAGAGGACCATTTTAGGGCTGTATAGGTGCAGCAGAGGGGCAGCAGAGGGGCAGCAGACTGCAGCCGCGGAAGGCGAGCGCACTGCGGCGGTGGCCGGACCGCATTGTGGACGCATCGCGCGCCAATTACCTCCCTCGTGACTAACTGCCGTCACGTGGCCATTAACACCGCCATCACGCCGCGATAAATCGGCTTGGCGAACCAGGCGGGCGGCAGCCACCACGTGGGACAAACCACCCGCGAGTGCACATTCCAGAACTGCATTCCTTTATTTGTGCAGAGTCAACATAAAACAAATTGTTGGAATACATTCAGCACTATTTTTCTGGTAAGAATGACACATCAAGCGACTCAGATATGTTGTAGTACATTCTAGCATCAGTGAGCTATCAGTTTGCTGTCGCGTTTAAGAACGCTCTTCTACTTTTTGTCTTGATCACGTGGAGTTCTTGCTCTTGGGAGACAAATGTTTGACATTCTGCTCAGAGTGCACTTCCTATGGCGCCAGGCAGACATAACAAGCCTCCGTGTCCTTAAATAGCTAAGTATTGGGAGTAATATTTGACGAGGGGGGAAATTTCACAGAAACGAATTTCGGTAACAGTAAGTCATATATTTTTAGTGAAGTTTGCTGTAGAAAACAAGTTGAAAAATTGCAGGTATCCCTAATCTGGACTTCCTATTCCTTTATCAACTTTACATTATCTGTCAACTATGAGAAGGATTTGAACTTGGAAGTGCGTAATGAAAGGCTGCAGAACTTTATTATTTTACTGTTTATGTGGGTTTTCACACAAAATGTAACAACTTTATTACTTGAAATAAAGATTTTCGAAAAAAAAATATCTGAGAGGCATGTATCTCTTTTTTTACTCTTAAGGTTGAAAAAGTAATTTTTAACTTAGTGTACAGACTTTCAAGTATAAATGACGAGCTAACATTAAACCCAGTTAAGACTGTAGTTAACATCTCTCGGCAGATCACAGATAATTAAGAAAGAAGCGTTACCACGAGGGACACGGTATTAATGTGCAGTCAATGCCGGCGGCTGTCATTCAACGTTGAGTAAACTCTGTGTGTTTTGACGACTCGTGCTCGGCGAAGCACCTACGGCACGGCAAAAATTGGTTGTCTGTAAAGTCGGTTTACGGACGATAGTTTAACGTGACAACGTCATCACAAAACATTGGTCAAATGATTGCATACTTTTATGAATAAAATTGGATCATTTTTATTGAATTATCACTATTTTGTATGGATACAAAGAAGGAGTGAAATGAAATCTACAATTTAATTGACAAACTTACTTTTATTTGCACTCATTAATTCAAATATGTTTATTACTTTAACGAACAGATTATTTTAACTATAACTTTTATACATGTTTGCTATTTAACTTCTTCCAATCTGTGTTATTCTGTTAAGGATAGGACGATGATGGGAAAAGTAGGAAACGAATTGGAGTGTTTGAAGTTCAATGTGCCTCGAAAAAGTAAAATCGATGGTTGTTCCAATCGAGTGGGAGAGAGATAGATGCGGCGCAAGCGTAAAATGAGCGTAACGGGACTCATCTTAACGGAACAATGTGCGTAACGGGACAATGAGTCATACTTTTTCGTGCGTGCAACCAGCGTTCATCGATTTACTAGACATTGTCACGTCGAAAACCTATCACGTGCCTGAAGTGACTTCAGAGAGCCGTGAAGATACGAAGCCCGGGTGTTATAGCCTCGTGACTCGCACCAGCACAGGCGGAGTGAAGGTAAAAACGAGCTCAGTCCGCAGTAAGGCCTCGAGTCCCGGGCACAGAACAAGGAGGGAAATACAAGTGCGGCTCTTACAGTGGAAACTGAAACCATGTTTCACGCGACATGTGTCGCTATCTGTTGGGCGGGCCCATAACTACCAGCTAATAAAAAATCGGAATAGAGGTTCTCATACAAAGTTTTTTTTATGTAATACTTTTTTTTGTTATATTAAGTTATCTCCTTGTCGGCGCAAAACTAATTTAATCGATGCGAAAATACTTAATGATGTTTTGTAATAAACCGTCATGTAATAAATAAAGGAGTAGGAGGTGCAAAAATTCATTGTATTACACACCACAAAATTAGTGGCTACCTAAATAGAGAGTGGAATTTTCACTGGTTTTGTTTGCCTGATAATAACTTATACATTACTTCTCCTAATAAATTAATGTAGTTAGTCAGCAATATATTATGAGAACTACTGTCCAGCGGACGGGCCCATGACTACTTGGAAAAACCAGGTCTCAGTCTCGGTAATTAGAGTTTCTCCCCCGTGGTCCCGGGGTGGACTTCGAGCCCAGGACTCCGGGCCGCAGGGCAGGCGCGACCAACAAGTGTGCATGAAGGCCCGCGCCATAGCGCCCCCGCGGGAGAGGTCAGGCAGCTCTTGCCAGCTCGTCCGTCAGTGCCCCGCGCGTCTGGACTGCAGAGAGGCGCTATCTGCAGCTCCCCGAACAACACACAGATGCACCTGCACGCTTCAATGCCTTTGTTTCTGATCTGGATACTTACACTTTCGAGAGCCGATCTCATCTCACATGCCGTCTTTGATTTCATTTACTTGTAATTTCTAGGAACCGGAAAAATTCGCGGGTTCATTGGCCTCTAGGATGGACTCCACAGTACTTAACAAACTCGGGGAAATGACACCTGTTCATTGGCTGCTGATTCGTGAGACGTCTTAACCAACTTTTCCATGATTCGGCACTTTCTTGGTTTATGTTTTTCCATTGGCCCGAAGTTCCCCAGATAAAATGTGGGCCAATCGCAGAAGCTGTACGAAGGTACACTTTTTTTTGATGTCAGTCCATCGCGAAATGAACTCGCGAATTTTTCAGGTCTCTAGTCATTGCTATTGTCTAAAGGCTTTTCCTGCTTATTCATCATAATATCTCTCTTTGCATGTTGTGATTCTTCCCAAATTTTCTCAACTAATGCTTACCAAAAAAATTTTTAAATGCTAAAACGTTTGGTAAGTGCCAATTATTATCATCACTAGCGTGAAAATAAAGTTTAGAAAACATCCGGTGATAAAAATTTGTGATCAAACAAAAAAAAAGAAAGAAATATGTCGGAATGAATTTAAAGTAAAATCTCTTAATTAATTTTATTGACAAGTAAAAATGAAACAACCAATTCCGGGCCTTAACAATACACATGTGAAACACTTTTCAATGTTCTATAGGGTTCTTGGACCCTGTGATTTGTTTCCTCCAACCGAAATCTTACTTGACTATTTTTTACTATTCATTGATTCTCTATGCAAGCATGACTTTCTTTTCGCCGTCTCGCATGTACAGAGTTAATCTTGGAAAACGGCACAACCTTAAAGAAGCACAAAACGAAGTAGGTAACCCCAGAAATCTTTCCTACATAAAACATAGGGTAGTATTCCGTGTTTTGTGACTACACATGCTTGACCCGATTAGAAAGCTGTACTTTATTACATGGTTATTCTTTGCTTGGCACAACGCCCTTAACTCTGACACAATAGAAATATAAAGCTTTTGACACGCTAATTTCATATGGCCGACTTCAACAGGGACATAACTTGCAACAGAAAATGTAAAAATTTCACAAATTCTTGTTTTTGTTACGGTCTGTGGAGACTAGCTTGCTGGGAAAGTGTATGTCAAAAATCTTTTTTTAAATTGGTAAAATATAATTCTGAAGCATCTTAACTGTTTATACACGAATAAGGATTAACGTTCTGTCCAAAATGTCAAAAGCTATGATACCTCGTGAAAATGAGCCAAGTCAATTGTGTATTCAGTGGTGATAGAAACACGTGATGTATGCGTACAAAGAGTAAGATAGTCTTCGTGAAAACTATAGGAAAATTATGCATACGTAAAGAATTAAATACTTTTAAAAACCAAACAGTTATTATAGGAATCAATATTGCTCCCAATGAAAAGTGAGTGTACTGAAACTGACCGGTGAATTTGGAGCGGTACAGAAGCTATCAAAACTCTCAAAGATCAATCGCTGAAACTTTAAATACGTGCTTAACTTAAAACTCCAGTAAAGATTTATGTTTCGTGTTTGTTGTAATATTTCCCGGATACGTATATTTATCTCTCTTACAATTTAATTAATGAGAGTTTCCGCTACACAAAAATAATTTTGATTGCACCAAATATTTGTTCTTAATTATTCTTGCCAAATAGTCTTTAGTGATAACAATAGTATTTCGTTGAATAATTTATTATAAAAAAACTATGTTATAATTAATAAATAAAGTATTCGCTAGAAAATAGTCACTTTTTTCAAATACATATATTTATTATTGTCATTGGAGGTGAAATATTGTTGCGAAAGCAAACGAGTTTTCCAGCAAAGTTATTGCAAACTGGTGTCTGATTTTACCTTCTGTTCTCTAGACTCCTGGAGGAAACAGGTTCGTGTCGAAAGCTCTCCCACTGACCTGCAACAAAAACCAGAAAGAAGTTTCAGCTGCAGTTTCCTAGACCCGAAGAGAGGTTGTGGGAGAGGCGAGGGAGTGTGGCAGCCTCTACAAGTCTACACTCTACCAGCGGTCCATGTAGAGCCTGTGGCTGTGGCTGTGTGGTTGTGACACACGGCCACACGTGTGGCTGTGTGGTCGGTGACAGGTCAGGCGGCGAGACTGCGCTTAGGATCTCCACAGAGAGAGTTACTGATGACAGGTTACAACTTTCTGATTAAAGGGATAATTTTACTTTAAATCACTAAATATCATAAAAATGGGGGTTATCTGTAAAGTCGGTTTACGGACGATAATTTTACGTGATAACGTCATAAGAAAACATTGATGAAAAATTGCAAACTTTTTTAATTTTCAAATATTATTTACAGTTTTATTGAAAATTTAATTTAAATATTTGTTTAAATTATAATCACAAACAATTAGTTACAGAAATAAACTGAAATCCAAACAATGTCGATAAATTTGTTAAGTTGAAATGACGAAATTGGACAAATTAATAAAAAAAAATTAAATCGCTGCTTTTAAAAAGCCCGCCTTAACCTGTTTGATATTATAGAAGATTTTCTCGCACGGTGGTTGGCCGGTTCTTGCACGCTCGGCTCAGGTGGAACGTGACAATGAGTCATGCTTTTTCATGCGTGCAGCCGGCGTTCATCGATTTATAAGACGTTTCACGTCAAAAAAACTCGGGAAAAAAAGTCAGCGAACCGAAATCTAGAAAAAAAATCGATTCCATACAAAAATATTTTGTATAGAAATATAACGCAAATGAGCAACAACGAACACACCCATTGTTGCGGAAGCGAGCGAGTTTGAAAGTGTGGCGTGCGCACTCAATGCTTCTCATCACGCTACAGAGTGCTTGCGTATTCGTGTTTCATCGTTGGTCCACGACGCAGAAATAACAAACAAGTATACATTGTGAGGAAATGTTTGGACCATCCAACACCTAACTTTTCACGAAGTTTTAGTTTGTTGGTCGGTTTCATCAACCTTCTGGACGATTTGAAAGGTCAATTGACGAGAATATCAGACAGTAACTGTAAGAAGTGCGAGTTGGGAGCGAATGGACACGAGGGTAGTGCGAGGGTTGACCAACACAGGCCTCGAGCTCCTAGCAGAGAATAGCCCGGGGGTTGGTACAGCCCTTCAGTCCTACACCCTCCCTTCTACCAACGTGGTCCAGGGTTGGATTCAATACACCTCCGCGTTCCTCCGCGACTTGTGGCATCTGCATGCGGGCCATTCCGTCTTCCAGCTTCGCAGAGCAGAGCAGGGCAGAGCAGAGCAGAGCAGAGCAGAGCAGGGCAGAGCAGAGCAGAACAGAACAGCGCAGAGCAAGGCAGAGCAGAGCAGCGCAGAGCACAGTAGAGCAGAACAGAGCAGAGCAGAGCTCCTCACTGCTGCTGACATTGGCTGGGCCAATAGGAGAGCAGGCGGTGTGCCAGAGAAGGACTGAGATCCGCCTGAGTTACAGCTACGCCATGGCACAGCGCTCATTTTCAATATGCCTTCGATTATTTTCAGGATCTTTCGCACTGAGTTTTATGAGTTTTTGTGCCTAAAGTCATTTAGCATTTTATGTGTATTAAAGTCACGTTTGTGTAACGTTCCGTTTAAATTTAAAGATTGATTCAATTCTGAATACAGCTTTATTGTTCAATATATAAACATATTTGCGTATAAAAGACAAGTTATTTTCTGTAATTTCAGTATACCGAGTTCTGCGAATCCTTTTTTTTTTTTTGATTATATAACATTCTTTTTCCGGTTGAGCAATGGTTTTGTTTGTTGCCTAATGACTACACACTCCGGAATTGTTGAAAAATCAACATTTCCAAAACCTCACGGAGTTATAATATCAGTATTAATAAACATACTTTGCACTGCAGTTTTGGGTAAATAGTACTTTTTAAGTTGCTTTGTTTCAGCGTTGTAGCCACATCGAATTGGAGATTGCGCTTACGTTTAGGTTGACATTGCGGTCGCCATTACAGGGAACAGTTAACTACAGGTAAAAACAAGGTGGTAAGTAGAGGAATCAACAGAGAAACACGAAGTGAGTAGATGAATCAACAGGGAAACACCTTGTGAAAAAGAGTATTCAACAGAGAAACACGAGGTGAGTGGAGGAATCAACAAGGAAATGCGAGGTGAGTAGAGGAATCAACAAGGAAACACGAGGTGAGTAGAGGAATCAACAGAGGCACACGAGGTGAGTAGAGGAATCAACAGGGGAAACACATGGTGAGTAGAGGAATCAACATAGGCACACGAGGTGAGTAGAGGAATCAACAGGGGAAACACATGGTGAGTAGAGGAATCAACACAGGCACACGAGGTGAGTAGAGGAATCAACAGAGGCACACGAGGTGAGTAGAGGAATCAACAGGGGAAACACATGGTGAGTAGAGGAATCAACAGGGGAAACACATGGTGAGTAGAGGAATCAACAGAGGAAACACATGGTGAGTAGAGGAATCAACAAGAAAACACAAGGTGAGTAGAAGAATCAACAGGGGAAACACATGGTGAGTAGAGGAATCAACAGAGGCACACGAGGTGAGTAGAGGAATCAAAAGGGGAAACACATGGTGAGTAGAGGAATCAACAGAGGCACACGAGGTGAGTAGAGGAATCAACAGGGGAAACACATGGTGAGTAGAGGAATCAACAGAGGCACACGAGGTGAGTAGAGGAATCAACAGGGGAAACACATGGTGAGTAGAGGAATCAACACAGGCACACGAGGTGAGTAGAGGAATCAACAGAGGCACACGAGGTGAGTAGAGGAATCAACAGGGGAAACACATGGTGAGTAGAGGAATCAACAGGGGAAACACATGGTGAGTAGAGGAATCAACAGAGGAAACACATGGTGAGTAGAGGAATCAACAAGAAAACACAAGGTGAGTAGAAGAATCAACAGGGGAAACACATGGTGAGTAGAGGAATCAACAGAGGCACACGAGGTGAGTAGAGGAATCAACAAGGATACGCGAGGTGAGTAGAGGTATCAACAGAGGCACACGAGGTGAGTAGAGGAATCAACAGGGGAAACACATGGTGAGTAGAGGAATCAACAGGAGAAACACATGGTGAGTAGAGGAATCAACATAGGCACACGAGGTGAGTAGAGGAATCAACAGGGGAAACACATGGTGAGTAGAGGAATCAACACAGGCACACGAGGTGAGTAGAGGAATCAACAGAGGCACACGAGGTGAGTAGAGGAATCAACAGGGGAAACACATGGTGAGTAGAGGAATCAACAGAGGCACACGAGGTGAGTAGTGGAATCAACAGAGGCACACGAGGTGAGTAGAGGAATCAACAGGGGAAACACATGGTGAGTAGAGGAATCAACAGGGGAAACACATGGTGAGTAGAGGAATCAACAGAGGAAACACATGGTGAGTAGAGGAATCAACAAGAAAACACAAGGTGAGTAGAAGAATCAACAGGGGAAACACATGGTGAGTAGAGGAATCAACAGAGGCACACGAGGTGAGTAGAGGAATCAAAAGGGGAAACACATGGTGAGTAGAGGAATCAACAGAGGCACACGAGGTGAGTAGTGGAATCAACAGGGGAAACACATGGTGAGTAGAGGAATCAACAAGGAAACACGAGGTGAGTAGAGGTATCAACAGAGGCACACGAGGTGAGTAGAGGAATCAACAGGGGAAACACATGGTGAGTAGAGGAATCAACAGGAGAAACACATGGTGAGTAGAGGAATCAACAAGGAAACACGAGGTGAGTAGAGGAATCAACAGAGGCACACGAGGTGAGTAGAGGAATCAACAGGGGAAACAAATGGTGAGTAGAGGAATCAACAGAGGCACACGAGGTGAGTAGAGGAATCAACAAGGATACGCGAGGTGAGTAGAGGAATCAACAAGGAAACACATGGTGAGTAGAGGAATCAACAGAGGCACACGAGGTGAGTAGAGGAATCAAAAGGGGAAACACATGGTGAGTAGAGGAATCAACAGAGGCACACGAGGTGAGTAGTGGAATCAACAGGGGAAACACATGGTGAGTAGAGGAATCAACAGAGGCACACGAGGTGAGTAGTGGAATCAACAGGGGAAACACATGGTGAGTAGAGGAATCAACACAGGCACACGAGGTGAGTAGAGGAATCAACAGAGGCACACGAGGTGAGTAGAGGAATCAACAGGGGAAACACATGGTGAGTAGAGGAATCAACAGGGGAAACACATGGTGAGTAGAGGAATCAACAGAGGAAACACATGGTGAGTAGAGGAATCAACAAGAAAACACAAGGTGAGTAGAAGAATCAACAGGGGAAACACATGGTGAGTAGAGGAATCAACAGAGGCACACGAGGTGAGTAGAGGAATCAAAAGGGGAAACACATGGTGAGTAGAGGAATCAACAGAGGCACACGAGGTGAGTAGAGGAATCAACAGGGGAAACACATGGTGAGTAGAGGAATCAACATAGGCACACGAGGTGAGTAGAGGAATCAACAGGGGAAACACATGGTGAGTAGAGGAATCAACACAGGCACAAGAGGTGAGTAGAGGAATCAACAGAGGCACACGAGGTGAGTAGAGGAATCAACAGGGGAAACACATGGTGAGTAGAGGAATCAACAGGGGAAACACATGGTGAGTAGAGGAATCAACAGAGGAAACACATGGTGAGTAGAGGAATCAACAAGAAAACACAAGGTGAGTAGAAGAATCAACAGGGGAAACACATGGTGAGTAGAGGAATCAACAGAGGCACACGAGGTGAGTAGAGGAATCAAAAGGGGAAACACATGGTGAGTAGAGGAATCAACAGAGGCACACGAGGTGAGTAGTGGAATCAACAGGGGAAACACATGGTGAGTAGAGGAATCAACAAGGAAACACGAGGTGAGTAGAGGTATCAACAGAGGCACACGAGGTGAGTAGAGGAATCAACAGGGGAAACACATGGTGAGTAGAGGAATCAACAGGAGAAACACATGGTGAGTAGAGGAATCAACAAGAAAACACAAGGTGAGTAGAAGAATCAACAGGGGAAACACATGGTGAGTAGAGGAATCAACAGAGGCACACGAGGTGAGTAGAGGAATCAAAAGGGGAAACACATGGTGAGTAGAGGAATCAACAGAGGCACACGAGGTGAGTAGTGGAATCAACAGGGGAAACACATGGTGAGTAGAGGAATCAACAAGGAAACACGAGGTGAGTAGAGGTATCAACAGAGGCACACGAGGTGAGTAGAGGAATCAACAGGGAAAACACATGGTGAGTAGAGGAATCAACAGGGGAAACACATGGTGAGTAGAGGAATCAACAGAGGAAACACATGGTGAGTAGAGGAATCAACAAGAAAACACAAGGTGAGTAGAAGAATCAACAGGGGAAACACATGGTGAGTAGAGGAATCAACAGAGGCACACGAGGTGAGTAGAGGAATCAAAAGGGGAAACACATGGTGAGTAGAGGAATCAACATAGGCACACGAGGTGAGTAGAGGAATCAACAGAGGCACACGAGGTGAGTAGAGGAATCAAAAGGGGAAACACATGGTGAGTAGAGGAATCAACAGGGGAAACACATGGTGAGTAGAGGAATCAACAGAGGCACACGAGGTGAGTAGAGGAATCAACAGAGGCACACGAGGTGAGTAGAGGAATCAACAGGGGAAACACATGGTGAGTAGAGGAATCAACACAGGCACACGAGGTGAGTAGAGGAATCAACAGAGGCACACGAGGTGAGTAGAGGAATCAACAGGGGAAACACATGGTGAGTAGAGGAATCAACAGGGGAAACACATGGTGAGTAGAGGAATCAACAGAGGAAACACATGGTGAGTAGAGGAATCAACAGAGGCACACGAGGTGAGTAGAGGAATCAAAAGGGGAAACACATGGTGAGTAGAGGAATCAACAGAGGCACACGAGGTGAGTAGTGGAATCAACAGGGGAAACACATGGTGAGTAGAGGAATCAACAAGGAAACACGAGGTGAGTAGAGGTATCAACAGAGGCACACGAGGTGAGTAGAGGAATCAACAGGGGAAACACATGGTGAGTAGAGGAATCAACAGGAGAAACACATGGTGAGTAGAGGAATCAACAAGGAAACACGAGGTGAGTAGAGGAATCAACAGAGGCACACGAGGTGAGTAGAGGAATCAACAGGGGAAACAAATGGTGAG
Organism: Bacillus rossius redtenbacheri; assembly: GCF_032445375.1. Taxonomy (NCBI): domain Eukaryota; kingdom Metazoa; phylum Arthropoda; class Insecta; order Phasmatodea; family Bacillidae; genus Bacillus; species Bacillus rossius. The sequence continues at coordinate 4,455,084 of NC_086330.1, read as the reverse complement.
TAGAGGAATCAACAGAGGCACACGAGGTGAGTAGAGGAATCAACAAGGATACGCGAGGTGAGTAGAGGAATCAACAAGGAAACACATGGTGAGTAGAGGAATCAACAGAGGCACACGAGGTGAGTAGAGGAATCAAAAGGGGAAACACATGGTGAGTAGAGGAATCAACAGAGGCACACGAGGTGAGTAGTGGAATCAACAGGGGAAACACATGGTGAGTAGAGGAATCAACAGAGGCACACGAGGTGAGTAGTGGAATCAACAGGGGAAACACATGGTGAGTAGAGGAATCAACACAGGCACACGAGGTGAGTAGAGGAATCAACAGAGGCACACGAGGTGAGTAGAGGAATCAACAGGGGAAACACATGGTGAGTAGAGGAATCAACAGGGGAAACACATGGTGAGTAGAGGAATCAACAGAGGAAACACATGGTGAGTAAAGGAATCAACAAGAAAACACAAGGTGAGTAGAAGAATCAACAGGGGAAACACATGGTGAGTAGAGGAATCAACAGAGGCACACGAGGTGAGTAGAGGAATCAAAAGGGGAAACACATGGTGAGTAGAGGAATCAACAGAGGCACACGAGGTGAGTAGAGGAATCAACAGGGGAAACACATGGTGAGTAGAGGAATCAACAGAGGCACACGAGGTGAGTAGAGGAATCAAAAGGGGAAACACATGGTGAGTAGAGGAATCAACATAGGCAAACGAGGTGAGTAGAGGAATCAACAGGGGAAACACATGGTGAGTAGAGGAATCAACACAGGCACACGAGGTGAGTAGAGGAATCAACAGAGGCACACGAGGTGAGTAGAGGAATCAACAGGGGAAACACATGGTGAGTAGAGGAATCAACAAGAAAACACAAGGTGAGTAGAAGAATCAACAGGGGAAACACATGGTGAGTAGAGGAATCAACAGAGGCACACGAGGTGAGTAGAGGAATCAAAAGGGGAAACACATGGTGAGTAGAGGAATCAACAGAGGCACACGAGGTGAGTAGTGGAATCAACAGGGGAAACACATGGTGAGTAGAGGAATCAACAAGGAAACACGAGGTGAGTAGAGGTATCAACAGAGGCACACGAGGTGAGTAGAGGAATCAACAGGGGAAACACATGGTGAGTAGAGGAATCAACAGGAGAAACACATGGTGAGTAGAGGAATCAACAAGGAAACACGAGGTGAGTAGAGGAATTAACAGAGGCACACGAGGTGAGTAGAGGAATCAACAGGGGAAACAAATGGTGAGTAGAGGAATCAACAGAGGCACACGAGGTGAGTAGAGGAATCAACAAGGATACGCGAGGTGAGTAGAGGAATCAACAAGGAAACACATGGTGAGTAGAGGAATCAACAGAGGCACACGAGGTGAGTAGAGGAATCAAAAGGGGAAACACATGGTGAGTAGAGGAATCAACAGAGGCACACGAGGTGAGTAGTGGAATCAACAGGGGAAACACATGGTGAGTAGAGGAATCAACAGAGGCACACGAGGTGAGTAGTGGAATCAACAGGGGAAACACATGGTGAGTAGAGGAATCAACAAGGAAAAACGAGGTGAGTAGAGGTATCAACAGAGGCACACGAGGTGAGTAGAGGAATCAACAGGGGAAACACATGGTGAGTAGAGGAATCAACAAGGAAACACGAGGTGAGTAGAGGAATCAACAGAGGCACACGAGGTGAGTAGAGGAATCAACAGGGGAAACAAATGGTGAGTAGAGGAATCAACAGAGGCACACGAGGTGAGTAGAGGAATCAACAAGGATACGCGAGGTGAGTAGAGGAATCAACAAGGAAACACGAGGTGAGTAGAGGAATCAACAAGGAAACGCGAGGTGAGTAGAGGAATCAACAAGGAAACACATGGTGAGTAGAGGTATCAACAGAGGAAACACATGGTGAGTAGAGGAATCAACAAGGAAACACATGGTGAGTAGAGGAATCAACAGAGGCACACGAGATGAGGAGAAGAATCAACAGGGGAAACACATAGTGAGTAGAGGAATCAACAGAGGCACACGAGGTGAGTAGAGGTATCAACAGAGGCACACGAGGTGAGTAGAGGAAACAACAGGGGAAACACATGGTGAGTAGAAGAATCAACAAGGAAACACGAGGTGAGTAGAGGAATCAACAGAGGCACACGAGGTGAGTAGAGGAATCAACAGGGGAAACACATGGTGAGTAGAGGAATCAACAAGGAAACACGAGGTGAGTAGAGGTATCAACAGAGGCACACGAGGTGAGTAGAGGAATCAACAGGGGAAACACATGGTGAGTAGAGGAATCAACAGGGGAAACACATGGTGAGTAGAGGAATCAACAAGGAAACACGAGGTGAGTAGAGGAATCAACAGAGGCACACGAGGTGAGTAGAGGAATCAACAGGGGAAACAAATGGTGAGTAGAGGAATCAACAGAGGCACACGAGGTGAGTAGAGGAATCAACAAGGATACGCGAGGTGAGTAGAGGAATCAACAAGGAAACACGAGGTGAGTAGAGGAATCAACAAGGAAACGCGAGGTGAGTAGAGGAATCAACAAGGAAACACATGGTGAGTAGAGGTATCAACAGAGGAAACACATGGTGAGTAGAGGAATCAACAAGGAAACACATGGTGAGTAGAGGAATCAACAGAGGCACACGAGATGAGGAGAGGAATCAACAGTGGAAACACATGGTGAGTAGAGGAATCAACAGAGGCACACGAGGTGAGTAGAGGTATCAACAGAGGCACACGAGGTGAGTAGAGGAAACAACAGGGGAAACACATGGTGAGTAGAAGAATCAACAAGGAAACACGAGGTGAGTAGAGGAATCAACAGAGGCACACGAGGTGAGTAGAGGAATCAACAGGGGAAACACATGGTGAGTAAAGGAATCAACAGAGGCACACGAGGTGAGTAGAGGAATCAACAGGGGAAACACATGGTGAGTAGAGGAATCAACAGAGGCACACGAGGTGAGTAGTGGAATCAACAGGGGAAACACATGGTGAGTAGAGGAATCAACAAGGAAACACGAGGTGAGTAGAAGAATCAACAGAGGCACACGAGGTGAGTAGAGGAATCAACAGGGGAAACACATGGTGAGTAGAGGAATCAACAGAGGCACACGAGGTGAGTAGAGGAATCAACAGAGGCACACGAGGTGAGTAGAGGAATCAACAGGGGAAACACATGGTGAGTAGAGGAATCAACAGAGGCACACGAGGTGAGTAGAGTTATCAACAGAGGCACACGAGGTGAGTAGAGGAATCAACAGAGGCACACGAGGTGAGTAGAGGAATCAACAGAGGCACACGAGGTGAGTAGAGGAATCAACAGAGGCACACGAGGTGAGTAGAGGAATCAACAGAGGCACACGAGGTGAGTAGAGGAATCAACAGAGGCACACGAGGTGAGTAGAGGAATCAACAGAGGCACACGAGGTGAGTAGAGGAATCAACAGAGACACACGAGGTGAGTAGAGGAATCAACAGAGGCACACGAGGTGAGTAGAGGAATCAACAGAGGCACACGAGGTGAGTAGAGGAATCAACAGGGGAAACACATGGTGAGTAGAGGAATCAACAAGGAAACACGAGGTGAGTAGAGGTATCAACAGAGGCACACGAGGTGAGTAGAGGAATCAACAGGGGAAACACATGGTGAGTAGAGGAATCAACAGGGGAAACACATGGTGAGTAGAGGAATCAACAAGGAAACACGAGGTGAGTAGAGGAATCAACAGAGGCACACGAGGTGAGTAGAGGAATCAACAGGGGAAACAAATGGTGAGTAGAGGAATCAACAGAGGCACACGAGGTGAGTAGAGGAATCAACAAGGATACGCGAGGTGAGTAGAGGAATCAACAAGGAAACACGAGGTGAGTAGAGGAATCAACAAGGAAACGCGAGGTGAGTAGAGGAATCAACAAGGAAACACATGGTGAGTAGAGGTATCAACAGAGGAAACACATGGTGAGTAGAGGAATCAACAAGGAAACACATGGTGAGTAGAGGAATCAACAGAGGCACACGAGATGAGGAGAGGAATCAACAGGGGAAACACATGGTGAGTAGAGGAATCAACAGAGGCACACGAGGTGAGTAGAGGTATCAACAGAGGCACACGAGGTGAGTAGAGGAAACAACAGGGGAAACACATGGTGAGTAGAAGAATCAACAAGGAAACACGAGGTGAGTAGAGGAATCAACAGAGGCACACGAGGTGAGTAGAGGAATCAACAGGGGAAACACATGGTGAGTAGAGGAATCAACAGAGGCACACGAGGTGAGTAGAGGAATCAACAGAGGCACACGAGGTGAGTAGAGGAATCAACAGAGACACACGAGGTGAGTAGAGGAATCAACAGAGGCACACGAGGTGAGTAGAGGTATCAACAGAGACACACGAGGTGAGTAGAGGAATCAACAGAGGCACACGAGGTGAGTAGAGGAATCAACAGAGGCACACGAGGTGAGTAGAGGAATCAACAGGGGAAACACATGGTGAGTAGAGGAATCAACAGAGGCACACGAGGTGAGTAGAGGAATCAACAGAGGCACACGAGGTGAGTAGAGGAATCAACAGGGGAAACACATGGTGAGTAGAGGAATCAACAGAGGCACACGAGGTGAGTAGAGGTATCAACAGAGACACACGAGGTGAGTAGAGGAATCAACAGAGGCACACGAGGTGAGTAGAGGAATCATAAGAGGCACACGAGGTGAGTAGAGGAATCAACAAGGAAACACATGGTGAGTAGAGGAATCAACAGAGGCACACGAGGTGAGTAGAGGAATCAACAGAGGCACACGAGGTGAGTAGAGGAATCAACAGGGTAAACACATGGTGAGTAGAGGAATCAACAGAGGCACACGAGGTGAGTAGAGGAATCAACAGAGGCACACGAGGTGAGTCGAGGAATCAACAGAGACACACGAGGTGAGTAGAGGAATCAACAGAGGCACACGAGGTGAGTCGAGGAATCAACAGAGACACACGAGGTGAGTAGAGGAATCAACAGAGGCACACGAGGTGAGTAGAGGAATCAACAGAGACACACGAGGTGAGTAGAGGAATCAACAGAGGCACACGAGGTGAGTAGAGGAATCAACAGAGGCACACGAGGTGAGTAGAGGAATCAACAGGGGAAACACATGGTGAGTAGAGGAATCAACAGAGGCACACGAGGTGAGTAGAGGAATCAACAGAGGCACACGAGGTGAGTAGAGGAATCAACAGAGGCACACGAGGTGAGTAGAGGAATCAACAGAGGCACACGAGGTGAGTAGAGGAATCAACAGAGGCACACGAGGTGAGTAGAGGAATCAACAGAGGCACACGAGGTGAGTAGAGGAATCAACAGAGACACACGAGGTGAGTAGAGGAATCAACAGGGGAAACACATGGTGAGTAGAGGAATCAACAGAGGCACACGAGGTGAGTAGAGGAATCAACAGGGGAAACACATGGTGAGTAGAGGAATCAACAGAGGCACACGAGGTGAGTAGAGGAATCAACAGAGGCACACGAGGTGAGTAGAGGAATCAACAGAGGCACACGAGGTGAGTAGAGGAATCAACAGAGACACACGAGGTGAGTAGAGGAATCAACAGAGGCACACGAGGTGAGTAGAGGAATCAACAGAGGCACACGAGGTGAGTAGAGGAATCAACAGAGACACACGAGGTGAGTAGAGGAATCAACAAAGGCACACGAGGTGAGTAGAGGAATCAACAGAGGCACACGAGGTGAGTAGAGGAATCAACAGAGACACACGAGGTGAGTAGAGGAATCAACAGGGGAAACACATGGTAAGTAGAGGAATCAACAGAGGCACACGAGGTGAGTAGAGGAATCAACAGAGGCACACGAGGTGAGTAGAGGAATCAACAGAGACACACGAGGTGAGTAGAGGAATCAACAGAGGCACACGAGGTGAGTAGAGGTATCAACAGAGACACACGAGGTGAGTAGAGGAATCAACAGAGGCACACGAGGTGAGTAGAGGAATCAACAGAGGCACACGAGGTGAGTAGAGGAATCAACAGGGGAAACACATGGTGAGTAGAGGAATCAACAGAGGCACACGAGGTGAGTAGAGGAATCAACAGAGGCACACGAGGTGAGTAGAGGAATCAACAGAGGCACACGAGGTGAGTAGAGGAATCAACAGAGACACACGAGGTGAGTAGAGGAATCAACAGAGGCACACGAGGTGAGTAGAGGTATCAACAGAGACACACGAGGTGAGTAGAGGAATCAACAGAGGCACACGAGGTGAGTAGAGGAATCAACAGAGGCACACGAGGTGAGTAGAGGAATCAACAGGGGAAACACATGGTGAGTAGAGGAATCAACAGAGGCACACGAGGTGAGTAGAGGAATCAACAGAGGCACACGAGGTGAGTAGAGGAATCAACAGGGGAAACACATGGTGAGTAGAGGAATCAACAGAGGCACACGAGGTGAGTAGAGGAATCAACAGAGGCACACGAGGTGAGTAGAGGAATCAACAGAGGCACACGAGGTGAGTAGAGGAATCAACAGAGGCACACGAGGTGAGTAGAGGAATCAACAGAGGCACACGAGGTGAGTAGAGGAATCAACAGAGGCACACGAGGTGAGTAGAGGAATCAACAGAGGCACACGAGGTGAGTAGAGGAATCAACAGAGGCACACGAGGTGAGTAGAGGAATCAACAGAGGCACACGAGGTGAGTAGAGGAATCAACAGAGGCACACGAGGTGAGTAGAGGAATTAACAGAGGCACACTAGGTGAGTAGAGGAATCAACAGAGGCACACGAGGTGAGTAGAGGAATCAACAGAGGCACACGAGGTGAGTAGAGGAATCAACAGAGGCACACGAGGTGAGTAGAGGAATCAACAAGGAAACACGAGGTGAGTAGAGGAATCAACAGAGGCACACGAGGTGAGTAGAGGAATCAACAGAGGCACACGAGGTGAGTAGAGGAATCAACAGAGGCACACGAGGTGAGTAGAGGAATCAACAAGGAAACACGAGGTGAGTAGAGGAATCAACAAGGAAACACGAGGTGAGTAGAGGAATCAACAAGGAAACACGAGGTGAGTAGAGGAATCAACAGAGGCACACAAGGTGAGTAGAGGAATCAACAGAGGCACACGAGGTGAGTAGAGGAATCAACAGAGGCACACGAGGTGAGTAGAGGAATCAACAGAGGCACACGAGGTGAGTAGAGGAATCAACAGAGGCACACGAGGTGAGTAGAGGAATCAACAGAGGCACACGAGGTGAGTAGAGGAATCAACAGAGGCACACGAGGTGAGTAGAGGAATCAACAGAGGCACACGAGGTGAGTAGAGGAATCAACAGAGGCACACGAGGTGAGTAGAGGAATCAACAGAGGCACACGAGGTGAGTAGAGGAATCAACAGAGGCACACGAGGTGAGTAGAGGAATCAACAAGGAAACACGAGGTGAGTAGAGGAATCAACAGAGGCACACGATGTGAGTAGAGGAATCAACAGAGGCACACGAAATGAGTAGAGGAATCAACAGAGGCACACGAGGTGAGTAGAGGAATCAACAGAGGCACACGAGGTGAGTAGAGGAATCAACAAGGAAACACGAGGTGAGTAGAGGAATCAACAGAGGCACACGAGGTGAGTAGAGGAATCAACAGAGGCACACGAGGTGGGTAGAGGAATCAACAGAGGCACACGAGGTGAGTAGAGGAATCAACAGAGACACACGAGGTGAGTAGAGGAATCAACAGAGGCACACGAGGTGAGTAGAGGAATCAACAGAGGCACACGAGGTGAGTAGAGGAATCAACAGGGGAAACACATGGTGAGTAGAGGAATCAACAGAGGCACACGAGGTGAGTAGAGGAATCAACAGAGGCACACGAGGTGAGTAGAGGAATCAACAGAGGCACACGAGGTGAGTAGAGGAATCAACAGAGGCACGCGAGGTGAGTAGAGGAATCAACAGAGGCACACGAGGTGAGTAGAGGAATCAACAGAGGCACACGAGGTGAGTAGAGGAATCAACAGAGACACACGAGGTGAGTAGAGGAATCAACAGAGGCACACGAGGTGAGTAGAGGAATCAACAGAGGCACACGAGGTGAGTAGAGGAATCAACAGAGACACACGAGGTGAGTAGAGGAATCAACAGGGGAAACACATGGTGAGTAGAGGAATCAACAGAGGCACACGAGGTGAGTAGAGGAATCAACAGAGGCACACGAGGTGAGTAGAGGAATCAACAGAGACACACGAGGTGAGTAGAGGAATCAACAGAGGCACACGAGGTGAGTAGAGGTATCAACAGAGACACACGAGGTGAGTAGAGGAATCAACAGAGGCACACGAGGTGAGTAGAGGAATCAACAGAGGCACACGAGGTGAGTAGAGGAATCAACAGGTGAAACACATGGTGAGTAGAGGAATCAACAGAGGCACACGAGGTGAGTAGAGGAATCAACAGAGGCACACGAGGTGAGTAGAGGAATCAACAGAGGCACACGAGGTGAGTAGAGGAATCAACAGAGGCACACGAGGTGAGTAGAGGAATCAACAGAGGCACACGAGGTGAGTAGAGGAATCAACAGAGACACACGAGGTGAGTAGAGGAATCAACAGAGGCTCACGAGGTGAGTAGAGGTATCAACAGAGACACACGAGGTGAGTAGAGGAATCAACAGAGGCACACGAGGTGAGTAGAGGAATCAACAGAGGCACACGAGGTGAGTAGAGGAATCAACAGGGGAAACACATGGTGAGTAGAGGAATCAACAGAGGCACACGAGGTGAGTAGAGGAATCAACAGGGGAAACACATGGTGAGTAGAGGAATCAACAGAGGCACACGAGGTGAGTAGAGGAATCAACAGAGGCACACGAGGTGAGTAGAGGAATCAACAGAGGCACACGAGGTGAGTAGAGGAATCAACAGAGGCACACGAGGTGAGTAGAGGAATCAACAGAGGCACACGAGGTGAGTAGAGGAATCAACAGAGGCACACGAGGTGAGTAGAGGAATCAACAGAGGCACACGAGGTGAGTAGAGGAATCAACAGAGGCACACGAGGTGAGTAGAGGAATCAACAGAGGCACACGAGGTGAGTAGAGGAATCAACAGAGGCACACGAGGTGAGTAGAGGAATCAACAGAGGCACACTAGGTGAGTAGAGGAATCAACAGAGGCACACGAGGTGAGTAGAGGAATCAACAGAGGCACACGAGGTGAGTAGAGGAATCAACAGAGGCACACGAGGTGAGTAGAGGAATCAACAAGGAAACACGAGGTGAGTAGAGGAATCAACAGAGGCACACGAGGTGAGTAGAGGAATCAACAGAGGCACACGAGGTGAGTAGAGGAATCAACAGAGGCACACGAGGTGAGTAGAGGAATCAACAAGGAAACACGAGGTGAGTAGAGGAATCAACAAGGAAACACGAGGTGAGTAGAGGAATCAACAAGGAAACACGAGGTGAGTAGAGGAATCAACAGAGGCACACGAGGTGAGTAGAGGAATCAACAGAGGCACACGAGGTGAGTAGAGGAATCAACAGAGGCACACGAGGTGAGTAGAGGAATCAACAGAGGCACACGAGGTGAGTAGAGGAATCAACAGAGGCACACGAGGTGAGTAGAGGAATCAACAGAGGCACACGAGGTGAGTAGAGGAATCAACAGAGGCACACGAGGTGAGTAGAGGAATCAACAGAGGCACAAGAGGTGAGTAGAGGAATCAACAGAGGCACACGAGGTGAGTAGAGGAATCAACAAGGAAACACGAGGTGAGTAGAGGAATCAACAGAGGCACACGAGGTGAGTAGAGGAATCAACAGAGGCACACGAGGTGGGTAGAGGAATCAACAGAGGCACACGAGGTGAGTAGAGGAATCAACAGAGACACACGAGGTGAGTAGAGGAATCAACAGAGGCACACGAGGTGAGTAGAGGAATCAACAGAGGCACACGAGGTGAGTAGAGGAATCAACAGGGGAAACACATGGTGAGTAGAGGAATCAACAGAGGCACACGAGGTGAGTAGAGGAATCAACAGAGGCACACGAGGTGAGTAGAGGAATCAACAGAGGCACACGAGGTGAGTAGAGGAATCAACAGAGGCACACGAGGTGAGTAGAGGAATCAACAGAGGCACACGAGGTGAGTAGAGGAATCAACAGAGGCACACGAGGTGAGTAGAGGAATCAACAGAGACACACGAGGTGAGTAGAGGAATCAACAGAGGCACACGAGGTGAGTAGAGGAATCAACAGAGGCACACGAGGTGAGTAGAGGAATCAACAGAGACACACGAGGTGAGTAGAGGAATCAACAGGGGAAACACATGGTGAGTAGAGAAATCAACAGAGGCACACGAGGTGAGTAGAGGAATCAACAGAGGCACACGAGGTGAGTAGAGGAATCAACAGAGACACACGAGGTGAGTAGAGGAATCAACAGAGGCACACGAGGTGAGTAGAGGTATCAACAGAGACACACGAGGTGAGTAGAGGAATCAACAGAGGCACACGAGGTGAGTAGAGGAATCAACAGAGGCACACGAGGTGAGTAGAGGAATCAACAGGGGAAACACATGGTGAGTAGAGGAATCAACAGAGGCACACGAGGTGAGTAGAGGAATCAACAGAGGCACACGAGGTGAGTAGAGGAATCAACAGAGGCACACGAGGTGAGTAGAGGAATCAACAGAGGCACACGAGGTGAGTAGAGGAATCAACAGAGGCACACGAGGTGAGTAGAGGAATCAACAGAGGCACACGAGGTGAGTAGAGGAATCAACAGAGGCACACGAGGTGAGTAGAGGAATCAACAGAGGCACACGAGGTGAGTAGAGGAATCAACAGAGGCACACTAGGTGAGTAGAGGAATCAACAGAGGCACACGAGGTGAGTAGAGGAATCAACAGAGGCACACGAGGTGAGTAGAGGAATCAACAGAGGCACACGAGGTGAGTAGAGGAATCAACAGAGGCACACGAGGTGAGTAGAGGAATCAACAGAGACACACGAGGTGAGTAGAGGAATCAACAGAGGCACACGAGGTGAGTAGAGGAATCAACAGAGGCACACGAGGTGAGTAGAGGAATCAACAGGGGAAACACATGGTGAGTAGAGGAATCAACAGAGGCACACGAGGTGAGTAGAGGAATCAACAGAGGCACACGAGGTGAGTAGAGGAATCAACAGAGGCACACGAGGTGAGTAGAGGAATCAACAGAGGCACACGAGGTGAGTAGAGGAATCAACAGAGGCACACGAGGTGAGTAGAGGAATCAACAGAGGCACACGAGGTGAGTAGAGGAATCAACAGAGGCACACGAGGTGAGTAGAGGAATCAACAGAGGCACACGAGGTGAGTAGAGGAATCAACAGAGACACACGAGGTGAGTAGAGGAATCAACAGAGGCACACGAGTTGAGTAGAGGAATCAACAGAGGCACACGAGGTGAGTAGAGGAATCAACAGAGACACACGAGGTGAGTAGAGGAATCAACAGGGGAAACACATGGTGAGTAGAGGAATCAACAGAGGCACACGAGGTGAGTAGAGGAATCAACAGAGGCACACGAGGTGAGTAGAGGAATCAACAGAGACACACGAGGTGAGTAGAGGAATCAACAGAGGCACACGAGGTGAGTAGAGGTATCAACAGAGACACACGAGGTGAGTAGAGGAATCAACAGAGGCACACGAGGTGAGTAGAGGAATCAACAGAGGCACACGAGGTGAGTAGAGGAATCAACAGGGGAAACACATGGTGAGTAGAGGAATCAACAGAGGCACACGAGGTGAGTAGAGGAATCAACAGAGGCACACGAGGTGAGTAGAGGAATCAACAGAGGCTCACGAGGTGAGTAGAGGAATCAACAGAGGCACACGAGGTGAGTAGAGGAATCAACAGAGGCACACGAGGTGAGTAGAGGAATCAACAGTAACACACGAGGTGAGTAGAGGAATCAACAGAGGCACACGAGGTGAGTAGAGGTATCAACAGAGACACACGAGGTGAGTAGAGGAATCAACAGAGGCACACGAGGTGAGTAGAGGAATCAACAGAGGCACACGAGGTGAGTAGAGGAATCAACAGGGGAAACACATGGTGAGTAGAGGAATCAACAGAGGCACACGAGGTGAGTAGAGGAATCAACAGAGGCACACGAGGTGAGTAGAGGAATCAACAGGGGAAACACATGGTGAGTAGAGGAATCAACAGAGGCACACGAGGTGAGTAGAGGTATCAACAGAGGCACACGAGGTGAGTAGAGGAATCAACAGAGGCACACGAGGTGAGTAGAGGAATCAACAGAGACACACGAGGTGAGTAGAGGAATCAACAGAGGCACACGAGGTGAGTAGAGGAATCAACAGAGACACACAAGGTGAGTAGAGGAATAAACAGAGACACACGAGGTGAGTAGAGGAATCAACAGAGGCACACGAGGTGAGTAGAGGAATCAACAGAGACACACGAGGGGAGTAGAGGAATCAACAGAGTCACATGAGGTGAGTAGAGCCGAGACAGGGTTGCTGCACCAATGCCTGCGCCGAGCAGTAATTAGCAGCGAAGTTAATTAGCATTTTCCAATCCAGCACGACGTGACTTGCCCGAGCTTGCGTGGGGAGGGTGGTTGGGTAGGGTTTCAAGACGAAACAGGAGACTCGCTCAACTAGCGACTGTAATTGCTTCACTAAGTGTGACCTTTCTGATACTTGGAGGCGACGTGACCTTACTGGGGTCAGAGACCTTCACTCACACAGTCCTACTTCTAACTAAATAGGTAGTATTGGTTCATAATAAGTTTGGATTTAATGAATGTAACTTTAAAGATGTAAGAATTTATAATTTTAGTATCTTATAATAAATGTTTACACACTACTAAGTAATTTTCATTTTTTCTAAAATTCTTAGCAGGATTATTTGATCACCTGGATAATTTTTGTGTCAGGAACATTGTTGGTATTTAATGTTTTTCGTTGTAATACACTCATAAAGCAAAACATAAATTAATCTGGCCGGCCCAACTAAATCATTTTTATCAAACAAATTGTACATCTTATGTGTGTTTTTTTAACAAATACCTTCTCTAGTAATAGTTAAGCAAAAATGTTTCAATTATTCAACACAGTTTATGCTATAACAAACCCTGGAAGCCGATATTTGCAAAAAAAATATTTTTTTTTATTAGAATGTAAATTGCTTCCCAGCTAAAATAAAACAAGTGGGTAATTAAGTCGAACTATGGGCATTTTAAACACTTTACACTGATACTCAGAGGCAGTATTCATTTCTCCCTGTGATCTGACGACCTGTATTACGTACGTAGCATTTGTGTGACGCACTATTGTTTCGTTACCTGACGATAGGGCGATAGAGCGAGTAAAGAATAGTGGCCTGATAGGGTAACATTCATAGCTCTGCTCGTTTTATGGACAACATAAATTCCCCCTGCGACAGTCCACAAATAAAACCGAATGAAACATTCCAGGAGCTAAAAAAAATGGAGCCGGTTAGTAATAATTCTAAATGTAATAAAAAAGTTTCAACTTTTTCAATTCATACTCTTAAATAAAGTAACTATATATTTTTAGTTTACCTGCAGTTTTAAGTGTGATTATTTTTTTCAGTACTTGCCTCTCTAACGAAAAGTGAATTACTAACAGACTGTCACTCCCGGGAGAATCTTTTCACGTTTTTTAAATGACAGAAAATTAGTCCTGCTCTTTGGTTCTGCATGTTTATACTTGAAACCAAATGTTTTAAAGAGTGCTTTAAAAAAAATTGGTTGTCTGTAAAGTCGGTTTACGAACGATAGTTTAACGTGACGTCATAACAAAACATTGATGAAATGATTGCATACTTTTATGAATAAAATTTAACCATTTTTATGTTAATAATAAAAGAATAAATACTTGAAATTATACTAGTAATCAGATTTTTAAAATGCAAGAATAATTTACCTTTATTGCCGAAATTTTTGTTATAATAAGCAATGAAAACCACATTAACTTTTCACTCAATTTTATAAACAGTCGACGAAACAGTTCAAGTGTAGATGACTTGACTTGGTGTAGACTTTTAGACATACGCCATTGCTTAGCACTGCAGTGCTAAGCAATGGCGTATGTCTAAAAGTCTACACCAAGTCATGCACTCCCATTGCACAAATCTTTCAAAGATAATGTAGATGACTTGTAATTAATTTAAAAAACTGGCGTTTAGCTATAAAGTTTAAATACAATTATGAACCAGTTTTCATATAAATAACTGTAATCAAATATATATCATCAATTATATGAATCACCATAATTTTTTAGTCAATTGTAACATAAACTATTATTACTGCACTCGCCGACAGCGTAGCGGAACAATGAGCGTAACGGGACACAGCGTAATGGAACAATGAGCGTAACGGGACACAGCGTAACGGATCAATGTGCTTAACGAGACACTTTATCGTGCGTGGAGCAGGCGTTCATCGATTTATTAGACGTTGTCACGTCAAAATGTTTTTGGTGTTATAAGGAGTGCTTTAAATTACGTGTTTCAAACTTTTAATTTTGCAGGCAAAAAAATAGTAATTTTTTTCCCCAATGAAACACTAAACCTATGACACAGAACCTACTGAGTGTGACGACATTCTCTGTGCTTCCTGCTGCTATTTACGGAGAAGCCAGACGGAGAACTGTTTTAAACACTCGCCATCGATTTATCGAGTCCGGCCCCGCCCACACTCAATAATGCATGATAATTCTACAAAATGTCTACGAGACGTACGTGCTCACTAAACAATTAAAAACTGCAATAATTAATAATACTTTCGCTTTGCTTTAGAGCTAACACTGAACCTGGGAAACAATTTCCTGCTGTCTTGTTCCCAATAACAAAAATTAAATTAAATTAACCTGATTCATACACAGTCAAACTGATAATGTATCAGGAACAGTACCTTAAAATATGTTTTAGCGTCTTATGTAATGAAGGATTTTAAAGTTTTTGTATATACTTCCTGGAATTTACTATGTATAAGATGTACTACGTATGTATACGTATTTAATGTATTCTCACACAGTGTAGCAATATTCAAATGATAATGAAGTTGTACTGATATATTAGGGTTACGCGAATTTAATAATGATTAATTTTTAATTATTTGTTGACTGCCTTGTGCTTGACATTAGTGTTTTCTAGCGCGTACAAAATATAACAGTATTGTGGCAGTGAACTCTTGTAGACGAAAACAACATGGCGGATCCAAGATGGCTGCCATGAAGTAATAATAAGGAATTAATTTATACTTTGTCGGTGGTAGGAAGGGGGGGGGTGTTTAGTCTGATTGAGGACATCGATGAAAAAGGACCTGTCCTCTTTTTTTTACAAGTGAATCAATCTGGAGTCGAAATTAGAACCTTAAACGATCAAGTAATGAAATATTGGGTAAGTATATATTTATATACTTTTTCGTTTGTTTTTTTTAAATTTTAAAGTTTAACTTAAAAAAAAAAATAGGTTAAATTCTAGGGGTCAAAGTCGAGGTCATGCTATTAGACCCGTTGCAGATACAGGCCACACTTTAAGGAATGTAGCCTCTCTGAGGAACATTAAGCTTTTCTAAGGAATACTGTCCCTATCTGAGGAAAATTGGTCCCTCTAGATTTTTTGAGAAAAAAAGGGGGTTGTCTGTAAAGTCGGTTTACGGACGATAATTTTACGTGATAACGTCATATCAAATTTTTTAAATTGCTGCTTTTAAAAAGCCCGCCTTAACCTGTTTGATATTATAGAATATTTTCTCGCACGGTGGTTGACCGGTTCTTGCACACTCGGCTCAGGAAGGAACGTGACAATGAATCATGATTTTTATTGCGTGCAGCCGGCGTCCATCGATTTATAAGACGTTATCACGTCAAAAAAATGAGAATTGTTCCCTCGAAACGGAAATATTTCAATCGAAATATGGAAATTTTTAGTCATTTTGAAGTATTTTGAATCGTTTTTGAGGACTTTTGAGCAAATTGCAGCCGTGAGTTTCAATCCAAAATGGTTGAGCGGTTCGACGGCTCCACAGCCTGAAGCCTGCCGTTTTTATGGATTTTATCAGTTTTCTTTCACGGATATTTGAACATTAAAATGGATTGGCAGAAAAACAACGACAATCACGGATATTTACAATGGTTGTTTGCTGTTTTCTGAAGGCGCTTTGAAATAAAACAAGTGATTGTTATCTGTGAACGTTGTAGAGTTTCAGCTTCCGGGAAAAAAGTAAAATAGTAATTAAGTTAAAGGTTTGTTAAGTAAGGTAAACTAAATTAATAAACTACTACTTTTGTTAAAATTGTATATAGGTATCATTAATGTAGCTTATCTAACCTAGCCAACCTTCCACTAAGTTACTATTCTCATACATTTCCAGAAGACGAAAATCAACAACCTTAAAGGAATAGAAACCACTTTTAATATTTTTAACACTCGTTCAGCAAAAAAAAAAAAATTATTTAAGCCTGGACACGAGAAAATTTATTTAATTTAATTTATCTCACTTAGTTTTAATAAGCTTGTACATTCAACAACATGCACCCCTATTATTTTACTTTGTACAATTAAAATTACCGGCAACCTAATGTGAATTTATATTTCGAATATTACGTGATTTTACAGGATTTTCAAATACGAACAGTATTTTGAAACATATCTTGGTTGCAGGTATTTTAAATATATTGTCACACTTAGTAGAAATATGATAAATACAAATGATGTTATATCACATCCATATTATTAGGGTTAGGGGAATTTAATAATGAATAATTTGTAATTATTTGGGAAAGCATAATTAAAACAAAAAGCCTAGCTTATCCTCTACCACACAGAATTTTACTGCAAAATCATGAATTTATTTTGAATTCAGGTTAGATTTCAAGTATTCTACACACTCAAGTCGCTAACGTGAGTACATTAGCTAATGCAACCGTTAGATGCCTTTCATTTTTGGAGCTGATTTTCACATAATCAAACTTCGGTCTCTTAACTTCACCTTCAGTTTTACTGCCACAAGGTACGTTAACGGATTTGTATAAATAACTTCCCATAATAAGTGTAAATAATAAATATGAAGTATTCTCTACTGCAAAATAGACCAGTGTAATTAGCCGCCTCTAAACAACAATAAATAAAGAACCTTAATTATTCATGTAGTTTTAATAAACCTCAAAGTCATGTACAATCTCTGTAAAAATATTTGCATGAAATTTAAACTTATTGCGAAGCGCCTGAGTAGTATATTTTAGAAGGTTCCGACACAGGGTACAGGGTTTGGTGACGGTGTTGGCCACCATATTCGATGACGTCATAGCCGCCATCTTGTCTTGACATCCCAATTGTCGACACTAGTGCGCTCTAGTGGTCCACCTTGTAGTAAAGCAATACGGCTGCCGACACCAGCACACTCTAGCACACGAAACAGGCTGCTGGTCGAAAAAAAAAACCACGGTGTCTCAGGGTTTCCAAATTAATAGGAAGTTATCCGAGGGCCTCGCCGGGGTGCATAGAGGCGCAGATGCCCGCTGTGGCGTGTAACAAGCGCCCTTACGGCCCCTGGCTTTACATTATTGACTGGCTTCCTTCGAGTGGGAGGTTTGATGGGGGAGGGGGGGGAGTCCCTAGGAACCTGAGTGACGTCACGATCTCTCCAGCATCCCGCCAGGGAGAGGGGGGGGATCCAATCTGCGGCTCCAGGCGCCGGTGGAAGGAGCGAAAGAAATAATTGACGAGCAGATGAATGGAAAAAAAAATTACAAAACGGCAGCCCTCGAAGACGTAGGCGGACGAGCGGGTGGAAAAGGGGGTGTGGAGGGAGGGGGGAGGGGTAGTCTGAAAGGGCGCGCGCCCCCCGCGAGATGTCTGAAAAGGCGGCGCGTCTCAATAAAAAGATCTCGTCAAAGGTGCAGAAGTGGAGACGCGGAAGGAGGGGGTAAAAAAAAATATTCAGCGCAATTAGTACAAGTTTAACTCCGGCGATAATTACGCCCGGAAGCAGGCGAGCGTGGGGCTGAAACGAACATCGAGGGCACTTGTCGTGCGGCGAAATAAGTTGATGCGTTTTACCTCCGTCGCGATGAACACAGGAGACCTCTCCTTCATCCGCGTTTTAATGCCCTCTCACCGACATCTTGTTGGGACAGATTCTTTTAGACTTATTTCCAATGTCTGTGTGTGCAAGTGTTTGTTTACCTATAATAATTTTTGTTGCGCTAAACTAATTTCCTTAGAGATCTAAATAGAGGAGTGTTTATGATTATAGTTTTGCGGAACCTGATTTGCAAACACTATCATTTTACTTAAACTCTAAATGACAAAATTCAGCAATAACTTGCGTAACAAACTTCGCAATAAATATCATTTATACTGAAAAAAGTTCCTAAATCATTTTTTTTATCATAACAAAGCTGACAATATTTTTGATTAAATTAATTTTTTCATGCCTTCAAGCTAGCCGATATCTTAGAAATTGTTTTCCAGACATTTTTTCAGCTTCTTAATTTGACTTTAGTACATTTAGCCAAAATGATTTTCGAATGCTACCCATTTACTTAAACCGTAAGTGATTAGTACCGCAGTAACTCGCTAACCATGCGTAGTATAAAACAAATTACACACCAAAGTATTTTCTAGATTCACTTGGACTGCAGACAAAAGAGGTGCTGGTAATATCAGGACAACAGGAATGAAGTTTGTGAAGATAATGTAAGCAGTTACGAGGCGAGACGTGATCAGGAATGAGATGTAGCAAGCAAGAGCAGGAACATAGGATTTGAATGAGATCATTGAAAAAAGTAAGAATGAGGTGGTGTGGTCATGTGAAGAGAATGGGAAAATGTGTAATTAGTTAAAGGCTTTTCCAAATTTAAACATTTTTGAAGTGAAAAATTCTTTAGCAACGTTGAGCGATTTTTGGTGGGGACAAAACTGATGGGTTCGCGTCACCGACATGCTCGTGACGTGTTGCGCCAGACTGGCGACTTACATGTATACGCATATATACACCAGTACATTGGACTCTTTTTGGATGGGTGAAATCTTGCGAGTTCGCATCACCGACATGCTGTAGTAGCAGTAAGTGAAGTTAATTTGACCACGTGAATACATGACCTAGGTCTGACATCACTGGTAAGTCATAGCTAGGTAATGAATTTTCACGTAATTTTGACATACCACTGACATCTGTTGTGACCAAAAAAATGATGTAAGGATAAATGATATCATGCTGACATCGTACTGATATAATACCAAAATCATTTTCTTACGTACATTTGGCGTAGAAATGATGTCATATTACACATTTAAAAACAAAGTTTTAAGTTTTCACTTCTGTTGACAGTCCCCATGACTGGCTATTATTTTTTATTTATACCAAAAATAATAAACACACGCACAATACTGCTATCAGCACTATCACTTATTGAGGTGGACTATTCCTTCTTCCCTTAGCACCTCGGTATCAGCCTGCGCGTACACTACAACAATTCAGGTACAACCAACTGGCAAACTTCAATAACGTTCATAGTGTTGTGATTCTAACATCAGCCCAACCTCTATGTAAAATATTAAACCATTTCTATATTATAGTACTGAGATCCGAGTGTATGAAACTCGCTAGGCATCAGTCACGAAAACAAATTTAGCTGTGCTACCAGATATGTGTGATTCAATATGTGTGAATGTGCGTTTTTTATGTACGATTTATTGTAATAAAATGTATTAATATATATATTTAAGAAATTTTTGTCTTCGCTAATAGTTTACATAAATGTTTAGGTTATTAAATATATAATGATATTTATAACTTTAGCATTACATAGATTTAGAAAAGGCTTGTTATACTATACCTTTAATATATTATACTTTAGGTAGCTAATGTGTATATAATATGCTAATGTTTTTGACGTGACGTCTAATAAATCGATGACCGCCGGCTGCACGCACGAAGAAGGATGACATCATTGTCCCGTTACGCACATTTTCCCGTTACGCACATTGTGCCGTTACGCTTTGTCCCGTTACGCTTTGTCCCGTTACGCTCAATGTACGTTTGCGCCGCATCTATCTCTCTTCCACACGATTGGAACAACCATCGATTTTACTTTTTCGAGGCACATTAAACTTAAAACACTCCCATTCGTTTCCTACTTTTCCTATCATCGTCCTATCCTTAACAGATTAACACAAATTGGAAGAAGTTAAATAGCAAACATGAATTAAAGTTATAGTTAAAATAATCTTTGTTAAAGTAATAAATATATTTGAATTAATGAGTGCAAATAAAAGTAAATTTATCAATTAAATATTCTAGATTTCATTTCACTCCTTCTTTGTATCCATACAAAACAGTGATAATTCAGTAAAAATGATTCAGTTTTATTCATAAAATTATGAAATCATTTCATCAATGTTTTGTGATGACGTTGTCACGTTAAACTATCGTCCGTAAACCGACTTTACAGACAACCAATTTTTTTTTAATTTTTATATTTGTACTGATATGTTAATTCAGTTTTTATTTAAATATGTTTGTGATTTCGCAGAAAGTATGTAGTTAATCCAAAAATGCGTATTATCGATTATAATATAACCTAATGATTTTATCTGTGCTGCAGTATTCGTCGCGCGCTTGTCTCGCTCTGAATCAGCCCGGCGGTGCAGACTGGCGCCTGCGCAGACGGGAGCATGGACCAGGGATGCTGCCACGTCAGTGGCGCGAGCGGTGAGACGCACTACCTGCCTCGCTACCACTCACCGCCCGCCGCGGGACCACTCACTTGTAGCGCGCTCCAGACAAAACACTTCCGCGAGACGCCCGCCGACCACTTGTTCAGATACACTCGAACCAACGCTATCCTTCCCAGCCTTTCATAGGAAAACATTCAAATGAAAAAAAACACTCTTAAAGTGAATTTGTTAGGGAAAAAACCCTCTTAGAATTTACACAACTCAACCTGCTGAAGTATTTTTTTCCCGCATTGCTTGCATTATTGAAAATAAATTTGTTTTATTTACGGGGAGACATAAAGTATGTTACAGCAAATGGGTCTGTTTTAATTTTTGGAATGTAAAAATTTCATGTTAAATCAGCTAGCAAATAAGAAATCTACAGATAGCAATTTTGTTATTTAATTAGTTCGTGGCATTACTGAAAATGGCACGAAGCTTATCCTTGGCATATAATTTGAATCTAAAAAAGTGTTTTTGTTTTTAGTTTATAAAAACGAATGCCTTAAAACGTGGCTTCATCTTTGCAACATTCTTACCCACAGACACTATGCCTACTGTCCCAGGCGGGAGACCGCATACGTAGAGACTGGAAAAATTCGTGGATTCATTTCGTGAAATGCTACAGTTCAAATAATTATACCTTAGTGCGGCTTCTGCCATTGGTTCACTGTTAATCTGGAGGACTGAGGGCCAATTAGAGACCCTCACTCATAGAAGCGTCGAATCACAGGCCACCCAGTCGAGACGACTCACATGTCAACAGCCAATGAACAGTTGTTGGTATTTTCCCGAGTGTGTAGAGGAAAGTGTCGTCTATCCTGGAGGTAATTGAACCCGCGAATTTTTCCGGTCTCTACACATATGGCATTGGCTACCTCGAGGCCTTGCTGAAAGAGCGAGGTGTACATTTCGCGAGTTGAATTCATATAATTTTCAAACTAAAAAAAAAGCCTTCTGTGCGTGAATGGGTCGAAGCGCGCACATACATTGTTGTTGAGAAGATGGTGGGGAGGGGTGTTAGCGTAACACAAGCGAGCCGGGCGCAGAGCGGTGACGCAGCTGTTCTCGTGATAAACGAGCGGCTGTTGTTATTAACGGCTGCCAACACAACGGCCTGTCCCCAGGGTTTGTTCAGTGCCGGCAAGGAGGAGGGGAGGGGGTGTGCAGCGTCAGCAGAATGGCGGCCAGGCAGGTGTGGGGGTGGCGCGGCCCCTGACCGAGCATTACACACCGGCGCTGCCTGCTACACTCTTTTTTTTTTAACGTGATAATGTCTTATAAATCGATGAACGCCGGCTGCACGCACGAAAAATTTGTCACGTTCCGCCTGAACCGAGCGTGCGAGAACCGGCCAACCACCGTGCGAGAAAATCTTCTATAATGTCAAACAGGTTAAGGCGGACATTTTTAAACTAATTGTTCGTGATTATATTTAAAAAAATTATTTAAATTAAAATTTGCAAAAACTGTAAATAATATTAAAAATTAAAAAAATGCAATTTTTCAACAATGTTTTCTTATGACGTTATTACTAGAGACCCGCAAAATTCGCGGATTCATTCGGTGATAGGCTAGAATTCCAGCACATATACCTCTTAGATAATTTTGCTATTGGCTTACTGTTCATCTGGACGAATCTCAACCAGTTATAAACTCTCAAGAAAAGAAGGATCGAATCACAGACAAACCAGCTGAGACGACTTACAAGTCGGCAGCTAATGAACTTGCGTTATTTGCCCGAGTGTACAGGGGTATGTGCAGTCTATCCTGAAAGCTATCGAAACTGCGAATTTCGCAGGTCTCTTGTTATCACGTAAAATTGTCGTCCGTAAACCGACTTTACAGACAACTTCATTTTTTTTATTAACCTAACTTGCGAGCTTACTTTGCTTCAAGCTCACTAATGGCCAGTAGCACCATTCTGTTCTTGGATCCAATGATCTTAGCCCTAGAATGATCTAACGATCGTTCCTCCAAACGTTGCTCCAACGCATACCGGGGCTACACAACCTTCGTTTCTGATCTGCGACGACAGGTAGCAGCAGTGTCGAAGAAACGTTAATAAATGTTAGGTGCGTTTTTATGGGTCGTTAACACAACGCCGAAATACCATAACGCCGAATGTCCAAATTGACCACAACGCCGACAGCTATAAACCGCCGTGTACCACAACGCCGAAATAAATACTGAATGAATTTGTTACCTAGCATAATATAACCTAACCTAACTTAACCTGGCCTATGCTAGCCTTACCTAACCTAGCCTAACCTAACCTAGTCTAACCTAACCTAGTCTAATCTAACCTAGTCTAACCTAACCTAGTCTAACCTAACATAACCTTTGTGGCAGTCCTGCAATGACATTTTTCGGCGTTAGTGTATTTCGGCGTTGTGGTATTTCGGCGTTGTGGTATTTCGGCGTTGTGGTGCGTCCCCCGTTTCTATTGGTGGGTTTGGAACGATGTGAAGTCGCTGCTATCGATTGTAACACGGCGAGCAAATCGTTGTTGATATTGCCACAAGATAGCAGCACACACACACACACACACACACACACACATATATATATATATATATATATATATATATATATATATACACACGTTGAATTGTAATAACGACTGAAAACACAAAATTGGTATTTAAAAGTTAATACATCACAAATCAGTAGGAATATGTATAGGTTCTGACTAAAAAAAGGCAGTTATGATGAACTAAAATATTAAAACATTGAACTATAATAAGAAGCATTTAAAATATTTAAAATTTGAGTAAGCTATTCCCCGTGAGAGGAGGTTGTTAACACTAGAATTAGTAAAATTTTTGATACGTATATTATATATCATCTGAAATTTTGTAAATAATACTCTGATATTTACATCTGACATAATTACATAGTTGCATAAAGTCCGTGAAAATGCCGGTCATGTCGGATGGCGCAGTGTCGATCCGAGAACATTGCTGTGAACCGACCTGAGAGTCTGTTCACATCTCAGTTCCCATTGGTCCTCGCTCAGCGCCCACAACCCAATGGTGCAACGGGGAAATGTGGACGCGCGATAGTCGAACCAGCTCATGACCCTACATCACGGCTCAACTCTGCTGGCGCAACTGGCCGTAAGAGGGGCGGGACGGATAAATGACATGGACCAGCAACGAAAAATTGGGTGTCTGTACATTCGGTTTACGGACGATAGTTTAACGTGATAACGTCATAACATAACATTGATGAAACGATTGCATACTTTTATGAATAAAATTGAATCATTTTTATTGAATTATCACTATTTTGTATGGATACAAAGAATGAGGGAAATGAAATCTACTATTTCATTGATAAATTTACTTTTATTTGCACTCATTAATTCAAATATGTTTATTACTTTAACGAACAGATTATTTTAACTATAACTTTTATACATGTTTGCTATTTAACTTCTTCCAATCTGTGTTATTCTGTTAAGGATAGGACGACGATAGGGAAAGTAGGAAACGAATGGGAGTGTTTCAAGTTTAATGTGCCTCGAAAAAGTCAAATCGATGGTTGTTCCAATCGAGTGGAATAGAGATAGATGCGGCGCAAGCGTACAATGAGCGTAACGGGACACAGCGTAACGGAACAATGTGCGTAACGGACACTTTTTCGTACGTGCAGTCGTCGTTCATTGATTTATTAGACGTTGTCACGTCAAAAAGCATTGATCGGGGAAACAGGAACACCGCGAGGCAGCTCAACCGGCGCGTGGCAACGTCCGTCACGTTCCCCGCTTGCGGAAAAATATCCAAGAATATCTCCTCCGAGAAAAGAGTGGCAGACGAGTCAATCGACCACTCAACCATCGATGATAATCGATTGTTCGCTGTCTTTCGGATAATGTTAACCTTAACGGGGTTCCCGAACACGGAGCTGATATTTGCACATCTCTTGAATGAGTTTGTGTTCGTGGGTGAAGCAAATACTAAATACTGTACAGTACTGAGTTGAAAACAGAATACAGAAACTCTAGAAACCGGGAAAATAACCACGCAGAGAGATCCTCGCGTACGAATTTGTGTTCGAAAAGCGCAGAGTAGCGATACAAAACCGAATAAATAGAAATAAAATGGGACCAACAAATATAATCAATTTACAAGACATTGCAATAAATAAAGAGACCGAGAAAATAAACATATTTTTTGTGGAAATGACCCTTTATGTTAAACTAGTTTCATAAGGAAAAAAAAATATCCTTTTTATACGAAACGAAACCACGTCGTTTTCTAGCCAGGTGAATTTCCAATTAAAAAATGTGGAAACTATATTTAGCTTACAAAAATTAGTCTACAAAATTTCAAATGTAAATTCTTTACTTTTTCTACGTAGTAAATAACATTATACATTGTTTTATGCTGATAACTATATCCACGCAGGTTTTTTGTTTAATTTTTGAATAATTTATTTTTCATCGCAGTAATTTTAATTACCTACTTTAATGAAGCTTTAAAATTCTTTAAAAGTTAAAAATAAAATAGCAGGCTCATTCATAACTTGAATTAACAAGTCTTTCCATGGAGATCAAAGCAGATAATTAATCTGTTCTTGCAAAGAAAGTGGCAAACGTTTTTGAAGTGTGTGTGTTAATGAAGTCATTTCAAATCACGAAGAAGGGCAGTTTCAAAAATCCTAGCTCCGATAATTTACTCCAGGAATATCCTCCTCCCCCCCCCCCCCCTTCAATTAAAGTTTATTTGGTCATTCTATAGAATACAGAAACGTTCCCGGGATTGCAAGCAGAATACGCAATAACTGAAAATTCTTATTAGAAAGTTAAGTTTGTTCCTACAACGGCAAGTGGACAAAAAATTTTTGTGAACATGTAACGAGGGCTATTCGTAGAGTAAGCTCCGTTTGGTAATTTAAAAAAAAAAATCGTGAGATAACGTTTTCATCTACAGTTTTAGTTTACTATATATCTACTTCACATTTTCATATAATCGGCAGTCAGTTCCAAACACTTTTAACAACGCTGCACCAATTTCTTTGACCCCTCTGCATTGCAGTTCGCCGCCTGGGAATGCAACTAACTGCTTGACAATAGGCATCACGGCCTACGAACAAGCAATGCGTGTAACCTAAGTACAGGCGCTCTTTAAACATCTCCGGGAAACGTTTAAACAATCTCCATCACTCGAGTCAAAAAAATGACGGTTACCCTTTTTTTTGTGGAACAAATAAGAGTCATTCATTTTGTATGATTTAATGAAACACGGGTCAACAATTACAGAAAACAAATTACAGAATTACGATTGTCAATTGGTTTAATTTTCAGGCGCGAACTTCTATGAAGAAGGCTTGAATAAACTGGTGGTGCTGAATTGCGATTATGTGACAAGGTGAAGTAGGCCCTGTAGTAAACTAAAACTGTCACTTAAAACTTAATATCCCACGTATTTTCCCTTTTTTTCACTCGCATTATAATTCTCTCTCCCTCTATGAGTGCAGAGGAATGTGTTATCGTTTGCTGGTTCTAATTGGCACATCGTGATCAATGACAGGAGCGTGTTTGGGAGATGATAATTAGTCCTCGTCATTAGTCGGTGATCCGCTGGTCTAAAACGGCGGTGTTGCGAGCCGCAGTTGTGGGTTGCGGATTGATCGCCAGACCCGTTGAGGGAGGGTGGGGGGGGGAGTGTATTACAAATAGCGACTGTCAAGTGGGGTGACCCCGAGCTGTCTTATCTGACAGCCTCGCCCGAGGGGTGTGTCGGGTGATGGGGCGTGATGGAGACATCAGTCAGAGCGCCAGGCCAGCCCCATTGTTCGGATGCCCCCCCCCCCCGTGCCAGACTCAAGTGTTCCGTTCTCCGCTTGGAGCGCGCCGTGCGGAGGAGACTTCGTTCCGATTCATTCTCCAAGTGCACGAATGCACTCCACATGCCTTTAGTAGATCCCGGAAAAATTCGCGGGTTCAATGACCTCCAGGATAGACTCCACTATCCTCTACACACTCGGGAAAATGCCAACTGTTCATTGGCTGCTGACTTGTGAGTCGTCTCGACTGGGTGGCCTGTGATTTGACACTTATATGAGTAAGGGTCTCTAATTGGCCCTCATTACTCCAGATTAACAGTGAACCAATGACAGAAGCAGCATTAAGGTATAACTATTTGAATTGTAGCATGTCACGAAATGAATCCGCTCATTTTTCAGGTCTCTACATATAACACATTCATTTCATACGCTCACAAACGTTTGGCAGAAAATTACTGGATTATACTTTTCCAAGTAAGTAAGTATATTGTTAAGTGTGTTCTCTCAATGCAAGGGAATATTTTTAAGCGAGATTAAACCAATTAAACGCATACTAAAAGATACTTTGATGACATAATGATCTTAGTAAAGTATTTTAAAAGCTGCATGAGTAATAGACTGGGCTAGCAGCCCTTCAAAAAAAGAAAATAGTAGTTTCTGTAAGAAACGCAGAGAAATGTTCACCCGCAAGACAAATAATTTCGGTTTTTCTAGGGAAAAAATAAATTAAGATTCGATTTAAATACTTTTTTTAAAAGCAAATGTTTTTTTGACTGAACATATAAGTGTACAAATCCAATTTGTAGAAAATAAATTTTATTTTGTAAATAATGTTCGCAGGCTTTCACGGCCATTGTCTGAAGTAGCTTGCCTTCTGGGTAAAAGCCGTGTCCATGGCGAATAATTCACCAGTCGTTTCGGTCGACATTGCAGTCGCCATCATCAGGTAGCAGTTACCTACTGTTACCTACCTACAGCAGGTAACTGCTCCCTGATGATGGCGACTGCAATTTCGACCAAATAGTCGGTGAATTATTCGCCAAGGACACGGCTACAACCCAGAAGCCAAGCTAGTTTATTTTGTAAAAGGTTTGACGTTACAACGTCTAATAGATCGATGAACGCCGGCTGCACGCACGAAAAAGGATGACTCATTGTCCCGTTACGCTTATTGTCCCGTTGCGCTTTGTCTCGTTACGCTCATTGTACACTTGCGCCGCATACATCTCTCTTCCACTCGATTGTAACAACCATCGATTTGACTTTTTCGAGGCACATTAAACTTGAAACACTCCCATTCGTTTCCTACTTTTCCTATCATCATCCTATCCTTAACAGATTAACACAGATTGGAAGAAGTTAAATAGCAAACATGAATTAAAGTTATAGTTAAAATAATCTGTTAGTTAAAGTAATAAATATATTTGAATTAATGAGTGCAAATAAAAGTAAATTTATCAATTAAATATTCTAGATTTCATTTCACTCCTTCTTTGTATACACACAAAATAGTGATAAACAATAAAAATGATTCAATTTTATTTATAAAAGTATGCAATCATTTCATCAATGTTTTGGTTTGACGTTGTCACGTTAAACTATCGTACGTAAATCAACTTTACAGAGAACCAATTTTTTTAATTTGAAGTATAATTTTGAATTTGTTATTTTTTAAATGAATGCAAAAAATTCGCCCGCTTGAAATAAAAGTGTCCCCCCGCAAACACGCGCACAGCGACGGAATGAGGAGACAACAATGAGGAGACAACAATGCCTCGCGGGCTTCGTGCAGGAGACTGAATGTGGTCGATGGCGAATGTGCCCTCCCCCCCTCCCCAGCACAACCCAGGATCCTGACGCGGCTCTCCATTGTGGTGGACGGCGCGAGGTGCGGGCGGTCGAATGGGGCTCGCCTGCCACAGCGGGACTGCTGAGTAGCGCCCGTGTGGTCCTCCACTCTGTCGCGGACGGAAGCAGAGAGACCTGAGTGGTCCTCACACTGCTCGTGACGACATATTCGGCTTGTGGTCACGTGGCCAGCTTGCTCAGGTGATGATCAGGTAGGGGCAGGCATTTTTCGCGAATAAATCTGAACGCATATTAGACTGCAACAAGGTGTACCCGCACCAGCGGTTTCTTCCTTTTGATTGGCGGCCAT
This sequence comes from Bacillus rossius redtenbacheri, assembly GCF_032445375.1. Classification (NCBI taxonomy): domain Eukaryota; kingdom Metazoa; phylum Arthropoda; class Insecta; order Phasmatodea; family Bacillidae; genus Bacillus; species Bacillus rossius. The sequence goes on along the minus strand of NC_086330.1, from coordinate 4,426,350 downwards.
CTGCGAGAGAGGTCGTTGCCTTATTTGACCTGGCCACTAAGAACGTATTTGCTTCCGCACTCAACTACTGTTATTGGTGTTGTAACAATCGACGTGGGAACTGAAATAAACTCACCCAACTATGAAACACAGATGATGCTACAGTGTTTTAACTTTCACTAGTCGCGGAATATTTTCGCGAAATATGCATGTTCCTTATAATTAGGGCCCGGAAATTTCGCGGGTTCAATGACCTGTAGGATGAACTCCATAGTTCTACGTACACTCGGTCAAATGTCACCCACTCATTGGCTGCTGTCTTGTGAGACGTCCCAACGTAGCAGCCTGTGATTCGATACAGCTTTGGTTGGGTGTTTCTCATTGGCTCAGAGTCATCCAGGTGAGTTGTGAGCCAATAGCAGAGGCAGCACTGAGGTATAACTATTTGTATGTTAGCCTATCGCGAAATGAATTCACGAATTTTTCCTGTCTCTAGTAATAATTAGGGCAGGAATTTGTTGCGAAAAAAAAAATATCTCAACGCTCATTAGACTGCAACAAAGTGTATCAGCACCAACGGTTTCTTCCTTGTGGTTGGCGGCCGTCTACGAGAGAATTCGTTGCCTTGTTTGCCCGAGCCACCAGGACGCGTTTGCTTCCGCACTGAATTAATGTGATTGGCATTTTAAGAATTGCTATATACCTGTGAGAAACTCGCCCAATCACGAAACACAGACGATGCTACAGTGTTTTAACTTTCAGCTCGTCTCAGAATCTTTTCGCGAAATATGTATGCCTTAAGTAATACTCTACATACCCACAAAATTATGTAAAATTTCAATATAATCCTTTGATATGCTACGGTAAAGTCTGCAAATTTCGTGTAGCCACTTGTTGAATTCCTGAACGGGCTGATCATTGCTGGGCACGATAGTTAAGGATGGATAAGTAGAGACCGGAATAATTTGCTATTTTAATTACCAATAGGATAGAATTCATGATTCTCTATGCACTCTGGCAAATTACACCTGCCCATTGGCTACTGACTCAGGATAACCGTCAACTGGTATGCTTGCTATTCGATACTCCTTTTGTCGAGGATTATTCATTGGCTCAGAGTCCATCAGATTAACTGTGGCCCAATCACAAAAGCAGAAAAAGGTAAACGTGTTTGGATTATAACCTATCGCGAAATGAAACAGCGAATTTTTCCGGTCACTATAGATAAGTTAAAGAACTTAACGCTTAGGTCGTTTGTGAAAAATTCAGCTGGTAGAAATACTTTGAGGATTGCGTAATCACTTTCAAACGAATCACAAACTAATTTTTTTTTCAACACGGCCGCTGTAATCTCTTATCGCCAACCAGAGACATGCGGCGGATGGCAACAAAGTATGCCGAGAGCTAGCAACTTGCCGTCGACAACTATCAATTCGCTGATTCGCTCGATGACAGCGGAGACTCCAAAAGCCTATTCCTTAACATCACTTTCGCGATTGGACCGAATACGATTCGGCACGCCCCCAATCCGAACTTTGGACTGTCGGGTCGTCTCCGAAGCTCCAATACCCTCCCAATCAACAATAAGTAGAGACCGGAAAAATTCGCGGGTTCAACGACCTCCAGGATAGACTCCACTATCCTCTACACACTCGGGCAAATGCCAACTGATCATTGGCTGTTGACTTGTGAGTCGTCTCCACTGGGCAGCCTGTGATTCGACACTTCTATGAGTGAGGGTCTCTAATTGGCCCTCATTACTCCAGATTAACAGTGGACCAATGGCAGAAGCAGCACTAAAGTATAATTATTTGAATTGTAGCATTTCACGAAATGAATCCGCGAATTTTTCAGGTCTCTACGCATACCATATGTATTCTAGTAGGTACACCCCTGTTGCAGGTTAGCGCAATACCTCGAGGGACTCCAGCCCGCGACATGGCGCGGGAGGGGAAGTGAGTGGTGGGGGTGTGGGGCACTAGGACAAAGGGCGTGACCATGCAGAACTCACGGCCGCCCTGGTGCCCAGCGCTTCCCTCCAGCGAAGAACAAAACACTCACATGAACACTCCTGCTACCAACCTGTTTTTTTAGAAAAATAAATCATTGTCTTCGACTGAATATCTGCATGTCTGATGAATTGGAGAGGGGAAAAAAATTGCGAGCGAGTGTCTCAATAGTCGCCAGAGATGTGTAACATCCAACCTCAGTAACGAGCAGATTCGTGTGTTCTCGTGTTGCAAATACGCGAAACTCGGACACGAAATTTAAAACAATGCCAAACCTGGTAAATGTACTATCTTTGAAAGATTTGTGCAATTGGATTGCATGACTTGATGTAAGCTTTTGGACATACGCCATTGCTAAGCACATGTATGTGTGTAGAAGAAAACTACAAAAAACATAAAAGACAAAAACACAAATTAAGCAAACAATTGCTGTTGTCAACAGGATATAAACACCTCATAATATTCCATAACAGGAATATGGTCAACAAACAAAGAAAAATAAAGAAAAACGGACTAACAGAACGAAAAAAAAAACCATAAATGATGACAGTACAAAAATATTGAACCCAAAAAAAAATTCAGCACAAAAGTTGAAACGAGACAAAAACACGACAAAACGAAAAGACGAAACAAACACAATAGTTTTCCAAAAACAGAAGAGAACGAAAAAAAAAAAAAAAAAAGATTACAGCACAAAAATGGTAAATATCCGCAATTTGTGTTTTCAACTACATTTCTTGACGCGAGCCACACGTAGTTACCACACCCGCCGCTAGAATTCGTTGCCGAAGCAGCTACGTCGACTAAAGTATCATTTGATTATTTGACCAAAAATTTGAACTATATAATGTAAAAAGTTACTTTTGAAATCCAAAATACTATTTACTTTTTCAAATTTATACACATGCAAGTAATACAAGTCAATATTGTATGTAGCCAGCTTTTCTCAGTTCTTTGAGTATGAAGGATACTTCTTTGATGTGCGAATAGTTTCCTGCACTGTTTGGGAGGGGGGGGGGGGGTTAAAGCGAAACAATCTATAAATTACATGAATTGATATAATATTTTTGAATATTTCTGTGGAATAACTATGACGCTGTCTGTTGACAGTCTGTTTCACTTAAGTAGAATCAGAACAAAAACATGGCAGTAAAACTACAACTAATAATTTGGAATAAGATTTATTAAGGACGTAGTATCCAAAATTATTTTGCTTTCATAATTTTTTTTTCTCACATTATTTTAAATAAATTCATAACATAACTATCGTTAGTTAACTATCATTAAAGACTTATGAATTTAATAAGTAATTATTTTGTGTTTTTTAGAAACTTTAAATCCAATTTATGTTTCAACACCAGCATGAACTAGGAACATGTAATCGTCTAATATACATATTTAAATTAATGGTATGTGTGTAGCTTTTGTCATGAATTACTTATTTTTTGTATGTAATCAATAAATAAATTAAAAGGTGTCTTTCCTACAATACTACAAACCAAATTGTTTTATGGTTTTGTGAAATTTAAATTTTTTTATTGGTTTATGAATTACATACATACAAAAATATTAAGTAATGCATGTCAAAGGGTACACACAAAATGATTAATTTAAAACCTGTATACAACACCGTTACATACTCTTAGTTCATGATAAGGTTGACATACAAATTGGCGAATACGTTTTTTTTTAAACTATTAAATAAATACATAAAACATATAATACGTTAATAAAATATAGTTATAAAACAGTAGTTTTATGACGAATTTACTAAAAATAATGAGAGAAATAACGAAATTACAGGAGCTAAATAATTAGAGACCGGAAAAATTCGCGAATTCATTTCGCGATAGGCTAAAATACAAATAGTTACACCTCAGTGCTGCCTCTGCTATTGGCTCACAACTCACCTGGATGACTCTGGGCCAATTAGAAACACCCGGCCAAAGCTGTATCGAATCTCACAGGCTGCTACGTTGGGACGTCTCACAAGACAGCAGCCAATGAGTGGGTGGCATTTGACCGAGTGTACGTAGGACTATGGAGTTCATCCCGGAGGTCATTGAACCCGCGAATTTTTCCGGTCCATATAAATAATTTATAACACCGACCCCTTTAAGCGGACCGCTGGTTAGTCCTCTGGTCTGACTGCGACTGAGACATGCACATGCAGGACCATCACTCGGAGGACTCTGGGTTTTGCCACGAGGATATTACTTCCTGCTCGCTCCTCACTGAAGTCCTGCGTCTGCGAGGAGTCCCCCCTCCCTCTCCCATGTCTCCAGCCACCCCCTCCCTCCCGCCACCGCGCCTCAGTTTACGCCTCGGCCAGAATATTTTTCATCAGCGCGATCGCGGGCCGCCGCCATTGTGCGTCTCGGCGCCCGACTGGTCGCGGACAATGGCGCCCCGAGATGAGACTGTGGCGTCCGTGCCCCCCCCCCCTCCCCTCCTGCTAAACATCCCTCCCACCCCACGTGACTTACACACACACACACACACACACACGCAGCGAGGCGGCAGGATTCCACGTCCCAGCCTCTCCCACCCACCAGCAGTCATCTCGTACCGTGTCTTGGTTCTGCACTGTTCGTCGAGGGGAAAATTCATGCATTTGAAAATAAACCCTTAGAGAACAAGTCTAAATCAGCTGATGTCAAACAGATAAACACAACGATGAACCTAAACAGTCATTATGAACAACACCACGACAGCACAGACAAGCACATTCAATCAAAGTTTTGTCTTAGGAAACATACTGTGATCTTTGGTGTTGACTTCGTTTCCATAATATTTTTATCTCCATTGTTATAACCGATCAGTATACATGTTTAAATTAATCGTTTGTGTGTAGCTTTTGTCGTGAATTATTTATTTTTTGTACGAAATCAATAAGTCAATTAAAAAGTGTCTTTCCTACAATACCGATAACAATTCATGGTTTTGTGAAATTTGATTTTTTATTGATATATGAATTACAAACATACACAAAATTAGGTAATGCATGACAGAGGCTGCACACAAAGGACAATACTCTTAGTTCATGATAGGATTGACATAAAAATCGGTCATTTAATTTGTCGTACAACGTCTAATAAATCGATGAACGCCGGCTGCACGTAGGAAAAAGTGTCCCGTTACGCGCATTGTCCCGTTAAGCTGTGTCCCGTTACGCTCATTGTACGCTTGCGACGCCTCTATCTCACTTCCACTCGATTGTAACAACCATCGATTTTACTTTTTCAAGGCACATTAAACTTGAAACAATCCCATTCGTTTCCTACTTTTCCTATCATCGTTCTATCCTTAACAGAATAACACAGATTGGAAGAAGTTAAATAGCAAACATGTATAAAAGTTATAGTTAAAATAATCTGTTCGTTAAAGTAATAAACATATTTGAATTAATGAGTGCAAATAAAAGTAAATTTATCAATGAAATAGTAGATTTCATTTCCCTCATTCTTTGTATCCATACAAAATAGTGATAATTCAATAAAAATGATTCAATTTTATTCATAAAAGTATGCAATCATTTCATCAATGTTTTGTTATGACGTTGTCACGTTAAACTATCGTCCGTAAACCGACTTTACAGACAACCAATTTTTTTTTAAAGCGGTTGTCATCATCTCTATGCGGTCGCCCGTCCTTGTGTTGGCGCGTGGTCTCTGACGGCGGTCCTGCTGCTGCCCTCAGAGGTGATGCTGTGTTCAGCGGGACACCCCTTCCTTGGGCCCGGACAGCAAACACTCGCGGCAGACGGCGCTGCTTCGTCCTTCTTCTGGGACGGTCACCCGGGTTGTCCCTGCCCCAAGACGCCAGCAGAGCTGATAAGTAGGGACCGGAAAAATTCGCGGGTTCAATGACCTGCAGGATGAACTCCGTAGTTCAACGTACACTCGGTCAAATGTCACCCACTCATTGGCTGCTGTCTTGTGAAACGTCCCAACGTAGCAGCCTGTGATTCGATACAGCTTTGGTTGGGTGTTTCTCATTGACCCAGAGACATCCAGGTGAGTTGTGAGCCAATAGCAGAGGCAACACTTAGGTATAACTATTTGTATTTTAGCCTGTCGCGAAATGAATTCGCGAATTTTTCCTGTCTCTACTGATAAGGTCTTAGGGCCCAGGACACAGCCAACTTTCTGGTCAGCTGAGCGAGTTAAAAGGGCTGAGGCGGTGACTATGCTGGGTTGGTGGCCCCAGCCGCTGGTCATTGCCGAAGCTCTGACACCCTCCCGATCAAACAACAAGGAGCGATCCCTCTCAGTTAGAGACCGGGAAAATTCGCGAATTCATTTCGCGATAGGCCAGAATACAAATAGTTATACCTCAGTGCTGCCTCTGCTATTGGCTCACAACTGGATGACTCTGAGCCAATGAGAAACACTCAACCAAAGCTGTACCATTAACAGGCTGCTACGTTGGGACGTCTCACAAGACAGTAGCCAATGAGTGGGTGAAATTTGACCGAGTGTACGTAGAACTATGTAGTTCATCCTACAGGTCATTGAACCCGCGAATATTTCCGGTCCCTACTATCATTTCTGTTTTAAATAATACGCTCTGGAATGTATTTATAAAGCAAACTGGAATGCTACTCCCACTCTACCCTATTAGGGCGCATATGTGGGAGGGGAACATGAGAATGCCGGCCGTAAGGTCCCTGCCCAAGAACACAGGGAGAGCGCTTGTAACCACTTCCCTCGAGCTAATCGGGCTAATGTCTCGACAGAGGTTTCATTCAAGCAGACTGTTGTTTCTCCTTGGACCACGCTGAAGGGACTGCAGGATAGGAAAGACCATCGATACTGCTATTCGTGGCTGTGAAGCAGTGGAAACGGAAGTACCACGAGAAAGCACAACAAGTGCAATCAAACCATTGCACCATTATCATTCAAATGACTGAAAATGTTTGTTTTTCAAATGCAGACTGAGGCACTTTAGCCAGACGGAGCTGGATCATATAGTATTCATTTGCGTCTAGCAAAAGCTTCCCACAGATTGAATCCTACCGAGTTAAATGTTCATTTAAATGTGCGTCCTTTTCGTTTAAATGGTCGTATTAAAGTCTGCAGTCAAAACTGATTATTTAATGTATCAAAACCTGCAGGTTTTGTAGAAAGGGTAAATCATTTGCCTAGGATTTTAGATCCTATAGTATTCTTAAAACATGCTTATTAGTCTATTTTCTGGTAAAAGACTGCAGGTATGAGCGCCGTTATGAATCTCGGATTTATGAATCAGAAACTGAGACAAGATGTAACTAGCTAATAGGGGAGACCGGGGTAAGTTGGCGAACGGGGTAAGATGACGAAATGTATGTAACTAATCCAGAAACGCAGATAGACGGTTGGCGCACCTGTGAAATTGTGTGTCACCATCTGCACCTACTAGGCAGGTACAGCGGAATTTTCCAGTCAGTTTGAATGTGGCAGTTTTGAGAGGCAGTCTGTTTCGTGAGCCATTGTTGTAATATTGAAGGTACGTATGTTAAGCTATTACGAGAAAAGAGTCCATTTGTTTTAAATGTTTATATATTTAAAATGAAATGCTGACTTTTGGGAGTATTTTAGTGTATATATTGTTGAAGAAAATTTGTTAATGTTGTTCGTGATTTTGGTAAAGCAAAAATACGGCTGCTGGGGCAAGTTGACGGGGGCAAGATGACGAATTCGTCATCTTGCCCCTGCAATCGTCAACTTGCCATAGGTAATGACAGTGTGAGCATTATTTTGTATTATATGTGTTATTTAAACCAATGATGTACAGATATGACGAACATTTAAGTAAAATAAAAATAATAATGAAATTATAAAATATTATAAATAGTTCCTGTGTTAATAGTCGTAACAATTTTGTTTGATTTTTTTGTAGATGCCTAGGCATATTATAAGCGGAAAACGGAAAGGAGGCGTTGGAGTGACGAAGAGATAGAAAGAAGAAGCAGAATGAAGAGAAGAAAAATGAAAGTGAAAACTAAGAAAAATGAAAAACAAAGCTCTGATCATTCTGTAGCAAAACCATAAAGCCTAAATAGCGTTTCTTGCCCTGCATGTGAAGACGTTTACGTGGAACCTCCAAATGAAGACTGGATTCAGTGTTCCACATGTTCTGAGTGGTGGCACGAAGACTTTTCTAATTATGAAGTCAAGGAATTAAATCAAAGTCGTTCAAACATGTTACAATATATCTTCTTTACATCCTGCACGTTGTTTAGAGTAGGATATCTATAAAACTATTGTTTACTTTGTCCATAAATATATATATTTTGGTTTCGTCATCTTACCCCAATAGGTTCGTCAACTTACCCCACTCCTGGGGCAAGATGACGAATGTGCTAACTAATTGGTTTCTTGTCAATAACTTCGGAACTACGCAAAGTAATACAACCTTTTTACATATTTGGGTATAAATTAGTATGTACATTGTATTGGTACCAAATTAGATATTATATATGCTTATTTATCTGTTAAAGGCCATTTCAAAGCTTAACATCGTCAACTTGCCCCGGTCTCCCCTACTCTGACACAGAAATTGAGCCGAGTGCAGCTGCTGCGTTCTTCGAATGATTCCTGCAATGAGGAAGTTTGATTTAAAACATTTTTATGTACAAACGATCTTGTTGTTTTTCATTGTATGTCATAGAGAAACCACAAGTATGGACAAAAAAATTGGTTGTCTGTAAAGTCGGTTTACGGATGATAGTTTAACGTGACAACGTCATATCAAAAACATTGATGAAATGATTGCATATTTTATGAATAAAATTGAATCATTTTTTATTGAATTATCACTATTTTGTATGGATACTGTGGCCATAGGTGGCATGGCCACTTGATTTTATATTTATTTTAATTAATGTTGAATTATGGCTGTGACGTAATTTTAGTTTTAGTATTTGCCCTTTTTCTTTTTTTATAAGTATTGGTCTTTTATAAGTTTTGTTAATCTTATTTTTAAATATGTTTTTATATTATGTTTTTTTAAATGGTTTAGTTTCTTGATATTTAATATATCGTTTTGGACTTTGAATCATAATACGGTGTACGACGCTCCCCCCCGTGAAGATTGAAATGGACTGTTCCAAGGCAATAAGGTGGTGGGGGAAATACGTCAAGAGGGACGGAATGAGCTGTATGAGGGAGTCGTCAGCTGATCGCCGTGGTGGACGTGTATGCGCTTCGGGCGTGACGTGCGCGGGTGATGGCTCGTGGTATTGGGCCGGCGGGGACTCGTGAATATTTTTTAACATAAATCAGCTGACGTATATTGAACTTCGGCAAATACTTAGATTGTGGCGGGTGCTGCCAAGAGGATGAAGAGTCTACGCTACTTTTTTCGTTAATGAAGCATTTAGCATGTGTGCTAAAGTACAGCCGGCTAAACTCCAGGCCAGGAGGTCCGGGGTGGGATGCGACGTACAACGTTTAATCCAAGTAAGTGATTCCGGCTCCGAACTTTTGCCCCTGTAACCCCGGGGCGTTGATATAAACTTTGCCCACCATAACAGTGAACTATTTAAAAATGTTTTTTGCCAAAAGACCCTAATTCCCACGTCGAGTGTATGTTGCGTCCTTGTACTCATTTTTACCGAACCTTCCATCAAGCATGCCATGAAGCGCCGTAAAATAAATTCACCCGGGTGTAATCAAGATGTTTTAGAGAGACATTAATTTTTACTAACCTTTACTTGAATAGTATTGTAATTTATTATTTATACATATATATATTTTTAGAATGGTTTTTGTATCAATGTCTGAATTTATTTATGCGTTTATTGCAGTATTTATTATTTATTGGTATATATTAAAACGTGGCTATATTAAAAGCCTCTATAACTTTATAGGGCAAATGGTTTTAGATATAATTGTAATTTTTTTGATATTTGGTCGTAACTTAAATTCCTTACCATGCTCATGCGCAAATGGTCTCATTAAAATTTTTCACACTTCGAGTAATTATGTTCTTTTCATTTTAAATACTATTAATCTGATCTCTTCCTTTTCTAAAAACCTTTTGAATAATTTATTTATGAATTTTGGGGCACTCGTTTTTTGGAGCAGCGTGCAAAATAATAACTTAAAAAAGATAAACAAGATTGGAGTGTTGAAGGCTGTTCCCAGACGGGTGTCTAACTTGTGGTGGTGTGACACCGGGAGTGTCAACCGCGACAATACAAAGAAGGAGTGAAATGAAATCTACAATTTAATTGATAAATTTACTTTTATTTGCACTCATTAATTCAAATATGTTTATTACTTTAACGAACAGATTATTTCAGCTATAACTTTTATACATATTTGCTTTTTAACGTCTTTCAATCTGTGTTATTCTATTAAGTATAGGACGATGATAGGAAAAGTAGGAAACGAATGGGAATGTTTCAAGTTTAATGTGCCTCGAAAAAGTAAAATCTATGGTTGTTCCAATCGAGTGGAACAGAGATAGATGCGGCACAAGCGTACAATGAGCGTAACGGGGACAATGTGCGTAACGGGACAATGAGTCATCCTTTTTCGTGCGTGCAGCCGGCGTTCATTGATTTATTAGACGTCACGTAAAAAAAGATGAATACACAAACGCACAGCAAACCAAGCCGAACTCAGCTGACGTCAAATGCTAAATGAATAGACAGAGCAGAGAATACCGTGGAAGAAATCAGAAAAAAAATATCAATATTGGTTAGACAACGACGAGACAGTTATAACAGGAACACAAATAAAACGCAGACATACATCACCTTTGGACAAAACAGCGACAAACACCCAAACTCAAAAAGTGTTCTGGAAAACACAAACGACGATGGCGCAGACGAACACATCAGGCTTCATAAAACACAGAAGTTGCTTACTTTTGGGAACTGACATGTTACGGTCATCAGGCTCGAACAGACTGACTTAACTACTGACAAACCAACTATCATAACTACTTGACTACAAAAAAAACTCCAGTTTGATTACTGCTACGCATTTACGAGCGAATTTTTCAATAACCGCTGCAGAAGTACAAAAATTAGGCCTAATAATTTCTTATTAGTCAACATCTAAGCTCTCGGCATACGGCATTAAGGTAGGAGTCATTTCGTGGAAATGGAAAGGATGTCGATGAAAGAAAATGTGACAATTGTAGAAATATAAACTCGTATATAGTCATTTTCGTAAACATTAGGGTATATACCAAACGTATTTGTGTGCCAAATGAAACTTGATGACAGCGAAACTACCCCGGAATATATTTGATAAACTGAAATAGTCTTAGTAAAAAGTAATCACAAGTTTTAAATATAATAACATTATATTTAATTAATGTTGAATCACCTGAATAAGGTAAAGGTTTGCCTTTAGTAATTATTTACAGACTGATTTCAGTTTTTTTAGAGTAAACAAATATACTTAGTCTTATAACCAGAGACTGGAAAAATTCGCGGGTTCAATTACCTCCAGGATAGACTCAACTATCCTCTACACACTCGGGCAAATGCCAACTGTTCATTGGCTGTTGACTTGTGAGTCGTCTGGACTGGGTGGCCTGTGATTCGACGCTTCTGTGAGTGAGGGTCTCTAATTGGCCCTCATTACTCCAGTTTAAACGGGAACCAATGGCAGGAGCAGCACTAAGGTATAATTATTTGAACTGGAGAATTTCACGAAATGAATCCGCGAATTTTTCAGGTCTCAACTTATAACATGTGTTTTAAAATGTTTCTGGTTAATATTTTTGTAATGATATTGAAGTTTAAATTCTGACGTGTGCCGTCACCTTAAAGTATTAACTGCTTAGTGACTTTTAACATGATGGACAGTGTTTCGATGAAACTCCTGCAACATGAACATTGTGGGAACACATGACTTTGCTCCTTGCCGAGCTTAGCTTTCACGCATCACTGGCGAGTTACGGAGCGAAGGTGTTCTCCAGGGCTGGATGGGGAGGGGGGTGGGTAGAGGTCTGCGGCTGGAGTCCAGGGCCGCTGGACAAAGTCCCTGGACATCGCCAGCGTCCGGCGTCGCTTCGAACAACCCCCCTTCACCCTACCGCAGCTCCCAACCCTTCCATCAAAGGGGTTGCGAAGGGGGAAAAAAATTGTGTCCGATTCAGCGTGCGTTGAAAGAAACGTGTCACGCGTCGCAGGAAAAAAAAATCAATCCCGGATGTAGCAGACGCTTCCAACCCTTCGGAAGGGGTTGAAAGGGTTGAGGAGGGGATAGGGGTGTGGTCTGGGCTGGCGCCTACCCCCAACCGCGGGGCGGAGTAACAAATAAAAAAAAAGTGTTTCGAAGTGAGGGTGGTTTGAACCGTGGGAGGGCGGTGGGCATGGATGACAGCAGTTTTAAAACACCCCGCTAGGCTTAGGGGGTGGCTCTGCGGACAATGTCCTGTTAATTAACGGTCCGTGCTGAAACATCGACCCCCACACCGGGATTCACTGAGGTCCTGGCCTGCGCCGATAGGCGTGTGTGCGGGCAGTCCTTGCTCTCACCACCAGGCATCCCGCTTAGCGTGAAGTCATCCCTGTTGCGTTCTTTTGTCGGCTCAAGGCTCCATTCTAGCAACACTCTTCAGTTGTTTAACAATGTGAGAAACATTAACTTTGTAAACAAACAAAAAACCATGTTCTTCGAACGATGCTTGCGATGTAGTAGATTGACATGGACATACGCCATTGTTAGTTTTCACTGGATGTCGCAGAGTGACCCTCAGGGAGAGGGCAAGGAAGAGAATACACAAACACACGGAAAAAACCCCCAGCATTGGCTTATTTTTAAGTGTGCTTGTGTATCATATTTCTTTCTCATTCTATGGCCTACAGTGAAAACTATTATTAGTGTATGTCCATTAAAATATTTTAAATTTAAATTTAAAAAATGCGTGTCCTTATGTGTGCGCGTTAAAGGTTTTTAAATTGGGATGATAAAAAACTAACTTTAATTTTGCATGAAAATAATTAATATAAATAAAAAATAATAACAGTATTGGGGAGATATTATAAATACGGTTGTTATGTAGAAATTCAATCAAATAAAAATTTAAAAAATACTCTGATTTCACTATTAAGTATTTAATTAATAAATAATGTAGATAAAAGTTAAATTTATAATTAAAATAAATATGCTGGATAGTTATACAAATTCATTAATTTTAATTAGTTATGATATAATATTATAATATTTCATAATGATAATAAATTATACATAAGTGTAGAGAACTTCCCTTATATAAATACTCTTGAAAAACGACTTGAAAAAAAGATTATAAACCTAATTTATAACATTCATAATCACAATTAATAAATGATTTAATGGTAAGGGCCAGCATTCAATATCCATCCCTAAAGTATTCGATCTAAAAGTACATTTGAAATTTTTATTTTTATGTAGACTTTTTTTTTCCTGTGAAAATTTAGTTTAATGGTGCGCGTGGAACGTAAAAAAAACACTTTCATAATTTTCTCATAACGCGTCTAAAGAAGTGTACTTCAAAAAACATTATTTTTTTGTTTCATACTGCCTGTGTAATTTCCAATAAAAACTTGAGATAGTTACTTCGGTATGTAAAAATTGAAAATAAAATCTTTAGTTGAATAACATTTAATTGGAAACTGCATCAGAGTGGCAGCACTGACAGCGGTGACGGACGGACGTCTGAGCGAGCCGGGCGCCGAGACGGGAGGCGACGGCGGCGTCGAGGGTGCTCGGGACGCCTCATGGCCCCTGGGCGCCAGCGCGACCCGCAACCCGCAGCACTTGCAGGTGTGGCGGGACGGCCTGCCCCTCCAGGCGACCCTTCACCTGCTCTCCTGCGCGCGAGTCTGGGGGTTCTGTTCGCCGTGACGTCACAGCGCCGTGGGCTCTGGGTTCCTTCTGAGAGCGCTCCAGTCGCGCTTCTCGCCAGCACGAGGCGCGCGTGCACCAATTACGTGCAGCGGCATCCGAACTGCAGGCACGGCGTTCACTGCGACTTTCCAGCGGCTCAAAGCATCTGGGTTCCACTCCGATCAAGTTAGGGTACTTGGTTTTGTGTCATTTCGTCAGCTTCAAGCTGAAAGAACCACACAGACAGAAAATAAGCTTGCCTCAAGCTTTTCATCGCAAGCTATCTAGTCTTCACACGACCATCTCAAGTCCAGACACTGTCAACTTTAATGACTAAATTCAGCATGGCCAGTTAACTTGGTAGGTCTGAATCAATGATACCCGTTTGAATCACAGAACGAGCACCAAGAGAACACTGTAATGTATCCCAACCACGGACAAACAACTGTATGGAGCTGATTCAAAAATTATAAAAAAGTTTTTAAATTTTTTTTTCAAGCTAAACTTTTATTTCTTATAACTGAACAAAACCTTTGTTCTTTTACAAAACAAGAAAAAGTATTTTGTGGACCCAAAACAAATTGTAATTGTATCGGGGAAATTTCCTGTATGAATCAAAAAACAAACAAAAAATACACCCATTAAGGAATTTGTCTTTGAACATTCTGGCCGTTTCAGAGAAAAATCCTGAAATTTTTTTTTAGTTTTTTTTAACCAACTGCGAAAATGAACGAACATAAATATAATTTTTAGGATATTTCGTTAATATTGGCTTTTCGTAAGTATATATATATATATATATATATATATATATATATATATATATATATGTATATATAGCCATCACTAGTGCGGCTCGGTGCACGCAACATTGAGGCCCTGCAACGAGCGTTAAATTACCACGAATGCGCTGCAGCCCTGCCATGTGGATGATATAGCACCCTCTCCCAGATAAACATCGATGATTCAGAATTTAAAAAACACCCCTTTTGTTTAAATATGATGAAAGATTAATGGTCCCAAGCCAATTTGAATCATGATTTCAAACGACACGTAGTGTTATCGTAAACACGCGTTCACCGTGGGATGATTGTATTATCTGCCACGTGCAACGCTAGAACCATACATGAGCACGGTCGTAAATTTATATGTGAGCTGAAGCCTTTTATTTTTTAATCGATGCTTTTTTTAACCTATTAAATTAATTAAATTTATTACATTACAAAAGAATATTTATCAATTATATGACTTCAGTACAAATATAAAACTTAAATACAAGTAAATTTTAAGAACTGTTCTCCTGAATGTCTGGGATATGTTAGTTAAAAGGAAACCAAAAAACTTATTTTGATTCTGTTTCAGTAATGAAAAGAATAAAAAAGTATCAGAATTATTCAGAAATTTCGTTTCGCTTTATTTGTGTGAGATTGTGATAGATGTTACGTGAAAGCCTTTCAAATGGGCCAATAAAAGTATTGGTACTTAGATATACCTTTTAAAAACACACGTAAGTTATCTTCAGCGAAAATACCCTAGGGTCATGAGTTTAATTTCGTTACATACCACCCAACACTAAGTTACAGGGTAGCCACTTAATATCCCACAGTTGCTCGCAGAAATAGAAGTAGGCCGTGCAGCAACATCCAATCTTACAAGTATTTGAAGGCACCGCGTTACTTGCTGCGCCGTTCGAAGTTCTCAGCGGGCTTTTGCTTCAGGCAGGAGAAATAATACCCGTAGCCAAGTCAAAAACGCCTCTGTGTAACTTTTCTGATAGCTAAATGATCACTATGATCACCCAGTTGACTGCTATGTCACACGGCATCCATACTTGTGTGGCCGAGAGAGGTTCGTCACAATGACGGCCATCTTGGGGCAGCCTCGTGTGACTTGCGGCGGGGTAGTTCTCCACGGCCAGTCCGTGTCCCGCGCGCTCCGCACGGCGCGGGGGCGCGGGGGTGTGGGGGTGTCGAGAGGGTGGTTATCTGTCGCGCGCCAGCCATGCATCACGACCCCGCGCGGGGGTGAGCTGATCAACACGGAGTGCCGTGCCGTCACCAGCGACCACATAAATAAACTAAAAGTGTTAAAAGTTCCAGTGCTGTCGATAGATATGCTCAGCTCTATAGCACTTTCTATCATGGGTGCTTCTTTTTTTTTTCTTTTTGACGTGACAACGTCCAATAAATCGATGAACGCCGGCTGCACGCACGAAAAAGTACCCTTTAAGCACATTGGCCCGTTACGCTATGTCCCGTTACGCTCATTGTACGCTTGCGCCGCATCTATCTCTCTTCCACTCGATTGACACAACCATCGATTTGACGTTTTCGAGGCACATTTAACTTGAAACACTCCCATTCGTTTCCTACTTTTCCTATCATCGTCCTATCCTTAACAGAATAACATAGATTGGAAGAAGTTAAATAGCAAACATGTATAAAAGTTATAGTTAAAATAATCTCTTCGTTAAAGTAATAAACATATTTGAATTAATGAGTGCAAATAAAAGTAAATTTATCAATTAAATTGTAGATTTCATTTCACTCCTTCTTTGTATCCATACAAAATAGTGATAATTCAATAAAAATGATTCAATTTTATTCATAAAAGTATGCAATCATTTCATCAATGTTTTGTTATGACGTTGTCACGTTAAACTATCGTTCGTAAACCGACTTTAAAGATAACCATATTTTTTTTTATATTGGTTTATGTACAAGGGAACTTCTTTAAGTAAGGTCCGTGTTTGGTCAATAAACAAAACTCGTGAGAAAAAGGTTTTTATTGACAGTTTTAGTTGACTACATACCAACTTCACATTTTCACATTATCGCTGCCATACAGTTCAAAACACTTTTCGCAACGCTGCACCAATTTCTTTGGCCCTCTGCACAGAATTAAACGTAATATTTGCTGTAATTGTTTACCCATGTTTTCAGTAAACCAACCAAAATGACGCCCCTTTTTGTCAAAAAAAAAATACGGTATCCTTTATTTTTCGACTCGAGCATGGAGATTGCTTAAACGCATTGCTATAGACCGGAAAAATTCGCGATTTCAGTGACTTGTAGGATATATTCCATGATCCTCTATGCACCCGGTAAAATTGCATCTGCTCATTGGCTACTGACTCGTGACACCTGTTAACTGGGACGCTAGTGATTCGATACGTCTTTTGTTTTTCATTGGCCGAGTATCATTCAGATAAACTGTGGCCCAATCACTGATGCAGTAAAAAGGCAAGCTTTATTGGATTCTAGACTATCACGAAATGAATCCGCGAATTTTTCAGTTCTCTAGCCATTGCTAAGCACATGTGTGTCTGTAGAAGAAAACTAAAAAATACCCAAAACACAAAAACACATTTTAAGCAAAACAATTGCTGTTAATTTGTGTTTTTGTTTTTTGGGTATTTTTTTTAGTTTTCTTCTACAGACATACATGTGCATAGCAATGGCGTATGTCCAAAAGCTTACATCGAGTCAGAACCCAGAGGGATTCCCCGGCCGGAAATCGAACCCCACCCCTCGGCCGGCAGCCAGACACAGAGGGTGAGATATGCAGGGATAAAAGTCACTAAAAAAAACCGAATGCAGTACATCAACCACTCCCCCCCCCCCTTGTTCCTTCCCATCGCAAAAACAAACACACACACTTACTCCCGCCCGACTACCTGATGAGGATAGTTTTTTGCCAGACAATTAATGGGAAGCCATCATTTCACAGACGAGAGAGCCACACCCGAAGTTCCCCGAAGTTCATTCTCGCTTCTTTTTTTTTTTTTTCGTTCTATCTCATTGTATAAACCGGTGTGGAATTAAATTTTTCGGTCGATTAGGATAGGTTAGCTACATTATAAATACTTTAAAACATTGTGGATGGTTGGTTATATTAGGTACGTATAGCTACTTAAAAATACTGTAAAATCATTTTATGGTTGCTTAGCAAATAACGTTTTTAATATTTAGCTATCCAGGGCTAGGAAACCGTTTACATGATTTCACAGTATTTTAAAGTAGCTATCCTAACCAAATTAACCGTTCACAATGTTTTAAAGTATTTATAATGTAGTTAACCTAAACTTTTACAATTGAACAAAAAAACCGAAGATGCACGATCAATAGAGACCGGAAAAATCCGCGAATTCATTTCGCGATAGGCTAAAATACAAATAGTTATACCTCAGTGCTGTCTCTGCTATTGGCTCACAACTCACCTGGATGACTCTGAGCCAATGAAAAACACTCAACCAAAGCTGTATCGAATCACAGGCTGCTACGTTGTGACGTCTCGCGAGACAGCAGCCAATGAGTGGGTGGCATTTGACCGAGTGTACATAGAAATATGGAGTTCATCCTACAGGTCATTGAACCCGCGAATTTTTCCGGTCCCTAACGATCGGGCGTTTGGCTCTCTCGTCTGTGAAAAGAAGGCTTCCCACAATTAATCAATAGAGACCTGAAAAATTCGCGGATTCATTTCGTTTCGTGCTACAATTTATATAATAAAAGCTTAGAGCTGCTTCTGCCATTGGTTCACTGTTAATCTGGAGTAATGAGGGCCAATTAGAGACCCTCACTCGTAGAAGTGTCGAATCACAGGCCGCCCAGTCGAGACGACTCGCAAGTCAGCAGCCAATGAACAGTTTGCATTTGCCCGAGTGTGTAGAGGATAGTGGAGTCTATCCTGGAGGTCGTTGAACCCGCGAATGTTTCCGGTCTCTATTAATGAACGTCTACTCCTATGGCGCGCGCCTGTCAAAAGGAACTGAGGATCCACAACTCTCCAGGACGGCCTATCGAGGGAACCGCCGGCCTGGGAGGTCAGCGCCACCTGCAGCGAGTGGTGGAGGCGTCGAGCCAGAGGGACTGCGGGAGACCAAAGATGCACATGAAGTTTGGACCCTGCCCGAACTTACCCGAACAATTCACCTTCTGCCGACACTCTGGTTCATTTTCATTTTAATGTAGCTATACTAACCTAACTAAACCGTCCATAGTGTTCTAAAGTGTTTTTAATGTTGCTAACCTAACCCGACCACTCTTAATATTTGAATTCATTTTTTTCCCGCGCAAAAATAATAAAACAAATCCCGAAGTTGGCCGAAGGCGAATTTTTCGGGCGTGTTCGGGCAGGGTCCTAATTTTATGTGCATCTTAGGTCTCCCGGAGGACTGCATGTTTGTGTGGTGTCGCTGCAAGTGTGTGTGTGTGTCCCGAGGATATGCCACTGTGGTGATGACTAAATGGTACGGAACACTAGCTACGGAATTTGAATTTGACAGTGTAACCCGACACATTGCCGCGGGCGTTATGTACTACTTGAGTAGCCCCAAGCGCAGTGTTTTTGTTAAGGCGCTTTCACTTAAGTAAGGGCTGTCCTAATCATTTTTTGTATTTTCTGTTCACAGAGACTTTCCAGCGGTGTAACAAGCGAAAGCTCTGGAAACAAATGCGATTTGTTTATATCTTGAAGTTAATATGTGTTTGTGATGAAGGGTGTGTGTGTTTTAAGAATAAGATTGTTGATATCTAACACTTACACTCTGTCTACCATATCACCACTTGTTCCTTTTGCGTTTGGCACGAGAGGTTACAGTGAAATGCTAGAAAAATTATTATGATACATATTTTTTTTAATTTTGGTTGCATATTTACACAGTCGCGCTAATTTTTTTAAAATGAAAATTACCGCTTTAAAGAGCAAGCTTTTGTGTGATTTGTGCTAGACTATATATGCTACGTGCTGTATTTTAACTCAATTATCCATATAATAAAAAAGAATTGTTACAAATAATTATAAATATAGGCATAACAAAATATGTATATATACAAAAACTAAACTAAACAGAAACCTTAATTAATTTAATTGCTTCTTTATTGAAAGCGCACATAATTTTTTAGGATATACAGTCTTTTATTTATTAAAAAACATATGAACTTTATAATTACAATAAAATTAATGTACATATACTACCAGAGAAAATAAAACTCTAGCCGGAAGAGTAGTGGTAGGCTAATTAACAAAAACAAAGGTAAATATATTATATTGCTTCAAAGCATTCTGACTTGTTGGAAGTAGATTACAAACTTTCTAGGCCTTTGTCTAATAAACCTAATAAACTTTCTTGGATTTTGAAGCTGAGCCTGGACCAAGCGGTAGTGATTACTCGGTGCTGAAGATGCCTGCTGCAATGGAGAGCGAAACATCAGTTTGTTTAACGTAGTGACGAACAGAAAGCTAGTGACATCGGAAACTAAGAAGTGAAGCGCGAGTTTCTAGAGTGGTTTGACCTAGGAAGGAAACCGTATGAGGGTCAGGGGAGGGTCAAATTAAATTTTCTATTACAATTTTAGAAATGAAATATTTAGTACATTTCGTTAGTGCTTCAAAAAAGTCCTGTTTTCTATAGCCCTGCAGTAAAATAATAATTATGTAAGTATGGTAAACTATGATTAGAGACTTGAAAAATGCGGGTTCAATGACCTCCAGGATAGACTCCACTATCCTCTACACACTCGGGCAAATGCCAACTGTTCATTGGTTGCTGACTTGTGAGTTGTTTCGACTGGGTGGCCTGTGATTCGACACTTCTACGAGTGAGGGTCTCTAATTGGCCCTCATTACTCCAGATTAACCGTGAACCAATGGGAGAAGCAGCACTAAGGTATAATTATTTGCATTGTAGCATTTCACGAAATGAATCCGCGAATTTTTCAGGTCATTAGATATAGGTATATACATATAGGGATATATATATAAACATACAGTGATATGGAGAGTTAAGGATATTAATACAGATAGATATAGAGATATTTAATACATGAAGATAAATACAGTGAGATTTATAGAGGGACATATATGGAGATAGAGAGAGAGAGAGAGAGAGAGAGAGAGAGATGCTTTGTACATGTGTATACCTACTTCAAACAAATTACAAAAATAACTGACATAGGCATAGCAACGCACGCCGGGCATCAGCCAGTATATAATAAACACTATCACTAGGATATGCAACAACACGCGCAGGTGGTCGGAGCGGACTCCAGGCGCAGCTGAGCTCTGTTTCTGGTCCGAGCCGACCCCTGCACGTCGATGACGACCCTGGGTCGTGACGCATGGCGCCGGGCGAGCGAAACAAATGGCTTTTCATTATCATCGCGGGCGCGAGCTGCAGCGCGGTTTGTTTTCTGTGTGTGGGGGGAGGGAGGGTGAACTGGCGGTCCAGCAGATGCTGCGTCACAGCACCACACACTTGGTCTTCCCGTTGTAACCTCTCGTGTCTAACGCGAGGGGCACAAGGGATGAAATGGAAAAACAGAAGGCGTGCAGTGTGTTAGACATTTATTCATCCAGAAACACATACCCTTACGGGCTCAGCCTACCCGGGCACACATACAGTGTGCAGAGCTTCAGCAAAAACAACGCGATTTCAAAACTACTCAAGATATCCGAGTGGGGTCTGCTTACGAAAAGCATTTTAGAGTTCGCTGAGGGCCGAAAAGTACTTTTGATTTCGGATTATGTTTTTAAACTGCAGTTTAAGAAGAGTTAAAATGGCTAAAACGCATGTTTTCAGAGTGATTTTTAGGCGTAAAACAACCAGTACAGATTCTTGAATGAACTTAAGGGACTCGCATTACGCCCTTATCTTCATTTATCAGCCATATACTGTTACGGTCACCGCTCAAATTTCACAGTTATCCTGTGACGACGAGACAACCGCGCGGCAATTCAGAGCCTTGCGCTTAGAGGCTATTCCGCGCTAGAAGCACCAACGATCGTCGCGCTTATCATCCCGCCTCACCAACACACTTACACCCCTGACGAGGCGGGCCCCTTAACGAACGCCGTGGTGGCGACTCTGGGCTGTAAGAGCAAAAATGGCCCGCGCATCGGATGACTCGTCGCCTCTAAGCGCACGGTGTTCAATTGGCGACCGTCTTTTACACCAGTTACGCGCCTCTGTGGGACATAAGCATGACGATGATGCAAGCTTATGTAAAATGTTAATTGTACCAAGTGCCCTCCAGTAATTCGTATATTTTTGACGTGATAACGTCTTTTATAAATCGATGAACGCCGGCTGCACGCACGAAAAAGGTATGACTCATTGTCCTGTTTCGCCTGAGCCGAACGTGGAAGAACCGGCCTACTACCGTGCGAGAAAAATCTTCTATAATATCAAACAGGTTAAGACGGGATTTTAAAAGCATCATTTAAATTATTTTTATTTATTTGTCTAATTTCGTCATTTTAAATTAACAATTTATTGACATTGATTTGATTTCAGTTTATTTCTATAACTAATTGTTCGTCATTATATCTAAACAAATTATTTATATTAAATTTGTAAAAACTGTAAATAATCTATGAAAATTAAAAAGTATGCAATTTTTCATCAATGTTTTCTTATGACGTTATCACGTAAAATTATCGTCCGTAAACCGACTTTACAGACAACCTCCTTTTTTAAAAGGAATTTTTCTATTTAAAATACAGATTGCAGTACTAAAATAAACTAATCGAAAGTTGAGTGTGGGATTGAGAAGTATTTAATTTGATTTTTAACTATTGGTATGTCTTCACCTAAAACAAGAAATTTGTTTACTCAAAAAGAAAAGCAATTTTGCTGTGTGTGTGTGAGTCACCTACTCCGATAGCACGTTATAGCTAGAGTCCTGAAAAATTCACAAGTTTATTTCGCGATAGACTGACATCTAAAAAATATAAACCTTCGTACAGCTTCTGCGATTGGCCCACATTTTACCTGGGGAACTTCGGGCCAATGGAAAAACATATACAAGAAATTGCCGAATCATGGACAGATTGGTTAAGACGTCTCACGAATCAGCAGCCAATGAACCAATGACATTTCTACGAATTTGTTAAGTACTGTGGAGTCTATCCTAGAGAGGACAATGAACCCGCGAATTTTTCCGGTCCCTAGTTATAACGAAATGAACAACCCTGGATACTTAGGCATGCAGCACACAGAAGCAGACGAGACGCAACATCACACGATGCCTCGCGACAGCACAACTCCGTATTCCCGTTACTTCATTTCTTCCATACGTTCGTGAAATAAAAACTGATTCCGACGTGATCTTTCAAATATGTATCATATAAGATATAAGATAGTTCTTTCCTGCACTTAACATGCTAATCAATCTGCATCCAGCTCCATACTAAGGACTAATCAATTAAAATACTTTACAGCTGAATATTTATTTAAATGAAGTAACAGTATTTAACTAGTCACAGAAAACATACTATGGCGAGGCTTTTTGACGTTTCAACGTCTAATAAAACGATGAACGCCGGCTGCACGCACGAAAAAGTGTCCCGTTACGCACATTATCCCGTTACGCGGTGTCCCGTTACGTTAATTGTACGCTTGCGCCGCATCTATCTCTCTTCAACTCGATTGGAACAACCATCGATTTGACTTTTTCGGGGCACATTAAACTTGAAACACTCCCAATCGTTTCCTACTTTTCCTATCATCGTCCTATCCTTAACACAATAACACAGATTGGAAGAAGTTAAATAGCAAACATCTATAAAAGTTATAGTTAAAATAATCTCTTCGTTAAAGTAATAAACATATTTGAATTAATGAGTCCAAATAAAAGTAAATTTATCAATTAAATTGTAGATTTCATTTCACTCCTTCTTTGTATCCATACAAAATAGTGATAATTCAATAAATATGATTCAATTCAATTCATAAAAGTATGCAATCATTTCATCAATTTTTTGTTATGACGTTGTCACGGTAAACTATCGTCCGTAAACCGGCTTTACAGACAACCAATTTTTTATAGTTATTATTTGTTTCTAATGACATTACTGCCCTGTTCACTTATTAAAACTTGGCTTCTTTGTGGGTACCTGCTCTATGGTATAAACGACATTCTTGCGAAGAACGGAACGCGGTCGGTCAGATTGGCAGCAGTGCCACGTCCCGCCGAGCAGGGGCGCCATGTTGAATAATGCAAGCTCTCCCGCTAACACATGCTGCCATCTATCCGCGCCGCGAGGAACAAACAGCGCCCCCGCCGCCATTAGTCACGTGATAATGTCCTCCAGCGAGCATGCCGGGTAAGGGGAGGGACGCCAAAGAGGAAATGGTTTAGCAGTTCGGGCGGGAAAAGGTCGGCCATTTTGCATTGCAAGTGGCCACGCCGTCTGTAAAACGAAACAGCCAAAAAAAAGGCACGAGGTTAATATATGGTGATTCTGATTCATCGCCAGAATTGTTCGTGCTAAGCTCTTTTGTTTCTAACGTTTAGAACATTGGTATTGTCGCCATTAGTGTTTTACTCAAACCTAAGCTATTTGGTGTATGACTCGCTGAATTTTCAGTGATCTAACGGCCGTGTCAGTACTTATGTATCAATAGTTACAGAACCACTGCCAGCTGAAAGCAGTATTTCAACTTCTTGCAGAAAACAACTTGCTAAATCCGATGATTTTAATACTTGTCCCCACGATATTTTTTATTTTTACGTTGGCAGATTATTTCTTTAGTCGACTGCATTTTACCGCAGGAAAGATGAGACAGGATGATGAAAGTATGAGGAAATAAATTCACGTACCTGTTTGGCGGCGTACGTTTTAAATGATAATCAGTAGAGACCTGAAAAATTCGCGGATTCATTTCGTGAAATGCCACACTTCAAATAATTATACCTTAGCGCTGCTTCAGCCATTGGTTCACTGTTAATATGGAGGAATGAGGGCCAATTAGAGACCCTCACTCGTAGAAGTGTCGAATCCCAGGCTGCCCAGTCGAGACGACTCACAAGTCAACAGCCAATGAACAGTTGGCATTTTCCCGAGTGTGTAGAGGATAGTGGAGTCTATCCTGGAGGTCGTTGAGCCCGCGAAATTTTTCCGGTCTCTAGCGATGATGCACTGTTCTAACTCTCAGCTAGTCTCGGGATCTGGTTCGGCCCACCCGGGCGGGACTCTGGCCACTCGTCCAGGGGACCGCGGTCCTCCACGGGGCGCGCCACCCCGGGAGACGCCCCCTGCACCCGGGTCCCTGAGTGCCCCAGTGTTCTGACAGCGCCGCAGGGAAGTTGGGCCTTCGGGCGGGACTCTGGCCACTCGTCCAGGGGACCGCGGTCCTCCGCGGGGCGCGCCACCCCGGGAGACGCCCCCTGCACCCGGGTCCCTGAGTGCCCCAGTGTTCTGACAGCGCCGCAGGGAAGTTGGGCCTTCGGGCGGGACTCTGGCCACTCGTCCAGGGGGTCGCGGTCCTCCGCGGGGCGCGCCACCCCGGGAGACGCCCCCTGCACCCGGGTCCCTGAGTGCCCCAGTGTTCTGACAGCGCCGCAGGGAAGTTGGGCCTTCGGGCGGGACTCTGGCCACTCGTCCAGGGGGTCGCGGTCCTCCGCGGGGCGCGCCACCCCGGGAGACGCCCCCTGCACCCGGGTCCCTGAGTGCCCCAGTGTTCTGACAGCGCCGCAGGGAAGTTGGGCCTTCGGGCGGGACTCTGGCCACTCGTCCAGGGGACCGCGGTCCTCCACGGGGCGCGCCACCCCGGGAGACGCCCCCTGCACCCGGGTCCCTGAGTGCCCCAGTGTTCTGACAGCGCCGCAGGGAAGTTGGGCCTTCGGGCGGGACTCTGGCCACTCGTCCAGGGGACCGCGGTCCTCCGCGGGGCGCGCCACCCCGGGAGACGCCCCCTGCACCCGGGTCCCTGAGTGCCCCAGTGTTCTGACAGCGCCGCAGGGAAGTTGGGCCTTCGGGCGGGACTCTGGCCACTCGTCCAGGGGGTCGCGGTCCTCCGCGGGGCGCGCCACCCCGGGAGACGCCCCCTGCACCCGGGTCCCTGAGTGCCCCAGTGTTCTGACAGCGCCGCAGGGAAGTTGGGCCTTCGGGCGGGACTCTGGCCACTCGTCCAGGGGACCGCGGTCCTCCGCGGGGCGCGCCACCCCGGGAGACGCCCCCTGCACCCGGGTCCCTGAGTGCCCGAGTGTTCTGACAGCGCCGCAGGGAAGTTGGGCCTTCGGGCGGTCTGGAGGGGGGGGGGGGGACTGTCTGCTGTCAAACCTCCTCGAAAGGACCGCCGCTTTAGAGACGTCACTACCCACCCCCTCCCCCATCAGCGGTCTTGACACAAATTTAATTACTTCCAGCCAATCCCCCGCCAGTTCTCAGCCCGTCTCCCCCCCCCCCAACACCCCCGCGGAAACCCATGGAGGTTTGATCATACCGGGTCACTCCTTTCCGCTCCTGACGATTGTCTCTCTTTGGACTGCACACGAGAGAAGTTTTACCACCACGGCGCTTTCAGTTAGGTACTTCTTAGAAGAAACTGACCCAATAATGTGTTTTGAAAATTAAATAAATAGCTTAATAATGTTCGCAGGTTTTTCACGGCCATTGTCCGAAGTAGCTTGGCGTCCTGGGCGAATAATTCACCAGACGTTTCGGTCGACATTGCACTCGCCATCACCCAGAAGCCCAGCTACTTTAAAAATAGCTTCTTACAAAAATCTCTTAAAAATAAAACCTGAGTGAGTCTTTCAGTACTCGCTAGAGATTTGTAAAATTCTACCTAGGTAACGAGCAAATGTGTGTTCTCGTGTTGCAAATACACTTGTAATACGAAACCTTAACACGTAAATTAAAGTAGATATCTTTTAAACAATGTCAAGCGTTGTAAATAAACGCAAATTGCGTTGTCAACTACGCATATGGATGCGAATCACATGCATTTGCCGCAACCGCCGTTAGAACTCGTTGCCGAAGCAGCTACTTTGGAAATGCAATCATTTGATTAGCAAACCGAAATTTTACAATATATAATGAAATGGCTGCCATAAATGCAAAAAAAAAACTAAAAAAAACTTAAACCCTGGCTTTGCACCTGATTTTCGACAATGAGTATCTCAAAATACTGCCCGTCATGATCAAATTTATTAAACAGTCAATACTTACTGTAAAGTGTCCTTTCATATTTACTAACTTTGGTTCGTGCCATCCACCACAATTGTCAGCACGGTGGTTATAAATTCTCTTTCAATGCGACTTCCGTTCGTTTCGCTAAATTATTACTCATATTCCCCCCCCCCCCCTTTTATTCTTCTTTTTGTTCTGACAAACGTCTTGACAACAGAGATTGACTCTTATACTAAGGAACTAAACTATAAATTCCCTAAAGTGTAGAAAATTTTTGTTAGCATTTCTAAATGGAAGGTATTGTATAGGAAAATCCCCACACATTTATTTGTACGGGCTACAAACGTTCTATGTAATGTTTATAAGCCATATCGAAACACATTTCGTAGTGTAAAGTGAATTTAGGAAACCATTGACAACAAGTTAGAATAGCTGGACCAGGTTCAAACGTGCGGCCTAAAGAATGTGGGTCCGCTATTCTACTCTTTCAGCGCCTCGCTCAGCGCAGGCCAGGTTAAATGAAACTAAAACTACGTCGGTGCAACATTTAGTGAATGTTATCCGAGCGCAGTAACTTCAGTACAGTCAAACATATTAAGAAACTAAAATTATTCCACTCTGTCATTTCAAAAATTCTGATCCATTATTGGAAATAAAAAACATATCAAATATAGATTAACTGAAATGCCTTTGGGGTTGTCTCCGATTAAACCATGCGCCAAATGAAACATGGTTCTTATTTAAGGTTGTGTGTGGGTGTACCTACCCTCTGCTTAGGAACGTAAATATAGGAGGATGAAAAAAATTACCCTGCCGAGACCGGCTGAGAGGGTGAAGAGGGTGGAGCCGCCCCAACGGGGGTGGAATGTGTATAAATATCATGACCGGAGGGTTGGGGTGGGGGCGCGAAGCCGTTTGCCGGTTCAAACAACCCTCGGCGAAACGCTTATTCCCCGCCGCCAGAAGCCGGCGCCGGGGGGCGGCCTGCCGCCCCCCCTGCCTCCCCCGGGGCCCGGAGGGTGGATGCGGGATCCCTCTGGAAGCAGCCCTCGTCTTTTCATCCCCCGTCTGAGCCGCGCGTGATTTACCGGCTCGTGGGGCGCGCGTGGGCGCGTGCGGGCGGCGAACACAATAACACCGCCGCAACTGCGCCGCCTGCTGGTGGCGTACAGCGCTGGACACTGCAGCTGAGCGGCGCGACGTACACGGCCCGACATAGCCGCTGAGCTGGAGACAGTCCTTGCATAGCGCTGGACACTGAATCCGAGCCCGAGGCCTCGTACAGCGCCGGACACTGCAGCTGAGCGGCGCGAAGAACACGGCCCCACACAGCAGCTGAGCTCGAGACAGTGCTCGCACAGCGCTGGACACTGAATCCGAGCCCGAGGCCTCGTACAGCTCCGGACACTGCAGCTGAGCGGCGCGAAGCACACGGCCCGACACAGCAGCTGAGCTCGAGACAGTGCTCGCACAGCGCTGGACACTGAATCCGAGCCCGAGGCCTCGTACAGCGCCGGACACTGCAGCTGAACGAGGTGAAACACGGCCTGGCATAGTAACTGAGCTGCAGACAGTCCTTGTATAGCGCTGGACTCTGAAACCGAGCTCGAGACCTTGTACAGTGCCGGACACTGCATCTGAACGAGGTGAAACACGGCCTGACATAGCAATTCAGTTGAAGAAAGTCAATGTACAGCAGGACATTGCAGTCAAACTGACGCCGTTTACAGCTCTGGAAATTGCAGACGAGCTTTGCGAAGGCCATGGCGGGTTCATACAGCGCCGGACACAGCAGCTGAGCCTGAGGCCTGGTACAGTTTTGGACATTGCATCCGGGTGGCATGAAGCCTGTATACCGCCGGACACAGCAACTGAACGGATCTTAAAAATAACCCAGTTAGGTCACAAGTAGATGGAGGATGCACTAGCCGATGCTACGCACAGCGTCTGACGTCAGGCGTCTGACAGTGCACTATCAGCCCCACGGGAGGCGCAGATGTCTCACTGAGGCATGGACATAGCAACTGAGCGGATAAGATCACACTTCTCTTTTAGGGGAGGATATAATTAAAACACATAGTTTTAGGTCGTTACATTTATTTTTATTGTTCGTATATTAATAGATTTTCTGAGGATGAAGTGAAAAATGTAGACATTTGAATTCCTTATTCGAAAAAAATATTCAATTATCAATCTT
The DNA here is from genome assembly GCF_032445375.1 of Bacillus rossius redtenbacheri. Classification (NCBI taxonomy): domain Eukaryota; kingdom Metazoa; phylum Arthropoda; class Insecta; order Phasmatodea; family Bacillidae; genus Bacillus; species Bacillus rossius. Next base: position 4,397,431 of record NC_086330.1, on the reverse strand, counting down.
CCTTCCCCTCTTTTCATGGACATTCCTTTATAGCGATAGATGTGCCTTAGCAGTGATAGATGTGCCTTAGCAGTGATAGACGTGCATTGGCAGTTATAGACGTGCATTGGCATCGATGGAAGCGGACAGCAGGGCTGGTGGATTTTTTTGTTGACGTCAGAGAGCACGGAGAAATTGCCGAGACTGCGACTCAGATTTGTTAATTAGTTTTGGGCCCATCCGCTAGATAGTAGCATTCGTAACATATTACCAACATAGCTATATTGATTGTGAGAAGTATGGCATGAGCTATTATCATGCAAATAAACCAGTGAAAATTAATTGACTATTTTGATAGCCACATATTTTGTGGTGTGACATACCAGAAAATTTGCATCTTCTTCTAATTCATTTACGACAAATTTTTTATTATTATGAAATACTATTAAGTATTTCTCATTGTTAATAAGAAATAAGTCATCAAGTAGTTAAATTAACAAGAACAATCTAACACCAAATATTGTAATACAGACAATATAGGAAACTCGTAAGAAATACGCGAGGCATGTAATGTCAGAGAACCTGGCTGCGTAGAGTGTAACTACGTTTCTGACGTGAGAACGTCTAATAAATCGATGAACGCCGGCTGCACGCACGAGAAAGTGTCCCGTTACGCACATTGTCCCGTAACGCTGTGTCACGTTACGCTCATTGTACGCTTGCGCCGCATCTATCTCTCTTCCACTCGATTGGAACAACCATCGATTTGACTTTTTCGAGGCACATTCAACTTGAAACACTCCCATTCGTTCCCTACTTTTCCTATCATCGTCCTATCCTTAAAAGAATAACACAGATTGGAAGAAGTTAAATAGAAAACATGTATAAAAGTTATAGTTAAAATAATCTGTTCGTTAAAGTAATAAACATATTTGAATTAATGAGTGCAAATAAAAGTAAATTTATCAATGAAATAGTAGATTTCATTTCCCTCATTCTTTGTATCCATACAAAATAGTGATAATTCAATAAAAATTATTCAATTTCATTCATAAAAGTATGCAATCATTTCATCAATGTTTTGTTATGACATTGTCACGTTAAACTATTGTCCGTAAACCGACTTTACAGACAACCAATTTTTTTTTTACAATGTGTTTTAAGTGCGTGAGATTAACGGTATCTAGCGGTGTTGAGTGAAAATAGCCTGAAAGCAATGCAGTAAATTGTCTCGCGCTTCGCCAAAGGTAACTGGCCAGAGTTTCCCATACTGTCTCATTACGTTTGCAAACACTTTTATCTGTTGTTTTTATTTACTCAGTCGCCATAGATGTGATGTACATAAATATGGAAAATGAACAAGATAGGATAAGAATGAAGCTCTAGAAAATCACGTTATTTTCCTTGATTATTTTCAGAATAAGTAACTTTTCATATTTTTTTTTTCCAAAAGAGTCTTCGTTCACTAATGTGTCACATGAAAGAGCCGATATGGCTGGAGCAAGCAATCATTCACCTTCTGTTAAAGGTAGCCTCACATACTAGGCCCCAGTTTAATGTATATTTTGAGTCAATAAAATACTTACTTTGGATAGGAACCTCGGAAAGCCTTTTTTTTTTACAGACGAGAGAGCCAAACGCCGGATTGTGTTTCTTCAGAGTTTTTTTTTTTTTTTTTTGGTTCATTGTAACTCATGATAACTAATGGTCAATTAGGTTAGGTTAGCTACATTATAGATACTTTAAAACATTGTTGGACGGTTGATTTGGTGAGGATAGCTACATCAAAGATATTGTGAAATCATGTAAACGGTTTCCTAGCCTTGGATAGCCACATATTAAAAAGTTATTTGCTAAGCAACCATAAAAATGATTTTACAGTATTTTTAATGTAGCTATACTTACCTAATATAACCAACCATCCAATAAGTTTTAAAGTATTTATAATGCAGCTAACCCATCCTAATCGACCGCAAAATTTAATGCCACGCCGGTTTATACAATGAGATAGAACGGGGGGAAAAAAAAGCGAGCATGAACTTCGGGGAACTTCGGGTGTGGCTCTCTCGTCTGTGAAATGAAGGCTTCCCAGGAACCTCCCGTCCGAGAGGGAAGAAAAGGGGGGGGGGTGTTTGCTAGTAGTGATGAGCCCACCCGACAGATAGCGTCACATGTTTCAGTCTCCACTGTCGCACCTCTCTATCTGCCTCCTTGTTCTATGGCAGAGAGCGACGCGCGCTCATAAGCGGGATGCCGCGCTGTGATTAATCGCCCAGGGCGGGCGCGTCCTTGTAAATTAATTAACAGGTAATCGTTAGAAAGGGGTTGTTGCTGCAGGGAGGGGGAAAGGGGAGAAATGCGAACCAACCGAAGACCCGCGCCGCTATGTGCTGCTGTACAGTCTCTGGCCGCGAAACACTGCACCCCAGCCTGAGCATCCTAGAAGAAAAATGGGTACTTTCTTATGTGCGACACCTTAACTCTCAGTAGGAGTAATTCAGTAAATGTGACGGAAGTCGCATGGAAACGGAAGTGTGTAACTAATGTGCTGCCATACGTTGCGGATGGCGCGAACAAAAGTTCACAAAGCAAAAAGGTAAACTTTATAGTATTAACATTTCAATGAATTTGATCGAAATGGACAGTATTTTAATACATTTGCTTGTCGAAAACCAGGTTCCAAACCGGGGTTTTTTAATTTTTTTCCCACGTCTTTTTTTTTTCGCTTTTATCGGATCCCTTTCATTATATAGTTTAAAATTTTGATCAGCAAATCAAACTATTCAATAGACGATATAACTTCTCCGTCAGCGAATTCTAGCGTGTGGTGCGGACACTAGAGATGTAGTTGAAAACATGGTTTTTGCATGCTCGGCATCATTGTAAAGGATTGTACGTTAATAGAGACCGGAAAAATTCGCGAATTCATTTCGCGATAGGCTAAAATACAAATATTTATATACCTCAGTGCTGCTTCTGCTTTTGGCTCACAACTCACCTGGAGGACTCTGAGCCAATGAGAAACACTCAACCAAAGCTGTATCGAATCACAGGCTGCTACGTTGGGACGTCTCCACAAGACAGCAGCCGATGGGTGGGTGACATTTGACTGAGTGTACGTAAAACTGTGGAGTTCATCCTACAGGTCATTGAACCCGCGAATTTTTCCGGTCCCTATACGTTAATTATTTGTAATAGTGTATTTGCAGCATGAGAACAGCTCTCTGGCGAGTACTGAAAGACATATTCGGGCTAAACGTTCCATCGATAGCGTCCTCACTAGAGGAAGTCATTGACGACGGGGGATATGGGGCCTCCGGGATTGTAATGAGTAGAGACCTGCCAAATTCAGCGAATTCATTCGGTGATAGGCTAGAGTTCAAACACATATACCTCTTAGATAATTTTGCTATTGGCTTACTGTTCATCTGGACGAATCTCAACCAGTTATAAACCCTCAACCAAAGAAAGATCGAATAACAGACAAACCAGCTGAGAACACTTACAAGTCGGCAGCCAATGAACTTGCGTTATTTGCCCGAGTGCATAGGAGTATGTGCAGTCTATCCTGTAGGCCATCGAAACCGCGAATTTAGCAGGTCTCTAGTAATGAACTTCAAACCACTAGTGCCTGCAAGGAGCCCGTTATCTGGAGTGATCCGGGGGAACTGGAATATCGAACCCACGACCACAACACAAGAGAATGACGCTCGTACGCGATCACCTCTGTTTTTTTTGTGTTCCTTTGTTTTGTCGCATTCGCTACGACCGTGTACCGGTTCGCTTTAAACAGTCAACAGGGGAAATAAATAATAATAACAATAACTAGTTCCCAAGTTTTGCTGTTCAATGGTGATTGGATGTCAAAAATTAAATACGTTCATTCCTCTTTTCCCGCGCGATGTCTGCGGTGGAAGCTGTCTAAATGCGGACAAACCGCCAACAGTAAAAAAAAAAAAAGCATATCCGTTTGGCGTCAGACCACATGTCTCTGTGATCGGCATTTATGTTTCATGTCGTGACTTTTTTTTCGCAATTCCCTTCCCCCCCCCCCCCCCCACCACAGTTGACGAATGATGTGCGGTCTTGGTCCTTAGAGATCATCTTTGTGGGAGAATCAACATTTGCATGCACACTGGATACGGTTATATTTTTTTTTATTAATTTTTAAAGTTATAATTATTGTTCTCGGTTTTGAATAGTTTGTGTCTCCGTTTGCTATGGAGATGTTAAGTTTGACTATGACTACAGACGATTTTCTCATGTCTTAACAATAGAAACGTTTTAATTATGCGCAATATATTTTTTTTTTCATAAAATAATAAAAAAGATAATTTTTAATCTGTCTAATGCGTTTGTATTATTCCAAGAGAAAAAAAATTGTAATTTCTTTATACTCTAATAAATGAGCGATTTCGTTGTGTGTGTAGTACGTACATACACATTTTATAATAGTAAGTGTGGGTGTACGTACTTCACGTATATACGTACATCGTCTGTTGTATCACAGTCGCCACGTTTTTCTATGTTCGTGCGACTGTAGTGCTGGTTGCCTAACACCTTGAGAACTGCACTGTCTGAGGATAGGCAAGTTAAATAATATAATAAAAACCAAATTGCGTAGAGCGAAGACAAACACGGGATATGTGTTTCTTCATTAAAAAAATTGATTGTCTGTAAAGTCGGTTTACGGACGATAGTTTAACGTGACAACGTCATAACAAAACATTGATGAAATTATTGCATACTTTATGAATAAAAATGAATCATTTTTATTTTAATAATAAAAGAATAAATAATTGAAATTATACTAGTAATCAGATTTTTAAAATGCAAGAATAATTAACTTTTATTGCCGAAATTGTTGTTGTAATAAGCAATGAAAACCACATTAACTTTTCACTTCACTTTATAAACAGTCGAATGGAATAGAGATAGATGCGGCGCAAGCGTACAATTAGCGTAACGGGACACAGCGTAACGGAACAATGTTTTTGTAACGGGACACAACGTAACGGAACAATGTGCGTAACGGGACACGTTTTCGTGCGTGCAGCCGGCGTTCATCGATTTATTAGACGTTGTCACGTCAATAAAAGACACAAAGTGCAGGTGTTGGCATATTTCTCGGACGCTGAATGATAGAAACTTTCACAAGTGTGGTTGTCTGAAGAGATCTCAGACGTATGTGACATATGAGTGACGAGTGACGTAAGGGCTCAGCTTAACCGAGGAGGAAAGGTAACGAGTCTGTGGAGCATAATCTGAAGAGTGCTTGATACCTGTTACGAGACTCTGGTACTGTCTTAGTTTGGTATTTATGTGTATAGTATTAGACGAGTATACGTAAGAGACCTAAGTATTACGTTACGGTTACGTAAGGAAAACTACAATGCTTTCAAGAGTTCCTAAAGGTCAGAGTAATAAAATTCCTAAATTTGAGTACTTTGGATGAAGTTTACAAGAGTGTTTACCATAAGTTACGTCGGTTACGTAAGAGGACTTCGTACAAATTGAATACAAGTCATATTGAAGAGTGTTGCTTCAACATTCCTTTTGAAACCAGAGATTAGGAAATCACCTTAATTACCGGTTGAAACAAAGATTTTTTATATAATCATCGGATGTCACATGTTAACTAATGGTGACATTGGAATAGATCAAAGTTTATTTTACTCCTTTCACCGAGCTCTATTATTTGTCCAGTGCGATGCTTTCGTTAAATTTTCATTGTTGACGTGACAACGTCTAATAAATCAACGCCGGCTGCACGCACGAAAAAGTGTCCCGTTACGCACATTGTCCCGGTACGCTGTGTCCCGTTACGCTCATTGTACGCTTGCGCCGCATCTATCTCTCTTCCACTCGATTGGAACAACCATCGATTTAACTTTTTCGAGGCACATTCAACTTGAAACACTCCCATTCGTTTCCTACTTTACCTATCATCGTCCTATCCTTAACAGAATAACACAGATTGGAAGCAGTTAAATAGCAAACATGTATAAAAGTTATAGTTAAAATAATCTCTTCGTTAAAGTAATAAACATATTTGAATTAATGAGTGCAAATAAAAGTAAATTTATTATTTAAATTGTAGATTTCATATCACTCCTTTGTATCCAAACAAAATAGTGATAATTCAATAAAAATGATTCAATTTTATTCTAAAAAGTATGCAAAAATTTCATTAAAGTATTGTTATGACGTTGTCACTATAACCTATCGTCCGTAAACCGACTTTACAGACAACCAATTATTTTATTCAAATTTGATTGTAATAATTTAAATTTTTTCCACTCGATTTTTTTTTTTTTTGACTCTTTACAAGTTTTTGAAAATATATTTAAAAAAGAAGTAAAAATACTATAAATAATAAATAATTTAAAGGTGATTTTGAAATCTTTTGTAATTTTTCGAACCTCAATTCATATTATAACCTAGAAAATTATATTTTATATAACTTGAAACTCGCTTTTTTATGAAATTTAAACGTTGATCTAACACAATTTATGTTTTGTAGCTGTATACTTTGACACCACGCTGCTGCTATCTAACGAGTACCGAGCGAAGCTTCTAGTTCTTCCTGACCGTTACGAAGGCTCGGTGAAACGTATATGATGATGTGTATTGGCGAAACAGAACAAAACGTTTTTAGAATGTGATGAGAACAGTAGTGATGGGCAGAACGGATCTTTTGACCGAATCGGTTCTTTTGGATCAGTGCCGTGAAATGATTCGTTCAGAACGATTCGTTCATCTCGGTCAATTCGTTCTTTTCTGTGTATAGGATCTGGCTCTTTTATCAGGTGTCGTAACTCGTTCATCCTTTAGAGTATTACGTACGTGTTTTTGTATTTGAATTTGAACATTGCTTTCCGTAACCAGTGAATCACAGTTGCGTATATGAAACAAGATTATTTATATTTTATTACTTTTTAAGTTACAAATATTAATATATAGGCTATTTACACTCTAGTGACAGTAAAGTGTTTACATGTAGACCAACACATTTAGAGAAAAAAGACAAAAATTTAATACTACTACTGCGATTCAGTATGAAGAGAAACAAATGAAGTACATTAATTAACCCAAAAATGGTAAATGTGAACATTTGTAGTTACTTTCCCTGTTATTTTTTAATTCATACTGGTTTTTTTTTTAGTTTTTTATTTCCAAATTTGTGTATGTGAATGTGAAAAAGCAATTTTAAACCACTACTTAACAGTTGACATTTTCAGGTATAGATACTTTTCATGTTACCCTATTTTATTTGATCAGTTATCGTTTGCTCTTGTGAACATGCACACGCTGTGATTACTAATTCTTCAGACTCCTGACGTCATGAATCATTTCACGAACGAATCGGACCGGGCGCGTGGCCGGTTCTCTCATCTCGTTCTCTCGTTCTCTCGTTCTCTCCGCGTTTTCGTTCTTCCGAATCTTTCAAGGTACCGGCTCTCAAAGAGCCGGTTCTTTACATCGCGAACGAATCGCAAGATTTCGTTCTCTCAAAGATTCGTTCTTTTTGAACGAATCGTTAACGAACGACCCATCACTAGAGAACAGTGACTCCCCGATGCATGTATGCAGTGCCTCGTGTATTTGCTACTAAAGAAAATTTAATTTTTTTCTTTTTATGGTCAGTATGTAAATATATATAAGCTCATTTTGTTAGTGTTTAAAAAAATTGGTTGTCTGTAAAGTCGGTTTACGGACGATAGTTTAACGCGACGTCATAACAAAACATTGATGAAATGATTGCTTACTTTATGAATATAATTGAATCATTTTTATTTTAAAATAAAAGAATAAATACTTGAAATTATACTAGTAATCAAATTTTTAAAATGCAAGAATAATTAACCTTTATTGCCAAAATTGTTGTTGTAATAAGCAATGAAAACCACATTAACTTTTCACTTCACTTTATAAACAGTCGAGTGGAAGAGAGATGGATGTGGCGCAAGCGTACAATGAGCGTAACGGGACATAGTGTAACGGAAAAATGTGCGTAACGGAACAATGTGTGTAACGGGACACCGCGTAACGGGACAATATGCGTAACGTTACACAGTGTAACGGGATAATGTGCGTATCGTGACACTTTTTCGTGCGTGCAGATAGCGTTCATCGATTTATTAGACGTTGTCACGTCAAAAAGGAGAGCAATAGGAACAAAAACTTTTTATTTTATTTATTACAATGTATTACATTACAGTGCTCTATTTTGGAACTATGCATTACAATGTGGCAACATTATACGTAATATTTTCTTAAGAAAACAGATGCAGATACCTGTATCAGAATGAGATCAAAAATAAACAATAACCCAATAGTTTTTATGCAAACACATTTTTGTATCGTTTATTATTGAAATTTTGATTTCGTTAGTCAGAGATCACACATTTAGAGATTTCCAAAGACCATGACACTATGTTTAATAATATTATTTCAGTTGTAGTCATTCCCAAAATTGAATACGACACTAACTGCCAAATACCTACTTCGTACGTAACTGCAGGTACTCAATTAATTATAAGGTAAGCTTAAACGAAGCCAGAATTTGCAATATTAAGGATAGAGAATAGTTATGACCAAAAACTGTTCAAACACTAACGGTGTCTTTCTGTTACCTACCTCTTCCTTTAATGGCCAGGAACAAACGCAAAATCTCCCTTCTCCATCACCATTCGTACGCCCTTGTTAATGACACAGTAGACCGAGAAAAAATATATATGTAGTAGGTATTTGTTTTAATACTGTGGTGGCCCTGTTTACCATTACAAAATATGTCCACGCAATACTTTTTGTGTGCTAATTCGGCCGAACTCTTCAAAGGACAGCTATATGAATCAGCATTCAAAATAAACAATTAAATTATTAATATTTAAATGTTTCATTTATTTGGTATTTACTTTTAAAATTGCTCTGCAATACGATTTTTTGCTTGTTGATTTTAAGAATATTCGTCTCTTAAAGGGCCTGCCAAGTCACTGTTGTGTGAGTGTGGCGGGATGATAAGAGCGACGTTCGTTGGTGCTTCTAGCGCAGTATCGCCTCTAAGTGCAAGGCTGCGAACTGGCGCGCAGTCATCTGCAAAGGCCTAATATGAGAAGAACGGTAACCATAACTTTATATAGCTTAGAAATGAAAATAAAGGTGTAATGTAAGTCGCTTCAGTGCTTGTAAGGAACTGTACCGGATGTTTCACGTCAAAACATTTTTCTGAAACCACGCATTTTAGCCATCCCCCCCCCCTCTCCCTTTTTTTTCTTCTTAAAATACGTTTTAAAAACGAAAAAACCAACACAGAGCTATTCATCCGCCCATAGTGTAGTCTTAATTGGTTTTCGTAAACAGAGTTACAGACACCACTCGGATATCTTGTATTACTCAAATAGCGTAAAAATATTTTTATTAGCTCCTTACACTGTTGTCCGACTGCGTGAATGTAGCAAGCTTTTGAATCTATTTCAATGTTAAACTAGTATTTTTTACAATTTAAATTAAAGTTAAATTTAATATTTTGTTTGTGTTGTTATTTTTTAAATATATTTTTAGGTAAATATGTAGTGTACGGATAAGAGTCAAATATTTTTTTTTTAAATCTGAAATAACTTTCATTATATGCTCTTTTACGTCCTCTTTTCAATACAGCCTGCGGAGATAAGAAATTCCAATTACTTTTGGAGATATCGCCGTTCTTATTTTGCAATACAAGACCTATGTAATCATTCGATCGCCGACATTTTATATTTTGCCGTGTGTGCGTGAATGCCTAAATAACAGAAATTTTCCATTAGGTAAGGTTAGTTACATTATAAATACTTCAAAATAAACGGAAATTAAAAATAATATCAATTAATTTTACTTGTATAGTTTTAAGTATTTATAATGTATCTGACCTGACCTAACAATACGGGACAAAGGTAGATTAGGTCAGGTCAGCTACATTATAATACTTTGAAACTGAATGGACATTAAAAATAATAAAATTAATTTTAATGGTTGTTTAGTTTTAAAGTATTTATAATGTAGCTGACCTGACCTAAGAAACCGGGACAAAGGATGAACAGTTGGAACATACGTAATTTTCTTTTTACATGATGTAGTCGTTCACGTGGGAGACCTAAGATGCCCATAAAGTTCTGCCATTCCCGATTACACTCGAACAATTCACCTTCAGCCAACTTCGCGATTTGTTTTATTTTTGCGCAGGAAAAATGAAATTCAAATATTTAAAGTGGTCGGTTAGGTTAACTACATTAAAACACTATGGACGGTTAGTTAGGTTAGTATAGCTACATTAAAATAAACAGAGAAATGTAAATATTAATAAATAAACCCGAGGTTGGCCGAAGGTGAATTGTTCGGGTGTAATCGGGAATGGCAGAACTTTATGTGCATCTTAGGTTTCCCCGTTCCGGTACGTCGCAAAAAAAAAATCATACTTGTAAACAAACAACAATGTTGAAAGCCGCATGAGTGCACAGGATGAAAATTAAAAAATTCGATATCTCCTAAAGTATTTGGAATTTATTATCTCCGCAGGCTGTAATGAAAAGAGGACTGACGTAAAAGAGCATATAATGAAAGTTATTTTAGATTTAAAAAAAAAAAAATTGAAGCTAATCCGTACACTACAGATTTACCTATTTTTATTACTTTTAATAAAAATTTCAAGTAGTTTGGCCATGATTTTCTCAAACTAATTTATTATTTATTTATATATTTCATAATAATTATTTAATAGTTGATTTTTGTGTACTTATTTGTAGATACTTCATTTTTACGTTATACTTTAATAATAATATTTATTTTTACGTCTGGTAATATCTACGGCTACATTGGAGGTTTTTCCCGCGCTATCTATCGTTGCAACGAACTACTGCAGCGCTGCTGCTACCTAGCACCTCTTTTATCGACTATGGCGTGATAGTCACACGGCTCTGCCATCTCTCGGCCGTGTTTGGAACTACTTGGCACCGGCCGGCCCGATTGATCGTTAGTTGACGAGCTGCCTTATATGGAAGTGAGGGAGAGTTCATTCATGAGGAAGGATTAAGAAATAAAGCTATTTTCTTTTTTTCCGTCCAGAATCAACGTCTTCGATCAACACCTGGCGTTCAGCATTATACATGCGGGCAGAATTTCATTAGCTACTGCACCTTTATGGCAAACCTTTGTGGAGCAATGGGACACACTTGTAATGTAAACTCTTGTATTCTGTGAAGATTCCTTTATAAGCAACGAGCCCATGTTCTCTAACCCTCGCTCCCTTCTCGACTATGTCCTATCGTAACCTTCGATTCAAAAGGGCAGTATCCTAAATTCTTTGGTTTTTAATGTTCCGTGTTATTACACATAATTGTAAATAAGTTCATAATATAACATTTTATTGTTTATATGAGGCTTTTTCCTACTAAACAATGATTTGTTATGGTTTTTGTGAACGTATAGGTACATTTTTATGTAAGCATGAAATCGTGGGGTATACAATTTTGAATAAAAGTTCGTAAGCAGCCGTCGTCCTAAAACTCTTTATTTTTAGTATATCATCCATTAAATAATTTTTTCCCATAAACGTTAAATAACTCGGATTCTTTGACGAATTTTGGAAAACGATATTTTAATGTTTAATGGATGATATAGAAAAATAAAGAGTTTAAAGACGAAGGATGCTTACGAACGGGTGATCGACATATGTTTACTAGGTACATAAGTTCATGTCTCTAGTACGTGCGAGTACTGGAATAAAAATAAGCATTAAGTTCATAAATACTATTAAATTGTGACTTATTTAAAAGAAATGAGCTATATTAAACATTTAAATATGGTTATATTTAGAAATTTATTTAAAATCAGTTGTAAAAAAAAACACATAATAGAATTTAAAAATGCAGCATTAAACTTTTTGCGTCCATAATTTCACTTTCTTCTTATTAATTTTAATATATTCCTGATATAACGATCGTTAATTATTTATAAAGTGTTTAACAAATTTCATGAGTATATAATTGGAATATTTTAGAAACTTTAAGTCAATTTTATATGTCAACCCCTTCATGAACAAAGGTCAGATAATATAAATATGGTTATATTTAGAAATTTATTTAAAATCAGTTGTAAAAAAAACACATAATAGAATTTAAAAATGCAGCATTAAACTTTTTGCGTCCATAATTTCACTTTCTTCTTATTAATTTTAATATATTCCTGATATAACGATCGTTAATTATTTATAAAGTGTTTAACAAATTTAAAGAGTATATAATTTGAATATTTTAGAAACTTTAAGTCAATTTTATATGTCAACCCCTTCATGAACAAAGGTCAGATAATCGTGATTTTGAGCAGGTTTTAATTAATCGTTTGTGGGTAGCCTTGGACATATATTAGTTAATTTATAGTATGCATTAATAAATAAATAAAAATTTGGATTTTCCCAGAACCCTGAAATACATGTTTGTAGGATTGTAGAAAAGCCAATATTTTATTGATTTATGAATTACATACAAAAGATTTAATGATACACGACAAAGGCTACACACAAAAGATAAATTTAAACATGTACACAATACATTATATTAGACCATGCTAAGGTTGACGCAAAAATTGGCCTTTAAATTGTTTAAAAACACAAAAAAAAAACCTATTAAATTTATAAAATAATTTATAAACAATTAAAATTTATCTTATGAATTTATAAAATAATGAGCAAAAACACGAAATTATGGAAGAATGATAGTTCACAATACTACACCCTTAAAATGTGCACCCTCACATTCTTGTTATTGTTTACAGTAGTCGATTTGCTACTCACAAATAATTGTTACAGAACGCCAATATTTCTTTCCTCGGTTGAAATATTAGAATCATTTAAAGATACAAAATAATAAAAATTGTAATAAATAAAAAAAATTAAATTTACAACTTTGTTAATAAGAAGAAAGTGATCATTCACAAATGTATGAATATTCGTTTGGTCATCTGAAACGACCTAGAAAATTAAAGTTATCCTCCTACCGTTTTTATTTAATATGATAAACCTAGCTGCATGCGGCCATATTGAATTTGGTTGTAGTAGACATGAGCAGAGTATTGGTGTAATGAAACATTCTGAGAATGCTAGTTCTCTTTAATGAATTCTGAACAGCGACATGACGAAAGCGCTACACAGAAGCACTTTTAAAGGCGATGAAGCTAAGAGGTGCCAAGGAAGAAGATTTACGCAAAGTTCTGATTAAATTTTGGTCATTAGTTCCCCCGTCCCTAGCTAAATAATAAAGATTATTAAAACTTGTAACTGGCAAATAAAAGTTAACGCCCGTTTTGCAACATCACAGTTATTTCTATAGGAGATATGAATTAACGATTTCTTTTTTTAATTTTTTGACTATGTTAATCTTTACCGTATTTATTTATTTATTATAGCTACTATTCATTCACGTAATTTTTTTATAGTTACATATGAAGCATTTGATAGTCAGGAGTGGTCACTAGTGTTGTGATGTCTCTGGTTACTCAGCCTGCAGACTGCATTGGTTGAGGGTCGCATCACTCACTCAGGAGCGGTCACTTAGTGATGTGATGTATCTGGTAACTCAGCCTGCAAGCAGCGTGGTTGAGGGTCACATAACTCGCTCAGGAGTGGTCACTCAGTGTTGTGATGTCTCTGGTTACTCAGCCTGCGGACATCAGTGGTTGAGAGTCGAATCAATCGCCTGTAAACAAGGCTGAGTTAGGGGAGGAGGTTCCTCTGTGTTTCCAGGTGCCTTCCGTAGTATAAATAATGTATTCGCTTCATCTGAATGTTCCACCCCTCGCCAGCCTCTAATGACCTCTACGAGACGTTAAACCAGAATTTGTCTCCACGAATCCATTCATTTATTTATTCATTCTTGTACGTTTACAGATCATATATCACTCTGAATTTAGAGTAAATAAATTGTTGCTCTGTATTTCATACAGTAAGTTTAAAATCTCAAAGTTTAATGTGATCAATATGTACACACGTGCTCCTGTAAATCATTCAGAATGGATGCGTTTCTGAACATATTATTTGGTGATTTTTTTTTAAGCAGAAAATAAATTAATCAACGTAATATTCAAAATCAAATAAGAATTGTATTTTTGTGAATGTTCTGGTTTTTTTTTGTGATGGTATTTAATACGTTCTCTGTGTGCAAGTCTTGTGTTCTGATCGCACACCAGTGAGTAAACACTTCTGCCAGTGGAAGGCGAGGCCCAGATGATAAAGGTTCGTGAACAATCAGGTCCAGAATAGTTTTTGTCTCGTTTCAACTGGTGCTGAATTTTTTTTTTTTTTTTTTTGGGTTCAATATTTTTGTGCTGTATTAGTTTTTTTTTTCCTTCTCTTAGTCCATTTTTCTTTGTTTTTCTTTGTTTGTGACCATATTCCTGTTATGGAATATTATGTGGTGTTTATATCCTGTTGACAACAAATTTTTTTTTGCTTAATTTGGGTTTTTTGGTCTTTTGGGTATTTTTTAGTTTTCTTCTACAGACATACATGTGGTTAGCAATGGCGTATGTCCAAATGCTTACGTCAAGTCATGCACTCCCATTGCACAAATATTTCAAAGATAATACCAGAATAGTTAGTCGTGGGTTGTGGGCCGTCAGGGATCTTGGTTCTCACCACCCGCAAAACAGACGCCTCGATGGCCTAGCAGGCGTGGCCACCGGGTTCCTCGAAAACACCCGGCCATATCGGCACCAAGTGTGGAGCAGCCGATATTTTTTTTGACGTGACAACGTCTAATAAATCGATGAACGCCGGCTGCACGCACGAAAAAGTGTCCCGTTACGCACATTGTCCCGTTACGCTGTGTCCCGTTACGCTCATTGTTCCGTTACGCTGTGTTCCGTTACGCTGTCGGCAAGTGCAGTAATAATAGGTTATGTTACAATTGACTAAAAAATTATCGTGATTCATATCATTGATGATAGTTATTTGTTTACAGTTTATTTATATGAAAACTTGTTCATAATTATATTTAAACTTTATAGCTAAACGCCCGTTTTTAAAATTAATTACAAGTCATCTACACGGGAACTGTTTCGTCGACTATTTATAAAGTGAAGTGAAAAGTTAATGCGGTTTTCATTGCTTATTACAACAACACTTTCGGCAATAAAATGTTAATTATTCTTGCATTTTAAAAATCTAATTACTAGTACAATTTCAAGTATTTATTCTTTTATTATTAAAATAAAAATGATTCAATTTTATTCATAAAGGTATGCAATCATTTCATCAATGTTACGTTATGACGTCACGTAAAACTATCGTCCGTAAACCGACTTTCCAGACAACCAATTTTTTTTTACCATTTTATAAATAACTGTTCGTAGACCATAACTTCGTCACAAGACGGACACACTCCAGTTGAAATGAAACTTGGTCGTGTTTCCGCATCGGCATCACACACAGCAAAATTGCAGGCTCGACCCTAATACGAACATGGTACGCGGGTTCGCTACTTGCATGACAACGAAAAAAAAAGAAATTGCCACTTGTTAGCAGGGGTGGAGGCGGGTCAGTAAAGAGTGGACCCATGATTTTATTTGTTGTGCCCTTGATTGGCGAGAAAAATAAGGATGGTTTCCATTAGCCAGCCGAGTAATGGGTTATGTCTGCTACATATTCTCTCTCTCGGGGCACCGCCTACGTTTTTTGTTCTGTTCGCTTCACGGCCGAGCGGTGAGGGAGCGGTAAGGGCGACTTTGGCGTGCGCAACAAGTGTCTCTTCGTCCACGCGCAAGGCGCTGAGCTGTTCTTCGGAACATGCCACCTTGGGTCTTTCAGTAGAAAACCATTAGTAGAGACCAAAAAAATTCGCGAAATCATTTCGCGATAAGCTAAAACACAAATAGTTATACTTCAGTGCTGCCTCTGCTATTGGCTCACAAGTCACCTGGATGACTCTGGGCCAATTAGAAACACCCGGCCAAAGCTGTATCGAATCACAGGCTGCTACGTTGGGACGTCTCAAAACACAGCAGCCAATGAGTGGGTGACATTTGACCGAGTGTACGTAGAACTATGAAGTTCATCCTGCAGGTCATTGAACCCGCGAATTTTTCCGGCCCCTAAACATTAGTCTTACGTCAAGATAACAAATATAATGGATGTCTCTGCAGCTGCCTATACCATACTGTGTACCAGCATCTTCATGCTTAAAATAGTTTATGAAAACGCCCATATATACTCCACAAAAAAACGGGGGGTTGTCTGTAAAGTCGTGGTTTAAGGACGATAATTTTACGTGATAACGTCCTTTACAAACAGTTGACAAAACAGTTCACGTGTAGGTTTTGTGCTGCCGCTGTCTCTCTTCTACTCGGACGGATCGGCCGATGGAGTGGAAGAGAGATAGATGCGTCACAAGCCGATCGTGCCCTCTCTATCGCTTGCACGCTCGGCTCAGGCGGAACGTGACAATGAGTCATGCTTTTTCGTGAGTGCAGCCGGCGTTCATCGATTTATAAGACGTTATCACGTCAAAAACATTCACTTTAAAACGTAATGAAACGTAAATGAAACTGGTGTCAACAAATGAAGCAGCGCCTGTATTCTTCTCGTAATGAGAAACCTTCCAGAAATGTCGATGTGTTGCAAACTTCCACGCGGCCACTCGGAGCTATGTGCAGCATTTCATGGCGACAGTCGTTTGTGTCCACATTTTGGTAAAAATTATCCCCAGTTGTTGAGATTAACTTTTCGATGACGTTTACTTGAATGTATTAATTATTAACATTCCTGTATATTAGTTTGCTGATTTCCACTTCCCACTTCATATTACAATACTTCGTATAAAGATTTCATTTCCGTGATTGCAAAAGTAAAACGTGACTGATGAACGAAAAAAAAAAAAACTCTTGTGCTATGTCAAATAATCTTTTGGACACAAAAATTCCGGTTTCCTTTTGAATGATTTCTTATGGAACAAGTTGAAAATTTAAAAATGTTTAGAGACAGTAAGCATTCTTATTCGACAGTCTCTAGGTCAATGATCGAACCCGTGGAAATGTTAGCTGAGGAAACATCAATTGCTAATACAACTCGTGATACTGGCACAGACACAATAAAAAAAACGCAACTGAATAATTTCAACTTCCATTGGCTGTTTGCTACTAAAACAAAATTGGTATTTTATGATGGTTTTTATTACTTTATTTAGTTCAAAATGAAGTTTTCTTTTCGTAGAATATGAATAATCTAGTTATCTTTTTTTTTGTGATAGAAGTTTGGAATAGTGATGCCACTGCAGTGAACTGTTCAGGGAATTGGAAAATTACAATTCAGATTCTGGGGTAATAAGTAATCTGCACAACAAAAATAAAAATCCTATTGCCACGAAATAACCCAGTTTTCTGGCTATTTGTGTCCACCATTATAACTGCGGTCATGTTACGCAAATTTATTCTTCTGCTTCTTTAAGTTTGGATATGGTCTTAAAGGTAATACTCAAAAACACGCGAAACATTGATGTTGTTTTAGTTTGTAAAGTGGTTTTTAAAGCGAGAAAATGTTGACAGCTCCGTGTTAGGCGTTCGGGTACAAGCACCAGAACATTTTGCGATGTCATTGGACGCAGCGCTAAAATTCATGGCCATGCGTATTTGCAGGCAATTATTTTGCTTCTTATTGGGGTAAAGCACATACTTTATTTATCTAATGTGCAGAGACCTGCAAAATTCGCGGTTTCGATGGCCTTCAGGATAGACTGCACATACCCCTGTACACTTGGGCAAATAACGCAAGTTCATTGGCTGCCGACTTGTAAGTAGTCTCAGCTGGTTTGTCTGTGATTCGACCCTTCTTTGGTTGAGGGTAGGTATATAACTGGTTGAGATTCGTCCAGATGAACAGTAAGCCAATAGCAAAATTATCTAAGAGGTATATGTGTTTGAATTCTAGCCTATCACCGAATGAATCCACGAATTTTGCAGGTCTCTACTAATGAGTGGTCTGTGACCTTCTCTGGCTTCACTGCTGACTGGTTAAGGCCGGCTATAAGACTTGCCAACCAGGATGGCGCTCTACCGTGAAAGCGCACAGAAAAGTTACTTGGCTTCTGGGCTTAGGCAGCGTCGAAGGCGGATATTTCACTGATGTTACCAGTGGCTAACCGCTAGAGACCGGAAAAATTCGCGGGTTCAATGACCTCCAGGATAGACTTCACTATCCTCTACAACTCGGGCGTAACGGAACAATGTGCATAACGGGACACTTTTTCGTGCGTGCAGCCGGCGTTCATCGATTTATTAGACGTTGTCACATCAATAAAAATAAAATCTAAAGACATGCGCTATTGTGTGGGATTTTATTTCTCACCGTGCAGTTCCAACAACCAGTATACACGTCTCGCAAACCGCCCACGGGTATCGAACGAGACCTCGTTGAAGCGCAATGAAACGACGCCACAGTCGGACGAGACAACGTGGCAGATATCGGTTGGGCCTCAAACACGGGCAAGCACGGCGTGGTCGCGAGTTGCCCGGGTCTGGTGACGTCACACACCCCACGACGTCCGAGGTGTTGTTGACGTCAGAGACGCTGATCGCCCGCTCTTCCGCGCATGAGCGGACATTGCGCCCTCAGTCGCAGGGGGCTATGGGTAGAGACCTGAACAATTCGCGGATTCATTTCGTGACATGCTACAATTCAAATAATTATACCTTAATGCTGCTCCTGCCATTGGTTCACTGTTAATCTGGAGTAATGAGGGCCAATTAGAGATCCTCACTCGTAGAAGTGTCGAATCACAGGCTGCCCAGTCGAGACGACTCACAAGTCAACAGCCAATGAACAGTTGGCATTTGCCAGAGTGTGTAAAGGATAGTGGAGTCTATCCTGAAGGTCATTGAACACGCGAATTTTTCCGGTCTCTAATGATAGCGCATTCCAAGATCATATATCGTAAAGAAAAATTTCCTTTATTTTTATCAGTTGATGCAAACAAGCTAAGAGCTAGAACCATGACGATGATACCTTCAAGATAGGGACTGAAAAAATCCGGGGGTTCAATGACCTCCAGGATAGACTCCACGATACTAGACTTGTCACTTGTACATTGGCTGCTGACTAGGGACCGGAAAAATTCGCGGGTTCATTGACCTCCAGGATAGACTCCACAGTAATTAAAAAACTCGGGGAATTGACACCTGTTCATTGGCTGCTGATTCGTGAGACGTCTTAACCAATTTTTCCATGATTCGGCATTCTTGGTTTGGGTTTTTCCATTGGCCCGAAGTTCCACAGATAAAATGTGGGCCAATCGCAGAAGCTCTACGAAGGTATACTTTTTGGATGTCAGTCTATCGCGAAATGATCTCGCGAATTTTTTAGGTCTCTGCTGCTGACTTGGGAGGCGTCACTACTGGGTTACATTTGATTTGATACTTCTTCGATCGATGGTCTCTAATTGGCCCAGAGTCCTCCAGACTAACAAGCAAAACTAAGGTAAAGTAGTTTGAATTTCCGCATATGAACACAATAAATCCACAAATATTTCCATTCTCATTTATAGTTACTGACTGGGAAAATTCGCGGGAACCTTTAGGATGGACTCCACAAACTTTTACGTATAGGCGAGAGAAACACTAGAGACCGGAAAAATTCGTGTTTTCGATGGCCTTCAGGATAGACTGCACATTCCCCTGAACACTTGGGAAAATAACGCAAGTTCATTGGCTGCCGACTTGTGAGTCGTCTTATCTGGTTTGTCTGTGATTCGATCCTTCTTTGGTTAATGGTTTATGATTGATTGAGATTCGTCCAGATGAACAGTAAGCGAAAAGCCAAAATCATTATAAAGGTATATGCATTTGAATACTAGCCTATCGCCGAATGAGTCTGCGAATTTTTCCGGTCTCTACGAATTACAACTGTTCATTGGCTGTGATTCGATATTTCTTCGGTGGTGTGTTCCTCGATGGCCCACATGAACCACGGAAACAGCACGAAAGTTGAAACTGTTTTAGTTCCAGCCTATGGAGCGAAATGAAATCGTGAATTACCCAGCTCCCAGTTTGTGCTCCGAAAAAAAAACAACGCAATAATTAGAACCCCGGGATTTTCACGGATTTCATTTGATGTCGTTCTGGAATGCGTGGTTCCATGCACTCACCCTTCCCGCGTTTTTCGTTTTTTTTTTTTATTATTGGCTGAGTTCGTGCCGCGAAACTTCCCATTCTTGTGCGTGGATTGATGGGTTCCAGTCGACAGCAAACAGTGGTTCAGTTCCCAAAGTGACGGTGAGCTTCGAGTATTTGCCGTCTGCCTTGCGTCCGAAACAACCCGCCAAACAACCACATCCCGAAGGACTTTGAGCCAGTGAATACCTTTAACCAAAGAAGTCTCGAATAGGAAGCATCCCAACTGACAGGTCTCACAAGTTAGTAGCCAATGAGTAAACGCAGTTTGCCCGAGTATGTAGGGGATCTTGGAGTCTATCCTAGGGGTCATTGAAACCGCGAATTTTTCCAGTCCCTATTTATAGAGTGTTGGTTCAAGGTCACAATGAAAGAGTAACTCAAACAGTTACATATAAGCGCATGCGAGAGTACTGCTTTGTTGCACCAAATGTATTTCGACATATCCTGGTTGACTCCTAGTCAGTAACAACCAATGAGAAGCATTGTTTACCCAGTCATGCGCTTCCCTGACCACACGTTGAAAACCCTCTGGCCTGGGTGTTATTTCACTTGAAAGGGGCTCGAGTAAGTTGAAGACAGTTTGTTACCTCTAACCTGTGGCGAGGAAACTTCACGAAACAGTCGCAGCTACAGCCGTAAACATTTTACTGCCTTGTCAGACTTCAATTTACTCTCCCCACACTTGCGACACACGTTTGTTTGACGGACAGCTGTGATTATAAATGACCTGATGAATAGAAAGCATGGTGGCGTCACCTGTACATTGACGCCATTATTTAGTTTTTGAAACTACGTACTTGCTTTGCGCGGTTAGTGCGGACGAATAAGGTAAATAAGTAGAGACCTGAAAATTTCGCGGATTCATTTCGTGTAATGCTACAATTTAAATAATCATACCTTAGTGCTACTCCTGCCATTGGTTCACTGTTAATCTGGAGTAATGAGGGCCAGTTAGAGACCCTCACTCGTAGAAGTGTCGAATCACAGGCTGCCCAGTCGAGACGACTCACAAGTCAACAGCCAATGAATAGTTGGAATTTACCCGAGTATGTAGAGGATAGTTGAGTCTATCCTGGAGGTCACTGAACCCGCGAATTATTCCAGTCTCTATAAATAAGGTAATATTGACATTTTCCAATCCAAAAAATACATCTTCAATGTTCCGGCAATATATTTAAGTAGGACGTTTACTGAATTAAAATTACCTTTCGGTGTTTCGCGTTCCCTTGTTGAAATCACGCAAATTTTTGTTGCAAGGGAAAGTGGTGTGCGGTCGCGAAGCCAACCTGCCAATACCATTCGCTCGCCCGTCAGCCGAGTGACGTCACAGAGTTAAAGCCCTTTCTCCGCTGAAGACGAGGGAGGGGAGAGAACCATGAGGTCGTCTCGTTTCCTTCCCGTGGCGTCGTGGGTTGTCAAATAAAACGCCTGTATTCTTCGCCGCACCCCTTAATTGGGACTGGCGGAGTTGGCCCAAAATGTGAGAGGATAAAAAAATAACATGAATGTATTACCCTGAAAAAAAAACTCGCAGACAGCAAAAGCGGTTCGGTCGTAGGAAAAAAAACTGAAAGAATGGTAGGCTAATAATTAAAGGACTGAAATATTCCCCGCTCGTCATTACAATTTCCAGCGTTTAAGTGGTTGAAATGGTTTTTGCGGTTGGTTTTATGTGAGCTGAAGAAGAAGGGTTTTTTTTTGATCAAAAGGGAGGGGGGGAGGGGTGAAGGGATCTAGGAGGAAGGGAAGCTAAATACATAGGAACGGTGCAAAAAAAATTAAACATAGGCATAAAGAATAGGTAAAATTAGGTTTTAACTCATATTCTGAAACTTAATCAGAGGCTTCAAAACGATAAAATATATTTACTGAATTCCCAGCGAAAAAGTTTCGACTGCGTGCAAATGAAGGAGTACTCTGTAGATGAAATAATTATCCATTTTAATGATTAGTTATTGTCACTTTTATATTTTGCTAACTTATGAGTAGAGACCGGAAAAATTCGCGGGTTCAATGACCTCCAGGATAGACTCCACTATCCTCTACACACTCGGGCAAATGTCAACTGTTCATTGGCTGTTGACTTGTGAGTCGTCTCGACTGGGCAGCCTGTGATTCGACACTTCTATGAGTGAGGGTCTCTAATTGGCCCTATTACTCCAGATTAAGAGTGAACCAATGGCAGGAGCAGCACTAAGGTATGATTATTTAAATTGTAGAATTTCACGAAATGAATCCGCGAATTTTTCAGGTCTTACTTATGAGGTTATGAGGAATACCGTAAGTCTAATATTCACTTATTTTAAGGGGTATTGTCCCGTTCCATATCTTTATTTTATAATTAAGTTTTAATATTGTTCAACTTGTAGACTTTTTAAGTGGCCGAACTTCAACAAAATTAAGAAATGTAATGAGTATACATTTTGAATAATTAGCTGGTAAAGATTAATTTTTAACATTTTTATACAATATGGATAAGGAGAACCAAATTAAATAAATCATGAAATATTTTGGATTTAAAAGCAATACTGGTAACTACTGCGTGGTATGGTTTCATTTCAATGAAAATTGTGTTTAATTATAATTAGACTTTTAAAACTATAAAAATTCTGATGATTTTAAAAGACCTGGTTGAAATAACATTTTCAGAAAAAAATAATATGCCTAAACCACTCACATAATAGGCAGTAAAATTGACTTTAAAACTAAAAGTTTCCTGTTTTATATTTCATTTTCCTTATCTATGCAACACGTAAACTTTCATAATGCAAATTTTCCAGTAATTATGCAAAAAGTATGAGACATGATTTTTTTTTTATCTTTTTTGCGTAAGTTCAGCCACTCTAAAAGTCAGCATGTTTAGCCAGTGGAACGTAAATGTAAACAATGACCTGGAATGTGACACACCACGTAAATAACACAAGCAGCTTAAAATAAAATTGAAAGCTATAATTCTAAATCAACGTCATTCTCATTTTCACAATTACACAAGAAAAAAAGTGATATTAATGACGTGACAACGTGTAATAAATCGATGAACGCCGAATGCACGCACTAAAAAGTGTCCCGTTACGCACATTGTCTCGTAACGCTGTGTCCCGTTACGCTCATTGTACGCTTGCGCCGCATCTATCTCTCTTCCACTCGATTGGAACAACTATCGATTTGAAATTTTTCGAGGCACATTAAACTTGAAACACTCCCATTCGTTTCCTACTTTTCCTATCATCGTCCTATCCTTAACAGAACAACACAGATTGGAAGAAGTTAAATAGCAAACATGTATAAAAGTTACAGTTAAAATAATCTCTTCGTTAAAGTAATAAACATATTTGAAGGAATGAGTGCAAATAAAAGTAAATTTATCAATTAAATTGTAGATTTCATTTCACTCCTTCTTTTTATCCATACAAAATAGTGATAATTCAATAAAAAAGATTCAATTTTATTCATAAAAGTATGCAATCATTTCATCAATGTTTTGTTATGACGTCACGTTAAACTATCGTCCGTAAACCGACTTTACAGACAACCAATTTTTTGTTGTTTTTTTAACTTGTGAATCAAAGTCTTGCTTGTTATTATAAGAGGATAAGCTGCTCTAAATCAGAGGACGACACAAATGACAAGTGTTACGGAAGCCTGTTGGACACTAAATCGATTTGTTGCGAGACGTCGAGAAAAACCCGTGGTGATGGAAGTGGCTTAGTGGTGTCGTTGAAAATGATTCGAGGAAAAAACTCGTGAACAATATCCCCATCGCAGGCTTAAAACATATAATCCACCACTGAAACAGGATATTGCAGTCTTCAAAAAACCTTAAGGGGGTGCCTCCCATTTCCGGTCAAGATTTCATATTTACAGTAATTACAGAAAAACTTGTAGATTTTTTCAATTTTTTTTAACTATCACGAAATGAAAAGTATAAACAGCGCATACATTTTGCATAATTATCTGCCAAATTTACATTGTTAACGTTTTTGGATTTTACAAATAAGGAGAACTTAACTTATTGCAGAACTGAATTTTTTATGTTTAACTGTAATGCCACTGGATACTTCAAGAAATGGTTTGAATGTCTTTCAGAAAATATTAATTTATTTTACCTGGCATTTAAAAATTCTCATACCTATTGGTTATGATTATGACAGGCAAGAAACATGAAATTTATTATTGTCATGTCAAAAATACTCGATGCTGAAGCATTATATTCCTGTTTTCCCTAATATCACCGAATGAACTTGCTCCTGTTCTGAAAAATTCCCTAGTTACCCGAATTCACAGTGATTTTTAAAAGAATTTAACAAAACATGCAGAAATCTTTTACAGTGGTAAATAAAAGCCTGTCAATTACAATTAAACTGTTCAGTTCTGGAATACTGCGCATACACCACACAATTTAGATTTAATTGTAAGTGGCGAAAAATACGCAGAGAACAAAGATTTTTGGAAAAATATTTTTCTAGAAAATTTGCACACAACGCTTTAGCTTACAGCACTAAATATATATTTTTACAGACAGAATACGACACAAATGTTTTAACTGAATTTTTAAAAATGTTGTAACTGCAGAAATTTCATGAAAATATGGACCTATTAAGTTTGTAAGTGAAGGGGTAGGTACGGTAGTAATAATGAAATTCCGATTCTGGCACACTTAGTAAATTTGAAGATATTTCACATTTAATTATTAAGTTTTTCAAATCAAATATTATGTTTTTTTCATATCAAATTTTAAACCTACGTTAGTATTGAGTTTCTAACTTACTAAGTTACAATGACGCATCACGTTTTTAATATAACATTTCACGTATTCCACGTAAAAATTAATTTTTATACATTATTTTTTTATTTTGATTTCGAGATTTTTTCACTTCAAAATAGTCAAACAAAAAAGGCGGACGCAAAAATGTTGCCTCAAAATTGGTACAAAAATGACTAAATAAAATCTCAATGAATTTATCAAAGTTAAAGAATTTGTCCAAAGTGGAAAACGAGTTAAAAACAATAAAAAAAGTTAAAAGGAACTGCACGAAAAAGAGTCCCGTTACGTACATTTTCCCGTTTCTCTGAGTCCCGTTAAACTCATTTTATATTGCTCTTTGCTAACCTGAACCTCCTAGCATTGCAACCGAGTCCGTGGCGTAATTCTGTTTTCATGCATTTCAATGTAACATTTTCATTGCTCTTTACTAACCCGTTCCTCCTAGCATTGCTGCAGAATCCGTGGCGCAAATATATTACTTTTGACTGCATTTTGGTGTTGGGTAAGCCATTTTCCTTCGCATCATCCTTGAAACACTCCCATTCGTTTCCTACTTTTCCTATCATTGTCCTATCATTAACAGAATAACACAGATTGGAAGAAGTTAAATAGCAAACATGTATAAAAGTTACAGTTAAAATAATCTCTTCGTTAAAGTAATAAACATATTTGTATTAATTAGTGCAAATCAAAGTAAATTTATCAATGAATTAGAGATTTCATTTCACTTCTTCTTTGTATCCATACAAAATAGTGATAATTCAATAAAAAAAGATTCAATTTTATTCATAAAAGTATGCAATAATTTCATCAATGTTTTGTTATGACGTCACGTTAAACTATCGTCCGTAAACCGACTTTACAGACAACAAATTTTTTTAGCTATAGAAACAAGTGTACTTATTAAAGTTTTATTTTCTTCAGCTACTTGTTCTAACTTTTTACCACTATTTTGTAATTCGTGAATCAAAATAATAATTTCATGAATATTTTTATAATTTATAAATTTTTCAATTAATTTAAATCGAGAAACTTGATTTGAATGTTTCTCCAATTATATACTACAATATTCATTTACAATATAAAATTTTCATTATTCTTTTATATTTTTCGTTATATAAGTTACAAAAGTATCTTTCAGTTTTGAAAGCTTATAATTTCCTCCTACAGACCAAACTAGAGGAAATTTGAATGTTTACAACAATATAATTATTGATTTAAATTATCCTATAGGAAATAGTTGTTTTTTCTTTATCTAATGATGCCTATGTATATTGATATTGTAGGATTTAAAATGAAATAAAAATTATGATAGAGATCAGGAAGTTTATAATTCGATATTTGGTGCTTGTAACGTAATATATATATATATATATATATATATATATATATATAAAGTGGAAGGTTTCAAAATAAAGTTGGAAATAAGAGTTGTAAAATGGATTAGTTGATAAAGTGTTCCTTGCATATAGTGATTTTATAAACGAAAAAAAAACATAGTTACTGTTTATAGAAATAATAAAAAATATATATTATAATCCAACTGCGAATTTTCAAGGGGATCAATTATTATTCCCTTCGGGGATTGAAGACCTTTATAATTGATATGCAGTATAGAAAACCCACTTTAGTTAAAAATGAAACAAACATTATGATGTGTTTAGATTTTAACGAAGCCGTGAAACCATATACAATTTTTAATGCGGGTTTAATTTGTCAAATGTATCTTACTTATGATTATTTGAAAGAAAAATATGAATTTTGATGTGAAAATCGTACAATGTAATTGAAAATTTTCGAGATGTAATTAAAATTTGGTTTATGTAGTTTTAATTGGACGTAGAATCATTTTTGAAATACGCAGTTGAGAAATAGAAACTTTGATGCGAATATATTGAAATTTAATGCGGAAATTTGCGAAATATTCGGGATTTGGGAGGTGTTCCAAAACTCTCATTTTATAGCAATACTTACTTTCACATAAATGATAAATGAAGCGGGATACTGGACGGTGAATTTTGCTTGCTTTAGATGTCGTGAAACGTGTGACAGCAGTAGCAATGAAGCTCGAAGGAGTTCGTGAACTGTCGCTAAACATAACTGTACTACACCAGAAGCGACAAAATTTGTCCGTTCCCTGCTTTATTGTCTTTTCTTTTAAATCTCTTCTTTTCTTCATTTCCCTTTCTATTCTTTCCTTTCCACACGTATCTGACTACTTTTTGCTACATTAAACCAAGCTTCAAGATTCAAAAGAGTATCACACAAATATGTTTATTCATCTCATCTACAGTTACACGTTTATATTTTCAGCTCACAGGAATTCCATTGCCGAAAACGTAGCGCAACACTCAACAACAGTTTTCCTGTCACTGGCCACTTCAACCACTCCGCTACAAACACTGCCCTATGAGTCACGTTACAGCGGTATTTGAAGCTACATAAAAATCACATAACCTTGAAGCCTAAATATTTATCTCCTATTACCTGTTCCATTTGCAATCTCTCTGCGCATTATCACAAAAACGAACACCACCTGTTTCAGAATTCAATTATCGCTCATCTCACATTATTGCAACTAAAATTATAATTGAACCTGAAAATTAGTTATGATCTATATTAGCAGAAACATGTATTCAGGATAGCAAATTTAGAAAAAAAAATTAAGTTTTGTTTAATACCATCAGATGCCATGGAAACAATTACTGACTATAAACAGAAGTTTTCTTCGAGAATGTATTGGTATTTTATTTTATTTTTGACGTGATAACGTCTTATAAATCGATAAACGCCGGCTGAACGCACGAAAAATTGTCACGTTCCGCCTGAGCCGAGCGTGCAAGAACCGGCCAACCACCGTGCGAGAAAATCTTCTATAATATCGAACAGGTTAAGGCGGGCTTTTTAACTAATGTTTCGTGATTATATTTAAACAAATCATAATAAATAAATTTTGCAAAAACTGTAAATAATATTTGAAAATTAAAAAGTATGCAATATTTCATCAATGTATTCATATTACGTTATCACGTAAAATTATCGTTCGTAAACCGACTTTACAGACAACAACCTGTTTTCTCTTTTGAAAATAATTGTGCAGTATTAATGTTTGTATAAAAATAAATGATCGTTAGGGGCAAGTATTTTTCGCGAAAAAATTCCGAGACCAGCTGAGAGTTAAGACAGTGCATCATCACCTGTGTTTGGGATTGGTCGAGAGCTTCTTGCAGGCTCACGTCTCCTGTCTCAACACACCAATCACAGTAATGCAGCGCGGAAGAGAATGCTCCGTGAATGGCTCGGCCAAATAAGGCAAAGGCTTATCATGCAGACTACCGCCAATCACAACAAAGAAACAGCAAAAGCGGGCACACCATATTGCATTTTAATATGTGTTCTGATTTTTTTTTCTCGCGAAAAATTCCTGCCCCCAATAATCGTGAAAAGTAACGCGCCATGCTCCTTGACGTGATAATGAGCAGCTGGCAACATTAAAGAAATGCAATTTTTCCCAAACGACAGTTGGAGCCAAGAATATTTCAGCGAGCGACAGATTTTGGAAACGACTTCAAAACTTGGCTGCTTCAGGTTCGCCGGCGCCCTGATTGGTCGAGTATAACTCTGTCTTCCGCGAGAGAACAGTGACGTTTCTTCCGAGAGAGAGAGAGAGAGAGAGAGAGTAACCCTTCCTACCTGACTGATTAAATACTCAGCGGTAGAACGTCGAGTTCATTTATCAGTCATCCCAAGTCGTTGAAGGTATTTTTCAGTAAAAAAAAAAAAAAATCGGGTTATGAAGCAAGGATTTTCGAGGGGTCGGGCATTGAATGCTTGCATCTGCCGTGAGTTCGCCAAGTGATTTATTACTTATATAATTACCGTTCGCGGTAAGAGCGATGGCTCTAACGTCAAAAGGTGAAGTTGACTTAGCTCGAGAAGCCATAGTGTGCCTGGTATCTTCTTAATATATATCAATCCAGTGTCCTGATGTTTGTTTTCAGTGAACTCTTCACCAAGTCAACCGATTTCGATGAAATTTGGCATTTATGTGTAATTTTTTCCCACTTGAGAGATAGGATGGTTTTTATTTCGATTAATGGTCTTAATAATTTATAATTAATAATAAACTGATTATCAATGTTGATTGGTGTTTAAGCCCGGGAAACAATGGGTACTTCGTCTCCATGACAACGTTGCGTGCTCGAGAGTCGGGAAACCATCGGTGCTATTCGTTTTTTCTTCGGTACATTACAAAGCATTGTATTAAGTTTTTGTCAAAATTAATTAATTTTCATTTTATTTCATTTATTATAACTGTAAATAAGAGATTTTGTATCATTTCCCCCCATTAATACAACCGTGCGAAGCCGGGTCGGGCAGCTAGTGTGTGTGTGTGTGTGTGTGTGTGTGTGTGTATATAGCGCAGTTTTACCAATGGAATTTATGTACACTACTTCAGTTTAATCCAGAAAATTGATTTAACTCTTTTAAAAATGTAGTTATTTTTTAAAAAAAGTCATCTTGCATATAGTCGGCACATTCGAAATTTTCTAGCTAAAAATTATCTACGAAATAAAAGGGATGGAATCCACTGCACTGTTTCCACCAACATAATAACAGTGTCTTCAGTGAAAGTTCCATATTTTCAAACGGCAAAATGATTCCACTACAATGATTTTAATTAACTTAGATTTACGCATTCTGTGTTTATCCTTGCATTCCACATCCAATACAAGTGTTACAAGTAAGGTAGCTTGTGTCTAATATTACCCACTTTTAAAATTATTATTATTATCGTTCTTTTACATCCTTTCACTAGTACATAGAGTTTTACCGGAAATAACATGACTCACAATGTTAAGCTTGTGTAAGTGCTACTAGTCTACATTATGTATACGTGCGGTATTTTCATTCTTTATTTTTTTATAAACAATAAAACATTAATAAAGTATTATATCAAAATGAAATAATTGTATGTACGAATTGGTAAATCATTAAAAAAAAACAAATTTTAAATTTATATTAAAATTAATCTACCTCAGCTACCAGAGAAAAATACATAATTAAATATTAAGGAAATCTCTTCATTTGTTAAATTTTATAGGGATAGATTGATTTATATCATGGATTTTTCAGGAAGAATAGCTACAATTTTTGGAAGGAAAAAATCTTAAACTTTCTATGAATTTTTTTTGTATAGGACTAAATAAATTTATATTCTGTTCATGCCGAGTGCTATATTTACGAGCTGCATAATTTACTGATGTTTACTTATATACATACTTATTATTACGTAATAAATAAACATTTTTTATCATATACTCAGAAGATTTTTAAAAGCTCATTGGATGGATACGTAATATTTAATTACTCGTAAAAAAATTTTTCGTGTTATAATAAGTAGTTTAGTTGACGTTTTGTTCAGTCAATTTCATGCAAAAATACCATTTTGCAAAACATACTCAATAATAATTAAGTTAATCACTATAATTGTTTTCTGTAAACAATACCGATCTTACTCCAACGAATTTATACGATATTATGGCTAGAGACTGGAAAAATTGGCGGGTTCAGTGACCTCCAGGATAAACTCCATTATCCTCTACACTCTCGGGTAAATGCCAACTGTTCATTGGCTGTTGACTTGTGAGTCGTCTCGACTGGGTGGCCTGTGATTGGACACTTCTACGAGTGAGGGTCTCTAATTGGCCCTCATTACTCCAGATTAACACTGAACCAATGGCAGGAGCAGCACTAAGGTATAATTATTTGAACTGTAGCATTTCACGAAATGAATCCTCGAAATTTCAGGTCTCTGATTATGTCCCAACAACCACCCTTTTTTTAATGCATCTCCATGGTATTTCTTGGAAGTCCTGGGCGAGCACATATGTCATCAACAGATGTGCCAGTCATCTGAGTTAAAACTAAATTTCAAACTTAAAATGGGCCACATCAGACAAAGGCAGCTTTGAACAAATAATTGATGCAGAAACTTTCCTACTTGATTTCAGCGGAACTACACAGGGAATCTGCGCACGCACCTGCTTGCTGGCATGTGCGTAGAGGTGACTGGCCACTTTATTCGTGTGCCAGGAACGCCCTTGGCTCTTCCAAGTATCGGTCCACTTAATAACTCGAGCTAGCAGTGTCCCTGCAACCACTGAGGGTAAAGCTATAGATGAACATCTTAGAGTTAATCAAGGCTGCAGCCAGTATTATTTTTTAACAAGTAAGTATTCTTTGTAATGGAATTTTAAAACGAAATTTGTTTGTCACACCAAAATCTCAGGGAATAGTAGCATCTTAGTACCCCGGCGTTTACACAAATAATTTTGACGTGACAACGTCTAATAAATCGATGAACACCGGCTGCACGCACGAAAAAGTGTCCCGTAATGCACATTGTCCCGTTACGCTGTGTCCCGTTACACTAATTGTATGCTTGCGCCGCATCTATCTCTCTTCCACTCGATTGGAACAACCATCGATTTGACTTTTTCGAGGCACATTAAACTTGAAACACTCCCATTCGTTTCCTACTTTTCCTATCATCGTCCTATCCTTAACAGAATAACACAGATTGGAAGAAGTTAAATAGCAAACATGTATAAAAGTTATAGTTAATATAATCTGTTCGTTAAAGTAATAAACATATTTGAATTAATTAGTGCAAATAAAAGTAAATTTATCAATTAAATTGTATATTTCATTTCACTCCTTCTTTGTATCCATACAAAATAGTGATAATTCAATAAAAAAGATTCAATTTTATTCATAAAAGTATGCAATAATTTCATCAATGTTTTGATATGACGTTGTCACGTTAAACTATCGTCCGTAAATAAACTTTACAGACAACCAATTTTTTTTAAGTTATGAATTTGCTTCAATAAAGAATACTTTACAAACCCCGGCCATGCCTCGACTCCCGCTGGATTCACTGATGGTTGCCTCTCTTACATACACCACACATGAAACCCTAGAAGAGGCCTCGATCGCCGGGAGATTAACATTGTCATTGGGTTTGAATTATATTTCGTTTATTTTTAAATATATGATTTAATCTTCTTTTAGGTCAAATTATTTGATTTCGCTAAGACAAGTCATATATATATGTGTGTTAATAAACACATCAAACACACATTTCAAGTTTGTATCAAAGACATGTGCAAATTGGCATGAAACATAGACTGTACTTGGAAACACAATTCCTCCTTTGTTTCTGTGTGTGAGGGCTGTTACAAGGAGGAAATACATTTGCGTTTGTTGGCCACTAAGGATTACAATAATATTTCCAAAAAAATATATATTTGTAATATTAATTAACTAAATTGCTGTTACTTTATAATTATGTTTTAGCATAAAGATCGCATGATTTCGCGGCCATTGTCTGAAGTATCTTGGCTTCTGGGTTGTATACGCGTCGAAGGCGAATATATCACTGACGTTTCGGTTGAAATTCCAGTCACTATCATCAAGGTAGGGATACCTAATGAGGTTATTACACTGTGTTCGTTTGTGCTGAGTTATTGTTCCAATTCCTTCCACGCAATTCTCTGTGCTGTCTTTATGTTTATAATTTGACATCGGCTGATTATTGCTTGTTTTCTTCGTGTTTGTGTATTAACAGCTTGTTCGTTCCTTGTGTTTTCAATTTATAGTGCAAACTAGCCCTGGTGTATGTCCAAAATAACGATTTGAATCAATATTCCCCATTGCAAAAATTATTCATAGTAAGTAATGTATTTATTGTTATATATCGTTGATAAAATGGTGTAATCATCAGTATGTCCATAAAAGAAAGTCCCAGTTTCAATTGTATGATATAACCGTTTAATTTAAACTATTAACAACAAATAATACATAAAACTGAAGTTGAATAAGCTCAGAGTCTTTCGAGTCGTAGTGTGGCTTGCTGTGGGCAATAAGAACCCACTTTGGTGAACACTCTGTGTTATTACTTTATATTCCTCTTTGAATAAACATGAATAGTTCTATGTACTGCTGTGTTATGAGTAGGTGTTTGTATAGATCTACTCCTTAGTATGGTCCCACTGTCCAGTAGAGACTCTTTGGTTTTTAGAATTGTTTCTGGGCGCCACTCTTATGTAAACCTGAATTTTGTTATCATAATAGAGCAACTGTAGTGGAATACATAAGAGAAAAAAACATAACACTTCAGATCTAGTATTTGTACAAGAGTGAAAACATGTAGATTCAGGGTAATTAAAAAACATATACACTGTGAAATAATAATAGAATAAAAATATACCTAAACAATAATATTTAATAAAATAAATATATAGATTTTATTTGGCTTGGCCAGTGGTATACTCTTATGTTTCTCAAACAAACAGGAGATATGTTGCACACATGACAAATACAACAAAAGTTAATTTATTCAAATTGCTATGTCCGTTGCTCTCACTCTTAAATCGAAGATAGTGTATCAAAATATCATTTATTATCGTTGACAGTTAATTTAAATTAGTGTACCTCGGCTGAATTCAGTATGTAGATATGGTAGAACATCATGAGAACTCCGCCTCATTTCACCTCTGGGTTAGAACTAGGAATGTGTAAAACAGAATAGTAATTGGCTTAAAAATGTTTGTCTTTGCAAGGATTTACGTAGTTCGACACAAAAATCAATGTTTATGTACTTGTTTGGCAGGATCAAATTACGTTTTTAGCAGAAAAACGGTCCTTTCAATGTAGCATAATGAGTCGGTTTTACTCACGTTAATATCACACCTAAATACACGTCATGTAGGATGTGCCCTATCTAAATCACTTATATTTATCTTTAGACGGCGATTAAAAACATCCTTTCAACTAGATGACCTCTTTAGCTAGTTGAATTATTCGATTTTCAAGGGGATTGCAACCCAGGCTGTCTAGCCAACGCCGTAGCCATTCCGAACTTTTTCTTAACTTTCTTAAAGACGCTTAACTTAAGCAACTCGGCCACTCATTGGCCAAAGCACAAAGATCGTTGACGTAATTAACACATCAAAACAAAATACAGACATTCAACAATGCATCTGAAAACACAAAAATGTCTCAAATTTAAAACGTTAATTTTCAACAATGAAAATTCTCTTATACAAATTACGTGCAAAAAGTTCAATTTGCCGTATAAGTCATTAGTTCCCTAGAGGGGTCTTGTCAATTGAGGCTTCAACGTCACTTAGGCTACGCCATAGAGTGTAGCACTCGTAGATACGTCCAATAACCAACAATAGAGCATAAACATGAAAACATAAACAAATAATAATAATTATATAAAACTGTTATTTATAATAAAAACAATACACTTTCTGTGCACGGGATAGTCATGTAACAGCACAAAGTTAAACTAACCTAGTTTTTTTCTTACAAATGTTCAATGTGAGCACCTTTAGTTATACGGCACACTTCCTAGCTAAAGTCTAATACTACCCACACTTTGGTTACCAAGTCCGGAGTAATGGAAGCAATAGACACTTCAGTTTTGTGTCTCAACTCTGGCAAAACATTAGGGAGCAGCGGAACGTAAACACGATCTTCTATAATTATAAAGCTACAAATGAAAAGTTATCGTATGGTGCTATGTCAGGTGCTATGTCAGGTGCTATGTCAGGTGCTATGTCAGGTGAACGTGGACGCCAGCGGAAAAGATCTCTGTCATCTCTACCATCGGCGAATGTTGTGGCCACACCAGGCATTACAATTCAACTTTAAACAAAACACACGTTGAACGCAAATTACAAATTATCTCCCAGCAAATTGCAGAACACAACACGCTAAAGGCTCAGGAGTCGCCATCTTGCGCAGGTGGCGCTGCAAGTGAACCACAACAATAAAGTATTCGGGCATGCGATTATCTAAAACTGGTTAGGTAACTCTTTAGTTGTGACCTTCAACCAAAACTCTACAAACTTTACAGTTGATACTGTTAAAACTTATTACAGGGACATTATTTAATGGACATACTATAAAAATTTTTTAATCCAATATATAGACTATCCCCTGGGACGGCGTCTCCGGTTCTAGTCAAGGGAAAGCAGCCAAATTGTGTGCAGAAGGGCGTGTCGGAGCATGTCCGGAAAGGGTCTCACCACGGGCTGTGGCCACGGGCCGAGGATGACGTAATGTGAACCACGGACTAAGGATGACGGGTGGTGGGCCCCGGGCCGAGGATGACGGGCTGTGGGCCCCGGGCCGAGGATGACGGGCTGTGGGCCCCGGGCCGAGGATGACGGGCTGTGGGCCCCGGGCCGAGGATGACGGGCTGTGGGACCCGGGCCGAGGATGACGGGCAGTGGGCCCCGGGCCGAGGATGACGGGCAGTGGGCCCCGGGCCGAGGATGACGGGCAGTGGGCCCCGGGCCGAGGTTGACGGGCTGTGGGCCCCGGGCCGAGGATGACGGGCTGTGGGCCCCGGGCCGAGGATGACGGGCTGTGGGCCCCGGGCCGAGGATGACGGGCTGTGGGCCCCGGGCCGAGGATGATGGGCTGTGGGCCCCGGGCCGAGGATGACGGGCTGTGGGCCCCGGGCCGAGGATGACGGGCAGTGGGCCCCGGGCCGAGGATGACGGGCTGTGGGCCCCGGGCCGAGGATGACGGGCTGTGGGCCCCGGGCCGAGGATGACGGGCTGTGGTCACGGTCCGAGGATGACGTAATGTGAACCACGGACTGAGGATGACGGGTTGTGGGCCCCGGGCCGAGGATGACGGGCTGTGGGCCCCGGGCCGAGGATGACGGGCTGTGGCCACGGGCCGAGGATGACGTAATGTGAACCACGGACTGACGATGACGGATTGTGGGCCCCGGGCCGAAGATGATGGGCTGTGGGCCCCGGGCCGAGGATGACGGGCTGTGGGCCCCGGGCCGAGGATGACGGGCTGTGGGCCCCGGGCCGAGGATGACGGGCTGTGGGCCCCGGGCCGAGGATGACGGGCAGTGGGCCCCGGGCCGAGGATGACGGGCTGTGGGCCCCGGGCCGAATATGACGGGCTGTGGGCCCCGGGCCGAGGATGACGGACTGTGGCCACGGGCCGAGGATGACGTAATGTGAACCACGGACTGAGGATGACGGCTTGTGGGCACCGGGCCGAGGATGACGGGCTGTGGGCCCCGGGCCGAGGATGACGGGCTGTGGCCACGGGCCGAGGATGACGTAATGTGAACCACGGACTGAGGATGACGGGTTGTGGGCCCCGGGCCGAGGATGACGGGCTGTGGGCTCCCGGGCCGAGGATGACGGGCTGTGGGCTCCCGGGCCGAGGATGACGGGCTGTGGGCCCCGGGCCGAGGATGACGGGCAGTGGGCCCTGGGCCGAGGATGAAGGGCTGTGGGCCCCGGGCCGAGGATGACGGGCTGTGGGCCCCGGGCCGAGGATGACGGGCTGTGGGCCCCGGGCCGAGGATGACGGGCTGTGTGCCCCGGGCCGAGGATGACGGGCTGTGGGACCCGGGCCGAGGATGACGGGCTGTGGGCCCTGGGCCGAGGATGACGGGCAGTGGGACCCGGGCCGAGGATGACGGGCTGTGGGCCCTGGGCCGAGGATGACGGGCTGTGGGCCCTGGGCCGAGGATGACGGGCAGTGGGACCCGGGCCGAGGATGACGGGCTGTGGGCCCTGGGCCGAGGATGACGGGAAGTGGGCCCCGGGCCGAGGATGACGGGCTGTGGGCCCTGGGCCGAGGATGACGGGCTGTAGGCCCCAGGCCGAGGATGATGGGCTGTGGGCCCCGGGCAGAGGATGACGGGCTGTGGGACCCAGGCCGAGGATGACGTGCAGTGGGCCCCGGGCCGAGAATGACGGGCAGTGGGACACGGGACGAGGATGACGGGAAGGGGGCCCCGGGCCGTGGATGACGGGCTGTGGGCCCCGGGCCGAGGATGACGGGCTGTGGGCCCTGGGCCGAGGATGACGGGCAGTGGGACCCGGGCCGAGGATGACGGGCAGTGGGACCCGGGCCGAGGATGACGGGCTGTGGGCCCTGGGCCGAGGATGACGGGCTGTGGGCCCCGGGCCGAGGATGACGGGCTGTGGGCCCTGGGCCGAGGATGACGGGCAGTGGGACCCGGGCCGATAATGACGGGCTGTGGGCCCTGGGCCGAGGATGACGGGCTGTGGGACCCGGGCCGAGGATGACGGGCTGTGGGACCCGGGCCGAGGATGACGGGCTGTGGGCCCTGGGCCGAGGATGACGGGCTGTGGGCCCTGGGCCGAGGATGACGGGCTGTGGGCCCCGGGCCGAGGATGACGGGGTGTGGGCCCTGGGCCGAGGATGACGGGTTGTGGGCCCCGGGCCGAGGATGACGGGCTGTGGGCCCTGGGCCGAGGCTGACGGGCAGTGGGACCCGGGCCGAGGATGACGGGCAGTGGGACCCGGGCCGAGGATGACGGGCTGTGGGCCCTGGGCCGAGGATGACGGGCTGTGGGCCCTGGGCCGAGGATGACGGGCAGTGGGCCCCGGGCCGAGGATGACGGGTTGTGGGCCCCGGGCCGAGGATGACGGGCTGTGGGCCCCGGGCCGAGGAAGACGGGCTGTGGGCCCTGGGCCGAGGATGAGGGGCTGTGGGCCCCGGGCCGAGGATGACGGGCAGTGGGACCCGGGCCGAGGATGACGGGCTGTGGGCCCCGGGCCGAGGATGACGGGTTGTGGGCCCCGGGCCGAGGATGACGGGCTGTGGGCCCTGGGCCGAGGATGACGGGCAGTGGGCCCCGGGCCGAGGATGACGGGCTGTGGGCCCCGGGCCGAGGATGACGGGCTGTGGGCCCTGGGCCGAGGATGACGGGCAGTGGGACCCGGGCCGAGGATGACGGGCTGTGGGCCCTGGGCCGAGGATGACGGGCTGTGGGCCCTGGGCCGAGGATGACGGGCAGTGGGACCCGGGCCGAGGATGACGGGCTGTGGGACCCGGGCCGAGGATGACGGGCTGTGGGCCCTGGGCCGAGGATGACGGGCTGTGGGCCCTGGGCCGAGGATGACGGGTTGTGGGCCCCGGGCCGAGGATGACGGGCTGTGGGCCCTGGGCCGAGGATGACGGGCAGTGGGACCCGGGCCGAGGATGACGGGCTGTGGGCCCTGGGCCGAGGATGACGGGCTGTGGGCCCTGGGCCGAAAATGACGGGCTGTGGGCCCTGGGCCGAGGATGACGGGCTGTGGGCCCTGGGCCGAGGATGACGGGTTGTGGGCCCTGGGCCGAGGATGACGGGCAGTGGGACCCGGGCCAAGGATGACGGGCTGTAGGCCCTGGGCCGAGGATGACGGGCTGTGGGCCCTGGGCCGAGGATGACGGGTTGTGGGCCCCGAACCGAGGATGACGGGCTGTGGGCCCTGGGCCGAGGATGACGGGCAGTGGGCCCCGGGCCGAGGATGACGGGCTGTGGGCCCTGGGCCGAGGATGACGGGCTGTGGGCCCTGGGCCGAGGATGACGGGTTGTGGGCCCCGGGCTGAGGATGACGGGTTGTGGGCCCCGGGCCGAGGATGACGGGCTGTGGGTACTGGGCCGAGATTGACGGGCAGTGGGCCCCGGGCCGAGGATGACGGGCTGTGGGCCCCGGGCCGAGGATGACGGGCTGTGGGCCCTGGGCCGAGGATGACGGGCAGTGGGACCCGGGCCGAGGATGACGGGCTGTGGGCCCTGGGCCGAGGATGACGGGCTGTGGGCCCTGGGCCGAGGATGACGGGCTGTGGGCCCTGGGCCGAGGATGACGGGCTGTGGGCCCTGGGCCGAGGATGATGGGTTGTGGGCCCTGGGCCGAGGATGACGGGCTGTGGGCCCTGGGCCGAGGATGACGGGTTGTGGGCCCTGGGCCGAGGATGACGGGCTGTGGGCCCTGGGCCGAGGATGACGGGCAGTGGGACCCGGGCCGAGGATGACGGGCTGTGGGCCCTGGGCCGAGGATGACGGGCTGTGGGCCCCGGGCCGAAGATGACGGGCAGTGGGACCCGGGTCGAGGATGACGGGCAGTGGGCCCCGGGCCGAAGATGATGGGTTGTGGGACCTGGGCTGAGGATGATGGGTTGTGGGCCACAGGCTTATGAGCCACGGGATATGGATCATGGGCCGAGGATAACGGACAGTGGGCCACGGACCGACGATGACGGGCAGTGGGCCCCGGGCCGAGGATGACGGGCAGTGGGCCTCGGCCCGAGGATGACGGGCAGTGGGCCCCGGGTCGAGGATGATGGGTTGTGGGCCCTGGGCTGAGGATGATGGGTTGTGGGCCACAGGCTTATGAGCCACGGGCTATGGATCATGGGCCGAGGATAACGGACAGTGGGCCACGGACCGAGGATGACGGGCAGTGGGCCCCGGGCCGATGATGACGGGTTGTGGGCCTCGGCCCGAGGATGACGGGCAGTGGGCCCCGGGTCGAGGATGATGGGTTGTGGGCCCCGTGCTGAGGATGATGGGTTGTGGGCCACAGGCTTATGAGCCACGGGCTATGGATCATGGGCCGAGGATGACGGGCAGTGGGCCCCGGGCCGAGGATTACGGGCTGTGGGCCACGGCCCGAGGATGACGGGCAGTGGGCCCCGGGTCGAGGATGATAGGGTTGTGGGCCCCGGGCTGAGGATGATGGGTTGTGGGCCACAGGCTTATGAGCCACGGGATATGGATCATGGGCCGAGGATAACGGACAGTGGGCCACGGACCGAGGATGACGGGCAGTGGGCCCCGGGCCGAGGATGACGGGCTGTGGGCCCCGGGCCGAGGATGACGGGCTGTGGGCCCCGGGCCGAGGATGACGGGCTGTGGGCCCTGGGCCGAGGATGACGGGCAGTGGGACCCGGGCCGAGGATGACGGGCTGTGGGCCCTGGGCCGAGGATGACGGGCTGTAGGCCCTGGGCCGAGGATGACGGGCTGTGGGCCCTGGGCCGAGGATGACGGGCTGTGGGCCCTGGGCCGAGGATGACGGGTTGTGGGCCCTGGGCCGAGGATGACGGGCTGTGGGCCCTGGGCCGAGGATGACGGGTTGTGGGCCCTGGGCCGAGGATGACGGGCTGTGGGCTTTGGGCCGAGGATGACGGGCAGTGGGACCCGGGCCGAGGATGACGGGCTGTGGGCCCTGGGCCGAGGATGACGGGCAGTGGGCCCCGGGCCGAGGATGACGGGCAGTGGGCCCCGGGCCAAGGATGACGGGCAGTGGGCCCCGGGCCAAGGATGACGGGCAGTGGGCCCCGGGCCGAGGATGACGGGCAGTGGGCCCCGGGCCGAGGATGACGGACAGTGGGACCCGGGCCTAGAATGACGGGCAGTGGGCCCCGGGCCGAGGATGACGGGCAGTGGGCCCCGGGCCGAGGATGACGGGCAGTGGGCCCCGGGCCGAGGATGACGGGCAGTGGGCCCCGGGCCGAGGATGACGGGCAGTGGACCCGGGCCGAGGATGACGGGCAGTGGGACCCGGGCCGATGATGACGGGCAGTGGGCCCCGGGCCGAGGATGACGGGCAGTGGGACCCGGGCCGAGGATGACGGGCAGTGGGACCCGGGCCGAGGATGACGGGCAGTGGGCCCTAGGCCGAGGATGACGGGCAGTGGGACCCGGGCCGAGGATGACGGGCAGTGGGCCCCGGGCCGAGGATGACGGGCAGTGGGCCCCGAGCCGAGGATGATGGGCAGTGGGCCCCGGGCCGAGGATGACGGGCTGTGGGCCCTGGGCCGAGGATGACGGGCAGTGGGCCCCGGGCCGAGGATGACGGGCAGTGGGCCCCGGGCCGAGGATGACGGGCAGTGGGCCCCGGGCCGAGGATGACGGGCAGTGGGACCCGGGCCGAGGATGACGGGCTGTGGGCCCCGGGCCGAGGATGACGGGCTGTGGGCCCCGGGCCGAGGATGACGGGCAGTGGGCCCCGAGCCAAGGATGACGGGCAGTGGGCCCCGGGCCGAGGATGAAGGGCAGTGGGCCCCGGGCCGAGGATGACGGGCTGTGGGCCCCGGGCCGAGGATGACGGGCTGTGGGCCCCGGGCCGAGGATGACGGGCTGTGGGCCCCGGGCCGAGGATGACGGGCTGTGGGCCCCGGGCCGAGGATGACGGGCTGTGGGCCCCGGGCCGAGGATGACGGGCTGTGGGCCCCGGGCCGAGGATGACGGGCAGTGGGCCCCGGGCCGAGGATGACGGGCTGTGGGCCCCGGGCCGAGGATGACGGGCTGTGGGCCCCGGGCCGAGGATGACGGGCTGTGGCCACGGGCCGAGGATGACGTAATGTGAACCACGGACTGAGGATGACGGGTTGTGGGCCCCGGGCCGAGGATGACGGGCTGTGGGCCCCGGGCCGAGGATGACGGGCTGTGGGCCCTGGGCCGAGGATGACGGGCTGTGGGCCCCGGGCCGAGGATGACGGGCTGTGAGCCCTGGGCCGAGGATGACGGGCAGTGGGACCCGGACCGAGGATGATGGGCTGTGGGCCCTGGGCCGAGGATGACGGGCTGTGGGACCCGGGCCGAGGATGACGGGCTGTGGGACCCGGGCCGAGGATGACGTGCTGTGGGCCCTGGGCCGAGGATGACGGGCTGTGGGCCCTGGGCCGAGGATGACGGGCTGTGGGCCCCGGGCCGAGGATGACGGGGTGTGGGCCCTGGGCCGAGGATGACGGGTTGTGGGCCCCGGGCCGAGGATGACGGGCTGTGGGCCCTGGGCCGAGGATGACGGGCAGTAGGACCCAAGCCGAGGATGACGGGCAGTGGGACCCGGGCCGAGGATGACGGGCTGTGGGCCCCGGGCCGAGGATGACGGGCTGTGGGCCCCGGGCCGAGGATGACGGGCAGTGGGCCCCGGGCCGAGGATGACGGGCTGTGGGTCCCGGGCCGAATATGACGGGCTGTGGGCCCCGGGCCGAGGATGACGGGCTGTGGCCACGGGCCGAGGATGACGTAATGTGAACCACGGACTGAGGATGACGGGTTGTGGGCACCGGGCCGAGGATGACGGGCTGTGGGCCCCGGGCCGAGGATGACGGGCTGTGGCCACGGCCCGAGAATGACGTAATCTGAACCACGGACTGAGGATGACGGGTTGTGGGCCCCGGGCCGAGGATGACGGGCTGTGGGCCCCGGACCGAGGATGACGGGCTTTGGGCCCCGGGCCGAGGATGACGGGCTTTGGGCCCCGGGCCGAGGATTTCGGGCTGTGGGCCCCGGGCCGAGGATGACGGGCTGTGGGCCCCGGGCCGTGGATGACGGGCTGTGGGCCCCGGGCCGAGGATGACGGGCTGTGGGACCCGGGCCGAGGATGACGGGCTGTGGGCCCTGGGCCGAGGATGACGGGCAGTGGGACCCGGGCCGAGGATGACAGCTTTGGCCCAGGGCCGAGGATGACGGGCTGTGGCCCTGGGCCGAGGATGACGGGCAGTGGGACCCGGGCCGAGGATGACGGGCTGTGGGCCCTGGGCCGAGGATGACGGGCTGTGGGCCCCGGGCCGAGGATGACGGGCTGTGGGCCCTGGGCCGAGGATGACGGGCTGTGGGCCCCGGGCCGAGGATGACGGGCTGTGGGCCCCGGGCCGAGGATGACGGGCTGTGGGACCCCGGCCGAGGATGACGGGCAGTGGGCCCCGGGCCGAGAATGACGGGCAGTGGGACACGGGCCGAGGATGACGGGCAGTGGGCCCCGGGCCGTGGATGACGGGCTGTGGGCCCCGGGCCGAGGATGACGGGCTGTGGGCCCTGGGCCGAGGATGACGGGCAGTGGGACCCGGGCCGAGGATGACGGGCAGTGGGACCCGGGCCGAGGATGACGGGCTGTGGGCCCTGGGCCGAGGATGACGGGCTGTGGGCCCCGGGCCGAGGATGACGGGCTGTGAGCCCTGGGCCGAGGATGACGGGCAGTGGGACCCGGGCCGAGGATGATGGGCTGTGGGCCCTGGGCCGAGGATGACGGGCTGTGGGACCCGGGCCGAGGATGACGGGCTGTGGGACCCGGACCGAGGATGACGTGCTGTGGGCCCTGGGACGAGGATGACGGGCTGTGGGCCCTGGGCCGAGGATGACGGGCTGTGGGCCCCGGGCCGAGGATGACGGGGTGTGGGCCCTGGGCCGAGGATGACGGGTTGTGGGCCCCGGGCCGAGGATGACGGGCTGTGGGCCCTGGGCCGAGGATGACGGGCAGTAGGACCCAAGCCGAGGATGACGGGCAGTGGGACCCGGGCCGAGGATGACGGGCTGTGGGCCCTGGGCCGAAGATGACGGGCAGTGGGCCCTGGGCCGAGGATGACGGGTTGTGGGCCCCGGGCCGAGGATGACGGGCTGTGAGCCCTGGGCCGAGGATGACGGGCAGTGGGACCCGGGCCGAGGATGACGGGCAGTGGGACCCGGGCCGAGGATGACGGGCTGTGGGCCCTGGGCCGAGGATGACGGGCTGTGGGCCCTGGGCCGAGGATGACGGGCAGTGGGCCCCGGGCCGAGGATGACG
The DNA here is from genome assembly GCF_032445375.1 of Bacillus rossius redtenbacheri. Classification (NCBI taxonomy): domain Eukaryota; kingdom Metazoa; phylum Arthropoda; class Insecta; order Phasmatodea; family Bacillidae; genus Bacillus; species Bacillus rossius. The sequence goes on along the minus strand of NC_086330.1, from coordinate 4,354,079 downwards.
GATTGTGGGCCCCGGGCCGAGGATGACGGGCTGTGGGCCCCGGGCCGAGGAAGACGGGCTGTAGGCCCTGGGCCGAGGATGAGGAACTGTGGGCCCCGGGCCGAGGATGACGGGCAGTGGGACCCGGGCCGAGGATGACGGGCTGTGGGCCCTGGGCCGAGGATGACGGGCAGTGGGACCCGGGCCGAGGATGACGGGCTGTGGGCCCCGGGCCGAGGATGACGGGTTGTGGGCCCCGGGCCGAGGATGACGGGCTGTGGGCCCTGGGTCGAGGATGACGGGCAGTGGGCCCCGGGCCGAGGATGACGGGCTGTGGGCCCCGGGCCGAGGATGACGGGCTGTGGGCCCTGGGCCGAGGATGACGGGCAGTGGGACCCGGGCCGAGGATGACGGGCTGTGGGCCCTGGGCCGAGGATAACGGGCTGTGGGCCCTGGGCCGAGGTTGACGGGCAGTGGGACCCGGGCCGAGGATGACGGGCTGTGGGACCCGGGCCGAGGATGACGGGCTGTGGGCCCTGGGCCGAGGATGACGGGCTGTGGGCCCTGGGCCGAGGATGACGGGTTGTGGGCCCCGGGCCGAGGATGACGGGCTGTGGGCCCTGGGCCGAGGATGACGGGCAGTGGGACCCGGGCCGAGGATGATGGGCTGTGGGACCTGGGCCGAGGATGACGGGCTGTGGGCCCTGGGCCGAGAATGACGGGCTGTGGGCCCTGGGCCGAGGATGACGGGCTGTGTGCCCTGGGCCGAGGATGACGGGTTGTGGGCCCCGGGCCGAGGATGACGGGCTGTGGGCCCTGGGCCGAGGATGACGGGCAGTGGGCCCCGGGCCGAGGATGACGGGCTGTGGGCCCTGGGCCGAGGATGATGGGCTGTGGGCCCTGGGCCGAGGATGACGGGTTGTGGGCCCCGGGCTGAGGATGACGGGTTGTGGGCCTCGGGCCGAGGATGACGGGCTGTGGGCCCTGGGCCGAGGATGACGGGCAGTGGGCCCCGGGCCAAGGATGACGGGCTGTGGGCCCCGGGCCGAGGATGACGGGCTGTGGGCCCTGGGCCGAGGATGACGGGCAGTGGGACCGGGCCGAGGATGACGGGCTGTGGGCCCTGGGCCGAGAATGACGGGCTGTGGGCCCTGGGCCGAGGATGACGGGCTGTGGGCCCTGGGCCGAGGATGACGGGCTGTGGGCCCTGGGCCGAGGATGACGGGTTGTGGGCCCTGGGCCGAGGATGACGGGCTGTGGGCCCTGGGCCGAGGATGACGGGTTGTGGGCCCTGGGCCGAGGATGACGGGCTGTGGGCCCTGGGCCGAGGATGACGGGCAGTGGGACCCGGGCCGAGGATGACGGGCTGTGGGCCCTGGGCCGAGGATGACGGGCTGTGGGCCCTGGGCCGAGGATGACGGGCTGTGGGCCCTGGGCCGAGGATGACGGGTTGTGGGCCCCGGGCCGAGGATGACGGGCTGTGGGCCCTGGGCCGAGGATGACGGGCAGTGGGACCCGGGCCGAGGATGACGGGCTGTGGGCCCTGGGCCGAGGATGACGGGCTGTGGGCCCTGGGCCGAGGATGACGGGCAGTGGGACCCGGGCCGAGGATGACGGGCTGTGGGCCCTGGGCCGAGGATGAAGGGAAGTGGGCCCCGGGCCGAGGATGACGGGCTGTGGGCCCTGGGCCGAGGATGACGGGCAGTGGGACCCGGGCCGAGGATGACGGGCAGTGGGACCCGGGCCGAGGATGACGGGCTGTGGGCCCTGGGCCGAGGATGACGGGCAGTGGGACCCGGGCCGATAATGACGGGCTGTGGGCCCTGGGCCGAGGATGACGGGCTGTGGGACCCGGGCCGAGGATGACGGGCTGTGGGACCCGGGCCGAGGATGACGGGCAGTGGGACCCGGGCCGAGGATGACGGGCTGTGGGCCCCGGGCCGAGGATGACGGGCTGTGGGCCCTGGGCCGAGGATGACGGGCAGTGGTACCCGGGCCGATAATGACGGGCTGTGGGCCCTGGGCCGAGGATGACGGGCTGTGGGACCCGGGCCGAGGATGACGGGCTGTGGGACCCGGGCCGAGGATGACGGGCTGTGGGCCCTGGGCCGAGGATGACGGGCTGTGGGCCCTGGGACGAGGATGACGGGCTGTGGGCCCCGGGCCGAGGATGACGGGCAGTGGGACCCGGGCCGAGGATGACGGGCTGTGGGCCCTGGGCCGAGGATGACGGGCTGTGGGCCCTGGGCCGAGGATGACGGGCAGTGGGCCCCGGGCCGAGGATGACGGGTTGTGGGCCCCGGGCCGAGGATGACGGGCTGTGGGCCCCGGGCCGAGGAAGACGGGCTGTGGGCCCTGGGCCGAGGATTTAGGGCTGTGGGCCCCGGGCCGAGGATGACGGGCAGTGGGACCCGGGCCGAGGATGACGGGCTGTGGGCCCCGGGCCGAGGATGACGGGTTGTGGGCCCCGGGCCGAGGATGACGGGCTGTGGGCCCTGGGCCGAGGATGACGGGCAGTGGGCCCCGGGCCGAGGATGACGGGCTGTGGGCCCCGGGCCGAGGATGACGGGCTGTGGGCCCTGGGCCGAGGATGACGAGCAGTGGGACCCGGGCCGAGGATGACGGGCTGTGGGCCCTGGGCCGAGGATAACGGGCTGTGGGCCCTGGGCCGAGGATGACGGGCAGTGGGACCCGGGCCGAGGATGACGGGCTGTGGGACCCGGGCCGAGGATGACGGGCTGTGGGCCCTGGGCCGAGGATGACGGGCTGTGGGCCCTGGGCCGAGGATGACGGGTTGTGGGCCCCGGGCCGAGGATGACGGGCTGTGGGCCCTGGGCCGAGGATGACGGGCAGTGGGACCCGGGCCGAGGATGACGGGCTGTGGGCCCTGGGCCGAGGATGACGGACTGTGGGCCCTGGGCCGAAAATGACGGGCTGTGGGCCCTGGGCCGAGGATGACGGGCTGTGGGCCCTGGGCCGAGGATGACGGGTTGTGGGCCCTGGGCCGAGGATGACGGGCAGTGGGACCCGGGCCAAGGATGACGGGCTGTAGGCCCTGGGCCGAGGATGACGGGCTGTGGGCCCTAAGCCGAGGATGACGGGTTGTGGGCCCCGAACCGAGGATGACGGGCTGTGGGCCCTGGGCCGAGGATGACGGGCAGTGGGCCCCGGGCCGAGGATGACGGGCTGTGAACCCTGGGCCGAGGATGACGGGCTGTGGGCCCTGGGCCGAGGATGACGGGTTGTGGGCCCCGGGCTGAGGATGACGGGTTGTGGGCCCCGGGCCGAGGATGACGGGCTGTGGGTACTGGGCCGAGATTGACGGGCAGTGGGCCCCGGGCCGAGGATGACGGGCTGTGGGCCCCGGGCCGAGGATGACGGGCTGTGGGCCCTGGGCCGAGGATGACGGGCAGTGGGACCCGGGCCGAGGATGACGGGCTGTGGGCCCTGGGCCGAGGATGACGGGCTGTGGGCCCTGGGCCGAGGATGACGGGCTGTGGGCCCTGGGCCGAGGATGACGGGCTTTGGGCCCTGGGCCGAGGATGATGGGTTGTGGGCCCTGGGCCGAGGATGACGGGCTGTGGGCCCTGGGCCGAGGATGACGGGTTGTGGGCCCTGGGCCGAGGATGACGGGCTGTGGGCCCTGGGCCGAGGATGACGGGCAGTGGGACCCGGGCCGAGGATGACGGGCTGTGGGCCCTGGGCCGAGGATGACGGGCTGTGGGCCCTGGGCCGAGGATGACGGGCTGTGGGCCCTGGGCCGAGGATGACGGGTTGTGGGCCCCGGGCCGAGGATGACGGGCTGTGGGCCCCGGGCCGAGGATGACGGGCTGTGGGCCCTGGGCCGAGGATGACGGGCTGTGGGCCCCGGGCCGAAGATGACGGGCAGTGGGACCCGGGTCGAGGATGACGGGCAGTGGGCCCCGGGCCGAAGATGATGGGTTGTGGGACCTGGGCTGAGGATGATGGGTTGTGGGCCACAGGCTTATGAGCAACGGGATATGGATCATGGGCCGAGGATAACGGACAGTGGGCCACGGACCGACGATGACGGGCAGTGGGCCCCGGGCCGAGGATGACGGGCAGTGGGCCTCGGCCCGAGGATGACGGGCAGTGGGCCCCGGGTCGAGGATGATGGGTTGTGGGCCCTGGGCTGAGGATGATGGGTTGTGGGCCACAGGCTTATGAGCCACGGGCTATGGATCATGGGCCGAGGATAACGGACAGTGGGCCACGGACCGAGGATGACGGGCAGTGGGCCCCGGGCCGATGATGACGGGTTGTGGGCCTCGGCCCGAGGATGACGGGCAGTGGGCCCCGGGTCGAGGATGATGGGTTGTGGGCCCCGTGCTGAGGATGATGGGTTGTGGGCCACAGGCTTATGAGCCACGGGCTATGGATCATGGGCCGAGGATGACGGGCAGTGGGCCCCGGGCCGAGGATTACGGGCTGTGGGCCACGGCCCGAGGATGACGGGCAGTGGGCCCCGGGTCGAGGATGATAGGGTTGTGGGCCCCGGGCTGAGGATGATGGGTTGTGGGCCACAGGCTTATGAGCCACGGGATATGGATCATGGGCCGAGGATAACGGACAGTGGGCCACGGACCGAGGATGACGGGCAGTGGGCCCCGGGCCGAGGATGACGGGCTGTGGGCCCCGGGCCGAGGATGACGGGCTGTGGGCCCCGGGCCGAGGATGACGGGCTGTGGGCCCTGGGCCGAGGATGACGGGCAGTGGGACCCGGGCCGAGGATGACGGGCTGTGGGCCCTGGGCCGAGGATGACGGGCTGTAGGCCCTGGGCCGAGGATGACGGGCTGTGGGCCCTGGGCCGAGGATGACGGGCTGTGGGCCCTGGGCCGAGGATGACGGGTTGTGGGCCCTGGGCCGAGGATGACGGGCTGTGGGCCCTGGGCCGAGGATGACGGGCAGTGGGACCCGGGCCGAGGATGACGGGCTGTGGGCCCTGGGCCGAGGATAACGGGCTGTGGGCCCTGGGCCGAGGTTGACGGGCAGTGGGACCCGGGCCGAGGATGACGGGCTGTGGGACCCGGGCCGAGGATGACGGGCTGTGGGCCCTGGGCCGAGGATGACGGGCTGTGGGCCCTGGGCCGAGGATGACGGGTTGTGGGCCCCGGGCCGAGGATGATAGGGTTGTGGGCCCCGGGCTGAGGATGATGGGTTGTGGGCCACAGGCTTATGAGCCACGGGATATGGATCATGGGCCGAGGATAACGGACAGTGGGCCCCGGGCCGAGGATGACGGATTGTGGGCCCCGGGCCGAGGATGACGGGCTGTGGGCCCCGGGCCGAGGAAGACGGGCTGTGGGCCCTGGGCTGAGGATGAGGGGCTGTGGGCCCCGGGCCGAGGATGACGGGCAGTGGGACCCGGGCCGAGGATGACGGGCTGTGGGCCCCGGGCCGAGGATGACGGGTTGTGGGCCCCGGGCCGAGGATGACGGGCTGTGGGCCCTGGGTCGAGGATGACGGGCAGTGGGCCCCGGGCCGAGGATGACGGGCTGTGGGCCCCGGGCCGAGGATGACGGGCTGTGGGCCCTGGGCCGAGGATGACGGGCAGTGGGACCCGGGCCGAGGATGACGGGCTGTGGGCCCTGGGCCGAGGATGACGGGCTGTGGGCCCTGGGCCGAGGTTGACGGGCAGTGGGACCCGGGCCGAGGATGACGGGCTGTGGGACCCGGGCCGAGGATGACGGGCTGTGGGCCCTGGGCCGAGGATGACGGGCTGTGGGCCCTGGGCCGAGGATGACGGGTTGTGGGCCCCGGGCCGAGGATGACGGGCTGTGGGCCCTGGGCCGAGGATGACGGGCAGTGGGACCCGGGCCGAGGATGACGGGCTGTGGGCCCTGGGCCGAGGATGACGGGCTGTGGGCCCTGGGCCGAGGATGACGGGCTGTGGTCCCTGGGCAGAGGATGACGGGCTGTGGGCCCTGGGCCGAGGATGACGGGTTGTGGGCCCTGGGCCGAGGATGACGGGCAGTGGGACCCGGGCCGAGGATGACGGGCTGTGGGCCCTGGGCCGAGGTTGACGGGCTGTGGGCCCTGGGCCGAGGATGACGGGTTGTGGGCCCCGGGCCGAGGATGACGGGCTGTGGGCCCTGGGCCGAGGATGACGGGCAGTGGGCCCCGGGCCGAGGATGACGGGCTGTGGGCCCTGGGCCGAGGATGACGGGCTGTGGGCCCTGGGCCGAGGATGACGGGTTGTGGGCCCCGGGCTGAGGATGACGGGTTGTGGGCCTCGGGCCGAGGATGACGGGCTGTGGGCCCTGGGCCGAGGATGACGGGCAGTGGGCCCCGGGCCAAGGATGACGGGCTGTGGGCCCCGGGCCGAGGATGACGGGCTGTGGGCCCTGGGCCGAGGATGACGGGCAGTGGGACCGGGCCGAGGATGACGGGCTGTGGGCCCTGGGCCGAGGATGACGGGCTGTGGGCCCTGGGCCGAGGATGACGGGCTGTGGGCCCTGGGCCGAGGATGACGGGCTGTGGGCCCTGGGCCGAGGATGACGGGTTGTGGGCCCTGGGCCGAGGATGACGGGCTGTGGGCCCTGGGCCGAGGATGACGGGTTGTGGGCCCTGGGCCGAGGATGACGGGCTGTGGGCCCTGGGCCGAGGATGACGGGCAGTGGGACCCGGGCCGAGGATGACGGGCTGTGGGCCCTGGGCCGAGGATGACGGGCTGTGGGCCCTGGGCCGAGGATGACGGGCTGTGGGCCCTGGGCCGAGGATGACGGGTTGTGGGCCCCGGGCCGAGGATGACGGGCTGTGGGCCCCGGGCCAAGGATGACGGGCTGTGGGCCCTGGGCCGAGGATGACGGGCTGTGGGCCCCGGGCCGAGGATGACGGGCAGTGGGACCCGGGTCGAGGATGACGGGCAGTGGGCCCCGGGCCGAAGATGATGGGTTGTGGGCCCTGGGCTGAGGATGATGGGTTGTGGGCCACAGGCTTATGAGCCACGTGATATGGATCATGGGCCGAGGATAACGGACAGTGGGCCACGGACCGAGGATGACGGGCAGTGGGCCCCGGGCCGAGGATGACGGGCAGTGGGCCTCGGCCCGAGGATGACGGGCAGTGGGCCCCGGGTCGAGGATGATGGGTTGTGGGCCCTGGGCTGAGGATGATGGGTTGTGGGCCACAGGCTTATGAGCCACGGGCTATGGATCATGGGCCGAGGATAACGGACAGTGGGCCACGGACCGAGGATGACGGGCAGTGGGCCCCGGGCCGATGATGACGGGTTGTGGGCCTCGGCCCAAGGATGACGGGCAGTGGGCCCCGGGTCGAGGATGACGGGTTGTGGGCCCCGTGCTGAGGATGATGGGTTGTGAGCCACAGGCTTATGAGCCACGGGCTATGGATCATGGGCCGAGGATAACGGGCAGTGGGCCCCGGGCCGAGGATTACGGGCTGTGGGCCACGGCCCGAGGATGACGGGCAGTGGGTTCCGGGTCGAGGATGATGGGTTGTGGGCCCCGGGCTGAGGATGATGGGTTGTGGGCCACAGGCTTATGAGCCACGGGATATGGATCATGGGCCGAGGATAACGGACAGTGGGCCACGGACCGAGGATGATGGGCAGTGGGCCCCGGGCCGAGGATGACGGGCTGTGGGCCACGGCCGGAGGATGACGGGCAGTGGGCCCCGAGTCGAGGATGATGTGTTGTGGGCCCCGGATTGAGTATGACGGGCAGTGGGCCCCGGGCCGAGGATGACGGGTAGTGGGCCACGGATCGAGGATTACGGGCTGTGGGCCACGGCCCGTGGATGACGGGCAGTGGGCCCCGAGTCGAGGATGATGTGTTGTGGGCCCCGGATTGAGTATGACGGGCAGTGGGCCCCGGGCCGAGGATGACGGGTAGTGGGCCACGGGCCGAGGATGACGGGCTGTGGGCCACGGCCGGAGGATGACGGGCAGTGGGCCCCGAGTCGAGGATGATGTGTTGTGGGCCCCGGATTGAGTATGACGGGCAGTGGGCCCCGGCCCGAGGATGACGGGTAGTGGGCCACGGATCGAGGATTACGGGCTGTGGGCCACGGCCCGAGGATGACGGGCAGTGGGCCCGGAGTCGAGGATGATGTGTTGTGGGCCCCGGATTGAGTATGACGGGCAGTGGGCCCCGGGCCGAGGATGACGGGCAGTGGGCCCCGGGTTGAGGATGACGGGCAGTGGGCCCCGGGCCGAGGATGATGGGCAGTGGGCCCCGGGCCGTTGATGACGGGCTGTGGGCCACGGCCGGAGGATGACGGGTAGTGGGCCACGGATCGAGGATGACGGGCTGTGGGCCACGGACCGAGGATGACGGACGGAGCAATCATCCGAGCCACTTGAGCGGCAAGCGCGGGCTATATCGAGCCTGTATGGTGGTCTGCTCGCGACACGGCTGCCAGGGATAGCTGCGACGAGCATCGCGTCTCTGGATCTGTACTGGGGACACGCGACTCCAGGGCGACAGCCTGTCGATAAGGCGAGGGCCTTTACTGTAACACGCTTCACACGCCATTTTGATTAGTGTTACATCAACCTTCGGTACACGGCATTCGGTAGAAGCAATTTCCGTACCGTATAACAACCACGGTGCCGCCATCTGAGGCGGATAGCGCGAAACAAAGTTTACAAAGACAAAGAGAAACTTTATTGTGTTAATTTTCTTATGATTTCAACAAGATTGGCAGAAATTTAACAAAACTTTTTTTTTTTTTTTTAAATCAAGTCCAAAGCCGGGATTTAGTGTTTTTCCCCAAGTCTTTTTCGCTTTCATTGGTGCCGTTTCATTATACAAATTAAAATGTCTGGCTGCAAATCAAATTATTGAGTTGAAAATGTAGATGCTCCGGCAGCGAATTCTAGCGGGGGTGCGGAAATTACGTGTTATTTGCATCCAGGAATACCTATATTCAAACAAAAAATTTGTGCATATTTATAACGCTCGAAATTATTTTAAAGAATTCTACGTTAAATTTTGTGTCCGAGTTTCAATTCATAAGTATATATTCAACGTGGGAAAAAATTAATTAGCTTATTACCGAGGTTATATGTTTCACATTTCTGGCGAGTACTGAAAGGCTCGCTAACATGTTTTTTTTTTTGTTTTTTTTTTTCATTCTTCTCATTGCAAATAGTTTAGGGCTATTCCTGTAAATTTAAAACTATATGTCTGCTGCAGTTTTTGTACGGTCAAAAATATTTTCAAAATACCTATATATACTAAGTATTATATAAGTACTGTAAAAATTCGCGCAAGTGATAAAAATATCAAACAATTGCGTAAGTTTTTACAAACAGTGTATAACACTTATATATCCATTGAAAATATTTGTGACAGAACAAAAAATACAGAAGATGTATAGTGTTCAATTTCCAGAAAAAGACCTTAACTATTATTAATAGCGAGAAAATTTAAAAAAAATATGTGAGTGACCTTACCTTAAGAGAAAACTGTTTACTTGATTAAAATTTTTAAGATTCTTTAAGTAAAAAAAAAATCCCTTTCGGCAAAGCCTACAGGCGTAGGTAGATTTCGAAGTACGTATTTATTCTGGAAATATTTTGGAAACTTGTACAAACTTATGGTACATTTTAAGAACATAATGTTCATAACCTATTTTTGTTTTCTAAAGTTACAAGATGATTGATTAAATATTCGCTCATTTTCGATGCAGCGTAAATATGACTAATATTTTAAACTCAGTTTATCCACCATTGAATATTTCAGAAGGCAGAATTAAATAGCTTGGAACGAATTTTATGTTATATGCCAAGAAAGTTAATTATTTAATTTTTTTGACCTTCAAGCACAATTTTTCATCCCTTGAACTAATAGCGTGGTCGTATAAAAATTTGCTTCGAACCAAGGTTTAAGAAAATATTAAGATGATTTAAAATAAATTCAAACTAATTTGATACTAAGAAAGTTTTGAACTTTTTTTAATATCAACCCATGTTTTAACGGTAATAATTCGTTTCATCAAAGATTGTTTCAGCCAAAGTTTTAGATGAACTTTAGGATTCATAAAATAAATTAATAATAGATATGATAATACATATATTTAAAAAAGGTAATTTTTCTTACTTTCAAACCTTTTTATTTCCACCCCTTGCAGTAGTGGTTGAGTAAACAAAAATTTATTTTAACATTAGTTTTAGTCAATATTTAGACAGTAAAACAAAAATAATAATATATTCGATAGTGTATCAGGTAGGGAAGTTTTATTTATTTTCTCATTCCAACTCCAGTATTTACAACCCTTTGCAATAATGGTTTGTATTATCAAAAATTGTTTCAGACAAAGGTTTTAGATAAAAATTATAAGATTTACAAAATATCCGAACGGATTCAATGTTGTGCCTAAGAAGGAAGTTTTTTTTTTTGTCCTCCAAGCCTTGTTTATTCTACCTTTTGCAGTAATGGATGGTCGAAATAAAAAACCTATTCAGACGGAATATTTTGGTTTTACTCCTACTAGTTATAATACGTTCACAGGGATGTGGTATTTTCCATATTATGGGAGTTACAGATATTTTTCTGTTCTTCAAAAAACTTTCCCCATTTCTACCTCTTTCGTCCGATATTTCTCATTAACGAACTCGGCCCAGATTTTCCACTACTGGATTTTATTGATCAATTTGGAAGTTATTTGTGAAAAATTTCAATAGTTATCTTATCCACAAAATTGTTATATATATAAACTTTTGAGTTGACGATGGTTTGGGGGTCTATGCACCATGAAACGAAAAACTGAATAGTAATTTAGTCCTGAAAATTTACAAATGAAATAGAAACTTATGTAAATACATGATCCACACACGCAAATGTCCGCAGGCATCCTAACCAATACATATCAATTAAACACGATGACGATTTTTAATAATGTAAGGAAATTTAATTCTTGATTAGTGGGCGTTTGGTAACTATTTAAATAAAAACATTTTCTGGGTTTAATAAAATTAGTAAACGTGTATTTAAAAAATATATATTAGCTATATATTTTTAACTTTTGATACCTCATAATATATAGTCTGATAGCAGTTATACACATATAAAAAAACTCTATAATAAAGGCTACAATATTTGAAGAAATATTCGTTTAAAACTAATAAACGATCAAATTAGCTATGTTTAAATTATTTAAACGAACGCTTGAGAAAATAATGAAAGAAGTGTGACCATAAAATAGTGCCTATTAATTATTAAAATTAATACTGTTTCATGTTAAAGGGTTTTCACATGGTCTAAAGGCCTTTTTTGCAAAACAAAGTTCCATACAAACATCTCTGAGCTAACATTTTTAGGCAAACGTCTTCAAATTTATATTTTTGTAGAATAAGGTTACCGCCATAGTCAACGGTTTTCATTCCTATTTTCTCCCAATTCACTTTCCGTTTTTTTGCTGGCTCGCTCTCATACAGGCCGAGCCAAAGTAATTGAGACTATGCAAGCTTATTGTGCGTGTTTGAAAGCCTGCTCTGCCAGTAAATAATTTTCTGCCAGTAAATAATTTCGCAGAATTTCCTGATCTCTAATCTGCACACTCTTCCAGGAATCCTGCAAGTGTCGAGAAGATTGTTCAGTTCTCGCTGCACGAGAATTTCCTTTGGTGATTTCAACAGCGATAGCGCGCTATGGCGGAACTTATGGCATTTTTCTCGCGAGCGCTTACTTCGCACGCGACTGAGCTGACACGACTGGGCTACGCTTTGTGATAAGCGGGCAACCAATTTCTCAAAATGTAGGCAGTGGTGCAGAATTATTTATTTAATTTATTTATTAATAAATATGTTAACTGCCGTTCGCTTCAAACCATGTAATTTAATTATTTATTAAGCGTTTGCCAACAGAAAAGTTCCACAATAGTATGATGACACTGTACAAATAACAAAACAAATACTATACAATCAACACAAGCATAGAAATAAAATGAGGAACACAATAATTTTAAAATAATGCAGATAGTAAAGCCATCAGCCATAATATATCACAAAATGAAAGCGATTAAAATAAAAAAAAATAAAGTAAAGAAAAAATGCTAGTACATGAATATGATAATAAAGAATTCATCTAAGGCAGAATGTCTCGCTTTAACAGAATAACAATTGTATCTTCATAAATTTCATGACTCTTAAATTGTGCATTCTGGGAATTAATTTTTCAAATTATTATTTGAAAAACTTTAATATGTAGTTTTTTTTCTAAACGCTTGGAGTCTGTTTCCGTGATTGAGTTCGAAACTATAAATCCATATTCTATTTTTGATTTTACAAGGTCATAATGGAGGCTCCATAGAGAATCAATAACAAGATGTTTTACTAATTTAACTTTCAATGTGGCGATGAAAAAGGAGTTATGAATCTAAAGTACTTCAAGGTCATATATTTCTGTTACAAGCTGAATTTCAACATCACACAGTGTTATTAAGTGTACAAAGATTTGTTTTACTTGCAAATTTTTTTTCCTAGATTAATACATAACATTTACAACACACACTTTTTAATGGATTTTAAGGCCATTTACAGTTATTACCAATATAATTTGAAATAGTTTTGTTTACAATTAGACCTGGGAGTAGTATATGTCATTAACAAATACATTAAACAGAAACGGTGTCAAAGTTTCATCTTAAGGAACGCCAGCAATAACATTAAAAATCTATGAGATAAATAATTGGCATATCAAGTAGAGTACATAATGTCTTGGCTAAATAGATTTTTAATAATTAACGAATGTTGGCAGATACCAAATGTTGTTTTGAAATCAAAATATACCACATTAGATTGTTATCTGTTAGTAACATAATGATGCATTGTATTCATATAATTAAACAGGGTTTTGCTATTATTTTTTCTAAATAAAAAATATACTGCTGTTCAAAGTTTTTTATAAGAAATTATATATGGTAATAAATAATTTTATTTTTATTTTTGAAAAGGAGAAACAGTAAGTTTGGAGGAAATAAGTCATCCAAATTTGTATCCTTTTAGGGACAAATACCGAAAAAACGCTTTTATTAAAAATGTGCACTTATGTTCATTAGCACATATTTTAGTAATAAATTAATGGCTGTCATTACAATCAGTTGATTTGCTGGATTTCAATATTTTTATCACCTAAAGAACAAAAGGGTTTATGATAAATATCAGTTTATTTTAATGTCTAGATTTATCAAATATGTTCGAAAAGTAATTTCCAAAGTTATTAGCAATTATTTCAGGGTCAATAACTACCTATCATTTAGTTGGATGTTACGTTTTTATTTATAACCCTTTCTTACAATTCTAACATATTCCAAAAATATTTGGGATCTACTTTATTAATATTATTTATTTTAGCCAACCGGTATCTTCTGTCAGTTTTTTTTACCTATTTTTAATAAGTTTAATTTATGTGGAAAAGCTGTTGTTACATGCAAAGTTTTATGTTTTTTGCATATTTTATAGAGCGAATTTTTCTTTTTAATATACTCTATTAACGCTTTGACAAACCATATGCATTGGCTAGTTTTCTTCAAAGTACTTCAGTTACCCCAACTTGAATCACGCAGCGTGCATTTCCGTCTCAGGGTGTGTCCAATAGAGACTGGAAAAATTCGCGGGTTCAATGACCTCCAGGATAGACTTCACTATCCTATACACACTCGGGCAAATGCCAACTGTTCATTGGCTGCTGACTTGTGAGTCGTCTCGACTGGGCGGCCTGTGATTCGACACTTCCACGAGTGAGGGCCTCTAATTGGCCCTCATTACTCCAGATTAACAGTGAGCCAATGGCAGAAGCAGCACTAAGGTATATTTATTTGAAATGTAGCATTTCTCTAAATGAATCCGCGAATTTTTCAGGTCTCTACCAATACATGTTGCTTCCCTTCGAAAAAATTAATGTGCTCATGCTTCATCTCCTTTCCTCCATTCGTTGTAGAACTTTTTCATCTGTCCTCTTATCCGTTCAAATTATTTTTCCCATTATTCTCTTCGCTCTGTCTCTCTTTCTCTCCACCTCCCCCATTTCCTTCACCACGAATACATTACTTGCCTCTCGGTCAATGTGTCTGTTTCTCATCCACACAGAGAAATGCTGCCGGTGAAGGACTTGATAAGTTTTTCCCCTTCGGCATATTGAAGTTAAATGGCCTATCACAAGATTAATCTTCGGAATTTTCTGCTGGTTACCTTGGAGCTGAAAAAAAATGCCGTGGCTTCAGTTATCGCAGACAGACTTCTGTTTGGTGATTGGTCGCTGCCTTCTTAAAAAGAAAACCAACCAATATATATATTGACAGGTTGCCAACGATTTCTTACTTCCGTTTCCTCGGGTCTGCTATTGGCTGGAAGTCTTCGGGGACGTGTCAAGCTGTCTATCGTCCAATCGCAAGCGCGGTACAGACAAGTGACGGTTTTAAGTCTTCCCTGCGGCTGTATAAACTCTTGGAGGTCTCCCAGGGCTAAACTGTCAGGACGTACAGAAGACACAAGAACTTTTCAACGAAGAATGCTACTTGACGAATGCTCTCTCAGTAGTTCCAGATAACTAGAGACTGGAAAAATTCACGGGTTCAATGACCTCCAGGATAGACTCCACTATCCTCTACACACTCGGGCAGCATGTGATTCGACACTTCTATGAGTGAGGGCCTCTAATTGGCCCTCATTACTCCAGGTTAACAGTGGACCAATAGCAGGAGCAGCACTAAGGTATGATTATTTGAATTGCAGCATGCCACGAAATGAATCCACGAATTTGTCAGGTCTCTACCTCCAGGTCGCGCGGCCAGAGGCGTCAAGCCCGCCGGAGAACACGTGGCCGGTTCCCTGGGGATCAACCCCTCAGGGCGGGAGTGGCGTCGCCTCAAAGACGAGCGAGAAGGCGCGGGAAAACTGATGGCTTCCACCGCCCTTGCTACAGGGCACTGGCTGTAGGTGGCCGAGTGCTGGTTGCATGCATGCATTATGCATGGACGGGGGTGGCTGGCACCCCCTTCCCCCTCTCACCCCTCGCCTCCCAACACGGCAGATGAATGGGTCATGACCCTGGGCTCGCGTGTACAGTAGCTCCACCAACAGCTGAGCGGTCACGAAGTTGAGGTATACATGGAGACCTGAAAAATTCGCGAGTTCATTTCGCGATAGACTGACCATCCAAGAAAGTATACCTTCGTATAGCTACTGCGATTGGCCCATATCTTATCTGGGGAACTTCGGGCCTGTGGAAAAACATAAACCAACATAGTGCCGAATCATGGACAAATTGGTTAACATGTCTCACGATTCAGCAGCCAATGAACTAGTGTCATTTCCCCGAATTTGTTAAGTACTGTGGAGTCCATCCTAGAGAACAATGTACCCGCGAATTTTTCCGGTCCCTAGGTATACACATAACTAGGGATAGGAAAAATTCGCGGGTTCAATGACCCGTAGGATGAACTCCATAGTTCTAC
This sequence comes from Bacillus rossius redtenbacheri, assembly GCF_032445375.1. NCBI lineage: Eukaryota > Metazoa > Arthropoda > Insecta > Phasmatodea > Bacillidae > Bacillus > Bacillus rossius. Next base: position 4,338,658 of record NC_086330.1, on the reverse strand, counting down.
GTACACTCCGTCAAATGTCACCCACGCATTGGCTGCTGTCTTGTGACACGTCCCAACGTAGCAGCCTGTGATTCGATACAGCCTTTGGTTGGGTGTTTCTCATTGGCCCAGAGTCATCCAGGTGAGTTGTGAGCCAATAGCAGAAGCAGCACTGAGGTATAACTATTTGTATTTCAGCCTATCGCGAAATGACTTCGCGAATTTTTCCTGTCTATACACATAACTTCTCCACACGTGTGTATTACAAGACTATCTATCACAATAATGAGTAATAAGTAGTCAGGAAAATTTTCGGTAATTAATTACGCGATATTATAATATTCAAACACCTGGAGTTCTGCAATCCCTTTAGTATTAGCAAAGGCTAATGTGGATGACATAAGAAGTATCGAATCAAAGGCCACCAGATTGAGACGTGTCACTGGTCAGCGGCCAATGAACACGTGCATAGGACAGTAGAGTCTATCCGTGAGGCCACTGAAACAGCGAAATTTTCCGTCCCAATTCATAAGCATTTAAAAAAAGGGGGTTGTCTGTAAAGTCGGTATACGGACGATAATTTTACGCTATAACGTCATAAGAAAACATTCATGAAAAATTGCATATTTTTAAATTTTTAAATATATTTTTTACAGTTTTTGCAAATTTAATTTAAATAATTTGTTTAAATATGATCACGAACAATTAGTTATAGAAATAAACTGAAATAAAATCATTGTCAATATATTGTTAATTTGAAATGACGAAATTGGACAATCAAATATTTTTTAATTGCAGCTTTTAAAAAGTCCGTCTTAACCTCTTTGATATTATATAAGATTTTCTCGCACGGTGGTTGGCCGGTTCTTGCACGCTCGGCTCAGGCGGAACGTGACAAAGAGTCATGATTTTTCGTGCGTGCAGCCGGCGTTCATCGATTTATAAGACGTTATCGCGTCAATAACCCTCAGAATTGCGCAGACTATTTTACCGCCAGAGTAAACTCCACAGTTCTGTTTGCTCAGCCTGATCAATGAAGACGAGGAGGCCTCACAAATACAAATAAAAAAGTCCGAGTTGAACATCGCTCGCCTTCCACCAGGACTGCGCGGGTTCGAGTCCCGACTGGGAAGAACCTGGTAGTTATCATCGCCAGTGGCTGGTGTTGTCGTGGGGCGCGAGGTATTCTCAGGGCACTCCTGTTTCCCTGACGACGCATTCTGTGGCAGCTCCGTCTCACAGTGTCACTTCTCAGGCTTCTTCCATGGCTTCGATGCCCACGAGCCGATATTATCCTTCATTCAACCCATACAAGGACGTTGCTGGGTCTGCGCTGTTTTCAAAACACCCTAGAATGGAACATTTTCCATAACCCAATGTTATGTGACGTTAATTCCTCTAGCAATAGCTAATACAGAGAAATAATATAACGTCGTAGCAGTTGCGATTAAATAAGAAATATGATTGTAATCTATAATTGCTTAAAAGCATGCCTCATATAAACACAGTAATTTTTTTTTGTAAATAGAACAGAAATATTAATGTAAGATTACAGATAGTTTTTTTAAATTTGTACATTTACGTGAAAACTACTATTATCACTACTGTAACCCTTCTTCCTCCTTAATTGGAAGAGGGGTTGCGTCCCCGACTCACTCTGGGCGCGAAGGGAAAAAATAAATATTAAAACCAGGCATAAAAAGCTAAACAATATAAATTCCCCACACCACTGCCCAGGGGTCAGGCCAAAAAATTTAAAGGGTATAATAGCAGAGTAACCATTAAACAAACAAGAGGCAAGACTTTGGACGTATGTTATTAAAAAATAGAAATTTGCAAAAATAATTTTTACTATACATAACCATACAAGCTTAGTTACAAAAGCTGACGTTAATAATGGCAGCATCTTATCCCCATTTGCGATACTAACAATAACCTTTAAAAAATCGTAAAAATATAAATACTGATAACAACAAGTATAAAAATATATAAGGGCGTGAGGCGTGGCCACTATAAAATATCAAAATTTACTGACTGCCCTAATACCAAAAAATCAAACAAGACAATCAATACAAATATATAAAAAATCTACAAAAATAATACTGAAGTACAAACAAATTATTTAAATAAAGTTCTTAAACTCTCAATCAACGGTTTAGTCTTTCTTCAGATGTTCGTTGCTAAAGACTTGCCAAAAAAACAAAGTTAATATCCTAGGCGTGCGCTGGCTTCCTGACCTTCCTCACCAACTCCAGAGTCTAATGCCACGCCGGGCCATAGGTACGAATTCACAAAGGCGTGAACGATGATCAAAAAAAAATTATCTTATTTTTAAGGGAAATGTAGCAAAAACTCTTCACGTAACATAACTATGTTACCACAGAAGTATTTATCATATACTTCAAACAAAGTCTTACTTCTTTATTAACTTGCCAATGATTTCATAAAAACGTAGAATGGCCGCACCAACCAACCAACATCAGGCTGCGCATGTAGTCCAATACCGATCGCATACATTTAATTATACTGCACAAGCTGATATATTAGCTAAATGCAACTTTAAGTATGCAAATTCCGAAGACAAAGTCTCAAAAACAAATTGCAAAATGTTCGTTTCTTCCAAACTTATACTTTTATTACAACTACAGGCAAACGGGCGACCTTATTAAAAAATCCCACACTGGAACAACGTGTGAAACAAATGGGCCTCTTCACCAAACAGGCTAATAAAAGTTCCGTCCAAATAAAATTTAGTATGGGAAAATACACAGTTCACTAGGTTTGCCAAAAACCAGTGCAGCACCACGAGGGTAAAAATCAAAATCGCGGCCTCTCTTTACCTTGATTTCTTCTGTACCACAGGGCAATCCATTTGCCCTGTCACCCATCGTGGAGCCTCCAACCCAATACTCTTCGTCGCCCGTTGCCGTCCGGCATACCAGTCCGCGCCGTCACATGGCTCTGTCTTCGACGGTCGCTCGGCACACTCTCTCCCGGCCCCAGCTGATTTTTTCTCCCCGGCAAGCCGAATGTCTGACGTCATCAGCCAACCGCCGGGCGCTCGCCAAGTGGTATTTACGTGAAACACAATCGATGTTCTTAAACTCATAATCGATAGCTACCAAACGGCGTATAACTAATTAACAGAAACAAATATAATTAAAAGAATTTACAGATAAATTAACATTAATTAAAAAAGGCGTAAAAATACGTGAAATAAAAACCATATAAAACTAGAGACCAGCAACAAAAATAAATTACAAGTAAAAATGTGGCCCTGCCGGCCACAACCTCCGCCTTGAACAAAAAAAAAATTTAAACAGCAATCTTAAAAAACTAAAACGTCAAAAAAAAAACCTTGGACTTGGAGACAAAGTATTCTCAAAAACTTCTAATCCAACAAACCAGCCCAAACTCAAACAAACAAACCTGCAACAAGGAAAACTTGCCTCCAAAGCCTCAGTCAAAATTTCAACGCTCAAAAAAAAAAAAAAAACAAGAGAAGGATTTTCCAACAAGTAACGGAAAAGACAAACTAAACTCACAAACCGAACAAACGGGATCTAAGTATGCCAAAACAAAACAAACAAGCTCCAAAGTCAAGACCGAAACGTATTAGACAAAACCTTCTCTCTCAAAATTATCAATAACTAAAGGTTGCAAACTAAAGCAAAGAACTATAAACACAATAACCTCACAGGAAAAAAATCAAAACCATCACTGGAAATCTAAAAGACCACTAAAATTCCTGGTGCTGATCCTGCTCCCGCAGCTTGCAAATTAGCGTAAACCTGTTCTTTGGGAAGTTTATAAATCCAAGAAACTGCCATTATTAAAAAAATCAAAAAAGTCAGCAAAATCGCAAAAGTCCAAAGTCTCTGCCTAGCAGAGTGGCGCAGGTTGTAACCCTTCTTCCTCCTTAATTGGAAGAGGGGTTGCGTCCCCGACTCACTCTGGGCGCGAAGGGAAAAAATAAATATTAAAACCAGGCATAAAAAGCTAAACAATATAAATTCCCCACACCACTGCCCAGGGGTCAGGCCAAAAAATTTAAAGGGTATAATAGCAGAGTAACCATTAAACAAACAAGAGGCAAGACTTTGGACGTATGTTATTAAAAAATAGAAATTTGCAAAAATAATTTTTACTATACATAACCATACAAGCTTAGTTACAAAAGCTGACGTTAATAATGGCAGCATCTTATCCCCATTTGCGATACTAACAATAACCTTTAAAAAATCGTAAAAATATAAATACTGATAACAACAAGTATAAAAATATATAAGGGCGTGAGGCGTGGCCACTATAAAATATCAAAATTTACTGACTGCCCTAATACCAAAAAATCAAACAAGACAATCAATACAAATATATAAAAAATCTACAAAAATAATACTGAAGTACAAACAAATTATTTAAATAAAGTTCTTAAACTCTCAATCAACGGTTTAGTCTTTCTTCAGATGTTCGTTGCTAAAGACTTGCCAAAAAAACAAAGTTAATATCCTAGGCGTGCGCTGGCTTCCTGACCTTCCTCACCAACTCCAGAGTCTAATGCCACGCCGGGCCATAGGTACGAATTCACAAAGGCGTGAACGATGATCAAAAAAAAATTATCTTATTTTTAAGGGAAATGTAGCAAAAACTCTTCACGTAACATAACTATGTTACCACAGAAGTATTTATCATATACTTCAAACAAAGTCTTACTTCTTTATTAACTTGCCAATGATTTCATAAAAACGTAGAATGGCCGCACCAACCAACCAACATCAGGCTGCGCATGTAGTCCAATACCGATCGCATACATTTAATTATACTGCACAAGCTGATATATTAGCTAAATGCAACTTTAAGTATGCAAATTCCGAAGACAAAGTCTCAAAAACAAATTGCAAAATGTTCGTTTCTTCCAAACTTATACTTTTATTACAACTACAGGCAAACGGGCGACCTTATTAAAAAATCCCACACTGGAACAACGTGTGAAACAAATGGGCCTCTTCACCAAACAGGCTAATAAAAGTTCCGTCCAAATAAAATTTAGTATGGGAAAATACACAGTTCACTAGGTTTGCCAAAAACCAGTGCAGCACCACGAGGGTAAAAATCAAAATCGCGGCCTCTCTTTACCTTGATTTCTTCTGTACCACAGGGCAATCCATTTGCCCTGTCACCCATCGTGGAGCCTCCAACCCAATACTCTTCGTCGCCCGTTGCCGTCCGGCATACCAGTCCGCGCCGTCACATGGCTCTGTCTTCGACGGTCGCTCGGCACACTCTCTCCCGGCCCCAGCTGATTTTTTCTCCCCGGCAAGCCGAATGTCTGACGTCATCAGCCAACCGCCGGGCGCTCGCCAAGTGGTATTTACGTGAAACACAATCGATGTTCTTAAACTCATAATCGATAGCTACCAAACGGCGTATAACTAATTAACAGAAACAAATATAATTAAAAGAATTTACAGATAAATTAACATTAATTAAAAAAGGCGTAAAAATACGTGAAATAAAAACCATATAAAACTAGAGACCAGCAACAAAAATAAATTACAAGTAAAAATGTGGCCCTGCCGGCCACACTACAAAATACTGTTTGCAGTAATACTGGGCTCGGATTCTTACCCGGGCATTAATGATTTTTGTTTGATCCAATACCTTCAATACCTTCAATAGTTATTTGTAAACCGTTCCATGAATAGCTTTACAGTATTGTTACTATTTACTGCGGGTTCGTAAAGGATAGCCCAACTAAAGATTTTATTACACACACAGTTTTATTCATGGCCACTACTTATGTCACTTATAATTAATCTTCTAAAATGGAAAATAAGAAATTACACTTAAAAATGTTTCTTCCTCAGTCACTCGTATCTCACAATCCACACGCCTCGCTGGGCCGCACCTCTGGCGCAACTCTCGCCGCAGCACCCCTTGTGGATCTCCGCCGCGGGACTCCGTCGCCACACTCCGCCGCCGCCGACGCACTTGCCTTCGCCGAGGATCCGCTCGACGCCTCGCTCGGAACTTCGCTCGGGACTCTCGCCGCGCCCGCGACACTATCGCCCGGAACTGAACTCTTCACCCTGGGACCTTCGTCCAGGAACTTCACCACTCTGCCGCACCCGCGGCACTATCGCCCCGGAAGCTCCGCTGCGGGAAGACTCGTACCTGAACTCTCTCTCTCACTCTGAACTCTCCTGACTCCCTGCCCTAACGTCCTCGGGCATATATATAGGCCCCGGCGCAATTCCAGAACTCACAAGAGCGGCCGGGGCCAGTCGCGTCATTCCGCGCCGACCCGACGGCAGAAATCTCTCGAAAACACGTGTCAGCAGCTTGCGTAACTCCGCAGCTGTCAGGTTTCGGATGTCAAACTAACAGCGCCGCACGGGGAGCTGAGGGCTGGAGGGAGGGGAAGCGGCGATCCAGGTGCGCACGGCACATCTCATGTTACGGCGGCATGTGATGCAGCCCAGCCAGCTCTGCACCTGCGCGTGACGTGGCCTTGCTCACGTCCGTAAAAATATTAACTGCGCACATAATAAGCACAATGACACCAAAAAACGTCCAATCACTGTTTATTCTATTATCTTTTCCATGGTTTTAAAGAATTAACTTAAAATATCAAATAATGCACAATTTTCGTAACAAATACCCAGTATTGTCTCAAAAAACGTATTTCATATATGCAAAACTCACCATAGCCATATGTTGTAGAAATTTACAATATATTTGTCATAATATTACAAACTGTTTCTTTGCAACCGGTTTCCAAAGGCATTTTTTGACGTGATAACGTCTTATACATCGATGATCGCCAGCTGCACGCACGAAAAACTGTCACGTTCCGCCTGAGCCAAGCGTGCAAGAACCGGTCAACCACCGTTCAAGAAAATCTTCTATAATATCAAACAGGTTAAGGCGGGCTTTTTAACTAATTGTTAGAGACAGCAAAAATTCGCGAGTTCATTTCGCGATAGGCTAAAATACAAATAGTTATACCTCAGTGCTGCCTCTGCTATCGGCTCACAACTCACCTGGATGACTCTGAGCCAATGAGAAACACCTAACCAAAGCTGTACCGAATCACAGGCTGCTACGTTGGGACGTATCATAAGACAGCAGCCAATGAGTGGGTCACATTTTACCGAGTGTACGTAGAACTATGGATTTCATACTACAGGTCATTGAACCCGCGAATTTTTTCGGTCCCTACTAATTGTTCGAGATTATACTTAAACAAATTATTTAAATTGATTGTGCAAAAAACTGTAAATAATATTTGAAAATTAAAAAGTATGCAATATTTCATCAATGTTTTCTTATGACGTTATCACGCAAAATTAAAAACTGTAAATAATATTTCAAAATTAAAAAGTATGCAATTTTTTCATCAATGTTTTCGTATGACGTTATCACGTAAATTTATCGTCAGTTAACCAATTTCACAGACACCATTTTTTTTTGTAAAAGTACAGAAAATGTTTTTCTGTGCAGGAATTACGAGGTGTGAGTTTTACGACGGACCAAGTATACGTGGCGCGATGCAAGTACTTGAATGGCCTCACAAGCCCTCCTCCACGCCTGCTTGAAGGCCGCTCTCTCGCCCCGCGAGCAAGGCCAGTTTATTAAGTCGCGCCCCGCCCGGCCCCGCTATTCAGGGTGGATTTGTGTAAGGTCGAAGCCGCCGCGCCGAAGTAACGACCCGCTCGCCTTTACGACCGAGCGCCGTCGCGGAGGAAAGCGCTCTGAAAGGCCAGCGAACTACAGCTGTCAAGCCCCGGGCTTGCTCGCACATGAGGGCCGTCTGCTCGAGCGAGAACAAAGAGCGCCACACGAGTGCACTTGTTTAAAAAATTATAAAGCAGAAAACTATTCTGAGTGAAATTTTTTTTTCTAGACTTTTGAAAGGCCTTTTTTTTTTTTTTTTTTGCTGAATTGCAAGGAGCATTATTAATACAATTAGGTATTAAAATACGAAAATTAAAAAAAATCCAAGTCAAGGCTCTAAACTATTAAAAATGTGTACAGTTTTTTTTATTTTCATTTCTTTGGGAGGAATTAGAAATGAAAGTACAATTTTTGTATATTATATTTTAAACTTCAATTCTTGGTATTTAAGTTGGACACCTGATGTATACACAAAAGGGGGGGGGGCGGGTTTAAATCGCCTGAAAGTCCAACAATATATAAGAGCACAAGAAACACACACACTCACATACATATATATTTTTTTTGTGAAAGTTCAGCCACTCATAAAGTCGGCACGTTTAACAGTGTGGACCGAAAATATAATATAATGACCTGAAATGAGACATACACCCTTAAGCTTTTCCTCTTAGCTTCCTAGCTCGCCCTATATGTTAGTAGACTGCTCAGTAAACAACCCGTACTCCCGCACCAACGGATCTGCCTTGCCTTTGCTTCATTATAATTTGCCCGAGTGCATAGAGTATCATGGAGTCTATCCTATAGGTAAGTGAAATCGCGAATTTTTTGCGGTCTCTGTCAATAATGAACAGGCGTCAGTAATATAATAACGTTTAGCCCACTGAGACGAACAAGATGTCTCTCAAATGATGTCAGCCGGTGGCAATACAAACGTGGGTAGAGTATATATAAGACTATGAATTATATCCTGACACCAAACTAAACTCGCGGAATTCCCGGGTTCTTATGAACACATCACAGCGACTCGGAAATATCGCAACTTCAAAGACCTACGGGCTGGACTTGAAGGCGCTGTGGTGTCTTCAGCCTCAGCGAGGAATACATTATAGTCTTGAGTGACATGCGTGAGATACGACCGCTGCTGGTCTGCTCTTGGTTCAGCTACTTGGGACGTACACTCTTAAGATATTTTGAAAATGGAGCTGAAACAATCACGTAAAATTACAGCATTTTTTTTTTTTAAATTTTGTACATATACGTGAAAGCAACTTTACCGTTATATAAAAAAGTTCGTAGTAATACTGGGTTTGGTTTTTGCCCGGGCATTTCTGATTTGTGTTTCCCACTAACTACGTTAGTTAAAGTTATTTGTAAATTGTTCCCTGATTAGCTTTCCAGTATTAACTGCGAAAATTATAATGAAATAATGTCCAATTGTTGAAATATTTATCATCTTTTTCATGGATTAAAAAATTTATGCTTGTTTAAAACGTCAATCGAAAGCTAAAATTATGCGTCTATTTTATATAAACTTGGCAAAAAAAATATTCAAAACTGTTTCTGAAAACGTATCTCACACATGCAAAAATAACCATTGCAATGTGTTGTACAAAATTACAATCTTTTTTCTCGTAATGCTACAAACTGGTTTCCAAAGGAATTTTTTTTTGTGATGGTACAAAAAAAGTTGTTTTTTTTATTATTATAAATAATGCAGGTCAGTTGAAGACGTCGGCAAAACTGTTCGCCGGAATTAACTACAGCTTAAACTTCTGATGTTTTATATCTAGAGAAGGAAAAAATTCGCGAGTTCATTTCGCGATAGGCTAAAATACAAATAGTTATACCTCAGTCCTGCCTCTGCTATTGGCTCACAACTCACCTGGATGACTCTGGGCCAATGAGAAACACCCAACCTAAGCTGTATCGAATCACAGGCTGCTACGTTGGGACGTCTCAAAACACAGCAGCCAATGAGTGGGTGACATTTGACCGAGTGTACGTAGAACTATGGAGTTCATCCTGCAGGTCATTGAACTCGCGAATTTTTCCGGTCCCTATTTATATCATTCCAAGGTTAAACCTAACCACTAGACGTACATTAGGTTAGGATACTTTGTAACGTCAACATTCAGGGAACGGTTTTCGAATAACTCTAACCTCTGGAGGTACTTTGTCCCGGTAAGAAGCACGGGTAAGAATCCGAACCCAGTATTACTGCGAACACTGGTTGTTTTCATGTATTTACAAATATCTGTAAGTGTTTTCCTCCGCCGGTTTTGAGTGAGGGAGTCTTTCAGACACCAGGCTATAGAACAACGCGAAACAGCTGAGTAAACTTATAACTGGACTGTCGTGGTGTCAGTGGTTGAGACAGACGTGACAGGCCGTGTTCCTTGTCGAGGACTGCCCGGTCGCCGGGCGGGAAGCCTTAAAGATGTCCATCAAGCTCTGTCCCTGCCCGATTACACACGAACAATTCACCTTCGGCCAACCTCGGGTTTATTTATACATATATTTATATTTCCCTGTTTATTGACGTGACAACGTCTAACAAATCGATGAACGACGGTTGCACGCACGAAAATGTGTCCCGTTACACACATTGTTCCGTTACGCTGTGTCCCGTTACGCTGTCGGCAAGTGCAGTAATAAAAGGTTACAATTGACTAAAAGTTATGGTCATTGATACAATTGATGATAGATATTTGATTACAGTTTATTTATAAGAAAACTTTTTCATAATTATATTTAAATTTTATAGCTAAATGCCAGTTTTTAAAATTAATTACAAGTCATCTACATGTGATCTGTTTCGTCGACTGTTTATCAAGTGAAGTTAAAAGTTAATGTGGTTTTCATTGCTTATTACAACAACAATTTCGGCAATAAAGGTTAATTATTCTTGCATTTTAAAATATGATTACTAGTATAATTTTAAGTATTTATGCTTTTAATATTAAAATTAAAATGATTCAATTTTATTAATAAAAGTATGCAATGATTTCATCAATGTTTTGTTATTACGTTGTCACGTTAAACTATCATCCGTAAACCGACTTTACAGACAACCAATTTTTTTAATGTAGCTATACTAACCTAACTAACCGTCCATAGTGTTTTAAAGTGTTTTAATGTAGCTAACCTAACCGACCACTTTTAATATTTGAATTCAATTTTTCCAGCGCAAAAAAAAAAAAAAAACAAATCCCGAAGTTGGCCGAAGGTGAATTGTTCGGGTGTAACCGGGAATGGCAGAACTTGATGTGCATGTTAGGTCTCCTGGTCGCCGGGTAGGTTGAGAGCTGGTGACCGAGATGTGGCAGAGTAGCGGCCGTGGACGGGGCGATGGTATCGCGCGGGGGTCTCCGCCCGGTGGTTGAGCTCCCAGGGACCCTGCCCCCCTCCTCTCACAGGGGAGATAAGCCCCGCTAACGGGGCTGCTGTCATCCAGGGCAGCTCGTGAGCGGTGCGTGCCGCGGGGAGTTTCTAGACAATACTTCCCCCACCCGTGCGCTCTTTCATCTGCTCTCCTCTGCTTCACATCACGACAATCATTCACTAAATCAGTCAGTTCAGCATCTAGTCACTAAAACACGCGTGCGGTATTTTGACTAACGTAAACATTTTTTAAAAAAATTGTAGCAATATACTAATAAATAAATAATAACATTTAAAAAAATAAGTTATCTATAAAGTCGGTTCACGGACGATATTTTAACGTGACAACTGAATGATTGCATACTTTTATGAATAAAATTGAATCATTTTTATTGAATTATCACTATATTTTATGGATACAACGAAGGAGTGAAATGAAATCTACAATTTATTTGATAAATTTACTTTTATTTGCACTCATTAATTCAAATATGTATACCTATTACTTTAACGAACAGATTATTTTAACTATAACTTATATACATGTTTGCTATTTAACTTCTTCCAATGTGTGTTATCTGTTAAGGATAGGACGATAATAGGAAAAGTAGGAAACTAATGGCAGTGTTTCAAGTTTAATGTGCCTCAAAAATGTCAAATCGATGGTTGTTCCAATCGAGTGGAAGAGAGATAGATGCGGCGCAAGCGTACAATGAGCGTAACGGGACACAGCGTAACGAGACACTTTTGCGTGCGTGCAGTCGGCGTTCATCTATTTATTAGACGTTGTCACATCAAAACCTTTGATTATAAAGTTCAAAGTTTAAAAGATAAATTAATTTAAACACAAGATAAATTATAACAATGTTTCAGAAACATCTAAAATTCAAAAATTAATGGTTAAAGGGAAAATTTTCAAGTGCATAATTTACCACACTATATTATAAAACCTTACTTAACCATTAAATAAATTATATTTATCGGTTAAATTATCCAGTCAAAAATTGCATATTTTTTTTTAATTTGTCAGGAAGGTTAACTGCGGCGTTCACTCACGACAAGTGGGGCCTTCTCAAGTAGAGAAACACGAACAAGTGTTTGTTCTGCAAAGAAAACGTGACTGGAGACAAATATATGCCGCGAGAGAATAAGCATACGTAGAGACTGGAAAAATTCGCGATTTCGATGACCTCTAGGATAGACTGCACAATCCCCTACACACTCAGGCAAAAGCACTCTGCTAATTGGCTATTGACTCGTGACACCTGTCAACTGGGACGCTTGCGATTCGATACTTTTTTGGATGAAGGTTTTTTTCATTGGCTCAAAAGTCCTTCAGATGAACTGTGAGTCAATCACAGAAGCAATGTAAAGATACAGTTGTGTGGATTATAGCGTATCATGAAATGAACCCGCGAATTTTTCCGGTCTCTAAGCATACGACAGCTCGGCTTGCGACTGCAGCATCAACGTGCTTGCCGCCCTCTGATTGGTGGATTGAACTCGTTCCACGTTCGTCTGGGCCAGCGAGCTCGCAGCTCTTGTATAATACGAATTTCCGTGATTCACGTGAGAGTAAAGTAAACTGTTGAATACTTCCACTTTAAATTGGCGAATAATGCTGGCTGCAAATTATTCACGGATATCTTCTTCCTTCCTCATGCTTGTTTGCAACTGAACACAGACTCGGAAGTAGGAATTCAGCGCTGTTTCTGCAAACATCCAATTGTCTGGAACTACAAATAAACCATAAAGGGTTAGTTAGCGTCAAAAATACTCGTGCAAGAGTAAAATTATTTTACCGTTTTTTTTTCTGATAATTTATAAAAATATATATATTTTTTTTGTGATAAACCAACTTCTACCCTCACCACTCATGACATTTTCAAGTGTGCGTGATTTAAAACACGGGAACTATTCCTTGATGGTTAGTAAATCATCGCGCATTTATCATAGCCAATGAAGTTTTTTAATTAAAAACTGAGCTCACTTTTAAACTCCAATTTATTGCGTCTGTTTCGAAATACCAGTCGCAAAGTTTCCATCTGGCTTAGACTGTGTGAAACCGTGTTCAGACTTACAAACTCCAAGAGTTTAAGTGGCATTTACGCTATACCGCGTTGTAAACTCTAGCCGTAGACATTTATTTTTTAATAGTCTTATGGTCTGAACCAGGCTGTATGCATTTCAACATTTTGTCTGCTCTCGGTTTGTAAGTGGCTTGCAGCACCTTACGACGTGTCAACCTGCCTGCTTGCAGAACTCACAAATTCGCATGCGAAGAATCACAGTTAAAAGATTCCGTGAAATTTTCGCCATTTAATACGAAATAAATTGTGTTCTGCTTCTCCAAGAAAAAAAGGGGGGTTGTCTGTAAAATCGGTTTACGGACGATATTTTTAAGTGATAACGTCATAAGAAAACAATGATGAAAAATTGCATACTTTTCAATTTTTAAAATATTATTTACAGTTTTTGCATATTTAATTTAAATAATTTGTTTAAATATAATCACGAACAATTAGTTAAAAAGCCCGCCTTAACCTGTTCGATATTGTAGAAGATTTTCTTGCACGGTTTTTGGCCGGTTCTTGCACGCTCGGATCAGGTGGAACGTGACAATTTTTAATGCATGCAGCTGGAGTTCATCGATTTATAAGTAGAGACCTGTATAATTTGCGATTTCAACTCCCTAAAGGATAAACTCCATGATCCTCTAAGCACTCGTGAAAATTACACCTGCTGATTGGTTACCGACTCGTAACACCTGTTGACTGGAATGATCGTAATTCGCTAATTCTTCTGTTAAAGATTTTTCTTCATTGGCCCAAAGTACTTCAGATAAACTGTGGCCCCATCACTGAAGCGAAATAATGTCAAAATAATTTGGACTCCATCGTATCGCGAAATGAATCCGCGAATTTTACAGGTCTCTATGTATAAGACGTTATCACTAGGGGCATGAAGATTTCGCGAAAAGATTTCGAGACTCGATGAAAGTTAAAACATTGTAGCACCGTCTCTGTTTCGTGATTGGGTGAGTTTCTCCCAGGTACATATCGATTGTAACGACACCAATCACAGTGATTCAGTGCGGAAGTAAACGCGTCCTGAGCGGCTCGGTCAAACAAGGCAACGTCTTCTCTCGCCGATGGGCCGCCAATCACAAGTAAGAAACCACAGGTGCGGGTATACCTTGTTGCAGTCTAATAAGTGTTCAGATCTTTTCGCGAAAAGTTCCTGCCCTTAGCTATCACGTCAAAAACAAACAAACATGTGTACCAAGGGTAGACTGCGGCAGCACAGAGTCTGTGTGCGTGGCGCGGCCAACGGACAGATCTGCGTCGTACTAAGGCCACTGCCGAGATGGTCGCTCAGAGATACGGCGAGAGAGCGAGAGAGCGTGAGAGAGAGGCAGAGGAGAAGGGAAAAACGCGGTAAGTGGACCGCGCTAAAAATAATCATTGCCGTGTGTTGAGCGCATGAACCCGACCAAACTGTTCGAAGGAGATCACGCACGCTTTCGCAATCAGAGCGTCCGTGTTCTCGATACACCAACAACGCCAGGCTTCGATCACTAGGGCCATGAAAATTTCGCGAAAAGATCCCGAGAGTAGCTGGAAGTTAAAACACTGTAGCATCGTCTGTGTTTCGTGATTGGGTGAGTTACTTTGAGGTGCATGTCGATTGTTACAACAACCAATCACACTAATTCAGTGTGGAAGCAAACTCGTCCTTAGTGGCTCGTGCAAACAAGGCAACGACTTCTCTCGCAGACGGCCGCCAATCACAAGGAAGAAACCGCTGGTGTGGGTATACCTTGTTGCAGTCTAGTAGACGTTCAGATTTTTTCGCGAAAATTTCCTGCCCCTATAGATCACGCTCATGCAGAGGAAGCAGGTCGTAACTTCACGTTTAACGCTTAACTGCACAGCTCACTTGATACTACTGCTACTGCTACTGCAGCTTTCATAGCGGTAGAATTCATCTTCGTTGCATAATATAAATACGTGTTATTTTGCAATAGTTTGATTTAAAATCACGCGATTGATGCGTAAATGGCTTGTGACACACAAAAACACTTAAAAACTAAGTAAATCGGCAATTCCGCTAGATTTTTTACTGAAAACCGTGATTGAATGTCCCCATCAAAACTCGTGGTTCGAATAAAGATAAATATTTCTGCTCTCGTACAGTAGATAATTATAAGTATACAAATTTAAAAAGTAATTTATGGATGGCTTGTATTATTGAGGAAAAAAATTCCGTTTGTTAAAAAAAAAAACCTGTTTTCCCTCGTAGCGAGCAATCGGCTTACTCTCCGCAGTGGATCACCGTCTCCCGGCGGTAACGAGCCTAAGCCTGGTCGCGAGGGGAGCAGGGTGACTAGACACGAGGGTCCCTCCACAAGGAAGGCAGTCAGTCACGTGACACGGCGCTCCGGTGTGATTGGCAGTCGCCGTAGTAGCAGACTCCCGGCGCAGCTGAGTCCTGAGGCCAGTCAGTGTGGCCCGTGACGAGTTGGGTCTAACTGTCAGTAGAGACTGGAAACATTAGCGCGTTCAATGACCTCCAGGATAGACTCCACTATCCTCTACACACTCGGGCAAATGCCAACTGTTGATTGGCTATTGACTTGTAAGTCGTCTCGACTGGGCGGCCTGTGATTCGACACTTCTATGAGTGAGGTTCTCTAATTGTCCCTCATTACTCCTGGTTAACAGTGAACCAATGGCAGGAGCAGCACTAGGGTATAATTATTTGAATTGTAGCATGTCACGAAATGAATCCGCGAATTTGTCAGGTCTCTAACTGCCAGTCACTCCCCCTCGCTGGTTGATTCCCTCGTGAGACCCGCTTGAGAACCCTCCGCCTCTGTCTGCTGGGCGGTACATACTTTAGCGATCGAACCGAGGACGGATATCGATTGAAACGATCATATTTTAATAAGTTTTTTTTATGAATTTTGAAATTTTCCCTGAATTTCTAGCTTAATAAATACATATTTCCAAGGTGGCAGCCGACAAGATGACGGAAGCCCTTGCAATAAAAAATGAGGGCACTCTAGCAGACGGTAAAAATTAAACTAAAATGGCGTTAGCGCCCTCTAGCAGACGAAAACAAAATGTTGGATCAAAGATGGTGGCCACCAGCAGACGTAAACAAGATGGCGGACGTGATGTCATACTGGATGACAGTATATTCGTTGGCATTAGTGGTGGGAGGTCAGTAGTCGGTGGTTTCTGTAGAGGAAGTTTCAGTCGTTACTTTTTTTTTTCTCTCTCACCTTGTTCGAACGAGGACTCCGAACTCCATAACATAAGTGCGTTTTTTAATTAAAATATTATTAATTATTTTTTATATTTTTTTAGCATTTTTCCCGATTTTTTGGATGAAAATGACGGATGTTAAAACTGGTGGACGTACCTTCACAATTCAAAATTGCGTAAGTTCTATAATCCAAGATGGTGCGTGTGACATAGGCAAGATTATCTATTAAAATTTATTTCAATTGTTATTAAGAATTTTTGAAATATTTTTATTAATAAATTAGATGTTCACTCTCGCCCGAATCGAACCAAGAACCGATATGGATTGAGTAACTAAACATTTGAAGTAAACATTTTTTTTTTTATATTTTTGGGAATTTATTTGGAAAATTTTGGTCTAAAATGAAAGAATATCAAGTTTGCGGTGTCTCAGTGGCTTACGACGGCTTGCCCATTGTGAATTTAAGCCACTATGAGTAGAGACCTGAAAAATTCGCGGATTCATTTCATGAAATGCTACATTTCAAATAAATATACCTTAGTGCTGCTTCTGCCATTGGTTCACTGTTAATCTGGAGTAATGAGGGCCAATTAGAGACCCTCACTCATAGAAGTGTCGAATCACAGGCTGCCCAGTCGAGACGACTCACAAGTTAACAGCCAATGAACAGTTGGCATTTGCCCGAGTGTGTAGAGGATAGTGGAGTCTGTCCTGGAGGTCATTGAACCCGCGAATTTCTCCAGTCTCTAACTATGAGGAATTAATGTTTTTTCTAAGGCAAAAGGGTTATGAGGCATTTTGAATTTCGAATTTTTGGTTTTTTTGAGTAATAAAACGGTAAATTTTTCTTCAAAACGGGAATTTTCCCCTCGAAACAAGAAAAATTTGTATGTATTTTTCAGGAATTTTTGAGGAATGTTTCGCGATTTGACACCAAAATGGCCGCCGTGACGTTTTTGAAGATGTAGGTTCCAAGACTGCAGACACCGCCGCCACCATATCCACAACCGAGTCCCAGGAAATACATTTATATAGCCTGCTACTCATATCTAAAGTATTTATATCTTTACTAGCGCTAATCGAAGATAATCTACGCTGATACTGTCAAATAAAGTCTGTGCTAAGCTTTAAGGTGATTATGTCGAGTAAATATGATTTCATAAACATAACACTGAGAATATGTTGCGGTGTTTATCAAATATTCTTTATGTATACGTTTTGGCTTTTAATATGTAACTGTTTCCCCTTACGAAACGTAAGCAGAATGTCTACTGTGTAAAGGCGCGATTGTTTCACAAAATCATTTCACTTTACGCTAGACTCAACTTGCTTACGTATAACAACATTTCTCATTGGTCGATATCAGAGTCACACATTTTGATGGGTTACTTTTGACTGGGTGACCACTTGGTTTTCCTTGTGTATGGTCAAAGGTGTGTCAAGAACAATCATCAACTGAATCACGTGCGTGTGTGTGTGTGCTCTAAGTCCACTCTAGTCTACTCCTGCTGCCCAGTGGACCTGCGAGATACTAACGTGGCAAGACTGAAGGTTGTACACCGACAGTGCATTACTTGGCCAGTAAGACACGAGGTGCTGCCAGCAAATACACTGAACACTATTACCTAGAGACCGGAAAAATTCGCGAATTCAATTCGCGGTAGGCTAAAATACAAATAGTTATACCTCAGTGCTGTCTCTGCTATTGGCTCACAACTCACCTGGATGACTCTGGGCCAATGAGAAACGCCCGACCAAAGCTTTATCGAATCACAGGCTGCTACGTTGGGACGTTTTACAAGACAGCAGCCAATGAGTGGGTGTCATTTGACCGAGTGTACGTAGAACTATGGAGTTAATCCTGCAGGTCATTGAACCCACGAATTTTTCCGGTCCCTACTAATAGTATTTGCTGCCAGTGTCTCACTCGGCGCTGACGTCACACCGCAAGCCCCGCCTCCTTGCAGCAGCCCTGAGCTCCGGTCAAACCGGGCGGGCGTGGTCCGTCCACACAGCTGACACCTCGAGTATCGAATAGGGCATTCACATAACCACACCGGGGCTGGGCTTCCTCTCGTCTCTGGGGGATTAACAATGCAAGTAGTGTGCAATAGCCGATTCTGGGACAGGATGCAGGATGCGGGTCAATGACCAACCGACATCTTGGATCTTTAAGGAAAACTACCTCAAAAAAGACTCAACAATCCTCAAAATTACTAAAATAAATTCCATTTCGAGGGCCAAAATTCCATTTCAGAGGAGAATTTTCACGTTTTAATCCTCAAATATGTCGGTGGCTTGAAAAGTCCTAAAAACACATAAAACTTTTTTTAAAATATTAAATTAAAGGTCATAATGTGACATTTGGCTCTCATCATGATTGATATTTGATTCATCAACTGAATTATTTAATTATTTAAGATAGTATTTTAGTATTTGTTTCAATTTAAAACTCCCAGTATGCATTTAGTACTAGTCGCAGAAGCTGATGTGGATTCTGGGTCGTTGCTTGCCGCGGTATCGGAAGGTCACCGGTGTAGATACTGCAGCAGTAAGTTTACTTAGGAAAAAAAATTGGTTGTCTGTTGAGTCGGTTTACGAACGATAGTTTAACGGAACAACGTCATAACAAAACATTGATGAAATGATTGCATACTTTTATGAATAAAATTGAATCATTTTTATTGAATTATCACTATTTTGTATGGATACAAAGAAGGAGTGAAATGAAATCTACAATTTAATTGATAAATGTACTTTTATTTGCACTCATTAATTCAAATATGTTTATTACTTTAACGAAGAGATTATTTTAACTATAACTTTTATACATGTTTGCTATTTAACTTCTTCCAATCTGTGTTATTCTGTTAATGATAGGACGATGATAGGAAAAAAAGGAAACGAATGGGTGTGTTTCAAGTTTAATGTGCCTCGAAAACGTCAAATCGATGGTTGTTCCAATCGAGTGGAAGAGAGATAGATGCGGCGCAAGCGTACAATGAGCGTAACGGGACACTTTTTCGTGCGTGCAGCCGGCGTTCATTGATTTAATAGACGTTGTCACGTCAAAAGATGCTGAAAACTATGAGAAGAGGGAGTCGTTACCAAAAATAATTTAGCTGTGGACATTGCTAAGCATAGAAGAATTATCGTGAATAATCAACGCAATATCTGTACAACCAACCTGAATTATGATAACTATGACCAGTCTAAAACACCAAGAAAGTGGAATGAAGACAAAATATTAGACTACTATAATAATCACGAAGAATATGAAAACGCTGATGCTAATAACAGTATCCTAGATCTCATTAATGATTTGGAATTTAAAGCTAACGTTGAAAGTAGTATCTTCATGGAAAATGAAAAATTTATATATTTTGTCACCAAATTATAGTTTCCTTCACGAAGTTGAGAACAATATAGAAGAATTTGAAGCTGGCAAGAAAGAAGACTGTGGTGATGGCTCGAGAAAAAAAAATAGTGGAAACAAAGATATAAAATCAATGTAAATTACCGTCATCAAGGTAATAATGTTTATAGTTTCGATGATAACGATAGTGTCTTTAGGCTGGGGATTAAACAGAAGACTGCAGAGATCTTAAAAAGTATACTAATAGACATGTAAAAAGAATTTGAGCAGCAGAAGAGATTGGTAACGCATCATAATGTGATCCTAACATATTGGTTAACAGGTTATGACTTCTACTTGCTTCGCATATTACTGAAAAATTTTATATCACCAAAAAAACATGCAGCATACTTCATAAACAACAAGGTGCGGGCTAAGTACAATGAATTTCTAGATGGTGGTCAGCTACCTGGTAAATATTTCGGAGGAAGGGCATGAAAAATGTTTTGAAATTCTACTTATCAGGAATCGAATAGAGGACTTCAAAATGTGTAAGTGCTATTTTTAATTCAAATTTTACATCGTTTCTGAATTTGTTATTTTTTATCATATTTATTAAATTACTCTAACCGGGATCATATTAAAGACCCAGAACTCGATGATGTACGAAATACAAATTTTATTTAACTATTTCTACTAACTATTCATTATTATTTAATAAACTAATTTTATTTTGTGTTTTCAGGTCAAAATGGAATTGAGGTTTCGAAATTCATTCCGTTTATCAAATTTCATTCGTAACGAAGGCCAGAGATTATGATTATGACCTTAGAGGTTAAAATTTAATATATTTTAAGGAATCCTAAGCATCTGTTTTAGGTCTTTTCACGCCACCGTCAATTTTGAAGATTAAAACAGGAAGTTTTCTCTGTAAGTGAGAATTTCCCCCTCGAAACAGATTTTTTTTTATTTATTTTTTTTTTAGTCTTTTAAAGTGGTTTTTGAGAAATTTTGTGGAAATTTTCCCTACAAATCCAAAATGGCGGTCGGCCATTGACCGACACCCTGCACCCCACCTTGGACACTGTCCCAGAATTGGCTATTACACCCTACTAAGGAATGTTCCCGTTTATAATATCGACCAACCTCGCCATCAAATATTTACCTGGAGCCCAAGGCTCGGGCAAATAATAACCCTAAGTGCGTGCGTTGAAGGGAGTGGAGTGAGGGGTGAGGGGGGAGGGGAAGGGGAACTAAGAGCATAGCCAAGGAGCCCATCAAGTGGATACAATGTTTACATTGCAAAATATTCAGGTTTGTTTACTTTAGAGTAGTCTTGTGAGTTAGCTTATGAGTTCGTAACATTGGAGGCAAATTCCTTGGTCATGATTAGAGACCGGAAAAATTCGCGGATTCAATTACCTCTAAGATAGCCTCCATTATCCTCTGCATTTTTCAAGCAAACACGTGTGTTCATTGGGTGCTAACTTGTGAGGCGTCTCCACTAGGTAGCTTGTGATTCGATGATTCTTTGGTCGATAATCTCTCATTGGCCTAGAGAGCAAAGATAAACTTCGAGCCAATAGCAAAACCAGCAGAATTGTACACGTGTTTGGATTTCAGCCTATCACGAAATTAAACCGCGAATTTTTCCGGTCTCTAGTCATGATACATGAATCAATTGTTCTTTCCTGTGAGATAATTTTTGTTTTGTGTGCAGCCATACTGCGCAGTCACGTGAACTGCTGACTTCGTTGCGAAGGGTTCCGGGTCAGCAGTCCCTGGTAAGGCATGGATGTGCGAGGCATTTTCAACAAACTGTGACACTTGTAATTCAATTTCAGTTTTAAAGCAGCCCACCGATTCGCCTAACTGCATAATAACTGGGGCGTTACCAATCCAGTAAATTAAATTGAATAAATTAATAATATACAATTATGAAACCGTTTAACTGCTGCAAGTAAGTATAATTTCAACGATTCGCAGTATAATAAAAATGTTATTATTTGGGATGTATATTTCTTATGATTTCGTGTTTAATTGACTTTCTTTCTTCAGGATGATTCACCCTCATATAATTTGCCAAAACAATCTCGATTGACTATGTGCTAATGGGCAATTTTTAGTTTATTTGCTGCCAAGTAATACAATACCTAAAACGTAACATACTAGAACAGGAAAGTGTTTTTCTCTAGTCAAGGATTAAGTGAATATTTAACCAGTTGTTGAGTATGTAGAAGCTAGCCTAACGGTAAAACAAACCATTTAACTGTACGGTATAGACTTAGAATCCTTTAAAGGTATGCCGAATAAACCGGAGATTAAATTGTTATATAACAGATGATTTCAACGAGTCATTTGTCTCCTAGCTAAAAATCTACGTTCTTCTGTATACTCGAACAAATTTCGCTTCTTCGCTGCCATGAAGTTGAGGAAAATATTATTCTTCCATCTGGGACACACTAGGCCCTTAAACTTAACTGACTGGCTGTCATTGGCTCAGGGAAGTATAAGACGAATGGAAACTCTGCGAGCCAATCGGAAACTTGTTATAAAGCATGCGCACTTGAAAATTATCCTGGGACCAAATGAATCGACGAATTTTACATGTCACCACAAATATTTCACTTTAATGTTAAAGGTTTAGAGACTAGCATGATACATTATATAAAATAAATATTACTTATTTTACACCAGAGTGGGACAATACAGTGGAACTGATTGCCATAAGTACATAAGTGACATAAGTACGTAATTACATGACAGACGGTAGACTTCTAGTTTTGGTGTGTACTTTCTACCTTCAATAGAAGACAGTGAGCTATCTCAAGTACAGTGTCACCCTGTTGGAAGGCAGGAATTCTTCAGACCGTAACAGTTGACGGCGACCACATTCAAGGCAACTAGGTTTAGAGTGTTGCTAAGTGTTTACTGACGACCATGGTTAAATAATTGAAAGACGTCTAGCGGCATAATTTTTTAGTGAGGGAATTCATTTAATTGATATAACTGCTGATTCAGTTTTACGGTGCAGTAGGTCTTTGACAATGTGTAGGTACACGTGTCTGCTGAAAACTGTGTTATTTATGTTTCGGAAAATCAGGTGTGAATTTGGTGGCTGAATTAGCCAACTTAAAAAGTAATGTAAAACATAGCAAACACATACCTTAACTGGAAACAATGAACACCCACCTGTAAAAAAAAAAAAAAGAGAAAACCTTATTATCCACATATAAAAATACAAAAATATTTCTGTAATCCTAAACAATTTAAATTGTGTGAAAATTTTCCAAGATAATGTTTCTAAATACACAAGCACTGTTAAGGCATTAAAATATAACTCCTCACATTTTGTTGTACGTAATATTATTATATGCTAATGAATTGCAAAAATTAGTCGTGCAAATATATATATATATATAGGCTTTGTTTGGTCATATTTAAATATACAGTTTGAATGACTATGTAAACAATTTAATTGTTATTGAGAGGATTCATAACAGTTGAAAAACCTTTTTATTGCAAAGTCTCTAAAGATACTGAATAATTTTTTTTAAATCTAAAAAATACTAAAAACAACTAAATTCACTTTCATTCTTGTGGACAATATTTGTAATTTTTATGTTTAAATCACTTTTACTCGTTACTGGAAGTACTGGTTATATGCTGTATTCAACCTGGTTATCATGAGTCCTAATTAAATATTTCTCGAATTATTTCTTATGAAAACGTAGTTGAGTCCTTTGTGAAAGCCGGCGTACAGCAAAGGACAAGGAGGACGGTGCAGGCAGGTACAGCACAGTACAAGAATGATGCAGGCAGGTACAGCACAGGACAAGGAGGACGGTGCAGGCAGGTACAGCACAGGACAAGGAGGACGGTGCAGGCAGGTACAGCACAGGACAAGGAGGACGGTGCAGGCAGGTACAGCACAGGACAAGGAGTGAAGCAGGCAGGTACAGCACAGGACAAGGAGTGAAGCAGGAAGGTACAGCACAGGACAAGGAGGACGGTGCAGGCAGGTACAGCACAGGACAAGCATTGAAGCAGGCAGGTACAGCACAGGACAAGGAGTGAAGCAGGCAGGTACAGCACAGGACAAGGAGGACGGTGCAGGCAGGTACAGCACAGGACAAGGAGGACGGTGCAGGCAGGTACAGCACAGGACAAGGAGGACGGTGCAGGCAGGTACAGCAGAGGACAAGGAGTGAAGCAGGCAGGTACAGCACAGGACAAGGAGGACTGATCAGGAAGAAGATATGGTCAGGGCAGGAAGCTACATCCATGCTGGTATCTGGAATTCGGGCCTTGTGGTCCGCATCGGTGCCGGTGGCGCGTGTGATTGAAGCTGTGGAAACAAGAACGAGTTGGGCGCTTATACTGTAAGACAGCCTGTGTTCATTTGATTACGTTAATTAAAACTGAGCTTCACCACTCGCGACCATAAAGGTGAATTAGCTGTCAATAGCTCGGATGTCTAGTAAAAAAATATTGTTTTTATAACACAGGAAAAAACTAGGCAAGGGCCAGAGGCTCTTCGCAACTATGTTCGAGTAAAATAATTTGCATAAAAATTAACGCTTATGAAATTAAAGTGTATGTTAGGAGTTGGTTGATTGTCATCATAAATACTGTTGCAGGAATGGCGCTCGTAACTGATGAAAGGGAAAATGGGGGGGGGGGGGGAACTGCAGGAATATCATCCAATGCAAGCTCTTTCGAGAACATAGAGCCACCAGTAATTAAATGTCCACCAGGAAACATTTAAGATATCATCAGATGATTTTCTCGTGTATGTACTGTAACAAATTTATATACATAAAAATTACATAAAAATTTAAGGTAAATAATATTTTTTTAGTTGAATTTATGTATGTATTGGTTTGAAACAAAATAAACAATTTATTAGATATTGATTCCGACGGACGGACATCATTGGAAAAGGTTTTTCGTTTTTTTACAGTGTTAAAGTAAAACAAAAAATGTTGATGAGCCATTAAAAAGTATCAATTTAATCCGGAGATTTATAATGATGATGCAGAAGAGTGTCAAAATAATTTCATAAAAATAATTATAATAGCATTGTGCAAATTTTTAAGTTTTTAAATTCATAAGCCCCATTTTCTTTCCTTTTCATATGTTTCATATCAGGAATATTCTTGCATACTGCCTTAATCGTTTCTTAAAATGCTAACACTCATGTTACGAAGTTCGAAGATTCTTTTGGATGAAAATTTTGGAAACACTTATAAAAATTCAAGTAACCTTATACTAGAGAGCTAAGGCATTTGCGTTTTGACAAATAACTCCAACCATGATTCGAAGAACTTAAAAACACATTAAAAAAATATATATTTATAATATTACGTAGTAAAATGAAATTCATGTTTTTTTTTTCTCGGTTGTGTGTACATATGTAATAAGGCATGTGTTCGGATGTGCAGGTATGCGTGCATGCATGATTGTACGCAAGCAGTACTGTAGTTTGGTATTTTTGGCACTGGTTCCGGTACGAGAATTGAGGATGGGTTCAGTGACCGATCGCTCTCACATCACGGCGGCCATCTTGGTTTATCTTGACCTCCAAAATGTTCCATAAATTTGCCCAAAAAGACTTACAATTTGCCTAAATTTGCCCAAAATTCGGCCAAATTCATCCAAATTACCCATTTTTAGGGGGGGAAACACACTCCGCCAAAAAAAAAAAAAAATCTGAAAAATTTTCAAAATTAAAAAATTCCATATTTTGAATGAAAAATTCCCGTTTTTTTGGGGGGGAAATTCCCTTTTTTCTTAAAAAAAATAAATAAAAAGCCTGAACACCTCAAAAGACTTTTGCCTTATAAAAAAATAAAATTCTTAAAAATGGTTTACGATTCCTAAAAGCAAGCCACCCTAAGCCACCGAGGTAATGACTTGAAATTTTTTTGACCAAAAAATTCCCAAAAATATTTTAAAAAATTGTTTAGTTAAAATGTTCAGTTACTCAATCCATCCCGGTCCTCGGTTCGATTACCGGCGAGTCTAAACATGTAATTAATTAATAAAAAATTTAACGAATTAATAATTACAAATTAAATAAAATTTTAATAAAAAATCTTGCTTATACGTCACACCCACCATCTTGGATTCTAGTACAATCCACCATCTTGTCAGCCGTCTTGGCCACCATCTTGAAAATTCGTAATTTTTAAGCAAGATAAATCGGGAAAAAATATTTAAAATCATAAATTTACTTAATAATAATTTGTTAAAAAAATTGTAAAATGTTTCAAGGTTCGAACCTGGCGAGGTCTTCGATTAAAAATGGTGACGGATACTTTCTCCACACAAGCCACCGACAGACTCACCTCCCACCAATAATGCCGACGTAGATATAGTGCCAGTTAGTGTGAAGTATCTTGTTCTCGTCTGCTGGAGGCCACCATATTAGGTTAAGACTGCATAGTCACCATATTGTTTTCGTGAGCTACCAAGAGCGCTAGACACCCACTGCTAGAGACTGGAAAAATACGCGATTTCGATGAAGTAATATTACATGAAATATCATCAAAATAACCCATTTATAACGAAATAAGTGAACTTTATTATAATCAAATTTCAATCATTAAAAGCTTGAATTGTAACGAAATAAAAACAAGGAATGAACTTAAATGTGTGGAAATGTTACCTAATTGAACATATTAATGTGAAATAACCGAAATAGATTTAAACGATACAAATAAAATTGAAATAAATTCACAATTACCGAAATGAATCGGAAACCTAATACATAAAACAAAAAAACACTTTATACAATACAATACAGGCAAATTCCACCTGCTCATTGGCTATTGACTCGTGACACCTGTCAACTGGGACGCTTGCGATTCGATACTTTTTTGGTTGAAGGTTTTTCAATGGCTCAAAATCCTTCAGATGAACTGTGAGTCAATCACAGAAGCAATATAAAGATACAGTTGTTTGGATTATAGCGTGTCATGAAATGAACCCGCGAATTTTTCCGGTCTCTACCCACTGCCAGTGGTTTAGAAAGGCTATCACGTCCAGTTGGTGACAAGGTATGCCAAGTCGGTGGCCTGACACGTGTATTCAGTGGTCAGGAACACATGTCCAGTAGATGGCCAGCCACATCCAGGTGTTGGGCAGGTGAATCCAGTAGTAGTTTTCTTCGATACTCGACCAACATTTTAAACAGTTCATGTACAATATCGTGCGCAAGGGCCAAGCCCTCCGAACCAAGAGGTATTATTAGAGACCTGAAAAATTCGCGAATTCATTTCGCGATAGGTAGGGCCATGAAAATTTCGCGAAAAGATCCCGAGAGTAGCTGGAAGTTAAAACACTGTAGCATCGTCTGTGTGTCGTGATTGGGTGAGTTACTTTGAGGTGCATGTCGATTTTTACAACAACCAATCACACTAATTCAGTGTGGAAACAAAATCGTCCTTAGTGGCTCGTGCAAACAAGGCAACGACTTCTCTCGCAGACGGCCGCCAATCACAAGGAAGAAACCGCTGGTGTGGGTATACACTGTTGCAGTCTAGTAGGCGTTCAGATTTTTTCGCGAAAATTTCCTGCCCCTAGCGTTAGGCTAAAATACAAATAGTTATACATCAGTGCTGCCTCTGCTATTGTCTCACAACTCACCTGGATGACTCTGGGCCAATGAGAAACTCTCAACCAAAGCTGTATAGAATCACAGGCTGCTACGTTGGGACGACTCACAAGACAGCAGCCAATGAGTGGGTGACATTTGACCGAGTGTACGTAGAACAATGGAGTTCATCCTACAGGTCATTGAACCCACGAATTTTTCCGGTCACTAGGTATTATTCATCGATACACGACCAACAGTTTAAACTGGTCATGTTCACTGTCGTTTGTATAGTCCAGTGTCTCGGAACCACGAGGCCAATCATGTCCTGAGTACAGACTTATCGATGCTCATTCGTAGTCAAATAGAAAACACATTCTAAAAAGAAAGTACATTCGTCAAAAAGGAAGCACATGAAAAAAAAGCATATTCAACGATAAATACACACATTTGTACCAAAAATTCAACTTGATAGGAAACGATCTCATCACAGAGAATCGATCCAATCAGTAGGATACGATCGGTTGCGAGATGCAGTAGGATACAATGCTTCCAACTGTCCTTAAATCCAACAGTCTTTGACTCCAACTGCCCCAATGCTACAACTGATACAATGGTCCAACAGCTCTAGTGCTCCAAGTTCTCCAAAACTCCAAGTGCTGCAATACTTCAAATGCTCCAATGCTGTAATGCATCATTGCTCTAATTGCTCTAATTGCTCTAAATTCTCCAATGATCCAAAGCTCAATTCAGCAGCTAGAGATAATAAATGTCATTTAAGAAACTTGTTGCACATAATCCCGATTATGCCAACAGACTTCGCCACGTATTGTGTTGAGTAAATATTATTTATTTTTTGTTTTATGTGGGATTCTGGATGCTCACTCATGATAGCAAGAGAAGGATGAGAAGGATAGCTTCGCTAGACAACAAGGAGAAGGAAATTCGTCTTCCGTAATAGTGTTTTAAGGCATATTATTTGACTGAGTAATATTTTTTTGTTTGAATTCCAACTGATTGTATGTGCTCATTTTGTAACAGGAATTAATTAGGTGAAATTCTGAATAAAATTGCTTGTCTCATTACGAAAAATAACTATATGCAGAGATTTTTTTCTCAGGAATAACTAGAAACATACGGGGGAAAAAAACCAGCTGAATTCTCGCTGGGAATGGCCAGAAGAACACTGAGAAAACCAACAAAATATTGGCAGACATAATCAGAAGCACACGGAGAAAACCAACAAAAGTCTCATCAAAATTGGCCAGAATCTGACGGAGAAAACCAACAAAATTTTGTGCAGGAATAATCAGGAGCACACGGAGAAAACCAAAGCACGTTTTGCTAAATAAATATTAGTTAATCATAAAAAAATATAGGTATATATTTAAAAAATAATAAATAACCACAAACAACTTCTGTCAGCTTCGTCCAGCGAGGACAGAGTCCTGGCACGAGCTGATATGTGCGTGGAGTCGACCTCGGCGCTAGTGAACAACGAGATTACGGCGGTGTGTGGCGACACCAGGAACTAGGCACTAGGCCCCCGCCGCGCCGTGAGAGAGCGGTCTCGCAACCTCGCTGTGACACAACAGGGGCGGGGGAGGCGGGCAGTGTGTCTGCGGCGGCGACCTTGGGTCCTCAGACACGCTGCGACCTGCTGCGACCTGCTGCGACCTGCTGTGACCTGCTTCCCGCGTCCTCCCGGCGGGCCACGCGCTGCTCGGGGTTCTCGGAGCATCTCACACGACTCGCAACCGTCACTGTTCCTTGACGGTTCTGCCCAGACTCCACAGAGGGGGCT
Source organism: Bacillus rossius redtenbacheri (assembly GCF_032445375.1). Lineage (NCBI taxonomy): Eukaryota > Metazoa > Arthropoda > Insecta > Phasmatodea > Bacillidae > Bacillus > Bacillus rossius. The sequence goes on along the minus strand of NC_086330.1, from coordinate 4,309,594 downwards.
GGCTCTGCAGGTGGTCTGGGGGTTCACGGCGGAGCTGGGGGCGGGTCGGCGGGGCCGAAGTTGGGATGGGACTCCTCAACCTCTCGACCTAGCCGTGCGCTCTCCAGTAACATGCCACGATTGGAAATGGCGAATATATTTCCCGGTCCTCGGAACCCGCGTTGGACACTAGCAACAGTGTCAGGCATTTAAAAGAACCATATTTTCTCCTAACCGGGATTACACCCTAACCGGTTCAGTTAACTGGTGGAGTCTTGATGTATACATGAGGTGTGAGCCTAATAACTTGTCACTGTCAACTTTGGAACGATCACATAACTCAGATACAAACAACTCAGAAAATCATAACATACCAGTACAACTATTAAAACTTAGGAACATACGACTTAGAACGGCCATAACTTAGAAACACGCAATGCCGAACCACGTAACTTAAACATCGTAAATTAAAACTGCCATAACTGCCCATAACTTAGAAACTGACAACATCTAACCACACAACTTAACAACTGTCATAGCTTAGAAACACATATTTTAGAAACACACAAACGCAACGCTGACCTACGTAACTTGGAATCGTCATAATTTAGAAACACTGAACTCAGAAAAGGCGTAACTTAGAAAAATTTATCTTGTGTGTTTCTAAGCTGTGGGTTTCTAAGTGATGACAGCAATCCCACCGCCTGTACCAGTCCGAGCAAACCTCTCCGACCGCCACGGGGTGTTGGCGAGAGAGCGCGTGTGGACAACTGTACATAACTATACACAACTGTACACAACTGTAAACAAATGTGGACTCACACATTCTGCCAGTCCACTCACGCGGCGGGTGGAAGAGAATCATTAACACTTTCAGAGACCTGTAAAATTTGCGGATTCATTTCGCGATAGGATAGAGTCCAAATACTTTTGACATTATTTTCCTTCAGTGATTGGGCCACAGTTTATCTGAATGACTCTGGGCCAATGAAAAATCTTTAACAGAAGAATTAGTGATTCATGATCATTCCAGTCAACAGGTGTTACGAGTCGGTAACCAATCAGCAGATGTAATTTGCACGAATGCGTAGAGGATCATGGAGTCTATCCTTCAGGGATTTGAAATCGCGAATTTTACAGAGCTCTAGAATGGCAACCAAGAGACGTTACACTCTCATGAAAGTGAACGAGCTATCCCCAGTGGCAATCACACGAGCCAGTAAATATAACGAATGAGAGGACGACACGTCTTTATTTCTAAAGAGAAAAGTGAACGAATGAATAAATGTATTAGGGAACAAAGTCCATGGTCGACATAAAAATTGTCAGAGAAAAGCACTAGATAGAGACCTGAAAAATTAGCGAATTCATTTCGCGAAATGCTACAGTTCAAATAATCATACCTTAGTGCTGCTTCTGCCGTTGGTTCACTGTTAATCTGGAGTAATAAGGGCCAATTAGAGACCCTCACTCATAGCAGTTTTTAATCACAGGCTGCCCAGTCGAGACGACTCACAAGTCAACAGCCAATGAGCAGTTGGCATTTGCCCGAGTGTGTAGAGGATAGTGGAGTCTATCCTGGAGGTCATTGAACCCGCGAATTTATCCGGTCTCTAGCAATGGATGAGACTGGTGCATTGTCGTGGGAAACGAGATTGCTTGGAGTAAAGTACCACCGGCTAGCGGTGACGTACGCCCGCTTGACGCAGCGTGTATGCTCTCGTTGGCCAAATCTCCGCGCGCAGTCTGAAACGTCATTCACTTGCGAAAACTAAAGACGGCAAACTGGATCTTCGACGAATGTCAACTTCCCTCCGTCTAAAACCTGCCTACCAACTGATTATCTTGACGTCGCTTGTTTCTGTTTTGGAAAACTATTGTGTTTGTTTCGTCTTTTCGTTTTATCTTGTTTTTGTCTCGTTTCAACTGTTGTGCTGAATTTTTTTGGGTTCAATATTTTTGTGCTGTAATTTGTGGGTTTTTTTTTTCGTTCTCTTAGTCCATTTTTCTTTGTTTTTCTTTGTTTGTTGACCATGTTCCTGTTATGGAATATTATGTGGTGTTTATATCCTGTTGACAACAGCAATTTTTTTGCTCTATTTGTGTTTTTGTTTTTTGTAGTTTTCTTCTACAGACATACATGTGCTTAGCAATGGCGTATGTCCAAAAGCTTACATCAAGTCATGCACTCCCATTGCACAAATCTTTCAAAGATAATGATTATCTACAGCAAGTAATCCGTCCGGTGAGACTTATTCCGGCCCACTTGTGTTCTAGTGTAACCGCTTCACGACACTGACGTAGCCATTGGTCCGTGGACTGCGGACCCTTCCCTTTAAGGGCTTAAATGAGAAAATAAAACTACTTAAGACAGAATAAGAAAATCACAGCAACTTAGCTACATAGAGAGCTTCATTTGGAAGGAGGTTGTAATCCTTATGGTGTCCCATAATAAATGCATTTCCTTCCATATCTAGCCCAAAATGCCTTATACACAGGACAGCGGGAATTTTTGGCAATATGTCTATATCCAGTGCCGGTATGCACACCTGCTAGTTGTGAGCATGACCTGATGTAATCTTTTGGACATACGCCATTGCTAAGCACATGTATGTCTGTAGAAGAATAGTACAAAAAAGGCAAAAACACAAATTAAGCAAAAAATTGCTGTTGTCAACAGGATATAAACAGCACATAATATTCCATTACAGGAATATGGTCAACAAACAAAGAAAAACAAAGAAAAATGGACTCACAGAACGAAAAAAACACAAATGATGACCGCACAAAAAAATTGAACCCAAAAAAAATATTTTTCTTCTACAGACATACATGTGAGTAGTATATAATAGTATTTCCGAGATCAGGGTTCAGGGTGTGGAGCCGAGAGCCGGCTCCACCATATTGGATTTGTGACGTCACGACGGCAAAAAATCCTCAAAATTCCTCAAAAATGACTCAAAATGACTCAAAATTTCCCGTTTTAAGAAAAAAATTCCCGTTTTCGAGGGAAAAATTCCCGTTTCGAGGGAAAATTTCCCGATTTAGTCCTTAAAAATCCCAACGGCTAGAAATGTCCTGATAGAGGCTTAAGCATCCTTAACTCAAGCCTCAGTTAAGCCTCTATCAGGATGTGACCTTGACCTTTGACCTTGACCCCGACGTCCATCTTGGATCCACCATCTTGGATGACGTCATTTCGTTTTCTCGAACATTCCGGCATTGTGTTATCGGCCATTTTGAATTATGACGTCACCATTGCAATTTCCGTTACGGCCGCCATCTTTAAATTTATTATCCGATTTTAATGAAAAAAATTTTAAAATTATAAAAAAATCAAATAAAATTTTTTTTAATAACATATTTAAAAAACAAACATTTACAACACGGAGCTCGGAGTCCTCGGTTCGAACCCGACGAGTGCAAAAAAAATAAAAATGGCGACCGATCCTTCCCTCGTGGTGGGTGCTGGCAGACTGACTCCCGCCACTTTTTATCATCATCTAGTATGACGTCATGGCCGCCATCTTGTCTTCGATGCTGGAAGCCATCATCATTGTATCGTCGGCTAGAGTGCGCCAATGACATGTTAGTTTAATTCGTATCCGCTAGAGTGCAGTAATCATTTATTACTGTGACACCCGCCATCTTGTCATTTGGCCGCCATCTTGAAAATCCGTAATTATTTAGCTAGAAATTCGGGAAAAGTTCCAAAATTCATTAAATAAATCACTCATTAATTTACATATTGATTCGATCGATTCCCGTCCTCGGTTCGATACCCGATCGATGCAATAATGTTTAATCTTATTTAAAAAATAATAATTTCAATATACCATGTTCAACATTCGTAAAGAGTCTCTAAATCCTCTACGACCACCATCCTATCAGACATCAAGACCACCATATTGGAAATGTGTAATTTTAATGCTAGAGATCCGGGAAAAAGTTCAGAAATCATTAAATAAATTTCCGATCAATATACTGATTAATTAGATCGACTAAGGTCCTTGGTACGATCTAGGATGATGCAAAAAAATTAAATATTACATCAATTTAACATAATAGTAACAGGTTCGAGGAATTAAACACCGCAAGTTCTTTTACAAACATAATATTTATTACATAAATTCTATTCTACTACAGGATCACTTACGAAAGCCAGCAATCTTATAATCATTTAGTTCCACAGCGGTGTGAAATGACTAATTCTTAGCTCCAATCGGTTTATACTAGACAGAGTCCAGCCAGAACCTTTACAAACATAGTCCACCTCTTCTTGACAGAGTTTCAGGATACCGTTTTTAACAGTTTGCTTCACATCGTTAGAACTGTAAATTACTACAGCCGATGTCTTGAATGCAAACTTCTCCACTTTGTCATCGAACGGATATGGCTTTCCATATATACAGTCCAACCACAAGTTATATTTCAAAGGTCCGTTTGTTGCTACATCATCAGTAAGCTGATTGATTATCTTCTGTCTGATATCGTCAAGAAAATTACAAATGTCCTTCGACTCACCGAACGTATTTAGATAATAGTAGTCTTTCAACGTTCCACGAAATGCAGACTGCGCCAAGTAGAAGCCATTATCGTTCACTTGTAATGCTCCGAACACAGTCTTAGGTTTAGTTCCATGTGCAGACGTCATAACAATCGGTTGCCGGGCATCTGTTTTTTTGGTTGTACGCTTTCGTGTCTCCAATCTAAAGCGAGGAGTCTAAATGTCGGCAGGTAGTTCAGCAGTAGGAGCACAGACTCCACCTTTACATTTTTTCGCATGATGTCGCAAACTGTCAATTCGAGTAAACCATTTAAGGCACTCATCACATCGAAACTTCATGCGAGAAGGATTCTTCGTGCATTTGCTCCGCTCATGTCTTCATGCATCATGGGAAAATGCGAACGACGTATCACAGTAGCTGCAAGGATGCCGTGGTGATGAAGACGATCCTTTCATACCCGATCCAGATACAGGCGTTGCAACAGTAGTACCATTTCCAGGCATTCTCTTATGCACATCGATGCATCGTTGTTGCGCCGAAACCTTTACATTCTGCCGCACAGCAGGACCTTTGCATGCCTTCATGTGCGTTTTCATATTATCTTTTCTGGCAAACTGCTTATGACATTTCTCACAAACAAACATTTTACGATATAGGTTCTTGGTACATTCGCTCCTCTCGTGCCGCCGAGCATTGCTGTTGTTTGAGAAAATCTTGTCGCAGTAACAGCACCGATGTTCGCTAGTTGTCAAATCAGCATCCATTGAAGGCTCCATCGAGGTCGTATCGTCGATCGTCGTGGTTTCCTGCACATCCAGCTCAGTAGTCGTTAAGCTATCTTCTGCTGGTGGTATCACATCTGTTGAAATCTCCTCCAATGTTGACGTCGTCGTCGTTGCCAACGGGATCTGCTCCACCATTGTCGTCGCTGACGTCAAGGTTCCCGTAGACGATGGTACAACGTCCATCGAGTTCGGCGTTAAAGTCGGTAAAGATGCCATCGAGTTCTCAAGAACAGGTAATTACGCGACTTATGCACCAGATGAAATAATCTAGATGATCCTTACACCGTCGACGACAGTAACAAACTGAGCGACCTGCTGTCTAGGACTCGCTTATATACATGCACCGGATGGAATAATACGCAAGTCAAATCAAGAACAATTTACTATAATACTAGAGTCAAAACAACATTAAAAATAGAAGGACCATCAACGAAAAGGCAGCACATTTGGAAGCACCGACAACGAAAAGGCAGCACATTTGGAAGCACCGACAACGAAAAGGCAGCACATTTGGAAGCACCGACAACGAAAAGGCAGCACATTTGGAAGCACCGACAACGAAAAGGCAGCACATTTGGAAGCACCGACAACGTAAAGGCAGCACATTTGGAAGCACCGACAACGTAAAGGCAGCACATTTGGAAGCACCGACTACGAAAAGGCAGCACATTTGGAAGCACCGTCATCGAAAAGGCAGCACATTTGGAAGCACCGACAACGTAAAGGCAGCACTTTTGGAAGCACCGACAACGTAAAGGCAGCACATTTGGAAGCACCGACAACGAAAAGGCAGCACATTTGGAAGCACCGACAACGAAAAGGCAGCACATTTGGAAGCACCGACAACGAAAAGACAGCACATTTGGAAGCACCGACAACGAAAAGGCAGCAGTCTGCAAGAGTACTTGACTACGAAGGTACTCGTCTACACGACTCCAGTTACCGCATCTGTCTTCGACAGAATTTTCTCTTTTGCTCCAACTGCTCCATCAGCATTATGTTATAAGATTACAAGACCTCTTGCTTACGTAGCTTCAAGTCTACGAGCCTCCAATGCATCATGACTACGAGACTACGAGCCATGAGGTTATGAGTCTATGCGATTGCGAGTCTTCTAGGTTACGTGATCGCGAGGCTATAGGACTACGAAGCTTCCAGAACGCATGGTTACGAGACTGCGAGGCTAAAATTCTACGAGGTCCCAAGACATCCTGGCTACGCGACTACGAGCCATGAGGTTACGAGACTGCGAGGCTACAGAGCTACGAAGCCTCTAGTACACAGGTTTACGTGACTGCGAGAATACAGGACTACCAGTCTGCATGAGTACTTGACTACGAAGCTACTCGTCTACAAGGCTAGAATTACAGCATCTGTTTTCGTCAGAATTTTCTCTTTTGCTCCAACTGCACCACCAGCATTATGTTATAAGATTACAAGGCCGCTTGCTTACGTAGCTTCAAGTCTACGAGGATACTTGGATACGTAGCTTCAATTCTACGAGGTCCTAAGACTTCATGACTACGCGACTTCGAGCCATGAGGTTACGAGATTACGTGACTACGAGTCTTCATGTTTACGAGACTGCGAGGCTACAGAGCTACGAAGCCTCTAGAAAACGAGTTTACGTGACTGCGTGGATACAGGAATACAAGTCTGCATGAGTTCTTGACTACGAAGCTACTCGTCTACAAGGCTCCAATTGACACATCTGTCTTCGATGGAATTTTCTCTTTTGCTCCAACTGCTCCATCAGCATTATGTTATAAGATTACAAGACCTCTTGCTTACGTAGCTTCAAGTCTACGAGCCTCCAATGCATCATGACTACGAGACTACGAGCCATGAGGTTATGAGTCTATGCGATTGCGAGTCTTCTAGGATACGTGATCGCGAGGCTATAGGACTACGAAGCTTCCAGAACGCATGGTTACGAGAATGCATGACTAATTGGCCGCATGGCTACGAAACTTTATGTCTCTAACTGACTACAATAGCACTATTCAGTGGTGAGAGTTAATTTATTTCATGCAAAGGTACTTGCTGCAAGCAGTTCCACTTTTCAACATCAGATGACGTCACGTTTTGCTTGCAGGTAAAATAATATTTATTTATTTTATGCGGGATGCGGGTTGTTCACTATCGATCACATAAGAAGAATGGCATCGATAGTCTTCAAGGAGAAGGAAGTTCGTCCTTCCTGCTAGTGCTTCTCAGATTTCTCACGGTCCGCCATCTTGGATTGCGACGTCACGGCTGCCATCTTGGATGGGTGTGACTTTGACCTTTGACCGAAACCGCAGGAATGATCGCAAGCACACGGATTAACCATCAAAATATTGATAAGAATAATCAGGAGCACACGGAGAAAACCATCATAATATTGGCAAGAATAATCAGGAGCACACGGAGTAAAACGACACATGTTTTCTTTGATATCATAAAATTACAGAAAAAAAAATATTTAAAAATAAAAATAAATTAATAAAAAAATTTAAAATAAAAACAAAAAATACATAAACAGATTCTGCTAGCTTGTAAACTTATCATTGTTGAACAAAGATAGAGTTCTAGTACAAGCCAGAATCTGTTTATGTATTTTTTGTTTTTATTTTAAATTTTTTTATTAATTTATTTTTATTTTTAAATATTTTTTTTTCTGTAATTTTATGATATCAAAGAAAACATGTGTCGTTTTACTCCGTGTGCTCCTGATTATTCTTGCCAATATTATGATGGTTTTCTCCGTGTGCTCCTGATTATTCTTATCAATATTTTGATGGTTAATCCGTGTGCTTGCGATCATTCCTGCGGTTTCGGTCAAAGGTCAAAGTCACACCCATCCAAGATGGCAGCCGTGACGTCGCAATCCAAGATGGCGGACCGTGAGAAATCTGAGAAGCACTAGCAGGAAGGACGAACTTCCTTCTCCTTGAAGACTATCGATGCCATTCTTCTTATGCGATCGATAGTGAACAACCCGCATCCCGCATAAAATAAATAAATATTATTTTACCTGCAAGCAAAACGTGACGTCATCTGATGTTGAAAAGTGGAACTGCTTGCAGCAAGTACCTTTGCATGAAATAAATTAACTCTCACCACTGAATAGTGCTATTGTAGTCAGTTAGAGACATAAAGTTTCGTAGCCATGCGGCCAATTAGTCATGCATTCTCGTAACCATGCGTTCTGGAAGCTTCGTAGTCCTATAGCCTCGCGATGACGTAACCTTGAAGACTTGCAATCGCATAGTCTCGTAACCTCATGGCTCGTAGTCTCGTAGTCATGATGTATTGGAGCCTCGTAGACTTGAAGCTACGTAAGCAAGTAGCTTTGTAATCTTATAACATATTGCTGATGGTGTAGATGTAGCAAAAGAGAAAATTCCATCGAAGACAGATGTGTCAATTGGAGCCTTGTAGACGAGTAGCTTCGTAGTCAAGAACTCATGCAGACTTGTATTCCTGTATCCACGCAGTCACGTAAACTCGTTTTCTAGAGGCTTCGTAGCTCTGTAGCCTCGCAGTCTCGTAAACATGAAGACTCGTAGTCACGTAATCTCGTAACCTCATGGCTCGAAGTCGCGTAGTCATGAAGTCTTAGGACCTCGTAGAATTGAAGCTACGTATCCAAGTATCCTCGTAGACTTGAAGCTACGTAAGCAAGCGGCCTTGTAATCTTATAACATAATGCTGGTGGTGCAGTTGGAGCAAAAGAGAAAATTCTGACGAAAACAGATGCTGTAATTCTAGCCTTGTAGACGAGTAGCTTCGTAGTCAAGTACTCATGCAGACTGGTAGTCCTGTATTCTCGCAGTCACGTAAACCTGTGTACTAGAGGCTTCGTAGCTCTGTAGCCTCGCAGTCTCGTAAACTTGAAGATTCGTAGTCACGTAGTCTCGTAACCTCATGGCTCGTAGTCGCGTAGCCAGGATGTCTTGGGACCTCGTAGAATTTTAGCCTCGCAGTCTCGTAACCATGCGTTCTGGAAGCTTCGTAGTCCTATAGCCTCGCGATCACGTAACCTAGAAGACTCGCAATCGCATAGACTCATAACCTCATGGCTCGTAGTCTCGTAGTCATGATGCATTGGAGGCTCGTAGACTTGAAGCTACGTAAGCAAGAGGTCTTGTAATCTTATAACATAATGCTGATGGAGCAGTTGGAGCAAAAGAGAAAATTCTGTCGAAGACAGATGCGGTAACTGGAGTCGTGTAGACGAGTACCTTCGTAGTCAAGTACTCTTGCAGACTGCTGCCTTTTCGTTGTCGGTGCTTCCAAATGTGCTGTCTTTTCGTTGTCGGTGCTTCCAAATGTGCTGCCTTTTCGTTGTCGGTGCTTCCAAATGTGCTGCCTTTTCGTTGTCGGTGCTTCCAAATGTGCTGCCTTTACGTTGTCGGTGCTTCCAAAAGTGCTGCCTTTACGTTGTCGGTGCTTCCAAATGTGCTGCCTTTTCGATGACGGTGCTTCCAAATGTGCTGCCTTTTCGTAGTCGGTGCTTCCAAATGTGCTGCCTTTACGTTGTCGGTGCTTCCAAATGTGCTGCCTTTACGTTGTCGGTGCTTCCAAATGTGCTGCCTTTTCGTTGTCGGTGCTTCCAAATGTGCTGCCTTTTCGTTGTCGGTGCTTCCAAATGTGCTGCCTTTTCGTTGTCGGTGCTTCCAAATGTGCTGCCTTTTCGTTGTCGGTGCTTCCAAATGTGCTGCCTTTTCGTTGATGGTCCTTCTATTTTTAATGTTGTTTTGACTCTAGTATTATAGTAAATTGTTCTTGATTTGACTTGCGTATTATTCCATCCGGTGCATGTATATAAGCGAGTCCTAGACAGCAGGTCGCTCAGTTTGTTACTGTCGTCGACGGTGTAAGGATCATCTAGATTATTTCATCTGGTGCATAAGTCGCGTAATTACCTGTTCTTGAGAACTCGATGGCATCTTTACCGACTTTAACGCCGAACTCGATGGACGTTGTACCATCGTCTACGGGAACCTTGACGTCAGCGACGACAATGGTGGAGCAGATCCCGTTGGCAACGACGACGACGTCAACATTGGAGGAGATTTCAACAGATGTGATACCACCAGCAGAAGATAGCTTAACGACTACTGAGCTGGATGTGCAGGAAACCACGACGATCGACGATACGACCTCGATGGAGCCTTCAATGGATGCTGATTTGACAACTAGCGAACATCGGTGCTGTTACTGCGACAAGATTTTCTCAAACAACAGCAATGCTCGGCGGCACGAGAGGAGCGAATGTACCAAGAACCTATATCGTAAAATGTTTGTTTGTGAGAAATGTCATAAGCAGTTTGCCAGAAAAGATAATATGAAAACGCACATGAAGGCATGCAAAGGTCCTGCTGTGCGGCAGAATGTAAAGGTTTCGGCGCAACAACGATGCATCGATGTGCATAAGAGAATGCCTGGAAATGGTACTACTGTTGCAACGCCTGTATCTGGATCGGGTATGAAAGGATCGTCTTCATCACCACGGCATCCTTGCAGCTACTGTGATACGTCGTTCGCATTTTCCCATGATGCATGAAGACATGAGCGGAGCAAATGCACGAAGAATCCTTCTCGCATGAAGTTTCGATGTGATGAGTGCCTTAAATGGTTTACTCGAATTGACAGTTTGCGACATCATGCGAAAAAATGTAAAGGTGGAGTCTGTGCTCCTACTGCTGAACTACCTGCCGACATTTAGACTCCTCGCTTTAGATTGGAGACACGAAAGCGTACAACCAAAAAAACAGATGCCCGGCAACCGATTGTTATGACGTCTGCACATGGAACTAAACCTAAGACTGTGTTCGGAGCATTACAAGTGAACGATAATGGCTTCTACTTGGCGCAGTCTGCATTTCGTGGAACGTTGAAAGACTACTATTATCTAAATACGTTCGGTGAGTCGAAGGACATTTGTAATTTTCTTGACGATATCAGACAGAAGATAATCAATCAGCTTACTGATGATGTAGCAACAAACGGACCTTTGAAATATAACTTGTGGTTGGACTGTATATATGGAAAGCCATATCCGTTCGATGACAAAGTGGAGAAGTTTGCATTCAAGACATCGGCTGTAGTAATTTACAGTTCTAACGATGTGAAGCAAACTGTTAAAAACGGTATCCTGAAACTCTGTCAAGAAGAGGTGGACTATGTTTGTAAAGGTTCTGGCTGGACTCTGTCTAGTATAAACCGATTGGAGCTAAGAATTAGTCATTTCACACCGCTGTGGAACTAAATGATTATAAGATTGCTGGCTTTCGTAAGTGATCCTGTAGTAGAATAGAATTTATGTAATAAATATTATGTTTGTAAAAGAACTTGCGGTGTTTAATTCCTCGAACCTGTTACTATTATGTTAAATTGATGTAATATTTAATTTTTTTGCATCATCCTAGATCGTACCAAGGACCTTAGTCGATCTAATTAATCAGTATATTGATCGGAAATTTATTTAATGATTTCTGAACTTTTTCCCGGATCTCTAGCATTAAAATTACACATTTCCAATATGGTGGTCTTGATGTCTGATAGGATGGTGGTCGTAGAGGATTTAGAGACTCTTTACGAATGTTGAACATGGTATATTGAAATTATTATTTTTTAAATAAGATTAAACATTATTGCATCGATCGGGTATCGAACCGAGGACGGGAATCGATCGAATCAATATGTAAATTAATGAGTGATTTATTTAATGAATTTTGGAACTTTTCCCGAATTTCTAGCTAAATAATTACGGATTTTCAAGATGGCGGCCAAATGACAAGATGGCGGGTGTCACAGTAATAAATGATTACTGCACTCTAGCGGATACGAATTAAACTAACATGTCATTGGCGCACTCTAGCCGACGATACAATGATGATGGCTTCCAGCATCGAAGACAAGATGGCGGCCATGACGTCATACTAGATGATGATAAAAAGTGGCGGGAGTCAGTCTGCCAGCATCCACCACGAGGGAAGGATCGGTCGCCATTTTTATTTTTTTTGCACTCGTCGGGTTCGAACCGAGGACTCCGAGCTCCGTGTTGTAAATGTTTGGTTTTTAAATATGTTATTAAAAAAATTTTATTTGATTTTTTTATAATTTTAAAATTTTTTTCATTAAAATCGGATAATAAATTTAAAGATGGCGGCCATAACGGAAATTGCAATGGTGACGTCATAATTCAAAATGGCCGATAACACAATGCCGGAATGTTCGAGAAAACGAAATGACGTCATCCAAGATGGTGGATCCAAGATGGACGTCGGGGTCAAGGTCAAAGGTCAAGGTCACATCCTGATAGAGGCTTAACTGAGGCTTGAGTTAAGGATGCTTAAGCCTCTATCAGGACATTTCTAGCCGTTGGGATTTTTAAGGACTAAATCGGGAAATTTTCCCTCGAAACGGGAATTTTTCCCTCGAAAACGGGAAATTTTTTCTTAAAACGGGAAATTTTGAGTCATTTTGAGTCATTTTTGAGGAATTTTGAGGATTTTTTGCCGTCGTGACGTTACAAATCCAATATGGCGGAGCCGGCTCTCGGCTCCACACCCTGAACCCTGATCTCGGAAATACTATCATATACTACTCATGTGCTTAGCAATTGCGTATTTACAAAAGCTTACATCAAATCATGCACTCCCATTGCACAAATCTTTGAAAGCATATTTTTCATACAAACATGATATGTGTGTTTCGTGTATTAAACATTGATTATATGTATATATTTACTTGTTTGAACGAAAACACCAAATAATTTATCTTAAGAAACAAAGAATTTAAAACAATCAAATAAAAATCAATATCTACATAAATGTTCAGTTTTCATCCTCAAGCAAAATAATTACTTGAATTTCTATGTGTAAACGTTGGACTTCCTGAAGTCCAATGTTTCCTGTTATTTTAGTACGACGATCAGCATTATTTTGAAATTGAATTATAAAGAAATTTGCTCATGAGAAATGTCTGATGGGTGGTGTCTTGTGAGACGTCCCAAGGTAGCAGCCTGTGATTCGATACAGCTTTGGTAAGGTGTTTCTCATTGGCCCAGAGTCATCCAGGTGAGTTGTGAGCCAATAGCAGAGGCAGAACTAAGGTATAACTATTTTTATTTTGCCTATCGCGAAATTAATTAGCGAATTTTTCCTGTCTCTAGTTATAGCCCTTGATATGTTTGAAGCAAATTGATAGCCGGCTACCACACATTTGAATTTCAAGTTCAAAATTTGTCCAAAATTAGTGCTCGATAAGTGATAATTAGAGACCTGTAAAATTCGCGACTTCAAATCTCTAAAGGATAGACTCCATGATCCTCTATGCACTCGTGCAATTTACATCTGCTGATTGGTTACCGACTCGTAACACCTGTTGACTGGAATGATCGTGATTCGCTAATTCTTCTGTTAAAGATTTTTCATTGGTCCACAGAGTCATTCAGATAAACTGTGGCCCAATCACTGAAGCAAAATAATGTCAAAAGTATTTGGACTTTATCCTATCGCGAAATGAATCCGCGAATTTTACAGGTCTCTGGTGATAATTTGTGCCGTAGGAAACAGAACTTGTGCAGCATTACATAAAACGTTATAGCATATAGCAAGTTGGTCGCCAACTTGATGTCAAGTTGGCGACCACCCAAGGAAAATATCAATTTTTTTGAACTGAATTTCATGTCACGAATTAGTGCTGAATTTTCTTCACACCGCGGGCTGATACACTCGCCCCACGAGGGGGAGGGGGGCACTCGCGCCGCGTTTCCCGAACTCGAATGCAGAGGAAACCTTCGCGGTAGTTCCGTTATACCACCAGGCGGCGCGTTCAATCCCCGCTTAAAAAGGTTTTATAACACGGATACCTACCCGGCGAAACAAAATACAGTGCGCGCAGTTGCCGAAAAAATTTTGGTAAAACTCGCACTAACTGGTTAGAATTCTTCTTTTTTTCCTTTATAATATGGGAAATTATTATTTTCATGAACTTTAAAAAAAATATTCCGGATTTAATGAGCACGCATTCTTATGAATAGAGACCCCGAAAATTCGCGGTGTAATGACCTCCAGGATAGACTGCAATATCATCTACACACTCGGGAAAATGCCAACTGTTCATTGGCTGTTGACTTGTGAGTCGTCTCGACTGGGCGGCCTGTGATTCGACACTTCTACGAGTGAGGGTCTCTAATTGGCCCTCATTACTCCAGATTAACTGTGAACTAATGACAGAAGCAGCACTAAGGTATAATTATTTGAATTTTAGCATAACACGAAATGAACCCGTTAATTTTTCGGGTCTCTACTTATGAATTCTCCTGGATACCACGCGTACAATGTTTTTAAAAAATATATTAATTTTTGAATAATTAATCATCACGTAGGCATTTTCATGCATGGATAGAGCATATATTAATTTAGTAGATAGGAGTGGTAACATCTAGAATGTAGCACGTTTGTAAAACAAATAAATTTTCAGGCTATATTTAATATAGTTTAGAGTGATTGTGGAGTAGTTACTACAGGGTGCTCTCTTTTAAGCATGTCACGCGCCAATCAGCACTCGAAACTGCCTGGGAATCTCTGACTCCTGCGAACACACGTGGTTTCCGAAAAATTTAAAGAATGTGAATGATACCATGTAACGTCCATACAAACTACGTGAGGCATGCATGCACAAGGGACTTTTTAGAAAATCCTTGCCAGGCGCACGGGGTCGATACGGTCGACAGTGGCTCGAACCTCACATGCCTCAAAGCATCTACACACTAGGCACTGGTCTGGCAGGCAGCCTTCTCATCGGTGAAAGGCCTCTACGAGATTTTGGTAGAGTCATATACAAAACTGGCTAGTTGTTAGCGGCATGTATTTTCCGCGAAAACCTTCCGAGTCTAGCTGTGAGCGTCATCTGTGTTTCGTGAATAGTTTGAGTTTCTTCCAGGCGTATGTCTACTGTCAGCTACACCAATCACAGCCGTCCAGCACGGAAGCAAGCGCATCCTGAATGGCCAGACGGCCGCCAATGACAGCGAAGAAACCGCTGGCGTGGTTATGCCCTATTGCATGGCCCTATTTATCGTCCGCTGGAGCGTGTTAAATTGGATACGACCCAATGACAACACCATTGAAGCTCATGATGGCTTACGCTGTGACACATCTCTACATCATAACGCGAACTGTGCAAATATGTAGTTACATAATAAGTAGGGACAGGAAAAATATTAGCGGGTTCAATGACCTGTAGGATGAACTCCATAGTTCTACGTACACTTGGTCAAATGTCACCCGCTCATTGGCTGCTGTCTTGTGAGACGTCCCAACGTAGCAGGCTGTGATGCGATACAGCTTTGGTTGAGTGTTTCTAATTGGCCCAGAGTCATCCAGGTGAGTTTTTGAGCCAATAGCAGAGGCATCACTGAGATAAAACAATTATATTTTAGCCTATCGCAAAATGAATTTGCGAATTTTTTCGGTCTCTAATAATTAGAGACCTGTAAAATTCGCGGATTCATTTCGCGATAGGATAGAGTCCAAATAATTTTGACATTATTTTGCTTCAGTGATTGGGCCACAGTTTATCTGAAGGAATCTGTGCCAATGAAAACATCTTTCACAGAAGAATTAGCGAATCTGGATCATTCCAGCCAACCGGTGTTACGAGTCGTTAACCAATCAGCAGATGTAATTTGCACGAGTGCATAGATGATCATGGAGTCTATCCTTTAGGGATATGAAATCACGAATTTTACATGTCTCTACTAATAATGTAATAATTAAAGACCAGAAAAATTCGGGGATTCATTTCCCGTAATGCTGTAATCCAAACACATGCAACTTCATATTGCTCCCGCGATTGGCTCACAGTTTTTCCCGAAGGACTTTGAGCCAGTGAAATACCTTTAACCAAAGAAGTCTCGAATCGGAAGCATCCCAACTGACAGGTCTCACAAGTTAGTAGCCAATTAGTAAACGCAGTTGGCCTGAGTATGTAGGGGATCTTGGAGTCTATCCTAGGGGTCATTGAAACCGCGAATTATTCCAGTCCCTACTAATAATGAGAAGTTACTGTGTGTTTGCAGACTAATCCCGCGCAAGACGTCGATAGTTCAGATGCCTGCTGCAACTCTGATGTGACGATCCCTCGGAGTGGCCTAGGCGAGGTGTCAGGACGCGGGGTGGAAACAGCCCCAGGCGCGATATCCTCCACGGGGTACCCTTGGGTGGGGGGAGTCACGTCGCACGTCGTTCCTCAGCCAATTAGCGCGGAGTGCCAGCTCCATTAGCGCCACACAACACGGCCCGGGAGGGTGGGTGGCAGCGCTAGTTGCCTCGGCAGGAGGTCGCGTGATCTATCGCCAAGATCTCGCCGCCCCTGCTCGCTCCAGCAGTTGGGAGAAACACTCCGGCATGCACCGAACAAACACTTCCGTCAACGCCCCAAACAAACACACTGCAAAATATTTTTGTACGCGTACATGAATAAAACATTTTCAGACTTTACAGAACCATTGATTAACGCCAACAAGTAATGCTGCCACTAATAAGCCACTTCGTGGACTCTACGAAACATGCGTAGGCTTTATATTGATAAAGAATTGTAAAATAGGTTTACGGATGATAATTATACGTGATAACGTCATAAGTAAACATTGATGGAAAATTGCATACTTTTTAATTTTCAAATATTATTTACAGTTTTTAACAAATTTAATTTAAATAATTTTTTTACGTATAATCACGAAAAATTAGTTAAGAAGCCCGCCTTAACCTGTTTGATATTGTAGAAGATTTTCTCGCACGGTGGTTGGCCGGTTCTTGCACGCTCGGCTCAAGCGGAACGTGACAATTTTTCGTGCGTTCAGCCGACGTTCATCGATTTATAAGACGTTATCAATTTAAAATGTTTAGAGGCTGTTACAATTTTTTTTATTTCGCAGCGTGAAAAAAAAATGGTATTTGAAATCTCAGCTATGTTGTTGGTTCGGGCGATAGTTTTGATGACTTGTTGATGTGTGCAGTCTGTGCTGTCCCACTTCCCGCTGTGTTTGCCCGCGACGCCTCAGTTTCCATCTGCTGTCACACTCGGGCCCGTCTGCTGGAAGAATATTCGCTTCGTCCTTGGCCGTGTCTTGCGTGAGTCGGCACTCGGGTGATGAATGTTCCTCACCTGCCCGAGGCTGCCGTTTAGGACTCGAAGAGTTCACATTTTCAATTATTAGAGACAGAAAAAATTTGCCGATTCATTTCGTGATAGGCTGAAATTCAAACATGTGTACAATTCTGCTATTGGCTCGCAGGTTAACTGGAGCTCTCTGGGCAAATGACAGACTATTGATAAAAGAAGCCTCGAATCACAAGCTACCCAGTGGAGACGCCTCACAAGTTAGCACCCAATGAACACGCGTGTTTGCTTGAGAAATGCAGAGGATAATGGAGGCTCACCTAGAGGTCATTTAAATCCGCGAATTTTTCAGGTCTCTATCAATTATTTACTTCCCGGATAGATTCGTCGCGTATCGAGTCACTTGACCAGAAGAAACACGTAGTTGCTTCAAATACAACATTGCAGTCAGATACAACATGAAGTGACGGTGTCTCTACTGATTAGTGAAGAAGGGAAACATTCATGTGTTAAGCGACCTGCATAGTCCTTCTGATATCATCTGTATTTTTACAGTCTCTATTGGTAGATAATGGGAAAATCCGCGGTTTCAATGACCTCCAGGATGGACTCCATGATCCTCTACGTGCTCAGGCAAATCACGCCCGCTCATTGGCTACTGACTCATGACACCTGTTAACTGGGTTTCTCGCGGTCCGATACTTCATGTGCTGAGGGGTTTTCATTGGCTCAAGAGTCGTTCAGGTAAACCGTGATCCAATCATTGAAGCAGCATGAAGTTGAACGAAATAAATTTATAACCTATCGTGAAATGAATCCGCGAAATTTTCCTGTCTCTATATATTAATTAGTAGAACCACTATAGTTGCTTCATGTTACTTATGGGAATGAAGTGGTCTTCACACAACCTTGACGACCCTGATAAAGTTACAAACAAAGAGGATACGTGGCTGCCCAATCATGAGTAACCTACCAAAGAGCGTGAACTTATTATCACCCAATCAGCACTCTAGAAAACTTGATTATATAATGGCAAGTTGAAACTTGCCTAATGGAGCGAAAAAAATATCCTCAAGATAATGGTGGGGTTTATACAGTATATCCATAAAGGAATGTCCCAATTATAAATTTTATTGATATCAACTGTAAGCACTGTATAGTGTTGGTTAAACGTCATAATTGAAGAGTAACTCAAACAGTATTAGATAAGCGCGTGCGTAAGTACTGCTTTATTGTTTTCTCGCTTGAGCACGAAGGAATGTCTATTTTTTGGTGTTAACCTGCAAAAGTTATCTGGCAGCAGGATGGAGTCTCTCCCCATTGGAATCTCTTTGTACGAGAGTGGCTAAACGTCGAAGTCCCTGGCCTCTGGATTGGTCGTAATGACTATTGGTCGAGACGACAGAGATATTTTTGACTGTCCTCCACATTCACCTGACATAACGCCATGTATTCTCCCCTTTGGGGTTTTATAAAATATGTTCCGCCGCTAACTGATGATTTGCCAGAGTAGAGAAAGAGATTTTAAGAGGCTGTCGCTTCCACTTCAGAAGTGTTAACCAAAGTGTGGGAAGAATTGGACTTTATAATGTATGTGTGCAGTGCACATATTGAACATATTGAACATTTGTAAGAAAAACAAGGTTAGTTTACCTTCAATTTGATGTATGATGACGTCGTAAATAGTCTGAATTAAACTGTTATAATATACAATTGAAACTGGGTCAATATTTTATGGACATTCTGGATATTAGTTATATTATGTATGTTTGGTCGCTGACGGTTCATAGCTAATGTGACCCGCGCGGTGACGGGCCAGTTGGCTTCTGTGCGCGCTGCTGTTCTGTGTCCTCTGCATTGTGTCCTGGTGTCGGGACGAGATGTCGTCCGTGGAAATGAACTCCCCTCCCACACCTCGGTGGTACTGCAGGTGTCCAAGGGGGGGGGGGTTGTATCCACGACGGGGCAATAGGCGACGCAGCCGAGTGTGAAATTCTACCTCTCTCCGCCGGAGAAACATCGCTGTTTCGAACCTCTACACTGGTAAAAAAAAATACACCAGACTCTTGTTTCAATTAGAAACCGCAATATACGACAAGCTCGACTTAGTACAAATCGTTATATTGAAGGGAGAAAAAACGGATTCGATCTCCGTATGCAAAGAAAATAGTTATATTTCTCGTATTTATTGTCTTTTCAAATGTACAGATAATAAATTTAAAAAATATTCTTCAAGCTTAACCACTGCCACATACACTATAAAGTATAAGAAGTAGCAGGACTACTAATATTTCAGATTAAATTGGAAATATTTTCATATAGGTTTGTACTTATTTATTAAAATAAACTTTCTTTAATAAAATTCACATGATTCACAACGAAAAACAGGATAAAGTAACGAACGTTATAAATATTTGGAGTTCGTGTTTAAATACAAACCACAGCGGTTAAAAATAATTTCACTAGAATTTATATGAATTATAAAGCAACGAACTCAATGATTAATGAAGTAATACAGTTGTATAGATTAACAAATTGTGCAGTGTTATGAAAGGTTTTTTATACTAGCTAATTCCCAGCATGTGTTGCAAAGCCTCAATAATTTATTTTTTTTTTTTTTTTGTAATTTGTTTGAAGTAGGTTCACTCTTAAAAAGTATATTTCTGATTCTCTGTCGCTCTATCTCTCTGTCTAGCTCTATATGTATACCTCTATATACATATATATTTACATATATATTTATTTTGCTATGTATATCCCTCTGTATCTCTCTATCTCTCCTTTATACACCTATATATCCAGAAAGTCACTCTATGCCAATGCAAATATTAAAAATCTATGTTTTTATCTATAATTTTTTATCTATATTTTTACCTGTCAAGAGTTTGTCCTAGGTAGAGACCTGAAAAATTCGCAGATTCATTTCGTGAAATTCTATAATTCCAATAATTATACCTTAGTGCTGCTCCTGCTATTGGTTCACTGTTAATCTGGAGTAATGAGGGCCAATAAGAGACCCTCACTCGTAGAAGTGTCGAATCACAGGCTGCCCAGTCGAGACGACTCACAAGTCAGCAGCCAATGAACAGTTGTCATTTGCCCGAGTGTTTAGGGGGTTGTGGAGTCTATCCTGGAGGTCATTGAACCCGCGAATTTTTCCAGTCTCTAGTAATAGGTAAATAAAAACACGCGCGTTTTCGAATGCAACGTTGAATTAAATTTCGAAGCAATCGGTGAGGAACTTCCTGAGATTTAAGATTTTGAACGAACGAACGTTCACGTTTTTTATTTGATACAGACTCTGCAATCCCGCTGGTATTCGGGGAGGACTGTGGAGTGTTCCGTAATGCGCCCGTGTCGCGTGACGGTGTAGCGGGCAGAAGAGCGGGTAGACCACGTGAGCGGGGAGTATTCCTGCCCCCCTTCCCCTCCAGGGAGCCACCCCCCACCACACCCCGGGGCAGGCACGTGATATTGGCGAGCCGAGCTGGAGCTGGGCATACCGCAGAGTCTAACAAGAGCCCTCCCGGCAGGCGCTCTGCTGCCTCTAGGAGGGAAAAAAATGTCTTTACTTTCACAAAATATATTCATTTTTCAAGGTACGGGTTGAATTTACCGTTAAAGAACGTAGCAAATTAAGGTGGAAAAAACGTAAGCAAACAGGAATCACTTTATTTTTCTTTTTTAAAAGTGTTCGGGAGGTAAAATTTTTACCTTCAATTTGAAAGCAAAGCGTGATAATAATATACAATTAGTTGTTGGTTATGTTTGATTTCACCATTCCTTCAACATCATTCCCTTATTAAAATTTGCAATGCGGTAATGAAAACTCATAGGAAAATTATATATCTGTTTTATACCAGCCTAAGTATGATAATTACATTAAGAATTAGTATATTTATTTTAGTTCAACAAACTTGGGTTCTCGCGCAACTGATAACAATTATTAAGAAGACTTGCACGACATTTTACACCCATTACGTAACACTTAGTGAATAACTGTTGATAATTTCAGTGTCAGGATAACAAATGCAAGGACGTATAAAGAAAATTTTTAGAAATAGCCCTTAAAAAATGAAGAAAAAAGTAAAAAAAAAATCAACATGGCGTGTAGAGTACGTGACGTTAAAGTCACGGCCACTAATGACTAGAGACTGGAAATATTTGCGGGTTCAAAGACCTCCAGGATAGACTCCACTATCCTCTACACACTCGGGCAAATGCCAACTGATAATTTGCTTTTGACTTGTTAGTCGTCTCGACTGGGCGGCCTGTGATTCGACACTTCTATGAGTGAGGGTCTCTAATTGACCCTCAGTCCTCCAGATTGACAGTAAACCAATTGCAGAAGCAGCACTAAGGCATAATTATTTGAATTGGTGTATTCCACGAAATGAATACGCGAATTTTTCAGGTCTCAACTAATGACTTTCCGAAGAAGTCCCTGCGACAGGACGATCGCGACGCCTGCAGACAGAAGGTGAACGGGCTCCCGCACAACACTGAAGCACTGCGGGTTGCGTGTCGCCCAGCTGCAGGCTGTGAAGGCAGAGAGCGTGCACGGAGCCCTGGAGTGAGGATAGTTCCACACACGTCCCACCAGGAGAGAGGCAACAAGCGTGCATCGCCAGCGAAGACGAAACAAGCGAAGGAGCATGGACGGAATGAGCATGTGACGGAGACGAGAATAAACCCGAGAAAACCAATCAATTAATCATTAGTGACGTTCACCGAACTCTAAACATTAAACAGTTTGAACTGCTACACATCCTTGAAGTTTGATTGATAAACTATTTAAAAACACTACGGTTGAATATGTGAATTTCTGCAGTTTACTATAGCAAGTGAATAAATTTGGTTTATTGTGATTTTCACTGATTTATTGAAGTTAAAACGTCTATAGGAAGGTTTGAATAGGGAGTAAACTCATGTAAGTCGTCTTCGACATGGTCACGTGACGTGTTAACGATAACACTATTATCTGTTCCTAAAAAAACTATTAATACTAACAGCGGTTTTGTTTATAGTTTTAAGTTTTCACTTCTGTCGGCAGTCCTCGTGACTGAATTGAAGAAATTTTTTTTAATTGTTTACACTTAGAGACTGGAAAGATTCGCGGGTTCAATGACCTCCAGGATAGACTCCACTATCCTCTACACACTCGGGCAAATGCCAACTGATCATTTGCTTTTGACTTGTGAGTCATCTCGACTGGGTGGCCGGTGATTCGACGCTTCTATGAGTGAGGGTTTCTAATTGACCCTCATTACTCCATATTAACAGTGAACCAATAGCAGGAGCAGCACTAAGGTATAATTATTTGAATTGTATAATTTCACGAAATGAATCTACGAATTTTTAAGGTCTCTACCAATTTGAGCCCTCGTAGAAGTGTCGAATCACAGGCTGCCCAGTCGAGACGACTCACAAGTCAGCAGCCAATGAACAGAGTGTGTAGAGGATAGTGGAGTCTATCCTGGAGGTCGTTGAACCCATGTCTCTAGTCATGAAGTCCAGCCCGTGACTGTCAGTTCCTCCGCCTCTGCTTGGGGGTGGTTGGACACGCGCTCCGCCACTGACCGCCCTCCCCGACCCCTGGCCGCGTCCATCCCCCCAGAGGTCACGAGACAGGCATCGATCACCGCCTCCCCCTCCCTCCCACGTGCAGGCTGCACTGGGACCAGCCACGCTGCAGTCACACAGATGCGCCAGGTGTCCTTGCCCGCCTCACGACCCTCATCTCCCGCTGGAAACAACAACAACAAGATGGCGCGATGCGAAGACGGCGACTCGACAGAGAAAAAAAATATCTCGTTATTTCGAACACACGACGGCCAAATATATAAATTGTTTCTTCGTGCTAAATACGCACGAAACATACGACAGTCAATATGTTTACAAGATTGCTAAGCTATTAATTTGAGACTAATATCATGATTTAAAATCTAAAATTAAATTGAAAAAAAAAATCCCTATGGTTTTAAAAATAAATTTAGTAAAAATATCCTTAGAAATACGAGTTGCACCAGTTTAAGCATTTTTTTTTTCAAACAAATTCCGTCACGCAGAAACTCCGTGCCAGCTACGCTATGGATATAGAGAATTTCTAACTGGAAGGTCTGTCACATCCGCTGTAATCATAGAAGTCCTGGACATGATTAGTTGGCAATCTTCAAATCACCGATTTTACTCTACTGTGACTCCAGCACCAGACGGCGCCTGGTCTGGTCGGAGTGGTGCCCTGAACCATGCTCAGGCACAGGGCGTGTACATCCAGTGGCGCTTCACGACAATAGGTCCGTCACTGACAGCTGCCTGACAGGCAAATTGTGTAACGTCCTTTACGAACAAATGTGCAATTTCTGGAGTAATGCTGTCGCTATATTTATAAACGAAAGTCGATTACCTTATTCAATCGATACACTGTAATTTTTTTTTGTAAATAGAACAAACTATTATGGATAATTACATGTTTGTGTATTTTTTGTATATTTACAGGAAATCGTCTGCATTGCTACAAAAAATTGTTTGGATAATTACTGGGTTTCTAGCCCCAGTTCCTTCATTAGTTAATTTTATTCGTAAAATGTTCCCTGAATATCTTTCCAGCATTAACTGCGCATAGTAATGTGCAAGATAAAATTTAATTGATAAAATAGCACAATAAATATGCTGAGTGTTTATTCTAATTTATTAATTTTAACTTTTTATTTAATAATAATAAAATAACTTATTGTGCATAATCCAAATAAATTATACATAACCTTTCTCGCATAAATACACTTGAAAAAGTTTACAAACATAATTCCTGTCACCAATATTCACAATAAATAAATTGGTTTCATTATTTGTACCAGAACTCAATATCGATCACTAAAGAATGATATTTAAAAGTAGATATATAAAGTTTTAATTTATTTGTAGCCTTTTTTTTCAGCCTGTGAAAATTTTTCGATGTACGGTGCACGCGCATCTTAAAAATTCACTCCCATCACTTTGTCCAAACAGCGCCTACAGAAGTGTAACTCCAAGGAAGAATGTGCTGTGTGTGATCTCGCTGGCGGAGGGAGTGGGCGGGAGGATCTCTGCCCCCGGCGAAGGAAGCCGGGGCTGACAGGCGTGGGCGGACACACCCCCTCCCCCCCCCCCCCAAGGGCCTAGCCTCGGCCTGCAGATCGATGCCCGCCGCCAGCGCCAGAAGCCCCCGTCGCAGGTGGATACCTTGTACGAGCGGTTTTAGTTTCTGGAAGCCACCTCCCAGCGTGACAACCGTTATCGCTGATTGGCGGCCTATCTGCCGTGCTGTGATTGGCCCTCAAGGAGGAGGCGGGGCGGAGAAAGGGGCCAGCGGGTGGGAGACACCATCCGCCCCTCAGAGCTCGGAGAGTTGGCCGCGCGAACAAAAGGAGAGCTCGGAGAAGTGGACATTCGGACAAGTGGTAGGCTCCCGTGGATACCGCAACGGCCCCACGCGAGTGCCTCCGCCCCTGATGACGGCTGCTGCCTCTTTGGCCCGTGGTGTCACGTGCCCCGTGTGTCTTCAACAGCACCCTTGACGATACCTGCAACACGGCTTCCCGAAACGTCGACACACGCCCGAACCTCGCCTCAATTTAGAAGCCACCATTGCAGTTGGAGAGGAAATGTTCAGCATGGCCCGGAAACTGCACCCTCAACGGAGCTGAGCGCCTGTGCCTCCTCCCGGCGCTTCGGCGATCGTCGGACTCGTTCGGCTGCGCTCGTGTTCCTTTCTCCATGCTTAGGGACCGGAAAAATTCGCGGATTCATTGACCTCTAAGGAAAGACTCCACAGCACTCAACAAATTCGGGGAAATGACACTAGTTCATTGGCTGCTGATTCGTGAGACGTCTTAACCAATTTGTCCATGATTCGGCACTTTCTTGGTTTATGTTTTTCCATTGGCCCGAAGTTCCCAAGATTAAATTTGGGCCAATCGCAGAAGCTGTACGAAGGTATACTTTTTTGGATGTGTGTCTATCGTGAAATGAACTCGCGAATTTTTCAGGTCTCTATCCATGCTGCTTCCCCTCCCCCTAAACTCCCCAAGTATTGCCCCACCTCTACAGTAATAGCTTGGCGCTTACGCAGTTTTATTTGGGAGATTTCAGCGGCATGTTCTCAGCCTTCTATGGATTGACTTTGGAGAAGTGTGCTTGGTGCCACGAGGCTTTGCGAGGGCATATCATGGGCGCATACAAGTGCGTGCAGTGCTGTACTGGCACGCGGTATCAGGTGGCAATACCACTTCTTGTAGATGATTTAATAGGTGTTTATCAAATTTCGTTTCGGCCGCCCCCTTACATATTTTGTCTGGAGCTTTAAGCCCTTTTGGTTTGAATACTGTAGGCACCACGATTGGACTATTTCCCTAATTTTTAACTAAGCCCTAAACGTCAAATCTTATTCCTTCATGGGGTCATGCGGATATTTACGTGACACGTGACTAACTTCTGGGCAAACTCTCCCTATTTTCAATAAATTGTCCGGCCTTGTATATGTCTTAACTATCATATTTAACCTGGACACTTTTTCCGTATAGTCTCATATTATCTAGTCATTCTATGATGTAGCTTGGCTTCTGGGTTGTAGCCGGGTCCTTGGCAAATAATTCACCAAAATTTCGGTTGACATTGCAGTCGCCATAATCAGGGAACATTTCAATAGGCAACATTTCACGAAATGAATCCGCGAATTATTCAGGTCTCTAAAAATAACCCGTGATCAAGCGTAAGTGTTTGCAGCGTAGTATTTCACCAATAGTACTGACATCCACGCTGGTTTCCTGTGAACACCAAGCATACGGGTCGACATCGAAGTCGCTGAGATGTCGGCCCGCAGCTGACTCGCTCAACAAGCTGCCCTGACTCGTGTAGAAGAGCACAGCGCACAGGACTGCGAGGGGCGCAACTGACCGAATAATAAATCAATGCGTGACCAAAGGATTAAAGCCGACCATCCGGTAGGAGTGGTCACGGCGATCTGGGGCGAGAGTTCCTGATCCGGGCCGCGTGCTCATGAGGGTGGATCCATGTGAAGAGTTTGTTTTGTCAAATATTGTGTGGGATGCTTTTTAACGTCACATGTATTGGAAGTTTTTTTTTACGCAAGGCAAAAATAAAATACAAAGTTGGCGGGTGGTACATAAGTGGCTGAAACTTGGAACTTGGATTTTGTGTGTGTGTGTGTGTGTGTGTGTGTGTGTGTGTGTGTGTGTGTGTGTGTGTGTGTGCTAACTCCTTTCTCCTTTGCCCTATTGTTCCATGTGATATTGATGTTTTTCGTTATTGTATCCCGGACCTTAGAATTTTTAATATATAATTAATCAATTTAATTAACTCTGTACTGACTGGTATCAAACCACGGGCAGGGAACTTTCGAATCATTTAGTATATAAATTGCTTAATTTTTTGAGTTTTTATATATATATATATATATATATATATATATATATATATATTCTAGGTTAATGATTACGAATTTTCAAGATGGCATCGGTGGCTTTCTGGCGGCTTTTAAATGTGGAATTTAAGCAGTTTTAAGATTTTTCACTACTTTTTATTAAATATTTTTAATATATATATATTTTTTTGCATTTACCAAGAATCGAACAAAGGACAGGATTCGATTGAACCAATTCAAGGCTGGTAGTTGAGGAATGTATGACTCTTTTAGGATTTTTCACCATATTTTAATAAAAAAGTATTTAATGTCTAAAATTATATTTTTCCTTTGCATCAAGCAAGTATCGAACCAAGGTCGGAAATAAATGTAATCAATCAGTAAATTAATAAGTGATTTTTTTATGAATTTGGGAATTTTTTCCGATTTTCTTGTTTAATAATTACGGAATATCAAAAATAGCGGATTCAAAGATGGCGGATGTGGAGTCATATAAAATGGCCGACGTGGTGCCGATCAAAGGGAAAGAGCGACGGACACGCCCGAACATAGATGAATCCTTTCGATTAGCACGGCACCGCCTGAAGCTACCACAAAGCCGTAGTCCCATAAGGATAACATTAGGCCCGTACGCCATATTTTACATTACTGTGGTGACACGTGGGGAATTATTTTATCACGTGTTTGTAATGGAAACGGACCCGAAAATTTTGCAGATTTAATGGCCTGTAAGCTATACTACAGATATATAACAGTATTAAACGATTTAACACGAATACGTTTAGAGTCATGATAATGTAAAAATACGGTAAACATACTGGTTTATGATTCTGCAACATGTGGTATCAACTGTGTTCTCATTGGCCAAGCAATAGGCGTTAATTAGCTATTTGCGTCAATAAAATTCAGTCATGATAAAATTAGATTTATTAGAAATCTGCAAAGTGCGTTTAAACTTGACTAAAAGTCTTAATTCATTGCGGTAAATCTCCACGTTCAACTACTATCAGCAAGCAGATGACCAAATAGTTTAAGAAAATATGAAAGAAATATTTATATTATTTATATTATTTATATAAATATTTATATATAATATGAAAGAAATATTTAAGAAAATGTTGTTAGTAATAACATTTGTAGGTTTCCTTTGAAAAAAATAATGACTCCTCGTAATTGAACGGTCACGTAGTTTAATTGACGGAGAGATAAGATAAGATAAGATTCATATAGTCATAGGTAGGGACCGGGAAATTCGCGGGTTTAATGACCTCCAGGATGAACTTCATAGTTCTACATACACTCGGTCAAATGCCACCCACTCATTGGCTGCTGTCTTGTGAGACATCCCAACGTAGCAGCCTGTGATTTGATAAAGCTTTAGTCGGGTGTTTCTCAATGGCCCAGAGTCATTCAGGTTAGTTGTAAGCAAATAGCAGAGGCAGCACTGAGGTATAACTATTTGTATTTTAGCCTATCACGAAATGAATTCGCGAATTTTTCCGGTCTCTAGTCATAGGTCATAGCTTACACTTGTGTATTGTTATTTAAATTGATGTTTACTGAAACAAGATATTTTATTTACACAATTAGAATAAGAATCACGAACAAGTTTATAATTAATGTACATAATCATATGATAGCCATGGGGATGCTGTTATAACCTACATATAAACACACAACTAAGAATCACTTAACTTAGAAACACACAAAATAGAATTTTCTAAGTTATGACAGTTCTCAGCTATGTGTTTCTAGGTTATAAAAGTTTTAAGTTGTGTGTTTTTGAGATGTGATGGTTGAAAGTTATGATTTTCTAAGCTATAACGTTTGTAAATGGCGTGTTTCTACGTTGTATGCTGTGTTACGTGTTCCTAATTTATGAGGGGTTCTAAGTTGTTGTGTGTTTCTAAGTTATGATATATGACTTTCTAAGTTTTAGATGTTTTTAAGTACGTGATTCGGCATTGTGTGTTTCAAAGTTATGTGTTTTTTAAGTTATGATTAGAGACCGGAAAAATTCGCGGATTCATTTCGCGGTAGGCTAAACTCCAAACTCGTTCACCTTCACTCTGAGTCAGTGATTGGACCACCGTTTACTTGAAGGACTCTAAGCCAGCGAAAAACCTTTAACAAAAAAAGTATCAAATCACAAGCATTTCACGTAACACGTGTCATGAGTCATTATCCAATGAGCAGACGCAATTTGTCCTAGTACATAGAGAATCATGGAGTTTATCCTAGAGGTCACTGAACCCGCGATTTTTTCCGGTCTCTAGTTATGATCGATCTAGATTAAGAATATTTGTTTTCAATAGTTCTCAGTGTTGAGTTCCTAAGTAGTGCGGGTATCCCATGGATACCTGTGCTGCTATGCCAACCGTCGCGCGGGGAAAGAACATGCCACGAAGGCCTTCATCACGGCCCCTTTGTTGCGCTGTTGCGCTGTTTTGCCGTCGGGCGCTGCAGTCACGCCTCTGCTTTGAAGCCGGCACGCGTATATTACATGCGTTAGATGTCGGCGTAATTGAATTCCGCGAAGTGTAATGAAGCTAGAGGATGGTTCCTCACACGGCGAACGAGCTAATAACTGAGGTAATGTCGATGGTACGCCGATCATAGTGGCCCACGGGAACCAATTCAGCCACAAAGATGTTTTCACCGAAAATACTAGAGAGGAGGGGTGGTGTGCGTAACGACGCACGCCAGACATCACATATTTCCTAATAAAAAAAAAAGTGAACAGAGAACCATTTTGCCTAAAGGTCGCGTCAATCGACCATGAGTGGAGATAGTGAGTTAATGTGGAAGTGTTTGGCCTCAAGATAGTGTGCGCTGCAGAGCAACTTCTTATTAGATTACTATTGTGGATTCCCACGTTATTATACTTTGCTAATTGTATTATATAATAATTAAAAAATAAATAAAATATTAAGAGATTTTTTATAAATCTAAATAGAAGTGCTTTTATTGTTATAAATAATAAATTATTATAAGCTTCAAAGACATTATATAAGTATAAATCGATTAGTTTATATTAAGATCAATAGTAAGCATGGACAAACTAATCTGATACACAAAAGTTATCCACATCTAAGTTTGCTTCTACTGTACCATTGAGATTTACAATTGACACTACGATGGATAGTGTAATTTAAATTAAACAACAATTTTATGAATTCTCCCCAACTAACAATTACGTTCCCATTTAGTTCAAACTCACCAAGACTCTTTTGCAATGTAATTACAAACTCTAACCAATGAGTATCTCTAAACTCCACACATTAATCATTTTCAATATATGAATCAAAAATAAATTTGTACAGTTTATATTTATATACAAATATATAATTGGCCCTCATTACTCCAGATTAACAGTGGACTAATGGCAGAAGCAGCACTAAGGTATAATTATCTGAATTGTAGCATTTCTCGAAATGAATTCGCGAATTTTTCAGGTCTCTACCAATAAGAGACCCTCACTCATAGAAGCGTCGAATCACAGGCTGCCCAGTCGAGACGACTCACAAGTCAGCAGCCAATGAACAGTTGGCATTTGCCCGAGTGTGTAGAGGATAGTGGAGTCTATCCTGGAGGTCATTGACCCGCAAATATTTCCAGTCTCTAGTGATTGGTTGGTGGGGGCAGTGGGCGTGTCCTGATGGACGCCAGGACCTCGAGTCCTGACGGCTGCGCGCCATCAGGAAGACAAGCAGCTGCCTCGGTGATGGATTGTCCCTGTTCGGCGCGGCAGCTGTAGCAACGTTGCTCAGTTGATCTCACGAGCCTCAGCAACTCTAAAGTTTCACGATGGAAGGACCACATCTAAACAGCTGTATTTCATTAAAAAAAAAGGGGGGGGGGGTTGTCTGTAAAGTCGGTTTACGGACGATAATATTACGTGTATAACGTCATAAGAAAAAATTGATGGCAATTTTTATACTTCTTTAATTTTCAAATATTATTTACAGTTTTTTTTTTGCAAATTGAATTTAAATAATTTGTTTAAATATAATCACGAACAATTAGTTAAAAAGTCCGCCTTAACCTTTTTGATATTATAGAAGATTTTCTTGCACGGTGGTTGGCCGGTTCTTGCACGCTCGGCTCAGGCGGAACGTGACAAATGTTTCGTGCGTGCAGCCGGCGTTCATCGATTTATAAGACGTTATCACGTCAAAAAGGTTTGGGACCAAGATATATCTTAAAACATATATTTGGTTCAATCCACGCCACATTCAATAACACATCAACCGCTTTTTTTTTCGTCGGTTCCAGCGAGTATGCAAAATAATTTCTCTGACCAATCATAACCGACAGTGTATCAAAGAACTACAAACAGTCTAAACATCCTGTGGGATACATTGTTATTTCGTATTGAATGTCAACACTATTTTGCTTTGCTAGCACATATGTTTGTTGAATATTGTGGAACCGTTTTGTACGTAGAAAAAATAATAAAACAAAGTACTTTTAATTTATTTTAAATAATAATCATTATTTATTTCCCCTTTTTTCACACTTTGTTAACAATATTCACTTAATTAACTAGGAAATTTAGCACTCACGAAAGCAAGATTGTATTTGAGTGCATCTAGTCACTTCAAATTACATGCGGTATTTTGACAAATGTAAACATTTATAAATGTATAAGAACTGAGAAATAATATATAAAATATAAACTAAGAAACTTTACATTGGTTTATAAAGATGAAAGTTAAAAAGAGCAATTTATTAAAATTCAATATAATGTATAAACAAAAAAACGTATAAATTATAACATTATTACATGAATAAATGAAAATATAATTCAATAAAAATTAGTATTTAAGTAAATTACGGGTACAAAGTTATAACAATATGTAAAACTTACTTAAATACTAAAGACATCTCTTCATCAGTTAAATTATCAAGCCAAATGTTAACACATTTTTTTTATTTGAAATTAATTTTTAGTTTTTAGTTTTCCAGGATGAATAACAACAATTTTTGGAAGCAAAAATTCTAAAGATCTCTGAGATATATTAAATAGAGGGATTGGTAAATTGATGTTCTGTCGGTGCCGAACTATTTCGAACTGAAAAGAAGTTTGAAACTGGCTTCTATAGACGTGGCAGTCGTCACTGGGGTACAGCAGCGAGGCGAGACACAGTGCAGCGGCAGGGCGCGGCTGGAGGGGCGAGTACGAGTGTGGAGGGCGCGAGAGCGCACTCGGCACTCGAGTGTCGGCCGCAGCTGGCCTCCGAGTGGACCACCCCCTCCCCGCCCTGAAGCCGGTCCACTGGGGCGCTGGGGCTCTGGGGCTCGCCGCTACACTCCAGTACTTGCAGCTCTCTTCAGACAGTTCATCGACATTAAACGTATTTCATATTTAAATTAGTACATAGTTTATCGAAATGAAACTTACTTTTTATTTAAATTAGTAGATAGTTTATCGAAATAAAAAATTTTTATTTAAATTAGTAGATAGTTTATCGGGAAAAAACTTTTTTTATTTAAATTAGTAGATAGTTTATCGAAATAAAACTTATTTTCTATTTAAATTAGTAGACAGTTTATATAAATAAAACTTATTTTTTATTTATATTAGTAGATAGTTTATCGAAATAAAACTTATTTTCTATTTAAATTAGTAGATAGTTTATCGAAATAAAATTTATTTTATTTTTCAATTAGTAGAACACAAATTCGCGTAAACACTGAGTGGAATGAATAAATTGTCATTTTGAATATTACAGTTATTTTACACGTCAGAATTATCTTTAAATGTCTGAATGATTTTTGGCTTACAAAATTATTTTTCTAAACAATGTCTGAGTATGTATGGTGTTTCATTTAAAAAAATAAAAACTATTACCGCGGTGATAGATTCCGAAACGGAGAGGCTATATTTAATAATATACTGCGCCGAACCACTCTCGTCGTAGAAAATATATGTAGGAGCCGGCCGTTTGAAAATGTTCTCTACTTCTGTGCTGTTGCTACGGCCGTAGTCAGAACGATATGCATTTTCTCTGCGGCATCTGTCAGCAAACGAAAGATAGTGCCTTGGGTATTCACGATACAGAAGACTATGTATCATACACACAATTTGTGGTTTATGCTGAAAATATTTAATTGTGCTACAAAAGTGTAATTTGTTTTGACATGATAACTAGAGACAGGAAAAATTCGCGTGTTCAATGACCTCCAGGATAGACTCCACTATCCTCTACACACTCGGGCAAATGCCAACTGTTCATTGGCTGTTGACTTGTGAGTCATCACGACTGGGCAGCCTGTGATTCGACACTTCCACGAGTGAGGGCTTCTAATTGGTCCTACTCCAGTTTAACCGGGAACCAATGGCAGAAGCAGCACTAAGGTATAATTATTTGAATTGTAGCATGTCACGAAATGAATCCGCGAATTTTTCAGGTCTCCAGCTATAACTAGGGCCATGCATAGGGGCAGGCATTTTTCGCGAATAAATCTGAACGCCTATTAGACTGAAACAAGGTATACCATCAATAGCGGTTTCTTCCTTCTGATTGGCGGCCGTCTGCAAAAGAAGTCATGCTTCTTTTGACTGAGCTGCTTTCGCACTGAATTACTCTGATTTGTGTTTTATCAATCGACATGTACCTGAAAGAAATTCACCCAATCACGAAACACAGACGGTGCTACAGTGTTTTAACTTATAACTAGTCTCGGAATCTTTTCGCGAAATATGCATGTAGGGCCATGCATATTTCGCTAAAAGATTCCGAGACTAGCTAAAAGTTAAAACACTGTAGCATCATCTGAGTTTCGTGGTTGGGTGAGTTTATTTCAGTTCCACGTCGATTGTTACAACACCAATAACATTAGTTGAGTGCGGAAGCAAATGCGTTCTGAGTGGCCAAGTCAAATAAGACAACAACCTCTCACACAGACGACTGCCAATCTCAAGGAAGAAACCGCTGGTGCGGGTATACCTTGTTGCAGTCTAATAGGCGTTCAGATTTATTCGCGGAAAAATGACTGCCCCTAGCTATAACCCAGAAGCCAAGTTACTTCGCCCAGTGAGAGCCGATAGGCAGGCCCGAGCGAACCAGCAGAGGGGGTGTGTTGCAGAAGGGAGGGGGGGGGGAATCCTGACACGGCTCGCCCATATTCGCGACACGCCACTGGGTGAAGGTCGTCCGGCCGGGAACACGCTCTGTGCGCGCAACAGCGGCGCAAGTCGCACTGGGCGACACCCCGTGCGCCGCGCCACACCGTGCGTGATGTAACACGTCTCTCCACGAGACAGCAGATGCGTCCGTCATTTGTACAGACCTGAAAAATTCGTGAAATTCTACAATTGAAATAATCATACCTTTGTGCTGCTCCTGCCATTGGTTCACTGTTAATCTGGAGTAATGTGGGCCAATTAGAGACCTTCACTCGTAGAAGCGTCGAATCACAGGCCAACCGGTCGAGACGACTCACATGTCAACAGCCAATGAACATTTGGCATTTGCCCGAGTGTGTAGAGGATTGTGGAGTCTATCCTGGAGGTCATTGAACCCGCGAATTTTTCCGGTCTCTAATTATTACATTTGTAATCGTTCCCAAAAATTTAATTCACTACTAAACACAGATGACTTCGAATAAGGGTAAACTATTTGTATGAACTTCGGGCGTTCCGTTGAAGGACGTGTTGTTGGGTAACGAAGCCAAACTGGGGAAATGAACAATAGAAAGTTGTCATGTCCCAAAGACTGTTCCGTCGTGTGTCAGTATGACACTATGTTTCACTTAGCCAGGAAACATTATATTTTTTTAAACTGAATATTCCGTTGTGATGCAAATCGCACATGATTTGAAGATAAGCGTTTGTTGCGACGCATTTCCATTCCCTAATAAAAATATTTAGTATTTTTTTATGTTGCCTATGTTTTGCACTAATTAAGTTGGTTACTTAAAATAATCTAATTTGGCACAGGTTTGGGTTTATGAATTTTCGGTTTTAATATCATGGTCATCATGGATGGTAAATTTATAATTTGCATTTAATTGGCCAAATTTGTTGATTATTTAGTCAGTTCAAACATTGCTTGAATCCACTATTTTATGAAACGCTGCGACAAAGTCTGCGCCAAAGCGCCACAGAGCACAACGCAACCTGGTTAAAGGGTCCTACACGTGTTTGTAAAGCGAAACTGTTTCAAATACTTACACATTAAAATTTTTTGCACAATGAGCACAACTATTAGCCGTGAAAGCTGAGATACTGTTGTCTTTCGCATTTGACTTAGCCAGTTGGAAGAAATTTACTGTACTACTGAACGTTTACGACTGGTGATTCTGTGTGCGTTTCTGCCGATACGGCTAAAACTTCCGCAACTTTTTTTTTTGGTTGAAAATTCTTTCGTTCGCATTTTCTTTGAGTGCACGATGCAACCCTCTCAAGTATGCACTAAGTACTTTCATCAAAATGGAACATGTAAACAAACGACCTAGAAGAAATAAC
This sequence comes from Bacillus rossius redtenbacheri, assembly GCF_032445375.1. Classification (NCBI taxonomy): domain Eukaryota; kingdom Metazoa; phylum Arthropoda; class Insecta; order Phasmatodea; family Bacillidae; genus Bacillus; species Bacillus rossius. The sequence continues at coordinate 4,274,308 of NC_086330.1, read as the reverse complement.
CAAGTAAATTGGCAAACGCTTCTGTTCTACTACATAGTGTGATATGTAGGGATAGGAAAAATTCGCGGGTTCAATGACCTGCAGGATGAACTCCATAGTTCTACGTACACTCGGTCAAATGCCACCCACCCATTGGCTGCCGTCTTGTGAGACGTCCCAACGTAGCAGCCTGTGATTCGATAAAGCTTTGGTCGGGCGTTTCTAATTGGCCCAGAGACATCCAGGTGAGTTGTGAGCCAATAGCAGAGGCAGCACTGAGGTGTAACTATTTGTATTTTAGCCTGTCGCGAAATGAATCCGCGATTTTTCCTATCCCTAGTGATATGGCCTAAAGTTTTTCTAGAGACAGCTACACCTGAAAAATTCGCGGATTCATTTCGTGAAATCAAACAATTCAAATAATTATACCTAGAGACCCGTGAAATTCGCGGGTTCAATGACCTCCAGGATAGACTCCAATATCCTCTACACACTCGAGCAAATGCCAACTGTTCATTGGCTGCTGACTTGTGAGTCGTCTCGACTGGGTGGCCTGTGATTCGACACTTCTACGAGTGAGGGTCTCTAATTGGCCGTCGGTTCTGCAGATTAACAGTGAACCAATGACAGAAGCAACACTAAGGTATAATTATTTGAATTTTAGCATAGCACGAAATGAACCTGCGAATTTCACGGGTCTCTAATTATACCTTAGTGCTGCTTCTGCCATTCTTTCACTGTTAATCTGGAGTAATGAGGGCCAATTAGTAGAGACCGGAAAAATTCGCGAATTCATTTCGCGATAGGCTAAAATACAAATAGTTATACCTCAGTGCTGCCTCTGCTATTGGCTCACAACTCACCTGGATGACTCTGGGCCAATTAGAAACCCCCGGTCAAAGCTATATCGAATCACAGGCTGCTACGTTGGGACGTCTCAAAACACAGCAGCCAATGAGTGGGTAACATTTGACCGAGTGTAAGTAGAACTATGGAGTTCATCCTACAGGTCATTGAACCCGCGAATTTTTCCGGTCCCTACCAATTAGAGACCCTCACTCGTAGAAGTGTCGAATCACAGGCTGCCCAGTCGAGACGACTCACAAGTCAACAGCCAATGAACAGTTGGCATTTGCCCGAGTGTGTAGAGTATAGTGGAGTCTATCCTGGAGGTCATTGAACCCGCGAATTTTTCCGGTCTCTATCACAAGGTGTGCAGAGCTTCAGAATACACCACACGATAGGAAAAAAACTGCTTGTGATATCAGAGTTGATTCCGTTTGAGAAAAGCATTTAAGAACACGCTAAGAATGGGTGAGTAATGCTGTTTGCTAATTTGGTTTTGAGGCTGTATTTTTAGAGGAAGTGAGAATGGATGAATCGCTGTTCTCATGGTAATGTTTATGCATGAATAGGGGCATGCATATTTCACGAAAAGATTCCGCGACTAGCTGAAAGTTAAAACACTGTAGCATCATCTGTGTTTCGTGGTTGGGTGAGTTCATTTCAGTTCCACGTCGATTGTTGCAACACCAATAACAGTAGTTGAGTGCGGAAGCAAATGCGTCCTTAGTGGCCCAGTCAAATAAGGCAACAACCTCTCTCACAGACGACCGCTAATCAAAAGGAAGAAACCGCTGGTGCGGGTATACCTTGTTGCAGTCTAATAGGCGTTCAGATTTATTCGCGAAAAATGCCTGCCCCTATGCATGAAACATCCGGGAGAGATTCTTGAAATCATCGAAGGGACTTGCATTACACCTTTATCTTCATTTCTCCGCCGTGTAATGTCGTGGTAACTATTCAGATCTCATGGGTGCTTTGAGCTCTGCGCCAGTTCGCAGCCTTGCTCTTAGAGGCGACACCGCGCTGGAAGCACCAGCGAGCGGCGCCCTTATCATCCCGCCTCACTGACGCAGATACGCCCCTGAACAGACACGAACCTACTGAGTGCATCAGTGGCAACGCCCACACGTTTCCCCTCTCGAGAAAACATCGCGGTTCGCCCCCGACCCTGGCTCGTCGTAGGTGGAGTCAGCGCTTCCTCTTCCGCATGCTCGTGTGTCCCGCCGGTGGGCGGGAGTAGCGGCGTCTGGACGCCAGGCGTCGCTGACCGCCGCCCCCGTGACTGCCCGCGCTACAGTCCGGGCTGAGGACATCGTCCCCACTTAACTACTGTCAGGGCTGAAGACATCGCCCTCGCCTCGCTACTGTCCGGCCTGAAGACATCGTCCCCGCCTCGCTACTGTCAGTGCTCTAGACATCGTCCCCACTTAGCTACTGTCAGGGCTGAGGACATAGCCCCCGCCTCGCTACTGTCAGGGCTGAAGACATCGCCCCCCCTCTCGACTGACGTTCAAAGAAAAACATTTTGTATGATTAAAAAGCTAATTCTTTCATACAAGAAGATGCATCGTATCTAACACACTGCCGTGTGATATCAAAAAGTTAGCTGTTTCACAATATTTGTAATAATTTGGAAAACTTAAATACTTGCTTTTTAATATATATATACATTCCACGGAAAAGTATCTACAATTTAGACTGTTTTTTTTTAAATTAACAAGAGATATTTTGGCAATTGGATTTCTAAAAATGTATTTGTAATAATATACATGTTTTCACACTGATATATTACAGAGCCCAATCATCTATGAGGTATACAAGTAAGTGCCGATTAGATATTGACTACACGACTCGTCTCGACCCAAAGAATTAAGAGGCAGCAGCGCAGCTAACACACAGGTCCAGGAGGAACTAATACTGCAGCTTAATTCATGCTGACATGGTTTCATAATAAAGAGCTTGGCATATACCAATAATTATATTGAACCAGTGACGTTTACCAATCCCGACTACTATAGTTGTTGATTTTACCACTAACAGACAGTATTTAGTGTATAAATATCTGTTGAGAAAATTTGAGATCAACTTAAGTTTCAAAGTAGCAGTCGAGATGAATTTACAGTAAGCATTTATTTAAATGTAAAGGAAATAAAATTTAAAAAAAACTCAACTAGTGAGAGCTATTCTTAATTTTTTTGACGTCATAACGTCTTATAAATCGATGAACAACGGCTGCACGCACGAAAAAGCATGACTCATTGTCACGTTCCGCCTGAGCAGAGCGTGCAATAACCGGCCAACCACAGTGCGAGAAAATCTTCTATAATATCAAACAGGTTAATGCGGACTTTTTAAAAGCAGCAATTTAAAAAATTTGATTGAAGTATTTGTCCAATTTCGTCATTTCAATTTAACAATTTATTGACATTGATTTGATTTCAGTTTATTTATATAACTAATTGTTCGTGATTATATTTAAACAAATTATTTTAATAGAATTTGCAAAAACTGTAAATAATATTTGAAAATAAAAAAGTATGCAATTTTTCATCAATGTTTTCTTATGACGTTATCACGTAAAATTATCGTCCGTAAACCGACTTTACAGACAACCCTTTTTCTTTTTAAAAATATTTTGTTAGTGGTTTTCGAAGCTAAAGAAAGGGTATTTAACGTGTTGACGTAAGTTCTTATTGGTACCACTACAGTGTGCAGCGAGTATAGACGGTGGTGCTGTACGTGCGCTGTGATTGGCCATCAGGAGACAGCTGCGCCAGGTGGCCAATCAGGCGCTCCGAGCCGCCACGCGCCCAGCATGCCTCGCGGCCGTGAGGCATGACGTGTCTCGAAGGAGGCCTGCTACTTCCACACTCGACACAAGGATCACGCACATGGGAGGTGCTCCATAGAACAACCATTATGTTTCAAAATATTTCCCTTAAACAGAAACGTTAGAAATCGTAAACTTTTGCATATAGTCACAGCATATATAGTATATAAACACAAAAAAATTTTCTTTGCGAACTCATTGGTAGAGATCGGAAAATTTCAGGATTTTAATTTACTAGAGACCTGAAAAAATCGCAGATTCATTTTGTGAAATGCTACCATTCAAATAATTATACCTTAGTGCTGCTTCTGCCATTGGTTCACTGTTAATCTGGAGGACTGAGGGCCAATTAGAGACCCTCACTCGTGGAAGTGTCGAATCACAGGCTGCCCAGTCGAGACGACTCACATGTCAGCAGCCAATGAACAGGTGGCATTTTCCCGAGTGTGTAGAGGATAGTGGAGTCTGTCCTGGAGGTCATTGAACCCGCGAATTTTTCCAGTCTCTACTCATTGGTATAGATCGGAAAAATTCGGGATTTTAAATTACCTAAACGATAGACTCCATGATCCTATATACACGAGGGACAAATTACATATACTCATTGGGAGAGACCTGAAAAATTCGTGGGTTCAGTGACCTCCAGGATAGACTCCACTATCCTCTACACACTCGTGGCAAATGCCAAATGTTCATTGGCTGTTGACTTGCGAGTCGTCTCGACTGGGCCGCCTGTGATTCGACACTTCCACGAGTGAGGGTCTCTAATTGGCCCTCATTACTCCAGATTAACAGTGAACCAATGGCAGGAGCAGCATTAAGGTATAATTATTTGAATTGTAGCATTTCACGAAATTAATCCGCGAATTTTTTAGGTCTATACTCATTGGCTACTGACTCGTGACACACGTTGACTGGGATGCTCGTTTATTCGATACATACTTCATTTGTTAAAGGTTTTTCATTTGCCCAGAGTCCTTCAGATAAACTGTGGTCCAATAACTGAAACCGTTAATATGAAAACTTTTTTATATTCTAGCATATCGCGCTTTAGGCTTCGTAGTGAGGTAGGGGCAGGAATTTTTCGCAAAAAAATATGACTGCAACAAGGTATACCCGCAGCAGCGGTTTCTTCATTGTGATTGGCGGCCGTCTGCGAGAGAATTCGTTCCCGTATTTGACCGAGCCACTCAGGATGCTTTTGTTATCGCGCTGAATTACTGTGATTGGTGTTGTAACAATCGACAAGTACCTGAAAGAAACTCATCCAATCACGAAACACAAATGACGCTACAGTGTTTTAACTTTCATCTAGTCTGGGAATCTTTTCGCGAAATATGCATGCTCCTACCTGGAGGCCGGTGAAGCAGGCTAGACTCTAACGCATTCGCCCTTTCTGTTGCCGATGATGGAATTATTTCGCGACATGCTAATATCACACCACAAGGCCTTTGCATCGCTGCCGCGATTGACACACATTTCATGTAAACAGCTCAAAGAAGGGAGAACCGAATTATGTACAACCCACATGAGTCGTCTCGCAATACAGCAGCCAACGAATAGATGACATTTACAAGAGTATATACATGGAATAGTGGAGTCTAACCTGAAGGCAACTGAAAACGCCTATTTTCCCAGCCTCTGAACAAAGGTACGAAACATATATACATGCTTATGAGCATGCATTTTTTTCGAGACAAAATCTGTTCAATCATTAGACTGCAGTAAGGTACGCCCGCAATAGCGATTTATCCCTTGTGATTGGCGGCCGTCTGCGAGAGAAACCATCGCCCTGTTTGGCCCGGCCAATCAGGACGGGTTTGCTTCCGCACTGGATGGCTGTGATTGGTGTACTGACAGAAGACACGCGCCTGAAATAAACCCAGCCAACCACGAAACACATACAATGCTATAAAGTTTTAACACACAGCTGCTGTGCAAATATTTTCGCGTAAAATGCATAACCCTAGTTACGCTGCTGTTTTACAAATATTACAAAACCTCTTCCACGCCTTAAAAGGACTGAGGAAACACCTGTTCAAAATTATTCCGCTTTAAAAGTAATCGAGTTCAGTAACGTAACACAAATAAACTGACTGCGAGAGTAGTCTACGCCTTGCCGCATTAGTAGAGACCTGAAAAATTCGCGGATTCATTTCGTGAAATGCTACAGTTCAAATAATTATACCTTATTGCTGCTCCTGCCATTGCTTCATTGTTAATCTGGAGTAATGAGGGCCAATAAGAGACCCTCACTCATAGAAGCGTCGAATCACAGGCCACCCAGTCGAGACGACTCACAAGTCAACAGCCAACGAACAGTTGGCATTTTCCCGAGTGCGTAGACGATAGTGGAGTCTATCCTGGAGGTCATTAACCAGCGAATTTTTCCAGTCTCTATGCATTAGGAATCGTGTCACCAAACGGGTTAACTTCATTAAAAAACAAACCTACGAATCATTAGGGGCGTGTAAAATTCGCGGATTCATTTCGCGATAGGATAGAGTCCAAATACTTTTCACATTATTTTGCTTCAGTGATTGGGTCACAGTTTATCTGAAAGACTCTGGGCCAATGAAAAATCTTTAACAGAAGAATTAGCGAATCACGATCATTCCAGTCAACAGGTGTTACGAGTCGGTAACCAATCAGCAGATGTAATTTGCACGAGTGCATAGAGGAAAATGGAGTCTATCCTTTAGGGATTTTAAATCGCGAATTTTACAGGTCTCTACGAATCATATTATTTCATATCCAATGCAGTAACGTAATCATTGGGGGACAGAGGAGCTTGTGGCCAGGGAAATGGGGGAGAACTACTAAACTGACAGGGTAACATTTACTGTAGATATTTACTTGGATGTCGTAGTGTTAGAACACAAAAAAAAAAGGCCAGATGAAGTGAATTTTTCTTATTGAAAGATACATACATTTGTAACATCAAATACTTAAAAACTGGTATAAGTCGCCTACTATTCAACTTTCGATGTATTAAAAATGAAATAAACTGCAAATAATTCTATTTTTAACCACCTTAGTGGAATCAAAAATATTAGTAGAGACCCGAAAATTCGCAGATTCGTCTGGCTTCAGAGTAGAATTTAAGGTAGTAGGTATGTTCAACCCATATTTGCTTTCCCATTGGTTGATTTCTTAGCGAGAGCATGTTTATCCTCGTTAATTGGCACTACCCGATTCGCTTACTTCTCTCCTAGCTGGACGTCGTTGGCTCACGGTCATAGAGGGGCGTGTCCAAGTAACTGCGGGCCAATCATGAACACAGTGCGACAGTGTGAAGGTTTTCATTCTAACTTGCGACTAAATGAATGCGTGAAATTTCCGTAACTCTAAATATTAGGTATAGTAGAATTAATATTTGGTGGTGATATGAGGAATTGTCGTGGAAAGATAATGGTTTGGTTGGTAGGCCAAGATAAGTTATTGCCTCGGGTGGAAACTAGTATATTTTCGTCTCTGCTCCAACGTGCCAAAAAATGGGACAAATACCTTAAATGTATAAAGTAATATTTACTTCTTAAAAATAGCTCAAGAAATTCTATTATTTCGTTCGGGTATATTTCTGCAGAACTGTGTACACCCTCGGCGCTTCCAGCGAGCCTGCTGATAGCAGGGTGGAAGATTAATGAAGGAAAGTACATTTCTTACTCATGGCCGACAGCCTCCGAGAAATGGACCACTTCCCGCGGGAACAATGGTCTCCAGCGGCCCACAGCTGAACGCAGGCAGTTTCTCACCTCTCTATCTCCACTCGCGATCCTTCTAGCTCCCTCATCCTCTCTGGCCAACCCACTCCTGTCCCTCCCGCTCGGCAGTAGCAGCAGCTCGCGGTCACCACAACCACGTGCTCGAGGAACTACACTAGCCTTAACCCCACGTGCTCGAGGAACTACACTAGCCTTATCCCCACGTGCTCGATGGACTACACTAGCCTTATCCCCACATGCTCGAGGAACTACACTAGCCTTATCCCCACGTGCTCGATGAACTACACTAGCCTATTCCCTACGTGCTCGAGGAACTACACTAGCCTTATCCCCACGTGATCGAGGAACTACACTAGCCTATTCCCTACGTGCTCGAGGAACTACACTAGCCTTATCCCCACGTGCTCGATGAACTACACTAGCCTTATCCCCACGTGCTCGATGGACTACACTAGCCTTATCCCCACATGCTCGAGGAACTACACTAGCCTATTCCCTATGTGCTCGATGAACTACACTAGCCTATTCCCTACGTGCTCGATGAACTACACTAGCCTTATCCCCACGTGCTCGAGGAACTACACTAGCCTTATCCCCACATGCTCGAGGAACTACACTAGCCTTATCCCCACATGCTCGAGGAACTACACTAGCCTTATCCCCACATGCTCGAGGAACTGCACTAGCCTATTCCCTACGTGCTCGATGAACTACACTAGCCTATTCCCTACGTGCTCGAGGAACTACACTAGCCTTATCCCCACGTGCTCGATGAACTACACTAGCCTTATCCCCACGTGCTCGATGGACTACACTAGCCTTATCCCCACATGCTCGAGGAACTACACTAGCCTTATCCCCACGTGCTCGATGAACTACACTAGCCTTAACCCCACGTGCTCGAGGAACTACACTAGCCTTATCCCCACGTGCTCGATGGACTACACTAGCCTTATCCCCACATGCTCGAGGAACTACACTAGCCTTATCCCCACGTGCTCGATGAACTACACTAGCCTATTTCCTACGTGCTCGAGGAACTACACTAGCCTTATCCCCACGTGATCGAGGAACTACACTAGCCTTATCCCCACATGCTCGATGAACTACACTAGCCTATTCCCTACGTGCTCGATGAACTACACTAGCCTATTCCCTACGTGCTCGATGAACTACACTAGCCTTATCCCCACATGCTCGAGGAACTACACTAGCCTTATCCCCACATGCTCGAGGAACTACACTAGCCTTATCCCCACATGCTCCAGGAACTGCACTAGCCTTATCCCCATGTGCTCGAGGAACTGCACTAGACTTATCCCCAGGTGATCGAGGAACTACACTAGCCTTATCCCCACGTGATCGAGGAACTAAACTAGCCTTATCCCCAGGTGATCGAGGAACTACACTAGCCTTATCCCCACGTGCTCGAGGAACTACACTAGCCTTATCCCCATGTGCTCGAGGAACTACACTAGCCTTATCCCCACATGCTCGAGGAACTACACTAGCCTTATCCCCACATGCTCGAGGAACTACACTAGCCTTATCCCCACATGCTCGAGGAACTACACTAGCCTTATCCCCACGTGCTCGAGGAACTGCACTAGCCTTATCCCCACGTGATCGAGGAACTACACTAGCCTTATCCCCACATGCTCGAGGAACTACACTAGCCTTATCCCCACGTGATCGAGGAACTACACTAGCCTTATCCCCACATGCTCGAGGAACTACACTAGCCTTATCCCCACATGCTCGAGGAACTACACTAGCCTTATCCCCACATGCTCGAGGAACTACACTAGCCTTATCCCCACGTGCTCGAGGAACTGCACTAGCCTTATCCCCACGTGCTCGAGGAACTACACTAGCCTTATCCCCACATGCTCGAGGAACTACACTAGCCTTATCCCCACATGCTCGAGGAACTGCACTAGCCTTATCCCCACATGCTCGAGGAACTACACTAGCCTTATCCCCACATGCTCGAGGAACTACACTAGCCTTATCCCCACATGCTCGAGGAACTACACTAGCCTTATCCCCACATGCTCGAGGAACTGCACTAGCCTTATCCCCACGTGCTCGAGGAACTACACTAGCCTTATCCCCACATGCTCGAGGAACTACACTAGCCTTATCCCCACATGCTCGAGGAACTGCACTAGCCTTATCCCCACATGCTCGAGGAACTACACTAGCCTTATCCCCACATGCTCGAGGAACTACACTAGCCTTATCCCCACATGCTCGAGGAACTACACTAGCCTTATCCCCACATGCTCGAGGAACTACACTAGCCTTATCCCCACATGCTCGAGGAACTGCACTAGCCTTATCCCCACGTGCTCGAGGAACTACACTAGCCTTATCCCCACATGCTCGAGGAACTACACTAGCCTTATCCCCACATGCTCGAGGAACTGCACTAGCCTTATCCCCACATGCTCGAGGAACTACACTAGCCTTATCCCCACATGCTCGAGGAACTACACTAGCCTTATCCCCACATGCTCGAGGAACTACACTAGCCTTATCCCCACATGCTCGAGGAACTACACTAGCCTTATCCCCACATGCTCGAGGAACTACACTAGCCTTATCCCCACATGCTCGAGGAACTGCACTAGCCTTATCCCCACGTGCTCGAGGAACTACACTAGCCTTAACCCCATGTGCTCGAGGAACTACACTAGCCTTATCCCCACATGCTCGAGGAACTACACTAGCCTTATCCCCACATGCTCGAGGAACTGCACTAGCCTTATCCCCACGTGATCGAGGAACTACACTAGCCTTATCCCCACATGCTCGAGGAACTACACTAGCCTTATCCCCACATGCTCGAGGAACTACACTAGCCTTATCCCCACATGCTCGAGGAACTACACTAGCCTTATCCCCACATGCTCGAGGAACTGCACTAGCCTTATCCCCACGTGCTCGAGGAACTACACTAGCCTTATCCCCATGTGCTCGAGGAACTACACTAGCCTTATCCCCACATGCTCGAGGAACTACACTAGCCTTATCCCCACATGCTCGAGGAACTGCACTAGCCTTATCCCCACGTGCTCGAGGAACTACACTAGCCTTATCCCCACATGCTCGAGGAACTACACTAGCCTTATCCCCACATGCTCGAGGAACTGCACTAGCCTTATCCCCACATGCTCGAGGAACTACATTAGCCTTATCCCCACATGCTCGAGGAACTACACTAGCCTTATCCCCACATGCTCGAGGAACTACACTAGCCTTATCCCCACATGCTCGAGGAACTACACTAGCCTTATCCCCACATGCTCGAGGAACTGCACTAGCCTTATCCCCACGTGCTCGAGGAACTACACTAGCCTTATCCCCACATGCTCGAGGAACTACACTAGCCTTATCCCCACATGCTCGAGGAACTGCACTAGCCTTATCCCCACATGCTCGAGGAACTACACTAGCCTTATCCCCACATGCTCGAGGAACTACACTAGCCTTATCCCCACATGCTCGAGGAACTACACTAGCCTTATCCCCACATGCTCGAGGAACTACACTAGCCTTATCCCCACATGCTCGAGGAACTACACTAGCCTTATCCCCACATGCTCGAGGAACTGCACTAGCCTTATCCCCACGTGCTCGAGGAACTACACTAGCCTTATCCCCATGTGCTCGAGGAACTACACTAGCCTTATCCCCACATGCTCGAGGAACTACACTAGCCTTATCCCCACATGCTCGAGGAACTGCACTAGCCTTATCCCCACGTGATCGAGGAACTACACTAGCCTTATCCCCACATGCTCGAGGAACTACACTAGCCTTATCCCCACATGCTCGAGGAACTACACTAGCCTTATCCCCATGTGCTCGATGAACTACACTAGCCTATTCCCTACGTGCTCGAGGAACTACACTAGCCTTATCCCCATGTGCTCGAGGAACTGCACTAGACTTATCCCCAGGTGATCGAGGAACTACACTAGCCTTATCCCCACGTGATCGAGGAACTACACTAGCCTTATCCCCAGGTGATCGAGGAACTACACTAGCCTTATCCCCAGTTGCTCGAGGAACTACACTAGCCTTATCCCCACGTGCTCGATGAACTACACTAGCCTATTCCCTACGTGCTCAAGGAACTACACTAGCCTTATCCCCATGTGCTCGAGGAACTGCACTAGACTTATCCCCAGGTGATCGAGGAACTACACTAGCCTTATCCCCACGTGATCGAGGAACTACACTAGCCTTATCCCCAGGTGATCGAGGAACTACACTAGCCTTATCCCCACGTGGTCGAGGAACTACACTAGCCTTATCCCCAGGTGATCGAGGAACTACACTAGCCTTATCCCCAGGTGATCGAGGAACTACACTAGCCTTATCCCCATGTTCTCGAGGAACTGCACTAGACTTATCCCCAGGTGATCGAGGAACTACACTAGCCTTATCCCCACATGATCGAGGAACTACACTAGCCTTATCCCCAGGTGATCGAGGAACTACACTAGCCTTATCCCCATGTGATAGAGGAACTACACTAGCCTTATCCCCAGGTGATCGAGGAACTACACTAGCCTTATCCCCACGTGATCGAGGAACTACACTAGCCTTATCCCCAGGTGATCGAGGAACTACACTAGCCTTATCCCCAGGTGATCGAGGAACTACATTAGCCTTATCCCCAGGTGATCGAGGAACTACACTAGCCTTATCCCCAGGTGATCGAGGAACTACACTAGCCTTATCCCCACGTGATCGAGGAACTACACTAGCCTTATCCCCAGGTGATCGAGGAACTACACTAGCCTTATCCCCACGTGGTCGAGGAACTACACTAGCCTTATCCCCAGGTGATCGAGGAACTACACTAGCCTTATCCCCACGTGATCGAGGAACTACACTAGCCTTATCCCCAGGTGATCGAGGAACTACACTAGCCTTACCCCACGTGGTCGAGGAACTACACTAGCCTTATCCCCAGGTGATCGAGGAACTACACTAGCCTTATCCCCAGGTGATCGAGGAACTACACTAGCCTTATCCCCACGTGATCGAGTAACTACACTAGCCTTATCCCCACGTGATCGAGGAACTACACTAGCCTTATCCCCATGTGATAGAGGAACTACACTAGCCTTATCCCCAGGTGATCGAGGAACTACACTAGCCTTATCCCCAGGTGATCGAGGAACTACACTAGCCTTATCCCCATGTGCTCGAGGAACTGCACTAGACTTATCCCCAGGTGATCGAGGAACTACACTAGCCTTATCCCCACGTGATCGAGGAACTACACTAGCCTTATCCCCACGTGATCGAGGAACTACACTAGCCTTATCCCCACGTGGTCGAGGAACTACACTAGCCTTATCCCCATGTGCTCGAGGAACTGCACTAGAATTATCCCCAGGTGATCGAGGAACTACACTAGCCTTATCCCCAGGTGATCGAGGAACTACACTAGCCTTATCCCCACGTGATAGAGGAACTACACTAGCCTTATCCCCACATGCTCGAGGAACTACACTAGCCTTATCCCCAGGTGATCGAGGAACTGCACTAGACTTATCCCCAGGTGATCGAGGAACTACACTAGCCTTATCCCCACGTGATCGAGGAACTACACTAGCCTTATCCCCAGGTGATCGAGGAACTACACTAGCCTTATCCTCACGTGGTCGAGGAACTACACTAGCCTTATCCCCAGGTGATCGAGGAACTACACTAGCCTTATCCCCAGGTGATCGAGGAACTACACTAGCCTTATCCCCATGTTCTCGAGGAACTGCACTAGACTTATCCCCAGGTGATCGAGGAACTACACTAGCCTTATCCCCACGTGATCGAGGAACTACACTAGCCTTATCCCCAGGTGATCGAGGAACTACACTAGCCTTATCCCCATGTTCTCGAGGAACTTCACTAGACTTATCCCCAGGTGATCGAGGAACTACACTAGCCTTATCCCCACGTGATCGAAGAACTACACTAGCCTTATCCCCAGGTGATCGAGGAACTACACTAGCCTTATCCCCACGTGGTCGAGGAACTACACTAGCCTTATCCCCAGGTGATCGAGGAACTACACTAGCCTTATCCCCACGTGGTCGAGGAACTACACTAGCCTTATCCCCAGGTGATCGAGGAACTACACTAGCCTTATCCCCAGGTGATCGAGGAACTACACTAGCCTTATCCCCATGTTCTCGAGGAACTGCACTAGACTTATCCCCAGGTGATCGAGGAACTACACTTGCCTTATCCCCACGTGATCGAGGAACTACACTAGCCTTATCCCCAGGTGATCGAGGAACTACACTAGCCTTATCCCCATGTGATAGAGGAACTACACTAGCCTTATCCCCAGGTGATCGAGGAACTACACTAGCCTTATCCCCATGTGCTCGAGGAACTGCACTAGACTTATCCCCAGGTGATCGAGGAACTACACTAGTCTTATCCCCACGTGATCGAGGAACTACACTAGCCTTATCCCCAAGTGATCGAGGAACTACACTAGCCTTATCCCCACGTGGTCGAGGAACTACACTAGCCTTATCCCCATGTGCTCGAGGAACTGCACTAGACTTATCCCCAGGTGATCGAGGAACTACACTAGCCTTATCCCCAGGTGATCGAGGAACTACACTAGCCTTATCCCCACGTGATCGAGGAACTACACTAGCCTTATCCCCATGTGCTCGAGGAACTACACTAGCCTTATCCCCAGGTGATCGAGGAACTGCACTAGACTTATCCCCAGGTGATCGAGGAACTACACTAGCCTTATCCCCACATGCTCGAGGAACTACACTAGCCTTATCCCCACATGCTCGAGGAACTACACTAGCCTTATCCCCACATGCTCGAGGAACTACACTAGCCTTATCCCCACATGCTCGAGGAACTGCACTAGCCTTATCCCCACGTGCTCGAGGAACTACACTAGCCTTATCCCCATGTGCTCGAGGAACTACACTAGCCTTATCCCCACATGCTCGAGGAACTACACTAGCCTTATCCCCACATGCTCGAGGAACTGCACTAGCCTTATCCCCACGTGATCGAGGAACTACACTAGCCTTATCCCCACATGCTCGAGGAACTACACTAGCCTTATCCCCACATGCTCGAGGAACTACACTAGCCTTATCCCCACGTGCTCGATGAACTACACTAGCCTATTCCCTACGTGCTCGAGGAACTACACTAGCCTTATCCCCATGTGCTCGAGGAACTGCACTAGACTTATCCCCAGGTGATCGAGGAACTACACTAGCCTTATCCCCACGTGATCGAGGAACTACACTAGCCTTATCCCCAGGTGATCGAGGAACTACACTAGCCTTATCCCCAGTTGCTCGAGGAACTACACTAGCCTTATCCCCACGTGCTCGATGAACTACACTAGCCTATTCCCGACGTGCTCAAGGAACTACACTAGCCTTATCCCCATGTGCTCGAGGAACTGCACTAGATTTATCCCCAGGTGATCGAGGAACTACACTAGCCTTATCCCCACGTGATCGAGGAACTACACTAGCCTTATCCCCAGGTGATCGAGGAACTACACTAGCCTTATCCCCACGTGGTCGAGGAACTACACTAGCCTTATCCCCAGGTGATCGAGGAACTACACTAGCCTTATCCCCAGGTGATCGAGGAACTACACTAGCCTTATCCCCATGTTCTCGAGGAACTGCACTAGACTTATCCCCAGGTGATCGAGGAACTACACTAGCCTTATCCCCACGTGATCGAGGAACTACACTAGCCTTATCCCCAGGTAATCGAGGAACTACACTAGCCTTATCCCCATGTGATAGAGGAACTACACTAGCCTTATCCCCAGGTGATCGAGGAACTACACTAGCCTTATCCCCACGTGATCGAGGAACTACACTAGCCTTATCCCCAGGTGATCGAGGAACTACACTAGCCTTATCCCCAGGTGATCGAGGAACTACACTAGCCTTATCCCCAGGTGATCGAGGAACTACACTAGCCTTATCCCCAGGTGATCGAGGAACTACACTAGCCTTATCCCCACGTGATCGAGGAACTACACTAGCCTTATCCCCAGGTGATCGAGGAACTACACTAGCCTTATCCCCACGTGGTCGAGGAACTACACTAGCCTTATCCCCAGGTGATCGAGGAACTACACTAGCCTTATCCCCACGTGATCGAGGAACTACACTAGCCTTATCCCCAGGTGATCGAGGAACTACACTAGCCTTACCCCCACGTGGTCGAGGAACTACACTAGCCTTATCCCCAGGTGATCGAGGAACTACACTAGCCTTATCCCCAGGTGATCGAGGAACTACACTAGCCTTATCCCCACGTGATCGAGGAACTACACTAGCCTTATCCCCACGTGATCGAGGAACTACACTAGCCTTATCCCCATGTGATAGAGGAACTACACTAGCCTTATCCCCAGGTGATCGAGGAACTACACTAGCCTTATCCCCATGTGCTCGAGGAACTGCACTAGACTTATCCCCAGGTGATCGAGGAACTACACTAGCCTTATCCCCACGTGATCGAGGAACTACACTAGCCTTATCCCCACGTGATCGAGGAACTACACTAGCCTTATCCCCACGTGGTCGAGGAACTACACTAGCCTTATCCCCATGTGCTCGAGGAACTGCACTAGACTTATCCCCAGGTGATCGAGGAACTACACTAGCCTTATCCCCAGGTGATCGAGGAACTACACTAGCCTTATCCCCACGTGATCGAGGAACTACACTAGCCTTATCCCCATGTGCTCGAGGAACTACACTAGCCTTATCCCCAGGTGATCGAGGAACTGCACTAGACTTATCCCCAGGTGATCGAGGAACTACACTAGCCTTATCCCCACGTGATCGAGGAACTACACTAGCCTTATTCCCAGGTGATCGAGGAACTACACTAGCCTTATCCCCACGTGGTCGAGGAACTACACTAGCCTTATCCCCAGGTGATCGAGGAACTACACTAGCCTTATCCCCAGGTGATCGAGGAACTACACTAGCCTTATCCCCATGTTCTCGAGGAACTGCACTAGACTTATCCCCAGGTGATCGAGGAACTACACTAGCCTTATCCCCACGTGATCGAGGAACTACACTAGCCTTATCCCCAGGTGATCGAGGAACTACACTAGCCTTATCCCCATGTTCTCGAGGAACTGCACTAGACTTATCCCCAGGTGATCGAGGAACTACACTAGCCTTATCCCCACGTGATCGAGGAACTACACTAGCCTTATCCCCAGGTGATCGAGGAACTACACTAGCCTTATCCCCACGTGGTCGAGGAACTACACTAGCCTTATCCCCAGGTGATCGAGGAACTACACTAGCCTTATCCCCACGTGGTCGAGGAACTACACTAGCCTTATCCCCAGGTGATCGAGGAACTACACTAGCCTTATCCCCAGGTGATCGAGGAACTACACTAGCCTTATCCCCATGTTCTCGAGGAACTGCACTAGACTTATCCCCAGGTGATCGAGGAACTACACTAGCCTTATCCCCACGTGATCGAGGAACTACACTAGCCTTATCCCCAGGTGATCGAGGAACTACACTAGCCTTATCCCCATGTGATAGAGGAACTACACTAGCCTTATCCCCAGGTGATCGAGGAACTACACTAGCCTTATCCCCATGTGCTCGAGGAACTGCACTAGACTTATCCCCAGGTGATCGAGGAACTACACTAGCCTTATCCCCACGTGATCGAGGAACTACAGTAGCCTTATCCCCACGTGATCGAGGAACTACACTAGCCTTATCCCCACGTGGTCGAGGAACTACACTAGCCTTATCCCCATGTGCTCGAGGAACTGCACTAGACTTATCCCCAGGTGATCGAGGAACTACACTAGCCTTATCCCCAGGTGATCGAGGAACTACACTAGCCTTATCCCCACGTGATCGAGGAACTACACTAGCCTTATCCCCATGTGCTCGAGGAACTACACTAGCCTTATCCCCAGGTGATCGAGGAACTGCACTAGACTTATCCCCAGGTGATCGAGGAACTACACTAGCCTTATCCCCAGGTGATCGAGGAACTACACTAGCCTTATCCCCACGTGGTCGAGGAACTACACAAAAATAAATGGCCATATATTGTATATATAGTGAGTCTGAATTCTACCACCAAACCTCGTGAGCGGGAGGAAGAGGTTCGTCTTGACAAAATAAGTTAATATTTATGATTTGTGGTCTAAATTACTACCAAATCTGATATACATCTATGAATTTGGGGGCTGAACAAATTTTTTTTTTGTAAATAATAGAGTGAGTACTTGAGATAGAATACTGAACATTTGAATTATGTTTAATAAAATAATTTTTTACAACCACCGTGAATTATGAGGCTGTGGAAAAATTAATTCATTCAAATAATGGAGTTTAGGTAACACCTTTATGTATACATAATTTTGTGGGGTGTTGTATGTGTGTAATTGAATAATACCTAGGGGCAGGCATCTATCGCGAAAAAATTTGAACGTCTATTGAACTGCAACATGTTGTGCTTGTTTTGCTGTTTCTTTGTTGTGATTGTAGGTCGCCTGCATGATAAGTAGAGACCGAAAAAATTCGCGGGTTCAATGACCTGTAGGATGTACTCCATAGTTCTACGTACACTCGGTCAAATTTCAACCACTCATTGGCTGCTGTCTTGTGAGACGTCCTAACGTAGCAGCCTGTGATTCGATAAAGCCTTAGGTTGGGTGTTTTTCATTGGCCCAGAGACATCCAGGTGAGTTGTGAGCTAATAGCAGAGGCAGCACTGAGGTATAACAATTTGTAATTTAGCCAATCGCGAAATGAATTCGAAAATTGTTCCGGTCTCTAATGATAAGCCTTTGCCATATTTGGCCGAGCCATTCACGAAGCACTCTCTTCCGCGCTTGAATTATTTTGATTGGTTGTGTTGAGACAGGAGACGTGTACCTGCAAGAAGAAACTGTCGACCGATCCTAAACACAGGCGATGTTGCACTGTTTTAACTCTCATCTGGTCTCGGAATCTATTCGTGAAAAATACACGCCCCTAATAACAACTGCAGGATGCTCTTCATAAGTAGAGACCTGAAATATTATGGATTCATTTCGTTTAATGCTACAATTCAAATAATTATACCTTAGTGCTGCTTCTGCCATTGGTTCACTGTTACTCTGGAATAATGAGAGCCAATTAGAGACCCTTACTCGTGGAAGTGTCGAAACATAGGCTGCCCACTATCCTGGAGGTCATTGAACCCGCGAATTTTTCCTGTCTCTAAGACTAGGATATGGTACGATTGGGTATAGGGAGTTCATTCTAATCTGAGCTTGTGACCGTTTGGCGTCTACATGGTGGCGCCAAAACCATTTCTTGTCCGTATGGACGTCAAAGGTATTTTACTTATTTGTGGCCTGTTGTCGACGGGCGGGAGATTTATGCGAGTAAACATAATAGCTTCTGACTTAGTTGTGATTACTTTGATTCGCCGGGTCGTGCCCCACTGTCGGAACTCGGTGAGCGCGACTTGTAGAGACCGGAAAAATTCGCGGATTCCTTTCGAGACAGGCTGGAATCCAAACTCGTTTAGCTTAATGCTGCGTCAGTGATTGGACCGCAATTTACCTGAAGGACTCTGAGCCCATGGCAAACACTCAAACAAAAGACGTATCGAATCATAATAATCGCAGTAAACAGGTGTCCCGAGTCGGTAGCCAATGACCAGGTGATAGTTGCCCGAGTACACAGAGAATCGTGGAGTCGATCCAAGTGGTCATTGAAACCGCAAGTTTTTCCAGTCCCTGGCGACTTGTAGCCTTGTTGCGAGGCAGCTGTGGAGGTGTGTGGAGCCGGGTATAGCGGCGGCAGTGAGGCAGGGCCAGACGGCGCGCACACCGCGGTGAGTCACCGCCTCAGGTAAGGCAGAGGAATGTAGCGGCGGTCCGCCCACCGCCAGCCGCCAGCAGGCCGATGTCCGTCCTTGCAGTGGACAGGCCTGACCTCGGGCCCGCTCCAGCACACTCGCACACTCGCGCGGCAGCACCGGGTCCGCGCAGCCCCGTGCTTACTGTGTGCTACCGTTCAAAACACTGTGTGCGTGTTGCGCACAAACTGCTATACTGCACGTATACAATACTGATAGTAACTGCAGGTATACTGTACTTTTACTTACTGCATGTTTACTATACTGATACTAACTGCAGGTATACTATATTGATACTAACTACAGGTATAATACACAGATACTAAATGCCGTTATATATAGTATTCTGATACTAGCTGCAGGTATACTACACTGATACTCAATGCAGGTATACTACACTGATACTAAATGCAGGTATACTATATTGATACTAACTACAGGTATAATACACAGATACTAAATGCCGATATATATAGTATTCTGATACTAGCTGCAGGTATACTACACTGATACTCAATGCCGGAATACTATACTGATACTAACTGCAGGTATACTACACTGATACTCAATGCCAGTATATATATATACTATACTGATACTAACTGCAAGTATACTACACTGATACTAAATGCAGGTATACTATATTGACACTAACTACAGGTATAATACACAGATACTAAATGCCGTTATATATATAGTATTCTGATACTAGCTGCAGGTATACTGCACTGATACTCAATGCAGGTATACTACACTGATACTAAATGCAGGTATACTACACTGATACTCAATGCAGGTATACTACACTGATAATCAATGCAGGTATACTACACTGATACTCAATGCAGGTATACTAGGTATACAGATACTAAATGCAGGTATACTACACTGATACTCAGTGCAAGTATACTATACTGATACTAACTGCAGGTATACTACACTGATGCTCAATGCAGGTACACTATACTGATACTCTCTAAGGCCACTCGCGACAGGTGACGTCACAACCCCCCCCCCTCCCCGGGTAAGCGAGAGCCCGCCTGGCGGGACCCAGGGCAGGTAATTAGCCACGCGCTGCCGCTAATTAATACACACGGGCGCCTGACCCCTGCCCCCCCCCCCCCCCCCGCAGGGGACACTACCCACAAGTTACCACATGAACACTTTCTCTCGCGCGGCGACAGTCCTGCGCCACTGCGGCACACTGTGCTGCAGGCCTCTGCCTTACGCCTTGCGCTGCCGTCATCCCGCCAGCTTGTATTTACTGCTTTATGTTGACAATTATGTTCAAAATGTGACCTTATTAACTCACTTGTATACGCATCATTAGAGACCTAAAAATTTCGCGATAGACTGATATCAAAAATAGTATACCTTCGTACAGCTTCTGCGATTGGCCCACATTTTATCTGGGGAACTTCGGGCCAATGGAAAAACATAAACCAAGAAAGTGCCCAATCATGGAAAAATTGGTTGAGACGTCTCACGAATCAGCAGCCAATGAACTAGTTTCATTTCCCCGAGTTTGTTAAGTACTGTAGAGTCTATCCTAGAGGACAAATAACTCGCGAATTTTTCCTGTCCCTACGCATCATCCTTAGCTGTGTAAACACTAAAACATACTTCTAAAAAAAAGTGCAATTGATGCAATTAGACAAACAGAATAGTTATTACGAGTTCATAACTGACAATCTTAAAATAGCAGGTAACGTGCAGCATGTATTGGCAACAAGCCACGCTCAAGAGTCAGCAGGAGTTCCACGTGATCTTGAGCCAGCGAAGTCCACCTACAAGCTATTAGCTTTGAATATATATACTGGTATATATATATATATACAGTATATATATATTCAAAGCTATTAGCTTGATTGACTCACAGTTCATCTGAAGGACTTTGGGCCAATGAAAAAAACTTCAACCAAAAAAGTATCGAATCGCAAGAGTCCCAGTTGACAGGTGTCACGAGTCAATAGCCAATGAGCAGGTGGCATTTGCCTGAGTGGAGTCTATCCTAGAGGTCATCGAAATCGCGAATTTTTCCAGTCTCTGTGCCTGTCGATGCATTCCATAAGCTCTTATATCGGATAAGATCATAGACTTGTCGTTGCTACACAGAGCAGTAGAGTCATTTGTTTCACTTCTTATAGTTAAATATACTTTTTTTTCTCCCAAAGCTCTGAGAATGTTTAAAAATACACTTATTGCATTTTTTTAAGTTACACCTATTTAGACGCGTTATGAAAAAATTATGAGCTTTAACTTTACGATGTGCCTACACCATACAACGAAATTTTCAAGAAATGAAAAAAAAAATGCTACGTAAAAATAAAAATTTCATAAGTATGTGTTTTAAAATCTTATACTTTGGTGGTTGATACTGAATACTGGTCCATATCGTTTAAACACGTATTTATTGTGTATATTAGTGATAGAAATTGTGTTTATAATTTTTTTTCAAATGTATTTACAAGTGTATGATTATAAGTGAGGATCATTTCCCGTGCGTATAATTTCGTTGCATTATAAATAACATAAATTTTTAACAAATAATTAAAATCAATGAATAAGAATAAACTTTCAGCGTATCATGTAAATAAATGACGAGTGATTTTAACAGTTTGACGAACCTACATGCTGGCCAAAAACAGCTGCCAGCCTCCAGTTGACCGCAACTCGGCCAGTATGCCGTCAGCGGGGACAGCAACAGCTAGGTCTCTGTCGGGCCTGAGTCTCAGGGAAAACTCAAACCACTCCGACACCAGCCTGGTCCTCAACTTACTCTCAGTTCAGCGCATGGCAACTTAACTCATTTCGAAGCAAATGAAATTGATCACTCGTAAAGTCGACTATATTCAGGCGATGGAGGAGTACCAGTGTCAGTTTGGTCTTTACCCGCTTCACTAAATTGTGAAATTGTTTTTTTTTTATTGTTATGGCAAACGGTTTTTGCTACAATCAAAAACAAATATTATTAAAATATGGGCCACTGAAAAGATAATATTGCTGCAACATTTTTTATATGTAGCTGATATAATTATTGAAAAAGTAAGCTTATACTGTCATTAAAATAATATATACACTTCACTAATTACTTTAAAGAAAATTTTGTGTCACAAGATATTTTATCGTGACTTCAGAGAGTTGGCAATAATTATATGTAATCGTTAGTGAATTGCAAATCAATAAAAATATTTTAAACTTTAACGATGGATGAATAAAGTTCTCCACAAATCAGGTGGTTGTATAGTGCAGTGTAGAACGGCACAGAGCAGGGCAGGACACAGCTATCCTGGCAGGAATCTCCAGGGAGCCTGCAGCCTGCAGTACCAGGGTCCGCCCTCGGCACAGAGCAGGGCAGGACACAGCTATCCTGGCAGGACTCTCCAGGGAGCCTGCAGCCTGCAGTACCAGGGTCCGCCCTCGGCACAGAGCAGGGCAGGACACAGCTATCCTGGCAGGACTCTCCAGGGAGCCTGCAGCCTGCAGTACCAGGGTCCGCCGTCGGCACAGAGCAGGACAGGACACAGCTATCCTGGCAGGACTCTCCAGGGAGCCTGCAGCCTGCAGTACCAGGGTCCGCCCTCGGCACAGAGCAGGACAGGACACAGCTATCCTGGCAGGACTCTCCAGGGAGCCTGCAGCCTGCAGTACCAGGGTCCGCCCTCGGCACAGAGCAGGGCAGGACACAGCTATCCTGGCAGGACTCTCCAGGGAGCCTGCAGCCTGCAGTACCAGGGTCCGCCCTCGGCACAGAGCAGGGCAGGACACAGCTATCCTGGCAGGACTCTCCAGGGAGCCTGCAGCCTGCAGTACCAGGGTCCGCCCTCAGCACAGAGCAGGGCAGGACACAGCTATCCTGGCAGGACTCTCCAGGGAGCCTGCAGCCTGCAGTACCAGGGTCCGCCCTCGGCACAGAGCAGGGCAGGACACAGCTATCCTGGCAGGACTCTCCAGGGAGCCTGCAGCCTGCAGTACCAGGGTCCGCCCTCAGCACAGAGCAGGGCAGGACACAGCTATCCTGGCAGGACTCTCCAGGGAGCCTGCAGCCTGCCGTACCAGGGTCCGCCCTCGGCACAGAGCAGGGCAGGACACAGCTATCCTGGCAGGACTCTCCAGGGAGCCTGCAGCCTGCAGTACCAGGGTCCGCCCTCGGCACAGAGCAGGACAGGACACAGCTATCCTGGCAGGACTCTCCAGGGAGCCTGCAGCCTGCAGTACCAGGGTCCGCCCTCGGCACAAAGCAGGACAGGACACAGCTATCCTGGCAGGACTCTCCAGGGAGCCTGCAGCCTGCAGTACCAGGGTCCGCCCTCGGCACAGAGCAGGACAGGACACAGCTATCCTGGCAGGACTCTCCAGGGAGCCTGCAGCCTGCAGTACCAGGGTCCGCCCTCGGCACAGAGCAGGGCAGGACACAGCTATCCTGGCAGGACTCTCCAGGGAGCCTGCAGCCTGCCGTACCAGGGTCCGCCCTCGGCACAGAGCAGGGCAGGACACAGCTATCCTGGCAGGACTCTCCAGGGAGCCTGCAGCCTGCCGTACCAGGGTCCGCCCTCGGCACAGAGCAGGGCAGGACACAGCTATCCTGGCAGGACTCTCCAGGGAGCCTGCAGCCTGCAGTACCAGGGTCCGCCCTCGGCACAGAGCAGGGCAGGACACAGCTATCCTGGCAGGACTCTCCAGAGAGCCTGCAGCCTGCCGTACCAGGGTCCGCCCTCGGCACAGAGCAGGGCAGGACACAGCTATCCTGGCAGGACTCTCCAGAGAGCCTGCAGCCTGCAGTACCAGGGTCCGCCCTCGGCACAGAGCAGGGCAGGACACAGCTATCCTGGCAGGACTCTCCAGGGAACCTGCAGCCTGCAGTACCAGGGTCCGCCCTCGGCACAGAGCAGGGCAGGACACAGCTATCCTGGCAGGACTCTCCAGGGAGCCTGCAGCCTGCAGTACCAGGGTCCGCCCTCGGCACAGAGCAGGACAGGACACAGCTATCCTGGCAGGACTCTCCAGGGAGCCTGCAGCCTGCCGTACCAGGGTCCGCCCTCGGCACAGAGCAGGGCAGGACACAGCTATCCTGGCAGGACTCTCCAGGGAGCCTGCAGCCTGCAGTACCAGGGTCCGCCCTCGGCACAGAGCAGGACAGGACACAGCTATCCTGGCAGGACTCTCCAGGGAGCATGCAGCCTGCCGTACCAGGGTCCGCCCTCGGCACAGAGCAGGGCAGGACACAGCTATCCTGGCAGGACTCTCCAGGGAGCCTGCAGCCTGCCGTACCAGGGTCCGCCCTCGGCACAGAGCAGGGCAGGACACAGCTATCCTGGCAGGACTCTCCAGGGAGCATGCAGCCTGCCCGCGGCACAGAGTGGGAAGCAGTGTCGCCGCGCTTGTACTCGCGTCCCTCCCATTCTTCCTTGGGACGAGATCCAAAACATTTCACAACCACGGGTGGTTCGGTCCACCGGCGCTTCTGGCTGCTGTGCCCAAACTAGACCGCTCACTGAACAGTCAGGCCACTCACTGGACAGTTACACCGGGTAAGAGAGTTTAGGCCACGACAAACACAATACCAATTTTTGTTGTTATACATCAAAATTATTTCGAGTGTTCAAAAACTATTTATAAGTAATAACAAAATTTTTGTTTTTATAAACAGAACTTTTTGTAGTACCTGTATTGACAACATATTTTGTAGTGGTCGCTTTCCTTTCATTTTGTTTTTATTTCTTGCTTAAGACTTCTACGTAATCAAGTGTGTGTTGTTAATGACTGCTTTGTGGTTATTCGTTACGGAGCTAGAAAACTGCATGGTTTATATTATTAGGTGACTCTAAGGAATGCAATATCCTACCCTATCAGTGTCGCGACTGGACCACAGACTGAACAACTCCGAACAAACAACGAACGAGTCATGCGCAGCCTGGGTAGTGATAGAGGCGATATGCAATCACCATAGGCTGCCGTCTCGACTGTACAGCCCGAGGTGGCTGACCCCGCTGTGCCCAGCAACAGGAGGCTCACGCCGAAGAACAAATCAATATGTTATTCCGGGCGTGAAGCCACTGCTATTGGCGACAGCAACCACTCCTGAGGGTCGGGCGTGGTCTCATTTGCAAATAGACCCGCTGCGCTGGGATTGGCTGGCCGAGAGAGTGTTCCGCCGCGTGATTGAAGCTCCGCCCTGACACATACCTACCACACGCCTGCTGGAAGGCCTCAACCACTGGCTGGTAGATTAACAGTTTATTTATATATGCCGATAAAGTACGTAGAATCTACTTCGGCACAGTTCACCAAAAGGTATTTTTTTCCTCGAAAAAAAAATGCTTGTAAACATTTACAAAAATAAAACTGATACTATAAACCATAGAATTGGTAATTTAACTAACTAAACATACATTCATTTTTTTTTTTGGTTCAACTCGATATCAATTCAAGGATGGTCTACAATTTCAAAATGGATGTAATGTTATCACGCCGAAACGCTGGAAAGTAATCATCAACATACGACCTTTGGAGAAAATTTACGAAATGTT
Source organism: Bacillus rossius redtenbacheri (assembly GCF_032445375.1). Taxonomy (NCBI): domain Eukaryota; kingdom Metazoa; phylum Arthropoda; class Insecta; order Phasmatodea; family Bacillidae; genus Bacillus; species Bacillus rossius. The sequence goes on along the minus strand of NC_086330.1, from coordinate 4,248,455 downwards.
CACACCTAAAATACAAAAACACTGTCACAAACTTACTGAGAAACATAAAATTAGAAACCATTGTGTTAAAAATAAAACAACTCCAGTGATTACACTGGATAAATCTCAATGAACTTTCTCTGTTTACATCCTCCGATCGTGCAGTTCTGTTTGGCAAAATGAACGGCAATGACAGTCTCGAACGCATGCGCCGTTAGCTCGACGACACGCAGGCTGAAAGCCCTGTGCATAGAGGCGACACTGGATCAGCTGCGCCAGCGAGAGTCGCCCTTACCGCGGAGCCCTCGAGGTCCAGAGAGCCATCACTGGGTCCAGCTGCACGCCTCGGTTGCCCAGTTACAGAAGGGAAGCCTTCTTTTCACAGACGAGAGCCAAACGCCCAATCGTGCATCTTCGGTTTTTTTTTGTTCATTGTAAAAGGTTAGGTTAGCTACATTATAAATACTTTAAAACACTGTGGACGGTTGATTTGGTTAGGATAGCTACATTAAAGATACTGTGAAATCATGTAAACGGTTTTCTAGCCCTGGATAGCTACATACATATTAAAAAGTTATTTGCTAACCAACCATAAAATGATTTTACAGTACATATTTTTAATGTAGCTTTTCTTAACTAATATAACCAATCATCCACAATGTTTTAAAGTATTTATAAGGCAGCTAACCTATCCTAATCGACCGCAAAATTTAATGCCACACCGGTTTATACAATGAGATATAACGGGAAAAAAATCGAGCATGAACTTCGGGGAACTTCGGGTGTGGCCCTCTCGTCTGTGAAATGAAGGCTTCCCGTTATAGAATGTATCGGACAAAATGGACGCGAACAAAAGCTCGAGAGAACACACTAATCAAAACGAAGTGACGTGTTTGAACGCAGCGGGCGACAGGCGGGCTGGCTCGCTGAAAGAACGCCGATGACAAAGGGGAGTGAATACAAAGCAGTTAAGGCGTATAATGGGCTCACAGGGTCGCTGAGGGTTTGGCGTCGACCCGACAAAAAGCACCTGCCTGCTCGGAGACGTGAATAAATGAACTGCAAAATGAAAACAATAGAGCGAGCATCGCTGGGACCGAGATTTTCTTTCGAATGGCTCAGTGTGCTTGTATTTTTTTGACGTGACAACGTCTAATAAATCGATGAACGCCGCCTGCACGCACGAAAAAGTGTCCCGTTACACACATTGTCCCGTTACGCTGTGTCCCGTTACGCTCATTGTACGCTTACGCCGCATCTATCTCTCTTCCACTCGATTGGAACAACCATCGATTTGACTTTTTCGAGGCACATTAAACTTGAAACACTCCCATTCGTTTCCTACTTTTCCTATCATCGTCCTATCCTTAACAGAATAACACAGAGTGGAAGAAGTTAAATAGCAAACATGTATAAAAGTTATAGTTAAAATAATCTCTTCGTTAAAGTTATAAACATATTTGAATTAATGAGTGCAAATAAAAGTAAATATATCAATTAAATTGTAGATTTCATTTCACTCCTTCTTTGTATCCATACAAAATAGTGATAATTCAATAAAAATAATTCAATTTTATTCATAAAAGTATGCAATCATTTCATTAATGTTTTGTTATGACGTTGTCACGTTAAACTATCGTCCGTAAACCGACTTTACAGACAACCAATTTTTTTTTCTTCAATGACATTACTTTACTCTAAAATCCATCTATGTACATTTACCAGAATAGGTCTCTTACATGTGTTGTTTGAAACCGAATTTTGTTACTAGATGCTGACTTCATGTTATTTGTGAGCAAGTGACAATAACGATGTACACATTCTTGACTTTATCGCCATGAGCTTACAGCCTGTCGGCATTATTTTCGACCAGACAACAAATCCAAGGTAACTATCGCGCAAAGGACGGCTCCAAGTAAGAAGAATTATGTATGAAGTTGTAAAACATGGCATCATATAATTCAGACATTGACGTTGGAATACTAATAAATTGGGAAAGACATTTTTCGCGAAAAAAATTCTGAACGTCTATCAAACTGCAATATGGTGTGCCCGCTTTTGATGTTTCTTTGTTGTAATTGGCGGTCGTCTGCATGATATGCCTTTGCCTTATTTGGCCGAGCCATTCACGAAGCATTCTCTTCCGCGCTGAATCACTGTGATTGGTGTGTTGAGACAGGAGACGTGAACCTGAGAGAAACTCGACCAATCCTGAACACAGTCGATGATACACGGTGCTAATCTCAGCTAGTCTCGGAATCTTTCCGCGAAAAATACACTCCCCTATTAGTAGAGACCTGAAAAATTCGCGGATTCAATGACCTCTAGGACAGCCTCCATTATCCTCTGCATTTCTCAAGCAAACACGCGTGTTCATTGGGTGCTAACTTGTGAGGCGTCTCCACTGGGTAGCTTTTGATTCGAGGCTTCTTTGGTCAATAGTCTGTCATTTGCCCAGAGAGATCCAGTTAAACTGCGAGCCAATAGCAGAACCAGCAGAATTGTTCACATGTTTGAATTTTAGCCTATCATAAATGAATCCGCGAATTTTTCCAGTCTCTACCTATTAGTAAAGTTACAGATTAGAATACTGAACTTTAGTACTGTCGTCAACCATTGAGGCCACTTGTGGCGGCCTCAGTCGTCTTGGTTATTACTATTACCTTTATTTTGCGTAAAGTTTATTTTAAGATGAGTTAATTTTTTTCAATAACATTATTTATGTGTTTATATTATTTAATGGTGTATGTTATTATTTATTTATTGTAACTTTTTAATCGTATACCTTTTTTATTTTACGTTAAGTACCCTTATTCTGGAGTGGGACTTGCAAGAAATAACCAGAACGATATAGCGGAGTGAGGGGTGGTAATAGAGGAGGGGGGGTGACGTCAGCTGACGTGACCAGGGGAGGCGACGGCCAGCTGTTTGCAGCGGGGGAGTGTGTGTTTGACCGCCGGCCGCGGAACTACTCGGTGGATAGTAGAATTTGCATCCAAGCGATGAGTAACTGGTGTTACGTTACGTGAATAAGATTTAATATGACGGTAACGCCACGACACCTTGGGCGAAGCAACATAAGTGGTGGTATACGAGACCTAACCAGTCCATGCGCGTCTGTTGAATTTAATTTTACTACACTTTCAATATCAGCATGGCAGTGGTGACGCGTATACGGGACTGGCGTGGCGGGTGCGGACGTGTGCAACTACCCCGGTATAAGGGGGGTTGGCCACACCGTCATCCTCACGAGCCGCGCTTGTATAGCCCTTGGAACGAGTAGTAGTACCTACTAACCAGTCAGTGAAGAGTAACCAACATGATCAGTGTGTGCGGCCGAGCCTGACTGTCAGTACGTGCAGACGGCAAGTCTCGGCACAGAGGCACGTGCAGACGGAAAGTCTCGGCCACCGAGGCACGTGCAGACAGCAAGTCTCGGCACAGAGGCACGTGCAGACGGCAAGTCTCGGCACAGACGCACGTGCAGACGGCAAGTCTCGGCACAGAGGCACGTGCAGACGGCAAGGCACGGCACAGAGTCACGTGCAGACGGAAAGTCTCGGCACAGAGGCACGTGCAGACGGCAAGTCTCGGCACAAGGGCATGAGCAGACGGCAAGTCTCGGCACAGTTGTACGTGCAGACGGTAAGTCACGGCACAGAGGCACGTGCAGACGGCAAGTCTCGGCCACCGAGGCACGTGCAGACGGCAAGTCTCGGCACAGAGGCACGTGCAGACGGCAATTCTCGGCTCAGAGGCACGTGCAGACGGCAAGGCACGGCCACCGAGGCACGTGCAGACGGCAAGTCTCGGCACAGAGGCACGTGCAGACGGCAAGGCACGGCCACCGAGGCACGTGCAGACAGCAAGTCTCGGCACAGAGGCACGTGCAGACGGCAAGTCTCGGCACAGAGGCACGTGCAGACGGCAAGTCTCGGCACAGAGGCACGTGCAGATGGCAAGTCTCGGCACAGAGACACGTGCAGACGGCAAGTCTCGGCACAGAGGCACGTGCAGACGGCAAGTCTCGGCACAGAGGCACGTGCAGACTGCAAGTCTCGGCACAGAGGCACGTGCAGATGGCAAGTCTCGGCACAGAGGCACGTGCAGACGGCAAGTCTCGGCACAGAGGCACGTGCAGACGGCAAGTCTCGGCACAGAGGCACGTGCAGACGGCAAGTCTCGGCACAGAGGCACGTGCAGATGGCAAGTATCGGCACAGAGGCACGTGCAGATGGCAAGTCTCGGCACAGAGGCACGTGCAGACGGCAAGTCTCGGCACAGAGGCACGTGCAGACGGCAAGTCTCGGCACAAAGGCACGTGCAGATGGCAAGGCACGGCACAGAGGCACGTGCAGACGGCAAGTCTCGGCACAGAGGCACGTGCAGACGGCAAGTCTCGGCACAGAGGCACGTGCAGACGGCAAGTCTCGGCACAGAGGCACGTGCAGACGGCAAGTCTCGGCACAAAGGCACGTGCAGACGGCAAGGCACGGCACAGAGGCACGTGCAGACGGCAAGTCTCGGCACAGAGGCACGTGCAGACGGCAAGTCTCGGCACAGAGGCACGTGCAGACGGCAAGTCTCGGCACAGAGGCACGTGCAGACGGCAAGTCTCGGCACAAAGGCACGTGCAGACGGCAAGGCACGGCACAGAGGCACGTGCAGACGGCAAGGCACGGCACAGAGGCACGTGCAGACGGCAAGTCTCGGCACAGAGGCACGTGCAGACGGCAAGTCTCGGCACAGAGGCACGTGCAGACGGCAAGTCTCGGCACAGAGGCACGTGCAGATGGCAAGTCTCGGCACAGAGGCACGTGCAGACGGCAAGGCACGGCACAGAGGCACGTGCAGATGGCAAGTCTCGGCACAGAGGCACGTGCAGACGGCAAGTCTCGGCACAGAGGCACGTGCAGACGGCAAGTCTCGGCACAGACGCACGTGCACAACGGCAAGTCTCGGCACAGAGGCACGTGCAGACGGCAAGGCACGGCCTCTGCAAGGACTGCCTCGAGGCTTAAGAAGCCCTGCAGGGCTGGCGAGGGTGTGGGAGGAAGGGCGCATTTGTCACGTGACCGATAGGGCAGTGACTTCATTCGCTGATGACCGCCAATGGCAAGGGAACAAAAAACTACCTTGTTGCAGTCCAATGAGTGACCAGATTATTTCACGGAAAAATGCATGCCCCTACTCATCACTCGTCTTCCAGACTAGACCTCACTGTTCCTGCCAACCCGACATTCAGACTGCAGTACTTCGCGAAAAAGGTTTTGTGCAAAAACGTCCCTCGGAATGCCACTCAGTATAGTAATACCCAACATCCAAAAACACTGAATGCTTTTTTATTGTTAGTATTTCCCGCATCTATAGAACAGTACGACTACTGAAATAAAAAAAAATAGATATCAAAGTTTTAAATCAAAAATTTTCGTTTTAATTAAACAGAAAAAGCATACCTAAACCATTATATATTATGAACTGAGAAATTGAGGGACACTAAAAGCACAATCACGTTACTTTCGTTTATATATGTCCATTATACTGCATTTGACGTATAGAGTTATTTGCTGTACCAATTTACTGTGCAAACTTACATAAGCAAATGTACTCTTAAACTTTGCATGTGATTTTCGGACAAAAAAAAAAGGTACCTCAGTTTTTCCCCCATTCGTTTTCTCAGAGCAATTTGTTTTTCCATTCCGCCCGGCCTGCTAACCCTCAATTCTCTGGGAATTTCCCCGGAGGACTGCGGCGGGCCCTAGCGACGAGACGTCGGCTTACCGTTACCTGTTTACCAAGTGTTTACCAAGTGTTTACCAAGTGTTCCCTTGCAACAAACCTCGCGTTTCTGCATGGAGGCACGCATAATGTACATCTATACATAGTACCCTTAATATTCAGTTTCGTGGCATTGCTTGGAAAAATTAAAAACAATATTGAAGGATTCAATACTAATTTTGAAAAATAAAAAAAAATGATTGTCTGTAAAGTCGGTTTACGGACGATAGTTTAACATGACAAGTTCATAACAAAACATTGATGAAAACATTGATGAAATGATTGCATACTTTTATGAATAAAATTGAATCAATTTTATTTTAATAATAAAAGAATAAATAGTTGAAATTATACTAGTAATAAGATTTTTAAAATGCAAGAATAATGAACCTTTATTACCGAAATTGTTGCTGTAATAAGCAATGAAAACCACATTAACTTTTCACTTCACTTTATAAACAGTCGACGAAACAGTTCAAGCGTAGATGACTTGTAATTAATTTTAAAAACTGGCGTTTAGCTATAAAGTTTAAATAGAATTATGAACAAGTTTTCATATAAATAAACTGTAATCAAATATCTATAATCAATTATATGACTCACCATAATTTTTTAGTAAATTGTAACATAACCTATTATTACTGCACTCGCCGACAGCGTAACGAAACAATCAGCGTAACGGGAAACAGCGTAACGGAACAATGTGCGTAACGGGACACTTTTTCGTGCGTGCAACTGGCGTTCATCGATTTATTAGACGTCACGTCAAAAAAATTAAAAACAATATTGAAGGATTCAATACTAATTTTGAAAAACTCTTTTTAGTTTTATTAAATATATAGGACCTTATTGTACAGATGATGGTGATTTATCACGGAACGTTTCGCACAGAGACGGTCTTTACATAAATGTAACTTCTTACTTTAATGATTGAAAAATAATATTTTTTTACAAGCTAGTAATCTTAGCGCGACTCTCGTACGAGATGTAACGCACTACATGTCTCCTTATTGGCCAGGTGGGTTGCTTAACCAGGTTCTTTCACCAATAAGAGTCAAGTGGAAGATACAAATAGCCAAAAAATTGTCACACGGAAATATTGTTTTTGTACTTCAAGAAAAGATTTATTTGTAAACCAGTTCCCAAGAATAGTTTGAAATAACACAAGAAAAGTTCTGTGAATTTATGCAACACATTGCTATGTTTTTTTTTTTTTTTTTGTATATATGAAATTGGTTTTTCGAAATATTTGTGAATATCGCACTTACAAAAAATGGTGCATAATTTTAATGTTTCATATATATTTTATGCAAGAATAAATATTTCCAAACATGGGTAAGATAAAGTAATATTAATATTCAACAACTTGGCTTTTAGGTTTTATTTTTCTTATTAATGTGAGGGCTTAATCCTGGAACTCCATTCAGGGAAATGGTTCATAAATAACTTTAGCTAATGTAGGTAATGGGAGAACACGAAGCATAAATGCATACGAATTTTTCTACGAACAATTTTTTAGTCGCGATACAGTTTCTTTCATGTAAATGAAACAATTATTTATAATTTTACAAGTATTTCAGTTCCATTTCCAGAAACATTGTGACAGTGCAGAGTGTGTTGTAGCGTATCGAACTGGCGAATCTTGCCGTGGTGTGTCATCATTAGAGACCGGAAAAATTCGCGGGTTCAATGACCTCCAGGATAGACTCCACTATCCTCTACACACTCGGGCAAATGCCAACTGTTCATTGGCTGTTGACTTGTGAGTCGTCTCGACTGGGCCGCCTGTGATTCGACACTTCTATGAGTGAGGGTCTCTAATTGGCCCTCAGTCCTCCAGATTAACAGTGCACCAATGGCAGAAGCAGCTCTAAGGTATAATTATTTGAATTTTAGCATAACACAAAATGCGAATTTTTCAGGTCTCTAGGTATAATTATTTGAAGTGTAGCATTTCACGAAATGAATCCGCGGATTTTTCAGGTCTCTAGTCATTATGATTCATGACCATCTGCACGCAGTGTAACGGGCGTGTTTGAGAGGTGCTGGCCCCAGTCGTCAGGCGGCCGGCAGGGTCGCTGCTCCTCTGTACGGCCGCCTGCTCTGTGCGCGGGGAAGACAGTGACCACGGGCGCCCTGCAGGCCTGACCGGTCAGCATGGCCCCCGGGAGGGTCAGAGGTCACGGCTCCGAGAGGTCCCTTCACGAACCACACGAAACCTGTCGTTCCAGGAAGAAAATTCTTTAGAAACAACTCGTCAAAATATTATTTTTTTCCTGAAAACGTGCACGTAAAATGTTACTTTTTGACTTGATGACTAGAGACCTGCAAAATTTGCGGATTCATTCGGTGATAGGCTAGAATTCTAACACATATACCTCTTAGATAATTTTTCTATTGGCTTACTGTTCATCTGTACGAATCTCAACCAATTATAAACACTCAAGCAAAGAAGGATCGAATCACAGACAAACCAGCTGAGATGACTTACAAGTCAACAACCAAATGAATAGAGACCTGCAAAATTCGCGGATTCATTGACCTCTAGGATAGACTCCACAGTCCTTTAAATACTTGCGGAAATGACACCTGTTCATTGGCTACTGACGCGTGAGACGTCTCAACTAGGCTGTCCGTAATTCGGCACTTTCTTGGTTTAGTGTATCCCATTGGCTCACAGTACCCCGGATAAAATGTGGGCCAATCGCAGAAGCGGTAAGAAGGTATAGTTGTTTTGATGCTAGCCTATCGCGAAATGAATCCGCGAATTTTGCATGTCTCTACAAATGAACTTGCGTTATTTGCCCAGTGTACATAAGAATGTGCAGTCTATCCTGAAGGTCATCGAAACCGCGAATTTTTCCGGTCTCTAGTGATGACGTCTTATAAATCGATGAACGCCGGCTGCACGCACGAAAAAGCATGACTCATTGTCACGTTCCGCCTGAGCCGAGCGTGCAAGAACCGGCCAACCACCGTGCGAGAAAATCTTCTATTATATCAAAAAGGTAAAGGCGGGCTTTTTAAATAATTATTCGTGATTATATTTAAACGAATTATTTAAATTAACTTTGCAAAAACTGTAAATAATATTTGAAAATTAATAAGTATGCAATTTTTCATCAATGTTTTCTTATGACGTTATCACGTAAAATTATCGTCTGTAAACCGACTTTACAGACAACCCCCCTTTTTTTCTAAATAAACGTACTCAATGCAAGACAAATTTTTATTTTAAATACAAATTGGGAAGCTAATCTGCTTGAAGCAGCCTGGCTTCTGGGTTGTAGCCGTGTCCTTGGCAAATAATTCACCGACGTTTCGGTCGACATTGAAGTCGCCATCATCGGGGTGCAGTTACCTACTGTAGGTAACTGCTCCCCGATGGTGTGCTACTGAAATGTCGACCGAAACGTCAGTGAATTATTCGCCAAGGACACGGCTACAACCCAGAATAGTGCGTTCTGTTAGTCTTTTGATAGTTCATATTCGGATACCAGCATGAAATTTTGACAGGACTATCTTGGGCATAGTCTTATTTAAAAACAATCGAAACACAACTCGCGTATCGCCCCAGAGGAGAAAGAGGGGTGAAAATGTCAATGAAAAAAGAGATTTTTTATGATTGATCAAAAATAGTACTTTTTATCAAAAAATATTTCAAGTAAAAAATATGCATCATAAAATTTTCATTAAGAAAGGTCTCTAAGAGTTTTTTTTTCATTTAACGAGTCGTTAGGCAACAAAATTGAACTTTAAAATGCTAAGAACATTAAAATACTACAAAAAGTACGATAATGTAAAGACTGTAGCTCATAAATTAAAGGTATGGCATTGAAAGTGAGGAAAAATGTTTTTAGATCTTTGTTACTAGTTATAATATTAAAAATAAATTAAAATGCATTATTTATTTCCAATAATAACTGTGAATCAACATTAATATGTTCAGAATATGGAGATTAATGATGAACTGAAATATATGTAGCAATTCATTGAAAGCAAATTTACACTAATTAGTTTTCATAAATGTTAAGAGTTAATAAAATATATTTTAATTTCATTCCCTACCTACTTCACTTGTGTAATAGGTACTTACTTGGGGATGAATAAGTTATAAAACTTGTGTCATTCATATATGAGGTATTGGTACATTGTTCACAGATCAACTGATCCTACTTGCAATTAATTACTAGAGACATGCAAAATTCGCGGATTCATTTCGCGATAGGCTAGCATCAAAACAACTATACCTTCTTACCGCTTCTGCGATTGGCCCACATTTTATCCGGGGAACTGTGAGCCAATGGGATACACTAAACCAAGAAAGTGCCGAATTACGGACAGCCTAGTTGAGACGTCTCACGCGTCAGTAGCCAATGAACAGGTGTCATTTCCGCAAGTATTTAAAGGACTGTGGAGTCTATCCTAGAGGTCAATGAATCCGCGAATTTTGCAGGTCTCTATTAATTACTAGAGACATGCGAAATTCGCGGATTCATTTCGCGATAGGCTAGCTTCAAAGCAACTATACCTTCGTACCGCTTCTGCGATTGGCCCACATTTTATCCGGGGAACTGTGAGCCAATGGGAAACACTAAACCAAGAAAGTGCCGAATTACGGACAGCCTAGTTGAGACGTCTCACGCGTCAGTAGCCAATGAACAGGTGTCATTTCCGCGATTATTTAAAGGACTGTGAAGTCTATCCTAGAGTTCAATGAATCCGCGAATTTTGCAGGTCTCTATTAATTACTCGTTTAGCAAATATTTTGTTCACATTTATGTTTGATCAGAGCATGGAGTCAGAGCTCTATTTTAAATCGCGGATCTTCCACTTCATAAAAGCTGGTTTAAGTTGCACATTGTCCGTCGCAGGCACATAATGAAGTACAGGGAAGACAGTTTTTCTCACACTTGAAGTTCCTTGAACACATGGTTTTGCATTGACAACAAATCAACTGAGAATCTTCTTTTGAAACTTCTGGAATAGTTGTCCAAATTGGTTCATATCCCGAAGAGGATTTCCTTTTCCATCCAAAAAATGTAATTTCTGGAACTTTCAATTGACGTTGAAGGCACTGATTCCAAATCACCGCCTGCAGCATCGCACGCTTCACATGTAGCCATAAAGCGTCTTCTGTCGGTGGGGTATTCTCGATCGATCGGGATTTTTTTTTTTGTGAAAAAAATCCTGCGGCATTCATTTACCTACACTTTTTGCGGTGATAGTCGTGTCGAACAGAAGAATTGTGAACCATGCGATCATGTTGAAATCTTGTTCTTGAATTTCTATAGAGATTGACAAGCGACTGAAGACTGGTGTAATATCTGGCACTCTTTTCCAAATAATCCAGGCCCTCTGTTTTCCAATCCCATAAAAAGCGGAGACCATGTCGCACCCTGTGAGTGCGTGAAAGAATGGTAAAGCTGCTCTGATATCATTTGGAATATTTTCTAAGAACACACTTAATGAGAAATATGTTTTGTTCTTACCAAAGGTTTTGCAAACCCATTGGTTTTAACTCCGACAAGGCAGCTGCTGCAATAACTACCACATCCGAATCCACTGTAACAAGAGCAACATTCTTATAGCCAGCCTCAACACAGTTTTTCACATGTAATAGAAGTCTACTGTCAGCCTCCTCATGATTGCATGGTGCAACACCTTCACTGTTGAATGTTACGTTGCCAGAGCTCGTAACTTGATCTTCGTCACTGCATACTAGAAGTTTTTTTTATCTATTTCACATGTTGTTAACGCTATAGCAAGAAGATGAAACAGTTGTTTTTTGTTGTCATCATCAAGAAGAAATTTGTTGAATGTCTTCGGAAAAGGTGTACTGGGCTTCATAATAACTTTTTGTCCACTACCTCGTTTTGATCTTGTATCGGATTTAAGGTAGCCTTATATGTATCGATAAAAGATTATGTCAAGTCTTTCTACATGCTGGAGGCGATCTTTCACAGCTGGAAGGAAAACCTTGTGCGTGAAGTCGACGAAAGTCTTTGATGAAGAAGGATGGAGCCAATGCACAAAGGCGGCACCATCTACAATACTAGCAGTACAATGTGCCAAGCATACGAAATTAGTTCTTCTTTTAGTCTAGTCCTGTTGACATGATAGCCTTCTATTCCAAGCTGTGCCATCTCTTCTTCCATAAGTTTTGTGATGGTGGCCAACTTTATCACTGGTGATGCGTTACTGTTTAATTGTAATTCTTCAATGTTTTGAACAATATGAGCTAGGGCAGAACCATATACCAAACGACACTTGTCTGCCTCTACCCCTTCCTTACTTCCTTCGTTGCGTTCCTTTGCACAAGCACGATTTCTGAAGCTTGCATAACATTTTTTGTGATATTTTGCCTCTAAAGCAACAAAGTCTGGGAATGTAAATTTCTTCAAAACTTTATTGTCTTCAAGTTCTAGTGCCAAAAACCTTACTGTTGGTCCGATGTCCAGTGTTTGTGCTGATACAAGTGTTTCTTTCTCACTTCCATCACAAAACAAACAGCTGCTACGTATATCCACAGAGTTTGCTTCTGACCTCTTCACAAATTTCGAAATAGACTCACTGGAATCTTAATTGGATTCTTTTTATGCATTTTACTCGATTAAGCTTTTGTTTATCAAACTTGTTTCTGCAAACCTTATGAAATTTGGTGCCATGTGAAATAAATGTTTCGGCTATACCACTTCCTTCATCAAATTGGGAGAAAAGAACCCACTTCGGTAGAGCACCGAGAGTCCTGAATCCCTCCAGACCTTCAGCTAATGACATTAGTCCATTTTCTGATGCATTCACTAGTTTTTGATCACTGACCTATTGACACATGATGCATTTATCCCATTCAACAGCAGGAGGTATGGACGTTAAGTCCTCTACCAAACTATGTTTCCGTTTGGATGTCATCATGTTCCAGTTCAGTTTTCAAACAAACCTGTAGACAAACATCAGGGCCGGTGCAAGGTAAATTGGCGTCCTAGGCGAAAAACCTTAATGCCCCCCCCCCCAGGACACCCTAAAAAAATTTCTCTTGCCTCAAAATACATCACGTAAGCCTAAGATTTTGTCAACAATCAAATGTAAGCAGGCTTGTGTTTTTTTTACTTATTACAAATCATAAACAGGTCACCGTGGACTTTAAATAATTACTTATATCAATATAAACATTCCAAACCGTTACAAAAATCCATTTTCATCAAGTTTCAATAATCGTTAAACATATTATATCAGCTGTTATGTATACTATTTAATGTTCACATCCTCACACATAATCAATAAAAACACAAAGTAGCACAGTAACGTATATTTCACATATTTATTTCCCTTCTGCACAGGAAAACATTACTTTATTATTTCAACAGCAAAAAAAAAAAAATTACCATGCAGTAAAAAAAAATTTTCTATGCCATCCCCCCCCCCAGGCTGCTCTAGGGGCAACTATGATTTGTGTCTCGATGTTTTTTACACAAAGGCATGTTAAAGACAACCTGTGCCAAATTTCATGTTGGTATCCAAATATGAACTATCCTTCACAAATAGAAGACTAACAGAATGCACTAGAAGCTAGGCTAATTCAGACAATGGCCGTGAAAGCCTGCGAACATTTTAAGCTAATGTGCTTGCTTGTTTGGACACAACATTATATTTTTAGCTACATATTACTAGAGACCTTCCAAATTCGCGGATTCGATGGCCTTCAGGATAGACTGCACATACCCCTATACACTCGGGAAAATAACGCAAGTTCATTGGCTGCCGACTTGTAAGTCGTCTCAGCTGGTTTGTCTGTGATTCGATCCTTTTTTGGTTGAGGGTTTATAACTGGTTGTGAATCGTCCAGATGAACAGTAAGCCAATAGAAAAATTATCTAAGAGGTACATGTGTTTGTATTCTAGCCTATCACCGAATGAATCCGCGAATTTGGCAGGTCTCTACATATTACTTAGGTAGAGACCGGAAAAATTCGCGAATTCATTTCGCGATAGGCTAAAATACAAATCGTTATACCTTAGTGCTGCCTCAGATATTGACTCACAACTCACCTGGATGAATCTGGACCAATAATAAACACCCAACCAAAACTTTATCAAATCACGGGCTGCTACGTTGGGACGTCTCACAAGACAGCAGCCAATGAGTGGGTGGCATTTGACCGAGTGTACGTAGAACTATGGAGTTCATCCTATAGGTCATGAACCCGAGAATTTTTCCGGTCCCTATACATAGGATATTAATCCATACAATTTGGACTTTCACGCTTGTACGTTCACTCTGCGCAGTGTGCCACTGTCACTCGGCAGGAAGGTACCGCTGCGGTGAACTGCGTCAGCTTGCGTCGACTCGCCCCGGGATAGCCTGCGCGGTTGTGGCTTCGCGGTGACCTCTGGGGTCACTAGTGCAATCACATCTCGCAGTCGGGGTCCTCTGATGACCCGGGGTTACGCCCGCCGGGACTATGACTCATCAGCTCATGTTTGGCCATGAGGGGTCCCTGGCCTCCACCTGCTGCCATCGTGCAGTCACAACTTTGCCTCATCTGCAGCACAACCTACCTTCCGATCATCGCTTACTGCCCGCTATGAAGTACCCGTGTTGCTACAGATTGTTGTGGTGCTACCTTCTTGAAAGCGAGCAGGTAAACCACGTTCCAACAGCAATGCTACCAACAACTGAAGTCAGCTCTCCTGCAATACCTGCATATACATTTCTGTATATTAATTTCCTCTATGAGGAAGATGTGACAGATGGCATTTGTCCACTGGATACTGACAACTCGTTGTTTTATTCTATCAGCTACGGCGCTATAAAGCAAAAAAAAAAAAAACTTCCACATTATTAAATTTAACTTTGTTATAAAAGTTAACACTTTTTTTTTTCCTGAAAGTTGAAGATTTTTAATGTATTTTTTTTTTACTATCGCAGGTGTCTTGTGCCAAATTGTTATATGTTTAAAAAAAGACGCGTGTTAATGGCGTGATCATCTCAACTGGCCAAATAAGAACCAGTTTTAGGTTTCAGTATCGAAGACTGCTCCTTGTAACCTTGGCAACGGTTTTCCTTGACAGTTCGTATTGTGTCAGACCTGGACGAGATTCGTAGTCTGATATTTACGACGGGTATCTAGTATTTATGAAATTTTGTTGTACATTTCCATTAAGTATTTTTTATTTACACTTACCTTAACAGCGTTATACTGACATCTTGCTTCATTGTACACAGTATAAAAATTTCACCTTAAATTTACTAAGAACACGTGGTACAAAGTGTTACAGGTTTTTCGTAAAAGTACGGATATCTTCAAAAGCGCACGTTTAATAAGTTTACTTTCTTTGAACATTAACTCACAAGGATCGTATTGAAACTTCTAAAACTTGCTGAGTCTACGGCAGAAACACTCTAATTTGATCCAAGAGAAGGTTTAATTTGTTTAAAACGGAACAGAACACACTAAAAGTCACATTCTTCGCTGATAAGTCCGTAAGCTTCGGGCAGTTTCTCTACTGGAGCAAACGCATCATATAACATGAGTGTATTTACTTTTACATCACACGCCTCCCCTAACACGGACCCTCCCAAACACACTTAGTACTAGCTAAGTTAAGGGGGAGGAAAGGTTTCACAAAAATGATTTCACGAAAACGCATTAAAATTCAGCCTTAAAATTTTACTCCCATCACGCCCAAAGAAGTTTCACTTCAAAAATTTGCAGAAAACTCAAAATGCTTGTGAAATTAAATAATTGTACTTAACGTTAACGACGTCGCAGTACTTGGTTAGTGCCCGGGTTCACTTGCTCGAGTCCCAGCATGAGCACTACACTGTTTGGCCCAATTCAACTGTCACAACTCATCCTTATGTACATCTGCAGTCGAGCTCGTTTGAGGACGCAAGGTACAATCATAGCTACAGGCAAAAGGACATAGCGGATTACCGTAGAGACCTGAAAAATTCGTTGATTCATTCGGTGATAGGCTAGAATTCAAACACATATACCTCTTAGATAATTTTGTTATTGGCTTACTGTTAATCTGGACGAATCTTAACCAGTTATAAACCCTCAACCAAAGAAGGATCGAATCACAGACAAACCAGCTGAGACGACTTACAAGTCGGCAGCCAATGAACTTGCGTTATTTGGCCGAGTGTACAGGGGTATGTGCAGTCTATCCTGAAGGCCATCGAAACCGCGAATTTTGCAGGTCTCTACGGATTAGTTCTTTATCAAAGTATACTCGAAGAACATGTGCCTAATTTAAATAAATTGTAGTTATTGGCACGTCCTGGGTGAGAATTGTTGACTGAAACGTGTGCAGTCCAGGTAAAAGGATGGAAAATTCTCATTTTGATGTCGACAAATGTCACTGAAAAAATAATAATTTGGTTGCCACCAATTTATGTGAGACAGAATAAACGTAACCATATACTTTATGGTGAACAAAAAAAAATTGTAGTGTCAACGAATTCAATTATTAGTGACAGAAGAAATTTATTGCAAATAAGAAATGGTTACGTCAGTACTACAAATTATTTTTAGTTGCCGCTTCAAATTGCTTGATAGTGTTTATATTTTTTTTTTAAAAATTGTATTTTGTTGTCATACGTAACGGAGATCAAGACCAGGTCAAACGTTTCCGACGGTTGCTCCAAAGGAAAATCCGGACCTCGACAGCTGCATGTTGTTGGTTTATTCCGACACGAACTGAGACAGCGGCGACAGACGCCTCTACCCGTCCGGAAGAGACCTGGAGGGAGCTGGTGAGTGGTTGACGGTGTAGTCGCCACGTGACAACTCGCGCGCCGGCCGGCCATTGATTTCGTCCGCCTGCCAGTCCGCCGTCCCCCCCCCCCCCCCCCGGGCAGCTCCCTGGAAGAGGCGCTGTGGCTCCCGCTGGAAGTCTGCGGGCGAGACACTTCCTCCCGAGGCTACCACAGCCTCTCCTCCTCCTCAGAGAGTCTCCGTGACGTCACAGGAGCCCCTGCCTCCCGTGCTGTGGCCGTCTCTTGTGACCTCGCTGGCGAGGACCCGTCAGGCCCGGACAAGAGTCACGTCATGCCACGTGGCCTCACAGTAGCTGCACTCTGATTACGAATCATCAGTAGAGACCTGAAAAAATTCGCGGATTCATTTCGTGAAAAGCTAAAAATTCAAATAATCATACCTTAGTGCTGCTCCTGCCGTTGGTTCACTGTTAATCTTGAGTAATGAGGGTCAATTAGAGACCCTCACTCGTAGAAGTGTCGAATCACAGGCTGCCCAGTCGAGACGACTCACATGTCAGCAGCCAATGAACAGTTGGCATTCGCCCGAGTGTGTAGAGGATAGTGGAGTCTATCCTGGAGGTCGTTGAAGCCGCGAATTTTTTCGGTCTCTAATCATCAGTTATTTCAATCCTTCCGATCCTGTTTATTTAAACTTCACATTTTCAGCTTCGGCTTACTGTGAAATCCGTTAACGTCTCTTGAGTATCAGTACCTTACGTTATAAAATTCTGCGAATGTTTAGTATAAATTACTTAAAAATCAGTGCTCCTGAGTCACTTACATAACTTTACGACCTAATGCGAGGAGAATTTAGTTGGTTAGAGATAGCCAAATCAGGTTTTATTACAGTTTTATTAATTACTGATATATTTACATTAATAATAAATGATTGTACTTAAAAATGTCCAATCACAAATCACTGGCACTTAAAAATGTTTATTCTCAAGTCACTCAGTGTCTGTCAAGTTCCGCAGTGCGCACTCCTCACTGGATGGAGCTAGGCTCAACACCTCGCGCCTGTCCTCACACGCAGTCTCGCGCCACTCTCGAGGGGGTCTCTCACCCTCTTCGCCGATGTCGCACTTCCCGTCACTCACGGAACTCTCCGAACTCTCGGAACTCTCGGAACTCGTCGCGGAACTTGGCACTCCCCGCGGAGGCCGGCGTCGCTGCTCAAGTACTAGAGGGTTGTCTTTCCAGAACCGACGAGAGCGGCTGTGGCGAGTCGCGCCATCCCGGGCCGACCCGATGCCCGAACAGTCCAGTAGAGCGGCGTCAATCCACGCCGGTCCGCGCGGCGGCCCGCGGAATTTACAAGGCCGCTCAACGATAGAAAACAGCGCCGAGGCAGGGTGTTGCTAAGGGGGGAGGGGGAAGGGGTAGCGACGACCCTTGTAATCCGACCACCGCGCGTAACGCCAGTGGCTGAGCGGGGACGCCAGCCAGCTCCAAACCTGGTATCGCGGTCTGGTCTCTCGCATTCGAAACATTAATATATTTTTATTATAATTCATTTTCAAAAAAACTTTTCGTTTCTTAACACAGAGAGTTCATCAGACAGCTCGAGTAACCTCTGGAAACCTCGGATAAACACGAGAATCCTCTGGAAATCTCTGGAAACCTATGGGGAACCTCGGGAAACATCAATAAATCATGGGAAGCCTCGGAAAACCATTGGAAACCTTAGGAAACCGAAATCAGGATTGCCGAACTGGGGATGGAGCGCAGGTCATCTGGAGTGCGAGCTAGTGTGTTACCACTGCGCCGCCTCGCTCTGTCAGCCAATGATAGTCCCTTGCAGAGAGCAAGCCACGCGTAACACACTTGGAACTGACTAGTTGGAGTCCTACCTCAAGCACACGTGTAGTGTGAAACTGTTAAAAAACGACGCAAATAAATAAAATCTCATCTTAAAAAAAATTGTTTAATAGGCTCCAAACACATTCAGAATAGAGAATTATCAGCAGCTTTTTTTTTTTTTTTTTGGAAATTCCTCTCATTCGTAATAGTTAAAGTTTTATATATATATTGAACAAACTCTATGTCGTATTAAAATTGATTTAGACAAAAAATATTATTATTAAAATGTTGATTAAGGAATGGCACATAGTTGAATGAAATCAAAGGTTTAGAGGAGAAGGCTGTATTTGAATCTTTCTCTAGTTTAATCCCCGGTGTTTAAGATATATATAGTAAGAATTGTAACAAATAAATTGGTATTATCAGCTGTTTGTATCTAACCGTTCCATACAAGTTTTTACTGCTTGCCTTAAAGGGGTACCATTTTCAAACATCAATTTGTGAAATAAGTAGTTGAGAAAAAAATGTATGATTTAAACTGGCGACTTCTTCTCCTCTGTAAAAATTAGTTAGTTATAAAGATATCTACGTCTCATCACTAGAGACTGGAAAAATTCGCGGGTTCAATAACCTCCAGGATAGACTCCACTATCCTCTACACACTCGGGCAAATGCAAACTGTTCATTGGCTGTTAACTTGTGAGTCGTCTCGACTGGGCAGCCTGTGATTCGACACTTCTACGAGTGAGGGTCTCTAATTGGCCCTCATTACTCCAGATTAACAGTGCACCAATGGCAAGAGCAGCTCTAAGGTATGATTATTTAAATTGTAGCATTTCACGAAATGAATAAGCGAATTTTTCAGGTCTCTACTCATCACTAAGGCATTGTCCGGGTGAGTTACTATACTGTAAATTAATATGAAAAAAAGGACAGGGCGCTGGAGATAATCGGTGGCGATACGACCGGATGCTGAGCAGAGAGTGGTGGTTGGTCCACGCGAGAAGAGGAACACAGACATCGTGTTCCGTGTTGTGTCCACGGGAAAATCTCTCCCCGGGGGCGGTGCTGTATCAATCCGGGAAAAAGGGGGAAACAAAGAAAAAGAGCGCGGCTTGTAGCTATTCCCCCCTCCCATGAAACAACCCCTCCCCCCTCCAAAGAGTCTAGTCGATTGCTTCGCTTCTCCCAGCAAGGCGGGTCAGAGCAACTGCGGACCCGGAGCTCTGAGCTTCAAGCAAGAAGGGCTGTATCTGCACACCACACGGAGTCGAAGGACAGCCAGGTTAACACATTGTAGCTTCACAGGACAGCCAGGTTTCCGTGTCATGTGCACGACCTGTGTAGTCCTTCACATCTGAGTGAAATTGGATCTGTCTATCTTCAACATCCGTACTAACTCAACATGCGTGAATTTGATACCACTGCGTAGAAACATGAAAAATTCGCGGATTCATATCGTGAAATGCTACAGTTCTAATTATTATACCTTAGTGCTGCTTCTGCCATTGGTTCACTGTTAATCTGGAGTAATGAGGGCCAATTAGAGACCCTCACTCGTAGAAATGTCGAATCACAGGCTGCCCAGTGGAGACGACTCACAAGTCAACAGCCAATGAACAGTTGGCATTTGCCCAAGTCTGTAGAGGATAGTGGAGTCCATCCTGGAGGTCATTGAACCCGCGAATTTTTCCGGTCTCTACCACTGCGATACAGAGCAACAACTGTACATCAAGTATATGGTGCCAACTTTAATTACATAAAAAAACACGTGCATCGGAAAAGCCGTACAAATTCAGTTAACCTGCTGGTATGGTAACGACAGTTGCAGACAATATTACAACTGGTTCATTGTATGCAGACACAAATAATATGGTGGAAAAGCGGAAACAGGGAAGAATGTTGGTTTTACGATGAAACACCAAATCCCCCGCCATAACAGTTAGAATAAATAACTACTTATATTTAAAGCAACTGTGTTTACTGAAAAACTATATTTTAATATTTTCTGTAATTAATAGCAAGACTGGCTTAAAAATAGAAAATGGATACCTTTAATAGGATTGGTTTGCTACATTATTTTTCTGCCATAATTTATTTTTTTTACCAACACATTTACTTGATTATTAGTATAACTTACCTATAGTTGGTTGTTTTTAAATATATGTGTTAATTCGATTTATATTATTTTTCAGTGGATTAAAAAACTATAAACTTCTGCTTATATTTCAACTAGAGTTTAAACTGGAAGTAAGTATTCATGTGGTTAATATTTTGAAAGTAGACTTTGATAAAATTGTTTGGCTTTAATTTCAAATATAGGGTTAGTTTTAACATTGTTAAAACATCGGCAGCTTTTCTTCTGTCAAAACGCGAACATTTAACAAAGCAGGTTAGATGTGTAGTACCTCGATAGTTAGGGCTGAAAGCAATATACTTTCTGGCTCTGATTGGTGGAGGAAAGTCGTCCCGCTCATGATTCCGCCTATGAAAACAACCGAACTCAGTAGAGTCGTCGAGGCAGTAGCGACTCGCAGAGCAGAGCCCGCTAGTCTTCCGTCAGCTGAGTCGGGGTAGTAGTGACTCGTATATCAGAGCCCGCTAGTCTTCCGTCAGCTGAGTCGGGGTAGTAGTGACTCGTATATCAGAGCCCGCTAGTCTTCCGTCAGCAGAGTCGGGGCAGTAGTGACTCGTATATCAGAGCCCGCTAGTCTTCCGTCAGCAGAGTCGGGGCAGTAGTGACTCGTATATCAGAGCCCGCTAGTCTTCCGTCAGCAGAGTCGGGGCAGTAGTGACTCGTATATCAGAGCCCGCTAGTCTTCCGTCAGCAGAGTCGGGGCAGTAGTGACTCGTATATCAGAGCCCGCTAGTCTTCCGTCAGCAGATTCGGGGCAGTAGTGACTCGTATAGCAGAGCCCGCTAGTCTTCCGTCAGCAGAGTCGGGGCAGTAGTGACTCGTATATCAGAGCCCGCTAGTCTTCCGTCAGCAGAGTCGGGGCAGTAGTGACTCGATTATCAGAGCCCGCTAGTCTTCCGTCAGCAGAGTCGGGGCAGTAGTGACTCGTATAGCAGAGCCCGCTAGTCTTCCGCCAGCAGAGTCGGGGCAGTAGTGACTCGTATATCAGAGCCCGCTAGTCTTCCGTCAGCAGAGTCGGGGCAGTATAGACTCGTATATCAGAGCCCGCTAGTCTTCCGTCAGCAGAGTCGAGGCAGTATAGACTCGTATATCAGAGCCCGCTAGTCTTCCGTCAGCAGAGTCGGGGCAGTAGTGACTCGTATATCAGAGCCCGCTAGTCTTCCGTCAGCAGAGTCGGGGCAGTAGTGACTCGTATATCAGAGCCCGCTAGTCTTCCGTCAGCAGAGTCGGGGCAGTAGTGACTCGTATATCAGAGCTAGCTAGTCTTCCGTCAGCAGAGTCGGGGCAGTAGTGACTCGTATAGCAGAGCCCGCTAGTCTTCCGTCAGCAGAGTCGGGGCAGTAGTGACTCGTATATCAGAGCCCGCTAGTCTTCCGTCAGCAGAGTCGGGGCAGTAGTGACTCGTATATCAGAGCCCGCTAGTCTTCCGTCAGCAGAGTCGGGGCAGTAGTGACTCGTATATCAGAGCCCGCTAGTCTTCCGTCAGCAGAGTCGGGGCAGTAGTGACTCGTATAGCAGAGCCCGCTAGTCTTCCGTCAGCAGAGTCGGGGCAGTAGTGACTCGTATATCAGAGCCCGCTAGTCTTCCGTCAGCAGAGTCGGGGCAGTAGTGACTCGTATATCAGAGCCCGCTAGTCTTCCGTCAGCAGAGTCGGGGCAGTAGTGACTCGTATATCAGAGCCCGCTAGTCTTCCGTCAGCAGAGTCGGGGCAGTAGTGACTCGTATATCAGAGCCCGCTAGTCTTCCGTCAGCAGAGTCGGGGCAGTAGTGACTCGTATATCAGAGCTAGCTAGTCTTCCGTCAGCAGAGTCGGGGCAGTAGTGACTCGTATATCAGAGCCCGCTAGTCTTCCGTCAGCAGAGTCGGGGCAGTAGTGACTCGTATATCAGAGCCCGCTAGTCTTCCGTCAGCAGAGTCGGGGCAGTAGTGACTCGTATATCAGAGCCCGCTAGTCTTCCGTCAGCAGAGTCGGGGCAGTAGTGACTCGTATATCAGAGCCCGCTAGTCTTCCGTCAGCAGAGTCGGGGCAGTAGTGACTCGTATAGCAGAGCCCGCTAGTCTTCCGTCAGCAGAGTCGGGGCAGTAGTGACTCGTATAGCAGAGCCCGCTAGTCTTCCGCCAGCAGAGTCGGGGCAGTAGTGACTCGTATATCAGAGCCCGCTAGTCTTCCGTCAGCAGAGTCGGGGCAGTAGTGACTCGTATAGCAGAGCCCGCTAGTCTTCCGTCAGCAGAGTCGGGGCAGTAGTGACTCGTATAGCAGAGCCCGCTAGTCTTCCGCCAGCAGAGTCGGGGCAGTAGTGACTCGTATATCAGAGCCCGCTAGTCTTCCGTCAGCAGAGTCGGGGCAGTAGTGACTCGTATATCAGAGCCCGCTAGTCTTCCGTCAGCAGAGTCGGGGCAGTAGTGACTCGTATATCAGAGCTAGCTAGTCTTCCGTCAGCAGAGTCGGGGCAGTAGTGACTCGTATAGCAGAGCCCGCTAGTCTTCCGTCAGCAGAGTCGGGGCAGTAGTGACTCGTATATCAGAGCCCGCTAGTCTTCCGTCAGCAGAGTCGGGGCAGTAGTGACTCGTATATCAGAGCCCGCTAGTCTTCCGTCAGCAGAGTCGGGGCAGTAGTGACTCGTATATCAGAGCCCGCTAGTCTTCCGTCAGCAGAGTCGGGGCAGTAGTGACTCGTATATCAGAGCCCGCTAGTCTTCCGTCAGCAGAGTCGGGGCAGTAGTGACTCGTATAGCAGAGCCCGCTAGTCTTCCGTCAGCAGAGTCGGGGCAGTAGTGACTCGTATATCAGAGCCCGCTAGTCTTCCGTCAGCTGAGTCGGGGCAGTAGTGACTCGTATATCAGAGCCCGCTAGTCTTCCGTCAGCAGAGTCGGGGCAGTAGTGACTCGTATAGCAGAGCCCGCTAGTCTTCCGTCAGCAGAGTCGGGGCAGTAGTGACTCGTATATCAGAGCCCGCTAGTCTTCCGTCAGCAGAGTCGGGGCAGTAGTGACTCGTATAGCAGAGCCCGCTAGTCTTCCGTCAGCAGAGTCGGGGCAGTAGTGACTCGTATATCAGAGCCCGCTAGTCTTCCGTCAGCAGAGTCGGGGCAGTAGTGACTCGTATATCAGAGCCCGCTAGTCTTCCGTCAGCAGAGTCGGGGCAGTAGTGACTCGTATAGCAGAGCCCGCTAGTCTTCCGTCAGCAGAGTCGGGGCAGTAGTGACTCGTATATCAGAGCCCGCTAGTCTTCCGTCAGCAGAGTCGGGGCAGTAGTGACTCGTATATCAGAGCCCGCTAGTCTTCCGTCAGCAGAGTCGGGGCAGTAGTGACTCGTATATCAGAGCCCGCTAGTCTTCCGTCAACAGAGTCGGGGCAGTAGTGACTCGTATATCAGAGCCCGCTAGTCTTCCGTCAGCAGAGTTGGGCAGTAGTGACTAGTAGAGCAGAGCCCGCTAGTCTTCCGTCAGCAGAGTCGGGGCAGTAGTGACTCGTATATCAGAGCCCGCTAGTCTTCCGTCAGCTGAGTCGGGGCAGTAGTGACTCGTATATCAGAGCCCGCTAGTCTTCCGTCAGCAGAGTCGGGGCAGTAGTGACTCGTATAGCAGAGCCCGCTAGTCTTCCGTCAGCAGAGTCGGGGCAGTAGTGACTCGTATATCAGAGCCCGCTAGTCTTCCGTCAGCAGAGTCGGGGCAGTAGTGACTCGTATAGCAGAGCCCGCTAGTCTTCCGTCAGCAGAGTCGGGGCAGTAGTGACTCGTATATCAGAGCCCGCTAGTCTTCCGTCAGCAGAGTCGGGGCAGTAGTGACTCGTATATCAGAGCCCGCTAGTCTTCCGTCAGCAGAGTCGGGGCAGTAGCGACTCGCAGAGCAGAGCCCGCTAGTCTTCCGTCAGCAGAGTCGGGGCAGTAGCGACTCGCAGAGCAGAGCCCGCTAGTCTTCCGTCAGCAGAGTCGGGGTAGTAGTGACTCGTATATCAGAGCCCGCTAGTCTTCCGTCAGCAGAGTCGGGGCAGTAGTGACTCGTATAGCAGAGCCCGCTAGTCTTCCGTCAGCAGAGTCGGGGCAGTAGTGACTCGTATATCAGAGCCCGCTAGTCTTCCGTCAGCAGAGTCGGGGCAGTAGTGACTCGTATAGCAGAGCCCGCTAGTCTTCCGTCAGCAGAGTCGGGGCAGTAGTGACTCGTATATCAGAGCCCGCTAGTCTTCCGTCAGCAGAGTCGGAGCAGTAGCGACTCGCAGAGCAGAGCCCGCTAGTCTTCCGTCAGCAGAGTCGGGGCAGTAGCGACTCGCAGAGCAGAGCCCGCTAGTCTTCCGTCAGCAGAGTCGGGGCAGTAGCGACTCGCAGAGCAGAGCCCGCTAGTCTTCCGTCAGCAGAGTCGAGGCAGAGAGAGCTCGTGCTTATCGTCACCTGTGAAGGACTGTGTGCAGGAGGGAAATAAAGGAGGGGGGGGTGGTTATGGGAAAGTCAGTAAGTGGCAGCTTGTATCCCTGTGCGGTGTGTATACCCTGGCGGGCGGGTTGCAGCTCCATCAGGGGCGAACAAGGAACCCTGCCTGTCGCGACAACACCGCGCGTTATCGCGGCCAGCCGAGCCGCGAGCAACACAGGCACAAGTCCATCCCGCCTTCTGCCTCTTACTCTTTGTAGCGCTTCGACTTACTGAGTATCCAGAAATAACAACTCTTTACAAGACTTAAGTATTTTTATCTACAAGATCTGAATACATTAGAAAATGCTAAAGGAACATGAATAATTAATCATCAAGGTATTAAGTAAGTTTGAGAGTGATACTTTCTTTGTACATTTTAGTAAACATAATAACTTTTTTCTTTCACATATTGGTGCAGCGAATTAATTATTTGTACTAAATTACTTATTTAGAATTTCAGAAAAAATAATTCACCATTAGATTTATATGTTTCCAATGGAACATTTATGGAGTAACAGAAACCTAATACTGTCACTGGTATGAAACACTTTAATAAACTACGGACTGTTCATTTCGAAGAAGGTATCCACTGACAGTAGCCACAGATCCTGTGCTTTGGGCGATATCTGTGGACCGCGGTAAGAGGCGTCCTTCAGGACTTCAGTTCGAAATGTTAACTTTTAACCCGAGTTTTATGATTTTTATCTTTATTTTTAGCGTTTTTATAAAATTGGTTTGTTATTAATCTTACTGTTCAGTTATACTCTATTAGTAAATAACTATGTACCTTAAAGCCTACGCCACCGTAGATTCATGTTCTGGTATTTTGCTGTCGTCTAGTTGAAGTTTACAGTTTCTTGGTCGTTCAGAATGCGGGGGAGTTTCGAGATTTATTTAATGTTTGTGTTTACCCTGATAGGACGTTAATTACAAGTCTATTACTGATAGAGTTTATAGGAAGCCCCACAAATAATGTGTTTCACACATATCCCGCTTAGGCCCTTGTACAACGGCACGGAAACGTAACAAATGACAACCAATGAGTTTGCATTTCAAGGTTGTGAAATATTAATATAATAAAAAATATATATTAAGCTTCGAGACCATTGTTCGGGCCATATTTACATAAGTGATAAAAATAAACGACAGAGAAATAGTATAAAACTTCATATTCTTGTAATTGAAACAATTTTAAACGTATTTAGAACCTAAAAATAAAACATGGCTATCATCTCAGCTTCTATCGGTCGCACGGAGCAACGCACACGAAAGAGCTCAGCACTGCCGAGCTGATCCGTGCGGGTTCGTCTGTTGCAGAAACTCCTGTTCCGCGAGATCCCGTCTCAATTTACGTGATCCGTCTCAGTACAAGCTTTGGATATATATACTGTATAGAAGTCGCGAGTGGATAGGATTTACTCTACGTTTTTCAGAAGCGTATAATGAGCAGCTTGGGAACTTCACCGCTGCAGTGCGCTGCCGTAACGCCCTGTATCGTCTTAGTTGTTATTTATACGTTATAGCGCAGCACTGTCGCCCGCTGTCATTCCCCGCACCCCTCATCCATCATTCACTGCAGCTCAACGTCGTTCAACGGGAGGGGGAAGGGGTGTCTGAAGAGTTGGACACTTGTCCGCTAGGGACCACCACAAGTCGATGCCCTAGAGATGGTGGCGATTGCGGCGGTGAATTAACCAACTACCTCAAAACCGTATTAGAATTTTAAAACCTGAGCTGGCGACTTCTATACAGTATATATATTCAAAGGTACAAGTCTCATTGTTAGAGACCGGAAAAATTCGCGGGTTCAAATACCTCCAGGATGGACTCCACTATCCTCTACACACTCGGGCAAAAGCCAACTGTTCGTTGGCTGTTGACTTGTGAGTCGTCTCGACTGGGCAGCCTGTGATTCGACACTTCTATGAGTGAGGGCCTCTAATTAGCCATCATTACTGCAGATTAACAGTGAACCAATCGCAGGAGCAGCACTAAGGTATGATTATTTAAATTATAGCATTTCACGAAATGAATACGCGAATTTTTCAAGTCTCTACTCATTGTACAACGGGCCTTAGAGAGTTATGGCCACAGAAACTTTTCCAATCTTTAGATTTGTTTTAAACTGTGGTGAATAAAGGAAAAGACGAAATGATTTGATGCAGCCGTGTGTTATGGAGGGTGGGCTGGAAAAGGTGGAAGGGGAAATACAGCAATGCCGACCAGGGAGGCTGCGCGCAGGAGGGGCCACGTCATGAGTCACGTTGCGGCACGGGGTCAGGGAGGATGACACGAGCGCGAACTGACGCCAGGGGAAAACCTCTTGCGAGACCAGGCTGCTGCCAGAGATCTATATTCGCTCAACACCGCGACTGTCCGTTGCACCAGTGACTGGACCAAGAGAAGGAGGCGCCGTCTCTGATCTGCAACCCGCCACTCGAGCAGAGCAACGACCACACGTCTGCAATCACTGGACACTCATCCTTGTGTTCCTGCACGCGTATACAGCCACTTACTACACTGCCATCTGTGAATCTACAAATGAAGTAACGTGATGGAAAGTGCGTGGCGATAGAATGTACTGAAAAAAATCTTTTGTCAACGGTTTTTTTTTAAGCTGAAACGGAGGCACTTGATAACTATCAGCCTCGCATATGATATCATATTTTAAAGAACTTATTTCCCATGTTAGAATTTAGTGTTTACTTTATCTTTATTTTTAATATTATTTAAATAATTCAAAGTTATCTCATATAATAAAAAAAATCTATATCTCTCATTTTTATTCGGGGGAATTCAAACAACCAATTTTTTTCAGACCAATTTTATTGCTATCACAAAACATTTTGCATGAAATATTGTAATAAAATATACTCTGTATGTATTTCAGCAGTGTGTAGCACAGCAGTGAGGAGATATGTTCACGCCAGCCACTTGCAAGAGTCGCACCAACGCGCGCGGACTGCATTAAGACTGCTCCTGACTCACTGCGACTCCCAGGCAGTCCCGATGCGGCAAGCACTCTCGCCGTTATGGCTTAGCGGCAGAAATAACGAGCGATGGAGGTGGTGTTACTGAGCCAACTACCCCCCCCCCCCCCTTCCTCTTCTAGCTGAAGGACTGATGTTCCCTGGCATCCGAGTCCTCGTCTCCGGATCCCCGCATGAGTGCACCAGCCCGCCAAAACAACAGCTCCCGTTCCGTTATCTTGGTGACAACCGCAACCTAATGTACGAGTGCTTTTATTCCATTGTTCAAAAATTAAGTTTTCTCTAAAGCATATAAACTTGAATTTTTGACGTGACAACGTCTAATAAATCTATGAACGCCCGCTGAACGCACGAAAAAGTGTCCCGTTACGCAAAATGGCCCGTTAAGCTGTGTCCCTTTACACTCATTGTACGCTTGCGCCGCATCTATCTCTCTTTCACTCGATTGGAACCATTGATTTGACTTTTTCGAGGCACATTAAACTTGAAACACTCCCATTCGTTTCCTACTTTTCCTATCATCGTCCTATCCTTAAGAGAATAACACAGATTGGAAGAAGTTAAATAGCAAACATGTACAAAAGTTATAGTTAAAATAATCTCTTCGTTAAAGTAATACACATATTTGAGTTAATAAGTGCAAATTAAATTAAATTTATAAATTAAATTGTAGATTTCATTTCAGTCCTTCTTTGTATCCATACAAAATAGTGATAATTAAATAAAAATGATTCAATTTTATTCATAAAAGTATGCAATCATTTAATCAATGTTTTGTTATGACGTTGTCACGTTAAACTATCGTCCGTAAACCGACTTTACAGACAACCAATTTTTTTTAACTGGCACGGAATTCTTAGTGAAAAATTACAGTTAATTGTACAATTACCAGAAAACAACTGTATTGCTACAAAATAGTGTTCGCAGTAATACTGGGTTCGGATTCGTACCCGGGGATTTATTCTTTGTGTTGTGCCAGTACCTCAAAAAGTTAAAATTATTTGTGAACCGTTTCCTGAATAATTTTACCGTATTAACTCCGCAAGTAATAAGCATGATAAAAACAAAATAAAGTCACGTTGTTGAATACTCGATTAGCTTTCCCATGGTTTAAAAAATTAGCTTAAATAAATATATAAAATTATACGCTTATTTTCGTTATAAATACTCAAGATTATCTCGAAAAACGAATTTTAATATGCAAAAATAACCTTAGCCATGTGTTGTGCAGATGTGCAGTATCTTTCTTATAGTATTGCAAGCTATCTCTTATAACTGGTTCCCGCAGAAATCTTTTGTGAAGGCACAGGATATGTTATTTCTGTGCAGGTCCCTGCTCGCTCGAGTGGTCCCGTCTGTGAGTCCAGAGGCCCGCTGGTTGGTCGATTAGGCGGCCTTTGAGAGCGGAGCTGCTGGTTGGTCAGCTACCCCTTCCCCCACCCCTACCTACCCCCTCCAACAACCCCGACCAGCCACTTGTCAGTTCCCACGCCTGCGGGCTCGTCAGCTCTGGCCCCGTCCCACACTCTCGTCCAGTAGTATTTACACAACACTACTGCAGAAGCTACCTTTTCTCGCGTGCCACCCACGTGTGGAAACACAGAAGACGAACATCTGATGAGCAGCAACCTAGCGACGAGACCGACAAGCAAGTTTTGGCCATGGCTTCTGTGCCATTGAACTGTTTTGTGGCACTTGCTCAACTTTATTTACCTTTTTTTTTTTTGTTGTTTTAATGGCGAACTGGTTTCCACACATTTTTTAATTCAATTTGTAAATTATTAATTTAGTATGTCATATTTAAATATATAAAGTTTACTACTGGACAAAGTTGGAATTGTTCATAATAATTGTAATTGGGTGTAACTAAAAAAAAAATTTGTAACACAGCAATTTTGTTATTGTGCCAACGTAATTTCAAGTTTATTATGAACCATGATTTATTCTAATTTAATTATTTTAGTAAATATGTAAAAGAATAATTTCATAATCTATAAGTTAATTCATTGTTTGTGGTAATATTGTCAAGTAATAATCTATATATATATATATATATATATATATTGTATTTCCAAAAGGTATTCTCTACTAGTACTATTATCTATGTTCTTCTTCGTCTTGCCGTGAGCGAGAAAGGACTTTCTTTTTCAACACCTCGTCGATCACAATTCCATCATCAAACTCTCGTACATGGTCTAGTATTTAAATTTAAAAAAATTTTGGTTTTCTGTAAAGCTAGTTTACGGACGATAGTCTTACGTGATAACGTCATAAGAAAACATTGATGAAAAATGCATACTTTTTTTTTAATTTTCAAATATTATTTACAGTTTTTTTTTTAAATTTAATTTAAATGATTTGTTTAAATATAATCACGAACAATCAGTTAAAAATGCCCGCCTTAACCTTTTTGATATTATAGAAGATTTTTCTCGCACGGAGGTTGGCCGGTTCTTGCACGCTCGGCTCAGGCAGAACGTGACAATTGTTCGTGCGTGCAGCTGGCTAACATCGATTTATAAGACTTTATCACGTCAAAAAGCGTTAAGAAATAAATGAAAGACAGAGCTGGAAGTGCCTCGCGGTGGAAGAGGACGGGAGAAGGCAGCCGGAAATGGCGGCTGTCTCGCTGCGGGTCGTATCCTCATTGAGGATCAGCGGAATGGAGACGAACGGCCCAGAGAGGAACTGAACACCGTGTTGAACCCTCGCTCCTGATTGGCCCGCTGCGGGGTTCCCCAGGTAGCGCGTTTTGCGAACCTGCAGTGACCGTCTCCTCACGAGAAAACTAAGCACTGCATTAGTCACGATTAGTGCTCCACTGGTTTTAATACCGTGAAGTTTGGAGAACGGTTCACAGTCGGGGATGCACCACAACGCCGAAATACCACAACGCCGAATGTACAATAACGCCGAAAACCATAACGCCGGATGCCAAATTGACTACATCGCCGACAGCTAGAAAACTGCTGTACCACAACGCCGAAATACATGAACCCCGAAACATGTCATTGCAGGACTGCCACAAAAGTTAGGTTAGGTAAGGTTAGCACACAAACTCATTCAGTTGTTTTTCATTTTGCTCCTGTGCCCCCCCCCTCCCCCGCAGCAACATTTTTCGGCGTTACTGTATTTCGGCGTTGTGGTACACAGCAGTTTTCTAGCTGTCGGCGTTTGCAGTCAATTTGGTATTCGGCGTTATTGTACGTTCGTCGTTGTGGTATTTTGGTGTTGTGGTAACGACCCGGTTCAGTCGACCAACTATAAAACGACGCCACCCCTACGTCACCTTATATCCCCTCCATACTGCGCCATAGAAAGATCAATAAAAATAGAAACCGAACATTTCTGAAGACATCAATAAAAGTGGTGTTTGACTTCACACTCATGTTGCATTAATTCCCACATTGTTTTGCGTCTCCAGCAAATGTTTCACTTTATGAGCATTGCGTATTATTATTATTATTAATATTATTTATTGATATTCATTATTAATTGAAATTCGACTCGATTATTTAACTAAATTAAATAATTAATTTTAAACACGATTTTCATAGTAATTTTGAATACTAATTATTTATTATATATTTCTTTTAATTTGATTGTATTTATACTTTGCTAGCCATGTTTGTACTATCACACAAGAGCTTTTATTATTTTATTTCTATTAATTATTTGCATGCAAAATTTAAGTTAGTATTTTATTGCGCGAATTAACTATAACATCTAATGCACGTACATGGGTACGAACACCCAATTTGTAACCCACTTATAGCACTTAAAAAAATTATGTTGAAATTACAGCTCTTATAAATGAATAAAAAAATTTGCCTAATTGTAATAAAAATATAACTTTCACAGAATTTATTTTTTACCATTTCCAACAACATTTTCGATATAAATATTTAATCTTTGATTGTACACACAATCATATACATGTACATGAAAATATAAGACTGTTTTACGAAAGGGAAAAATGTTAGTTTTCTTAATTATATCGAATATATTGTTAGAAATGGTGAGAAAAAAATTCTGTGTAAGTTACAGCTCTTAATAATTAATTTAAAAATAATTACCCAATTATAATAAAAATCTAACTTTGTCTGTAAATATTTGTTTTATTGCATCATTATGTTTAATTTTAATCCGCTTGAGAAAGCCTCCCTAGACCTCCGCACGTCTCAACCAACACCATGTAGATAGAGCCCCAGACCTCCCAAAACAGGCAGATGCTGAATGTCATCTTATAGCCCCTTCAGCCCCACCTTCCACATATCCCGACTGCGCCCTAAGCAGGTTTTCGGTCTGTGTCCTGGTCGAGCACACCAGCAGTACTGGAGGGAGGGGAGTGGCAGTTGCTGTCTGGCGACACCACCACACCACCACACCACCACCCTCGCAGTTCTCCTCGTGACCCGACGGATATATCCTGCAAGCAGCAGCCGCTACACTCCGGTACAAGTAGTTCTCAAAGCCGATGTAAAGTATATTTGTGTTGGCACATGTATCCCCCACGAAATATCAACGTGTTGACAAAAAAATGTTCCGTGATGTCCACTTAATGTTTTATTAATAACAGCAATAATGTGTTGTCCTTGTTGCTAATGAACGTTGTTGGTTTTTAAAACATGAAGATTTAAAGCAGTCATGGACAGTGATGATGGGTATTTTGTATAAGTTACACATGCAATATTATTTATATAATATGTATGCATATGTCTATATGATATTATTTCAATAGGTTGCAGTTTAGTTGTGTTCATTAATTTGATGCAAGTTTGTGGCAGTCCTGTCTTTTTGTCTTAGTTGCATCATAGTGTTGTTACTTGGTAGTTTTTTTTTTCCTGTCTAATATTGTTTTAATTTAAGAATTGTTGATGGCGTTTTTTTAATATTTGTAATGGTAGTTGTTGACGGGTGTGTAGCGGAATCGAAGCTGTGTTTGCATGTGTTCTCTGTGTGGAGTGTACTGTTGCCTGTGCCGGTAACTTTCTCCATTGTTTAGTTAGCTGTTGCCTACGTGAGTTTATTTTCTTTGAAGAAGTATTTATTTTTGTGTTTAATTAGAAAATATTCATTTTTATTTTTTTAAGGGCAAAAATTGTTGCCTTTGCCGGTAACTTTCTTCATTGTTTAGTTAGCTGTTGCCTTCGTGAGTTTATTTTCTTTGAAGAAGTATTTATTTTTGTGTTTAATTAGAAAATATTCATTTTTATTTTTTTAAGGGCAAAAATTGTTGCCTTTGCCGGTAACTTTCTTCATTGTTCAGTTAGGTGTTGCTTACGTGAGATTATTTTCTTTGAGTGCTTGTCCACGGGTCAGGCGGGGAGAGGGTCCAGACTACACTCAGCTGCCTGCGAGGCGGTGGGGGGCGGGGCTTGGCGTCACCACGGAGCTAGGGGGAGGGGGTGGGGGAAGAGGCGCCGCCAGACGCCAGACGCCCCTCTGGATGCGCGCCAGGGACGCCAGAGACGCCCCGGCCGGAGACACGCGTCTCTCCGCGTGCGACCGGCGCCTGGGGAACACAACCAGACTATCTTCCACGGCCAATCACTAGAGACTGGAACAATTCGCAGTTTCAATGACCACTAGGATGGACTCCACGATTCTTCATGTACTCGGGCAACTATCAACTGGTCATTGTATACCAACTTGAAACACCTGTTTACTGCGATTCTTATGATTCGATACTTCTTTTGTTGAGTGTTTACCATTGGCTCAGAGTCCTTCACGTAAATTGCGGTCCAATCACTGACGCAGCATTAAGCTAAACGAGTTTATATTCCAGCCTGTCTCGAAAGGAATCCGAGAATTTTTCCAGTCTCTACTAATCACTACAGACTGGAACAATTCGCGATTTCGATGACCTCTAGGATAGACTGCACAATCCCCTACACACTCGGGCAAATGCCACCTACTCATTGGCTATTGTCTCGCGACCTCTGTCAAATGGGACGCTTGCGATTCGATACTTTTTTTTTGGTCGAAGGTTTTTTATTGGCTCAATGGTCCTTCAGATGAACTGTGAGTCAATCCCGGAAGCAATATAAAGATACAGTTTTTTTGGATTATAGCGTATCATGAAATGAACCCGCGAATTTTTCCTGTGTCTACTAATCACGTATCTCGTCGCTATATCCCTGACGAGCGACTTTAAAAGCATTTCATGGCGTAACGGTTTTGATGCCACGGAATTCTCGGCAATTTCTTTATTTATAAGTATATATGAACATCTGTTACATATTTTTATGTAACAAATATTTTATTTAACCAAAAAAAAAGCTTGAAGCAGATAATATCATTTTTATAAACTCATAATATAAATATTTTAATACCTCAGTAGGTAACTGCTGCCTGATGATGGCGACTGCAATGTCGACCGAAACTTCGGTGAATTTATGACCAAGGACACGGCTGCAACCCAGGAGCCAAGCTACTTCAGACAATGGCCGTGAAAGTCTGCGAAAATTATCATAATTTTACTAGCTTGTAAGTAAGAGAAACCCATTTGCTACGAAACTTAAAACGTTAAAAAAAAATATTTTTTTTATGAAATTTTGATTAGTAACATAAAATAATGTAGTTTTATCCGTGAACACCGTGTCATGCCGTGCCACAACTTGAAGCACAAGAAACATGGCACTACAAGACACGGGGAACTCAATGGGGGGCCAGAGACAGCCGGCAGTTTGGGCATCCCTGCGCCGCGTATAATCGGTTCGCCGGAAACGCCAGGTCGATACTCGGCGAGCGGTGAGGTTAGGTACGACGTCTGCCGGCGCACAGACGAGTCCTGATGAGGCGGAGGTAGCCCCCCTCCCCACACCTCCTCACCGCCTTAGCCCGCCGCACTAGCGCCCCTGGCGAGCGCGACTGACACTGCGCTAGGACTCGAGGCAGACTTACCATCGCTGTCCGGCAACTGCTGTGCCCATGCCTGTTTACGTGAATGGCTTCTAAGATCGAGATTTAGACTATCAATACAGCTGTACACATTAATAATTTGGTAAATAATTAGAGTTACTTATAGTTATCACGGAATTAATAGTAGATTAAAACAAATAACAGTTTAATTTTGTTTAAAAAAAACACGCTTTTATAAATAAACCAAACTACAAAGTAGAAAATAAATAATAGTTTAAAAAACTAAAAAAAACACGCTTTTATAGAAAGTCCAACTAAAAAATGGAAAATAAATTTTAATAAATTTGAATTTAAATAGTGTAAAATAAAAAAATATATATGTTATTTTAAAAAAGCGTGGGGTGCATTTTAAGATATTATCAAAATGATAATCCTTCTACTCATATATGTCAATAAAATAATTATAACTATTGACTTTTTTTAAATAACATACAATTTTTTTACACTATTTTTAATTCAAATTTATTAAAAAAAAATTACTTGTACAAGAGAAAAAAAAATTTCACCATACCTACCATCCACATGGGAAAAAGACCCCAAGGAAGACCAAGAAGCAGGTGGGAAGAGGAGATGATTAAAAGAATGAAGGAGAGAGAAGTAGACTGGAACAGAGTAAATGATGAGGCGGGTGCCACCTGAACCGAACACTCACTGCAAGCAAAACACTATTTAGCAAAGTTTCAACAACCAAGGTAAAACTTGCTTTCGCAGATGGGGCCTGCATATTTAAATCAAAAAAGAAAGGAAAAATAACATAAGTCCAAAATCTTTGAGGGGTTGCCAGAACATCAACAACAAGATAAAGTATGTTTATTTGAATTTTATTTTTATCTTTCTTCTATTTTAATTTACATAGCCAAAACACAACTGACTTTAAAAATAAAGTTATTATCTCTATCTTCAAAAATCTTAGGTACATATTATTTGTTTTTATTACACACACAAAGGTATAATTTATTGAACAGGAAAAAAAATGGTTTGATAGTAAACACACTAAAAACAAACTAATTCTTTAATCAACCTATATCGAAAGAATGGTCAAGAGAAGACACTAACTGAAGTATATAATTTTAGAGATAATGTTAAGGTATTTGGAGAGCTAAAGTATTTTTCATGAAAAAAAAGGTTTGCAAATATTACTGCAAAAGGTGCAGGAAAGTGCAAAAAGTGCAACATGGAAAACTAACTTTCCGAGCACCCGACTAAAAACCTAACTACTTATTTTTAGCAGGTCATTACAACAAGCAAAACACTGGCCGTTATAGACAAATAAATCAACATTGCCATACTTAGCT
This sequence comes from Bacillus rossius redtenbacheri, assembly GCF_032445375.1. Taxonomy (NCBI): domain Eukaryota; kingdom Metazoa; phylum Arthropoda; class Insecta; order Phasmatodea; family Bacillidae; genus Bacillus; species Bacillus rossius. The sequence goes on along the minus strand of NC_086330.1, from coordinate 4,212,379 downwards.
TTCAAAGCCTCCAATATATAGGCGAACCTTCCTCTCGACGCTGATTTTCGTGTGTTCGTATCATGGTTCTCTTCTAATCTGATCAAATCCCGAGTCAAAATGGCGGACCCTTGTGTTGTTACCACTGGGTTGTTAATGGCATCTCCCGTTTACCTTTTCTTGTTAACGGAATTTATTTGCTATGTTTAGTGCATCTAGATTTGTTTATTTCAAATAGATGGTAAATTTTTTTCTTCCGAACTTTCCCGTGTTTGTGCTGTCTGGATGTGCGGACAAATTGTGAAGTTGGTAACATTGTAACTGACTCCTTCGTGGCTTTTCGGTGGAGACGAAGTTTCCCGAGTGAGGAGCGACGAGCGAGTGTGCGGCGAGCACTGCGTAGAGGAGACCTGGTTTGGACGCCAAAGTGGGCACAAAGATTCTAAGCGTTCTAAAGAGTTAAACGCTTATTGGTGTGCCAAATGAAACTTTATGATAGTGAAACTGGAATATCCATAACAAGACATTACTAAAAAAATACCAATAATGTATTAGCCAAGAAAATTGCGTTGGAAAAATGGCGTCAAAGAAAAATGTTTGGACTATTTTCTGGTTCTCTTTAACATTATAAACGCAGCGCTAAATTTTTTATACATATATTTTAAAATTAATAGTTACAGTCCAATAGATGCATTAAAACAAAAAAAGAGTAACGTTTTACGTGTGTACATAAATACTCGCACAATTTTTTTTGGAAGTTCCACATTTTTTTTTAAGAATTAACGTTTTTAAAATGTAAATATAAAATGAAATGTTGCAGGGGTTTTATAGATGCTAAAAAACAAAGAATGATTTTTGTTCAAGTAAAAACCTTTAAATACGAATACTTTCCTGCATGACTCATTTGGCTCAGTAAGGGAAACATGCGTGTTTAGATTATGAAAGATTATAGAAATTTCGCTTTACGAAAGTTACAAAATTAAAATAGCTAAGAATGTAAATCAAATGTAATATGTCTCATTACTAGCTGGTTTTTAACATTGAGGTAGCCACACGTGCGACTGCGCGGCAAGTTATCCCGGCTACAGATCAGGCTGCCCGTAGGGGCGATGAGGCTGGTGCTGCGCGCTCTCGCGTGGTCCTTACTGCACCTGGCCTCCCCTCGCGCTGGCGACCACGCCGGGCGCAAAGTGGTGATTAGCCTACATCTGCCCGGGCAGGGGAGGCAGTTATCGCATCAGCTGTGCCGGCCCCTCGCCGCCAAGAGTAGGCAGCCCCGCCACACACCGCCGCTGTGCGGGTCGGCGTCTCCTCGCTTGCAAGGGGACGTCACAGAAGCACAGTGAAGGAGGGTCGCGCTAAACCATTACGTAATTATTCATTATAATGGCATTTTTAGAAATTTAAAACTACAGCTGAACACTAAAATCTCAGGGAATGGTATAATTTTAGTACCCCAACATTTACACATAGTATTTTTAAGTACTGATTTTGCTCGAGAAAAGAAAACTGGACATTTTATACGTTTCCATTTTTTTATTTTATTTTTTAATACTTTATATTTAAGTCAATTGTTTCATTTCGTTAAGAAAAGTCATAAATGCAAACATATTAATGTTCATAAATAGACGAAACACACTGTTCAAGTTTGTATGAAAGACATACTTAACATGTGTCCAAACTGACATGAAATATAGACAGTACTTGGAAATAAATCATCCTGTTTCTGTGAATGAGAGCTGTAATATGGGGGAAATACACTGTTGCCCACTAAGGAATATCAAAATATTACAAAAATTATACATATTTGGAACCTTATGTAGCTAAACTGCTGTTATTTTCTAATTCTCTTCTCATGTGTATTTTCTTTTATTCTAAAGGAGAAATCTCTCAAGAACTTATTTTAGTAATTTAAGTATAAACAAATATACAAACACTAGCTGACCCGGCAAACGTTGTTTTGCCATATAAATTATTTCTAGGGAATTTCTAGCTACAGTACCCGGCGTTGCCCGGGCTGAACACAGGGTGAAGGGTACCTTTTTCGAAATCAGATGTAGTTAGTAATTGTCTTCTTAATTTGAATGTCAAGTGTGCAAAATAATTTAAATCACTTTCAGATCCCGACAGACGTTCTGCCAGTGTATAGTTATTTAACTGTATACATCTAAAAATTGGTGGTCTGTATGTAATCTAGACTCTATAAAGCACTATAGAAAAAAGCTTAAAAATAAGAGATTACTAATATTGAAAAGATTCCATTATCTAGCTAATGCTCGACATGCATTGCAATGTCTCATTCAGTTTTAATTTGTAATATGTTTGAAATAGTTAAACATATACCAATTATCTATCCATCTCTCTAAACATATATTTATCCCTATCTACATCTTTATTCATCTATGTATCTCTCTATCGCTATTTATCTCTTTATATCTACATATTTACATATATACCTCACACTATCTCTATCTCTTCTATATATAAATCTCTATATAGCTCTATACATCTATATATCTCTTTTTCTAACCCATTTCATTCTCTATACCTCGCTCCATCTCAACTTATCTCTCTGTTTCTCTCTATCTCACTCTATATGTATATATCGCTATATCTCTGTCTCTCTTTTATATTTAAATAAATAGTGTCATGCGTGCGCACTTATACCACAAAAACAGACGAAGTGCCGCTATATAATATGAAATAAACACATTTTTTGAAACAATTCGTGCTCCAACTATTTAAAAATAGTTATACCATCTCAGAAACCTTCATGGGCATGCGCATAACAACCCACCAAAATTTCATCGCAATCGGATGAATGGTATAGGAACGCATACGGCACAAACAAACGAAAATTAAAGACATGACAAACGCATCAAACGATGGTGCGTTTAAAATTCAAGGCAACTCTATCTATTGACGAAGTTAAGAACAAAACTGTTATGAGCGCCTTTATTTTGCTAGCCGCTGCGAGCTACACTAAGCGGGCTGGTTTCACCAAGGAGAAAAATACGAATATGCCAGACCTTACTATTTGTTTGATCGTGTGGCAGACATAAAGAAATGACACTCACTCACTATTTGTATATCTATGACCTATGATTTTTTCTGTTATAAAATGAAATTATCACTTTTTCACTCCCTTAGGGATGGAATTTCATATTAATATGTGGTCTGTGTGTTAATCGAGGTAATGAGCTCGCTGTAGGCGGGGAAGGTTGATCAAGTGTTAATTGATCAGCTATCGACCGGGGTTGAAAAATATAAAATTCTATTAAAAATTAGGGGTTGGTGATATAAGAGTGAAAATTTAGGGTTGTATGTATTTTTAATGCCACATTATAAAAAAAATTTGTCCAAAAATTAAAAAAAAAATGTTAGGGGTGGACAACCCTTATCACTTAGGGGTATGAAAAATATATAGTAGCCGATTCTCAGACCTACTGAATATGCATACAAAATTTGATAAAAATCGGTCAAGCCGTTTCGGAGGAGTATCGTAACTAACACTGTGACACGAGAATTTTATATATAATATTTTATAATTCGTGTTATGATTAGCGTTTTAAAATGTTTTAGGTTAGTATTTTAATAATGCTATGGATGTATAAATGCTAACATGTACGGTAACTTTATAGTATTTATTATTTTGTACATTATAGAAATATGGGCAGTAATTGAATAAAATTCCTTAACGAAAATCAGTTTAAAAGGCGCAATTTTATCGGAGCTGTGTCTGATTGATTAAAATTTTCTGTTGTTTCGTACTGATAATTGTTATCTGCGTTTGATTCAGGCAGCGATTTTTACGGCGGGCACATAAAGTATGAGTGTTGTATGCATCCAGAAATTTTGGTATTTCAAAGACGATTATTATATTTATCAGTTTGTTTATCACAATTGGCATTATTTTAAATAATTATTCATTCAAGTTTGAATACAAAATTATGATAAGTTTATTTCTAGCATAAACAACATGCGAACACATGAATTAGCTCGTCACCGATGTCAGATATTTACACTTCATTGATTTTTTTTTCTATCAGAGGACATAAATAATAATTTAACTGATTGTAAAAGACTACAGGTTTTATTTTTCTCCTAAATTCACTATCACTAGAGACCGGAAAAATTCGCGGGTTAAATGACCTCCAGGATAGACTCCAATATCCTCTACACTCTCGGGCAAATGCCAACTGTTCATTGGCTGTTGACTTGTGAGTCGTCTCGACTGGGCAGCCTGTGATTCGACACTTCCACGAGTGAGGGTCTCTAATTGGCCCTCATTACTCCAGATTAACCGGGAACCAATGGCAGAAGCAGCACTAAGGTATAATTATTTGAATTGTAGCATGTCACGAAATGAATCCGCTGAAGGCATGGCAGTGACACGGCGCCACAGGGCAGCAGTGACCGAGTGACGCGGCGGGCAGGCCGGAAGTGATAAGCCGCCTGCCAGCAGATACCAGGGCGCGGGTCGCTGACCCTGAGACCTCGCCACCGGCTGCCGCCTGCGTCTCTGGGTCGAGCCGCTACTGCCAGGGACTACTGATCACTACTGTGTCTGACACCAGGCTTCTCAGTAGCCAGCTACTGCCAGGGACCAGGGAAACTACACACTACTGTGTCTGCATTACACCAGCCTGGTCACCACCAGCCTTCACAGTAGCCGTCCCAACACATCACCGTCTCTTCGGTAGAGACCGGAAAAATTCGCGGATTCCTTTCGAGACAGGCTGGAATCCAAACTCGTTTAGCTTAATGCTGCGTCAGTGATTGGACCGCAATTTACCTGAAGGACTCTGAGCCAGTGGCAAACACTCAACAAAAGAAGTATCGAATCATAAGAATCGCAGTAAACAGGTGTCCCGAGTCGGTAGCCAATGACCAGGTGATAGTTGCCCGAGTACATAGAGAATCGTGGAGTCTATCCTAGTGGTCATTGAAACCACGAATTTTTCCAGTCCCTAGTCATCGCTGACCATGCAGTCCGCCACACGCGTGAGAACTGCCCGTGAGTTGTGCGGCGAGGACATGCACATAGGTGCGTCCTCATGCTACTGCATAGTCGCGAGAGTTATCAGTTCCCGTCTCTACTACTCTTATACACGAATCGTCTTGTGTAAATATTCCACAACGTTTAAAAAAAATCTTTATTACTTAGTTTAAATAATACTTAACTTTAATTTTAAATGAAAATTCAACTTTCGCAAATACTCTACATTAAGATTTCGAATTGCTCTGTACTTCCATAATTAATATATAATTTGTACACTTATCGTAGAAGTAATAATGTCATATTAATAAACATATTAATTCCTAAGTTCTCATGTAAATTAGAAAAATACTGGTATAATTTTACAGTTGGAATATATTTTAATTGTTCATAGATTAAAGAATATTTATCATTTAATCCACGTCGGAAATATTTTTATTATTTTTTATTTATCCTGCAACTAAATATCGTCTAAATTCTACCGCAAAACCCTATAAAAACTGTTTGTGAAAACTTTATTTTAATTCTCTTAAATTGTCACGACACCCAATTGAGTAATTTTTTATAGTTAGTATGTTTATCTTTGTCAGTAAAATAAATAACAATGAAATGCGTTTTTTGATTGTTCTTTATTCTAATTTATGTAGCAGAATTTGTATTAACTGGTGTAGGCTCTTCCTGGTAGTTTTCCTGCAGAGTAATAAGCTCTTTTATACTTTCAATTACCTTATACTTAGAGACCGGAAAAATTCGCTGTTTCAATGATCTCCAGGATAGACTCCACTATCCTCTACACACTCGGGTAAATGCCAACTGTTCATTGGCTGTTCACTTGTGAGTCGTCTCGACTGGGTAGCCTGTGAATCGACACTTCTATGAGTGAGGGTCTTTAATTGGCCCTCATTACTCCAGATTAACATTGAACCAATGGCAGAAGCAGCACCAAGGTATAATTATTTGAATTGTAGCATTTCACGAAATGAATCCGCGAATTTTTCAGGTCTCTACTTATACTTAAAGACCCGAGATATATAATGAGTAGAGACCCATGAATTTCGCGGATTCATATCGTGTTATGCTAAAATTCAAATAATTATACCTTAGTGCGGCTTCTGTCATTGGTTCTCTGTTAATCTGGAGGACTGAGGGCCAATTAGAGACCCTCACTCATAGAAATGTCGAATCACAGGCCACCCAGTCGAGACGACTCACAAGGCAACAGCCAATGAACAGTTGGCATTTTCCCGAGTGTGTAGAGGATATTGGAGTCTATCCTGGAGGTCATTGAATCCGCGAAATTCACAGGTCTCTAATAATGAGTTTTTTTTTGTCAGGTGACTAAACGTCACATTCATTTTAACGTGTGGACCTATAACGTTTTTGACGTTACAACGTCTAATAAATCGATGAACAACGGCTGCACGCACGAAAAAGTGTCCCGTTACGCACATTATCACGTTACGCTTTGTCCCGTTACACTCATTGTACGCTTGCGCCGCATCTATCATTCTTCCACTCAATTGGAACAACCATCGATTTGACTTTTTCGAGGCACATTTAACTTTAAACACTCCCATTCGTTTCCTACTTTTCCTATCATCGTCCTATCCTTAACAGAATAACACAGACTGGTAGAAGTTAAATAGCGAACATGTATAAACGTTATAGTTGAAATAATCTCTTCGTTTAAGTAATAAACATATTTGAATTAATGAGTGAAAAAAATATATCAATTAAATTGTAGATTTCATTTCACTCCTCCTTTGTATCCATACAAAATAGCGATAATTCAATAAAAATGATTCAATTTTATTCATAAAAGTATGCAATCATTTCATCAATGTTTTTTATGACGTCACGTTAAACTATCGTCCGTAAACTGACTTTACAGACAACCAATTTTTTTTTAGGTTGTTATTTGAATAAAGACTTTTGTTTGTTTCACTCCAATTGCACACGACTGCCACTACAACACAAATGTTAATCGTCGGCTCGGAGTCTTACAGCCTATGTTAACAAACGCGTATTCAATCATCGGAGCCATGCTAAAGTTTAAACAATTTAATTATATTTTGTAAACAATTAATTCCAGGAATTTCGAAGATTGTACATATATATTATTGTCTATTCTTCTTTGCTCTCGTCCATCAAAATCTTTCGGGCAGTTGTATGAGTAATCGAGAAAATGTCACCAGTTCGTTGGACGCTGACTTACGAAGTGTCTCAACTGGGTTGCATGTGATTCGATTTTATTTTGGTTTGAAGGTTTCCCATTGTTCCAGGGTCATCCTGATTAACTGAGAGCCAATAGCAGAAGTATCACAAAAGTATGAGATTTTTTAAATTTAGCCTGTTCTCAAATATTGGTATTATTGGTAGAGACCTGTAAAATTCGCGATTTCATTTCCCTAAAGGATAGACTCCATGATCCTCTATACACTCGTGCAAATTATATCTGCTGATTGGTTACTGACTCGTAACACCTGTTAACTGGAATGATCGTGATTCGCTAATTCTTCTGTTAAAGTTTTTTCATTGGCCCAGAGTCCTTCAGATAAACTGTGGCCCAATCACTGAAGCAAAATAATGTTAAATGTATTTGGATTCTATCCTATCGCGAAATGAATCCGCGAATTTTACAGGTCTCTAATTATAGACCTAACATTTTCGCTTTTCTCTGACCCTAGAACTTAATTATTAGAAACCGGAAAAATTCGCGAATTCATTTCGCGATAGGCTAAAATACAAATAGTTATACCTGAGTGCTGCCTCTGCTACTGGCTCACAACTCACCTGGTTGACTCTGGGCCAATGAGAAACGCCCGACCATAACTGTATCGAATCACAGGCTGCTACGTTGGGACGTCTCACAAGACAGCAGCCAATGAGTAAGTGGCATTTGACCAAATGTACGTAGAACTATGGAGTTCATCCTGCAGGTCATTGAACCCGCGAATTTTTCCTTTCCCTATTAATTATAAATAGAGACTGGAAAAATTCGCGGGTTCAATGACCTCCAGGATAGACTCCACTATCCTCTACACACTCGGGCAATTGTCAACTGTTCATTGGCTGTTGACTTGTGAGTTATCTCGACTGGGTAGCCTGTGATTCGACACTTCTATGAGTGAGGGTCTCTAATTGGTAGGGACACCTGTATTTCGCGAATACATTTCGTGTCTAGGTACATCGCAAAACACCGTAGTTTTTTCCTTGTAGTTATTGGCTGTGGTTTTCCCGCACTTGACGGGGCCAATGGGAATGTGGATACCGTACTGCTGCACGCACACGATTCGCCATTACTCTAAGAAAAAGCTACAGTGTTTTGTGACATACCTTGACACGAAATGTATTCGCGAAATACAGGTGTCCCTACTAATTGGCCCTCATTACTCCATATTAACAGTGAACTAATGGCAGAAGAAGCACTGAGGTATAATTATTTGAATTGGAGCATTCCAAGAAATAAATCCGCGAATTTTTCTGGTCTCTACTAATTGTTGACCGCAACCTCGTGGTACTACCACAGCCAGAACTTGGCAAGTACCGCTGACCCGCGGTGTGTTAGGACGATGCGAATCACGAATGTGATGGCGTGACGAGCAACTGCCGCCTCTAGTGACCTGAAGTGAAATGGCGTAAGCGACCGAGAGAGTGTGTGTTTAAATTACACGTGTAGTTGTGGTTGCAGTTGGAGCGAGGCGCTGTTTCACAGCTTCACGAAGACAATCTGCAAGCGAGGAGGCCTGCAAGCGAGGAGGCCTACCAGCAGTCTGGATCACTGTATCCCGTCTGTGTGTCCTGTTATGCTTTCGTGCCAACTCTTTATTCACTTATTATCTTAGAAAGATTTGTGCAATGGGAGTGCATGACTTGATGTAAGCTTTTGGACATACGCCATTGCTAAGCACGTGCATGTCTGTAGAAGAAAACTACAAAATACCAAAAGACAAAAAAAAACACAAATTAAGCAAAAATTGCTGTTGTCAACAGGATATGTGCACCACATAATATTCCATAACAAAAATATGGTCAACAAAGAAAGATAAACAATTAAAAATGGACTAAGAGAACGAAAAAACCGGTTTTGGGAAACTATTGTGTTTGTTTCGTCTTTTAGTTTTGTTGTGTTTTTGTCTCGTTTCAACTGTATGCTGGTGTTTGGACTTGTGTATGTTTGGACTTGTGATGTTTTTAAATTTGTGTAAATATGTTGGGACTTTGAGATATTCCTTATATCAAGACTGTGTTTGAACTTCCCGCGCTACTGGCTGCGGTAGCGCCACTAACTGGCAGTGCCGGCAACTAGTCAGTCTTTGTTATCGCGCCGCCGCGGTAAGTCGTTCCGTCAGGAAGATGGTGTTATCAGTCCACAGTCAAAACATTTGGTCCTCCGGGCCGGATCTTGCCGGCGTGTTTAGTCTCTCAAGAAATAGTTTCGTAGGTGTTTAGTTTACTTCGTCGGCGTGCGTCGATATGCATCGTTCAGTTCGAGTGTGGTCCGTTGACGTCTGAAGTGCATTGATCATATTTGTTTTCTACTCTGATGAAATTAACTTGCTCGTGTAAATGTATCAGACGTGAAGCACCCTATTGTTGTGTTTGTCACGGATTTGGAAATTATCGTATTTGTCCTGAGTGCGCCGCGCCGCGCCGTGACTTTAACCTCTCCTTTGTATTACGTCGCCGTCCTTTATCATTGTTCAGGGTCCGTGACCTTTCCCTTGTTCACGTCTCCTTTGTCCATAGTGTCTCGTCGCTGCCTTTGTCCTTTAGTATCCTGTCGCTGCCTTTGTCCTTAAGTGTCCTGTCGCTGCCTTTGTCCTTTAGTGTCCTGTCGCTGCCTTTGTCCTTTAGTGTCCTGTCGCTGCCTTTGTCCTTTAGTGTCCTGTCGCTGCCTTGTTCGCCGTATCCCGCAGTTGCCTTTGTCCGTTGCGTGACGTCACAGTTCTTTGTGTCAATGAATAAAGATTACGTGTTTTGACACAATAACAGTACATCATGGCAGACGTTCGGTCGGCGTTATTGCGCCTTAGACTTGCTGAAGACCGGGTTAAACGTGCGGCGGACCTTGCACACACTGCGGCGGGGGACCCGAATAAAAGGGGCCTATTTCTTGCAACGGCTCGTGATCTTGCGTCAGTGAAAACTGGTTTTGATGCAGAATATCTCGCTGTGGAGGCTGCAGCGGACCCAGCTACGGGTTTCGATCCTGAAGCCCATGTAGCTCGCATAATCTCATTTGAAAATTACTATTATTCAGCGATGGCCGCCGTGGAGTCCTTCACTATTGAAGAGAGGGCTAGAGACTTAAAGGAGCAAACAAAGAGTATTTCATCCGGGAATTCTCACGTTGCTCTACTAAAAATAGTGCTGCCACATTTCAATGGCAACCCTAGGGAGTGGATGAATTTTGCCAACCTATTCACCACTCTTGTGACAACGAATGCCAACCTTACTGAGGTTGAGAGACTAGTGTATCTCAAAACCGCACTAAGTGATGAGCCACTTCAGTTGATTCAGTCATTGACAATCACAGACGTGAATTTTAAAGTAGCCTGGAAATTACTCACTGATCGGTATGACAACAAACGCTTAATCATATCTGTTCATGTTGAAGCCCTTCTGCAGACACCTTTTGCATCTGCTGATGCACCAGCATCACTTCGACATCTTTTAACGGTTATCACGGAAAATGTGGCAGCATTGGCCGCACTTGATGTCCCAGTCAGTCAGTGGGATTTAATATTGCTTCCTATTCTCTGCAAGAGATTAGATATGGTACTTCAAACCCAGTGGGAGATGACACTCACCGGTCAAGACCTACCATCCTTGGCCAAGTTCACCGAATACCTGGAAAAGCACTGTCGTGCTCAAGAGGCTGTGATATCATCCAGGGGAAAGGTACCCACAACACAGATCACTCGGCAGAAAAATTTCCCCTCTTTTGCACCTGTTCGTAAGTCTGTTCTGCCTAAATACCAAAGTGCAAATACCTTCCTTGCCAAATCAGAGACACACTCCTGCCAAATGTGCAGCAGTGCTCACTCATTGTTTAAGTGCTCTAAATTCAATCAGCTTAGCCCAACAGAGAGATACTCTGTAGTCAGACAACACAGACTATGTTTGAACTGCCTTAGATCATCACATCAAGCAAAAAACTGCCTCATGGGTTCATCTTGTCGCCATTGTGGTTCGCGTCATCATTCACTTTTACATTTTGAGGACGAAACTTGTGAGGATGAACAAGGTGATGCTGCTCCCGACTCTGCAGAGGGACAGTCGACTGTACACGATGTAAATCCAACCTCTACATTATCCACTGTCACCTCTTGTCACCTCAGTGTCAACAGTCCTGTTGTCGACAGCCCAGGTTCAGATTCATGATGTGCGTGGAAACCCACATACGTTTCGGGCCCTGCTAGACTCTGCCAGCCAGGCCAGTTTTATCAGTGAAAGATGTTTTCAGTGTTTGAGTCTGCCTCGCAAAAATGCTCACCTACCCATAGAGGGTTTATCCAATACACCAGTGAATGTTGCCAAGTCTTACACTTCTTTGGTAATTAGTCCAGTTGGTGAAGACAGTCCTCGGTTTGCTCTCGATGCCTTCATCCTTACACGAATTGCTAATAGCTTGCCCAGTGTTCAGTTGCCTTCTGACACTCGTCAGTCTGTTGTTCACCTCAAGCTAGCGGATCCCTCATTTGATATCCCTGGTGCTGTAGATTTGCTTCTTGGAGCCGACTTGTTTCCACAATTATTGACTGGTGGTAAGTTAGAAGGCTCTCCCATGGCCCTCAACTCAGTACTGGGATGGGTCCTTATGGGAAAAGTGGAGACAGCATCTTGTAGAACTGCAACCTTTGTCACATCCATGGTGACCACCATTTCCCCCTTGGAGGAAGTAATGAAAAGGTTTTGGGAGCTGGAGGAATTTCCACACACACACTACCTCTCTCAAGATTACACTGTATGTGAAGAACTGTTCAAGAAAACACATTGTAGAAGTGCTGAGGGGCGGTATAGTGTTGCCCTGCCGTTTAGGAATCCTGAACCCGAATTGGGAACCTCTCGATCCCTTGCATTGAGCAGGTTTGAGCATTTGGAGAGGCGACTGAGTGACAATGTTCCACTTCATGGAATGTATTCAGATTTCATGAAAGATTATTTGATGGCAGGCCACATGGAAAAGGTTCCAAAGTCACAGATTGATTGCTCTACTTCCTTTTACATTCCTCATCACTGCATAATCAAGCCAGACAGTTCAACCACCAAACTTCGTGTAGTCTTCGATGCGTCAGCCAAAGGTTCAACTGGAGTATCTCTCAATGATGAACTGCTCACGGGACCCAAGCTGCAGCAAGACATTGTTAAGGTACTAAGTAACTTCCGCCTTCACCCAGTGGTGTTTACCACTGACATAAAGCAAATGTACAGGCAGATAGGTGTGCACAGAGAGCATCAAGATTTTCAACGAATTGTGTGGCGGTTCAATAAATCGGAACCAGTTGAAGATTATCGACTGAAAACCGTGACGTATGGAGTGTCCTCAGCACCTTACTTAGCAATTCGCACCCTGCATCAACTTGCTGCTGATGAGCGGGAACAGTTTCCTACTGCTTCAAGGACACTCTTGTCAGATATCTATGTGGATGATGTTGTGACGGGAGCTGACTCAGTAGATGGAGCCTTGGAACTTCAGCGAGAACTCATGACACTTCTCGATAAAGGTGGGTTCATGTTATGCAAATTCATGAGTAATAATCCTGTGCTCCTGGAGTGGCTCCCTCCCGATGCTGTTCAACTGCCAAGGCCATTCTCCATGGACCAAGATAGTGAAGTAATAGTATAGGTACTTGGGCTGCAATGGAACCCACTCTCGGACACCTACTCGTACAATGTCCAGGCTAGCTCTGAATCACCAACTAAACGTTCTATCTTGTCTAATTTGGCTCGCGTATTTTATCCTCTTGGTTTTCTGACACCCTTGACCATGTTCGCGAAGAGCCTCATCCAGGAATTATGGCTGAAGAAACTGGATTGGGATACAGTTCCACCGCCTGAGATTGTAAGAGTGTGGGAATGTTTCAGTAAAGACTTGCCACACTTGTCGTCCCTTACAGTTCCCAGACATGTCAAAGGCTGTTCAGATTGCTCTTATGAAATTCATGGATTCTGTGACAGCTCTGAGAAGGGTTATGCAGCTGTTGTGTACCTGCGTGTGAGTTGTAAGGGTGATGTGAAAGTACATCTCTTGGTTGCGAAGTCAAAGGTCGCACCTGTCAAGGTAGTTTCATTGCCTCGTTTAGAGTTATGTGGTGCTTTAGTGTTGGCTCGGTTGCTGCAGCATACTCTGGCAATTTACAAACACCATATTAAGCTTCAGTCCATAACTGCCTGGACTGACTCCCAAGTTGTTATGGCATGGGTCAATACTGCGCCACATCAGTTGAAGACTTTTGTGGCAAACAGAGTAAGCGAAATTCAAGACTGCATTGAAACCTCCTGGTGTCGACATGTACGTTCCGAAGACAACCCAGCAGACTGTGCCTCTCGAGGCTTGCTTCCTGTAGACTTGCTGAACCACTCGTTGTGGTGGTGTGGTCCACAGTGGCTAAGACATCAACCCTCTCAGTGGCCTGTCCAAATAGCATTTGATGACATGGCACCTGATTCAGTGGTGCTAGAGAAAAAGAACCTCACTCTCATCAGTGTTGTAACACCTCATCAGTGTGATCCACTGCTGGAACGACTGTCAAGACTGCTTCATGTAACGTGCTACGTGTTGCGATTCATTCACAACTGCCGTGCCAAGCAGGCGAAGTTAGTAGGTCAGATTGGTACTCATGAGATAAAAGGGGCAATGATGTTTTGGGTCAAACGAGTGCAAGCTATTGTTTTTGAGGGTGATATTACAGCTCTAAAAAATGATAAGTGTACATCCCCACAGCTTCGTAAACTGGTCCCATTCCTCGATCCCTCTGGAATGGTCAGGGTGGGCGGTCGATTGCCTCAGTCTAGTTTGCCCTTTGAGCACAAACATCCCATTCTGTTGCCAAAAACTCATCGATTCACAGATCTCATCATTAGTCATTACCACGAACTTAACCAGCACCCTGGACTACAAACTCTGCAAGGCATTCTCAGAGAAACCTTCTGGATCATCGCAGACAAGCAAGCAATACGTCGTCGTTTAGGTCGTTGCCTTAAATGTTTCAAGGCTAGACCCTCTACTCAAGCCCCATTAATGGGTGATCTCCCAGCCATGAGAGTTCAACAGGTGAAGCCCTTTTCCAAGGCAGGAGTGGACTATGCCGGTCCCTTCACCATAAAAATGGCACGTATTCGTCGACCTACCCTATTAAAGGCCTACATGTGCATCTTTGTATGCTGTACAACTAAGGCAGTGCATGTGGAACTGGCATCAGATCTGTCCACTGAAGTTTTCATTGGAGCTTACAAGCGCTTTCTTGCTCGCCGGGGCCGATCATCAGACATTTATAGTGACTGTGGGACAAATTTTATCGGAGCTCGCAATCATTTGCAAGAATTACAACAGCTGTTGACGTCATCAGAACACCAGAAAGGTGTTACAGAATCTCTGCAGCCACTTGGAGTGACATGGCATTTCCACCCCCCGTCTGCCCCGCACTTTGGTGGGCTATGAGAGGCAGGGGTGATGTCCTTCAAGACACACCTCAGGCGAGTTATTGGCGAGCAGGTACTGACGTACGAGGAACTGTACACGGCCTTGGTGCAAGTGGAAGCAATCCTAAATTCAAGACCACTATGCCCACTGAGTTCAGATCCAAATGATCTGAAGGCTCTCACTCCAGGCCATTTTCTAACCCTTGAACCCTTGGTCACGCTGCCTGAACCCACCTTGGAAGCCATCCCCATTGGCCGTCTGCAGCGTTTTCAGCTGGTGGAACGTCTGCACCAAGACTACCTCCACACGCTGCAGCAGCGTGGCAAGTGGTCTCGACAAGACAGACCGATGGCACCAGATCAACTAGTGCTGCTCAAGGATGACAGGATCACCCCCTTGCAGTGGCGTTTAGGACGCATCATTCAACTGCATCCAGGAAATGACAATATTCCTCGTGTTGCGACTGTCCGCACCTCTAATGGGATGGTCAAGCGTCCTGCTGTAAAACTTTGCCCCCTACCAGTTGAATTTTGAAAACAGTGTTTCAAGGTGGGCGGTTATGTTTGGACTTGTGTATGTTTGGACTTGTGATGTTTTTAAATTTGTGTAAATATGTTGGGACTTTGAGATATTCCTTATATCAAGACTGTGTTTGAACTTCCCGCGCTACTGGCTGCGGTAGCGCCACTAGCTGGCAGTGCCGGCAACTAGTCAGTCTTTGTTATCGCGCCGCCGCGGTAAGTCGTTCCGTCAGGAAGATGGTGTTATCAGTCCACAGTCAAAACAGCTGGCTTGTTTCTGTTTTGGAAAACTATTGTGTTTGTTTCGTCTTTTCGTTTTGTTCTGTTTTTGTCTCGTTTCAACTGTTGTGCTGAATTTTTTTGGGGTTCAATTCATCATTTGTGGGCTTTTTCGTTCTTTTAGTCCATTTTTCTTTGTTTTTCTTTGTTTTTTGGCCATATTCCTGTTATGGAATATTATGTAGTGTATACATCTTGTCGACAACAGCAATTTTTGCTTAGTTTGTGTTTTTTTGTCATTTGGTTTTTTGTAGTTTTCTTCTACAGACATACATGTGCTTAGCAATGGCCTATGTCCAAAAGCTTACATAAAGTCTTTATTCACTCACTTCTTTATTCCTCGCTCTCACTCTCTCTAGCTCTCTCTCTCTCTCACACACACACTCTCTCTCTCTCTATCTCTCTCTCTCTCTCTCTCTTACTCACACCCTCTCTATCTCTGAGTTCAAACTGACCAATTCCGTAATTTCGTGATTTGTGATTTGATTGATTTCCATTCGGATGCAGTCATCTTTCATTCGCTGCAACGTTCTCGTGCGATTTTATTAAACTGTGTGGAGTAGAAATCGTTTATCTGATTCGAACTGAAATACCTTCCTTAAATATTTTTAATAATATTGTTACTTAATAATATTATAAACAAAATTTTCGAAATATATTTTTAATTAATAACATATGATAGACAAAAATACACTTTGAAAGAGTTAATTAAAATTTTAAAAAAAAAGTTTTAACTTATAAATATATCAATTAGGCAAAAATACTTATATTTATAAGGTAAAAACTCTATTACTATACCAAATATTATGATTTTTTTCTGTTGAGTCAGATAGCAGATATAAATAAAAAACAGACATATTATAACATGTTACAATACAAAGTCAAATCACTTGACAGTTTTTTTTTCATCAAACAAAGTCTGTTCAATCAAACACAGCCTCTCTTCTCATTCTCCCAGCCTGGTCGCAGTGACGTCACACGGCCCACTGGAGCCTCGCTCGTGTGATTGCTGTCCTCGTCACCCCTTCTGCTCCCCGCCCCCCTCAGCCGCCCAAACCCCCCGTCAATCACCGCGGCCGTGTCACGTGATTCCACGCGTCGATGGGTGGTGGGCACACTTACTCCTGTACCAAAGTACTAGCCAACCAGAACACGTTCGCTCCTGTTCCAAAGTACTAACCAACCACCACACGTTCGCTCCTGTACCAAAGTACTAGACAACCAGAACACATTCGCTCCTGTTCCAAAGTACTAACCAACCACCACACGTTCGCTCCTGTACCAAAGTACTAGCCAACCAGAACACATTCGCTCCTGTTCCAAAGTACTAACCAACCACAACACGTTCGCTCCTGTTCCAAAGTACTAACCAACCACCACACGTTCGCTCCTGTACCAAAGTACTAGCCAACCAGAACACATTCGCTCCTGTTCCAAAGTACTAACCAACCACAACACGTTCGCTCCTGTTCCAAAGTACTAACCAACCACCACACGTTCGCTCCTGTTCCAAAGTACTAACCAACCACCACACGTTCGCTCCTGTTCCAAAGTACTAACCAAACACAACACGTTCGCTCCTGTTCCAAAGTACTAACCAAACACAACACGTTCGCTCCTGTTCCAAAGTACTAACCAGCCAGAACACATTCGCTCTGGTTCCAAAAGTACTCACCAGCCAGAACACATTCGCTCCTGTTCCAAAGTACTAACCAACCACAACACTCCTGTTCCAAAGTACTAACCAGCCAGAACACATTCGCTCCTGTACCAAAGTACTAACAAACCAGAACACATTCGCTCCTGTTTCAAAGTACTAACCAACCACAACACGTTCGCTCCTGTTCCAAAGTACTAACCAACCACCACACGCTCGCTCCTGTTCCAAAGTACTAACCAAACACAACACGTTCACTCCTGTTCCAAAGTACTAACCAGCCAGAACACATTCGCTCTTGTTCCAAAAGTACTCACCAGCCAGAACACATTCGCTCCTGTTCCAAAGTACTAACCAACCACCACACGTTCGCTCCTGTTCCAAAGTACTAACCAACCACCACACGTTCGCTCCTGTTCCAAAGTACTAACCAAACACAACACGTTCGCTCCTGTTCCAAAGTACTAACCAAACACAACACGTTCGCTCCTGTTCCAAAGTACTAACCAGCCAGAACACATTCGCTCTTGTTCCAAAAGTACTCACCAGCCAGAACACATTCGCTCCTGTTCCAAAGTACTAACCAACCACCACACGTTCGCTCCTGTTCCAAAGTACTAACCAACCACCACACGTTCGCTCCTGTTCCAAAGTACTAACCAAACACAACACGTTCGCTCCTGTTCCAAAGTACTAACCAAACACAACACGTTCGCTCCTGTTCCAAAGTACTAACCAAACACAACACGTTCGCTCCTGTTCCAAAGTACTAACCAGCCAGAACACATTCGCTCTTGTTCCAAAAGTACTCACCAGCCAGAACACATTCGCTCCTGTTCCAAAGTACTAACCAACCACCACACGTTCGCTCCTGTTCCAAAGTACTAACCAAACACAACACGTTCGCTCCTGTTCCAAAGTACTAACCAAACACAACACGTTCGCTCCTGTTCCAAAGTACTAACCAAACACAACACGTTCGCTCCTGTTCCAAAGTACTAACCAGCCAGAACACATTCGCTCTTGTTCCAAAAGTACTCACCAGCCAGAACACATTCGCTCCTGTTCCAAAGTACTAACCAACCACCACACGTTCGCTCCTGTTCCAAAGTACTAACCAACCACCACACGTTCGCTCCTGTTCCAAAGTACTAACCAAACACAACACGTTCGCTCCTGTTCCAAAGTACTAACCAAACACAACACGTTCGCTCCTGTTCCAAAGTACTAACCAAACACAACACGTTCGCTCCTGTTCCAAAGTACTAACCAGCCAGAACACATTCGCTCTTGTTCCAAAAGTACTCACCAGCCAGAACACATTCGCTCCTGTTCCAAAGTACTAACCAACCACCACACGTTCGCTCCTGTTCCAAAGTACTAACCAACCACCACACGTTCGCTCCTGTTCCAAAGTACTAACCAAACACAACACGTTCGCTCCTGTTCCAAAGTACTAACCAAACACAACACGTTCGCTCCTGTTCCAAAGTACTAACCAGCCAGAACACATTCGCTCTTGTTCCAAAAGTACTCACCAGCCAGAACACATACGCTCCTGTTCCAAAGTACTAACCAACCACAACACGTTCACTCCTGTTCCAAAGTACTAACCAGCCAGAAGACATTCGCTCCTGTACCAAAGTACTAACAAACCAGAACACATTCGCTCCTGTTTCAAAGTACTAACCAACCACAACACGTTCGCTCCTGTTCCAAAGTACTAACCAACCACCACACGCTCGCTCCTGTTCCAAAGTACTAACCAAACACAACACGTTCACTCCTGTTCCAAAGTACTAACCAGCCAGAACACATTCGCTCTTGTTCCAAAAGTACTCACCAGCCAGAACACATTCGCTCCTGTTCCAAAGTACTAACCAACCACAACACGTTCGCTCCTGTTCCAAACTACTCACCAACCAGAACACATTCGCTCCTGTTCCAAAGTACTAACCAACCACAACACGTTCGCTCCTGTTCCAAACTACTCACCAACCAGAACACATTCGCTCCTGTACCAAAGTAATAACTAACCACAACACATTCGCTCTTGTTCCAAAGTACTCACCAACCAGAACACATTCTATCCTGTTCCAAAGTACTAACCAGCAAGAACACTTTAGGAAGTAGGTACTAGCTCGCAATAACACTTTTGCTCCTATCCCAAATTACTATATCGTCAGAACACTTTCATTCCTGTCTGAAATATTTTCCTTTCTAAACGTTGTGTATGAAATACAAGTATAGAAAATTATTTCAAAATTTTATAAAAATTGAATAATGCCCTCTGATATAATGCTTTTAATAAAAGTTATATAAAACATTTTAAATTTATGTTATAATTAGTAAACTTAAACATTAAATTGATTCAGATACTGTAATACAATCACTAACAATAAGCCGAGTAATTAACGTAGAAGGTTGCTCATATCAACTAGCTGGTCTCCTAAACAAATTTTTTTTTTCTGAATTAATTTATCTGTCTTTTGATAAACACATTTATACATACATACCTAAAGATATATCACGTTTATCTGTTTCCCTAACTTAACCATGTATGAAATTAAATATACAATAAATAGAGACCGGAAAAATTCGCGAATTAATTTCGCGATAGGCTAAAATACAAATATTTTTACCTCAGTGCAGCCTCTGCTATTGGCTCACAACTCACCTGGATGTCTCTGGGCCAATGAGAAACACCCAACCTAAGGTTTTATCGAATCACAGGTGCAAAACACTTGTGTAATACTGCATTAGCGTGTGTTTGAGCTGCCCCAGGCTGTCTTCCTTCTTCACCCTCACAGAGCAACAACCCCCGGCTCTACCCTCCAAGGAGCGAGACAGACGCCCGCGGCTAATGGAGCGCCCCTGGCGGCCGGCCGCCGCACTAATTGGCCGGCTAATTAAGTCCTCCGCCAGTCGCGGCCTGCTGCAATTAAAATTTAATTAGATATTCGTTATGTTTTTACACCGGGCAACCCCGACTGCGCACATCACCCCCTCTCGCCTCGCTCGCTCACACCTGCAAAACACATTTGCTGCTCTATGGAGTTGGATAACTGTTGCTCTAGCTCTAGTGATTTGGAGCGCTGTATATCTATGGAGTTGGAGCGCTGTAGCTCTATGGAGTTGGAGCGCTCTAGCTCTAGTGGTTTGGAGCGCTGTAGCTCTATGGTGTTGGAGCGCTCTAGCTCTAGTGGTTTGGAGCGCTGTAGCTCTATGGAGTTGGAGCGCTATAGCTCTAGTGATTTCGAGCGCTGTAGCTCTATGGAGTTGGAGCGCTATAGCTCTAGTGGTTTGGAGCGCTGTAGCTCTAGTGGTTTGGAGCGCTGTAGCTCTAGTGGTTTGGAGCGCTGTAGCTCTATGGAGTTGGAGCGCTCTAGCTCTAGTGGTTTGGAGCGCTGTAGCTCTATGGAGTTGGAGCGCTATAGCTCTAGTGGTTTGGAGCGCTGTAGCTCTATGGAGTTGGAGCGCTCTAGCTCTAGTGGTTTGGAGCGCTGTAGCTCTAGTGGTTTGGAGCGCTGTAGCTCTATGGAGTTGGAGCGCTCTAGCTCTAGTGGTTTGGAGCGCTGTAGCTCTATGGTGTTGGAGCGCTCTAGCTCTAGTGGTTTGGAGCGCTGTAGCTCTATGGAGTTGGAGCGCTCTAGCTCTAGTGGTTTGGAGCGCTGTAGCTCTATGGAGTTGGAGCGCTCTAGCTCTAGTGGTTTGGAGCGCTGTAGCTCTATGGAGTTGGAGCGCTATAGCTCTAGTGGTTTGGAGCGCTGTAGCTCTATGGTGTTGGAGCGCTCTAGCTCTAGTGGTTTGGAGCGCTGTAGCTCTATGGAGTTGGAGCGCTATAGCTCTAGTGATTTCGAGCGCTGTATGGAGTTGGAGCGCTGTAGATCTATGGGGTTGAGGACTTGCTAGCAGCTATGGTGCACGTGCAGCCATTACCGTTCAAATATTTTAACGTTTTATATTAAAAAAGCAATTATGACAAAAATGTTTTCAATTAAGAAATCAAAATTATCCCAGAAAATTTGGTCAAAGTACAAATGAAACTTTACAGGTCTCATGATGCTTATTTAATTATTAGTCACAAAAAGTCGCGAATTCGTTTAGTTTACCTTTTATCAGCTTCTATGATTTTCCCACAGTCTATGTAAAGTACCCTAGGGCAACGAGAAACCCTCAAACAAAACCGTATTGAATAACGGGAAACCCAGATTGTAATTTCTCAAGTGAGCAACGAATGAGTATGAGACTTCATCCCAGGTTTACAAAGGACTGTGTAGTCTATCCTACAGGTCATTGAAACCACTCTTTTTTTCCGGCCCATAGTGATTATTAAAGTCCGGAAAATTTTGTGGATTCATTTCCCGTAATGCTAGAATCCAAACACATGCAACTTCATATTGCTCCCGTGATTGTCTCACAGTTTTTTCCGAAGGACTTTGAGCCAGTGAAACACCTTTAACCAAAGAAGTCTCGAATCGGAAGCATCCCAACTGACAGGTCTCACAAGTTAGTAGCCAATGAGTAAACGCAGTTTGTCCGAGTATGTAGGGGATCTTGGAGTCTGTCCTAGGGGGTCATTGAAACCACGAATTTTTCCTATCCCTAGTGATTATTGCCACTATTAATTCACAAATTACTTCTGCTTAAGACCGGACTCAACATCATATACCTAGGGACCGGAAAAATTCGCGGGTTCAATGACCTGTAGGATGAACTCCATAGTTCTACGTACTCTCGGTCAAATGTCACGCACTCATTGGCTGCTGTCTTGTGAGACGTTCCAACGTAGCAGCCTGTGATTCGATAAAGCTTTGGTCGGGTGTTTCTCAATGGCCCAGAATCATCCAGGTGAGTTGTGAGCCAATAGCAGAGGCAGCGTTGAGGTATAACTATTTGTATTTTAGCCTATCACGAAATGAACTCGCGAATTTTTCCGGTCTCTACATATACCTAACAAAGTTGACTCAGCATGCTCATTGGTCGGTGCTCAAGACTGGGCGTGGCTGCTTCTCTCTTCATTACTGGCTCAGCATCGTGTCCAGAGGAAAGAGCGCCAATCATCAAAGTGAAGTAGATGTGCTGATGCGTGCTTCTGCTCCAAGCATACTTTTCTGCCGAATGAAAACGATGATCTATATGTAGGGAACGGAAAAATTCGCAGGTTCATTTAATGATATTCTATAATCCAAACAACTGTATCTTTATATTGCTTCTGTGATTGGCTTACAGTTTATCTGAAGGACTTTCGAGCCAATGAAAAAACCTTCAACCAAAAAAGTATCGAATCACAATCGTCCTAGTTGACAGGTGTCACGAGTCAATAGCCAATTAGCAGGTGGCATTTGCCCGAGTGTGTAGGGGATTGTGCAGTCTATCCTAGAGGTCATCGAAATCGCGAATTTTTCCCGTCTCTATCTGTATGGATTTGAGAATTTCGTGGATTCACCTGGCGGCTCCTGCGATCAACACTAAGCTAAGAGGTCGCGGCGATAAGTCTCGACACGCACTCTGCCGTCTTGTAGTGGCCTTGTTCCTATCCGAACATCATGCTGGGTAGGCGCGTCTTTATGTCATGTATAGAGACTGGAAAAATTCGCGGGTTCAATGACCTCCAGGATAGACTCCACTATCTTCTACACACTCGGGCAAATGCCAACTGTTCATTGGCTGTTGACTTGTGAGTCTTCTCGACTGGGTGGCCTGTGATTCGACGCTTCTATGAGTGATGGTCTCTAATTGGCCCTCATTACTCCAGATTAACAGTGAACCAATGGCAAGAGCAGCACTAAGGTATAATTATTTGAACTGTAGCATTTTACGAAACTTATCATTAGGGGCATGCAGATTTCGCGAAAAGATTTCGATACTAGATGAAAGTAAAAACACTGTAGCATCGTCTGTGTTTCGTGACTGGGTGAGTTTCTCCCAGGTACATATGGATTGTAACAACACCAATCACAGTAATCCAGTGCGGAAGCAAACGTGTTTTGAGTGGTTCGGTCAAATAAGGCAACGACTTCTCTCTCAGACAGCCGCCAATCACAAGGAAGAAACCACAGGTGCGGGTATACCTTGTTGCAGTGTAATACGTGTTCATATCTTTTCGCGAAAAATACATGCCCTACTTATCATGCAGACGACCGCCAATCACAACTAAGAAACAGCAAAAGCGGGCACACCATATTGCAGTTTAATAGGTGTTCAGATTTCTTTCACGAAAAATGCCTGCCCCTACATATAACGTTTAAAGTGTACCATGGCGGATACTCCACTATAGTATAACTAGGAACTGGACTCATTTGCCAGGTTCAATGACCTTTAGGATGGACTCTAAAACTCTCTACATACTCGGAAAAATGTCACATGTTAAATTAGCTCGTAAACAAACAAAATTTCTCAGCTGCATAGGCATTGGGTCGATACTTTTTTTTTGACGTGACGTCTAATAAATCGATGAACACTGGCTGCACGCACGAACAAGTCTCCGTTACGCACATTGTCCCGTTACGCTGTGTCCCGTAACGCTCATTGTACGCTTGCGCAGCATCTATCTCTCTTCCACTCGATTGGAACAACCATCGATTTGACTTTTTCGAGGCACATTAAACTTGAAACACTTCCATTCGTTACCTACTTTTCATATCATCGTCCTATCCTTAACAGATTAACACAGATTGGAAGAAGTTAAATAGCAAACATGAATAAAAGTTATAGTTAAAATAATCTCTTCGTTAAAGTAATAAACATATTTGAATTAACAAGTACAAATAAAAGTAAATTTATTAATTAAATTGTA
This sequence comes from Bacillus rossius redtenbacheri, assembly GCF_032445375.1. Lineage (NCBI taxonomy): Eukaryota > Metazoa > Arthropoda > Insecta > Phasmatodea > Bacillidae > Bacillus > Bacillus rossius. The sequence continues at coordinate 4,188,496 of NC_086330.1, read as the reverse complement.
GATTTAATTTCACTTCTTCTTTGTATCCATACAAAATAGTGATAATTCAATAAAAATGATTCAATTTTATTCCTAAAAGTATGCAATCATGTCATCAATGTTTTGTAATGACGTCACGTTAAACTATCGTCCGTAAACCGACTTTACAGACAAACAATTTTTTTTATGTACCTACATCTTTGGTCCAGAGTCCTGGTGATTAAAATTTGAGTAGAGACCCTGAAATTTCGTGGATTATTTTGGCCTCAGAGTAGAATTCTAGGTCATGAATGTGCTATGCCCATGTTTCCTTTCCCAGCAGTTGATAGCTTAGTAAGGACATTTTTATCGTTGTAAATCGGTACTACCTGATTCGCTTGCTTCTCTGCTAGCTGGTAATCCGGTGGCTAACGGTGGTAAAGGAAACTGTCCAAAAAAAAGGCTGTGCAATCATGAGCACAGTGCTGGAGTTTAATGGTTTCCAATCTGACTTACGAATATATAAGTACGCGAGAATTCCGTATTGATTTTAATGAGTAGAGACCTGACAAATTCGCGGATTCATTTCGTGAAATGCTACAATTCAAATAATTATACCTTAGTGCTGCTTCTGCCATTGGTTCACTGTTAATCTGGAGTAATGAGGACCAATTAAAGACCCTTTCTCGTGGAAGTGTCGAATCACAAGCTGCCCAGTTAAGACGACTCAGATGTCAACAGCCAATGAGCAGTTGGCATTTGCCCGAGTGTGTAGAGGATAGCGGAGTCTATCCTGGAGGTCATTGAACCCGCGACTTTTTTCCAGTCTCTAGTAATAATGATTGGATAGCAGAAGCAGCACAGTTAGTTTATTTTTGATTTTATTATCTTTTATTATTTTGAGTTTTAGATATTTTTCAATTGATTTTTATTATTTTCTTACTTTTTTTTGTTGGTATATATATATTTTTTTTCGTATATGTTTATGTTCTTTTTTTCCTTCTTTATTGGCTGATACTAATCGTACTCCTTTTGCTGAAGGTGAATCTGGAGTTATGCGTATTTGAAATGCGGCACGTGAAGGAACGAACACGCGAGTTTCTCTGGCCTCTCAGTGTACGTGCTGGAGGTCGTGTGACCAGGTACAGGAGGCAGGAGAGACTATGCTCAAGAGCAGCTCCTTGGGGGAGGATACCCCTGCTGGCATGCCTCGAGAAGGCCTGCATTCCCCCGACATCACGGCGAGACCTTGTTTTAACTACCGCGCCGCTGGTGCGATAAGACAGGAGCTGTCCTGGAGCGAGGTGGCACAAGGACACAACCACCCGCCTCCTGGGAGACTCAGTTGCGTTATGTGCCGTTTCAAAACTGATGATAAATAAGTAGCTTGGCTTCTGGGTTGTAGCCGTGTCCTTGGCGAACAATTCACCAACGTTTCGGTCGACATTGCAGTCGCCATCATCAGGGAGCAGTTATCTACTCAGTAGGTAATTCCCCGACGGTTCGGTCGACATTGCAGTCGCCATCATCAGGGAGCAGTTATCTACTCAGTAGGTAATTCACCGACGTTTAGGTTGACACTGCAGTCGCCATTATCAGGGAACAGTTTACCTACTGAGGTAAGATGTCGTATGATTATTCCTTCGGGTCTCAATCTGCTGATGAGTAGGTAACTGCTCCCTGGTGATGGCGACTGCAATGTAGACCGAGACGTCTGGTGAATTGTTCGCCAAGGACACGGCTGCAACCCGGAAGCCCAGCTACTTCAGACAATGGCCGTGAAAGCCTGGTGATAAACAAGCTGGAGTTGGTGGCACGTGGAGGTGTTAGGGGCGACCCGACGGGGGAGGAAGCCTGGAGTCGAGGCCTGACCACGCACACCCGGGGGACAGCGGTCTGGGGCAGAGACGTGCCGGGGGCTGGTCTGCGGGGGTTCCAGGGTGAACCAGCGAAGGGATTAACGGCCAAAACAAGAACGAAAGTACGGTCCAACGCCCTTCCTGATTCACATACAATAATAGTAATGAGCCTCAAAGGACTCTAGCTAGTTCACAGTTGCTTGTAAGGAAACAAAGAGGGTTCCATGCAAACAGCTTTATATTTTCTGATAACGGGTCACAAATAGAAACCGGGAAAATTCGCGAATTCATTTCGCGATAGGCTAAAATACAAATAGTTATACCTCAGTGCTGCCTCTGCTATTGGCTCACAACTCACCTGGATTATTCTGGGCCAATGAGAAACACCCGGCCAAAGCTGTAACGAATCACAGGCTGCTACGTTGGGACGTCTCACAAGACAGCAGCCAATGAGTGAGTGACATTTGACCGAGTGTACGTAGAACTATGGAGTTCATCCTGCAGGTCATTGAACGCCGGCTGCACGCACGAAAAATGGTCCCGTTACGCACATTGTTCCGTTACGCTGTGTCCCGTTACGCTCATTGTACGCTTCTGCCGCATTTATCTTTCTTCCACTCGATTGGCCTATGCGTCCGAGGAGAAGAAAGACAGCGGCAGCACACAACTTACATGTACACGTGAACTGTTTCGTCGACTGGTTATAAAGTGAAGTGAAAAGTTAATGTGGTTTTCATAGCTTATTACAACAATTTCGTCAATAAAGGTTAATTATTCTTGCATTTTAAAAAGTTGATTACTAGTATAATTCCAAGTATTTATTCTTTTATTATTAAAATTAAAATGAGTCAATTTCATTAATAAAAGTATGCAATCATTTCATCAATGTTTTGTTATGACGTTGTCACGTTAAACTATCGTCCGTAAACCGACTTTACAGACAACCAATTTTTTTTTTTTCAATTGTTGTTGGGTAATATTGCAAATTTCCCTTCGTTCAGGCAAAAATCCAACAAAAAGTTTTTTTTTGACGTGATAACGTCTCATAAATCGAAGAACGCCGGCTGCACGCACGAAAAATCGTGACTCATTGTCACTTTCCGCCTGAGCCGAGCGTGCAAGAACCGGCCAACCACCGTGCAAGAAAATTTTCTGTAATATCAAACAGGTTAAGGCGGGCTTTTTAAAAGCAGCAATTTAAAAAAAAAATGATTTAAGTTTTTGTCCAATTTCGTCATTTCAATTTAACAATTTATTGACATTGATTTTATTTCAGTTTATTTCTATAACTGATTGTTCGTGATTATTTTTAAACAAATTATTTTAATTAAATTTGCAAAAACTGTAAATAATATTTGAAAATTAAAAAGTATGCAATTTTTCATCAATTTTTTCTTATGACGTTATCACGTAAAATTATCGTCCGTAAACCGACTCTATAGACAACCGCCTTTTTTTTTTTTTTTTTTTTGCATCTTTAAATAGCGTCTAATGACAATATTTCACAGTTGTAGTAAACATTCTCATAACTAAACGGCAATTTACGTCCAGAGCCGGCGAAGCCAACAACATAGTCAGAAGACCACCCATGGTAACATATTGGGACGGCAGAAATGGAAAAGAAAAAATCAAAATGTTAGTAAAAAAATTAACCTTAAGTGCAAATTTTTTCCTCTTCAAAAATGATTTTTGTAACCATTTATAATTTTCATTTTACTAAATTCACCGGTTTCCTTCTGTTATTTTATTCTACAGAGCATTAAAAATGGTTTGGTAATAAAGCGAAAGCTAGCTCTGCTTGAATGATTTTAACTCGCAAAGGTGGTCACCTTGGTTATGGGTGGCATGTGTGACTTTCGCCCAGGGTGGCAGGCCTGGTTGCGCCGGCCCTGGCGACATCACAGGGAAAACTGACCGTCACTAGACTATTAAATCATCACTCAGTTAAGTCATGACGGTACTATGTTTGATGAAGTAAAATAAAACATCCAGTATCCCCCCTTGGGCAACGCAAAGGCGACAGGTTTAGGAATAGTGTCGCCAGGGTCACATCCGGGGGGGGGGGGGGGGGCCTTGTGCCCCGGGCGCCATATTTTGAAGGGAAAAAATGAGGGGGGGGGGGCTGAACTGGAATTCATTATTAATATGGATATATACTTGAATATCGTATTGCTAGAACAAAAAAAAATGTTGGAGGACAGATGAATTGAATTATTTGTATTGAAAGATGCAAACGTTTATATCGTTACATATTTAAAAACTGGTGTTTTTCGCGTACTATCCAACTTGCGATGAATTAAAAATGAAATCACTGGAATTAAATCTATTTATTTAACATCTGAGTTAAATCAAAAATATTTGTAAAAGTGGAATTAATATGTGGTGGCTATAGAGGTGCTGTTGGGAAAGGTTTTGGTATGGTTGGTTTGGAAAAAAAAAGAAGGGAGCTGAGATGAGTTCTTGCCCGGAGAGGAAACTAGTGTAGTTACGTCCTAGTGCGTGGTGCGATTGCAGCGCCGACACACCTGCGCCGGCAGTTGGCAGCACTGGGTCGAGCTGCCAACTGCTAACTGTTGCATGGCCAGGGGAGGGGGTAGCTCCACCCCCGACATCCGCCCATGGGAAGCCTAAGATGTACATCAAGATCTGTCCCTGCCCGAACACGCCCGAAAATTCACCTTTGGCCAACCTCGGGTTTATTTATATATATTTATATTTCTCTGTTTATTTTAATGTAGCTATACTAACCTAACTAACCGTCCATAGTGTTTTAAAGTGTTTTAATGTAGCTAACCTAACCGACCACTTTTAATATTTGAATTCATTTTTCCTGCACAAAAATAAAATAAATCCCGAGGTTGGCCGGAGGTGAATATTCTGGCGTGTTCGGGCAGGGGCAAAACTTGATGTACATCTTAGGCTTCTCTCCGCCAATAGCACGCACGGAACTGTCTCTCACACGTGTCTCTGTACGGCAGATATCACCAGCGCACCGCTGGAAACTAACAGAGAACCGGCAAAACTGAAACCCGTAATCAATAATTGTTTTTGGTGCCGTAACATACAGGTAGAAATAAACTACTGTTACGTCAGATGTGATACAAAATTATTTGCTGTTTGATTTAAACTTCCAACATTTCCAAGACCACAACAATATCCCGCTGATAAAGTATTGAGTCTGTAGTATTATTTCGTAACTGGATGTGATCCGCAGAAACAGATAGTTCTTTGCCTGACTGCTGTGAAATATTCATTCTTGAATTTACTAGTAAAAAAAACTACGCCATGTTAAAATTATTTTTTTCAGACCTAATAAAAGTGAGTGAAATTACAATGTGTTGCATGATTAGATGAAAAAAAGTTTAATTTTTTTACGCTAAATAATTTAATCTAAAGATAAACCTAATCACATTATAGCAGAAACGTAAGTCTTATCTGCTTGAGATAAATTCGTCGAGTGATAAGGCCAATCTCATATTTTCTGAGCACAGAAATCGCCTAACAATCAATGTTTCTCGGTGTGAAGCTATGGAGGCATGAGTTATTAAGGAACGTTTGTATTTTGCATTAAACCGAATTCGACGAAATAAATGTTCATATTTATACGTGCAATGGAATACAAGCCGGCACTAGTTGTCGATCAAGGCGGCAGAAAAGAGCGCATTCATCTAGTGAAATGCTGAAATAAATATAAACACCCGTGAGCTATTTCTGCTGTTGTCTCGCTGTTAATCTGGAAAACTATGGTCCAATGGGAGACCCCATCAAATATGTATCACATGTAGCCATAAATATCACAGATATGTATGTACAAATTTTCTTTAACTGGTTTCTTTAAAGAACCAATTGTTACAGTCCAACACACATAGGCTTGAACGTAAAATTTTACCGAAGTCTCCGATTCTTGCACCTTTAAGGCCCTATATATTATTTAATAGCTATGCCTTTTTTTTTACTTTCAGATATATCAGACACAAGTGATTTAAATTACCAAGGACACCAACCTAAAAAAGTGAAATTTGCTTGTTTGCACAGTTATTGGGAACAATTGCTAGATTGTTTTCTCGAAACTGAAACTTTGTAAGAGTAAAACAAAATACATGATCATGTATCAATCAACATAATGTAGTTTGCTAGCAGGGCACATCATTAAAAATGCAAATACATAAGCTTGGAGTCTGAAGTTATTAGTCTCCAATTGATAGAGACCTAAAAAATGCGCGGATTCAATTCGTGAAAAGCTACAATTCAAATAATTATACCTTAGTGCTGCTTTTGCCATTGTTTCAATGTTAATCTAGAGTAATGAGGGCCAATTAGAGACCCTCACTCGTAGAAGTGTCGAATCACAGGCCACCCAGTCAAGACGACTCACAAGTCAACAGCCAATGAACAGTTGGCATTTGCCCGAGTGTGTAGAGGATAGTGGAGTCTGTCCTGGAGGTCGTTGAACCCAGAAATTTTTTCTCTCTCTACGAATAAAGCATTATTAGAGACAGGAAAAATTCGCGGGTTCAACGACCTCCAGGATAGACTCCACTATCCTCTACACACTCGGGCAAATGCCAACTGTTCATTGGCTGTTGACTTGTGAGTCGTCTCGACTGGGCAGCCTGTGATTCGACACTTCCACGAGTGAGGGTCTCTAATTGACCCTCAGTCCTCCAGATTAACAGTGAACCAATGGCAGAAGCAGCACTAAGGTATAATTATTTGAAATGTAGCATTTCACGAAATGAATCCGCGAATTTTTCAGGTCTCTAGTTATTGGTTAGGGACATGTGTTTTTTCGCGAAAAGTTTTTTTGAGATTGTGTTTCCGTGATTGGTCGAGTTTCTTTCAGACACATGTCTACTGGCAGCACACCAATCACAGTAATTCCGTGCGTAAGCAAACGCTTCCTGAATGACCCGTTCGAATTAGAGAGTTGTTTCTCTTGCAGACGGCCGTCAATCGCAAGGTAGAGTTCGCAGGCGCAGGTATGCCATGTTGCAGTCTAGTGAGCGTTCAGATTTTTTTTTCGCGGAAAATTCCTGCCTCTAACAAATGTCGCTCAATTAAAGACGGTTCAAGTTTAACTTGTGTTGGTATTCCTATTTGTGTTGATATATAAGTTTTTTTAAGTGAATTAGACCAACATTAGCTCAGCAACCACATCCTCGCTGGCCCAGTTAAGTGTGGATAAGTCCTTCTCGACAGTAGCAAAAATTGATTGAAAACATTATTTTGGACACATGTCATTGCTGGTTTGTACAGCATGTCATAGAAAAGGCATGGTGAATGGACTAGAAGAAAAATGAATACACAAACACACAGAAAACAAACAAAAATCAGCCGATGCCAAATGTCAAACTTTCAGACCAGCACAGAGACTTCCACACGCTTGTGCCTGAAGATGGATCTCAGCTCCCGAAACATCGAGACTGTTGTCTTAGGAAGCTCATTGTTTTCGTCTGTGCTGTGGTCGTTGTGTTGCCAGAATATCTGTTTAGAGTAATCGTCGGGTTCCTCTGTTTGTCGCTGTTTACCCAAGGTTGTTGTTTGTATGTATTTGCTGTTCTTATTGCAACTGTACCGTCGTTATCAGCCCGCTGTTCGTTCTGTGCTGTGATATTGTTCTGACTAATTCCTAATAACCACACTGAGCTAGAAATATAGCTTGATTGTTCGTTTGAGTCTCGATTGTGAACTTTGGTTTTCATGTTAAAAGCGACGTTTATAAATTGTTTATTTGTTTACATGTATTTTATTCTAAACTAGCGACCCGCCCCGGCTTCGCACGGGTGCAATGCTGATACTAAATATACTAATTATAAATACAGACTAAAAACAAAAGATAATCAGCAAATATCAACAACAAAAGATACCTGTTCTATTCAGTTCTTTTTTGAACTTAAATACCTTACCTTAAACTACAATTTTTGATAATTAAATAAAAAATATTTTACTTACTATTTGTTTGACTAAAAACAAAAGATAATCAACAATTATCAACAACATGATCTATCTCGTAGGGTTCAGCCAGCGTTTGCAATGTAAGCGCAAAAAAAAAAGTGTTTATTTACATCACATTATAAACCTCTAAAATTATCAGTGTATCTCTACTATCTCTACTATAATATGTATCATACATAAAAACCTTCCACTTGAATCACTCTATCTATTAAAAAAAAAACGCATCAAAATCCGTTCCGTAGTTTTAAAGAAATAAGCATACATAGGGACAGACAGACAGCGGGAAGCGACTTCTTTTTATACTAGTGATAAAATGGAATGGCCGAAATACTGTTTTGATCTTTTTATTTAGAATTTTAGCCATCATTTCATCTTAGAAACTTGAACGCACAACAAAATTGTTTATAGTTATACTTGCCAGACGTATATAACACGTGTCAAATTTGCTAGCCAAATGTTACGTTTTAGACGGATGCTAAATATTTAGACACGTAATCAAGGTTCACTCATTGGGATAAACTAGCGGCAAGATAACTATAGTCATAATAGCCAGTTTTGCCAGCAGCTACCACCAGAAACCTCGACTAGTCGACACGCTAGTGTGCCTAATTACTAGCGTGCCTAGTTACTAGTGTGCTCAGAGACAGTGCTTCGCGGGTAAAAAATTAATTTTTTTTATTTATTTAACGTTAAGATATAGTCCCGCCGACATTGCCTCATTACAAGCAATTACTGACCTACGTCACGGAGTCATTCAAGTATTTCTGGAATGACTGCGCACTATTAAAAAAAACAGTTGAATGAAACTATTAAATATTCTATGGGATAGCAGTCAACAGACCGGATGACATCTGTCCAAAATGTCGGGTAAACGATTTTCGGTCTATTAGCGCTGCAGTAGGTGTCAATACAGACTCCGCCAAATATACAAATGTTGACAAACGGAACGCCTCAGATATATATTTTTAACTCTCTCTGAGAGTATAAATTATTAATCAACTCACTAGTAAGATAAATTTCACGGTTAATCACAGCATTGATAAGAATACAATAAGCAAAGAAACTGCCTTGTTTACTAAAGCTACCCAAAAAAAAAATTGTGGCGCCTTTAATTATTTTGGTCAGTATATACCCCGCTGTGTTTTGTGAAGTCAGAAAAGTATTTTTAAAGCCTTAACAAAACCACTTCATACAGGCAAAAAATAAAACTGTTGCTGTCACTAACCGGATATCACAAAACTGTTCTGTTGTCAACACACAATATTTGTTGGAGCCTGTATTGACACTAGGGTGGTATGCCAGTGTATCGAGTCGTTTGAGCGGCAGGTACTTCATCGAAGCTCTTTTACTTCGCAGAGAAAAAAAAATTGTTTACTTACTTGGATACAAAACCTCGTGAAAAGGGAGAGAGGTTTGGATTTTGTTGAGGGGGGGAGGGCTTTATTCAGAAAAAAATGATTTAATATTTTCTTGAAAAAAAGTAATCAGTGTAAGTTGTGTCCAATATGTAGGTTTGGGGAGGGGGAATCTATATAAGGTCTCCCTCTCCCCCAATTATATCTGCATCTGCCTCTGATCATATTCCATATTACATCTTTCACATCTTTATATAAATCCTCTCCCCTCCTTTTAGAACACAAATTATTCTGATTACTTTTTTCTGGAGAAATATTAGAACATAATTTTCTGATCATATCCCTCCGCTCGCCTCCTCTCACCCTTTCCAAGAGGTAAATATTTTTTTTCCGGGGAAGAAAAGGGGGAAGAATACACTTTTTTTCTTCTTTCTGCTCCAACAGACAGAACGGTTACATTATTTATCGTATTATTATCAATGTTGTGCTTAAAAGTGAAATTTTACAATCTGGTGAATTTATTAATAATGTCGACTCTCAAGGAGGGTTTCTGATGTTCTGAAGTGGAAATGCTGTCGCCAGCTTACCACCCTTCTGTTAATTCACCCTTGCTGACCCAATAAATAACCAAGGAGGGGAAGGGGGGTACATATTTGCAACTATGCCTTTTTAGATTTGATGTAGGAGAGATTCAGAGTTGGCAAGCTAATTGTGGTAATTATTAACTAGTTATTGGTAGAGACCTGAAAAATTCGCGGATTCATTTCGCGACATGCTACAATTCAAATAATTATGCCTTAGTGCTACATCTGCCATTGGTTCACTGTTAATCTGGAGTAATGAGGGCCAATTAGATGCCCTCACTCGTGGAAGTGTCGAATCGCAGGCCGCCCAGTCGAGACGACTCACAAGTCAACAGCCAATGAACCGTTGGCATTTGCCCGAGTGTGTAGAGGATAGTGGAGTATATTCTGGAAGGTCATTGAACCCGCGAATTTTTTCCCGTCTCTAGTTATTGGCGGGACTCGGGCAGTGGCGGATCCAGAGGTGCACCTCGGAGGGGGCAGTCTAGGATTTCAGCATAGCCAGAGAAAAAAAATGTCTTAAAATTACTAAATTTGTATTTAATCTACTCACACTACGCATAACATCCAACCACCAGATTTTATGATTCTACAAAGAAATGCGTTAATTACATTAAAATATCTTATTGTTTTCAGAAACAATCATTTTTGTCGGCAGTATTAATGTAGCAGGAAACTGGTTGTTCGAGGGGGGGGGGGGGGGGCACTTTCCAATGGTGACCCCCCCCCCCCCCCTTCACTCTAAAAAAAATTTGTACTTTTACAAGGGAAATTCTTGGAAACCCTGTTGCCAAGGATATTTCTTGCAAAACTACATGACAGACCCTTGCAAAATCGCAATGGTACAAAGCTCTGCCTTGTAATTTTAATAATATCATTGGCAACAGGGTTTCCAATGATTTTCCTTGTAAAATTATACAAACTTTTGTTTCAGTGTAGTATCCGCCGCCGGGCTCGGGGGGGGGGGGGGGGGGAGGACCCACCTGCTTGTGCAGCGACGCAGCATCCTCCGCGCGGTCGAAGCGCTCGAACTTGAAGCTGTTGCTGCGGTACAGCTCGTTGTCCGGCTTGCGGCCGCCGCACAGGCGCCGGGACAGCGCGCGCGGCCGGAACTCCAGCATGTGCGAGTCCAGGTAGTGGAAGTTGAAGACCCGCAGGCGCCGCTGCTGCTGCGGCCGGCAGTCCTCCTCCTGGTCGTCCGCTCCGCCGCCCGCGCACACCGACTTGAAGCTCAGGTAGTCGCACCACTGCACCTCCGCGCTGTCCGGGCTCGAGCCCCCGCCGCCCCCGCCAGACTTCTTCGCGTGCAGACCCACACGCTTCAGCATGCGCTCCATCGTCGCCCGCCGGAGCAGCTCAGCGGCGCGCGAGCACACGTCCGCGACCCGCGACTGGCGCGCTGCCGGCCGGGCGGCGCGAGAACCCGCAGCGACGCCAGCGCTCCGCCGCGCCAACTACCAGCGCCAAGCTCCACTCCGCGCGACTGGCGCGCTGCCGGGCGGGCTGCGCGAGAACCCGGTGCGACTGCAGCGCTCCGCCACGGCAACTACCAGCGCCAAGCTCCACTCCGCGCGACTGGCGCGCTGCCGGCCGGGCGGCGCGAGAACCCGGTGCGACTGCAGCGCTCCGCCACGGCAACTACCAGCGCCAAGCTCCACTCCGCGCGACTGGCGCGCTGCCGGCCGGGTGGCGCGAGAACCCGGTGCGACTGCAGCGCTCCGCCACGGCAACTACCAGCGCCAAGCTCCACTCCGCGCGACTGGCGCGCTGCCGGCCGGGCGGCGCGAGAACCCGGTGCGACTGCAGCGCTCCGCCACGGCAACTACCAGCGCCAAGCTCCACTCCGCGCGACTGGCGCGCTGCCGGCCGGGCGGCGCGAGAACCCGGTGCGACTGCAGCGCTCCGCCACGGCAACTACCAGCGCCAAGCTCCACTCCGCGCGACTGGCGCGCTGCCGGGCGGGCGGCGCGAGAACCCGGTGCGACGCCAGCGCTCTACCACTCCAACTACTAGCGCCAAGCTCCACTCCGCGCGACTGGCGCGCTGCCGGGCGGGCGGCGCGAGAACCCGGTGCGACGCCAGCGCTCTACCACTCCAACTACTAGCGCCAAGCTCCCACTCCGCGCGACCGGTGCGCTACCAAGCGAGTGTTATGAGAACCGGGTGTGAGCAGTGCACGACGCCAGCGCTCTGCCACGGAAACTACTGCAGATAGCACTCCGTATCCGTGAAACATGATTATGTTTTATTCTAAAGTATAGCCACTTTTACGTAAAAGTTACCAAGAAAATTCAATTATTTTTGCTATATTTGCAACATTTTTAAATTGGTTGTTTATGTTAATTGGATCGTTAGTTTACCAACATTAAAAGTACCTACTATCAAATAGTAAGGAATTTTAAATAGATTTAGTTAGCTTTTATTTTTATCGTAATTCCTAATAAATTGTTCAAATCATTTGAAAGCATTTTTACTGTTTCACGTCCTCTTTTGGACTGTCCCATGGGTGAAATTAGGAAAGTTTATGCCCGGTGAATTCTCAAGAGAGTTCCTGGCCACATGGCGTGAGACAGCAATTACGAATTCCCGAAATAAAGAACAAAACATACAGAACGATGTTGTATTAATGCAGAAAAGACACTTTGTATGATTCTGCCGCAGCACTCAGCCCATTGTTGTGTTTCGATGCCGGAACATGGTCCTGCATACTTATAGAACATGAGCGTTACAGTACAATAAATTATGAGGGTAAATATGTAGAGTAGCGGTATATGCGAAACAAAATGCTAAAAATCCGAAAATACTTTTATTCTATGCTCTTTCACTTCCTCTTTTCAAATCAACCGGCGGAGATAAGGAATTCCAAATACTTTAGGAGATATCGAATTTTTTAAATTTTGAACATGTAGAGTAGCGGTATTTGCGAGAAAAAAAATTCTAAAAATCTGAAATTACTTTTATTATATGCTCTTTCACTTCCTCTTTTCATTAAAACCGGCGGAGATAAGAAATTCTAAATACTTTAGGAGATATCGAATTTTTTTAATTTAGCAATACAACACCTGTACAACCATTTGAACGATGCCATTTTTGTTATTTTGCCGTGTGTTCATGAATGCGTAATAAATAAAATGGTCGATTAGGTCAGGTCAGTTACATTATTAATACTTTCAAACTAAGCGGACATAAAAAATAATGTGAATTAATTTTAATGGCTGTTTAGTTTTAAAATATTTATAATGTAACTGACCTGACCAAACAAACCGTGACAAAGGATGATCAGTAAAAACTAAAATGGTCGATTAGGTCAGGTCAGTTACATTATGAATACTTTCAAACTAAGCGTACATTAAAAATAATATTATTTAATTTCAATGGTTCGTTAGTTTTAAAGTATTTATAATGTAACTGACCTGACCTAACAAACCCGGACAAATGATGAACATTAACAACTCATGTAAATTTTTTTTGTTACTTATTACTTGCGCAACAATATCCAAATAAAAAATAAGACTTTAAAATTAGAAACGTTAAAAGCCCACCTAAGTTGGAGGCAGGTACATTTCCTTTGCCATTAGAAGGAAATGATGTAGTCGTTCACCTACGTCGCGATACCTCCGACGGAACATTAATAAATAAATAAATAATCACGTACTGGTTCATTTGAATACTGGCCAATCACGGAACTGTCACGTGACAAAATTGTCCAATAAGAAACATAATAGATACTCCTAAACAAGAAACAATGGTAATCGCAGCATGAATACGCAGGTATTGTGATGAAAATTAAAAAATTCGATATCTCCTAAAGTATTTGGAATTTCTTATCTCCGCCGGTTGATTTGAAAAGAGGAAGTGAAAGAGCATAGAATAAAAGTATTTTCAGATTACTAGCATTTTTTTTTTGCATATACAGCGACTCTACATATTTACCATTATCAGTTTTAAGATGTCGCAGAGTGGAAGTCACTGGGAAACAGTACGAGGTTACAGATTAATTGACATGCGAATTTCGTCACATAGTACATGACTAATACTTTTACACGCCAGAGCACTTTAGGATGACTAATTACACACTACTTCATTACAAAATTCTAGAAGAGCATATGGACCGAGTCCCAAAGAAAGTGCGCAAAACAGATTTCTGCTACATCTCGCGGGGAATACAGTTCCGTTTGTTTACCTTTGAATTAACATGGCGACGACATTGTATAGGATACTCAGCGTATCGATGGTTAAGCATGGGTGGAGGCTCACACTTTCACGTTCCTCATGTGGTGATACGAGTTGCAGCCAAAGTCCCACGAAAGAATTAATAAGAATTACTACTTTTGTCAAGACAGCTTCTACACGTTTCGTCCATGGACGGCCCAGTGCGAGCGAAAGTCTGGGCGCGCCAAGGTAAACATCGTCATTCGTGACCAGTCTAGTCAGACCACAGCCTTGGTGCTACAGCACCTGAGGGACGACCTCATCTTGGGTCTACCCTGGCTCATCCAGGAGGACGCAACAATTGACGTTCGAGAGGGTAAGCTACATGTGAGCCGTCAGGGCAGGATATTGTACAGTCTGGGCCGAAGGCCCGTCTCACCACTCAGACACACCATCATACTGACTGAACTCAGGAATGAAGTCCCCTGAGCACACAGCACGTTTCAACAATGTTCAGGCCCAGCAGCCATAGGTATTCACAGAAATGGACCGCAGTCTCACTACAGTCCCCACCCGACCACACGAGCCCCGATTTGTGAAGCCCATAGGTTTTGGACCTAGCGAATGAGAGGCCATCCAGATCCAGATTGCCGAGATGCTGCAGGACGGAGTAGTGGAGCCGAGCGAGTCCCCGTACAACTGCCTGGTGGTAATGGCCAAAAAGAAGGATGAGTCGCTCTGATTCTGTGTAAATTTTAAGCCTGTCAACTCAGTCACCATTCTCGCACTCCCACCACTCGTCGTCACCGATGCCCTGGCAGGGTTGGGCGATGCCCGCATATTTTCATCCCTGCACCTGAAGCCGTGCTACTGGCAGGTGCCTGCTCACCCAGAGGACAGACCAAAGATCGGTCTCACCACCCTCGACGGCCGCAGATTCCAGTCCTGTGCCATGCCGTTCGGGCAGATTGGCGCCCCTGCGACCTTTCAGGCAATGATGGTGCTCGTCCTAGACGGGTTCATGGGCCAGTTTGTCATGGCCTACTTGGACCACATTATAATCTGGTCACGTACATGGGGAGAACCATGCTCAACACCTCGCCATGGTCCTTGAGCGGCGGGCCAGACACGGGTTAGCATGTGCGCCCCACAAATTTCATATCGGGGCAACGGATCTGGAGTTCCTGGGCCACGAAGTCAGCAAATTCATCACCCTCTGAGCATTACGCTGCTGTTATGCTGGTTACGTCATCGCCTCAACCTACTTTACCGGCTGTCAAAAAGTTCCAACTCAAAAATTTTAAATAATTGGTATATCATATAAATACATACTGTTCAATTTGTTTTTTACATGCTAGTACAAGTTTCATTCGTTTCTTTATGGACTTTCTGCGATGAGAAAGGTTCTTGGAACACTTACGCCAATTTATTCCCATATTTGTAGCGTAGTAACTAGAGAACAGTTCCGAAGAGCACATTTACATGTAGTGAGGGGTTCAAGGCCATTCTATAATAGCAATTTCCTAAATTGTGTCCGACAGACACTGATCGCTAATTGTTTCACGAGTCCCTCTGATGTCTGGGAGATGGTTCGAATCCCCTTGGTCCAAATACATTACTAAATTTCAACTTTTTGTCCCAATTTGTGTCCTTTGGTAGCAGAGAAAAAGAAAACTCATACTTGCTGTTTCAGATTCCTGTTTCAAAAAGGTAAACTGGACAACGTGTTAGGAACAGATCAAGGCCAAGGCCAAATATTGATTAATGCTCTCCCTTCGCATCCGACATTTTTCAAGGGTCAAAAATACAAATTAAATTTTGGCAGTGTGATTAGACTTCATTTTTTATCTTACCATTTACTTTTGCTTTTCCGAATAACTTAATATTATTGAACTCCCACAACATTCACAACTTAAATGAATATTCAAAACAACTGCATACTCATTATTCACAATGCATGAAAACAAACAAAATCCAAATAAAAACACTTATTTTGGCGCTACATATTTACTCCGCTCTGGTAACTACTTTATGAATCAGTACAATAACACATCGCAACTGTAGACAGGGCAGTTTTCCACGAGACAATGTGAGGACATTCATTTCAGTATAAGGACACAGACTGCCCACACGTTCGGACTGTTGTAGTCGGGCTTTCACTGTTTGATAGCCTGTCGCGTGACAGTTGGGAGATAGATGGAGGACGAGGGAGGGGCGAAGTGGCAACAAGGCAGTTCCTTCCCACCGCCGCCACGCGGTCATCGCTTCTGTGCGCCGTAGCTGGAGCATATCATACCAGCAGCGCGCCGAGCAGCCTATACATCAGGCACTGCCAAAACATACTTTAGTTTTAATTTTAAAGAAATTAGTTTTTGCTTGCATATTTAAAGAGTTTACAATGCAGTGGGGCTACACCACGGTGTTCACACGCTGCAAGGCCCGGTACACACCGAGGGGGCCAGCCCAGTCTTCAGAATTAATTATATACTAAAACTCTATATTCCATGGTTGAAGTACATAATATGTTTAAATTTCCGCTAGGAGTTTTGGAAATTGTGGCAGAAAAAAAAACGTGATTTTCAAAAATTAATAATGGCTGCATTAGTAATCACTCATTTTGGCTGTAAAAAACTATGTATTTAAAGTTGCCTTCTTTAATAGTGTAATAAAAACATCATGCAGAAATAATAATGGTTGCAGATTTTAAAATTGGTCAAAACAATCACACATTTAAGAGCAGCAGTAATTTTTTTTTCTTTTACAGGTTTGTACAATAAAAAAAGTCCACCACCTTAAGAAAAATATTGCAATATTTATTTTCTATGAACATATCTACAACATTTCTACATTGCCAAAACAAGTATGACAAGGAAAGTATTGTTTGTAAATTGTATCTACAGTAAGTTATGATGGAAGTATCAAGGAAAATCTCAAAATAATATTTTTAACTTTTAAGTAAACAACTATTTCAAAAATTACAGTATTAATATTTCAATATCAGATATACATGGTTTCATTTTAGAATTAAGAATTATATCCTGAAATTTTTTTGGAGTTTAACATTCAAGAAGTGTGTAGAAACAGTTAAAAATCAAAGGAAGAGAAATAAATGCATTTCTTTGCAAAAGTTTGAGTTGCAATGTAAATTGCAAAAGCA
The DNA here is from genome assembly GCF_032445375.1 of Bacillus rossius redtenbacheri. NCBI lineage: Eukaryota > Metazoa > Arthropoda > Insecta > Phasmatodea > Bacillidae > Bacillus > Bacillus rossius. Next base: position 4,171,476 of record NC_086330.1, on the reverse strand, counting down.
GTCACTATAGACAGCAACTTCAGCCAACAAACATTCTTCTTTCAATAAAACATGACACATCAATTTTCCATGCAGGCCAGGCACTTGAATAAATTCCTCTGTGCATAAATTATTTTGCTAATAACAAAAGAAAAAAAAAACAGTTCACAACCTGCACAGATGTATTATATTTAGAGAAACTTTTTGAATCTAATTACATTTATAACAAACAGTATAATATCATTGAAAGTAACAAGTACCTCAGCAGGTACATATATTCACCTTCTACCGGCTCAAATTACAAAATTAAACAAACATTTACCACTACCTCTGCACATTGGTACATCTACTGCAAAGGGTTGAACTAGGAAACGTCACCATCATTCGATTTGTTTGAAAATCAAACAAATAACCAATAATTTAAAATCACCTACGTCCCGGCAAAAAGTATCAAATATTTAGCATTACGTCTGCAGGCACAGATGAAAAAATTATGTACCTTAATAACGCTTCCCTTACACATTGTTAACAAACACATACTTTTGTCTCAAATACACAGACATAAAGAAATTGAAATATGTAAATTTATTTTTTGTTGGGCCACTGGAACATGCGACTGTCTGCTGGTTCGTGACGGGAAGTAAGGAGTGGAAGCCGGAGCAGTTTCGTCGCTTGGTGCCAGGTGTCGCAGGTGGGTCGTGGGTCTTTGCGCGGCGCGGCGCGGAGTTCACGCCCGCGCAAACAGCAGGTCCTCGCCCTCCTCGTCGTCGCTGGAGCGGCCGTCGCTGCCCTCCAGCGCCAGCCTCCGCTCGGCCGTGGACAGCTGGCGGTACCCCTCGCTGCGGCCCCACGCGCCGGCGCCGGGAGTCGGCCGCATCTGCGGTCACACCCGCGGGTCAGCTACGCCACAACGCAGCGGCTTAAACCCACGCTTAAACAAACCTCCTGGGAGCAGCGCCTCGGGTCTACCTCCGGGATCCTTCCTACGCACACCCAGTGGCGTAGCCAGGATTTGTGTATGGGGGGTGTTAAGAAGCATGCCCCCCCCCCCCCCGTATTAAAGCGGCGGGCCCGGGGGTCCTTCCCCGGGAAAATTTGGATTTTAAGGTGTAAAATAGTGCTATTTTAGCAGTTTTTGGTACTTAAATTTAAATATTGTAATGGTAGAAATTTTATGAATTTTAATATATTTGTTTGAGTGATGAATAAGAAATTAATTAAATATTTGGAGCTAGGGGGGGGGGGGGGTTGAACCCCTAACCCCCCCCCCCCCTCCCCCCGGGCTACGTCCCTGCACACACCACAATATCATCCTCATGGGCCTAGTGACCCATCAGCATACAAGGAGCCAGAGATGAATCTGTTAAACTATTGCTACTTCCTAATGCACATAAACGAAAATAAATCAATTTTAAGCTGCCAGTAATTTCAAAACACAGCATTTCTATATCAACACAGTAAGTTTGACGATAATACCTTTCCTTGACACACTATCGATTGAACAGTGTTGTTATCAGATTGTGATATGATCTTTCGTTTTCAGTTTAAGGACAGGTTTTTTTTTTTCAGCGGATGGTGTGGACAGTCGGGGCAGTCGGCGGCACGCACGCACCTGCAGGGCCAGGAACACGATGCCCGTCACGGCCAGCACGGCGATGCCCACGCCCACCACGAGCGCCGTGACGCTCGCGAAGGAGGCGTAGTCCCGCGCCGCCAGCCCCTGGCGCGCCTCACTCACCGCCCCTCCCGCGCCACCTGCTATCCGCCGCTTGCCCGCGGGCGACGGGTTGCGGCACTCCCCTGCAAGCACGTGCGAGAAACTGCTTTCCAGCGCTCCAACCTGTCGCCTTTCGCTTCAACACTGCAGCCACACACAACGCGTGCTGCTGTCACTTCCCTCGCACGCCTACATTTACAACAATCCAAATGGTGCTCTCTAGGCCCTTGCGAACGTCTTATAAATCGATGAACGCCGGCTGCACGCACGAAAAAGCATGACTCATTGTCACGTTCCGCCTGAGCCAAGCGTGCAAGAACCGGCCAAACCACCGTGCGAGAAAATCTTCTATAATATCAAAACAGGTTAAGGCGGGCTTTTCAACTAATTGTTCATGATTATATTTAGACAAATTATTTAAATTAAATTTGCAAAAGCTGTATATAATATTTGAAAATTAAAAAGTATGCAAGTTTTCATCAATGTTTTCTCATGACGTTATAACGAAAAATTATCGTCTGTAAACCAACTTTACAGACAACCCCCTTTTTTTTTGTCAAAATCAAATTAGAATGCAAATATGAAAATCGTTTTGAATATGAAACATCATATTGGAGTGGAAAGATTTTTAAAAAAGTTCTTAATATTTTTTTGACACATTTAATTGAACAAAACATTTTAAAATTTGTTTACACATGCTTTTAAGCAAAGAAATATATATACAATTAACGAATTAACATTTGATGGTAATGAATACTAATACACAAATATACAAGATGGACACATGAATATTTAGGTTTTTTATATTGCTTGTGAACTGAAGCTTATTATTATGTTTTGAGTGTTTTTTTTCTATGCTTCACTAACTATTTCACTTGATATAGCATATATTAATTACATATTTACCCTTTGCTTATCAAGAATTTTCTGTTACATTAGGAGACTAGAATGAAGTATTCTTTCTTTTGAAAATAAATTTAATAATTAAGATTTTAATTTGTTATAAGTATAAGTATTGTGAATCTTCACAATAGTACCATCTGGATCATGAAACAAGTTCGGCAGTAGTATGATTGATACGCTAGTAAGTTACGAGGACTGTGATTGGTCGGTGGGTCTACACAGTTACCATATAGGCAACTAACTACTGTTTCCAATTAGTTTGCGATTAGCGTTCAGAAAGGAAGCCTATCAACTTAATCAACATATTCTATTCAAACATTTAGTCAGAACAAGACTTGGAAGCTATATGTTATAACAGTTTCTTGACAGTTCATATTGGTGATTCAAAATATTTATGGAAGAATATAGTTCATTGGCAGAAGATTCATTTTTTAATTATATACCCAGTAATTGGGGTACCTACGGAAATGGTTCAAGTAATTAAAGAAGCCGAAGCACATTTTATGAAGAAGAATACGCTAACAAACAATGCTACATCATCATAGGACGGAAATCGAAATTAGAAGAATAGCTGGGGTGATATTTCCAAACCAGCAAACTGACTGAAAAATAACACGGATAAATCGACAAAGTTGGACATGCCCGAAGGTCCTAACCAAGGATCAAGGTTCTACCAGAGGACGCCTGACTAGCTACGCATCTGAAAGGTTCCTGTCCGAGACACAGCGTCATCCCATCAAGGGTAAACTGAGGAACAAGTCACAAGTATGATTGTGATAATTAGGCGTTGACCTGTTTTGAATCTAGCAATTTTGACATATAGCATATATTTCTCTGGCATCCATTAGACTACATCCCTTAAACCTAGTAAATTGAAACTTACTGACATGAGTAGGTATTTGTTATTTTTTTAGATAAATCTTGTTTTGCCAATACACGCTATTTTGGATTCAACAGCTTGCATCACTGAATAACATATTTAACAGACACATAATATTTTCATTAGAGATATTAGATGGCTATGAAAATTGAGTTGAAGTGTATTTAATAAAAATATTTTGTGTTGTTCTTTGTCTTATTTTGATTGTGCTGGTTTGTATGATCATCCAGAGGTCCAACTACTTAATTTTTGTTTTTCTTGCTCTCATTAAGGCTGAACATTGTTTGGTCATTTAATGTAAAATAGTACCAACTTAGATAAACGATTACGTCTATTTAAATTAACGTCAATTTGAAACCACTGGATGAATTAGAGTAACTGCCAACACTAAATAATCTCTATGACTGTAAGCAACCTTTTAAGAACTTAAATCATCAGATTCAAAAACTGTTGTATTATATATTAAATGTTGAAGGACTCAGAAATATTGAATCTTTAAAATAATGTATCGTATTGCTATTAAATACGATGTTGACATGATTGCCCAGTATGTATTAGATGAAATTTAGCTTATTTTTGAGTGCACTTTAATTCAACTAGGGTTTCTGGCACATAACACAGAGATATATATTGCTGCGAAGGTGGCAAATAAATAAATAATTAATGTTAGTAACTCATGTAGCACAGGTGAGGCCACCTGTGTGTACTGCATACAATAAAAGTATGCTGTTGCTAATCAGACAAAGAGGAACACATGTTTTTTTGTGAGTGGAGCTGTGAGAAATGCATTGCAATGATAACCAAAGAATTGTGGTTAACATTATCTACTGTTGCTAAAAAAAATATGTAAATGTCTCAAAAGCTTATGGAATCCGTGTCGGGCCAGCTCTACTTCAAAAAATTCGACAAAATCAATGTCAAAGTTTTCAGGACACATTCGTCACAAAAGAACAAATAAAAAGCCTTTCTAAACAATAGAAAAAAAATTGCATCCCAGCAAATTAAGAACACATTTGAACCTTAAATCTTGGGATGACTTGAAAACGACAAGACGGCTCTAGTCACGATGTATTAGTGACATCGCATAAGTCTCGAGGAATGGGGACGCACCACAATGCCGAAATACCACAACGCCGAAATACCACAATGCCGAAATGCCAAATTGACCAAAACGCCGACAGCTAGAAAACTGCTGAGTACCACAACGCCGAATTACCACAACGCCGAATTACCACAACGCCGAAATACACTAACGCCGAAAAATGTCATTGCAGGACTGCCACAAAGGTTAAGTTAGGTTAGACTAGGTTAGGTTAGACTAGGTTAAGATAGGTTAGGTTATATTACTCTAGGTTAGGTTAGGTTGGGTAAGGTAAGGTTAGGTTTGATTGTGGTATTTCAACATTAAGGTACATTTAAGAAACACACACAAATCCATTCAGTTGTTATTTCGGCGCTGTGGTACACAGCAGTTTTCTAGCTGTCTGCGTTATGGTCAATTTTGATATTCGGCGTTATGGTATTTCGGCGCTGTGGTACACAGCAGTTTTCTAGCTGTCTGCGTTATGGTCAATTTTGATATTCGGCGTTATGGTATTTCGGCGCTGTGGTACACAGCAGTTTTCTAGCTGTCTGCGTTATGGTCAATTTTGATATTCGGCGTTATGGTATTTCGGCGTTGTGGTAACGACCCTCGAGGAATCGATGTAAAAGAAAATACTAGGCAAGGGTTCAGACGCGCCGAGACGCGCCGAGACGGGCACGGACCTGTGGCGGGGTCGCACGGGCAGCAGCCCTCGCCACCGTCGCTGCCGGGCGCGCAGCACGGCACGCACTGGCTGTTGAAGCGGTCGAGGTGCAGCGGGGGGCGGCAGGCGCGGCAGGCGAAGGGACCCGGCCCACCGCACGCCGCACAGCTGGGCTCACAGCCCTTGCACAGCTGCGTGGGCGCGTCGTAGTACTGCGAGGGCTGGCACTCCGCGCAGATGCCCCCCTCCAGGGCCGAGTTGTCGGGGCACGACGTGCACTGCAGCGGGCCCTCTCCTGCGAGCACGCACGCACGGTCGTCACCACTTAGGCACTGGCGTGCTGTCCATTCCTCACCACTCAGGTAATTAGAGTTACGAAAATAGCACTCTTGCACTGGCATGCTGTCCATTCATCAACAATCAGGTAATTAGAGTTACAAAAATAGCACTCTGGCACTGGCGTGCTGTCCATTCGTCTCCACTCAGGTAATTAGAGTTACAAAAATAGCACTCTGGCACTGGCATGCTGTCCATTCCTCACCACTCAGGTAATTAGAGTTACGAAAATAGCACTCTTGCACTGGCAAGCTGTCCATTCATCAACAATCAGGTGATTAGAGTTACAAAAAAAGCACTCCGGCACTGGCGTGCTGTCCATTCGTCTCCACTAAGGTAATAAGAGTTACAAAAATAGCACTCCGGCACTGGCGTGCTGTCCATTCGTCTCCACTCAGGTAATTAGAGTTACAAAAATAGCACTCCGTCACTGGTGTGCTGTCCATTCGTCTCCACTCAGGTAATTAGAGTTACGAAAATAGCACTCTGGAACTGGCATGCTGTCCATTCATCAACACTAAGGTAATTAGAGTTACAAAAATAGCACTCCGTCACTGGCGTGCTGTCCATTCGTCTCCACTCAGGTAATTAGAGTTACGAAAATAGCACTCTGGCACTGGCATGCTGTCCATTCATCAACACTCAGGTAATTAGAGTTACAAAAATAGCACTCTTGCACTGGCAAGCTGTCCATTCATCAACAATCAGGTGATTAGAGTTACAAAAAAAGCACTCCGGCACTGGCGTGCTGTCCATTCGTCTCCACTCAGGTAATTAGAGTTACGAAAATAGCACTCTGGAACTGGCATGCTGTCCATTCATCAACACTAAGGTAATTAGAGTTACAAAAATAGCACTCCGTCACTGGCGTGCTGTCCATTCGTCTCCACTCAGGTAATTAGAGTTACGAAAATAGCACTCTGGCACTGGCATGCTGTCCATTCCTCACCACTCAGGTAATTAGAGTTACGAAAATAGCACACTTGCACTGGCAAGCTGTCCATTCATCAACAATCAGGTGATTAGAGTTACAAAAAAAGCACTCCGGCACTGGCGTGCTGTCCATTCGTCTCCACTAAGGTAATTAGAGTTACAAAAATAGCACTCCGGCACTGGCGTGCTGTCCATTCGTCTCCACTCAGGTAATTAGAGTTACAAAAATAGCACTCCGTCACTGGTGTGCTGTCCATTCGTCTCCACTCAGGTAATTAGAGTTACGAAAATAGCACTCTGGAACTGGCATGCTGTCCATTCATCAACACTAAGGTAATTAGAGTTACATAAAAAAGCACTCCGTCACTGGCGTGCTGTCCATTCGTCTCCACTCAGGTAATTAGAGTTACGAAAATAGCACTCTGGCACTGGCATGCTGTCCATTCCTCACCACTCAGGTAATTAGAGTTACGAAAATAGCACTCTTGCACTGGCAAGCTGTCCATTCATCAACAATCAGGTGATTAGAGTTACAAAAAAAGCACTCCGGCACTGGCGTGCTGTCCATTCGTCTCCACTAAGGTAATTAGAGTTACAAAAATAGCACTCCGGCACTGGCGTGCTGTCCATTCGTCTCCACTCAGGTAATTAGAGTTACAAAAATAGCACTCCGTCACTGGTGTGCTGTCCATTCGTCTCCACTCAGGTAATTAGAGTTACGAAAATAGCACTCTGGAACTGGCATGCTGTCCATTCATCAACACTAAGGTAATTAGAGTTACAAAAATAGCACTCCGTCACTGGCGTGCTGTCCATTCGTCTCCACTCAGGTAATTAGAGTTACGAAAATAGCACTCTGGCACTGGCATGCTGTCCATTCATCAACACTCAGGTAATTAGAGTTACAAAAATAGCACTCCGGCACTGGCGTGCTGTCCATTCCTCACCACTCAGGTAATTAGAGTTACGAAAATAGCACTCCTGCACTGGCATGCTGTCCATTCATCAACAATCAGGTAATTAGAGTTACAAAAAAAGCACTCCGGCACTGGCGTGCTGTCCATTCGTCTCTACTCAGGTAATTAGAGTTACGAAAATAGCACTCCGGCACTGGCATGCTGTCCATTCCTCACCACTCAGGTAATTAGAGTTACGAAAATAGCACTCTTGCACTGGCATGCTGTCCATTCATCAACAATCAGGTAATTAGAGTTACAAAAATAGCACTCCGGCACTGGCGTGCTGTCCATTCGTCTCCACTCAGGTAATTAGAGTTACAAAAATAGCACTCCGGCACTGGCGTGCTGTCCATTCGTCTCCACTCAGGTAATTAGAGTTACGAAAATAGCACTCTGGCACTGGCATGCTGTCCATTCATCAACACTAAGGTAATTAGATTTACAAAAATAGCACTCCGTCACTGGCGTGCTGTTCATTCGTCTCCACTCAGGTAATTAGAGTTACGAAAATAGCACTCTGGCACTGGCATGCTGTCCATTCATCAACACTCAGATAATTAGAGTTACAAAAATAGCACTCCGGCACTGGCGTGCTGTCCATTCATCAACAATCAGGTGATTAGAGTTACAAAAAAAGCACTCCGGCACTGGCGTGCTGTCCATTCGTCTCCACTCAGGTAATTAGAGTTACAAAAATAGTACTCCGGCACTGGCGTGCTGTCCATTCGTCTCCACTCAGGTAATTAGAGTTACAAAAATAGCACTCCGTCACTGGCGTGCTGTCCATTCGTCTCCACTCAGGTAATTAGAGTTACGAAAATAGCACTCTGGCACTGGCATGCTGTCCATTCATCAACACTAAGGTAATTAGAGTTACAAAAATAGCACTCCGTCACTGGCGTGCTGTTCATTCGTCTCCACTCAGGTAATTAGAGTTACGAAAATAGCACTCTGGCACTGGCATGCTGTCCATTCATCAACACTAAGGTAATTAGATTTACAAAAATAGCACTCCGTCACTGGCGTGCTGTCCATTCGTCTCCACTCAGGTAATTAGAGTTACGAAAATAGCACTCTGGCACTGGCATGCTGTCCATTCATCAACACTCAGATAATTAGAGTTACAAAAATAGCACTCCGGCACTGGCGTGCTGTCCATTCGTCTCCACTCAGGTAATTAGAGTTACAAAAATAGCACTCCGGCACTGGCGTGCTGTCCATTCATCAACACTCAGGTAATTAGAGTTACAAAACTAGCACTCCGGCACTGGCGTGCTGTCCATTCGTCTCCACTCAGGTAATTAGAGTTACGAAAATAGCACTCTGGCACTGGCATGCTGTCCATTCATCAACACTAAGGTAATTAGAGTTACAAAAATAGCACTCCGTCACTGGCATGCTGTCCATTCGTCTCCACTCAGGTAATTAGAGTTACGAAAATAGCACTCTGGCACTGGCATGCTGTCCATTCCTCACCACTCAGGTAATTAGAGTTACGAAAATAGCACTCTTGCACTGGCAAGCTGTCCATTCATCAACAATCAGGTGATTAGAGTTACAAAAAAAGCACTCCGGCACTGGCGTGCTGTCCATTCGTCTCCACTAAGGTAATTAGAGTTACAAAAATAGCACTCCGGCACTGGCGTGCTGTCCATTCGTCTCCACTCAGGTAATTAGAGTTACAAAAATAGCACTCCGGCACTGGCGTGCTGTCCATTCCTCACCACTCAGGTAATTAGAGTTACGAAAATAGCACTCCTGCACTGGCATGCTGTCCATTCATCAACAATCAGGTAATTAGAGTTACAAAAAAAGCACTCCGGCACTGGCGTGCTGTCCATTCGTCTCTACTCAGGTAATTAGAGTTACGAAAATAGCACTCCGGCACTGGCATGCTGTCCATTCCTCACCACTCAGGTAATTAGAGTTACGAAAATAGCACTCTTGCACTGGCATGCTGTCCATTCATCAACAATCAGGTAATTAGAGTTACAAAAATAGCACTCCGGCACTGGCGTGCTGTCCATTCGTCTCCACTCAGGTAATTAGAGTTACAAAAATAGCACTCCGGCACTGGCGTGCTGTCCATTCGTCTCCACTCAGGTAATTAGAGTTACGAAAATAGCACTCTGGCACTGGCATGCTGTCCATTCATCAACACTAAGGTAATTAGATTTACAAAAATAGCACTCCGTCACTGGCGTCCTGTTCATTCGTCTCCACTCAGGTAATTAGAGTTACGAAAATAGCACTCTTGCACTGGCAAGCTGTCCATTCATTAACAATCAGGTGATTAGAGTTACAAAAAAAGCACTCCGGCACTGGCGTGCTGTCCATTCGTCTCCACTCAGGTAATTAGAGTTACGAAAATAGCACTCTGGCACTGGCATGCTGTCCATTCATCAACACTCAGATAATTAGAGTTACGAAAATAGCACTCTGGCACTGGCATGCTGTCCATTCATCAACACTAAGGTAATTAGAGTTACAAAAATAGCACTCCGTCACTGGCGTGCTGTTCATTCGTCTCCACTCAGGTAATTAGAGTTACGAAAATAGCACTCTGGCACTGGCATGCTGTCCATTCATCAACACTAAGGTAATTAGATTTACAAAAATAGCACTCCGTCACTGGCGTGCTGTCCATTCGTCTCCACTCAGGTAATTAGAGTTACGAAAATAGCACTCTGGCACTGGCATGCTGTCCATTCATCAACACTCAGATAATTAGAGTTACAAAAATAGCACTCCGGCACTGGCGTGCTGTCCATTCGTCTCCACTCAGGTAATTAGAGTTACAAAAATAGCACTCCGGCACTGGCGTGCTGTCCATTCATCAACACTCAGGTAATTAGAGTTACAAAACTAGCACTCCGGCACTGGCGTGCTGTCCATTCGTCTCCACTCAGGTAATTAGAGTTACGAAAATAGCACTCTGGCACTGGCATGCTGTCCATTCATCAACACTAAGGTAATTAGAGTTACAAAAATAGCACTCCGTCACTGGCATGCTGTCCATTCGTCTCCACTCAGGTAATTAGAGTTACGAAAATAGCACTCTGGCACTGGCATGCTGTCCATTCCTCACCACTCAGGTAATTAGAGTTACGAAAATAGCACTCTTGCACTGGCAAGCTGTCCATTCATCAACAATCAGGTGATTAGAGTTACAAAAAAAGCACTCCGGCACTGGCGTGCTGTCCATTCGTCTCCACTAAGGTAATTAGAGTTACAAAAATAGCACTCCGGCACTGGCGTGCTGTCCATTCGTCTCCACTCAGGTAATTAGAGTTACAAAAATAGCACTCCGTCACTGGTGTGCTGTCCATTCGTCTCCACTCAGGTAATTAGAGTTACGAAAATAGCACTCTGGAACTGGCATGCTGTCCATTCATCAACACTAAGGTAATTAGAGTTACAAAAATAGCACTCCGTCACTGGCGTGCTGTCCATTCGTCTCCACTCAGGTAATTAGAGTTACGAAAATAGCACTCTGGCACTGGCATGCTGTCCATTCATCAACACTCAGGTAATTAGAGTTACAAAAATAGCACTCCGGCACTGGCGTGCTGTCCATTCCTCACCACTCAGGTAATTAGAGTTACGAAAATAGCACTCCTGCACTGGCATGCTGTCCATTCATCAACAATCAGGTAATTAGAGTTACAAAAAAAGCACTCCGGCACTGGCGTGCTGTCCATTCGTCTCTACTCAGGTAATTAGAGTTACGAAAATAGCACTCCGGCACTGGCATGCTGTCCATTCCTCACCACTCAGGTAATTAGAGTTACGAAAATAGCACTCTTGCACTGGCATGCTGTCCATTCATCAACAATCAGGTAATTAGAGTTACAAAAATAGCACTCCGGCACTGGCGTGCTGTCCATTCGTCTCCACTCAGGTAATTAGAGTTACAAAAATAGCACTCCGGCACTGGCGTGCTGTCCATTCGTCTCCACTCAGGTAATTAGAGTTACGAAAATAGCACTCTGGCACTGGCATGCTGTCCATTCATCAACACTAAGGTAATTAGATTTACAAAAATAGCACTCCGTCACTGGCGTGCTGTTCATTCGTCTCCACTCAGGTAATTAGAGTTACGAAAATAGCACTCTGGCACTGGCATGCTGTCCATTCATCAACACTCAGATAATTAGAGTTACAAAAATAGCACTCCGGCACTGGCGTGCTGTCCATTCATCAACAATCAGGTGATTAGAGTTACAAAAAAAGCACTCCGGCACTGGCGTGCTGTCCATTCGTCTCCACTCAGGTAATTAGAGTTACAAAAATAGTACTCCGGCACTGGCGTGCTGTCCATTCGTCTCCACTCAGGTAATTAGAGTTACAAAAATAGCACTCCGTCACTGGCGTGCTGTCCATTCGTCTCCACTCAGGTAATTAGAGTTACGAAAATAGCACTCTGGCACTGGCATGCTGTCCATTCATCAACACTAAGGTAATTAGAGTTACAAAAATAGCACTCCGTCACTGGCGTGCTGTCCATTCGTCTCCACTCAGGTAATTAGAGTTACGAAAATAGCACTCTGGCACTGGCATGCTGTCCATTCATCAACACTAAGGTAATTAGATTTACAAAAATAGCACTCCGTCACTGGCGTGCTGTACATTCGTCTCCACTCAGGTAATTAGAGTTACGAAAATAGCACTCTGGCACTGGCATGCTGTCCATTCATCAACACTCAGATAATTAGAGTTACAAAAATAGCACTCCGGCACTGGCGTGCTGTCCATTCGTCTCCACTCAGGTAATTAGAGTTACAAAAATAGCACTCCGGCACTGGCGTGCTGTCCATTCATCAACACTCAGGTAATTAGAGTTACAAAACTAGCACTCCGGCACTGGCGTGCTGTCCATTCGTCTCCACTAAGGTAATTAGAGTTACGAAAATAGCACTCTGGCACTGGCATGCTGTCCATTCATCAACACTAAGGTAATTAGAGTTACAAAAATAGCACTCCGTCACTGGCATGCTGTCCATTCGTCTCCACTCAGGTAATTAGAGTTACGAAAATAGCACTCTGGCACTGGCATGCTGTCCATTCATCAACACTCAGGTAATTAGAGTTACAAAAATAGCACTCCGTCACTGGCGTGCTGTCCATTCGTCTCCACTCAGGTAATTAGAGTTACAAAAATAGCACTCCGGCACTGGCGTGCTGTCCATTCATCAACACTCAGGTAATTAGAGTTACAAAAATAGCACTCCGGCACTGGCGTGCTGTCCATTCGACTCCACTCAAGTAATTAGAGTTACGAAAATAGCACTCTGGCACTGGCATGCTGTCCATTCATCAACACTCAGGTAATTAGAGTTACAAAAATAGCACTCTGTCACTGGCGTGCTGTCCATTCGTCTCCACTCAGGTAATTAGAGTTACGAAAATAGCACTCTGGCACTGGCATGCTGTCCATTCGTCTCCACTCAGGTAATTAGAGTTACAAAAATAGCACTCCGGCACTGACGTGCTGTCCATTCGTCTCCACTCAGGTAATTAGAGTTACGAAAATAGCACTCTTGCACTGGCATGCTGTCCATTCATCAACAATCAGGTAATTAGAGTTACAAAAATAGCACTCCGGCACTGGCGTTCTGTCCATTCGTCTCCACTCAGGTAATTAGAGTTACGAAAATAGCACTCCGGCACTGGCATGCTGTCCATTCATCACCACTCAGGTAATTAGAGTTACGAAAATAGCACTCTGGCACTGGCATGCTGTCCATTCATCAACACTCAGGTAATTAGAGTTACAAAAATAGCACTCCGGCACTGGCGTGCTGTCCATTCGTCTCCACTCAGGTAATTAGAGTTACAAAAATAGAACACCGGCACTGGCATGCTGTCCATTCATCAATACTCAGGTACAAAAATATTCAATGAAATTAGCCTCGTCATACCATCAGAATAGGTTATCCGTTTTCAAGTTTTTTAGTGCAAACATTGATTTCATTCCGCTGTTTTAGTACAAGAAGTATGTATCTGATGATCCATGAATAGTATTAAAAAGAGCTTTCTCCTAGGACCATGCGCAAGGGCTTGACGGAACTGTGTATTGTTTTTGCGAGAAATTTCCTACGCTTTCTACTGCAACATTTAATTCGTAATGGAACTGCTATAAAGGCAGTGCTTGCTTTTACTGCAGGGAACTGACAAAAAAAAATTGGAAAGGAAATATCCTGCAGTGTTTATTTTCTCTTTTGGTGAAGGGGACAGGTAAAAAATATATATATATACGGGAAGGAAAACATGGGTATAACAATAGTATACTTTTTCTTGTATTTTTTGTTAGATAATGCCAAGGCATTTGGTGAACAGGGTAGGAAAGCCACAAAGGCTGAAGAGGGGAAGAATGTGTGGGCTTGTGGACCCGCGAGATAGGCGGGGGCACTGACCCCGGCAGGTGGCGCAGCTGTGGTGGCACTTGAGGCAGCCGTAGTCGGACTTGAAGAAGCCGGCGGGGCAGTCGGGGTGGCACTGGCCCGCGGCCAGCTGCCAGCCGGCCGGGCACGTGATGCACTGGTCCCTGCGCGGGCCGCTGCACGTCCGGCAGCTCAGGAAGCACTCGGTGCACACGCCCCGGTCGCTGTAGTACCTGCGCACGTTCCGGCTCGATCAGTCGCGCTTCACATCACGACGACGAGGCGGTCTCTCTGTTCGTACAATGTGTTCGTTATTAGTTACTTGAAATAAAATAAAAAATGTAATCTTGAATGCATCTGTAAATATTTTTATGTACATAATAATTTCATTAGACTGAGCGAAGTTCAGTTATCCAGATATGACTATTTTTATCAGTGATTAGGATTAAAAATTATTCACGATACATACTACATATTTTCGTGTACACTAAGTGTTGGATGAACAAAAGAAATTTTCAAAACTTGAAATTCTACTGGTTCAATAAAATGCAAGGCCAGGGGTGTGTGTCTGTGTCTGTGTCTGTGTGTCTCTGTGTCTGTGTGTGTCTTGTGTGTGAATATAATTATTTAGAGCATTTTACACTACAGTACACTCCCGATTATCCGCAAAATTAAGTGGCAGGGCCACCGCAGATAGTGAAAATCGCAGATAATCCGCAAAAGAGCCGAAAATGGGAAACAAAAAAGGAAACATTAATGTTAATCTAAACATTTATGTACAGTAAAAGTTACAACTAACATACGACTAGAAACAAAGTGCGACAGAGACAAAAATAGCAACGCATGCCAGCCTACTGAGTGAGTTCCGAGAAGGCCTGTGGCGTTTCACTGTATACTGCACACGATACACTCGTCAGTAAAGTTCAAAATTTGCTCACTTGTAATAAAATACAGATTTACATATGTGCTGTATTTTTTCGTAGCATGCGCGGATAATCCGCACCGAGCATCATCCGCCCGCGGATAATAGGGAGTTTATTGTACTTTATATTTGTTCAATATAATTTTTTTCTCTTTTTCATTTTACTGTATTTCGCAAAAAAATTTCTCGGACTGCACTGAGGTAATGTTGTGTTCCACTCAAGCAAAGCAGAGTTAAAGGGATCGGCGGAAGCGTCTCACCCGTCGGCGCAGGTGGCCCGGCACTCCCCGCGCTGCAGGTGCAGGCCGGCGGCGCACGCCGTGCAGTTGGAGCGCGCCAGGCACTCCCGGCAGGTGTGCAGGCACGGCGCGCAGGCCCCCCGCTCCTGGTACCAGCCCGGCGCGCACGCCCCCACGCAGCGCTGCCCCTGGGCCAGCAGCGGCGCGGCGCACGACGCGCAGTCGTCCTCAGAGGGGCCCGCGCACGTCAGGCACGACGCGTGGCACGCCTGGCACCGGCCCTCCACCCAGAACTGGCCCGCTGGAACACCACATCCCCACGCTCGCTCACGGTCCGCAACTCCCCAGCACGCCTGCCCTCCGCCCAGACTGGCCCGCTGGGACACCACGTTCCCACGCTCGCTCACGGTCCAGCACGCCTGTCCTTCGCGGTCGTGAACTACGAGTGTGCGTGTGTGTGCCGACGTGCGCACGTCAGACACGACGAAACAAAGCATGCATTTGACAAAAAAAATGAGGGGGGGGTTGTCTGTAAAGTCAGTTTACGGACGATAATTTTACGTGATAACGTCATTAATACAAATATTTCTTAAAAAGTAATTAATTACATAACGCTGACATAAGAATCATATTGTTTTGTGTTTTTTAAGGCAGGGATTTATATTAAAAACACAATCAAGAAGGTTTTGCTGTTGGGCTATATGTATATCCCTACCGATTAATACTCTAAAATTTATTGACTTTCAAGACACACATTAGAACAGGTCTTGTTGCATCTATTATGTTCCCAAGTTTTTCATGATGAATGTATAGTAAAGCCCAAACATTAATATAAATGGCAACATTAATTTAATTTAAACATTAATCTAATCTAGACATTAAGTGAAATGATACAAATCACACAATTGTCAAAAACTTTTCTTTAAGGAGCCCGCCTCGTCAGGGGTGTATGTGTGTTAGTGAGGCGTGATGATAAGTTGGTGCTTCTAGCGCGGTGTCGCCTCTGGACTGGCGCGCAGTCTTCTTGTCGTCACAGGACAACTGTGAAATTTGAGCGGTGACCATAACATTATATGGCGGAGAAATTAAGATAAAGGTGTAATGCAAGTCCCTCAAGTACTTTCAAGAATCTGTACCGCTTGTTTTAAGTCTAAAAATTACTCTGAAAACATGCGTTTTAGCCATTTTAACTCTTCTAAAAATACAGTTTAAAAACTTAATCCGAAATCAAAAGTACTTTTCGGCCCTCAGCGAGCTATTAAACGCTTTTCGTAAGCGGACCCCCACTCAGATATCTTGAGTAGTTTTCAAATCGCGTTGTTTTCCCTAAAGCTCTGCGCACCGTGTGTGTGCCCGGGTAGGCGGAGCCCTCAACCATGTGTATAGGGATTACGTGTACACGTATGTAGAGCAGCAGGGACTGCACTCACTTGCCGCGCATCTGCCGCCGGCGTGCGCCACGCACCGCCCCTTCTTGCTCAGCGCCCAGCCGTCCGTGCAGCCGAGACACGCCGACCCGTCACACTCAGCGCAGCCCGGCGGGCAGCGCACGCACTCGCGCCGCTTGGCGTCCCCGTAGTGGCCGCGCGGGCAGGCCGGCACGCAGGAGCCGTCGTGGGCGTAGTGGCCGGCCTGGCAGGTGACGCACCGGTCTGCCCCCGCGCCCGTGCACGTCTCGCAGCTCGCGTCGCAGGGCTGGCAACTGTCCACAGGCGAACACACACGAGCGTCCAACACCGCTACCAAACATCACGGTCTCTCGAGACAGGAGGTGCAAGGGCTCATTTTGCTGGAGCAAGTTAATTTTTATTTTGGTTTTCCAGGGTTTCTCGACGCAGCTCAGGCTAATACTTGCATGGTTCCATGGCTGGTTCTTACCTTAACGTCCCTAAGTTGTGATGTTGCATGTCCACTAATTCCAAATAACGTTGCTGGTGAGTAGATGTAGGGATCAAAATAATATAAAAACAAATAAGCGCCTCAAGTCTACTAAGAAACCGAGCAAAGTAATTTATTTGAGCGCTTATGCCCATAGTCACCACTCTGCTTGATCCCCTCGTAACGACAGGCGAGTGATCCTCTGACCCCGAGATCGTGTCAAGACGCGCTCCACTGGCACGTCGTGCAGTGTGCTACCTGTAGTCCTCGGTCTCGTACGTGCGCGCGGGGCAGGCCGCGCGGCACCGGCCCCCGAACAGCACCAGGTGGTGGTCGCAGCTGGTGCAGCGGTCCGCGCGCTCCTGGCAGCTCGCGCAGTTCGGCTCGCACGGCACGCACTCGTCCTTGTCCGTCACTGGACAACAAGCAAACCCCACGCGTTCACCGTCTGGAGTCCGATTACTAGACACCTGCAAACTTCGCGGATTCATTCGGTGATGGGCTAGAATTCAAACACACATACCTCTTAGATGATTTTGCTAATGGCTTACTGTTCATCTGGACGAATATCTCAACCAGTTATAAACCCTTAAACCAAAGAAGGATCGAATCACAGACAAACCAGCTCAGACGACTTACAAGTCGGCAGCCAACGAACTTGCGTTATTTGCCCGAGTGTACAGGGGTATGTGCAGTCCATCCTGAAGGCCATCGAAACCGCGAATTTTGCAGGTCTCTACTGATTACTCAAAAAGATTTGGAATTAAAAAATGAATAGTTCAATGTTCGATTCGACATTTAAAATTTAATAATTTATTTCAGTATTTTTTTTCACCAAAAGACAGCTACTGAAAATTACTCACAAAACTTTAAATACTAAAAAAAGTGTAACATGTATGAAGCCAGAAGATTAAGTGAACACTTCAGATTTGTTTCATACAGCATAGTAAATACAAGTACATGCTTTTTATATGTAACTTATCATCTGTGATTATGACATATATTTCTTTTTCTTTATACTGTACCTTGCATCAATTTTTCTAGGATTCCTGTGAAAAACGAAAAACATATTTCACAGTATATTTAACTTTGATTAGAAAAATAATTGATATTCATACAAAAATTTATATTCAATCATATCTTTTTTCAATTTTAATTCAATAAACAGGATTTGCAGAAGCCTAGCATCGATTTAATTAAAACAATTCCACGTGGAAGAGTGCCGGAGAGTGAAGTTGGAAGCACGGAAGTGAAATGGTACTAAATTTTTCTTTCTAAATGTGTACATTTTGATTGGAGGCTACTGACACAACATATTTACTTTCATTTTGGTAAAGAAACAAAAAACGGGCAGTAAGACATGTAATTAAAAATATAAAAAAAATGGAAAGCAACCCAGAAATCTGCTGTCGCACGGGGACGCTGTTACTTAAACGTGACATCATTGTTTGCCTGGGGATTAAAGATTCACATCGCTTGGGTGTGACTCGGCTCGCAAAACCTCTATACTACTTGCAATCTAACCTGGCAGCCCGCTCTAAACGGCGGGCACGCGATCTCACTCCACACCAATGATGGTTACCAATGGACCCTTAGGGCCTCCCGCATGCCCCGAGTCCTGTGGTCGGAGGATTAAAGACACACTGTCTGGTAAAAGGCTTTATTGCTCGCGTTGCTTGATAAGACAAGCACTTGCCAGTTTCACACGGGAGTTAAACTGAGAGAGAGGCCAATGGCAAAATCGTCACACTTAGGTGCAGTCCAGGACACCACGTGACCTGGCCTCGAAGGAAGTATCGTAGTGTTGTTTAAAATGTCCTGTGGACTTAAGATATTTAGTTAAAGTAGTCTACCACCTGGAGTAGGCCTTGCAGAAGAAAGAAAAGGTTTATAAAAATTACTCTGTATGGCGGTTGTTAAACGATCAGTTAAGAAACACGGTGAGGTCAAAGAGGTGCAGACGACGCGTCCTACTGTGGGCAGCGATCGGAAGAGACTGGGATCAGAAAGCTTCAGATTTACCGTTAGGCAATGAACAATAACATGGAGGAACAAAGTAGCGAAGCAAAGCCCTTACAGCTCTTAACACTAATTTAAACATATTTTTCCTGAATAAATATTACTTAGAAAAAAATTATCTATTTCTATTTTAGTTCAAAAAAAAAAGTCTGCCCACTTCGGGTAGTTCAGAAATCAGCCGTTCATGGCGCTGCTCAGTCCTTATGTCTAACTTGTGAACTTAAACACACTACGAAGCAGTAAAAGAAAAGATAAAGAATGACGACTAATTGTTTAAATAGTAATTACGATAGAGGTGCGTGGCACAGGCCCCATTAATGCACCTCTTGCAAGGCAGACAAACATACGAAACGCACGTACGCACTCGACAGGCGGTGAATGGATGGCGATGGACATTGGGCTTAAAGGAGGGCATAGCCCGGACATCAAATCAGAGGATAGTACTTATCCTATTATTATATTTGTTTCAAAAATATTACATTAAAAATCACGGGCAGAGATACCAGGGCGACCAGGGGGGTCCGAAACCCCATGGAATTAAGAAGCCCCTCACTGGAGGGGCCCGCTTGAGCTTGCAAAATACTGACTGCGTAACCAGGTTGATAAAAATAAACGTCTAAACTATGTTTTATGGAAAAATTTCTGTATATTTTAAAGTTTTTATGCATATAGGCCAACATATGGGCAGTATAAAACATAAAAGCACCCTATCCAGAGATGAATTGTATCAGTTAAAACCCACGCGAAAACTCAGCGGCCGCGCGGGCTTTCCCTTGAAAATACAACAGATTTGCGCTCTTGTTAAGAATCTTACCAATGCTTTCATACCTAATACTGCTTATTGTACTTCTGAGTTACAGGTTATCAAGGTCGGGGGTAACCAGTCTCTAGACTTCACAGGGGACCAAAGATTTCGCAGGAGCTCCTGAAGTGTTAGATAAAATGTAAAAGCCAATGTGGGATTTCACTTTTCAAAACGCTTGAGGTGACGGGACATCCAAGCACAGCAGGCCCGGGCCGCGTGTGTACCAACTTGCAAAAGTTCACCATTTTCTGGCGCTGGGTTGGATTCCACAGACTTGAACCAAAGTTAAGTGCAAATTATCAGCTGGCTGCTACTACTACATGTATTACTTTCTATCCCTGTTGCGCATGAGTGGGTCATATCTAATGGGTAAACCGTTAGTTTTTTTTCAGCATCTGCAGGTTATTTCCGGATACGCCCATTAGCTCTGGATTCAATAATAAATTTAATGAGTTTTTCTAGCCAAAATATAGATAAATCGTCATTTTTATGAAACTTTGCATCTGGGTGGTAAAAATGTTTTTTTTTTTTTTAATTTAAAAAAAATAATTTTGGAAAAAAAAAATTATGATTGTAATTTAGGACCAGATAACCCCACCTTGTGTAACACACAAAACTACTCGCGACAATCTCTTTTGACTACTCAATTGTTTGTGTATAAGAACCTGACTACGTCAACCTCTAACCATGCTAGGCTTTGTGGATGTGATAGCGCCTCGACTGACAATATCTTTTGACTGCACAATCATTTGTGTATAATAGCCTGACTACGTCAACCCCTAACCATGCTAGGCTTTGTGGATGTGACAGCGCCTCGACTGCACAATCGCTTGTGTACAAGAGCCCGACTGCGGCACGGGGCTGGCGCGGCCGGGCGCGGCGGAGGGGCTGCCGACCTTGGAAGTAGCCCTCGGGGCACTGCTGCAGGCACACGGCGAGGTCGGTGATGCGCAGGTGACCCGCCGCGCAGGTCAGGCAGCTGTCCTGGCCCGCGCCCGCGCACGTTTCGCACGACTCGTGGCAGGCACGGCACGCCCCGCTGCGGTCGGGGAAGCTGCGCGGGGGGCAGGCCGCCACGCACGTCCTGCCACAAAGCACGGCACACACACGCTTGACGACCTGCAGCTGCGCGTTCCTGCTACCTCATCTCTGCTCGGACACTCGCCAGCAGTAACGGAGGAGAACCTTCCTTCACCGGTCCATTCTGCACTGATAAACTCATTCCTTGATTTGGCACATATTACAACTTGTATTAAATGCTAAGTATACAAATTAAAAACAGTAGATTTACAACAACGTGCTATATCTATATGTACTCATAATAAAACTGTTTGAAGCAAAAAGTCTGCACATTGGATAAAAGGATGGATAAAACTATTAAGAAGTCAAAAATATACTTTTGATTTTTTTTTATCTGTTTGTTTGTCTGTTTGTTTGAGCATCAATCAAAAACTACTGGATGGATTTTGAAGATTTTTTTTTTTTTTTTTTTTTTTTTTAATGGAAAGCACTTCAGGCTAACTTAGAAACTAGGCTAGGTCTTAATACAGAATTTTCCACCCCTTAGGGCTCTTTCACACGGAGAGCCGTGCGGCTCGCACTCGCGAGCGGGAGCTTTTTCCGCTCCTACCTTCCACTCTTTCACACGGAGAGCCATTTCGGCTAGGGCGCTAGCCATTGCGTAGTCGCAAGTAAGCATTGGAATGGATCGTACACGTGTCGTGGCCATGTATCTTCTTTACCGTAGGCGACGTCTTCGACGACAAAAACCCCGATGTACCAAAACGTATTGGGTACATCCTATTAATCAAAGGCGCGATGAAACAGGTGTTTTTGCCACGCTTTATCAAGAACTTCGATGAGATGGCAACAAGTTTTACAACTACTTTCGAATGTCATTGGCCTCATTTGATGAGCTCCTTGGGAAGATCAAGAATAGTATCCAGCTCGAAAATACTAACATGAGGAACTGCATTCAGCCTGAACTGAGGCTGGCTGCAACATTAAGGTAAGTAAATCGCACTGTCTAAACAGAAAATTTATGTAAACCATGGCCACCAACTCCTACACAAACTAAAATTCAATTTAATTGAACTAAAAAATCTTGAGAGAGAATAATTATAATAAACTCATATGTTCTTTAATTTGCAGCATTCTTTATTGCGAATAAATTTAGCAATATATATATTAAGCTTAAATAATGCACACTGAAACCTCAAAGTTTGTATATAAGTAATACAAAAGTTATTTCTAAAAATAATAATTAAAAAATAGAAAAATTTAAGGTATTGAAAATAGACAATATAGACAATGAAAGAATAATTAGGTAGGCAAACACATACTAATTGAAACCAGACAATTGCACTATCGTCCCATATCCTGTGGAAATGGAGTCTGTGTTGGAGACGTGGTTGTGGTATTGCTTGGGCTGGGAGAGGGCACACATGAGGTGGTGGGCATTATATGCGAGTAGTTGTAGCAACTATGATTGGATTGCTGAGGAGTGCTTGGTTGTCCCCATGCAAAAGGCTGATTTGTCTGGTTTGGATCGATAACAAATGTAACAGCGGAGTGAGGTGGATTATTCCTTGCAGATTTTATTTTCTGAATCAAATTCAGTGCACCAGCTTGGAATTCGAGTACCTCATCATCAGTGAAGGTTTCCAGTGTTGGCACTAGTCCTTGCATGAAACAAATGTGTCTGTTTGGGGTTTCGAGTAAATGCAGCATTTTCTGCTCAAATTCGTCAGGGTGGCTTCTGGGTGTTTCTTTTCGTCCCTTCTTGTTTGTTGAAAGAACCTCCCTTTGTTGGGTACGGCTTTCCGGATTCGAGGGTACCGCACCTACGGTAAACTGTTGTTGATCCTCAGCTTCACCTTCTACACTTCCGAGGCAACTTCCTGGGTCACTGTTGTCACTGACAAGAGAATCTTCAGTCACCCTCCGTTCAAAAACTTTCCTTAAGAAATCCATTTGGTCGTGGTAAACATACTTCTTGATTTTTGAAGCGGGGGCTCCTGATTTCCTCGCATTTTTTGCTCTGTCGAGTGCTTTTCTGTATCCATCTCTGATAGTTTTCCATTTAGTCGTTAAGTCCTTTTCTGCAACAAAAAAGAAATGATTCGTGTGACAACATAGTGAATTACCACTAGTATTTTCACAATTTTGTTGTTTATTTTCATGTTAACTTGTTTTAGTTTATTATATTTACATAATGAAATAATAAAAATGATGTCAAACAACTAACTCGATAGTAACTGCAATTGATAAATAGGGAATTCGTATTTTGCATAACCGTATGGCCAATTTTCGTCCTTATTGTGTTAATAGGCTATAGTTTTTTTTACCAATCAACTGATAAATGATCTTGCACTATTACTATCTTTTCAGGTACCTTGCAAGTGGTTGCACATTCACCGAGCTACATTACATGTTCAGAATCGGAATATCAACTGCATCCATGATTGTGAGAAGCGTTTGCGAAGCCATTTGGGCAACAATGAAAGCGGAAGTGCTCCCAGTCCCGACAAAAGAACAGTGGGAAAGCATTGCAGCAGGTTTTGAAAAAAAAGCTAACTTCCCACATTGCCTTGGTGCTGTTGATGGGAAACATATACGTTTGGTATGCCCTTTCAAAAGTGGATCCATGTACTACAATTACAAGGAATATTTTTCTGTGGTCCTCATGGCCATAGTGGATTCTGAGTACCGCTTTGTGTACGTGGATATTGGCAGCTACGGAAAGGATTGCGACTCTTCGGTTTTTCAACGTTCGAGACTTTGGAGTTCAATCGAAAATGGAACTCTTGAACTTCCGACCGATAAATGTCTTCCTGGTGCAATGGGACTTCAACTACCTCATGTTTTCATCGCTGATGAAGCTTTCGGGTTGCACAGAAACTTGTTGAGACCCTTTGGAGGACGACATCTTTCAGTTGAAAAGAGAGTATTCAACTACCGTTTAAGTAGGGCAAGACGTTTTGCAGAATGCGGATTTGGAATTTTATCAAACAAATGGCGAATCCTTCACCGGGCAATCAATGTGCAGCCAGATTTCGCTGTAGACATTGTTAAATGTTGTATTGTACTCCATAATTTCGTTCGTGACAGAGATGGTTTTGCATTCGAAGACACTATGACAATTACAGGACTGGAGGATGTACAACAGCAACAAGGAGTGCGAGGAACTTTGTCCGCCAACAATGTCAGAAATGCGTTCTGCAATTATTTCATGTCACCTGTTGGTGCTGTACCATGGCAGATGAATGCAATTTAATTATGTAATGCAACAATGTCAAAAATGTCTTCTGTAATTGTTTTAAGTTACTTGTTGTTGCTGTAACATTGCATATTAATTTAACACTGTAATGCAACAATGTCAGAAATAATTTCTGCGGTACTTTGCAGCGCCGCGTTTTTATTATTTTTTTTATTTTATTTGTAGGTACCTGCCCAGTAACAAGATATGTAAAATGAACAGAAACAAACAGTTCATTAAATAAAAAAAAACACAAAAATTGATGTAGCTTCATATTTGAGTACTTATTTTACTTGGCTGGTGCACTGCCGTGCATTCAGACTCAAAATTATTTTATAAATATGTGTATACTAAAATATACGTATATACATAAATACGTAAATACAATTTCAATTAATATGTGTTTTCCTTTCACCTTACCGTATTTCTTTTTCTCAGGCCCGGACAATGTTTCAAATTCACCGTTGATTTCTTCACACACTTCCCTCCAATTTCTAGCCACTTCATTCCGGTCCTTGTATAACTCGGTACTTTTGTCCCAAAGGGTGGGCCGGATACGCACTGAATTAATTAAGAACTCGACATCAACATCCATCTTGAAAGCGAGAGACTGAGGAGCGAGAGCTATTGTCGCCCTTCGTGTGAATGCCCCCACTCCTCCCTTTGCATTCCGAGGATGAAGCGCGACCCCCGCCCACAGCGCACGGCTCGCGATGCGCGAATCCGGCTCGAGATGCACGAGCCTTGCCGGCCCTCGCTCGCGCGCCCTGAAGGCCCGCGCTCCCCGTGTGGAAGCTCCAGTTGCACTCTCTGCATTTCAGTCTCGCGCGCCTCGCTCCCGCTCGCGAGTGCGAGCCGCACGGCTCTCCGTGTGAAAGAGGCCTAAGTGTTAAAAAAAAGAGGTAACTATGGTTAAACTATAATTATTATATCTCTAAAACGAATCAAGCTTAAGAAAAGTTAGTGGCTACCAATAATTAACATTCAAAAACTACCTCCCACAATTTTTATATTTTGCAAAATTCAGCCCATTATAAATGAACAAAAAAATTATATGTGTATTTTGATTAATAATCATATCTCAGAATTAAATTATCAAGCATAGTAATATATTTTGTCTACAATAATGAACATACGAAAACTACCAACTAAAACTTTACCATTTAGCGAAATTCCAGCCATACAGTGTGAAAAAGGGGTGAATATGGTTTAAAGATAAATGATTTAAACTTCAAATTTAATCAAGCAAAGTAAAAAAAAAATGAGGATTCATAAACACATTGGCCGAGACCAGACATGCGCGGAGTCATCAGAGACGTGTGGCCACAAGTCGCCAACCCCGTGGTATCCGTGTGTGTTAAGCGGTGTGGCGTGCCCGACGCCTAGAGCGGGCCAGATCTTAATAAATTAGCTCGATCTAATCAGAGGACCAATATCTCGCCTCACACAGGCCACGTAACGCCCTGACCGGGAGTCTCAGCCGGGTCCACGTGCCCACTCACGTGGTGGCGCCCACTACAAACAGCCTCGCGTAAGCAGCTGTGTCCTCAAATTTCTCTGTTAATACGCAGATAATGTGAACATGAAGCCACTAGCTGATAAGCAGTCCGAACAGAAGGCCAGATGCTACGATGCTACAAGAGCAGTCCGAACAGAAGGCCAGATGCTACGATGCTACGGTGCCACGAGGAGTCGGCCCACTCACGTGTCGATGCGGTGGTTGCGGCAGCGTACGCACTGGGCCGGTCCCGGGCCGCGGCAGCCCTGCGCGTCGCACTCCGGGTCGCAGTGGGCCTCCGCGCCGGCGCTGGTGCTGTTGCCCTCGCCGTCGAGGGGCACGGACACCTCCTGCGCCTCGCTGCCCGCCGCGCTGTACACGTCCGAGAAGCTGTGGAAGCCCGGCTGGCCGTACGCGTCGCCGAACTCGTCGCCGGCCGCCGTCGACGCGCTGGGGAAGGCGAACGGCAGCTGCGACGCGGCCTGGGGGCGCGCCAAGGACGCCGCGGGGTACGCCCCCGGCGCGCCCGTCGGCCGCAGCCGGATGGGGTTGGTGGCCGTTCCGTAGAAGATGAGCTGCCACTTCTTCAGCAGGCCTGCGAGAAGCCGGCCGTCACCACGCGGTCCCTCACGTCGCACGGTCGTGAGCTGTCACCTCACGCCACGACGATAAAGAACACTACTGGATACGCCATGATGAAGCAGCTGGGCAGCCTAGCATGGGACTGAAGCTGGCATGCAAGTTTTTCTCCGAGAGTTGTTCCAGTGCCAAATCTGTCTTCTGATCGGTCACTGTGTCCAGCATGCTGGTGAGGCCATCCTACGGACCTCCTAGCAGTCTTGCCAATCATCACAGGGAATACTTTGTATCTCCTGCCAATGGGATGCACATGTGTTTCAAGTTGACAAAAATATTTTTTTTGGAATTTCTCTCAGGGAAATTTATTTTACCTTACCTAAACGTCAAACTTGATAAAAAAATTACAAAAATTAATAAAGACCACACGCTTTCACGGCCATTGGGTTGTAGTCACGTCGAAGGCAACGTAACTGCTACCCTGATGATGGCGACTTCATCATCGGCCGAAACTACGGTGATATGTTTGCCTTCAACGTGGCTACAACCCAGAAGCCAAAGCAACTCCATTTTAAAAATTTTTGCTTCTTTTAATTTGAATACATGACACTGAAAAAGTTATAACTACCTACATCATGAAGCCAGAGATTTGAATTTAAATCTGAAAAAGGTGGAAAGTAATCTGAACGAAATAAAATATTAACTGAATATAACAAGCATTTTAAACAATTAAAATATGGGTATTTTGTGTGAAAAGAAGTTGTAACACACGAATAAGTATAAATTTTGATACATGTATTATATATTATCTGAAATTTTATAAACAGAACTCTTATATTTCAATCTGATTAAATCAA
Source organism: Bacillus rossius redtenbacheri (assembly GCF_032445375.1). Taxonomy (NCBI): domain Eukaryota; kingdom Metazoa; phylum Arthropoda; class Insecta; order Phasmatodea; family Bacillidae; genus Bacillus; species Bacillus rossius. The sequence goes on along the minus strand of NC_086330.1, from coordinate 4,144,586 downwards.
ACCCGGATAAAGTCGGTGAAAATGCAGCCTATTTCCGCTCACACAGTGTCGATCTGAGATCATTGCTATGAAGCGACGCGAGAGTTGGTTCACATCGGGGTTCCCAATAATCTTCATTCGGTGCATTCTTTTGGTGCTCACAACTCAATGGTGCAACAGAAAATGTGATCGAATGATGATCAAACCAGCTTATGAATCCAGATCATGCCTGAACTCTAATTGAGTAAATGACCTTTAAGTTAGTGATCGTAGGATTGCTATGAATTTAGACGTAGTTATGCCAATATTTTAAATTCTACAACCAACTTCCATATATAGTTCATTGAAATAAACTGATTGAAGCTTGCATATTAAAGTGTCATTTGCAGAATCTAATAGCTACTTACTGCATTTCTAGGGAGCATATTACCACCTATTATCCATTTGCATTTACCTGTTTGAGCAACAGAGCCGAAAATGTGACTCAGCAAAGTAAGCAAAGAAATATGGAACAGGTTTTTTTTTTAATTCCATGTAAATTAAATCACTTGATAAATCTACATGTAGACTTGACTAGTCTACATTGAACAGTGTGTAATATGTATACTAAGAAAAGATTATTTAGGTAATGCACCTTCCTAAGGCATGGCACAGTAATCAATGGTTTATTCTAAAAATTTCAGTGTGGCATGCAACATAAAACTTTTAAATTGCAGTGTGCAAATTATTAAGTCATCTTAGAGGTTTTTTGCAGTTCAAATCAATTTGCCGTAAAACAAAAAGTTTAGATTGTTTGAAAGAAGTTTGTAGATTTGTCATTTAATCTTTAAATTAGTAAGAATAATGTATTTTACTCAATTTTAACAAGTTTTACTTACTTCTCTTAGATGAGACTGATGGAGTCATGTGTTAGAAGATGATAAAATGTCACATTTACAGTCGCTCATTTGCAACATTACTGGCCGATGTATTTTCCCGGGACAGGCAGTGGAGAGTAATGGCCCACGGAAGAACATCACCCTCAATAAAATGTCACATTTACAGTCGCTCATTTGCAACATTACTGGCCGATGTATTTTCCCGGGACAGGCAGTGGAGAGTAATGGCCCACGGAAGAACATCACCCTCAATAAAATGTCACATTTACAGTCGCTCATTTGCAACATTACTGGCCGATGTATTTTCCCGGGACAGGCAGTGGAGAGTAATGGCCCACGGAAGAACATCACCCTCAATAAAATGTCACATTTACAGTCGCTCATTTGCAACATTACTGGCCGATGTATTTTCCCGGGACAGGCAGTGGAGAGGAACGTCACCCCGGGGATGGAGAGGCGGGCGGAACACTCACCCGGCTGGTTGACGCGCCGGCTGCCGCTGTTGACGATCTGCAGCGTCCAGCGGCCCTCGGCCTTCTCGCCCCAGTAGTGCACGCTGAGGAAGGGCCAGTCGTCGAAGTTGGAGTTGGTGACGTCGCGCGGCCGCTCGAACAGCAGCGTGGAGGTGGTGCCCATGGGCGAGGTGAGCAGCACACGCAGGTTGCCGCGCGGGAAGAAGCGCAGCGTGATCTTGCACTGCACGTGCTCCAGGAAGCGCACCTCGTTCAGCGAGTTGGAGCAGCCGTTCACGTCCACGTGCGTCGTCAGCGTCGAGCTGAACGTCTGGTCGATCTGCCTGAAGGCAGATGGTGCGACGCCACATTTCAGCACAGAAGAGCCAAACTTACAGAACGATTGGGAAAAAAATAAAGGGTTGGTTTCTCTGTAAAGTCGGTTTACGGACGATAATTTTACGTGATAACGTCATAAGAAAACATTCATGAAATATTGAATACTTTTTAATTTTCAAATATTATTTACAGTTTTTTCAAATTTAATTTAAATAATTTGTTTAAATATAATCATGAACAATTAGTTAAAAAGCCCGCCTTAACCTGTTTGATATTATAGAAGATTTTTCTCGCACGGTGGTTGGCCGGTTCTTGCATGCTCGGCTCAGGCGGAACGTGACAATGAGTCATGCTTTTTCGTGCGTGCAGCCGGCGTTCATCGATTTATAAGACGTTATCGCGTCAAAAAACAAACCAATGAAGGAATAAATATTTCATACTTTTTGAAAAAAAAAAAAAATAGGGTTTGACCCCACCAAGAATAAAACCCGGATAGCCTTGCTGGGACACATAAGATATAATCATTTTACTTCATGTCAATCCCCAACCCAAAAAAAAAGAGAAAATCACATAGTAAATTATACCTCAAATTCTAGTAGGTACAAAACTTCCTATTTAGAGTAATACATGCAACATATATCTACCAAGAAGAATGCTGAACTAAAAGTGTATAGAAAAATCTCATTGTAGGCTACGGCAGAGACAGAAAGTGTGGCTAGAAGGGATAGTGCAGAAGAGATTTGGTGGAGATACATCGATGGTGGAGGTACAGTCTGGACACTTTAACACAGGAAATGGATGTTAGGTTATAATTATATAAATATCACGATTACCACAGCAGTAAAACTCAATGAGTGGTTTTTTAAGAGGATTTGTCCCATTCCAGGATTTTATTTTATATTTCATTCAACCAATGTTAAACATGTAACAATTTTAATTAGCTTAACTTTTTTAAATTTAAAAACATTTATACGGACATATGCCATTCTGGCTTTCACTCTATATCAAAGAGAAAACCCAAGAATAGACAAGAAAGATGAATACACAAATACATGGAAATACAAGCCAAAATCAGCAAATGTCAAATGTGTGAATGCATGGACAGCACAAAGAATTCAGTGGATTTAATCACCTAGTCAGGAAAAATATAACGGCACTCCATTAAAATTTTAAAGAAACTTTTGTGCAGTTGCAAAAAGGAAAATTTCTCTATAAGTGTAAGTTATAATACCAAACAATCTTTAGCTACATTGTGGGTTCTATAAATAATTAAAATATAACCTTAGTAAAAGCAGCCTTTCACATTTAGTGCACAGAAAGTTCTTGAAAACAAGTGGGAAAAGTATTCAAGTAGGTATGTAGAACCTTCCATTTTACACTCATGAAATAATATTCTTTTCCCAGAAAGCTGAAAGCATCATTCAACACACATTATTACGTACATTATATGCAGATTATTACAGACATATTTAATTAGGCACTACACAGAGTCATATAAAATTTTAATAATGGTACAATACAGATATGTATTCCCATTTGTTGTCAACATCAAGCATTCAGGATGCACGACTGCTTGATATGTATGAGTATGAATAAGTGTGTATATATATATATATATGTATATGTGTGTGAGTATCTATCTCTCTCTCTCTCTCTATCTCTCTCTCTCTCTCTCTCTCTGTGTATGTATATATACATATATATATAAATATGATGAGAGAACTATTATTTAAAATCTTTTCAGAGAAAGTTGAATAAGGGGTGTCAATTAGATGAGAAAAAGGTTGGAATTGTAAGACAGCAGAGAACAGCTCATTAATGAATGAAGTGCCAGTATGTGTGAATGCGTTTCAGTCAAGGAGGTGGTGGTTAAAGGGGGTAGCAGCAACCTCCAGCGCTGGAAACACTGACCTGTCTTCGTTGAGCTCCTGGGACTTGCAGATGTGCTGCGGGGGGATGTTGGTCCACTGCTCCGCCAGGCTCACCATCGCCCCAGCATCCATCAGCCCGTAGCCGAACTTGTGGGAGACTGCCCGCACACCACACCACACACCTCTCACGCTCTCGTTCACACTCGCTGCCACACTGTCTCGTCGCTCTGTCCAATGTTCACTTTAAATAGCGTGGCCGTGCAGAGAAACAGTTATGGCTATGGTAGCCATCAAAGTTTAGTGGTCATGTCTTTTGCCTCCCAAAACACCATCAAGGCTGTTGGGGTTGAAGTCTCATCTGATCAACACAGTGGCGGATACCAAGGGGGGGCACCCGGGGAAAGTGCCACCCCCCCCCCCCCCCCAAACCAGTTGTCTGCTTCATTAATATTTATAATATTTTAATATAACTAATGAATTTCTTGTAGAATCATAAAATCTGGTGGTTGGATGTTATGTGTAGTGCGAGTAGATTAAATACAAATTTAGTAATTTTAAGACATTTTTTCTCTGGCTATTCTGAAATTCTAGAATGCCCCCTCCGAGGTGAATCTCTGGATCCGCCACTGGATCAACATTTGCATTCTCCTAATGTAGCAAAGTGACACATGTTAAAAATGTGCAGATTTACTGGTAAGTCAGTCCTGGTTTAAGTACGTACTTCAAAAAACATTTTTAACCATGGATACATCTCGTCACTTCTCCTCTTGTTTGTTTCTAACTCACTCTCTGTCGACAAGACTAGAGGCAAACTAATTATAATATTGTAAGACTGGATATTGACCAAAATTCAAGGTGCATACTTAATTTATGCTGCCCTGTAGAGACCCCAGGCACACCCCATTGACACTAAGAATAACTGAGCAGTGTACTCTACAATATCACACAGCAAATTATATCCCAAAAACATACTAGACATAATATTATAAATTTAAAAAAATTAGTAATCTGTTTAAGTCTTAGTGTCGTGCACCGTGTTGGTCATTTAACTATATTTTCATAAATTAATTCTGATAGCTCTCTAACATCCGTCGCTGGATCACAAATTTTCTCACCAAACATTTACAAAAAAGTTATTTTTCGAGCTGTGATAGTTCATGCAAGATGCTATATTTATTAACTCTAGAGTGAATTTTTTTTCCAATAACAGATAATATTCAGTAAATATCAATCTGATGAGAAAATTTGAGATGAATCAAGAAATACAATAGAACTGTTGTGATGAATTAACAAAAAAAAAGGGAGGGGGTTGTCTGAAAAGCCGGTTTACGGACAATAATTTTACGTGATAACGTCATACGAAAACGTTGATGGAAAAATTGCATACTTTTTTAATTTTCAAATATTATTTACAGTTTTTTTCAAAATTTAAATTTAAATAATTTTGTTTAGACATAATCATGAACAATTAGATAAAAAAAAAAGCCCGCCTTAACCTGTTTGACACTACAGAAGATTTTTTTCTCGCACGGTGGTCGGCCAGTTCTTGCACACTCGGCTCAGGCGGAACGTGACAATTATTCTGCGTTCGTCGATATATAAGACGTTATCACGTCGACAACTGACGGATGCTAGTAATGACCGCAGTGGCGAGCGAGACGCCGGGACCGGGCCGGGAGCCACACGCACCCTTCCTCTTGACGCCGTTGAGCACCCAGCCGTCCTCCTTCTGGAGCGGGCCCGAGCGGGAGGTGAGCACCACCAGGTACTGCATGTCGCGCCAGGTAAGCCCCGGGTTGGCCTCCAGCGCCAGCGCGGCGATGCCCGCGGCGAGCGGCGCCGACGCGGACGTGCCCGTGTGCTCGGCCGTGCAGATGTGGTCGGGGCGGAGCCGGCCGTCCATGTCCACCGTGGCCACGGAGCGGTCGTGGCCCGGCGTGCCCGAGCTGTACGTGGAGGCCAGCGTGGAGCTGCACTCCTCCAGGTACCACGGCTTGTACCTGCGCCACACGCCGCTCTCTACAGCCTGCTATCAGCCTCTTCATTCATTCACGTGACTATGTCACAATCTACACGTTTTTACGTAATATTGGATTTTAACAAATTGCTCTTTTTCAACTTTCATCTTTATAGAACTAATGTTAAGTTTCTTAGGTTATATTTCACATATTTATTTCTCACTTATTATACATTTGCAAATGTTTACAATCGTCAAAATATGTACCAGCATGCTGCAATTTTGAAGTGACGAGATGCACTCACATACGAGCTTGCTTTCGTGAGTGCTAAAATTCCTGGTTGATTAAGTGAATATTGTTAACAAAGTGTAAAACAAATGGGAAATAAATTATTATTATTGTTATTGTTATTATTATTCTATTTACTACTACTACTACTACTACTACTACTACTACTACTACTACTACTACTACTACTACTACTACTACTACTACTACTACTACTACTACTACTACTACTACTACTACTACTACTGCTGCTGCTACTACTACTACTACTAGTAGTAGTAGTAGTAGTAGTAGTAGTAGTAGTAGTAGTAGTAGTAGTAGTAGTAGTAGTAGTAGTAGTAGTAGTAGTAGTAGTAGTATACTAGTTTCAACCAAATCCAGAAACACGAAAATGTGAAATGTAAGCCGCTAGAAAACAGGAAGAACTTTAGTGAAATTAAAAAAAAAAAAAGCCAGTCATGGGGACTGTTGACGGAAGTGAAAACTTAAAAAATTTTGTTTTTAAATGTGTAATATGACATCATTTCTACGTCAAACGTACATAAGAAAAATTATTTTGGTATTATGACAGTACGATGTCAGCATGATATCATTTATCTTTACATCATTTTTTTAGTCACAACAGATGTCAGTGGTATATAAAAAGTACGTAAAAATTCATCACCTAGCTATGACTTACCTCAGTGATATCAGACATAGGTCATGTATTCACATGGTCAAATTAACTTCACTTACTGCTACTACAGCCATGTCGGTGATGCAAAATCACAAGATTTTACCCATCCAAAAAAAAAGAGTCCAACACGCACATGATACAGTCGAGTATACACAGTGTACTAGTGTATCTATGCGTATACATGTACACAGGCCGCTGCTCGTCACCAGTCTGGCGCGACACGTCACTAGCATGTCGGTGACGCGAACCCATAATTTTTGCCCATACCAAAAATCACCCAACGCGGCTAAAGAAGTTTTCACTTCAAAAACCAACAGTAGCGATAAACTCTGAGTGAACCAAGCCCTGGCAGTGCAATAATGCAACCAGGTTCAAACAACATAAATATGTATAATTTTTAAATATGTTTTTTTCTAAGAGATGAGGTTATTTTCATTGCCATAATGTACCATATGTATTAAACAGCTTCACTAACCCCTCCATGATTCATACTGGGCATTTGGACTGACGCAAAAACAACGCAAAGGTTTTCACACAAAAATCTTGGAACTGTCCGGTGTCAGTTTCTACCATAGAGTACTTGCCATGACCCTGAACCACATAATCTTTTTTTTGTTCACAATGTGAAGTAGGTTGTGCGGTTGACTTCAACGTGAACACGAACAATGGGTATATGCCGTGCATACAATTCGTGTTCTGGACCATAGGACAGGTGCTGTGACTTGTGGGTTTGGATAGTTTCGTGCAATTATATCTCGCGTGTTCCTCCGGTGGAACGTGGTTGCAACAACAAAGGAACTAGGCAGTGCGATGGTAAACATGTCCTGAGAACGCTGCGCAGAGTCGGGAAGGGGAAGGTTGTCGCAACTCACCCGCCCTGCGTGGCGCTGGAGATGGACAGCGTGAAGATGCTGTTGGTGTAGCCGTCACAGTTGCAGGAGTCGGTGTGACGGCCCCCGTTGCCCGAGGCCCACACGAAGATGGAGCCCTTCCCCTGGCGACCCTGCGACCATACACACACGCCTCACCTCGTCACTGCTGGGGCGGTTACCCGTCGTAGGCACGGAGGGGCATATCCGTTCCCAAAATACCTCAAATATATTTCAGGCCAACACAGCAAAGTAGATTCATCGCTCCCGGAATTTTAATTCCTGCATACGCTCCTGGCCGATTCTGTTTCCACTAGTTACGCGACGCCTGTCCGTCTCTACTGCACTAGTCAGCGAGACATAAATAAAACTATTAATTATCATTACAGCACAACCACAAAGAGAATTCCAATCAGTCAGCATCTCAAATAGGTCTTCGAAAAGAAAAGAAAAGAAAAGTTCTTGGTTCATGTAACAATTTAATTGAGCTGAGTAAAACCACATGCCAAGCAAACTGCTGCATTTTATATACAACAACCACCTGTAATCTTAAGCTAGTTTTTAACTAGGTCGTTTGTCGACTACATCCTTTAGTTGAGATCATGAATTATTATTTTTGTTTGATCAACAAAACACAGCAAGCTATCTGTTTGCAGCAAAAATTGACGCACGTGTCCAAGTCTAGAGTTTCTATAATATATATGTATCATGAAGGTGAAGGATGCAAGGGTGCAAATGAAGTGTGCTCTTTTGTCACACCATCATGTCAAGTAAGGTAACTAACTGAACTCTTTCTTTTCTTAGTTGGGGCACATTTTAAGAATGTGTATGGGGCTAGTGTCATATGGGCAACAGGAGCACTTGTTCATGCCCTGTGTTCAATTTTTTGGTGTTATTACAAACTTAAGAAAAATGATCAATTTTATACTCTTAAACAATATTTTTAGGTGATTGCTAATACTGTGCATAATATTACAGCAAATTTGGGTGACAGCACGCATGAGATTTTTGACTTTAAAAAGTGATGGCCGAGTTATTTCAGATAGATAGTTCTATCCTTCAAAACTGCCAAAAGTATCATTCCTCAAAGTGAAAAATAGGGTTTTACACTTGCCAGTTTCAAGGAATATAAGTTTTTGTATTTATATTTATATATAGTTCAAAATTTGGCCCTAAATTTCACTTTTTGGAAAAAAATTACCAATTTTTGAAGTGCTGTATCTTGGGAACTCTAGGACATACAGGGCTGTGGTTGAGCTTACATTGTGGGAAATGTAGTCTGCATTAAAAACTGCAGGAATGAGTTTTTTTCTACCACATATATTGTAGAAATTATAACTAAAAAACGTGCAAAAATTATACTGATTTTTGCCAATATCTCAAAACGCACCAGAAAAGTTTGTTGGCTAGCTCAAGATTCGGATTGAGGCGTCCAATAATAAACGTAGGGAACGATAATAATACCACCTACTGGATATTTTGTAACTAAAAGTCTTTTTTTGACACTGTTTGCCTGGGTTAATATGCGTGTACTTATTTTGAGTGTTTAGTGAATGACAAAGATAATGATAATTCCTAATGTGAAAATATGTGCATCTCACTTCCAGATTTAGTAATGACCCAATCATTTTCATCAGCAGAGATACTTTAAGAAATCTAAATAATTTGTAAGTAATTTATGCATAATGACTATCATAAATTAAATAATTTGTAAGTAATTTATGCATAATGACTATCATAAATTTCCTAATTAACATTGTTCCATGCTATGCAAAATGTGACGTGTCATTTCATTGATAATAATGTGGAATGTTTTTCATGCGCAATATCAGTGGTGCAAAGAAACTAACTATGAATTTTTAAAAATATTGTAATGTATAATTGTTTATTATTTTCACATTAATGTATCAGAATATCAGCTTTAAAAAAAAGTTGAATTCCTTGAGACTAATAACCGCTGGGAACTTGCAGAGACCGGGTCAGTGCTGGTTGCCGGTGGCTGTCGTGGAAGGGTAACCCTTCATTTCACAGACGAGAGAGCCACACCCGAAGTTCCCCGAAGTTCATGCTCACTTTTTTTTTCCCCCGTTCTATCTCATTTTATAAACCGGTGTGGCATTAAATTTTGCGGTCGATTAGGATAGGTTAGCTCAGTGCTTAATTTCTAAAGTTTTAGGTGTGGGAACTCTAAAGCGGGATGCTCAGACCGGGGGGTCTGGAATACCCCCCAGGAAGGAGGAGGGTCCGGGGGCCCTCCCCCGGGAAAAAGTTTTGAAAATCATAACTGTAAACCCGCGTTTTTAGGCCATCCAGACATAATACTACAATTATTTTTATAAAAAATTGATATTTTAATGGTGATTACTTTTTAAAGTGCTTGATTATTAATTGTTTTTTAAACTTTTAGTTTTAAGTGCGTTCCCTTGCGTTCCGGCAGTGGCGTAGCCAGGATTTGTGTATGGGGGGTATTAAGAAGCAGACCGCCCCCCCCCCCCCCCTCGTATTAAAGTGGGGGTCCGGTGGTCCTCCCCCGGGAAAATTTGGATTTTAAGGTGTAAAATAGTGCCATTTTAGCAGTTTTTGGTACTTAAATTTAAATATAGTAATGTTAAAATTTTTATTAATTTTAATACGAAATTGTTTGAGTGATGAATAAGAAATTAATTAAATATTTGGTGCTAAGGGAGGGGTTTGAACCCCTAAACCCCCCCCCCCCCCCCTGGCTACGCCCCTGCGTTCCGGCACTCTTGGGAGGTAAGGGAACGCCGTTCCCTTGCGTTCCCACTGAAATTAACCCCTGGGTTAGCTACATTATAAATACTTTAAAACATTGTGGATGGTTGGTTATATTAGTTTAAGTATAGCTACATTAAAAAAATACTGTAAAATCATTTCATGGTTGCTTAGCAAATAACTTTTTTAATATGTAGCAGATATACAGGGCTAGAAAACCGTTTACATGATTTCACAGTATCTTTAATGTAGCTATCCTAACCAAATCAACCATCCACGATGTTTTAAAGTATTTATAATGTAGCTAACCTAACCTAATTGACCATTAGTAGGGACCGGAAAAATTCGCGGGTTCAATGACCTGTAGGATGAACTCCATAGTTCTACGTACACTCGGTCAAATGCCACCCACTCATTAGCTGCCGTCTTGTGAGACGTCCCAACGTAGCAGCCTGTGATTCGGTAAAGTTTTGGTCAGGTGTTTCTCATTGGCCCAGAGTCATCCAGGTGAGTTGTGAGCCAATAGCAAAGGCAGCACTGAGGTATAACTATTTGTATTTTAGCCTATCGCGAAATGAATTCGCGAATTTTTCCGGTCTCTAACCATTAGTTATCATGTGTTACAATGAACAAAAAAAACCCTCCGAAGAAGCACGATCGGGAGTTTGTCTCTCTCGTCTGTGAAGAGAAGGCTTCCCTGGTCGTGGGTCGGGGAGGATCAGTGGAAGAGGGAGAGGAGGAGGAGGAGGAGGTGGAGGAGGGGGAGGGGGAGGGGGAGGGAGGAGAGGGGGTTGAGGGAGGGTGGGAGGTTGGCACTCACGCTGGTCACGCCGTAGATGAAGGCGCGGCGGGCGAGCGGGCCGGGCCCGTCCACGGTCTTGCCGTCGTCCTCGGGCCCCCACGAGGCGCTGTAGATGTCGATGTGGTCCGGGTTCAGCCCCAGCGCGCGCGCCTCCACGGCGTCGTTCACCGTGCCGTCCAGCATGCGCACCCCTGCCGACAACACACACACACACACTCTCTCTCTCTCTCTCTCTCTCTCTCGCCAGGGGTTAGTCGCGTGCCTCCGGAAGTAGTATAACACTGGTGGTTTGTACCCAGCGGCGTAGCAAGCGGGTGGCAGGGATGGCCCCCGCCAGGGGCGCCAGTGCAGGGGGGGGGGGGGACACTGCCGCGACGGTTTCGCGGTTACTGAACCCTCCCCCATCTCTTTTAATCCAAGAGGGGGCGCCATTTTCAAATTCGGCCAGGGGCGCCAGTCACCTTAGCTACGCCACTGTTTGTACCTCATCTAGAACCTATGCGGTTTACAAAAAATGAAAAATTCCTCGTTTTAGCAAGATTCTATTATTTATATTGGTCGCAATCACTATTTGTTGTTATTGTACTGAGGATTAATGACAGTGAAAATCACAAAATAGATATTTTTACGGCGATCGGTTAAACGGTGTAGATGCTGTTGCGCTGCAGCGCCATCTAGTGGCCGGTTATGGCAAAATAGATAGCATAAATACCTTTTCAACATCAATTTATTTATATACATATATATATGGATGTTGGTATATATGGCGTTTATAAACTCCGACCGACCACACATCGAAATGTTTTTTTGATGGAAAAGATTTTTATGATATCGGGAGAACATTTGTTGCGTGGGTCACTAGAGGGCAGGCGTGTTGAACAAAAAAATCGAACACCCAAAGCGGTCCCGCCGAGTCAGGGGTGTATGTGTGTTAGCGAGGCGGGATGATAAGCGCGACGCTCGCTGGTGCTTCTAGCGCGGTGTCTCCTCTGGACTGGCGCGCAGTCTTCTCGTCGTGCATTGAGCGGTGACCGTAACACTACATGGCGGAGAAATGAAGATAAAGTTGTAATGCAAGTCCCTTAAGTCTTTTAAAATCTATACCGGTTGTTTAATGCCTAAAAATTCCTGTGAGAAAATGCCGTTTAGCCATTTTAACTCTTCGAAAAACTTAATCCAAAACAAAACTACTTATCGCCCCTCAGCGAATTCTGAAATGCTTTTCTAAAACAGACCTACTCGGATATCTAGAGAAGTTTTCAAATCGCGTTGTGTTTCCTGAAGCTCTGCACACCTTTCATGTGCCCAGGTATACGGGGCAGAAACTTCAGACTAAGTATATTCAAAAAGATTAATTTTAAAAAAAAATTAACATGGTAATAGAGACATAGAAATTTCGTGAGGTTACTGGGCACCAAAAAAAAATCAGGTCTGTGTACAATCGAGACCACTTTCTACCGTCCATCAGATGGTTTCTTTGTGATTGAACTTTCTTTACGGGTTATTTTTGAGCTTGGGTCATTAGATCGTGACAAAAAAAAAGGGGGTTGTCTGTAAAGTCGGTTTAAGGACGATAATTTTACGTGATAACGTCATAAGAAAACATTGATGATAAATTGCATACTTTTTAAATTTCAAATATTATTTACAGTTTTTGCAGATTTAATTTAAATAAATTGTTTAAATATAATCACGAACAATTAGTTAAAAGCCCGCCTTAACCTGTTTGATATTATAGAAGATTTTCTCGCACGGTGTTTGGCCGCTTGCACGCTCGGCTCAGGCGGAACGTGACAATTTTTCGTGCGTGCAGCCGTCGTTCATCGATTTATAAGACGTGATCACATCAAAAAAACCTTTGGTACAGTCAGTAAAGCAACTACTAAAGTGTTAAGCCACTGAAGCCAGCCCTGCGACCAGAGTAATCACTCAAACAAGTATTACTAGACAAATGCACGACGGTAAGACCATGTAGAAATGACTGATACAGACAGGTTCTCATTTTCTGCGCAGGAAGTTAACACTGACTTCCGGTATGCTAGAATAACTGACCATTTTTTTATGTGCATAATTCCATGAGGGAAGTGGCTTGGTTTCTGGGTTGTACCTGCGTCCTTGGCGAATAATTCACCGACGTTTCGGTCAACATTGCAGTCGCCATCACCAGGGAGCAGTTACCTACCTGATAACTTCTCGCTGATGATGTCGACTGCAATATCGACCGAAACGTCGGTGAATTATTTGCCGAGGACGCGGCTACAACGCAGAAGCCAAGCTACATAATACAATGGCCGCGAAAGCCTGCGAACATTAATTCCATGAGAGTTTTGTTTACAAATGGAGCTCCAAAAAAATGAACCGACATTTTTGTTGAAATAATGACAATGTTAAGTTGTGGATTTGACACGTGGCGTGTTCAGATGCGCCGATAATTAGAGACCGGAAAAGTTCGCGGATTCATTTCGTGATAGGCTAAAATTCAAACACGTCAACAATTCTGCTGATTGTGCTATTGGCTCGCAGTTTAACTGGATCTCTCTGGGCAAATGACAGACTATTGCTACCCAGTGGAGACGCCTCACAAGTTAGCACCCAATGAACACGCGTGTTTACTTGAGATGTGCAGAAGAAAATGGAGGCTATCCTAGAGGTCATTGAATCCGCGAATTTTTTCAGGTCTCTACTGATAAGGAAATGCAAAACAGAGCCCGGACGCCGAAAGCGCGAGAGGTCGCAGACGGTCCGGCACGAGGGCCGCGGGAACTGCAGACACCCGGGTGTGCACGCACCTCCCACGCTGGCGTTGTAGGCGACGCCCACGCCGCAGTAGTTGTTGAAGGCGACGGCCGCCACCTCGCCGGCGCAGCGCGTGCCGTGCTTGTTGTCGCCGTTGTCGCGCGGCATGGGGTCGTCGTCGTTGTCGTTGATGTCCGTGCTCGCCAGCTGGTCCTGCGCACAACATCCCCCCGCCACGTCTACAACTGGAGGAGCAGGAGACAAGACAGCTGGAGAGGAGACACGGGGCCAGACAGTAGACAAGAGGAGTCTGGCATTGGACGAGACAGGTCTGGAAGTAGTCAAGTCACACAGTGGACAAGAGGAGTCTGGAAGTGGACAAAAGAAGAGGAGACTGGTGGTAGGCAGGAGGAGTCCGACAGTGAACAAGAGCAGTCTGGTCTGTTAGTACACAAGAGTCACACAGTGAACAAGAGGAGTCTGAAAGTGGACAAAAAGAGGAGACTGGTGGTAGGCAGGAGGAGTCCGACAGTGAACAAGAGCAGTCTGGTCTGGAAGTACACAAGAGTCACACAGTGGACAATAGGAGACTGTGGTAGGTAGGAGGAGTCCGACAGTGAACAAGAGCAGTCTGGTCTGGAGGTACACAAGAGTCACACAGTGAACAAGAGGAGTCTGAAAGTGGACAAAAAGAGGAGACTGGTGGTAGGCAGGAGGAGTCCCACAGTGGACAAGAGCAGTCTGGTCTCGAAGTACACAAGAGCCACACAGTGGACAAGAGGAGTCTGAAAGTGGACAAGAAGAGGAGACTGGTGGTAGGCAGGAGGAGCCCGACAGCGAACAAGAGCAGTCTGGTCTGGAAGTACACAAGAGTCACACAGTGGACAAGAGGAGACTGGTGGTAGGCAGGAGGAGTCCGACAGTGAACAAGAGCAGTCTGGTCTGGAAGTACACAAGAGTCACACAGTGGACAAGAGGAGACTGGTGGTAGGCAGGAGGAGTCCGACAGTGAACAAGAGCAGTCTGGTCTGGAAGTACACAAGAGTCACACAGTGGACAAGAGGAGACTGGTGGTAGGCAGGAGGAGTCCGACAGTGAACAAGAGCAGTCTGGTCTGGAAGTACATACACAAGAGTCACACAGTGGACAAAAAGAGGAGACTGGTGGTAGGCAGGAGGAGTCCGACAGTGAACAAGAGCAGTCTAGTCTGGAAGTACATACACAAGAGTCACACAGTGGACAAAAAGAGGAGACTGGTGGTAGGCAGGAGGAGCCCGACAGTGAACAAGAGCAGTCTCGTCTGGAAGTACACAAGAGTCACACAGTGGACAAGAGGAGACTGGTGGTAGGCAGGAGGAGTCCGACAGCGAACAAGAGCAGTCTGGTCTGGAAGTACATACACAAGAGTCACACAGTGGACAAAAAGAGGAGACTGGTGGTAGGCAGGAGGAGTCCGACAGTGAACAAGAGCAGTCTGGTCTGGAAGTACATACACAAGAGTCACACAGTGGACAAAAAGAGGAGACTGGTGGTAGGCAGGAGGAGTCCGACAGTGAACAAGAGCAGTCTGGTCTGGAGGTACACAAGAGTCACACAGTGGACCACCAGACGACGGGCGGGAGCCAGCGGCACTCACGTAGTTGAGGGCGAGGTCCGGGTGGTTGGTCTGGATGCCGTCGTCGAGAATGGACACGACGACCCCCTTGCCCGTGTAGCCCTTCCTCCACGCGGGGTTCACGTTCATGTCGAAGCCGTCCTTGGCGCCACCGTTCTGTGGGGAGAACTTCTGCAGGGTTAGCACCTCCAAGAGGTCAGCGCTCACAGGATGTGTCACAATTCAAACATATAGAAACAGATGTGATGGTTACTGGCTGATGAATCTGACTGTTTCCGAGACCTTACTTTAATAAGCGATAAAAGCACGTACCGCTCTTGAATGAGCCAATGAGACTGCTACTGCTGTGTTGAATAACATCCGTAATTTGTCTGTACGCAATATCTTTGCTCAAAAATGTTTTCTCAACCAAGCAGCATTTACGAATACCATATGTGTAACCAAGGGTCATTCTAATGCGGTGTTTAAGTCATCAGTAGGGTTCAAAACACAGTGGATCCGCCTTGAATTTTCTCAGGGAGGGAACGGTAAAGACATCGTGAGCCAGTATGTCTCGAACCATCAGTGGCTGCCATGCAGGCTGTGGAAAAAATAATATTACTTGTTTTGATAAGATTATTATTAATTATATTGGTCACAATCACTATTTGTTGATACTGAGGATTAAGGACAAAGGGGAAAAAATATATAACAATTTTTAATGGCGATCGGTTGAAAGGAATAGTGAGTTGATCCGCTGCAGCACTATCTAGTGACCAGTTATAGCAAAATGGATATCTTACAAACCTTCTCCATGGAAAAAACACTCCGATGTGGCAACTTTCATGGTAATCGGTCGGAGTTAATCATCATCAATTTATATGTGTATACGTATATACAGGTCTCAGGAGCAGAGACACTCACCAGGTACCACTGCTCCTTGTACAGCGGGTCGGGGAAGAGGTCCCGCAGCCATCAGAGCCACACGGAGGCTCGACTGGACATGCTACAGGAGCAGAGACACTCACCAGGTACCACTGCTCCTTGTACAGCGGGTCGGGGAAGAGGTCCCGCAGCCATCAGAGCCACACGGAGGCTCGACTGGACATGCTACAGGAGCAGAGACACTCACCAGGTACCACTGCTCCTTGTACAGCGGGTCGGGGAAGAGGTCGCGCGCGCCGATGCCGCGGTACTGCACGTGGCGCTGCGACGCCGCCCCGGAGCCGCCGAAGAAGGACGGGAAGTCGCTGAACGACTGGAAGTCCTCGAAGTCGCGCTTCTTGCGCACCTTCTCGTGCTGCTGCTGCACCCACGCCACCTGTGACACGCCCCCCGTCAGCCCCCATACACACACTTGTACTATAGTAGTTCTCTAGTTCACTACAAATGTTTGAACACCTAAATCACAATGCTACATTTTCTAACTTGATGCAAGCTTTTGGACATACGCCATTGCTAAGCACATGTATGTCTGTAGAAGAAAACTAAAAAAAAACACAAAATACAAAAACACAAATTAAGGAAATAATTGTTTATGTCAACAGGATATAAACACCACATAATATTCCATAACAGGAAATTGGTCAACAAACAAAGAAAAACAAAGAAAAATTGACTAACAGAACAAAAAAAAACCCACAAATTATGACAGCACAAAAATATTGAACACAAAAAAATTCAGCACAACAGTCGAAACGAGACAAAAAAAAACACGACAAAACGAAAAGACGAAACAAACACAATAATTGTTTTCCAAAACAGAAACAAGCGGTGTTTCGGGGACTGCTATCTGCTCCCGTCCTCAGGCAGAGACGCACATGGTAGGCTACGACAACACAGGTGCTATATGTTCTCAATTACCAATTGTTCCATCATTTAAACTTATGTATACAATAGCCTAAAAATTAACATACATAGCACACAATGGTTCACAGAAAATAGTAGGCTTCCCATAGTAGAACACAATGAATGTTAACTAACGGTTAGTATCAAATAGTATAAAAGCAAAAAATTGAATATCTAAACTGTATGTAAATTTGCAGCACTGAAATACTTTACTGTGAACACTGTAAACACCTAGCTAAGATGTCCTCAACTCTGTGCAAATTGCACACTGGCTACTACAGCGGGCAGTGTGAGCTTCTGTCGTTCCTGTCGGCAATCACGTAGACTTGATTAGGTCTCGGAGAAGAAATGCCTACACAGTGCTAGGGGCATATTTCTCAACCATGTCTTCAACCAGTCATTTAAGGCCTAGTGTCACATGCCATACTACTTTCTCTTCATTATTACTTTTTTCCAAGGGCTATCTGTAAATTTAACACGATACCTCCCTTGCATTTGTTGTCATAACACAAATATTTGCAATGTATATTCACTAAGTGTAATATATTGGACGTTAAAAATGCCACAAGTTTTAGTAATTATTATCACCTGCACGACATTTTTAAATCCATAAACTTAGTGAAAAATCTGTTGATGATATTTGTGACAGAATGGCGAAATTCAAGGGAGGTATCACGTTCAAATTATCAGAAACAGCCCTAAATTAAAAGTAATGTCGAGAAAATTAAATAAAAATCTCATGACGTGTGAGATCGAGTCTTGAGCATGTTGTATCTGAGACACACTTTTTTTTTTTCAATATAACACACTAGAAAGAATGGCCCTTTTGGCATGACAACGTCTAATAAATCGATGAACGCCGGCTGCACGCACGAAAAAGGATGACTCATTGTCCCGTTACGCTCATTGTCACGTTACGCGCATTGTCCCGTTACGCTCATTGTACGCTTGCACCGCATCTATCTCTCTTCCACTCGATTGGAACAACCATTAATTTGACTTTTTCGAGGCAAATTAAACTTGAAATACTCCCATTCGTTACCTACTTTTCCTATCATTGTCCTATCCTTAACAGAATAACACAGTATGGAAGAAGTTAAATAGCAAACATGTATAAAAGTTATAGTTAAAATAATCTCTTCGTTAAAGTAATAAACATATTTGAATTAAAGAGTGCAAATAAAAGTAAATTTATCAATTAAATTGTAGATTTCCTTTCACTCCTTTGTATCCATACAAAATAGTGATAATTCAATAAAAATGATTCAATTATATTCATAAAAGTATGCAATCATTTCATCAATGTTTTGTTATGACGTAGTCACGTTAAACTGTCGTCCGTAAACCGACTTTACAGACAACCAATTTTATTTTCTACGATTTGTATTTCGTGTCAAATGACTTTTGTCCGATGAAAGCTAGGTCAAATGACCGTCGGCCCGGTCACTAATAGAAGTACAAGATGTGTTTTGTGCACGCGAACTCAGTGTTTCATCCCAGTGACTCGGCTGGACTCCAGGACTCGCATCTCCAGAGTGACGGGCATAACAGAGAGCAGCGAGGACTCTAGGACTCCAGCGGCGGTTACACTGTACATTTGTACACTTACAAGACAACACCTGTATCCTTACAAAATAGTGTTTGCAGTAATACCGGGCTCGTATTGTTACGAACGCAGACAGGACCGCGATTTGCGCCAGGTTCGGAGCTGGCTGGTGGCCCCGCACGGCCACTGACGTCAGGCGCCGTCCACTGACGTGAGGCATGCCACGCGTACCTGGCCGGATTACAAGGGTCGTCCTTACCCTCACCCCCCTCAGCACCCCGCGCATCCTCCCGCCACGGGCTATTATCACCTTGGGTGGCCTGAGAATTCCGGGCTTGCAGAGGCCGTCGCGCGGAGTGGCATGAACGAGCGTCGCCATTCTCGATGTTTCGGGCGTCGGTTTGACCCCGGGATAACGCGACACGTCAAAGCCGCTCTCGTCGGTTCTAGAAGGGCATCACAGGTACTTAAGCAGCGACGCCGGCCTCCGCGACTGTCCCTGCGAGTGAAGGGAAGTGCTAGATCGGCTAAGAGGGTGAGAGACCTCCATGAGAGTGGCGCGACGAGGAGCAACAGGACCGTGAGAGTGCGACTGAGTGGCGCGAGACTGTGTGTGTGGACAGGCGCGAGGTGAGGGGCGAACCACTGTCGAGCCCAGCTCCAGTGAGGAGTGCGAACTGCGGAACTTGACAGACATCGAGCGACTTGAAAATAAACATTTTTAAGTGCCAGATTAAGGTGGTGGGACATTATTTAAGTACAATTATTTATTAGTAATGTAAAGCTAGTTATTACTAAGACTGTAATAAAACTTAATTGGGCTATTCCTTACGAACCCAGTTCTCCCCACAAAGGTCGTAACAGTATTCTTAATAACGTAGTTATGCTTTGTGTTGCCCTAGTACCAACAATAGTTAAAGTTATTTGTAAACCGTTCCCTGAATGGCTTTCTAGTAATAAATGCGTAAATTAATAATAAACAGTAAAACAAATTAAGTTATATTATTGAATATTCTTTTCCAAAGATTAAAAAAATTCCATTAAACTGTGAAATTAAACACTAATTTTGGTAATAAATACCTAGTATTGTCTCAATATGGAATTTCATATGTGCAAAATAACCATAGTCATGTGTCGTAAAAAGTAACAATATTTATTGTATTATTACAAGTATTTTTTGCAACTGTTTACCAAAGGAATCTTTTGTAAAATTACCGAAAATTTATTTTTTTTCTGGGTAAAGGACTCTTCATTCTCTTCGCTCGCAATCTGCGAGCTGCAAAAGCTAAAAGGCGCAAGTTCCAGTCCTACAGCTAGTCTAGTTTACATTGGGCGGTGCTGAACTAAACGGTAAGGCCTCTAGCTAGGCAAGTCTAATTAGCTGTCAGCTGCCATTAAATTTTACATTTCCATCTCGCCACAGACAATTCACGTGCACCGACCGTTAAAAAGGCGGTCGGAGCTCACAGTAATTCAAAGGTCCCATCGCATTAGTAAGTGGTTGCTACACTAAGGATTAATGCTACCGTTGAAAAAATGAAAATGGATTTAAACAATTAACAATGGGTTTCCACACACTTTGTTTAGCCAATTTATTTTAGTTTTCCCTGTTTTGCTGTCCTGCATAACATTATTTCACTGTCTCATTAGTCCATCTAGCAAAATAACAGCTATAGTTCAATACGCATTATTATCAAAACACGTTCACTGTAAATAAATAACGTGCATGATTGACTGTAATAGGTTTCCCTGCACAATATACGGTTTGCACTGTTTCCATTCCACCAAAGTAACGTAACCAAGACTGCCAATCTGAAAAAGAGAACTGATATAAAATGTTTATATCAATTTGAAATATATATATATATATATATATTATTGTACGGTTGAAAAACTGTAGGTAAAAGACTGTGCTTTAAATTAACACACATGTATCCTTTAGGTTTAATCATTGTTAGTAAAAATCAGCAAACCTATATTTGATTGAAATATGTAACGGTTTAAACACCTTTGATACTACGCAGTATCGGAAATAATTGATAATGTGCTGTACTAAGGCACTGACAATTCCCATGTGTTTTTCAGGTTTCGAAGACAGCCGCTTTTTTAATTCCTTGATATTTCCCTATTTCGACGATTTTGTCTGCTTGCAAATTAATGTAAGCTAGTTTTTTTTGGCAAATACGTGAAATTAAAGCCTGAGACTAATTTCTGTGAAGACTAGTTATCACTAGTTGACACTAGTGCAGACGTGGAACTCCCTGGAGTACCTCCAAGTAGAGACAGGAAAAATTCGCGAATTCATTTCGCGATAGGTTCAAATCCAAATCGTTATACCTCAGTGCTGCCTCTACTATTGGCTCACAACTCTCACCTGGCTGACCCTCGGCCAATGAGAAACACCCAACCAAAAGCTTTATCGAATCACACAGGCTGCTACGCTGGAACGTCTCACAAGACAGCAGCCAATGAGTGGGTGGCATTTGACCGTGTGTACGTAGAACTATGGATAGAGACCTGAAAAATTCACGGATTCATTTCGTGAAATGCTACAATTCAAATAATTATACTTTAGTGCTGCTTCTGCCATTGGTTCACTGTTAATCTGGAGTAATGAGGGCCAATTAGAGACCCTCACTCGTAGAAGTGTCGAATCACAGGCCGCCCAGTCGAGACGACTCGCAAGCCCGCAGCCAATGAACAGTTGGCATTTGCCCGAGTGTGTAGAGGAAAGTGGAGTCTATCCTGGAGGTCATTGAACCACCGTATTTTACCGGTCTCTACCTCCAAGCCTCACACGACACGGAGAACCAGCCACCGCTAGAGAACACGCGCGCCGGCTCGGTCGACTGTTTTACCAGTTGATTGGCCTCCCGGCTTGATTGCCGCCGGCTGAACGGATCCGTGACTGGCGAGCTTCGCGCGGCGTGAGCGCTCCTTCGGGTCGCGAGCTTGTAATTGGCTCGGAACAGTTCCGGGTAGGCGGGTCCCCGCCACGGCAAGTTGCAGAAGCGCCCAGAGCATAGGCGAGCCGGATCCAGCTGTTCAGTCTCTCGTTCACCGGGTGTTTTGAGGGGTCCCAGCGTGATGTGGGAGATCGGTAGAGACTGGAAAAATTCGCGGGTTCAATGACCTCCAGGATAGACTCCACTATCCTCTACACACTCGGGCAAATGCCAACTGTTCATTGGCTGCTGACTTGTGAGTCGTCTCGACTGGGCAGCCTGTGATTCGATACTTCCACGAGTGAGGGCCTCTTTTTGGCCCTCATTACTCCATATTAACAGTGAACCAATGGCAAAAGCAGCACTCAGGTATAATTATTTGAATTGTAGCATATCACGAAATGAATCCGCGAATTTTTCAGGTCTCTTATCATTATATTAGGATGACTGCGGAGATCCGGGCTTTAAAGTTTTTTTTTTTCAAACGAGGGAAACAAACAAACAAAGCGGAAGGAAGAAGAGAAGGGAAGACTGGTCTCGGGGGAGCACGGCGCACAAGACGGACAGAGGGAGGGAGGGACGTCTCTGCCGGCGGGATTAATAATTCGCGCCGGAGGATTGCCTAACCGCCCCGAGGGGGGGAGGTGCGTGGACAACAGGGGAGTTGCGCCAAAGCGACGCAATCCAATCGGCGTCGCCGCAGATTGGACGACACCTCAGAGAGCCGCAAGCCGAAGACAACTCTCGCCCCGGTAGCGTCGTGACGCCGACACCCCCCCCCCCCCCCTACAGGTGCCCGCCGACAACAAGCTGGGAAACATCGACACAACTGACGCCCTGCAGTGCTCTCCCCACGAAGGGACTCTGAAGTAGGGTTACCAGACACTGATAACAAAAAAGGAGGACATTCACCTCGCAAAAGGAGGACATTTCACTAAAAAGGAGGACAATATATATTTTTTTAAAAAGCCATGAATTAATTACAATGGAGTACGATATTTTACAATGTTTTGGCATTTAATACAGTAGTTTCAGTATAAAGAATCAAACAAACTACGCATATACAGCATATTAAAAACACGTGCTTCTGCATGTGATGCTACCTGTCAAGCTGTCATAGAACTACTTACTAGTTGGGTGACTCTGCGGACAGCGCATTAGCGCGCACCGCGCGCTTTACTCAGAGTGTAACTGCAGGAATTATCTCACTTTATAAAAAAGCCGAACATATTGGAGCATTAAGGAAAATCCGGCCGGACGCAAAAAAATACATAAAAAGGAGGACATGTCCTCCTTTTGCCGGACGTCTGGTAACCCTACTCTGAAGGGACTCAACGATAACTACACTGGCAACTAGCCGCTACGTCTGGTTACATGGAGAGAAAAAAAAGGGGGTTGTCTGTAAAGTAGGTTTACGGACGATAATTTCACGTGGTAACGTCGTAAGAAAACATTGATGAAAAATTGCATACTTTTTTTTTTAATTTTCAAATATTATTTACAGATTTTGCAAAATTTAATTTAAATAATTTGTTTGAACATAATCACGAACAATTAGTTTTAAAAAAACTGCCTTAACCTGTTTGATATTATAGAAGATTTTCTCGCACGGTGGTTGGCCGGTTCTTGCACGCTCGGCTCAGGCGGAACGTGACAATGAGTCATGCTTTTTCGTGCGTGCAGCCGTTCATCGATTTATAAGACGTTACAGTCAACAAAAAAACCAGAAAGCTCGCGTTTCTAATAAGTTTAATTCCACAATGTTTGTGGGTATACAGTACTTTTTATTCCACTGTCTGTGCAGACATAAGAGATTGTCTGGTTTGCCGACTCAAGAGCACGCAACATGAAATTGTCCATGTCAGATGCAGTCCGTGTCTAGATCCAAAAAAAAAATTTTCGAAATAAATTAAAATAAAAAATGAATCTGATCAATCAAAATAACAATTTTAAACTAATTATATTCGAATCGAAGCAATGTAAATTTTAAAAATCTAAATTTTTACCTGTCAAAGGTGTGACGTATCAAAATTTTAAAGCAATCGGTGAAGAACCTTCGAAGCTTTAAGATTTAATTTTTTTAAACGAACGACCATTTACATTTTTATAGCTAATAGAGAGTATTTAGGATGGAAATCTGAGAGTCTGAAGTGTGTTTAATTGAATTATGTTCTTCAACCTCAGCGAATGTTTTTCGTTGTAGCAAAATTATTTCATTGTAAACATTGGGTGTAAAAACCATTATTTTTCACTTTCTTTTGTGGCGTTTTAATATCCCCCATTATTTCAATGAAATAATTTTTGACAGCATAAAAATTCGCTAAAATTGAACAACTTCGTTGGATTAAACATGATCTAAATAATGCTCAGTATTCAATCTAAAATATTTTATATATTACATACAATAAAAATGTTACTCAACTCCAACTAAGGCGTACACCAGCCACGGGAAACACCCTATACCAAATAAGATGTTTTCATCATATTGTGTCGTAATGAACCCGCATCCAAAGTCAGTCGGTCGAAATCAGACTCATCTTGTACATGTCCCAACTATCTAAACTCGTATGGATATATTCTTGCATCTTTTTCATTGACCTTGACTAAGTTTAGGATTTAGGCGACACAACAGTATAAGTGGGTTTAGATTCTGTAATTCGTCAAAAATTTTTTTTCAATATTTATTTTTAAAATACAACACATTTAAATCTATGTGTTTTTTTTAACTACAGTACACGGGTAAAGGGTATGAAAGAATTAATTAAATTTTGCATACAGTGTATACCGTTGCTAAACAGAGAATGTCTGGTGCGTTTAATTCTTTTTGTGGGGAAAAAAAAGGGGGAGAGCAGGAGGAAGCGCTAATCATAATTTCTGCCCCGGGCGAAGGAAAATCCTGCATCAGTCCCTGGCCCCGCCGTACAATGTTAATGACATAGCGTATTTACATCGACATTAAAGGTCTGTTCTTTATAACATAACACTAAATGTGCAAATACACACATACTTCCACACCACGAAAGATCGCAAGCTTTAAGAAGATTTTGTAACTTATCAGACGAGTCACTGCCAAAATTAGACGTAATGCTAAAGTGACGTAGAATGTTGCGGTTGAAAATTAAAAAAAAAAAAAAAAAAAACTATGATGTGTTTTCGAAGTAGCGCGAGAAGAAAGGAAAGTGTACATCAAAGCATTTACGTCCGCCTACCGTGTAATGTAATGAGAAACCTGACCTTGACGTCAGATTGAGGCGCGACCACAAGAAGTTATGATGGTTCATTTTCGCTTCCAACGACGACACCTATTTCCTTTCCAGCGCCACACGTGGTAGTCAGTCATTAACATCGGCTACGTGACTGCCGCTGTGTGAAGCAATCACAGCCTGCCGCCTCCCCCCCCCCCCCCTCAATGAGTTCGACCCAAGGCGTGTTCCTTCCCGGATCTCCGTGCGTGGGGAACATGGCGGACGTTGCTCACGGGTTTTCTCGGAGTACTCTCAAGTGGTCCTGCTCCAGAAGTAGGAGTGCGGAGCACGCAGGGGTCATTGACTGACCGAACTATGACGTCACTGCGGCCATCTTGGAATCTAAATAATTCAGAATGTCTCAAAATTACCCTATTTTGAGAGGAAATAAATTCCCTTTTTGAGAGAAAATTTCCCGTTTCATTCTTCAAAATTCGCAATTCGGAATACCTCGAAAGACTTTCGTCTTTGAAAGAACCCAAATTACTAAAAATGGCATAAGACTTCTACAAGCAAGCCGTCCTAAGCCGCCGCGGTCTTGACCTTGACCGTAAACTTGAAATTCTTTCATCATTGTTTTGGTCAAAAATTAAAGAATCAAGTTTACGGCCAAGGGCATTACCTCGGCGGTTTAGGGTGTCTTGCTTTTAGGTGTCTTAAGCCACTTTTTTTTAGGAATTTTTGTTCTTTCAAAGATAAAAGTCTTTGAGGCATTCCGAACAGCGAATGTTTTTTTCAATTTTTTGAGGAATACCGTAAAACGAGAATTTTTATCTCAAAATAGGGGGGGGGAATAGGAATTTGGAGTCTTTTTGAGGAATTTTGGAGTCCAATATGGCTGCCGTGACGTCAGAGTTCGGTCGGTGGTTGACCCCCCTCCACGCTCCACACTACTGCTCCTGGGGCAGGAACGCCTTGTGCACACTACTCTCTCATTCGTGCATCCGTGCATTCTGTCCCCGCTCCAGTGCGAGGGGGGGGGGGGACACGGACAGGTAGCTCCGGAACTTCACACCCTCCACAAATAACACAAATAAAATTCCAATTTTGACTGGCAATGCAGATACAGTTAATTGTTAATCAGTAGAGACCTGTAAAATTCGCGGATTTATTTCGCGATAGGTTAGAGTCCAAATACTTTTGACATTATTTTGCTTCAGTGATTGGGCCACAGTTTATCTGAAGGACTCTGGGCCAATGAAAAATCTTTAACAGAAGAATTAGCGAATCACGATCATTCCAGTCAACAGGTGTTACGAGTCGGTAACCAATCAGCAGATGTGCCTAATTTGCACGAGTGCATAGAGTATCATGGAGTCTATCCTTTAGGGATTTGAAATCGCGAATTTTACAGGTATCTATTAATCAGTTATAAAAATTTAAGTCAATTAAGTATTCTTACCGATGCAACCTTGAATGTTTTAACATACGTGTATCAAAACAAAAAAAAAATTGTTCTTTCTGACCCAAGAATAACTTTTCATTTGTGTAATGAGCTGTGACTCGTCATGTCTAAGAGGTGTAGGTCATATTTAGGCTGAGGCAGTTTTCAAACACCATGGAAATTCGTTAAGTTTTAGAACCAAACTGTCACATAAAAGGTTAAACTCTCACAAGAGAACATTGCAATGCAAATACGTACTAACGAGTTTTTGTATATGTTTTTTTATGTACGTATTTTCCTGTAGCGATATGTCTATTTTAATATTTCCTAGATTATTCCCGTTTCGTAATACGCATGAACTCTTTCCTGTGTGTGTGTTCTCACTATAAGATACTTTTCTCTGAGCTCCGGCGGCAGGCACGTACGCCGAATGCAAACACCGCGATTCTTTTAAGACAAGAAAAGGCGCGCTTCGAGGGGGAAAAGAGAATCACCAATGCCGAGCAGCGCCTGCGAGGTTCGCACGCGGCGCCCGGTACACACGCGTGCTCGGCGGGACAGTATCAAGTTCGCGCGCAGGCGGCGTTACAAGCCCGAAAAAGCGAATTGCTTCCTACATCCGGGGCCCGGTTACACTTCAAGGCTTCTCAATGCGTGGATTTACCCTGATAAGCAGTACTAACACTACACATCAGGAAACCTTAAGTTGTGCGATATGCTCATATCACGTCTGCAGTCGAGGCCATTGTAACTTTGTACAAGTAAATCTGCATGGGAGAAAGTTATGTAACAGACTACACGGAGAGACAAAAAATATGTCAATGAGATACTTAGTTTAGTGTAGGATGAGGAGGCTTGAAGGCGGAATGTTGTAAACATGATAAGGCAATGGGAAGTCTGCCGGCCACTGCAGGTGGATGTTATTGCAAGATAATGAGCGGGACAGCTTCTGTTGCAGCCAGTAACTCAGATTTATTTGCGCTCCTTGATTTGTCTACCGTGTTCATTCTGTTTTAGCATGTTACAGAGGGAAAAACCCACATATACAGTTATCACACGCATGTATTCGATCGAGTTGTCACCAGTTTACTTGGAATATAAATTAAATGACCTGTAGGTACAAAGATCCGAAATCTCACGCAAGAAACATTGGTGTGTATCGTTGAACATGCATATAATAAATACGTTAACTTAAAAAAAATGTTACGTGACATATTAAATATACACAGACTTATGCACAGACTTAACAGAAGAATTTATGTACCTTAAAGTGATTTACAAGATAAACATCTCGAATTTATCAATAAATCAACACAAACCAATATCGCTAGTTTATTTCCGAATGTGTATGTCGCACTGCGCATATTCTGCGTACTTCTTGTTTCAGTTGCTGAAGCAGAAAGATCTTTCAGAGTTTTTTCAGTGTGAATAAAGAACTGCCTGAGATCCACAATGGGTTAACGAAGACTCTGAACCAGGAAAACTGTGCGTACGTTGAGTCTTGAGTCTACTGTTGCACCGCTCGCTGATACGAAAGCGGGGGAAAAAAAAATTTAATTACTATTGATTTTGAATCTGTTAGGCATCAAGCAAGTTATATTTCTAATTGTGCACTGTTTCATAAACTCTTAAATTTCGAAGAGAAAAAAATTTATCGAATGTTTTATTGAGAGTAACATTTAAAAACGTTTCTTAAAATTCTGTTAAAAATCACTTAAAGATGTTTTATTTACACAGGACTATAATCTCTTAAAGGTTTCAATTTTTTGACGTGACAACGTCTAATAAATCGATAAACGCCGGCTGCACGCACGAAAGTGTCCCGATACGCACATTTTTTCCGTTACGCTGTGTCCCGTTACGCACATTGTTCCGTAACACTGTGTTCCGTTACACTGTGTTCCGTTACGCTGTGTTCCGTTACGCTGTCGGCGAGTGCAGTAATAATAGGTTATGTTACAATTGACTAAAAAATTATGGTGATTCATATGATTGATTATAGATATTTGATTACATTTTATTTATATGAAAACTTGTTCATAATCATATTTAAACTTTATAGCTAAACGCCAGTTTTTAAAATTAATTACAAGTATTCTACACGTGAACTGTTTCGCCGACTGTTTATAAAGTGAAGCGAAAAGTTAATGTGGTTTACATAGCTTATTACAACAACAATTTCGGCAATAGAGGTTAATTATTCTTGCATTTTAAAAATCTGATTACTAGTATAATTTCAAGTATTTCTTTTATTATTAAAATAAAAATGATTCAATTTTATTCATAAAAGTGTGTAATCATTTCATTAATGTTTTTATATGACGTTGTCACGTTAAACTATCGTCCGTAAACCGACTTTACATACAACCAATTTTTTTTATTATTCCCAAGTGAGTTTACTGCGGGAGACAGTTGTGATCCGGAGGGACGAGGGTGTACCAACACAACTGCTCGCCGCACGAAGGTCGTGCGTGAGACGTCCTCGTGGGAGCGAAAGTCCCCGTCCAAGTCGCTGCCTGTGTTCTCCCTCTGTCCGGCCGCGACACGAGGTGCGCGCAGAGCAGGACTGCGGCACTCGCGGGGACATCGCCCGCACGGCGGGGTCAGGGCTACCATCCACGAGTGCGTCTGGCTTCGAGTAAGGAAAGTATAGGTCTGGCTAAAAAATTTCGTTGTCTGTAAAGTCGGTTTACGGACGATAGTTTAACGTCACAACGTCATAACAAAACATTGATGAAATGATTGCATAATTTTATGAATAAAATTGAATCTTTTTATTGAATTATCACTATTTTGTATGGATACAAAGAAGGAGTGAAATGAAATCTACAATTTAAATGATAAATTTACTTTTATTTGCACTCATTAATTCAAATATGTTTATTACTTTAACAAACAGATTATTTTAACTTACATGTTTGCTATTTAACTTCTTCCAATCTGTGTTATTCTGTTAAGGGTAGGACGATGATAGGAAAAGTAGGAAACGAATGGGAGTGTTTCAAGTTTAATGTGCCTCGAAAAAGTCAAATCGATGGTGTTTCCAATCGAGTGGAAGAGAGATAGATGAGGCGCAAGCGTACAATGAACGTAACGGAACAATGTGCGTAACGGGACACTTTTTCGTGCATGCAGACGGCGTTCATCCATTTATTAAACGTTGTCACGTCAAAAATAAGTTCTATGCGTACCGAGGAGAAGTCGTTTATTCGATCCTTACGAACCCGCTCTGGACGAAAGAAATAGGTTAAGTGGTCAGCTAAATAATATTTGCAGACCTCCATAAAATAATTTGTTCTGGCAACAAACGTATTCTGCAATGTGCACGAAGTGGCTTCTTAGTGACAGCGGAATTTTGGTGTCGGTAACAAACGGTTGTAACGAACGCTGGGCTGCAGGTAAACACTCAACAATGAATAATTAAATTAAGGCCTTGGAAGCGTCAGCCCAGAAAACAAAACAATAACAACAATTATCACAGAGGTGCCCAGACATCGTACAAAAGAATTTTATTTATAACCTGCTAGCAACTCTAGTAGGCTATGTGGATCGGGGATGAATAATAATGAAATAACAAGACTGGTGGTTTGATTTATATAAGTGCCCTTTTACTAAAATAATTTACTTTTTTTATACATTTTAAGTACACTGGTATTAGAACATATTAATTACAAAATGGAGGGAGCCCCGGGGCAACAAAATACATATAAAAGTAACACAATAATACATTTTGAACTTAATACAGGTTTTAAGTGAGCTCGCAGGCTCAAAAGAAAGAAACAATTACATCGTGTTTTTAATTTTCTTTTCAAATGAAATTTAATTATATCCTGTGTCCTGGCACCGGAGGTTTCGGTCGATTAAAGTCCAGAAGGAATAATTTTGTGTAAACTTGGAGATAAATTTGGAGATAAACTTGGAGCTAATTTTGGAGATAACTTGCAGCTAATTTTGGAGATAATTTGCAGCTAATTTTGGAGATAAACTTCGAAGCTGAACTTGGAGCTCATTTTGGAGTTAACTTGGAGCTAAACCTTGAGGCTGATTTTGGAGCCCGCCTGAAACCAAAGTCCCAAATAACTTAGACTGGTTAACAGGCAGCTAAGCCTGGGCAAGACTATTCCCAGGAAAAGGCAAAAAAAAAGGGGGGGGGGGGAGAGATGACGATCACTTACCCAAAACAGCGGGGTGAAGTCATGTGGCTGGCTGCAGGAGCAGAGAAGGCAGCTCGCGGCACGGAAGTTCGCGGTAGTCATGTTGAGAGATAATGAAATAATTTAGATTAGCAAAAAAACTATTGCGGGCAGCAGAATTTAAAAATAAGAAAATTGAGGCCTCTATGCCTTGACGTTGGCGACTACATGACTTAGTGTCGAGTCTTGGACGAACAATGGAGATTGACGCTCGCGGATCGCGACGCGTGGTCCGCACGGACCAGATGCTGCCCGCCGAATCCCCAAAAAATGGCGTCGGGGCGCCTAATTAAAGGAAGCAACTGCCCCCAGCCAACGAAGGGGTGGTGGTGATTGCCCGAAGGTGTCCGGGAACGCCCGAAGGGGCGAAGCAGACTGCAAAATGTTCGCCGCGCTCTCACGCGAGTCGCCGGCGAACTAAGATCGCAATCGCACTACAACTGCTGCCAAGGTCGATTGTGACAAGCTGTCTCTTATGGGAGGGATGAGTAGTGCACTCTGGCGGCCACGACGAGAACCTGCCTGGAGGGTCACAGAAACGTCCGCTAGAGTGCAGTGGGCGCGCTCGCGACCAGCGCTCAGAGCAAGGTTAGGGATTTTTCCCGCCGCTAGACTTCGCTGAGGGCTCTGTTTGACAAGGGCGAAAGTCCTTGAAGAGACAATGTCCCCGCCTGGGTTCACTGAGGGTCGACGCTCAGGGTTGGAGTTCCCGTGAAGCCACAGGTGGGTGATGAGGGGAGGGGGGTTTAAATTTGCTAAATCGCCTGGGAAAGGCGTCATGTGGACCGTCCCGAGGCTTCGCCGCTGGCTGTAACCTAGTCCAGTACGTGCTGGCAAAGCCCTTACGTATGCTTGCCTCCGAGAAATGAAAGTTGCTAGCAGTGGGCTTGGGGTATCGTTCGCTAGCACAAAAGTCATTCTGTTACATGGAGAAAACGTGACGCGAACCGCGGCCGAGATGCTGCGATCACAAATCGTCAGCAAACAGTATCTAATTGAAGCCTGCGAAGAAGCGCAGGTGCACTGGGTTGCACAAGATTACATCGGAGTGTACAGTAATGGAAACAAAATTAAATTAAATTAAAAATGCAAATTTATTATTTGGTTTTATTCTTTAAAAAGTACAAATTAAATTTAAAATCGTACATTTGTGCCTGAAAGTGGCACTGAAACGGCACACGGTTCTGTCAAGACGGCAATTTACGAGGTATACATTTAAAAGAAAATTGCAACGTCCACAAAACTGCTTTCTCAGTGAAATTTAATTTTTTTTTAAACATGGCGGACGGTACCGCGCAACAGTGGATATTATCCGGTTGCTTCCACCTGGGCGTCCCCCCATCTGGAAAAACATTTCCCTGTCTTTTCCTTGACTTTCGATAACCAATATTTAATATATCTCTGACTATGATTTACCTTACTAATATTTACCTATTTTGCAATTTTCTGAATGAAATGAAGATAATCCAGCCTCACTATCCCCACAGCTGACATGGTTCTCTCTACACTTTCTTTATTTTAAACAGATCCTTGCATGAGCCATTTATATTACATATGACTATATACTAAAACCTATCCGGTGAAAAAATGCTTTCACAGCATGGTTGACGGCAGACTGAAGCATAACAAATGACTGGAGGCGGGCCCGCGACACGTGTCAGGTAACACTGACGTCATGCGCGCATACCGTGGGGGATTAGAATGGCCCGACCTCCCACCCCGCTGCCCCCGCGGCGCCGTCATCTGTCCCTTAGCGGCCTGGGAATCCCGCGGGCTCACGGAGGCCGCCGCGTGGAGTGGCGTGTGACTCCGACGCTGTTCTGGATACTTCGGATGACGCGACACGTCGCAACCATTCCAGTCGGTTCCAGAAAGACGGTCACGGGTGTAAAAGCGGCGACGCCGGAGTGAAGTGCGAGTTCAGCGAAGAGGCTGAGAGGCTGACTCTTTGAGAGCGACGGGATCGAGAGAGTGGCGCGAGACTGTGTGTGTCCACACTGATGTGAGGCGGAGAGACGCAGACTCACCTCCAGCTCCTGGGACAGGCGCGCGTGGTGGTGCTCGCTGGGGGTCAGCGACCTCTTGCTGAGTCTGCGGTGCTCCAGCAGGAAGTAGTTGGGAAGACTGCCGATCTGCAACACGACAGTGCAGGCGCTCAGTTCCCTCCTCGCTGCAGCCGGCGTCACCTTCACACTCTGCCCTTGCAAGACAAGTGCTCTTGAGGGGGTGCCTCCCATTTCAGGTCAAGATTTCATATTTACAGTAATTACAGATCAACTTGTAGACTTTTACAATTGTTTAACTTTCACGAAATAAAAAAAAACATATACTGCGCATACATTTTTTGCATAATTATCTGTCAAAGTTATTTTTTTAACGTTTTTGGGTTGTATAAATAAGGAGAACTTAATTTATTGCAGAACTGAAACATTTTAGTGTTTAACTGCAATACCACTGACTCGAGTCACATACAAATGATACGTCTACAAAGAGAAAATGACACAAAGTGTGAATTGTGATCTTTCAAATAATTATGATTCAAAAAAGGTAGTAGTTACGTAGTTAAATTACAATATAAATATTATAATTTTTTTTTTAACACGTCGTGGTTGTGCAATGTTACTTTTCACCCGAGAGCAAGCGAACACCTGCCCCCACGAAGCAGTGGCTGACATTCTCATGGTCATTTGAAGGATGTATCTCATTGATAAGGGACCGGGAAAATTTCCCAGATTTATTTTGCGATAGGATAAAATTATAAATATTTATACCTTTAAGGCGCTTCCGTTCTTATTGCACAATTAACAGGGAATGTTGTTCATCGGGCAGGACAGACGGCTCCTGTGAGTGATAGCCCCAATCCATCCATGCTGACCCTGCCTCAGGAGGTTATAAACCCTGTCTCGGCGCTGTTATCTATCGCTGAGAGGCCTTGGGAATTCCACGGGCCGCCGCGCGGAGTGGCGAGAGCGAGCGACGCTATTCTCGACTGTTCGGGCATCATCGGGTCTGCCCGGGATGATGCGACTCGTCGCGGCTGCTCTCGTCGGTTCGAGAAGGGACGCCCCAAGTACTTGAGCAGCGACGCCGGCCTCCGCGGGAGTGCGGTGAGAGTTCCGCGGTGAGTTCGGCGACAGTCCCGAGAGAGTTCCGAGCGGATTCCGAGTGAAGGGAAGTGCGACATCGACGAAGAGGGTGAGAGACCCCCCTGAGAGTGGCGCGACGCGGAGTGACGGGACCGTGAGAGTGCGACTGAGTGGCGCGAGACTGTGTGTGTGGACAGGCGCGAGGAGAGGAGAGAACCACTGTCGAGCCTAGCTCCAGTGATGAGAGCGAACTGCGGAACTTGACAGACACTGGGTGACTTGAGGATAAACATTTTTAAGTGCCAGTTATTTGTGATCGGGCATTCTGAGGCACTATTTATTATTAACATAAATATTAGTAATTAATAAAACCGTAATAAAACGTAATTGGGCTATTCCTTACGAACCCAATTCTCCCCACATAGGTCACAATACTAAGTACCTATAACTTACAAAAATTGGCACATAACTTTACATTTTAATTGGTGTATTATTCAAGCATAATTTTTTTAAACATGGAAAAGATAATATAATATTCAACCATTTGACTTTATTTTGTTGTATCATGCTTATTATGTGCACATTTAATACTGAATAGCTGTTCAGGGAACGGTTGACAAATAACTTGAACTATTAGAGGTACTGGGACGACACAAAGCATAAATTCCCGGGTAAGAATCCGAAACCAGTGTTACTGCTAACACTGCTTTGTAATGATAAGTAGAGACCTGAAAAATTCCCGGATTCATTTCGTGAAATGTTACAGTTCAAATATTATACCTTAGTGCTGCTCCTGCCATTGGTTCACTGTTAATCTGGAGTAATGAGGGCCAATTAGATACCCCTCACTCGCAGAAGTGTCGAATCACAGGCCGCCCAGTCGAGACGACTCACAAGTCAACAGCCAATGAACAGTTGGCATTTGCCCGAGAGTGTAGAGGATAGTGGAGTCTATACTGGAGGTCATTGAACCCGCGAATTTTTCCGGTCTCTAATGATAAGAGTTGTTTTCGTGTAAATGTACAAATCTACACATACCTACCTGTAATTTTACATTTACAGAAGGAAACAAAAGGTATCTCCAGGGCAGAACACGAGGGACCTGATCTCGAAGCCACGCAGTGGGAAGGGGGGGGGGAGTCACGTGGACCCCAGGAGTGCAGTAACGCGGCGCCAACCTCTTCTTTAGCGAGGCCCGAGGGAAAAAAACACACACACACTTTAAGTTTTCGCAAACTAACGAACAAAAGAAATATAAACGAGGTGGCTTGGGCGGGTGGGGGGAAAGCCAAATTGAATTTATGCGTGCGGAGAAGTTCTAGGGGTTAATTAGGGCGCAGGGCTAACAGTGTTAATTACGCGAGCGTCAAGAAGCCGGGTTGGGGCGCAGAACTTCCGCTACCACTCTCTGCGTGACCCCTGTGACCCTCCCCCCCCCCCCCCCCCCCCGAGACACCCGTGACCCCGTCTGTGTCGTCACAGACCCACACACAGACAAACTTAAAACGCACAGCCTAAACCTGTAGCCTTAGAGATTTGAAATCCGGAGGAAATGTTGCATTGTTGATGCCTCTTCTACGGGGGTGCTGTCACAACTTAGAAACACATAACTTAGAAACACACAAGATAGAATCTTGTAAGTTATGCCTGTTCTAAGTTCTGTGTTTCTAAGTTATGATAGTTCTAAGTTACATGGTTCGGCGTTGTGTGTTTCTAAGTTATGAAAGTTCTAAGTTGTGTGTTTCTAAGTTGTGATAGTTCTAAGTTATGATTTTCTAAGTTATGACCTTCATAAGTTGTGTGGTTCTGCGTTGCGTGTTTCTAAGTTATGACAGTTCTAAGTTGTGAGTTTCTAACTTGTGATAGTTAATGGGTTATGACTTTCTAAGTTATGACATTTCTAAGTTGTGTGGTTCTGCGTTGCGTGTTTCTACGTTACGTGTTTCTACGTTATGACAGTTCTAAGTTGTGTGCTTCTACGTTCTGTGTTTCTAAGTATTGTGTTTCTAAGTTATGATAGTTCTAACTTATGACAGTTCTAAGTTACATGGATTTTTTCGAGGTTTATAAGTGGTGAATGTTCTAAGTTGTGTGTTTCTAAGTTATGTGTGGTTCCCCTTCTACGTCTTCTGGCGACGTCTTTTTACATTTTAATTATTCACTCACTTTCAGGCGAGCGGGGTTGTGGGGGACGTTCATAGATCAAAAAATTTCCCGTCCGTCAAGTATATGTCCTGTAGACTTGAAACTTGGCATGGGGTTTCTTTATGTTACGTACACAATAACTGAGCAATGGGTTTTCCTAAAAAAAAAACCGTCTACAATGCGGGTTCATGGGACTTTTCAAGATTTTTTTCTTCCAAGTTTATATCATAATGCCTTGAAATTCAGCAGTGATGTTCCTTATAAAACATAGTTATCAACTAAGAACGTGGTTTTCCGAAGATCAGCTCCCATGGAGCTGTGTTTCCGTACCATGTGCGTCTCTGCCTGAGGATGGGAGCAGATAGCAGTTCCCGAAACGTCGCTTGTTTCTGTTTTGGTAAAACTAATGTGTTCGTTTCGTCTCTTCGTTTTGTCGTGTTTTTGTCTCGTTTCAACTGTTGTGCTGAATTATTTTGGGTTCAATATTTTTGTGCTGTCATCATTTGTGGGTTTTTTTTATCGTTCTATTCTGTTTTGGAAAACTATTGTGTTTGTTTCGTCTTTTCGTTTTGTCGTGTTTTTGTTTCGTTTCAACCGTTGTGCTGAATTTTTTTGGGTTCAATATTTCTGTGGGTTTTTTTTCGTTCTCTTAGTACATTTTTCTTTGTTTTTCTTTGTTTTGTTGACCATATTCCTGTTACGGAATATTTTGTGGTGTTTATATCCTTGTTGACAACAGCAATTTTTTGCTTAATTTTGTGTTTTTTTTTCTTTTTTGGGTTTTATTTATTTATTTATTTTAGTTTTTAGTTTTTCTTCAACAGAAAAAGTTCTTAGCAATGATGTATGTCCAAAAACTTTCATCAAGTCCCATGGAGGGTTAAGAGAGCGTTAAAAGTCCAAATTTTACGTTTAAGTTCTACAAAATTTTGCGGGGCGATAAAAATCTAAATTTCCCGTTTTTCCAAGTATAATTCCTTAAGATTTTAAACTATGCAGTAATGTTGTTTATATTACAAACCCAAAAACTCAGAACAATGTTTTCCGAAAATCACTCCCAACGCCGGGTGCTTCAGCTAGTTGATTATAAAAATAGTAACTACTTAAATACTGACAAAGTATGTGTTGAGAAGGATGAGGTGTTAGTGCAAACCCGAGTGTATAATGGTTTAAATGGATTGTCATTTTATAACCAATATGCTCATGGTTTATATATTTGTAACAGTATTAGCTTGGAGAAATCTCTGTGCATTAGCCAATGGAAGCATTGAAATATTTATGTGAAGCAAGTATGATATATTATACTTGGTGTCTGGGTTATATATTAAATCCCACCCAGTTACCTGGCATGGTGACATAAAAATTAAATGTTTCGCATATTTCTGTTTAAAAACATATTGTTAGGGCGAATTTCTTAGGCCCTACACTAAAAAAAACAGCCTTCTTTGCCATAGAAAATAGTTTTATAAAATATGAGCCGTTGTTAAGATTGTGTTCTTGATTGGTATGTGTATTATAAGCAAACGCAAGCTTGCACTATCATTTAGATAGTGACTATCTTTCAGAATGACGCAGTTAGCTGTTATGGATATAAGGAGAAATATGTTTCACAGGCAAAATTATTGTAAGGTCCGAGAAACGATGATGTCCAAATAAACAAAACATATCTCACAAAAATGACTGGGAATTACCATAAGTCATTTAATATTTTCGTTGGAATATTTCAGATTTGTATAATTTGATTTAAAAAAAAAAACGAAAATGCAGTCATGGAGACTGTCGACAGACGTGAAGACTTAAAATTTTGTTTTTAAATGTGTAATATGAAATCATTTCTACGTCAAATGTATGCAAGAAAATTATTTTGGTATTATATCACTAGTATGTCGGTGACGCGAACCCATACGTTTTGCCCCAACCGAAAATTGCTCAACGTGGCCAAAGAAATTTTCACTTCAAAAAAAAAAGGGGGGGTTGTCTGTAAAGTCGGTTTACGGACGATAATTTTACGCGATAACATCATAATAATACATTGATGAAAAATTGCATACTTTTTTAATTTTCAAATAATATTTACAGTTTTTGCAAATTTAAATTAAATAATTTGTTTAAATATAATCACGAACAATTAGTTTAAAAGCCCGCCTTAACCTGTTTGATATTATACAAGATTTCCTCGCACGGTGGTTGGCCGGTTCTTGCACGCTCGGCTCAGGCGGAACGTGACAATTTTTCGTGCGTGCAGCCAGCGTTCATCGATTTATAAGACGTTATCACGTCAAAAAATATTTGGCTTTCTTTTTTTTTTTGGCACATAAAAAATGGTTTTTACAGTCGAGCCACGAGCCGGGGCCAAGGACACACGCAGATCCGCCAGGCCCTGCCTCGCAGTTCCGCCGCGTGCTGGCCACTTGGTGACTTTTGGCCACGTCACGTTGGCAGCGGCGGTCAGCTGACTGCAGCGGCGAGCGAAAGTGGCGGCGGTGAAAGGACGCAGATGTCGGCGAGTAACGGGCAGCAGGGGGGGGGGGCTCCAAGGCTGACCACTCTGCGCGAGCGAGACAGCCAGCTGTGGGCGGAGCGTGGAACAGTTTATCAGCGGGCGACGCGTGCGGCACGTGACGTAAACGAGTAGTAAAGTCCCACCCAAGAAATGTGCCGCCCTACTACACATTGTCGTGTTAGAATACCTGCAAAACCTGTTGCGACGGGAGTCCACAGCCAACCTGACAAAATCAAAAAAAACTGCCTGATGCGCGTGGAATGCATTGAAAGAATGTTGAAAACACGCCAGAAAAAAAAACCCTCACGGAATAGTCCAAAAGAAAACTTTTAAGACGTTTAACGAGTGGCTTTATTAAGGCCCGTCTGCAACAGTCCGAACCTGTGTACGGTTCGTGTCCTAACCCGAATGTGAATGACGTCAAATTAAGATCCACGTGAAAGCACCGCAAAATCTCCAATAGAAATGTCGTGGTTCTCGTCCTGAATCATCCAGTTTTCGCATATCTCTCCTTCCAACTCCTTCCATCTCCACCTCCTTCCGTCTCCACCTCCTTCCATCTCCACCTCCTTCCGTCTCCTCTCTCCTGTAACCCACTTCCATCTCCAGCGTCACCGACTAGAGGTCTCCAGGAGTCTCCGAGCTAAATATGAAATAAAGGAGAAACATAAGGGCCGTAAGGAAATGTAGTTTAGCACTACAAACATCCTCACAGCTTCCCCTCGACTGTACTTGGGGAGTAGAGCAGGAAGACTTCACAAGTTGAGTAGAGTAGGGACTGGAAAACTAATTACGATTGGAAACTCTACAGACATAAATATGAAAAGGGTTAACATAGCACCAAAAAAGCTAGGCCAGGTTACAACATACCGAAAAAATAATAAAAAAAAACTTTGAATTCAAAGAATTTACCCCCACAATAAGGAGTATGGAGAGTTACATTGACTTTCTCAAGATGCATCACCACTACCTTTGTGGTTTGCGACTCCAGGTGTTATAGCAGCTCATCCTGCATCGCCCAAAGCAACATTCTGTCTTCACCGATATCTCGGATATTTTTTTGATAACTTCAAGAGAGAGGGATACACGCATCCAATTCCCCCCCCCCCCCCCTTTTCGGGCAATAACCGCCTCAAGGCTAAGAGCCACTTGCACAGCCAGATAAGTAAACTCTAATAACAATTTGTACGTTAATCAAATAGAGAAATTCATGACGTGATAACGTCTTATAAATCGATGAACGCCGGCTGCACGCACGAATAATTGTCACGTTCCGCCCGAGCCGAGCGTGCAAGCACCGGCCGACCACCGTGCGAGAAAATCTTCTATAATATCAAAGAAGTTGAGGTGGGCTTTTTTAACTAATTGTTCGTGATTATATC
Organism: Bacillus rossius redtenbacheri; assembly: GCF_032445375.1. Taxonomy (NCBI): domain Eukaryota; kingdom Metazoa; phylum Arthropoda; class Insecta; order Phasmatodea; family Bacillidae; genus Bacillus; species Bacillus rossius. Next base: position 4,105,134 of record NC_086330.1, on the reverse strand, counting down.
TAAACAAATTATTTAAATTAAATTTTGCAAAAACTGTAAATAATATTTGAAAATTTAAAAAAATGCAATTTTTCATCAAATTTTTCTTATGACGTTATCACTTAAAATAATCGTCCGTAAACAGACTTTACAGACAACCAGGGTATGAAAAAATCCTGATTTATTTTAAAAAAAATCAAAAAAATCAGATTTTTTTGGATTAAAATCGGTTTTTTTATTAAAATCGGGTTTTCTTATTAAAATACGATTTTTTGATTAAAATATAAAAAATTGTAATCTGTGTAATATAAAGTACATTTTCATGACTGTTTTCATGACTTGACTTTGCTCTACAGTACAATTAATAACAGATTAATTCATTTTTGAAAATTTTTAGTATAGTAACATAGTTAACATTAGTAAAAAAAATGTCTTATAGAAAATAACTACATCATTGAAAATATATCATATTTAAATGTAACGTTGTCACTTCTGTCATCCCTTATAGTCTTATAGTCCAATTTTTCTAAATAAAGTAATTTAAACCAAAACCACAATTTCCTTTTTTTCTTCTTCTCAGAATTGCACACGTACGAGAGTATTCAAAGTAAAACTTCTACATAAAATATTACTTATTTAAAATTTTAAACAAAAATACAAGTTTGGCAGTTTTTTCTGTACCCAGTCAATTTCTTAATGTTGACTGAACCAAACCAGACATACCAAAGAACTGAAAATTTCCTTCCTACAGTTCTAAAAATAGCATTTGATATTGTTGGAAGACAAACCTGTTGCCAAGGAGATATATGACACACACACACAACACAAACACTCATGAGGTGGAGGAGAGAAGAGAGAAAATGAGGTGGCATTTAAAGGTACATTCCACCCACCTATATTTAACAAGTGTTTCAAAATAACTATAAATACATTGTAGAATAAATTAATTACTATTCAATTTTTATTCTATCTTTGCAGGAGTCAACTTTTATATAAGTAGTCATGATTACTTGGTTTAAACAATACAGTATAGGAAATATTAACGTTTATATTATCATATTATAAATTGATTTTATTCACTGATTTAAAAAAAATCACATGATTTAAATTATGATTTAAATCACGATTTAAATCATGCTGATTAAAATCAACATACCCTGCAGACAACAACCTTTTTTTTATCATTATTTTGTCGTAAGTCGCGACGGAGCAAGCCACCCTGCATGCAGGACATGCAGGACTGCCGCCGGGAAGCCATATTAAAAAATTGGTTGTCTGTAAAGTCAGTTTACGGACGATAGTTTAACGTGACAGCGTCATAACAAAACATTGATTGAAATGAATGCATACTTTTATGAATAAAATTGAATCATTTTTATTGAATTATCACTATTTTGTATGGATACAAAGAAGGAGTGAAATGAAATCTACAATTTAATTGATAAGTTTACTTTTATTCGCACTCATTAATTCAAATATGTTTATTACTTAAACGAAGAGATTATTTTAACTATAACTTTTATACATGTTTGCTATTTAACTTCTTCCAATCTGTGTTATTCTGTTAAGGATAGGACGATAATAGGAAAAGTAGGAAACGAATGGGTGTGTTTCAAGATTAAAGTGCCTCGAAAAAGTCAAATTGATGGTTGTTCCAATCGAGTGGAAGAGAGATAGATGCGGCGCAAGCGTATAATGAGCGTAACGGGACACAACATAACGGGACAATGTGCGTTACGGGACACTTATTCGTGCGTGCAGCTGGTTTTCATCGATTTATTAGACGTTGTCAAGTCAAATAATTGTCTCACCCTGCGAGCAAGCTTTCTCGAAATTGTTTATTCTATTTCCTTATTCCTTGGCGAGCACTCGAAAACACAGGCCCCGAGAGGAAGGACGCCTCCCTCAGACCTCGAGCGGCGCCGGTCCAGCGGCCGCCAGGCATTGTGCCGTCTCAGGGCGGCTGCAGGGAGGGGGGCAGATGGCCTGCACTTCAGGAAACCCCATTACCAGTGAGCGAGCGAGTGGGCGGGTGACGGGCCGCAATGTAATTAGCAAGGCAGCAAACTGCGCCAACTGCGGGGGCGGCCCTGCCCGCAGCCGCAACGTCCCGGTAACTTCGTCAAGGAACAACTCTACGGCAACCTCACAGGGAACCTCACAGGAGACATCACAGGGAACCTCACAGGGAACCTCGCAGGAGACCTCACATGGATCCTCACAGGGAACCTCACAGGGAACCTCACGGGGAACCTCACATGGAACCTCGCAGGAGACCTCACAGGGAACCTCACAGGGAACCTCGCAAGGAACCTCGCAAGGACCTTACAGTGAACCTCACAGGGTACCTCGCAGGGAACCTCACAGGGGACCTCGCAGGAGACCACACAGGGAACCTCACAGGGTACCTCGCAGGGAATCTCACAGGGAACCTCACAGGGAACCTCACAGGGTACCTCGCAGGAAACTTCACAGGGAACCTCACAGGGTACCTCGCAGGAGACCTCACAGGGATCCTCACAGGGAACCTCACAGGGTACCTCGCAGGAGACTTCACAGGGAACCTCACAGGGAACCTCGCAGGGAACCTCACAGGGATCCTCACAGGGAACCTCACAGGGAACCTCACGGGGAACCTCACATGGAACCTCGCAGGAGACCTCACAGGGAACCTCACAGGGAACCTCGCAAGGAACCTCGCAAGGACCTAACAGTGAACCTCACAGGGTACCTCGCAGGGAACCTCACAGGGGACCTCGCAGGAGACCACACAGGGAACCTCACAGGGTACCTCGCAGGGAATCTCACAGGGAACCTCACAGGGAACCTCACAGGGTACCTCGCAGGAAACTTCACAGGGAACCTCACAGGGTACCTCGCAGGGTACCTCGCAGGAGACTTCACAGGGAACCTCACAGGGTTACTCACAGGGAACCTCACAGGGAACCTCGCAGGGAACCTCACAGGGATCCTCACAGGGAACCTCACAGGGGACCTCGCAGGTGACCTCGCAGGAATCCTCACAGGGATCCTCACAGGGAACCTCACAGGGAACCTCGCAGGGAACCTCACAGGGTACCTCGCAGGAGACTTCACAGGGATCCTCACAGGGATCCTCACAGGGAACCTCACAGGGGACTTCACAGGGAACCTCACAGGGTACCTCGCAGGAGACTTCACAGGGATCCTCACAGGGAACCTCACAGGGGACTTCACAGGGAACCTCACAGGGTACCTCGCAGGAGACTTCACAGGGAACCTCACAGGGTTACTCACAGGGAACCTCACAGGGAACCTCACAGGGATAATCACAGGGAACCTCACAGGGAACCTCGCAGGAGACCTCACAGGGATCCTCACAGGGAACCTCACAGGGATCCTCACAGGGAACCTCACAGGGATCCTCACAGGGATCCTCACAGGGAACCTCACAGGGGACTTCACAGGGAACCTCACAGGGTACCTCGCAGGAGACTTCACAGGGATCCTCACAGGGAACCTCACAGGAAACCTCACAGGGGACTTCACAGGGAACCTCACAGGGTACCTCGCAGGAGACTTCACAGGGATCCTCACAGGGATCCTCACAGGGAACCTCACAGGGAACCTCACAGGGGACTTCACAGGGAACCTCACAGGGTACCTCTCAGGAGACTTCACAGGGATCCTCACAGGGTTACTCACAGGGAACCTCACAGGGAACCTCACAGGGGACTTCACAGGGAACCTCACAGGGTACCTCGCAGGAGACTTCACAGGGATCCTCACAGGGAACCTCACAGGGAACTTCACAGGGGACCTCGCAGGGAACCTCACAGGGTACCTCGCAGGAGACTTCACAGGGGACTTCACAGGGAACCTCACAGGTAACCTCACAGGGAACCTCACAGGGGACCTCGCAGGTGACCTTACAGGGAACCTAGCTTGGGACCTCACAGGGAACCTCACAGGTAACCTCACAGGGAACCTCACAGGGGACCTCGCAGGTGACCTCACAGGGAACCTCGCAGGTGACCTCACAGGGAACCTCACAGCGAACCTCACAGGGAACCTCACTTGGGACCTCACAGGGAACCTCACAGGGAACCTCACAGCGGACCACACAGGTAACCTCAGGGAAATTTACAGGGAACCTGCCGGAGACAGCCCGCATGCGCACAACGTCACGTCACAGAGCTGACGCCATCTTTTCGCCTTGGCCAAATGTTTTTCCGAGCGTGCATGTTTTAGAACAACATTGCAGTTCAGTATACCTTACTTAGCCATTAATTTTATATTGCCACTTCGCGAAAATTAATAGTTTTTTTTTCTTCCCACGACTTTTTAAAATGTAGGTACAATGTGCACTTTTATAACAACACTACATCATCGTTAAAACTTATTTCATATCATCAGTTCACTCAAAAGTTTCAACAAAAAGTACAAATATTCAAGTGACAAGTACAACGAAGATAATTTTTCACTTTTTTTTATAATTTTACCATTTTCTACGATTCGTAAATATTTACGTAGTTTTAATTACTTCCGTGGCCTACTTGTATTCCTTAAAATACTTGTCCAATTTTAATTTGTTTTTAGACCTTGTTATAACAATTAAACATACAAAATATATTTTCACAAAAAATTATAAACTACTTAAGTTATAACAATATTTTATCGCAAAAAAATATTTTATACAGAATATTGTTCAATGTACTATTATTATAATTATAAAATCAAACTGGATACCGAAATAATTTTATTGCGGATTAAAATACTAACTTAAGATTTTTCTTAGTGAGATAAATTGGTGCCTCTTGGATCCCGATTTATCCTTACGTCATTCACTTCGAATTAATTGAAACAATAAAATATGCAACTGAAGTCGACAAGCTATAAAAAAGAAAAGTTCTAATATTAAAAATAAAAAGGAGGTTGTCTGTAAAGTAAGTTTACGGACGATAATTTTACGTGATAACGTCATAAGAATCCATTAATGAAAAATTGCATACTTTTTAATTTTCAAATATTATTTACAGTTTTTGCAAATTTAATTTAAATAAATTGGTTAAATATAATCACGAACAATTAGTTATAGAAATCAACTGAAATGAAATGAATAAATTGTTAATTTTAAATGACGAAATTGGAAAAATAATCAAATTTGTTTAATTGCTGCTTTTAAAAAGCCCGCCTTAACCTGTTTGGTATTATAGAAGATTTTCTCGCACGGTGGTTGGCCGGTCCTTGCACGCTCGGCTCAGGCGGAACGTGACAATGAGTCAAGCTTTTTTCGTGCGTGCAGCCGGCGTACATCGATTTATGAGACGTTTTCACGTCAAAATTTTTTTTTAACTTAAATATCTCTTTTACAGCATCAAGATGGAAAATATGCCGGGATATTTGGTGGTGTGTTGCAACTTTGCTTGCATCAAAAGGAAGAATTACGAGGTTTGAATGTGTTATTCCGAGGTGATGAGCTCGAGACAGACGACTGTCGCTTCAGCTCTAGTCCTCGATGTGACTCGGCGACTGGGCCAATCAGCGCCCTCCCTCTCTCCCGCCAGAGGACCGCTGCTCCGTGCTCTGGTTCCCAGCAGTAACGCCGCGCCGTGTCGTTTTCTAAACCGACGCAAAAAACAACCGTCTTCCTTCCGAGCGACAGTCGCCGGCGACAGCGAGCTGTGATTAGTCCAACTGAACGGCAGGTTTACACAGAACAACGAAGGCATGATTGCACAAACGTTTAAGGTTTCCGCCAAACGACAATAAGGTTTCGGGTCGTTACCACAACGCCGAACGTACAATAACGCCGAATACCATAACGCCGAATGCCAAATTGACCGCAACGCCGACAGCTAGAAAACTGCTGTGTACCACAACGCCGAAATACAGTAACGTCGAAAAATGTACCACAACCTAACCTAACCTAGGCTAGCCTAACCTAGCCTAACCTAACCTAACCTAACCTAAACTTTGTGGCAGTCCTGCAATGACATTTTTCGGCGTTAATGTATTTCGGCGTTGTGGTAATTCGGCGTTGTGGTACACAGCAGTTTTCTAGCTGTCGGTGTTGTAGTCAATTTGGCATTCGGCGTTATAGTTTTCGGCGTTATTGTACGTTCGGCGTTGTGGTATTTCGGCGTTGTGGTGCGTCCCCTAAGGTTTCTATCCAGAATTTTTATTTGATTTACTAGTTAATGCCAGGTATGCGTTGCAATGCCTTAATGATTTTTTTTATATTTATATTATTTAAAGTAGATGCACAAATACAAAGCTTTTTTCAATCTCTCTATATGTATATATACCTCTCTCTATCTCATTTTATCTCTCTATACATATTTACTCTATATTTTTATATCTATACATCTACATATATGTCACTCTATAGCTATGAAATAATTAAAAATAATTTTTTTTTGCCTATCTACCTTTTTATCTGTCATTTTAACTGTGACATAGGTATATAAAAACCCGCTGTATTCGAAAACAATGTTGTGTCAACATTTCACAGAAATCGGTGAAGAACTTTCGAAAATTTAAGATTTTAAAAGAACGAACATTTACATATTTTTATTTATATAGATGATAGGAATTGCTTATTTCTAAGAGACCCTAACCACTCTCGTTGTTAGGTCTCTACCAGGCACCGGGTTAGACTCTTCATACATGTTCTTGGTTAAGTAAGTATCATTTATTCATTTGTTATTGACACATTTAACTATCCGGGTTGCACATGATTAGTTATATTTATCTTTTAGTGTGTTATTTGTTTTTCAAGCCCTTCATGCGTTTAAGAAAAAAAAAGTTTTTAAATGATGAAGACAAAGCAAATGTACAAAACGTTTCCAGTCTTACGTACCAAAAAATTGATAAGAATCAGACACTATTTTCTTCATATTTAATTCATACAGTGAAGAACAAATCACTGGTGAATGAACGCAGAAGAACCATACACATATCGGTCAGATTGATTTGATACAAACGAGTAGGAACAGAGATTACTGCGTCAATATTTCTGGAGTAGCTACGGCGCTATTTTAAGACTTTGTTCAGCTCGTTCTGTTCGGTGGTTGGCTTGCACTCTCTTCTGTTTTGGAACATGTAGGAGCGGTAAGGGCGACTCTGGCGTGTGCGCCGAGGCTCTCCTCGCCTCTACGCACAAGGAGTCTCGCGCCTGCTGAACTCCAAGCGGCGGTCAACATAGGTCAGACGCGGGTATACTCGAAGGACATCCCCCCCCCCCCCCACACACACACACACACACACACCGTTGCTTGCAACACTCTCGGATAGAAATCCCACATCAAAACTGTTTTGAAAATACTCATGTCATTTATTATCTCTTTAAAAAAAAAGGGGGGGGGGGGTGTTTGTCTGTAAAGTCGGTTTACGGACGATAATTTTACGTGATAACGTCATAACAAAACATTGATGAAAACTTGCATACTTTTTAATTTTAGAATATCATTTCCAGTTTTTTGTAAATTTAATTTAAATAAATTTGTTTAAATATAATCACGAACAATTAGTTAAAAAGTCAGCCCTTAACCTGTTTGATATTATAGAAGATTTTCTCGCACGGTGGTAGGCCCGGTTCTTGCACGCTCGGCTCAGGCGGAACGTGACTATGAGTCATGCTTTTTCGTGCGTGCAGCCGGTGTTCATCGATTTATAAGACGTTATCACGTCAAAAAAAAAACACTATAAAGAATAATCGTTAGATCAACACAAGCATTCAGATAACAACAGTTTGTTACACGCTATCAGAAATTATATACATAGGTATATATTGTAAATCCTGAGCAAGTCCCAAACGGAGCGTTCTCAGCGAAGACTCTGTTCGCTGCTCGGTGGCTACAGTATCTTTGGTTTGCGTGCAGACATGGAGTTAAGTCTTTATTCGATAACTGCACGACGATTGGGTGACGAAGTTAGCCGGGTACCACGGCACTTGCTGTTTCATCGCATCACGTCACGCGCAAAGATAGCACGAGAAACAAAAAAAGCGTAAGATAAGACACTGGACACGTGCTTATCCTGTGATGTGTTTAATCATCGCGGGCGAGAAAGGTAGGCTCACTTTAAGGGACCTAGAAGTCCACATGATAAGTAAATTATTCAAATTTAAAAAACAAGGTCATCGCTGTAATTTTTCGTAATTATGGTTCCACTTAAATTCGTGCGAAGCACAAATGTTTAAATATGTGATACGCTGTGATATATCATAGGCGAGTCGATGCGATAGAACCAAGTGGAAATTGATGGTAATCTCACAGCCACGTCGCTGAAGGGAGGGTCACTAGTGTTATCAGGAAGAATGCAAATATTCAAAGAGGAGAATATGTTGATATGTGCATTCGCGCTGGTCTGAGCACTGTTCTAATTAACCATTTAAAAGCACTTCTTCCCTCTGAGCGCATATAATTAGCACAGCCTGTTGCGCGCAATCATCACTGCTTTGTTACCTCCCGGCTGGTTGCGGCCACGGTCTGTGGTACCATCTCACGGTCTTCAGCACCTCTCGTAGCGTTGCACATACCGAAGGAACAACAAGACGTGACAACGTCTAATAAATAGATGAACGCCGGCTGCACGCACGAAAAAGTGTCCCCTTACGCACTTTGTCCCGTTACGCTCACTGTACGCTTGCACCGCATCCATCTCTCTGCCACTCGATTGGAACAACCATCGATTTGACTTTTTCGAGGCACATTAAACTTAAGTATGCAATCATTTCATCAATGTTTTGTTATGACGTTGTCACGTTAAACTATCGTCCGTAAACCGACTTTACAGACAACCAATTTTTTCACTAACGAACGAATGTGTCCAAGCAGAAGTAATTTTACTAACAAGGTCCAAGCCAGACAAAACAAACAGAAATGTAACACGGACGTTGCACATGCGCTCCTGTTACTCGCTTCGCGCAGACAGGCAACTGTTAAAAATAATAGGAAACATAAAAATTAATATTCAACATATTAGCCCTGGCTTTATTACAATTGCAGTGATTAAGAACAAAGAACCGTTGCCTGGTATATCACAAATTATATATACCTTTTTAAAAAAAATATATTACACGATATGCATTATATATTTCTGCTATCGGCATTTTCAATATGCCAAATCAAAATCACAACAAATATTCAAGTAGTGAACTGTTTCAATAAAATGCATAAATACTGCACTTCACGAAAAATTATAACTATTCAAACCAGTAGTTTCGAAAATATTTAAATGTCTCAGCCAACTCACTTTTAATAACTTGATTACTGTTAATCATTTACAACTTGGAAATGCTGATTGGCAAACTAGGTGTTTTGCACACCATGTCTTTAGAGTGAGGACCGAAGAGAATCACTGTACTCGGGTGTCCACTGTTGCCACACTCGCCTGGCGCCATGCAAACCGGCGCGCGTCGGCGAGTCAACCTAGGGTTTGGAAATACGCGTAGCGGCACTGCAGCACTCGAGCTGTCAGCGCGGAGATGTTCAGAGCGGCGACCGGTGCGCGCGCGTGCAGCACGTCCTGAAAACATCGCCCCACAGCGGTGCACACAGGCGGTGCGGCGAGAACACGCCACGGCCGTAATAAAGCGAAATGAGCAAATTGAAGTGACCAACGCGCGGTAAATCTTAACGAATGCTGTCCGTGACGTCAGAGGAATATGAGCGTATGTTGTTTTTTTTTCTGGCGACGAGAACAGCTGCGGGCTGCTTATAGAGTCTCGTGCCAGATCTCAGCTGCCAAAGACATCTGCCCTCTTCGTTGTAATCCAACTCGCGACTGTGAGCCGGTAGCAAACAGTTTGTAAAAGTAGTTCGCAGCTGGCCTTCGAGGCTACAGGCAACTCCGGGGTTACGGGTTATTCCGTAGTGGTTTACTACTACCTCCCGCAAAGCGAGGCGACAAGGCGACAGTGCTGGACTCCAACCAGCCCTCCCAAACTACTCGATCACTGCAGACACCTGGCAAGGATGCCAGGGAGGCTCGCCGCTCGGCTAATTGGCCCAGAGTCCCGAGGGGGCGGGGCCCTGGGTCTTTGGAGAGACTAACCCGTCTCCCCACCCCCCGGCCACACACACACACACACACACACACAAGCCCCTCGTTCCCACAACAATCAGCTGCCTTGCGGTCCGCAAGCCTAGCTAGCTTTGTCCTCCACTACCTGGTCATTCTTTGTCTCGTTTTCTCTCTGTTATCTTTCCCTGACCTTCTCGCCCCCTCCCTTCACCCAGAGACGGGCGGGTGGCTCCCACAGCCACGCAAGTGGGGAACTTGGCGGACGTTGCCGGTTGCTACGTACAGTCCATGGTCCGTACACACTTGGTGCAAACAAACATTGAGGAGTTTTTAAGGATCCCTTTACTTCGTCGTCTTCACCACTATCACAAAGAATCATTTTGTTTGGATTAGTTATATTCTTAAAGGTAAACCCCATTTTGTCCAGAATCACCTCCGGTACATACATCTAAACCAAGCCTAGTATCTATCTGAAGCTGATAGCCAAGTCGGAAACAAAAGAACTTTGAAATACCTGCGTTTATCCATTACTTGCACGCTATCAGTCTTTATTCGGGAGTAAGGAGATATTAGTGAAATTAAAGGACTTGTAAGGTTCTTAATTCAATCAAAGAAAAATTAAGGACTTTCTAAAGAAACTGAGGAGGCGTACCAACCCTGTCCATTTTCCCCCGAGATTCCGCGTCTTCGGTGCAGTTGCTGAGATTACAGCCGTGTTGCTCACACCTGTGGCTTCGCTCGGAGGACTTCCCGGTCGATACACGTGGCGTGTTCGGAGCCAGCACGGAGACAATCACAGAACAATCACAGCGAGGTTTGAAATGGGTCTTCTCTAAAGCCGGCACAGCAAGGCGCGGCGATTACGTCATCTGTAACTCTCAAGAGGGCAGCACCACGATTGGTAGGGACCAGAGTGGTAAAGGAGGGGGGGGGCTGTTTACGTGTTTACGTGTTTACGTGTTTACTAACTTGCGTACTTGCTTACTCGCATCCTTGCACGCAATCTTTATATTTTCATACACCCCCTCCATCTGTGAAGATTCGCTTGTAACACGCGTAGTGGCCACATACCCTGGGGTCTTTTTTTTTTTTCAAAGACACTGTCTGAAATCAACTATTTGAACACGCGTGGCTTGAATCGCTAATACAGATTTGACCCAAGCGCGGCTCCAAAAGGGGGGAGGTGGGGGCGATAGCCCCTCCCGAGACCAATTTTATTGATTAGTGTATATTCATGTTAACTTAAATATTTAATTTCATATGTTAAACTTTTATCTCATCAAAAGTTGCATGGAGCTACTAAGGTTCTGTATTTGAAACCTGTAATTTGTAAATAATATTCCAAGTCCAATATCTGACCACTTTCATTTTTTGCAACTACGGCCTTTCTTTGTGCGATAGCCCCTCCCGAAAAGTCATCCTGAAGCCGCCATTGCTTTTGACCCACACAGGAACTTTGTTCCGCGTCTAATTCCGCCAAACTACTGTTTGTTTATTCTCTCCTGACGCGTGTTTCGCTGCTGCATCCGGATGTCCGTTTCCGCGGCCGGGTCGGCGGCGAAGGTCACGTGACGCGAGGCGGCCGGCCAATCAGGGCAGCCCGAGTCCCGAGCAGAAGCACACAGACTCCGTTACGTCACTAACTCTGGAAAACATAATCAAGTCTGTGGCCAGTAAAAATATTAATAATGTTCGCAGGCTTTCACGGTCATTGTCTGAAGTAGCTTGGCTTCTGGGTTGTAGCCATGTCCTTGGCGAATAATTCACCGACGTTTCGGTCGACATAATCAGGTTCCCTGATGATGGTGACTGCAATTTCGACCGAAACGTCGGTGAATTATTCGCTAAGGACATGGCTACAACCCAGAAGCCAAGCTACTTCAGTAAAAATATTTATCACTATACACCCCATTGAAAATTAAATAATTCTAAAGTGTCCACGAAGTAGCTTATTAGTAACTGCGCAAAAAAAATTAACTACGAAATATCTCGTAGGGCAAATACTGACAAAATATGTTATGATGGCCCCAAAACATTTAACGGATTTTTTTTAATCAAAACCAAGTATGAATTACGTTATTTAAAGAAAAGGAACACAACCTTCTATTAGCGACACCAGTACCGAGCAGGGCGACAGGAAACGGAAGTGGTCCCATGAAACTAGCTGCAATGACCCACAGCGAACCATGCCAGGATCCGAACATCTTTACTTTGAAGACAGGCGCAAAGATATGAAACCAAAGTTTGTTGTAGTTAGTAGGTATGAAGTGCTGGGTAGAAAGCAGTAACTAAAATATTTCAATCAGGACATTAAGAAGAGATTGTAGAACGTTTTTTTTTGTTGGTCCTCCTCCCCTCCCTCTCCCGTGACCAAGTTACCTACAAACTCTACTCCATTCACCCACAAGGAATTAAGGCCCCCGTCTACCCGGGCACGCATACGGTGCGCAGAACTTCAGGAAAAACAACGCGATTTGTAAATTACTGAAGATATCCGAGTGGGTTATGGTTACGAAAAGCAATTAAGAGTTCGCTGAGGGCCGAAAAGTACTTTTGATTTTGGAATAAGTTTTTTAAACTGTATTTTTATAAGAGTTAGAATTCCTAAAACGCATGTTTTCAGAGTAATTATTAGGCGTAAAAAAACCAGTACAGATTCTTGAAAGCACTTAAGGGACTTGTATTACACCTTTATATTCACTTCTCGGCCATATAATGTTACGGTCACCGCTCATATGCACGACGAGAAGACTGCGCGCCAGTCCAGAGGAGACACCGCGCTAGAAGCACCAGCGAGTGTCGCGCTTTGCCGCCTCACTAACACACATACACAACTGACGAGGCGGGCCTACGAGACGTAACAACGGGGAAAGAACATCAGCGACCACCGGGAACATGGGCTGGAAAACTACTCAGGGAAAAGCAAACCCCCATACAGCCAACTGTGTCCAACTAAAAAACGTTAAAGAAACCTCTCGAGGCGAAGCAGGCGCGCTATTCGATAACGCATGACAAAGTACGGCTCTTTTCCTCTTTCCATTCCTCCTGCTCCGATTTTCCATTACGATCACTTTCTTTCCTCTGTTGACTCTAGCAGGCTTCCTGTGTTTTGCTTTCGTCCTTCTTCGTAATTGCATTGCTCTTTCTATCTTTCTATCCATCTATCTTTCATGCAATCTCGTTAACTATAAAAGACGTTAGCTAAAGAGAAAGGGGGTTATTGTTTAAAGTTGCAAAATAAAATTGTGAAACTTATTTATTTCTTATTTATCCTACCTCATAATTTTTCCTGAAACACTGTTCGAAGAAAGTTAGTTCGAGGCTAGTAAAAACTGATGAAATATGAAACAATTGTTTCATAAAATGTAGTTTCGGTGTCTGTTAATGAGTTAGGGCTGCGACGTGTCTTTTCATTAAGGGCTTTTATAAAATTTCAACTAGATATCTCCCTTCCATTCGTGGTTCTGCCACAAATACAACTTCCAACAGATATTCACTAAGTGTAAGATGATGGATCTAGGAATTCGCGCAAGTGATTGTGATTACGAAGACTTGCGCGACTTTGTAACCCACGTTGTAGCACTTAAGTGAATATTCGTTGGAAATACTTGTGGCGGAACAATAGATTCAAGGGGAGGTAAGGAGTTGAAATTTTATAAATGGCAATTAAATAAAAGAAATGAAAAAAAAATGTTGTCTGTAAAGTCGGTTTACGGACGATAGTTTAACGTGACAACGTCATAGCAAAACATTGATGAAAATTGCATACTTTTATGAATAAAATTGAATCATTTTTATTTATTTATCACTATTTTGTATGGATACAAAGAAGGAGTGAAATGAAATCTACAATTTAATATTATTTTAACTATAACTTTTATACGTGTTTGCTATTTAACTTCTCCCAATCTGTGTTATTCTGTTAAGGATAGGACGATGATAGGAAAATTAGGAAACGAATGGGAGTGTTTCAAGTTTAATGTGCCTCGAAAAAGTCAAATCGATGGTTGTTCCAATCGAGTGGAAGAGAGATAAATGCGGTGCAAGCGTACAATGAGTGTAACGGGACACAGCGTAACGGGACAATATGCGTTACGGACACTTTTTCGTGCGTGCAGCCGGCGTTCATCGATTTATTAGACGTTGTCACGTCAAAAAAGAAACATGGCGAGTGAGACCTTGGCCCGACAGAGGCGGCGAGCGAGCAGGCTGCTCTGAGACTCGCGGCGTCCACACGGCGTCCACACGGCGTCCACACGGCGTCATCACGTGACCGACGCGAGACGCTCGCCTTGTCGCACTCGAGCCGACGCAGCGACTCTGCAGAGTTTCATCTCATTTTAAAAAGGAGGGTGGAAGGGGTCGTTGCGGAGTCGACTGGAGAACGAGAAGAAAAATTTCTCCAAGCAAAAGGCTCGCCAAGTCAGTAGTTTTTGTAATGGTAACAGAACCATGTGATGTTGGACTCTGAGAGGTTTCGTGTTTTTATGAGGAAATGGTCAGCTCCCATACACACACACACACAAACACACACACACACAGATATATATATATATATATATATATATATATATATATATATATATATATATATATATATAACCTTTAAAAAAATGTGTGAGTGGAGTCCGCGTGCGACATAACAGAAACTTTTTCCTCTTTAAGTATAGATAAAGATAAATTATTAGTATTTTTTATTGAACAAGAGAAAATTATTGAAAATAGTAAGTATGTATGTATTATCAGAGACCGGAAAAATTCGCGGGTTCAATGACCTCCAGGATAGACTCTACTATCCTCTACACACTCGGGCAAATGCCAACTGTTCATTGGCTGTTGACTTGCGAGTCGTCTCGACTGGGCAGCCTGTGATTCAAAACTTCCACGAGTGAGGGACTCTAATTGGCCCTCATTACTCCAGATTAACAGTGAACCAATGGCAGGAGCATGATTATTTTAAATGTAACATTTCACGAAATGAATCCGCGAATTTTTCAGGTCTCTAGGTATTATCAAAAAAAAAAACTGTTGACAAACACAAGCAGCATATCAGAATGCCGTAGCATCACTGCTGCGTCAGTTCTACCTCTCCCCTGCCGAAAACCCTTACGGCCGTTACAACTAGCATATAGCACACTACCCCCCCCCCCCTAACACACGTTCCCTCTTCCCATTCGACCCTAGCGCATGCGTTGGAGTTGCATCGCCGCTGACACACTCTCCACCTCTGCCGGTTCCCCCACCACGTACCTAGCTGTTCATCTCATGCCATCGGAATTTTCGTAACGCTCGAACATTGTAACTCCCTCAGCAAAGTAGTTACACTTCAAAAGGGAATTTTGTTATTTACTTTTAATGCTTTAGATATAATTAATGAGATCTAGCAAAAAAAAATCACCCAAGCTAAATAAAAAAAAGGCTGATAAGGCATGCAAGAAAGAGACTTCCAAGAATGAAAATGGCGTAAACTGCTTGCTCAGGCTTCTACCGCTAAGGGTGGACTCCAACGGGTCGTTACCACAACGCCGAAATACCATAACGCTGAATGTCAAAATTGACCACAACGCCGACAGCTAGAAAACTGCTGTGTACCACAGCGCCGAAATAACTGAATGAATTTGTGTGTGTTTCTTAAATGTACATTGACGCCGAAATACCACAATCAAACCTAACCTTACCTAACCTGACTTAACCTAACGTAATATAACCTAACCTAACTTAACCTAGCCTATCCTAGCCTAACCTAGCCTAACCTAAGCTAACCTAATCTAGTCTAACCTAACTTAACCTTTGTGGCAGTCCTTCAATGACATTTTTCGGCGTTGTGGTAATTCGGCGTTGCGGTACACAGCAGTTTTATAGCTGTCGGCGTTGTGGTCAATTTGACATTTCGGCGTTGTGGTATTTCGGCGTTGCGGTGCGTCCCCGACTCCAACCATCGCCGGCCTGTGCGTGGTTCGGGGCACAGCGTCTATACGCGTCCGTTTAATTACCCACACGAACTTGATAAAACCAAAAGGTAGTTTGGCTTTTAAGGAACAACCAGCATTAAGACAACAGCCACTAGAAAGCAACATGCATACCTTCAACTTCCTGCACTCAGTAAGAGCTGATTTCTCTGTACAGTCGAGGCGAAGTGAAAACCTCACCGGATTACGTGCATTGTTTTGAAGAACTGTGATAAAGCAATACCTACAACCACCTTTCACTTTCAAAACTTCAGCGCAGAAACGACCAATATGAATTCGTTACGATGTCCAAACTGTAGTCCCTTTAAAAAAGATGTACTGAAGGGAATTTTTTTTAAAAAAGAAAGTACCCATAACTGTCAATCGTATACTGCGATCGTTATGCCTAGCAGAAAAAAGGGGGGGGGGGGGGGTTTGTATGTAAAGTCGGTTTACGGACGATAATTTTACGTGAAAACGTCATAAGAAAACATTGATGAAAAATTGCATACTTTTTAATTTTCAAATATTATTTACAGTTTTTACCAATTTAATTTAAATAATTTGTTTGAATATAATCACGAACAATTAGTTAAAAAGCCCCGCCTTAACCTGTTTTGATATTATAGAAAATTTTCTCGCACGGTGGTTGTCCCGGTTCTTGCACGCTCGGCTCAGGCGGAACGTGACACTTTTTCGTGCGTGCAGCCGGCGTTCATTGACTTTTAAGACGTTATCACGTCAAAAAAATATATGACAAAGCCGCATTATTTTTGGGTGGCGAAGTAGATTTAATGCTCCTAAACGCCACCGGGGTTTATTTACTGCCAACCTTGTGAGCGAGTATTTCCCCCTCTGACCGAGTGGTCGCTTTCCAACGAAGTGTTGCTGGCCGAAGGTGATCCAGTCACGCGAGGAACGGGACTTCGGAAAGCGCCAATGTCGCGAGCCGGGCGACCAGCACAGGAAGTGGCGGCGCGCGCAGCCAACTGCGCTCGCCGAGAACAGAGCGTGAGTTGCTGCCGTCACCTTGGCAGTTCGCGCGGCCATTGTTTCCCGCGCAGTCGCGTTTAACCTTGTGGAACAAATTAACTAGCTAAAAAAAAGCAAGCAAATGGGTTCCGGAGAGAAAAATAACAAAATTATAAAAAAAATCATAAATAAAGTTAACAATACACGTCTCTTCAGAGTTGTGGCGAATGAACAATTACGATGGTACTTAAACAAAAAAAATTGGTTGTCTGTAAAGTCGGTTTACGGACGATAGTTTAACGTGACGTCATAACAAAACATTGATGAAATGATTGCATACTTCATGAATAAAATTGAATCATTTTTATTTTAATAATAAAAGAATAAATACTTGAAATTATACTAGTAATCAGATTTTTAAAATGCAAGAATAATTAACCTTTATTGCCGAAATTGTTGTTGTAATAAGCAATGAAAACCACATTAACTTTTCACTTCACTTTATAAACAGTCGAGTGGAAGAGAGATAGATGCGGCGCAAGCGTACAATGAGCGTAATGGGAACACAGCGTAACGGAACAATGTGCGTAACGGGACACTTTTTCGTGCGTGCAGCCGGCGTTCATCGATTTATTAGACGTTGTCACGTTAAAAAAAAAAAGTTTTTTGATCAGTAACAGGCATTCAAAGGTACAAAAAATTAATTACATAAAATTTAAAAAAAAAAAAAACTGTACTGTATTTTCTGATACAATCGCCAGAACATCAAAAACTTGTCATAGCGTTTAAAAACTCTTTAACTGCCTTATTGAAGCTAATCTGCCGCATCATCGCGGAGTGCACTGCCGTCTGGAAGCTGAGCGAAGCAAGTCGCTGTCCGAACCTGAGGAGTGGTGATCACTCGGTGCCAAATCTGGGCACTTCTGCATTATCCCAGTTATTATTTTCCTTTTTTTTTTGTTTTACATATTTGCACAATCACATTGTTTTTCAGGATACTAAACTCACAAAAGCAAAGCTTTTTCGTGAGAGCCTCTTTATGTTACGTGTAGTATTTTAACTGTGTTATCAATATGAGAAAAAAATGTAAAATTACAGAAAATTACAAAAAAGAGACAACAACCAAACAAAATAAAACACCTGAAATATTTTCAAATATATTTTAAAAATATATATTTTTATGATAGATATATATGTATGTCATTAATGTAAAAAATACAATGACAAATCACAATCAAAATAAAAATACGTCTACACGTGCTGTCAGAGAAAAGAAAACCCTACTTAAATAACAGAGCGCTATCATCATCTGGTGGGATTTTCCGCATTAATTTTCATTTTAAACTGATGCAGAGGACGAAGACAACTACAACACAATCTTCTCACTGCGTCACAAGGATGCTGTAACTATCCACATCCACTTATTGCACGAGCGCAAAGAGAGGTGTTTTCAAAGCAGAGTTGTGCTGTAGTTCTGGTTGCCTGGAGGGCGCCGCGTGACGTCACGCGAGGCTAGGCAGGGGACAGATACTGCCCGCACAGCACGCGAGCAGCGCGAGTTGCGGGCTCGCCCCTGCCGCGCACACGTCACGAGCATACCCCGTTTCCCCGAACAACACACATCATCTTCCTTCTTCCGCTGACCGAGCACGTGAATGCAGATGCCAGTTCCACAGCAGTCTTCCACGTCTTCGCCATTTTAAGGCCACGAAACTGAAAGCGTAGTCGCCTCAACTTAAATGTAGCATTACAAATATTATTAGAAGTAAATTTGATTCATGATTAAAACATATTTGTTGGCTCTTTGGAAATTTTTTTTTATAAAAATGGACCGTGTACATAAATAAATATGCGATTCACTGTAACTTTTTGAACATCATTTCCATGTAACATCTTTGATTTTTTTGTCTATATTAGAGACATTTTGGACATTTAAAAAAATCGTAAAAAAAAAAAGTTTTTTTGGTAGTAATAGTTTACTAAATATCAACTTCGTTTTTCCAAATAATCGCATTCCAGTTTTAAGCACTTTTTCGTAACCCTGCACCAGTTTCTATTAACCCTCTGCACAGAAGTTCGCCGGCTGGGAACTAAGCCAGTTGACATCGGCGGTATTGAGTGTCTCGAAGTCACTAATAAAAGCGGCCGCGGCAACATCTCCAAAGACAGTCCAGCAAACAGCAGCCAGTCGCGCGCCTGGCAGCGCGGCTACCCGCAGAGCCTTGTCGCGGCAGTCGCACCGCGATACCCCGCCAGCCAGGCGACACGTCTGAGCCCAGCACGCTCACTGAAGAGCTCTCGTGATTGGCGGGCACGTCCAGGCACGTCCAGGCACGTCGAGGGTCACTCCAAGGTGCCGGCAGTCAGCCCTAAAGGGCCAGGCCGCGCGGCTAATGAGAAAACTTCTGGGCGGGGGAGAGCCACATAGGGCCGGCTCGATAGCCACTCACCCCCAGGCTGGACCCAGGTGCGCGGCCTGGCCACCGGGCAGTGATGCGAGTTGCCCCCCGGCCGATGCGTGCATCACAAGCCCAGCTTCCACCTCTCGCATCATCCTTGACGCAGTTCGTCGAGCAGTAGTTAGTTCACACACAGCTGTGGACAGGACCGTCGAGAGACGAGAAGTGAAAGCCGGTTGGAGTTCCAACATTTCCTTTAATGCCTGGATTCACCCGGATAGGATGAACATAAATATATTGTTAGAGACCGGAAAAATTCGCGGATTCATTTCGAGACAGGCTGGAATCCAAACTCGTTTAGTTTAACGCTGCGTCAGTGATTAGACCGCAATGCACATGAAGGACTCCGAGCCAATGGCAAACACTCAAAAGAAGAAGTATCGAATCATAAGAAACGCAGTAAACAGGTGTCCCGAGTCGGTAGCCAATGACCAGGTGATAGTTGCCCGAGTACATAGAGAATCGTGGAGTCTATCCTAGTGGTCATTGAAACCGCGAATTTTTCCAGTCCCTATCTATTGTTAACATAATTCAACAGGAACCTTATAGATCTTTATATATATATATTTTTTTTTTACGTGATAAACGTCTTATAAATCGATGAACGCCGGCTGCACGCACGAAAAATTGTTACGTTCCGCCTGAGCCGAGCGTGCAAGAACCGGGCTGACCACCGTGCGCGAGAAAATCTTCTATAATATCAAAACAGGTTAAGGCGAGGTTTTTTTTAACTAATTGTCCGTGATTACATCTAAACAAATTATTTAAATTAAATATGCAAAAAACTTAAAATGATAGTTTGAAAATTAAAAACGTATGCAATTTTTCATCAATGTTTTTCTTATGACGTTATCACGTAAGATTATCGTCCGTAAACCGACTTTACAGAGAGGGGCCCCCCGGCACCTTTTTTTATTAATTGAGAGATTGGAAAAATTGTGCATTCCAATAATTATAATCACCCCTCCTCCGTGGGCTATGGTTTCTCTGCACGGCCCTGGCTGTGGAACATACTGAATGAATGCTACACTCTCGAGACTGACAGCACGAGAGGTGCGGCCAGGGGACGCCGTGTTTGTGGAAATGCAATCTGGACGGAGGTTGCGGGTCTGACGCCACGAGGTCGCGCGGGACTCGCGGTTTGACGGCGCAGACACGCCTCGCTCGGCGCGCCAAGGTCGCGGGCCGAGCTGTCCACGAGCTGTCCACGAGCTGGGCGAGCTGTCCACGACGTAGGGACTGGAAAAATTCGCGTATTCGACGACCTCCAGGATAGACTCCATGATCCTCTACACACTCGGGCAAACGTCACATGTTCATTGGCTGCTGACTTGTGAGGCGTCTCAACTGGGAGACTCGAGATTCGATACTGCTTTGACTGAGGGTCTATAGTTGGCCCTAGAGACCTGAAAAATTCGCTGAGTCATTTGTGAAATGCTACAGTTCAAATAATCAAACCTTAGTGCCGCTCCTGCCATTGGTTCCCTGTTAATCTGGAGTAACGAGGGCCAATTAGAGACCCTCACTCGTAGAAGTGTCGAATCACAGGCTGCCCAGTCGAGACGACTCGCAAGTCAACAGCCAATGAACAGTTGGCATTTGCCCGAGTGTGTAGAGGATAGTGGAGTCTATCCTGGAGGTCTCTGAACCCGCGAATTTTTCCGGTATCTAGTTGGCCCACAGTCCTCCAGGTTAACAGTGCACCAATACCAGAAGTTGCATAAAGGTACAACTATTTGCATTCCAGCATATCGCGAAATTAATCCGCGAATTTTTCCGCTCTCTATCCGTGAGCTGGGCCAGTGAAGAGGCTGAGAGACCCCCTGAGAGTGGCGCGACGCGGAGTGACGGGACCGTGAGAGTGCGACTGAGTGGCGCGAGACTGTGTGTGTGGACAGGCGCGAGGAGAGGGGCGAACCACTGTCGAGCCTGGCTCCAGTGAGGAGTGCGAACTGTGGAACTTGACAGATATTGAGTGACTTGCGAATAAACATTTTTATTTGCCAGGGATTGGTGATCAGACATTTTTAAGTATTATTATGTATTAGTAACATAAACATCAGTAATTAATAAAACTGTAATAAAACATAATTGGGCTATCTCTTCTCCCCACATAGGTCGTAACAATACATAATAATGAAACTAAACAAAGTTATTTTGAGATATGAGCTTATTCGAAACATCAACGACAACCACAACTACTTAAGTATGTATGGGATAAGAACTGTAATTTGGTGTTTCATTTAAAGGCTTCCCCCTTGTAATAGGAATTCCCAGTTTGAAAAATTCTTTTCCTGAGGAGTTCTGGCCGGGTTTTGTGGGGTCGCTCCACGCTCGTACTGCAGAAGGCAATGGAAAACCATCGTATTATCTGCGGCCTGTGCCCCCGCGCTGCGGTGGTGTCGCGACACTAAGTCAACGAGCCTCGTCATCATCATTGACCAGTATTAGTCACACCACGATTAGTAGTGACGCGCCGTTGGCATTCCAGGAAGGAAAACAACTGAAGCTATTGAGATGTTGGCTTGCAGACAAATGCTGACAATCACCTATTCGTAGAAACATTAACAAACGGAGATGTACCAGGATAAATCGACGATGTTTGAAGACCAGAAGAGAACTGACTGACCATTATTTGGGCTTAACATCCGGGCGGGATCGAGGGTCATCAGAGACATATCAAGGAAACTGCGGCCTTTAGTAAAGTTTGTAAATGCTTATACAAGATAATAGCCACGCAGAAACCCTACAGATATTAAGATAAATAACTATCCCGTCTCCGCGCGCAGCAGATAATACAGAAATCTTGGAATATCATTTGATGACATCCTTTCTTGAAACAAACACACATCTACTTGCCTACAAACACTATATTACAGACTTAAGTCATCTGAACAAATTAAAATACTTCTTGCCCCCCCCCCCCCCGCCCACAAAACCCTTTTAATTACTGTGCATGATTATTCATCGGCATTAACAAAACAATGAAGTATAGAATTCAGAAACTACAACCTTGCATTTATAATTTAAATGAACACATATAAGTCAGAAAATAACAGTAACAAACTGGCTCAACGAGGATTACAAACGGCAGTTCCACTTTATTACCCAAATAAAAAATATACGATTTTGAAAATTACCACGTTTCTTGTATTCTTAGCTCTCTGGGCAGTTGGTAAAAACATGGATACAACACCAGACATGGGAAAAATATTCAGATAGCAAAGAAACGTAATATTAAAATTTTCAGAAAATTAATTAACGAGTACTTTTTAACATCTTTAACACTTAAAATTCTTATAGCCTTTCGGGAAAATTTTGTAATTTATTTGTTTGTGTAAAATTACTTACGGCTCTATATCCTTTAGCACTTACTTTAATAAAACTATTTTTAGTTAATAAAGATCGCAGAAGCCAAGCTACTTTTTTTTAGTTGTTAACTTTGATTTAAATGTAGTGTCTTTGGAAGTGCATTATTTATAAACCAGCCTCTCAGAATGACTCGTGGGCATTGATCTCTATCTGAATGTTATATCACACACACACACACACAAGTTATCAGACAACTAGCCAAGTATGACCTTCTGCGCAAGAAGAGGTCATTCCCAGGATGCCGGTTGGAATACTGACCCGGCAATTACAACCTCAGTTTCCCATGATTACCTTAGAACTTAGATACTTCCGGCAAGTGCTGGCGTGGTTCCTAGAGAACCTCCTACCTAGCACTCTTTCATTTGTCCCGATCAGTATCTCCGTCTGTACCGACCAGAGACTATTGGTAGAGACAGGAAAAATTCGCAGATTCATTTCGCGATAGGATAAAATACAAATAGTTATACCTCAGTGCTGCCTCTGCTATTGGCTCACAACTCACCTGGATGACTCTGGGCCAATGAGAAACACCCAACCTAAGGCTTTATCGAATCACACAGGCTGCTACGTTGGGACGTCTCACAAGACAGCAGCTAATGAGTGGGTCACATTTGACCGAGTGTACGTAGAACTATGGAGTTCATCCTACAGGTCATTGAACCCGCGAATTTTTCCGGTCCCTAACTATTGGTTATGATCGGCACTTGGCTAGGCCAATGAGATAGCGGTTATGTACTACTGAACTTTCCATGACTGTCTGGAAAGAGCCACGACATATTAAAAACCACTCTACGACCAGTGGCGCGCTCAGCTCGAAGTTCTGGGGAGGGCGGGATGTCCGGAGGCTAACTTTCTCCCGTTTCACTGGGAAATACTAAATTTGGAAAATAGTATCATTTCAAAAGGCTGTTTTAACGCATTTCTGACGTTTTAATAAGCCTAACTCATTATCAAAACCATGGTTTTATATTATTTCCAATAGTAGGATTACTAAAGTTTGGAAAAAATTACACACAGTAGGTACAATGTCACTGAACAATTTGATACAGTGCTGTAAAAGTCGTTTTAGGCCTGGAGTGGATATTTGCTGTCGTCTCACCTAGTTGTAGTCGACTAGCGTGGTTACAGTGATTGCTAGAGACCTGAAAAATTCGCGGATTCATTTCGTGACATGCTACAATTCAAATAATTATACCTTAATGCTGCTTCTGCCATTGGTTCACTGTTAATCTGGAGTAATGAGGGCCAATTAGAGGCTCTTAATCGTGGAAGTGTCGAATCACAGGCCGCCAAGTCGAGACGACTCACAAGTCAACAGCCAATGAACAGTTGGCATTTGCCCGAGTGTGTAGAAGATAGTGGAGTCTAACCTGGAGGTCATTGAACACGCGAATTTTTCCGGTCTCTAGTGATTGCCGATAGGAACGCCATCAGCGCGGGCCTCGTGTCCAAGCATACAAGCAACGCCTGCAGACACTTACTTTTCTGACGAGCCCGACTCTTCTCGTGTGCCTCTTGTGTCCCGCACTCAACCTGCTCTCTTGATGCATGGCTGAGCCAGGGTTTACCTGGGCGCGGTCTGGAGTTGAGATAGGGACATGGCTGGCTGACCCCCGGTTAACCACGCGAATGCATGGCCATCCCTCCCGCATGGTCGAATCCCCTCACGGTAAGTCGTACAGACTTCGGCCTGATACGCAATTCGGAAAAATTCGCGGGTTCAATGACCTCCATGATAGACTCCACTATCCTCTACACTCTCGAGCAAAAGCCAACTGTTCATTGGCTGTTGACTTGTGAGTCGTCTCGACTGGGCAGCCTGTGATTCGACACTTCTACGAGTGAGGGTCTCTAATTGGCCCTCATTACTCCAGATTAACCGGGAACCAATGGCATGGAGCAGCACTAAGGTATGATTATTTGAAATGTACCATTTCACGAAATGAATCCGCGAATTTTTCAGGTCTCTAACAATTGAGTCTTCCCTAACCCGGTACAATTGGAATAAGTTAGTTTGGAAGAATAGGTAGAGTTGTTTGGAAGAAAAATCGTATATAATCCACGACGGTAATAAAAATCACCAGTGTTTCGAGAAGTATCATGTCTGACGAGAGGTTCGAGCGAGATGCGGTGTGCCTGCAGCAGCGAGCTCCGGGCTGGAGTCGCGTGCGCGCACGGAGCGTTGTGCAAAAAGGTTGCGAAACTCCCGGGACGGGAGCGGGTCGGAGAGAGGGGGGGAGGGGCGTGGCCGTGTCGCAAGAGCCGGCCCGCCATTGGGCCGTCCAGGGGCGCGCGTGTGTCGGGCGGACATTCTCCCGGCGGCCTCGCCCGAGAGGCGGGTCGCGGGTTCGAGTCCAGCGGCGCGACGTGGCTCGTACCACGAGCTACGGAGCTCCGACTCAACACCACCCCGCCCCCCTCCCCTCCTGCACGGCCGACTCCTCTGGCCACCCCTGCCATTCCGCTGAACGGCAGACACACTTCACCGCTTGATACACTTCCCATCCTTCTCGTGATTGCAAACACAATTTTTTTTTTAAATTGGTTGTCTGTAAAGTCGGTTTACGGACGATAGTTTAACGTGACAACGTCATAACAAAACATTGATGAAATGATTGCATACTTTTATGAATAAATATGAATTATTTTCATTTTAATAATAAAAGAATAAATACTTGAAATTATACTAGTAATCAGACTTTTAAAATTAAAGAATAATTAACCTTTATTGCCGAAACTGTTGTTGTAATAAGCAATGAAAACCACATTAACTTTGCACTTCACTTTATAAACAGTCGACGAAACAGTTCACGTGTAGATTACTTGTAATTAATTTTAAAAACTGGCGTTTAGCTATAAAGTTTAAATATAATTATGAACAAGTTTTCATATAAATAAACTGTAATCAAATATCTATCATCAATTATATGAATCACCATAATTTTTTAGTCAATTGTAACATAACCTATTATTACTGCACTAGCCGACAGCGTAACGGAACACAGCGTAACGAACAATGAGCGTAACGGGACACAGCGTAACTGAACAATGAGCGTAACGAGACACATCGTAAAGGAACAATGTGCGTAACGGGACACTTTTTCGTGCGTGCAGCCGGCGTTAATCGATTTATTAGACGTCACGTCAAAAATTACTACTTTCGCTTAAATATTATGCTGAAATTAAACAGTGAGAGTGCGGCTGTAATCGCAGCAGAGAGCGGAAAGGTCGAACTGATTTGATTTCCTTCGTAAATACTTACGTTAGAGAAGTGGGGGGGGGGGGGGTGGTTAAAAGAAAGTTGGGCGATTATAAAAAGCGTACATTACAGGATGTTTACTCACTGTTCCAGAACGAACAGAATTAGTACCCTCGATTACCAAAGACCGGAAAAATTCTCGGATTCATTTCGCGATATGTCAAAATTCAAATACCGATACCTTAGCAATATCTCATCTCTTGCATACGGCTTATGTGGAGGACTCTGGGCCAATGAGACGTATAGCTGACATCACCCTCGCCGTATTGTAACGCCCGAAACCAGGGTTGGCTGATTGCAACCACAAGGGTTTAAACCATGGTTCAAACAAAGTGGTTTTATAAACAACCAAATTGTTTTTTAAAATGGTATTTTTTGATAGAATACATTTTTTTTAATGAAAGTTTGTTTATTAATGTTTCTGGTCATTTGCAGCAACAGAAGATTAATACTAATCAAAATCTTATCACTTAAATTATCAGAATAGGTTGTAAATTATACCCAGCTCAATTATCATCTAAAATTAAACGTATTAAATGGTTTATTCCTATTCTGTAGGAAATCCTCGACTGTACTGTCAATCCTAATTATGTGGGAAACACCCATTCTACGGATAATCCTCCTCCTGTGTGTAAATACACTATTTCTGTGGTTAGGTCCCAGTCAGATGTGCAGATTTTCTAGACTTCCATTCTTTGATGTTGTAACTCTTCTGGTTCAACATGAGTGGAAGAATGCGGGATGTTGTATGGCTTTCATTTGAACATGCTGAGAACCAAAATAACTAATGTAATCAATATATATTATAAAAGAAAGTGTGGAATGTGCGTGCCGCTAAAACTCAAAAACTAATTAAGGTAGCTACGATTAAGGGACTTACATGCAGTGATATCCCCTTGATACCCCCCCCCCCTGCGGCCCCACCAAACAAGAATGTTTTTGTTTTTATCTAAAGGGCGTACCTTCGGAAATATAAGGGCTTAAAGTTATGCTTTCTAGAAATTTCTACAACAGTCCAGAGTTTTCGTGAATATTCGAGAGCACTCTAAAATACTCGAGAATGTTATAAAACGTCCAAAAATTTCCTAAAACTCGAAACACCCTGAAACGTCTGGGAATACACTATAGTGCTTTCGACTGTTGTAGAAATGTCTAGAGAGCCAAATTATTAGTTTTTCAATTAACAAAGCACAAGGAAAAACTTTAAAATATTGTGGTATTGCTCTCAGAGACTCCTGCTTCTCTCACAGTCAATTATACGTAGCTTGCTCTCGAGTAGGAAATTCGAAAAATTTATACATATACACTCCGGACAACAAAATTACAAATGTTGTTTATAAACAGGTGTTGTAAATAGAAGTATTGTAGTTAGAAAGTATTTTCAATAAAAAAAATTGAACCTTTTATATTTTTAAGTTTATCATTTAATTCCAACTCCCACACAATCTCATATACTCCCCGAGCGAAGCTGGGTACCCCAGCTAGTACATAAAAAAAAAAGTTGGTATAAACATAAATCCAGGTTGTTTTTTTGACATGACATCTTATAAATCGATGAACGCCGGCTGTACGCACGAAAAAGTGTAACGTTACGCACATTGTCCCGTTACGCTGTTTCCCGTTACGCTGTGTCCCGTTACGCTCATTGTACGCTTGCGCCACATCTATCTCTCTTCCACTCGATTGGAACAACCTTCGATTTGACTTTTTCGAGGCACATTAAACTTGAAACACTCCCATTCGTTTCCTACTTTTCCTATCATCGTCCTATCCCTAACAGAATAACACAGATTGGAAGAAGTTGAATAGAACAAAATGTATAAAAGTTATAGTTAAAATAATCTCTTCGTTAAAGTAATAAACATATTTGAATTAATGAGTGCAAATAAAAGTAAACTTATCAATTAAATTGTAGATTTCATTTCACTCCTTCTTTGTATCCATACAAAATAGTGATAATACAATAAAAATGATTCAATTTTATTCATAAAAGTACGCAATCATTTCATCAATGTTTTGTTATGACGTCACGTTAAACTATCGTCCATTAACCGACTTTACAGACAACCAGTTTTTTTAAAGCCCTTCCCAAAACATTGCGGCAATGATGCCTGTCCACCACAGATGATGGTTAGTAAGTCCGTCGCTGAACACAGGTACTTCCACGCGGGTATCACGTGATGAAGCGTGGCCAACCGCTGATCACAACACAGACGTCAGCCCATCCACCGGAAATAAACACCTCTCCTCGCTAGTCATCACAGAGCTGACCTCCGCACTGCGCGAATTTAAAAGTCATCGTCAGCGGTGTTTTGGCCGTGAAAATATCGCGCGATCCTTTGTCCATCTACTTCATTAGTAGAGACTGGAAAAATTCGCGGGTTCAATGACCTCAAGGATAGGATCCACTATCCTCTACACACTCGGGCAAATTCCAACTGTTCATTGGCTGTTTACTTGTCAGTCGTTTCGACTGGGCGGCCTGTGATTCGACACTTCTACGAGGGAGGGTCTCTAATTGGTGGAGACCTGAAAAATTCGCGGATTCATTCAGTGATAGGGTAGAATTCAAACCCATATACCTCTTAGATAATTTTGCTATTGGCTTACTGTTAATCTGGACGAATCTCAACCAGTAGTAAACCCTCAACCAAAGAAGGATCGAATCACAGACAAACCAGCTGAGACGACTTACAAGTCGTCAGCCAATGAACTTGCGTTATTTGACCGAGTGTACAGAGGTATGTGCAGTCTATCCTGAAGGCCATCGAAACCGCAAATTTTTGCAGTTCTCTACTAATTGGCCCTCATTACACCAGATTATCAGTGAACCAATGGCAGAAGCAGCACTAGGGTATAATTATTTGAACTGTAGCATTTCAAGAAATGAATCCGCGAATTGTTCAGGTCTCCACACATGTGCCGCACCGCACACCCGGGGCGCGCCTGGTCCAGGCGGTCGACGCCCCCTGGCGCGCCGCCAGCCCTCCGCGGCACGGCTGCCAACCTGGCGGCCCGAGGAGCGAGCACACGCTGCCACGGCGTGGGAATACCGTCCCGGTGTCACCGACCTCCGCGCGCGCATCTCTGCACTTCCTCTATTTATTTATTTATTTATTTATTTATAGAGACCGGAAAATTCGCGGATTCAATAACCTCTAGGATAGCCTCCATTATCCTCTGTATTTCTCAAGCAAACACGTGTGTTCATTAGGTGCTAACTTGTGAGGCGCCTCCACTAGGTGGCTCGTGATTCGATGATTCTTTGGTCGATAATCTCTCATTGGCCCAGACAGCTCAAGTTAAACTTCGAGCCAATAGCAAAACCAGCAGAATTATACACGTGTTTGCATTTCAGCCTATCACAAAATTAATCCGCGAATTTTTCCGGTTTCCATTTATTTATGTATCGTCTTTATTGGTGGCGAAGTCAAGGCGGTACGCCTTTTCTTACACTCAACCACTTTTCTGCAACTACATCAAATAGTGGAATATTAAAAATTAATAGGGACCGGAAAAAATTCGCGGGTTCAATGACCTCCGGGCAGAACTCCATAGTTCTACGTACACTCGGTCAAATGTCACCCACTCATTGGCTGCTGTCTTGTGAGACGTCCCAACGTAGAAGCCTGTGATTCGATACAGCTTTGGTTGAGTGTTTCTCATTGGCTCAGAATCATCCAGGTGAGTTGTGAGCCAATGGCAGAGGCAGCACTGAGGCATAACTATTTGTATTTTAGCATATCGCGAAATGAATTCGCGAATTTTTCCGGTCTCTAAAAGTTAAGCATGATATAAGCAGATGTTGACTAAATATTAAGAGAACAAATTAAAATTTTAATTTAATGTTCAAATATTAACTATTACAAAAGATTAAACCATAACTAATTTAAAGTAATTAGAAATTAAGGATAGACATACATAAAAAGGAAAGTGATTAAACATTTGGCAACAGGCGGGACCGCCACACATTAGGTACCTAAGCATCCTTTTGCCACCCCAATACCCAGATCCGATCAGAAAACAAGCAGGAACACGAGGGACTAATTGTGCACTGTTAAATTAACATCGCTTAATTTGGGTGGCTACACGGAAATGTTTGGTAGTACACGGAAATGTAAGCCCACGCATATTTACTATTTCTATATTTAAAAAAAAGGGGGTTGTCTGTAAGGTCGGTTTACCGACGATAATTTTACGTGATGATGTCATAAGAAAACATTGATGATAAATTGTATACTTTTTAATTTTCAAATATTATCTACAGTTTTTTGCAAATTTAATTTAAATAATTTGTTTAAATATAATCACGAACAATTAGTTGAAAAGCCCGCCTTAAACTGTTTGATATTATGAAAGATTTTCTCGCACGGTGGTTGGCCGGTTCTTGCACGCTCGGCTCAGGCGGAACGTGACAATGAGTCATGTTTTTTCGTGCGTTCAGCCGGCGTTCAACGATTTATAAGACGTTATCACGTCAAAAAAAAATCTTGAAGATGTATGCATGTGTGAAGCACGTGCAAGAGAAGACGCCTGTTAGAGTTTATTTTTTTATTTAAATGTCATCAGCTTCTAGTTTTAAAGTGTCAGTTTCTGAATGTGTGTGTGTGTTTTGTGTACTCGTGCTGTAGGCTTGGCAACATCGCTAACGTTGCACATAAAGCAACCGGGTAGAGTGGTTCAGACCGTAACAAAGGCGTCGATCATACACTGAAGGTCCACAGTCATCAAAACAAAAGCAAAGGCATGCGTATCTGAATAAATTATCCTCTGCTAACAAATGAATCCGTGCGATATGTGGGTCTCTATACTGGAGACGGTGGTCGCAATAAATGATTCTGGTAAGATGCAACGAATTCATAAATCCAGAATGAACAGCGTGGAACCAAACGCAAGAGTTCGGAATGGGTTTGGGTAACTTCGAGTCGGTAGGTTTCAAGCACTCACTCTTCGCCGTGCAAATTGAGGGGCTGTCGATGGTGTTTTGTTGGAGAGCAGTAATTAAGGCCAGGTCGGGCGCTCGGCGGCCTACTTCTCGCTCGTGGCGGTCAACGAGGCCTGACCCGGCCGCCAGATGACGTCCCTGCAGACAGCTGGCTTCACTGCCCGCAGCCGTCAGACCGCACCAGCAGGGTGACTTGCACTTGCTGCCCCATACACTCCTGGTACTCCCGTGTGTACGTTCTCATCTTCCATGCAAATGCAAATCGTATTTTTTTCCCCGACTCTTTTGACAGTTCCATTAGTACTGTACTGTTACTATTTATAATGTGGGGAGAACTGGGTTCGTAAAGGGACAGCCCAATTAGGTTTTTTTTACAGTTTTATTAATTACTAATATTTACATTAAAAATAAATAATTGTTCTTGAAAATGTCCGATTACAAATCACTGGCACTTAAAAACGTTTATTCGCAAGTCACTCAGTGTCTGTCAAGTTCCGCAGTTCGCACTCCTCACTGGAGCTGGGCTCGACAGTGGTTCGCCCCTCACTTTGCGCCTGTCCACACACACAGTCTCGCGCCACTCAGTCGCACTCTTACGGTCCAGTCGAACTCCGCGTCGCGCCACTCTCAAGGGGGTCTCTCACCCTCTTCGCCGATGTCGCACTTCCCTTCACTCGGAATCCGCTCGGAACTCCCGCGGAGGCCGGCGTCGCCGCTGAAGTACTTTTAACGCCCTTCTCGAACCGACGAGAGCGGCTGTGACGAGTCGCGTCGTGACGAGTCGCGTCATCCCGGGTCGACCCGTCGCCCGAACAGTCCAGAAGAGCGGCGTCCATTCTCGCTACTCCGCGCGGCGGCCCGCGGAATTCCCAAGGCCGCTCAGCGATGGATAACAGCGCCGGGGAAGGACGATGCGTGGGCTGAGAAGGGGGGAGGCACGCGTGACTTTACGTCAGTGCACGCACGTGACACGGCGCGTGACGCCAGTGGCCGTGCAGGGCCGCCAGCCAGCTCCGAACCTGGCGCGTGTCGCGGTCCTGTCTTCGTAACAGTACTTATTTATTTATATTTAAGTTACGCACACTTGTATATCGCAACCCATTGTATGCGTGCCTCAAGAAGATTCTCGGCGCCTGAAGGCCCCCGTCTGCCTGGACATACACACGGTGCGCAGAGCTGCAGGAAAAACAACGTGATTGTAAAAGTATTCAAGACATCTGAGTGTTATCTGTTTACGAAAAGCATTTAAGAATTCGCTAAGGACCGACAAGTAGGATCATATAAAATATAACATTCAATAAAAAATATTAAAATATTAATACCAACATAAACCATTAAAAACAGACTTTTAAATAGGAAACTATTTAAATTCTTATTAAGATACTGTCATTCGCTTATTAATACACACGCATTCATTCAGTATTCCATGATGTCTGTGAATTCAGAGAGTCGATATGTTAATACTATTTTTTTATATAAATATTCGTATACCGCTGGTGTCTATCCTCTGGTCTAGGCTCCAGGGACGAAATGCAGTGGCTGTGAAGGATTCTGACATTGTTTTGGCCTTATGCAAAGGTATTTAAAGTTCACGATTTGATTTCGATCGGCTCCCATGACTATGACGCGAGCTTAAAAACGTAAATCGCCGGGATGAATATCGAGAAGTATCTGCTATACTTATCTAATATAGCATTAGCATAGTTTCTAGTGAAGTTTAAGATAGCATAGTTTTTTTATAGCAAGAATGCAGGTGATAACACGTAATTTAAGATTATAAATAAAGCGAACGCAAGTATTTTGAATTTTTTCGCAGTCGTTATCCCAGTCAATGTCGTTTACGTTTTACCAGTTTTCTGTGTCATTGTATCCTGTCACAGAAATCAAGATGAGGCCAAATTAATGTCTTATTTTTTTAATTGATTTGCCTCTCTTGCCACTAATCCCTCGCCTTTCTCTCTCACCCCGCTTTTCTCATTGGGTATTTAGTTTTTATAATTACTAGTTCGCTGTAAAGTACAACAGAGTCCAGGAGTGCTTTAACTGTCCTCAACTTCGTTCATCGCGCTCTTATTATTTACAATACAAGTGTTGCGCCTCAGTTTTTTTATGCTATCATTTTAGGCACAGAATTACTAAACATCGAAAGTAAACACTTGGCGAGCTTTTACCCGCGTGGAGTTTACTTCTGCTTGTGACAGTTTGGCGTGGGACAGACGGGTCTTTCGAAGATAGCATGTTTCGGGGACGGAAATTACCTGACGTTTCCTACCCACAAATTTCAGGCGTACGGTATTTCTACACTGAAAAATTATTTTAGTAATGGAACAGAAATAATCATAAAAGTTACAGACATTTGTACATTTGTTATTTTACATGAAAGCAACAATATCAATACTTAAAAAAATATTTCGTAGTAATACTGGGTTCGGATTTCTTGCCCAGGCAATTATGCTGTGTTGTCTCAATGGCCTACACACATTAATTAAAGTTATTATTTGTAAACCGTTTCCCGAACAGCTTTACAGTACGAACTGCGCACATTAATAAGGATAATAAAACCAAATAAAATTCAATTCTCTAAGAGTTCATGATATTTTCCAAAACATTTAAGCTTGCATAAAAAAATCAATCAGAATTTAAAATTATGAGTAGGGGCATGCACATTTCGCGAAAAGATTCTAAGAGTACTTGAAAGTTAAAACACTGTAGCATCGTCTGTGTTTCGTGATTGGGTGAGTTTCTTTCAGGTGCGTGTTCAGTGGTACAACAACAATCACGGAAGCAAACGCGTCTTGAGTGGCCCGGTAATACAAGGCAACGACTTCTCTCGCAGACGGCCGTCAATCACAAGGAAGAAACAATGCAGCGGGTATACCGTGTTGCAGTCTAATAGGCGTTGATTTTTTTCGCGAAAAATACCTGCACCTAATTATGAGTAGAGACCCGTGAATTTTGCGGATTCATTTCGTGCTATGCTAAAATTCAAATAATTATACCTTAGTGCTGCTTCTGTCATTGGTTCTCTGTTAATCTGGAGGACTGAGGGTCAATTAGAGACCCTCACTCGTGGAAGTGTCGAATCACAGGCCGCCCAGTCGAGACGACTCACAAGTCAACAGCCAATGAACAGTTGGCATTTTCCCGAGTGTGTAGAGGAAATTGGAGTCTATCCTGGAGGTCATTGAATCCGCGAAATTCACGGGTCTCTAATTATGAGCCTTTTTCCGTAAGCGCGACAAGAAATATTCAGTGTTGTTTTCAAAAATGAATGCAAAAATAATTATAGCAATGTGTTGTACAAAAATTACAATATTTTTTTCCGGTAAATAGTATTAGATACAAATTCTTAGCAACTGGTTTCAAAAGAAATATTTTGTAATATAGGTAGAGACCGGAAAAATTCGCGAAATAATTTCGCGATAGGCTAAAATACAAATAGTTATACCTCAGTGCTGCCTCAGCTATTGGCTCACAACTCACCTGGATGACTCTGAGCCAATGAGAAACACCCAGCCAAAGCTGTATAGAATCACAGGCTGCTACGTTGGGACGTCTCAAAACACAGCAGCCAATGAGTGTGTGACATTTGACCGAGTGTGTAGAGGAAATTGGAGTCTATCCTGCAGGTCATTGAAACCGCGAATTATTTCCGGTCCCTAAATATAGGCGTGGTGCTTGTGACCAGTGGAGCAGCCTTCACAGTGGGATGTACCACGCTGGGCTGACCTGTGTCTCCGGCCGGCTGTGACGCGGCATGACGCGGGTCCGAGTGCTTGTCACGTCACGTCACGTCACGTCACGTCACGCGCCGCTATCGCACGGAAGTGACGCTCGGCGCGCTGTTTGCTCCGAGCAGACAGACGAGTGGGGGTCGAGATACTCCCGGACACAGCACCACAGCCGGCCACGGTTGTCCGGGCCCCTTGGTATTATGAAGGGGGGGGGGGGCACTTACGCTTGTTTAAACCACGCGCAGAACTCTCGGCAACCACCCCCTCCCCCCTAGGACCGGATAAAAAATTACAGAATGCTCTAGGTGTCAATGTTGTTAGCATCAAGCAGCAATCGCATTGTCTTCCATTTTTCACGCCTGTCCGTTTGCAGTAAACGGACAGCAGTTTTTTTAAGTTAGTTTTAAAAGTTTTAAAATTACTGCGAATGTTATCTCGAAATAAAAGTTATAAACATTAGCAACATTGTCGATTATGAAAAATAAGTTCTAAAAAAATTATTTCAATTAATTAACAGCTTCTCAGCTTGGTTTAATTTACGTATGGGTAAAACATCCCCCGAGGACTTCATAAATAAACTAATATGTCAGAGTGCGCGCTGGGGGAATAAAGTATAGTCGCGTTCGAAGCGCTCCCGAACAGAGGCACCCGGCGATCAATCACGCGAAAATGTAGCGAAAGAGCTGCTGGAAAGCCCGGCCCAGCGAAAGCGAGCTAGCAGGGTCCGTGTTGGTTGCATGAGGGAGGGGGGGGGGGGGGGGAACTGCGGACAGAAAACACAGACACAGCTGCAACAACGCACAGACACATTCGTCTAGCCACAGCCCGCTCTTGGCCCCGCGGTCTAGCGCTTTGTAGGTGTTGCCGTGGTAGACATTGCAATGTACGCTCTTTGGAAGAAGCGAGAATCAACGGCGAGCCATCACAAATACTGCAAATACTATTAGCGATCACACAATATGTATGTTTTTATTAATACCGCAAATACGGTTATAACTATAGACCGGAAAAATTCGCGGGTTCAATGACTTCCAGAATAGACTCCACTATCATTTACACACTCGGGCAAATGCCAACTGTTCATTGGCTGTTGACTTATGAGTCGTCTCCACTGGGTGGCCTGTGATTCGACACTTCTATGAGTGAGGGCCTCTAATTGGCCCTCATTACTCCAGATTAACAGAGAACCAATGGCAGGAGCAGCACTAAGGTATAATTATTTGAATTGTAGCATGTCACGAAATGAATCCACGAATTTTTCAGGTCTCTAGTTATAACTCATCCATAATATTGCATTCATATTACAGTCCACATTTCCAAAAGTGGAAACTACTCCAAATAAATGGAATTGTATTGTATTGTAAATATGTTTAAAATACTCTATTTGAATACGTAGCTTTCTAAAGTTTATTTCATTCATGGAATCACTTATTTGTATAGACTGGAAAAAACCGCGATTTCTATTACCTCTAGGATAGACTGCACAATTCCCTACACACTCGGGCAAATGCCACCTGCTAATTGGCTATTGTCTCGTGACACCTGTCAACTGGGACGCTTGCGATTCGATACTTTTTTTTTTGGTTGAAGGTTTTTTCATTGGCTCAAAAGTCCTTCAGATGAACTGTGAGTCAATCACGGAAGCAATATAAAGATACAGTTGTTTGGATTATAGCGTAAGTATCATGAAATGAACCCGCGAATTTTTCCGGTCTCTACTTATTTGTGTCCTCTAATAAACCAGTCAAGAGCAGCATTAAGTTTCAACATTAAGTTACAGTCACCTCACAATTTTAAAACACTGATTCGGCTTTAGATAGTAGTGATGTTAAAAAAAAGTAAAGTTGGTCATACAAATATTGGTATGGTATATCAAATATCTTTAACAAGTAATGCGTTATGTCGCTCAATGCATTTACGCCATATCGCGACTAAGATATTGGACGAATGTACAGTGATCGATTAATCGTACATCGCACAGCGAACGCAGCCTCTGACACTTCCCGCCGCCCTCGTGTGGCCACGTGATGATTTATGATGATGTGATATATGATGTGTGATTTATGGTTTTATTTACCATGTATTTTATTTTAATGCATTAATTATTTATGACATACGATTAATGTTAGTACTAAATTTGGAAGTTATTTGGCAAATGATTCATAGGTAGGGACACCTGTATTTCGCGATTTCATTTCATGTCAAGGTATTTCACAAAACACTGTAGCTTTTCCTAAGAGTCATGGCTAGGGGCAGGAAATTTTCGCGAAAAAATCTGAACGTCTACTAGATTGCAACAAGGTATACACACACCAGCGGTTTCTTCCTTGTGATTGGCGGCCGTCAGCGAGAGAAGTCGTTGCCTTGTTTGCACGAGCCACTAAGGACGAGTTTGCTTCCACACTGAATTAGTGTGATTGGTTGTTGTAACAATCGACATGCACCTCAAAGTAACTCACCCAATCACGACACACAGACGATGCTACAGTGTTTTAACTTCCAGCTACTCTCGGGATCTTTTAGCGAAATTTTCATGGCCCTAGTCATGGCAAATTGTGAGGGTGCAGCAGTACGGTGACCACATTCTCATTGGCCCCGTCAAGAGCGGGACGACACCTCTCACCGACCTCAGCCAATAACCACAGGAGAAAAGCTACAGTATTTTGTGAAATACCTTGACACGAAATGTATTCGCGAAATACAGGTGTCCCAATTTATAGGTAATTGCTGTAATTTGTTAGTATGTAATTTCATGTTTTATACCAAGATTGTCTAATGCCGGCATACGTTGCTATGTCTCTTTCAATCTGTTTGTAATTTGTTTGAAGTAGGTACACAAATACAAAGTATCTTTCTATCTCTATCTAAATGTCCCTCTATAAATATATGTTTATATATATAAATCTAGCTCTATACATCCCTCTATATATCTACCTACATATCTACATATCTCTATATATGTATATATATATGTATGTGTGTGTTTATCTATATCTCAATCCACCTCCCATACCTATATATCGCTCTATTTATATATCTGTTTATCTCCCTCTATCTCTCTATACATCTTTATTTCTATGCCTATATCTTCCTATCTATATATATTACGCGGCTAAAGAAGTTTTCACTTCAACAAACAAATCCCGAATGCCCACTCTGCAGAACTCAGCCCTGTGTGCGCACGAGAGGCACGTGTTGTCTTGTGGAACCTCGTGGGCTGAAAGGAAAGTCGGCGCTTCTATTCTCGGAGGAAGCCAGAGGCTAGTTTCTGGACGAGGACGTGGTTTTCCACGCGGACGGCCACGGGTTATGTAACTGCCAAACAGCCGCTTATTCTCTCTCTCTTACCTCACTTGTCCGAGAAAGGTCTTCGAGCGCGATAAAGTGCCTGGACACAATGGCATTTCGCGGGGAGGGAGAGGGGAAGTCTGAATGCCTGTTGGACTTCAACAAACATTCCTCTTTGACCGACATAGACTGAGGATAAGTGCCATAACTAGAGACCTGATAAATTCGCGGATTCATTTCGTGGAATGCACCAATTCAAATAATTATACCTTAGTGCTGCTCCTGCCATTGGTTCACTGTTAATCTGGAGTAATGAGGGCCAATTACAGACCCTCACTCATAGAAGTGTCGAATCACAGGCTGCCCAGTCGAGACGACTCACAAGTCAACAGCTAATGAACAATTGGCATTTGCCCGAGTGTGTAGAGGGTAATGGAATCTATCCTGGAGGTCAAATAACCAGCGAATTTTTCCGGTCTCTAGCCATAAATATTTTACCGTACGACAAAACTCAGTAAAGTGCAGACAAAGACGTTGTGCCAAAACCACATAGAATTATGTACCACATGAAGAGTGCAGAACCTTAAAATAAACTCTGTGTTGCACATCAGCTTCTGAACTTCGAACTCTTATCATAATGAGGCTAAATCCACCAAGTTAAAGGGGCTATAGAATGAAAACAGAATTTCAAACCCCATAGAGGGGAACCTTACCTAAAAGTACGCTCTTTTTGTTATGCCACAGCATATCAGCTTCAGGGTTACAAAGGTTTGCGTTCATTTTAGACGCCTCCGTACTTAACAATTGCCAAGTTCAGAAGCTGATTGGAAAATAAGTTCTTGCTTCTAAAGTTTAAGTCGGCGAAATTGTTTTATGCTGTTTTTGCACAACACTTTTGTCTGTTCTTTCCTGACATTTGTCGTACAGAGCAATAATTATAATTAGAGACCGGAAAAATTCGCGATTTCAGTGACCTATAGGATGAACTCCATGATCCTCTATGCACTCGGGCGAATTGCATCTGCTCATTGGCTACTGACCCGCAGCACCTGATAACTGGGAAGCTCGTTATTCGCTACTTCTTTTGTTTACATTTATTTCATTGGCCCAAAGTCCTTCAGATATACTGTGGCCCAATCACCGAAGCAGGAAAATTGCAACCTTTTTGGATTCTAGCCTATCGTGAAATGAATGCGCGAATTTTTCAGGTCTCTTAATTATAATACGTTACCGATTGGAAGCTAACTTATCCTCAGCACCTGGAGCGAGAAATATAATAAATCAGGTCAGACCATCAGGTGCGGTGCCGAGGACTGGGTGTGGCGAGCGGAAGGCAGCGGGCAACCACCGCGCCATGCGAGACCAGGCCAGGCTACGGGGAGACGACTCACCTGCAACAGGCGGGAACAACACAGTCAAAACTCGCGACCATCACTGTGACAACTGGAGGAGATGTAAGGTCGACAGCGGCGCACGCGACAACGGATCCATCACCTCTTCTCGCACCACTGCCACTTCTCTGATAGATAGAGACATGGAAAATTCGCGGATTCATTTCGTGAAATAATTATACCTAGAGACTGGAAAAATTCGCGATTTCGATTACCTCTAGGATAGAATGCACAATCCCCTACCCACTCAGGCAAATTCACTCTGCTAATTGGCTATTGACTCGTGACACCTATCAACTGGGACGTTTGCGATTCGATACTGTTTTGGTTGAAGGTTTTTCATTGGCTCAAAATCCTTCAGATGAACTGTGGGTCAATCACAGAAGCAATATAAAGATACAGTTGTTTGGATTATAGCGTATCATGAAATAAACCCGCGAATTTTTACGGTCTCTAATTATACCTTAGTGCTGCTCCTGCTATTGGTTCACTATTAATCTGGAGTAATGAGGGCCAATTAGAGACCCTCACTCATAGAAGCGTCGAATCACAGGCCACCCAGTCGAGACGACTCACAAGTCAACAGCCAATGAACAGTTGGCATTTGCCCGAGTGTGTAGAGGATAGTGGAGTCTATCCTGGAGGTCATTGAACCCGCGAATTTTCCCACTCTCTACTGATAGAGTCTTCAGCAGTGAAACACACTGGTTCTGCACTCCTGTGCATGCACCACCGCTGAATTATATTTATCACTAGCTGAACCCGCCCGCTTCGCTGGACGTGAAATAATGTAACTGCATTGAAGGCAAATAATTAAGTTATGACTGTTATACGCAAGACCCCATTAAAATTCGTATATTAGTTGTGTAGAACACAAAGTATAAACAGAAAGACGGACAGAAAAAGAACTACTATTTTATTATAGTAAGATAGATAGATTATTGTTACATGTTCGCATCCATGCAGTATATGAAAAATCAGCATGCATTGCCCTATACCTATAACTATACGTAGCTGCTGCCCACGACTTTTTCCGCATGGAATTTTGAATTATCTTGCACCATTTAGAAATTTGAACATTATAACATAACAGTTGATACAGTTGTAGTAGTAGTTTTCTTATGTTCACAAATGATAATTTTTCTCACCTATATTTCAGTCTTTGCAATAAAAATATGTTACTACCTAAATTTGGGGTAAATATGTTTCTACTTTCAAATGTAATGTCGGGAAGACACTTCATAAAATTTCTTTGTAAACTACATTTACTGTTTTCCCGTCTTGAGCTAGAATGTAAAGATTGTCTCCATTATTGACCCGCGAGCAAGCCACATACATCTGGCCGTGGGAAAAACAATCAGACCTTAAGTCCACACCAACTGCCTTAAGGCTCTAACCCTGAGACTTATTTATTGTCATCGCGAAACAAACTGCTATTGGAAACTGTGTGCGCTTGAACCCGAACGGGAAGTTATTCGGGATGATCGGTATGCGTGGTATGAAAACAGTTTCACCTGAGCCACATCCAGTAAGAATCTCAGCTTCGATTATATTTCGTTGTAGAGCAGTTACTTTAAGTCAGGTTCCATTGCACAATTTTGGGGGAGTAAGGTTCCTCAGAAGCATTATTGGAACACCGACTTTGAGAACAATTTTGTGAACAGGAAGACCACTTGCAGTGAGAGAACTCAAAAACTCAACTGGATAATTAGTGGCGTCGTCCTGATT
This sequence comes from Bacillus rossius redtenbacheri, assembly GCF_032445375.1. Classification (NCBI taxonomy): domain Eukaryota; kingdom Metazoa; phylum Arthropoda; class Insecta; order Phasmatodea; family Bacillidae; genus Bacillus; species Bacillus rossius. The sequence continues at coordinate 4,064,051 of NC_086330.1, read as the reverse complement.
AAGGACGCTGTTAAACGATGTGTAAACCACTTCAGCCCCATTCAATTCGTTTAAAATTTTTTCATTGATTGCAGCAGCTTGGTCATTTCTTGGAGTGAGTATGGCACGTTCACATAACCACGTATGTTCCTGATGTATGTTTGACAGATCCCTGAATACCGAACGTATGAGTTCGTCTTCCGAAGATACGACTCTGCCAAGTATTTTTGGAAGCGTCACCTGACCGTGTTGCTCAGGGAGGGCACCTTCTCCAACTCTTAATAGAACACCGGAAAATTATTGCGCATGAGAATTACCACCCAGCTGTGCTCTCATGTTAATTGTTAATTGCAGTTTTTTTATTTGAGGCCAGAGGTAAGAATTCTTCAGTGAAGCTTTGATTTCATCGGCTCTAGTCCCTCGACTTGCAACTGGTAGAGTTTGCCGAAAATCTCCAGAAAAGATTAGTGTGACATTCCCCATGGGCCTTTCATCGCGCCTAATGTCCCGTAGTGTCCTGTCCACAGCTTCAACTGCTTTTTTTTTCGCCATCGTGCATTCATCCCAAACGATTAAAGAGCAATCTTGTAACACTTTTGCCATATCACAATTTCTTGTTATCGAACATGTTGGTGATTCATTAGTGTCTTTATGGGAGCAGATTGTCATGAAATAAATCATTCAACGATAAAAGCTGTTTATTTAATTTAATTAAGCGGATGGGTTCGCCCCAAGGAGAAAATTGACGCGCCGAGACCTCGTGGACATAGAGAAATTACACACACTCACTATTTAAGTGTCTATGAAACATGATTTTTTTTCTGCAATTTAAATTGTAATATACAAAAAGGGTATTGAAAATTGAAACAAATATGGCGACACTACAAACTGTTAGGATCTGTATTTTTTTCTTACTCTCTACTTAGTTCCTTACAATAGCAAAACTTAATGGCTTCTTATAATGATTATATTGTATGTCATAAAATTAAGATTTATTTTCTTTCCTTGAGCCGATTTTGATGAAATAAAGCTTATATTTATTTCTCTACTACGCTCAAGTTAACTTGAAAACCCCATTAAAATTCGTATAGTAGTTTTGTAGAACACCGCGTACAAACAGACAGACAGACAGAAAAAAAACTACTGTTTTATTATAGTATATAGATTAGAACCGTCACAATCAAGTCAAATAAATACAGACACGTTTGTTCGTTTAGACTGGCATTCAAACAAGAAGTGTGACTGCTAAAATCATTCGCCATAAAGTAGTGTGTATTCAGGTGTGCCTACTGCTAATGATTCAAAGAAACAGTAGGCTTGGATGATGTTATTCTAGTGGACTAGTTTTCCCGCAAGAATTAAAAAAACTCATCATTTTTATGAAAGGCAACAATGGATGCTCTCACAGTGGTTTTAGGTATCAAACAATTATATTTGTTACTGCGGTAAAAATTCACAACAGTATAGAGTGATGTACGAAGATTAAGGCGGCTGCCGATATGCTCGCCTACTTATTAGCTGGAAGCAACGTGATTCAAATGTGGTTTCATGACTTATTGAAAATTTATATTACATTCGTCTTGTGCGAATACGTCTAATAATTTATTCTTAATAGTGCATTTCCAACACTCTGAAACAACTGAGATAAAGTGTAGTTGGAATCTTCGAACCGGCGCTGATACGGAAATATTTTAATGGGTACATAACTTTTTTAGATACATAAAAAAAATTGTAATTGCCAATTAATGAAACATGTATCTGAGATGAGGAAACGCTTTAGTTCGACCGGTAGAATCTTACATACCATCGAATTTGTGTTTGAAAAAAACTCCACGGTGTGCCATGACGTGGTCGTGTGTTTCGCGGTGAAAGTGATTTAATAAAAAATTAAAAGAATGTAACTTTCGTAAGATCGAAACAGGTAATTTACTTTTTTTTTGGGGGGGGGGGGGAAGTGAAAATTGTTCTTCGCAAGAACAGGTGCAGAAGGGAATAAAGAGTAACGGGATCTAAAAGAAAATTCCGGAAACTACTTGAACTGCAACACCGACAGGAAGAATTGTTTCTACACTGTTAGAAAAAAAACTACGCCTTCCAATTGCGAATAACGCCGGTTACAAATTATCCAAGAACCTTAGTAAATCTACGTCTATCTGTCGTAAATAATGATCGCAGGCTTTCACAGCCATTGCCTACTGTTCCCTACGAAACTGCTCCCTGATGATGGCGACTGCAATGTCGACCGAAACGTCGGTGAATTATTCGCCAAGGACGCGGCTACAACCCAGAAGCCGAGCTACGTCCATCTGTCGTAAATTTGCGGACACTTGAGTTCACGTACGTCGGCCATTAATCTAAAAAGAATATTCTCGGTATATCAACAAAACATGGGGGGTGGGGGGAACTGTGGAAGAACACTTTTATTTCGTCCACGCGTGTGTTGTTCACATTTGTTTACAATGAAACACACAACTCGGAAGTCGAAACACTGCGCAGTTTCCACGGAGATTCAGTTATTTGCAGAGACCGGAAAAATTCGCGGTTTCATTGTCCTCTAGGATAGACTCCACAGTACTTAACAAATTCGGGGAAATGACACTAGTTCATTGGCTGCCGTCTTAACCAATTGGTCCATGATTCGGCACTTTCTTGGTTTATGTTTTTTTCCATTGGCCCGAAGTTCCCCAGTTAAAGTGTGGGCCAATCGCAGAAGCTGTACGAAGGTATACTTTTTTGGATGTCAGTCTATCGCGAAATGAACTCGCGAATTTTTCAGGTCTCTAGTTATTTGAAATAACGAAGAACTTTTCGTTTATTTGAGTTTAATTCTTCTTTGGAAAATCCGTAAAACTTGCTGATTTCTCGGAGAGTGCAGCAGGACTGGTGTTGGTGTCCAGCAGAGAGGCAGCGGTCAACTAGCAGGGTGGACGCTCTCCCGCCAATAGGCTATTTGAAGACTGGGTGTGGGGTGGGGAGGGGGGAGGGGTGTTGGCACAACTCCGGCACTTCCTGCCGCGGCCAGGGGGAGTCTCGGCGTGACCTCTGACCTCGGCGGCACACCTGCTGCGTAGCGGCCGGCGGCGCAGCACCGGACAAGCGTCTGGAGAAAGTCGCGGGTCCTGAATAGCAGGAACATGTCATTCGTGTTTCACTTGTTTATCCTCGTTTAATTTTTTTTTGACGTTACGTCTAATAAATTGATGAACGCCGGCTGCACGCACGAAAATGTGTCTGTTTAAGCACATTGTCCCGTTACGCTGTGTCCCGTTAAGCTCATCGTACGCTTGCGCCGCATCTCTCTCTCTTCCACTCGACTGTTTATAAAGTGAAGTGAAAAGTTAATGTGGTTTTCATTGCTTATTACAACAACAATTTCGGCAGTAAAGGTTAATAATTCTTGCATTTTAAAAATCTGATTACTAGTATAATTTCAATTATTTATTCTTTTATTATTAAAATAAAAATGATTCAATTTTATTCGTAAAAGTATGCAATAATTTCATCAATGTTTTGTTTGACGTTGAAACGTTAAACTATCGTCCGTAAACCGACTTTACAGACAACCAATTTTTTTTTTTTTTTTAACTTTTAAGCACGTCCTTCACTGACCTCTCTGCCCGAGAGTTCGCGATCACAGCCAGCTCAGTGACCTCTGCCACGGGCTGCCTCCTGTCAGTTGTCGCGACCCACACGGCGACCAGGACGATCCTACACTGTTAGAAATTACAGTAAATTTACGGACATTCCAACGAGGAAACACCCGTAAATAAACTGAACGCTCTTCGTATTTCTGTAAAACGGAATCTCCGTAAAATTACGGTGGTATTAGAGAGAGAGAGAGATAGCTGTGCTATCGCCCCTCTCTCTCATTCACCGTTTAGTACCCTCTACGCATGCGCGTAATTTACTTCGGCGTACTTCGGCCTACTTCGTGAACTATCATTTGTTTTTTTCCCCATGCATTCCGTGTTACCGTGTTTTGTTGCTGTTTCTTAATTCGCATATATATGGAATTGTTCAAGAGATATTCCTAGTGATTTTATATTAATTATTGTTGAAATGAAGTTTACTGCTTTTAAGATTGATAAAATACCTGCTACATGTAATGAAAACATAGCTTAGTCTAGAAGTTGACCGTGGTCAGCCATGTGTGGAAGAAGAAAGCAAGCAATTTTTCGAAGTTTTATACAATCGGAAGAATTTTGTGAGTCCATGCGCAAGGTAAGTTCAATTAGAGTATCTGTTTTTATTTAAATAAATTATATTATATAGATATAAGTTTTTTATCCCACCAATAATATAACCAGGCTAAGACACGCAAGTTTCGGTAAATATGTAGTTTAGAAAAAAAATGTTAAAAATCCGAAAATACTTTTATTATTATGCATATTATGCTCTTTCACTTCCTCTTTTTATTAAACCCGGTGGATATAAATTATAAATACTTTAGGAGATATCGAATTTTTTAATTTTCATAGTTGGGCGATATTTGTTAAAAAAATTTAAAAATTCCGAAAATACTTTTATTCTATGCTCTTTAACCAAAAATGCAACTTTTGTTCAACTTACAATCTTTATTTATTGTTCTACCTGAAGTTCAGGATCTAATGATGTACTTAATTGAAACAGTAAGCATTGTGTACCACAGGGTCAAAATGTACAGTTTAATGCCATCAAGATCAAGGGCTCAACTTAGATACGCGATACGGAACTTTTACCATTAAAATTGAACAACTTGAAGTATCAAATGTCAGCTTAGAAAATTATTTGAAAATAAGTCAGGAAGTAAAAAAAAATAGCCATTTGAAAGTTTTTTTTCTTAGGAAAGTATCCTTCAGTATTATCTAAGCATGTATTCTTTGCTTTAATTTATTATGCCTGCACATATTCAAAACATAGTCAGTATGTAATGAACATTAACAACGTACTTTCTGATGAACAAAATTTGTTTCTAGATTTATTAATGTAATTTTTATGTACTAATGGATTTTATTTTGGGACTATGATTTTTTTTTATGCATGCACTTAAAAGCTTTTGTTTCGTACTAATTTACCCAAACAAAATTGACAAATGGGGTTAAAATAATGTTTATTGTTTCCTGGCCACCCGCTGTACTCTGTTGGCAATGTGCTAAAGCAGGTGCTCTTCAGAAAGTATAAAACTATAATTTTGAGATTTCTACTTTTGTATTCCTCTCATTATGTTTAGCATTATTAAAAATTGCAATTTAAAAAATGCTGTTGTAATTGGTATAGTGCATTCATAAGGAAAAAAGTTCATCATTCACTCATAAGAAAAATGTTCATCGTTCCAGAATAAAATCTAAAACACGTAAGTCACGAAAATAAATGCAGAAAAGGATTTGGCTTTCTTTAAGTATGTTGAAATGTTCATCACATTCTTTTAATTTTTTGAAATATGTTGTTAATAAATTAAATTAAAGAAATAAATGGTATTTCAGTAATTCTGAAGGAGAGATGCTTTCATTCCTGAAAACAAAATTTTTAGAACTTTTTTTTTTAAATTATCTCGTGTTTTCGAAACAATTTCTACGAGGGTGAGGAATAGGTTATGTAATCTACAATAAAAATGGCTGCAAATTGGTGTGAATAGGGGTCACATTAGTTTGTGAAAAACATTAAAAATAATTAACTGTGTTTTTCTGCACCTTCTTTCTGGTAACCCTGCTGAGATCTGATTGTAAGAGGAAAATGTTAATAATTCTCTTTAATAGATTTTTTTCTTTTAGGTCAGCTACATTATAAATGTAACCGAATGATTATAACCAACTTTTCATCTAAGTTAGTTTTTGCCTGGTTTCCCAAAATTCACTACTCTCCATAATTACCTTGTTGTAAGAATTAATGTACAGCAATTTAAATATCTCAATCAATATTTGTTTCATGGTAATATATCAGAACTAGCCATTTCCCTCGACTTCAAAAGTCTTAAAATTTAACAAGTTTTCAGAAATCAGGGGATAAAAAGGAAGCTATTTTATGATAATGTTAATATTGACAATTTTACAGATTTAAAGTATGGCTGATTACATAAGAAACCTTTCACTTTTGATTTTGATTCCAAGACCTGTACACTGAGCATCTGTGCATCTAGTCCTCTCAAAAACACTTAACTCCCTCCAGAAAAACCTTACTTTTACTGGAAAAACCTTTACAATATTAAAACCACAACCAAATAGGACAGGGGTGCCAAACACCCGAAGAAAATTAAAATTAGGGGTAGACTGAAGGTTAAATTAATCTCACCGTGCCCCTGGGGCCGGTTCCCTACCTCAAAATGTGGGAGGTTAAAACTAAGTTTAAAGGGGACCTAGTCCCCACAAGTCACTAACTTAATACAGCTAAGTGAATTTAAGTGAGAAGTCAGATCTAGTCTGCCTGTACATCAAATTAATACAAAAAACTTGGATAGACTATGTTTTCAGGGAGCCTAGCTCCCTGCGGTCCTTAAATAAATTCAAACTTAACCTATGCACTTAAACTATAATTCGGTGAACCTGGGAAGTAGCCCCTTCCTAACTTTACTTAGATACATAATAATAATTTTTATAGGCAGGCTGCCTGTTCCGAAGATAACCCAGTCATAGCTGCTCTCCACCTGCTACTTTAAGTGCCTCAGAACTGCATTCCTAACAAAGCTATTATTATTAAGTAGTAGTTAAGAACATGTTATTCTTATAAATTTAATACTTCACCATCTTCATAAAGTAACAGCTAATAACAATTAAACCAATTTTGAAATTGTAATATTGAAACAAGCATTATAAAAAATGTGGTCTAGGTGTATAGTAACTGTGTAAATTTCGCTGTGGGTATTTCAAGTAAAATAAGACCACACAATACAAATTTCTGCTTTCATAACACCAAAATTCTTCTTAAAATATCACCATGAAATCTTGATACAATTTGGGACGTGCCCCATTACTGGTCATAAGAAACCTTAAATTTGGACAAAAACATTCATTTACAAAAAAAGATGAACATGCAAACACAGAAAACAAGCTAAAATGAGCCAATGTAAAAAAACAACAGAATTCTACTGTATTTTTTATGCTGTTGAAGTTTTAATTATTGCCACTACCTGCTTTTATTTTGTTTTCTGTGTGTTTGCACATGCATTTATTTTAATTTTTCTCAAATATTTTCAGGTTTCTTAAGACATACAGTCATACAGCTATGGTTTATGTCCATAAAACAATTTTTTTAATCAATCTTACCCAATGCAGTAACCATTCAAAGACTGAACCATGAAATCTTGTCTTCATGTATGCAGGGGCGTAGCCGGGGGGGGGGGGTGTTTAGGGGTTCAAACCCCCCCCCCCTTAGCACCAAATATTTAATTAATTTCTTATTCATCACTCAAACAAATGTCATATTAAAATTAATAAAAAATTTTACCATTACAATATTTAAATTTAAGTACCGAAAACTGCTAAAATAGTACTATTTTACACCTTCAAATCCAAATTTTCCCGGGGGAGGACCCCCGGACCCCCCGCTTTAATGCAGGGGGGGAGGGGGCCATACTTCTTAACACCCCCCATACACAAATCCTGGCTATGCCACTGCATGTATGAGGTATATATTAATACATTAATTAGTGGTGAGTTGTGTATGTATGTAGGCTACTCACAAAAAAAAACTACAAATGAAAAGATACATTGAAATTTTGGCATTACTTTATAAAAATGTAACTTACCTCCACAACCATTCTGATCCGTAAACATCATCTACTCAAAGTAACTTTATGTAACTATAATACATAACACTATACTTGGCATAACAACCAAGTTTAATTATATATAATAACACTGATTTACCTATCCCATTATTTGTTTATTTATTTTATAATTATAAATAAATAATTTTTTTCTCTTCTTTTTACATTTTGTTGTATTTTTATTTCTTTTGTATTACTTATATTTATTCAAGCCCTTCCCATTTACTTTATTTTATAATAAATTTGCATCTAAACAACACTGCCCATGTTATTAAAAAAAATTGCCAGTTTCACCCATTGTAGCCATAACTTTACATCCCCCACCCATGATCCAGTTCTACCAACATAAAATACCTACCCCCTGGCTTAGAATAACTTTCCACTGATAGCCTTACTTTAAACTAAATTAACTTTACTGATTACTTGCCGCTTTATTAATTTCTGCCAACTAAAGAGGCCTGAACAACCTACATTTTTTTTTTTTTTTTTTTTCCCATATTTTATTTTCCTAATTATGTTGAATTTGCTTCTTGTTTCTGCTAAATTCTGTTTTTGCCTTCCCTGCTGCTCCCACTTATTATAATCTTCATAACCATAACAACCGAGTTAAATAATATACATCCCATAACTTTTTAATTTATTTTTAATTGTTTTCAACCTTATCATTGCTTTTTTTTACAAGCAGACTTTTTTCACATACTTTATTTTATAGTAAATTTAATCTTTAACAACCCTGCCAATGTTATTAGAAAAAATTGCCAGTTTCATCCGTCGTAGCCATTACTTTACCTCTCCCCCACCCATGATTCAGTTCCACGTACATAAATATATATGATAAATGCTGTTCTGCTAAAGTCTGCCAACTAAACAGTCTGACCAATCAGCATTAATATTATTATTTACCTCAATTTGCTTTACTTTTGTTTTAACTCTTGTGCTGCTCTTATATTTTGTTTCTGTTAAATTCTAAAGTTTTTACACCCCATGCTACCTTCTGCTCATAAAAACTAGACAATAACTACATAAACATCAAAATTTTTATCCAACCACACTCCACCAAGTTAAAATAAAACCTACACAATTCCAACCAAACCTTTGTCGCCCCCCCCCCCCCCCCCCACATCTTAAAAATAATAATAATAATTGCAATCAACTTCACCTTTTTCATTGTTTTATTTTCTTTATTATTAAGTAGCTTGCCCCGCCATCTGAGGGTGAGCACATTTGACCAGCCTCGGAGAGACCAACCAAGCTTGGTCACCAGGATGTATTGAAGTTCCTACAAGCTCCAGCCAGGGTACAGTCATGTACGCCGCGACCCCCTTCTCCCCAGCCAACTCCAGGAAGTGGTACGACAGGGGCGGGAGCCTATTAGTTAACCTGACTGTTAAATCTTTCTGAATGCTTGCCTACAGTTAATGCACAAGCCCTGTTGTATGCAGGGCTGAACTGGGTAGGGGTGTCTTTCCCACTCCTCATTAGGTTTTTAAATAATTAGGGGAGTGAAGTTAATTATTATGTTCAATTTGCCATTTTGGCCAGGCATTATTTCAAAAAGCAAACACTAGATAAAATTAAGATAAAAAAGGTGGCAGCCTTTGAGGGCACTAAAAGTCTGCTCATGGCAGACCCTACCACCCAGACACCTCAGGTCAGTCCTGTACACAAACCAAGTGATGCTAGATGTTAATTTGGCAGAGTAAACATGCCAAAGCAAGGAAATATCTTGTGTGCAAGCATTCAGTTATTGCAATGGAGAAATTGGAGTTAAAAGTTGAGAGCAGACATTGGCACTGGCCTAATCTTTTTGCAAATCTAAGCATGCCTTAAGTATCTCATGTTATACTTTGGAAAGAAAAATAAATACTAGTACATAGAACACTTGCCAATATACATAAGGTCTAACCCTCACAAACTTAAAAAAATTCAGACCTGCAAAAGGAAAAACAAACAAAAACTGAGCAAATAAAAACTTTGAAAAAAGAAAAGTATTGGTTTGCTTGAAGAGCTTGCATGATGCTTAAAGAATGGTGTCTAATACCCTCAAAGCTTAAGATATTTCAAGTACAGATAGAAAATTTGGCCAATAGCTGATGGTTAAAAATATGAACAGCTAAACATTGTAAAACTAATTGATGGTAAACAAAGTGTCTAACACCCACAAGACTTTACCTCAGATGGTGGGGCAAGCTACTTAATAATAAAGAAAATAAAACAATGAAAAAGGTGAAGTTGATTGCAATATTATTTTTTTTAAAAAAAGATGTGTGGGGGGGGGGAACACAAGTTTGGTTGGAATTGTGTAGGTTTTATTTTAACTGGGTGGAGTGTGGTTGGATTAAAATTTTGTGGTCATGTTATTGTCTAGTTTTTATGAGCAGAAGGTAGCATGGGGTGTAAAAACTTTAGAATTTAACAGAAACAAAACATTAGGGAAGCACAAGAGTTAAAACAAAAGTAAAGCAAATTTAGATAAATAATAATAATGCTGTTTGGTCAGACTGTTTAGTTGGCAGACTTTAGCAGAACAGCATTTATCATATATATTTATGTACGTGGAACTGAATCATGGGTGGGGGAGAGGTAAAGTAATGGCTACGACGGGTGAAACTGGCAATGTTTTCTAATAACATTGACAGGGTTGTTAAGGATTAAATTTACTATAAAATAAAGTTTGTGAAAAAAGTCTGCTTGCAAAAAAAAGCAATGATAAGGTTGAAAACTAAAATAAATTAAAAAGTTATGGGATGAACAAATCAGGTTGTTGTATATTATTTAACTTGGTTGTTATGGTTATGAAGATTATAATAAGTGGGAGGCAGCAGGGAAGGAAAAAACAGTAGAATTTAGCAGAAACAAGAAGCAAATTCAACATAATTGGGAAAACAAAATATAGGAAAACAAAAAAAAAATGTAAGTTGTTCAGGCCTCTTTAGTTGGCAGAAATTAACAAAGCGGCAGGTAATCAGTAAAGTTAATTTAGTTTAAAGTAAGGCTATCAGTGGAAAGTTATTCTAAGCCAGGGGTAGGTATTTTATGTTGGTAGAACTGGATCATGGGTGGGGGATGTTAAGTTATGGCTACAATGGGTGAAACTGGCAATTTTTTTAATAACATGGGCAGTGTTGTACAGATGCAAATTTATTATAAAATAAAGTAAATGGGAAGGGCTCGAATGAATATAAGTAAAAAAAAAAGAAATAAAAATACAACAAAATGTAAAAAGAAGAGAAAAATATTTGTTTATAATTATAAAATAAATAAACAAATAATGGGATAGGTAAATCAGTGATATTATATATAATTAAACTTGGTTGGTATGGTCAAGTATAGTGTTATTTAGGCCTATTATAGTTAAAGTTACTTTGAGTAGATGATGTTTAGGGATCAGAATGGTTGTGGAGGTAAGTTACATTTTTTTATAAAGTAATGCCAAAATTTCAATTTATCTTTTCATTTGTAGGTTTTTTTTTTGTGTGTGTAGCCTACATACATACACAACTCACCACTTATTCATGTATTAATATATACCTCATGGCTGAAGACAAGATTTCATGGTTCAGTCTTTGAATGGTTACTGCATTGGGTAAGATTGACTAAAGATTTTTTTTGGACATAAACCATAGCTGTATGACTGTATGTCTTAATAAACCTGAAAATAACCGAGAAAAATTAAAATACAAAAAATTTGAATGTGCAAACACACAGAAAACAAAATAAAAGCAGGTAGTGCCAAGAAAAATCAACAGCACAAATATACAGTAGAATTCTGTGCTTTTTTTTTATATTGGCTGATTTTAGCTTGTTTTCTGTGTTTGCATGTTTAGCTTTTATTGTAAATGAAGGTTTTTGTACAAATTTAAGGTTTCTTATGTACAGCAATGGGGCATGTCCCAAATTGTATCAAGATTTCATGGTGATATTTTAAGAAAAATTATAGTTATGTTAAGAAAGCAGAATTTTGTGGCCTTATTTTACTTTAAATACCCATAGCGAAATTTGCACAGTTACTGTACACCTAGACAACATTTTTTATAATTTTTGTTTCAATATTACAATTTCAAAATTGGTTTAATTTTTATTAGCTGTTACTTTATGAAGATGGTGAAGTATTAAATTTATAAGAATAACATGTTCTTAACTACTAGTTACACTAAACTTGATATATGTAGTTAAAAATATATGTTGGTACATATGAGACACACCATTTGACCGATCATCATGAAAGTTGGCATATCAGTGTTTTTTCATGGAGAGTGTTTTTTATGCTATCCATTTTAGTAACTCTTCACCAGACAGCGCTGTAGCACATAAACTTCTAGACTTTTCAACCATCACCATGGGTGAATTCATTTTTATAACAGAAAATCATAGATCATAGACATACAAACAGTAATTGTATGTCATTTCTCAGTGTCCACCACACTTGTCATATAGCGCTATCCATTTTCATGTAACTCATGGATACCTAGATACTGCAGCTAATTAATTATATTATGGAAGTTGTATTTGTTTATTCAAAATAATAATATAGGTATATTGTGTGGAACAAATTTTAAAAATGGGGGCAACCATTGATCGTAGTATGTACCAGGATCAGTAATTTAACAATTTGATGATAAAAGCATGATCAATCAAATTAGGTAAATAATTTTTATAATCAAATTAGTACATTATTTGTTATCAACTACTCACAAAATCTCTGACCTACATTGTATAAAAATTAAGGAATTAAATTTCAATGTTATTGGTAAAGGGTTTTTAAAATATTATTTTATTTAAGTAATTGACTTGTATTATTAAATCAAATGATGTAATGGCTCCACGTGTTATGTTTTATTGCAATTCATCATATAACTTGTTCCTTTGCGTGCATTCTTTTTGTATTCTATTATCTCTATTTTGTTTCAATAGTACAGCTTGTGTTCGGTTTTAGTATATTTTGGGACATGAGGCGAAATGCTTATTTCTCAGGAATGTGTGCTTAGTTTATACTTATTGCTACTAATTCTCAGTAAAATATTAAACTAGGTTTACTTTTCATATTATTTATTATTTAGATAATAAATAGTCAGCTTTTGGGGGTTTTGACATTGCTAAAAATTTTAAGACTGGCTGAAGTAAGATGGCTTGCAAAGTTACATAAAAACTAAGCACTAAGAATTTTTTAATTCTGCGTTTACCCATGTACACCTAGGTCAACCCAATGTTGACTGGGTTAGGGATCGTCCATTAATCACGTGAGGCTCGAAAGGAGGGGGGGGGGGTTCGGAAAAATCACGAAATATCACAAGGGGGGAGGAGGGGTGTAGAGAGATATGACGTGTATTAATTTTTTCACGCGATTTCTACTAAACCGAAAAGCGACGCGTGACCTTGACTCGCCGTAGCCAGGCAACAATATCCCCGCCTGGCTCGGCTTGCCAGTCGCCAGTAAAACTGTGATTTTGGTGCCGAATATACATGCTGTGCTTAATTTTCCAGAATTAAATTAGATTATACCTATATTTAAAGATAATATTCTGAAAATTTTAAAAATATTTTGTACGGAAAAAATACACGTGATTTGTTTTTTGGGGGGGGGGGGGGTAGTCTAAAACCTCACCACAAATCACTAGGGGGGGGGGGGGGTTAAAAATTTGCTAAAAAAAACATCACATGATTAATGGACGACCCCTTATGTAAAAAAAAATATTTGATATATCAGTTCATGATACCTTGACGAACTTAATCCATCCAACTAACCTAATTTAACCTAACGTAACAATACCTGACATAGGTACTCAAAATAATGATGCAGCATCTAACAAGTATATGTGCAGTATGCTTACACAGTTCTATAGGAATTCTGAGCCCACTGCTACAGTTAGAGGCAAACTGCAATGTTTTTTTTTTACAAGTGATTGGTTTTTGTTCTATTAGTATTACCACTTAAAATTGAGGGTGAGATATACCTAACAATTTTTTTTTTGTTGTGAGAAATGCTAAGCACAATCTTTTAGATATTGCAGCCTGTTGCTTGTTGGCCTCTACCACATGGATACCTAGTGTAACTCATATAGCATTCACTGTGTATACGAAAAGGACATTTAACAAACCATATAATCATTTCAAGCCATTTAATTGTGGGAAAAGGCTTATTCATAAAATTGTTATGTAGCAAACTTACATTTTTATTTTAAATCCAAGTTATTCATAAATTTTGGTTATTTATGTCAGCAGTTAAACTGAAATATTTACATATAATTTACAGCATATTCTTACAGAATATGGTTCTTTTATAAACTTTTTTTTTTCTTGTGGTCACATTGTCTAAATTGGTGTAGATTAAAGTATGGTGGTAAATCAGTCATGTCTATCAACTAATTTATCATTATTGTGTTCACACTATTTTATGTAGGTACATAAAGTTAGGAATGGGATTCAACAGTTATATGACAGTAAATATATTATGATACAAAATACTTTACACATTACTGGTATTGATTAATTATAAATTTACTTTTTATTTTTCTGAATGTTAAATGATTCATTGTGTCTGAATTTCAATATAGTTCTTTTGTCTTCCGGTTATCAAACTTACTTTCCTGTATGCGATGTCATTATGTTCATTTGTGATGGAATCCATGGTGACTGGTCATCACTGAGAAAATGTACTTATGTGGCGAGGGTTGGGACAGAAGTGGTACCTAGTAGTTTGACTTTCTTGATTGTTGTAGCTTCCCATCGGAGCCAAGTTTATTGTTACTGCTAGCCTTTTGAATTTTTGCTCCTAAATATATTTACAGTATTTATGTTCTTGTTTTCCTTGTGTGCCTTTAAGATTGCATAAATTTATAGTTGAAATAAGTTGCAATTTTTTTTTTTTTAATTGAGAGTTAAAACATTTACAAGGATTGGTGGAAAACATGCATTAACTATTTGCCTAAATTGTGAACTTGCAGGGTTTTTTATAAGTTTTGTGGCTTTTAATGAGTTATATGGTATTATTGTTTTCCAGGGCCATCTCCCTAATTCTCGGAAGTTTATCTTGTTTGTGGACAAGAAAATGTCCCTAGAAACAGGTGTTATTTGCCTTACTTTATTAATTAGCAAAACTAATTATGAAGTGGGCTGTTATTTGTAATATTTACATAGGTACGTGCAGTCAGAAAACTTATTTGACTAAATTATATGTTTTTTTGATAGAAATCTGACATATAGAGGATGAGTCTGAATGTGACTGAAAACTTGGGCTTTATTTTCCACATACTTTTATGATTTGTTGCTACCCCTAATTATTTCAGGAAATATTTACAACAGTGACACAATTCATGGTTGTTGTTTAACTCATACCCAGTGTTTCATCTTAAATACTTTCACTATTATTTACAATAAAAATATTGTTCAGCCCCAACCACAATGACGTATATACAAGCCTTGAAGCAAGTCAGAACATAAGTCGTACAAAGGTTATTTTGTCGTGATGAACCTGCAGCTGATATTTGTTGGTCAGATACAGACACATCCTGTACAAAAACTTGTTTTTATTTATGTATAATCATAGTACGTTATATGACAATCTGCCTTGTACATAAATACATATGACACTTTTAATCGCGTGCCAATTTGGTGAATAAACAGGTGTGTGCTTGCTCTGTCAGCTATGAAAACACATTTTTTGTCTTTCAGTATCATTAATTGCAAGTCTTATTTGACAAACACTTTTCTGTACAACCCACATTTTATTTGGATAGATAATTTTATATTTATTTTTATCAGTTTATACAACCTTCCACTGATAGTTATAAATTATGCTTTTATTATTTTTCAGGTCCATTATGAAGATTAATCCTACTGTATAAAAAAAGCATCAAGGAAACCCCAGAGTTGGAACTTTGAAGAAAGTGACAGATACAATTACTAAAATTGTTGAATTGTCAAAGCTGTTGGATGATTTGTACATGCAGATTTGTGTGGTGTTTCAAGATTATTTTTTTTTTTTTTAATTATTGTGACTAAACAATTCTAATATGAATATTTTACATTTATATTTATTTAAAATGTTGGCTTATATTAACAATGCATTTTGTAAATAAATATTTATAAAGGTATAGCTCATTTATTTATTTTAATTTTTGAAAATTTACCAGCACATAAACAAAGGAACTATGTGCTACGATTATGGTTCTTATGTCTTACAATGGCATATTCTGTACGTTAATCAACTAGCAGTGCTGCTAAATATTATGTTTTTTTGTTGTTTAATGTTTCAATTTTGTAACAGAAACTATGTCTCCTAAGCAAAACTTATTGTGGGAATTTTTAGCAAAAAACTTCGGGATTTACATATCATTATAAGCTCTATTGGTGTGTTTTTGCACTAAAATAATAATAAATACAGTAAATGGATATTTATTCAAAACTAGATTATTTAAGTACAATGTATCTATACTTTTTATTACTTCATAAGTTAACATACTTTTTCATTGTAGTATAAACACTGGTCCTACTTCCTACAAATATATAAACTTAAAAATTTTAAGGTTCATATGCTTTTCAATTGTGTCTTTTACACTTAACCAATTTGGTTACAGTTTGATACATAGGTAGCCCATATACTGGATTAACACAAATGCTATAGAGTAACTTATCATTAAAAGTATCCAAAAAAAACCATACTTTGGTACTTTTTAATACTGTATGCCTCAAAGTGTGTTGCTTTGTAATGATTTTTCACTAATAAAAAATTCCACCCCTCAGGGAGGGGTGATAAGTATCATAAAAATACCTCACAATTAGGCTAAATGAAGCATAAGGCAAGGTTGAGTATCCTACTAATCTTTAAATTATGTAATTTTTTGAGTTTAAAAGTTTATAACGTAATGAAGTCTTTGCTACTTACCTGATTTTGATAAAATTTAAAACAGGATTCGTATCTTCTAGATTATAGTCTAACAAATAATGGAGTTAATGTAAGAATGTGAGTAAATATAATATTTTTAACTATGACATTTTATCATATTTAGATAAAGAATACAATTTTTTAATTGGGAAGAAGTCAGGGCTTAGTATATTCTAAATGGCTCCTTCTGACTTCTTATACATTCGACAAAATAAAGAGATTTTATGTAACTGGATTTTCCACACAAAACCCTCAATATACACTGTACATGATTAAAATTCCACCTCTAAATTGGGTTTATAATAGAAAATGGTAGAAAGTAATTTATTTGGTGTGAATTGTAAAATGGCCATTAAGTAAAACATGTAGAGGCTTAGAGTTATGTTTTTGCTCCAAAAGTAAGCTATATAGTTATTATAAGCACAAACATTAAGAGTGCTATGTATTTAATTGCATTCTAAAATAGCATGACTTTACTGTAATTATACTGGTTACAAATTACCCAGAGAATTTCATAAATTAACATGTACTACACCATGGAAAATAACTTTATCTTTGTAAATTTTACAAGTGCTGTAAACATAACGGTAAAACAATATTTTTATGCTACGGAGTTTCAGTAATTTTTACAGAACTTTTGTAAATTTGAGGAACAATCTGTATTTGAATATTACGAAGTTATCGTATATTTACTGCATTGGTTTTGAAATTTACAAATAATCTTTATTTGAATTTCACAATGTACTTGTATATTTACAGTATTAATTGTAAAATTTACTAAGAATACATTTTTTAGTATTACGAAGTACCGGTATATTTACGGCATTGGTCGTGAAATTTACGAAGAATCCATATCTGAGAATTACAAAGTACTAGTATATCTACGGCATTGGTAGTGAAATTTACGAAGAATCAGTATCTGAGTTTTACGAAGTACTAATATATTTACGGCATTGGTCGTGAAATTTACGAAGAATCCGTATCTGAGTTTTACGAAGTACTAGTATATTTACGGCATTGGTCGTGAAATTTACGAAGAATCCGTATCTGAGTTTTACGAAGTACTGGTATATTTACGGCATTGGTCGTGAAATTTACGAAGAATCCGTAACTGAGTTTTACGAAGTACTAGTATATTTACGGCATTGGTTGTGAAATTTACGGAGATTTAGTTTTTTTCCCTAATGAAGTAACCGTAAATTTACGAAGACCACCGGAGAATTTTTTTCCGGTACTTTTCGTAAATTTACGGTAAAATTTTTTAACAGTGTACCTCCTCGCTGACGGGAGTCTGACGGGAGCAGGCGTCCACGCCATGTTGACCACTGTCTTGTGTTGAGTGGTTGGCTGGGTGTCTGCTGTCAGCACACCGATCACAGCCATCCGGTGCGGAAGCAATGGACCGGTCAAACAGAGTAATAATGGCTTCATCGCTAGAGACTGGAAAAATTCGCGGGTTCAATGACCTCCAGGATAGACTCCGCTATCTTCTACACACTCGGGCAAATACCAACTGTTCATTGGCTGTTGACTTGTGAGTCGTCTCGACTGGGCAGCCTGTGATTCGACACTTCTATGAGTGAGGGTCTCTAATTGGCCCTCATTACTCCTGATTAACAGTGAACCAATGGCAGGAGCAGCACTAAGGTATAATTATTTGAACTGTAGCATTTCACGAAATGAATCCGCGAATTATTCAGGTCTCTGACCATCGCTAGTGCGGGCGTACCTTTCTCCACTCTAGTGTTGACTGCTGCTGACAAGTGGGCGAGACGGGAGGTAGGCACAGGCCCTGGCAGGTCGTGGGCGCACGGACGCCCTCCCACGCGGGCAGGGGGGGGGGGAGACAAGGGCGCCCTCGTGATCAGCGACGGGCGTCACGACGCCGGCTATATCCGGCCAACGGTCGGCGCCGTAAGAGCAAGACAGACCCCCCCCCCCCCCCCACCAGCCAGCTCTACCCTGTTTACAAACTGAAAACATGTTGTGGCGCGTTGTGAGAGTGCGTTTCGACGTGAATTCGTCTTTGAAATTGCTAGGGACTGAAAAAATTCGCGGTTTCAATGACCCCTAGGACAGACTCCAAGATCCCCTTAAATACTCGGGCAAACTGCGTTTACTCATTGGCTACTGACTTGTGAGACCTGTCAGTTGGGATGCTTCCGATTTGAGACTTCTTTGGTTAAAGGTTTTTCACTGGCTCAATGTCCTTCGGAAAAAACTGTGAGCCAATCAAAGGAGCAATTTGAAGTTGCATGTGTTTGGATTCTAGCAATACGGGAAATGAATCCGCGAATTTTTCCTGTCTTTAAAAATTGCTTCCATAGTGGGAGGCAATTAAAAAAAAACGAATTATAACAAAATCGGAGGGATACAGTTTGGTGTTGCAGCTACATATATATAATCTCCATCCAAAAACTTAATTACACCACTGGGTAGCTGAAGGATGAAAGAATTCGTTACGCTAAGTGAGGACTGTGACGCATCGCGCGCGGTGGAGGGGGGAAGGGCCGTCATTTTGAGGTCATTTTGCTGCGTTTCGAGATTTCGATTTAGTATGACTTTTGACTCGGTGAAGCTACGACGTTCGTTTAGGTTTCAATCGTCAGCTCTCGTCAAAATCTATCGATTGCAGATATAAAACATTAGTGTAAAATAGTTACAGTGATTATATATGGTGTTAAAAAATATATATATCAAAAAAATATGTCGGCCTATATGCGACTTCTTAGTGTTTAAACATGGTTATAACATGCATAAAATAGCGTATTTTATAGTTTGTATAGAAAATATTACATGTTACGTACACGTATTCACGTACAACACACGACCGTGTCCATGACACAGCCACAACCCACATTTTTTTTTTTTACGATGCGCGCGCATAATGCAAAACCAATTGAAGGCATGAAAAAAAGTTTACATACAAGTAAAATTATATTAATGTGCTTTTAAATAATATACTTTGGTGTTTAATATCGAGTACTGGTTCACATCATTAAAACGTTTTATTTATTGTATATATTAGTGATATAAATTGTTTTTACAAACTTATTCAAGTGTATTAACATAAGTAAGGTTATGTTTCCTTATGTATAATTTATTTTCATTATAAATTATTACATTAAAAAATTATAATAAACATTCAGAGAATTTATTTCATTAATTTTAACTTACATCAATAATTTACTAATTATATCATTAATGTTATACGTGTTTATGTTAATATTGAATACTGAGTATTTATTTAAGTTATTTGATTTGATTTAATTTATACTTTTCCAATATCACTCCAGTTCTTTTATTATTGTATTTTATAAATTATTTGCATGCAAAATTAAAGTTTTTTTTATTTCACCAACTAAGTATAATTTCTAACGCGCGTACATTAGTACAGACGCCCATGAATGTTTTTAATTTTGGTACATCATATTTTCTTTTTTTGTTATTGGCAGAAGAGGGATGGCGAAAATGTTCAAACTATTCTTAGTAACCACCAAAATCAATTTTTTAAACGTTTTCAAGACATAATGTTCACTTTATCTATAACAGTGAATTCACGGAATTGTCACCGAAAGATTCACCTCAAATAAACAAAGAGTTCTTCGTAATTTCAAATAAACCAGTCTTCGTAAAACTACGCCGTATTTCAACTTCCGTGTTCTTAACTTGATGTAAGCTTTTGGACATACGCCATTGCTAAGCACATGTATGTCTTTATAAGAAAACTACAAAAAACCAAAAGACAAAAACACAAATTAAGCAAAATATTGCTGTTGTCAACAGGATATAAACACGACATAATATTCGATAACAGGAATATGGTCAACAAACAGTTATTCCATTTTTCTTTGTTTTTCTTTGTTTGTTGACCATATTCCTGTTATGGAATATTATGTGGTGTTTATATCCTGTTGACAACAGCAATATTTTGCTTGATTTGTGTTTTTGTCTTTTGGTTTTTTGTAGTTTTCTTATACAGACATACATGTGCTTAGCAATGCCGTATGTCCAAAAGCTTACATCAAATCATGCACTCCCATTGCACAAATCTTTCAAAGATAATTCCGTGTTATTATTTAGGGTAAACACATTCGTAGAAAAAACATGAGTGTTTTTGCAGGAGTCTTCACAAGTTATTTTGATGCCATACTACTATACCAAGGTTAATTTCGTGAATTCATTTTCAGTGTCAATAAACTTATTACCTGTAAATTGACGAAGATCCGTGGATAAATTTTAACCCGCGTTCTTCGTAAATTCAAGGTGAACGTAGTCAGAGCCTAGGATGTGCGAAGAGTCACAGATTCCAGGAGGCTCAAAGAGTCACAGGAGGCGCGAAGAGTCACAGAGGCCAGGAGGCAGGAAGAGTAACAGAGACTTTGAGTCAAGAAGAGCAAGAGGGCAGGAGGCGCGAAATCACAAGATTCCAGAATGCACTAAGTCACAGGAGGCGCGAAGGGTCAAGAGGCTAGGAGGCGCTCAGCGACTGCGATTCCGTCGTAACAAGTCACTACACAGGACGCCTGAACGTGCCGCTAAACAGTACAGTCTAAAAAAAAATAAACTAAAGCTGCTAAATATATTTGACTGATTTCTGATTTCAAGAATCCTCACTAAATGCTCTTTCAGCAAATATATAGTTAGCAAATAAAAATTGTATTTCAAAAGATCTGCAACCTTGTGAAACCACCCAGCAGGCGAAACCCTAGATAATATTGTTCACACCTCTACGCCAAATTCAGTTTAACGTCTCGTTGAAAATGCTTTTATTCTTTAGTATAGATGGATTAAAATTACCCACGTATTCACAATTATTTTTCTGTAGGATGTTGTTTCGCGATCCCGCTTCAAGCGCCACGAGCGGCCCTGCACGTAGGGGCGAAGTGGCACATGAAGCGACAGTGAGCGTCGCCCTTAGCACCTGCAGCACGAGTCTTGTTCCGCTGACAGTGGTCTCTGGGAGGTGCCGTTACATTTCCAAGAGAGCACAATTTCTCCCTGCCGTTGATCAATAATTCATCGTCGCAGACGGTGTAGCGAACCTACCCACACCTCCTGGCTGTTTAGACGAGAGGGATAAAAGAGCACGCGTGCACAAAATAATAAATAAAAACCTCGTTAATTATGCATGTGGGCCAGGCCCTGGCGCGAGCATATTCCCTCTCCCTCCTCCCCGCGTGACGGTGCATGGGCGGGGAAGCCTACGATTCACGCCGAGTATTCGACATGCCCGAAGATTACCGAATACCTGCCTCCGGGAGACTTCGGAATGCTTTTGTTTAGGTGAAAAAAAGGCATTTCTTATTTTTCCGTGTGCTCGTGAATGCCTAGTTAATTAAAACGGTCGATTAGGTCAGGTCAGTTACATTATAAATACTTTCAAACTAATTATTTTTAATGGTTGCTTAGTTTTAAAGTATTTATAATGTAACTGACCTGACCTAAAAAACCGGGACAAAGGATGAACAGTAGGAACTCACGAAGTTCTTTTTTACATATTACTTGCGCAACAATATCCAAAAAAAACAAATAAATCTTAAGTTAATTGCATCGCATTTTAATTTGATGACATTGCAAGACGAATGTAAAAGATAAGAATGTTCGTATATTTACTCAAATATTAGTCTTGGTTTTAATGGCTTAGTTTGTATTATTGTTATAAAACTTCCTACCTTTATTTGTTTTGGTCCGGCATTTAAAACAGACGTTTTTTCTTCACCTAAACAGAAGAATTCCGAAGTCACCCGAAGGCAGGTATTCGGTAATGTTCGGGCATGTCGAATACTCGGCGTGAATCGTAGGCTTCCCGCGTGGGCGCCCTCGGGAGACAGAGTTGCAGCCTACTCGTCATGTGATTGGACCACGACTCATCCCAGGTGGGGGAGGGGGGGAACTGCGAGCCAATGAGAAGCCTCGACCAGGCCTCCTCGCAGCCTGGCCGCGTTCACCTACAGTCCGGAAATGTTTCCAGTCCGTACGCAACAAAAACTTTGATGTACTTTAACATACAAAAAAAGGGGGGTTGTCTGTAAAGTCGGTTTACGGACGATAATTTTACGTGATGGCGTCATAAGAAAAAATTGATGAAAAATTGCATACTTTTTTAATTTTCAAATATTATTTACAGTTTTTGCAAAATTTAATTTAAATTATTTGTTTAAATATAATCACGAACAATTTGTTAAAAAAAAAGCCCGCTTTAACCTGTTTGATAATGTTACGATCGCGCTTGGCTGCAGTGCTGGCGTCGCCACGCTCGTTCGGCCTGTCTGCTCCCCCTTCCACCTGCATCCTCTCCCTGGTATCTCGTGTCATACTATCTCGCAACATCCTGACCGTCGCAGCGCGCACCTTCCTCAGATCGGGTTACTTAAAAGAGGCCGCACTGCGGAATAAAAGGACTCAGACGCCTTTATCGGCGTTCTTAGAGCAGCCACCGCGTCCTTCGAGGACTCACGACGCGTTTCTGGGCATTTCGACGGCGAAGGTCGCGCGATATCTCGGAGACATGCCCGATTGTTCTGGATGGGAACCTAAGGGCTATTTAAGGAGGTTGGGCCGACCTTCGAGTCAGTCAGTCAGTCGGTGACTGAGTGAGTTCTCCCGCGGCGGAGTTTCCGGGCGATAGTGCCGCAGGTGCGGCAGAGTGGCGAAGTCCTTGGACGGAGGTTCCAGGGCAGGGAGTGAGTGAGTTCAGTGGAGTCGGGAGTTTCCGGGTGATAGAGTCGCGGGCGCGGCGGAGTCCCGAGTGAAGTGGCGGGCGAGTCGTCGTGTGGGATCTCGGCGAAGGGTGTGACGGCGGCGGCGGAGTGCGGCGACGGAGTCCCGCGGCGGAGACCCACGAGGGGTGCTGCGGTCATAGTTGCGCCGGAAGTGCGGCCCAGCGAGGTGTGTGAAACGAGTGACTGGGGAATTGGCATTTCTTTAAGTGTAGTTAATTATTTGCCAATTTTGAAGATTATTTTTTAAGTGACAAGTAGTGGTAATAAATAAAACTGTGTGTGTGAAATAAAATCTATTAATTGGGCTATCCTTTACGAACCCGCAGGGAAATCGTAACATTTTGGTGTCAGAAGTGGGATAGCCCTAATTAATAGATTTAGGATTCAGTTAAGAAATAGGATTTAGATTTTCGAGAGTAAAGTTAGCATTTAGAAATTTAGTGAATTTGTAATTTTCTAGAGCTAGTTTGAATTTACTGTAGTCAGTGATAGTCTTGAATGTAATAGAGTTATTGTTATTTTAATTAGAAGGTTCGTCTAAGTCATTTAAAATTAAGAACAGTATTCAAAAAAGTATTATTATTTAGGTTGTTTAATTATTAGTAAATGATTTAAAGAGAGATGGCTACTGAAGAGCTTACTGACGAGCAATACAAGGAGATAATGGTTGCCCTAGAAGAGATCAATAATAAAATGGAAAAAATGGTAACCAAAATCGAGAACTTTACGGAAGAAATGAAGAGTGGAAGGAAGGAGAGTAAAAACCACCATGAAGAAAAGAAGAGCGGGTCAAATAATAGCCTAGAGGAAATGAAGAAGGGTCAGGATGAACTGAAGCATGGCCAAGAAGAAATGAGGAATGAAATGATGACCGAAGTGAAGATAAGCCTAGAAGAGAAGAACAGCCAAGAGAAGAATAGCCATGATAAAAACAGTGAAGAGAATAACAGCGAACAGAAGACCGGCCAGGAGAAGACCAGCCAAGAAGAGAATAACAGCGAAATGAAGAACAGCGAAGAGAATAACAGCAAAGAGAATAACAGCGAAGAGAAGAACAGCGAAGAGAAGAACAACGAAGAAAAGGACAACGAAGAAAAGGACAACGAAGAAAAGAACAACGATGAGAAGAACAACGAAGAGAAGAACAGTGATGAGAAGAACAGTGATGAGAAGAACAGTGATGAGAAGAACAGTGATGAGAAGAACAGTGATGAGAAGAAGAGTCATGAGAAAATTAGCCAAGGAGAGAACAGCCAGGACATGAGGATGAAAGAAGAGCTGAAGAAAAGTACAGAAGTGAAGATGAGTTACAAAGTAAGGAATATTGAACATAAAGAAATGAAGATAAACCAAAGAGAGAGGGGTAAATGCCAAGAAGAGATGAAGAAAAGCCGAGAAGAGATGTACATGAGTCAAGAAGAGATAGAGAAGTGCAAAGAAGAAACGAAGAAAGACCAAGAAGAGACGCAGGAAGACCAAGAAGAGGTAAAGAAAGACCAAGAACAGGGGAAGAAAGACAGAGAAGAGAAAATGAGAACACAAGGGGACATGAAGAGGGTGCAAGGGGAAACTAAGTGCAGTCCAGGTGAGACTCAGAAGAACCAAGAGGGCACAAGTAACCAAGAAGAGACGAAGAGGAGCCGGGATGAAATGCTGTGCGAACAAGTAGCTGCGAGAGAAGAAATGGAGAGAAAAAGGGAAGATACAAGGAAACCGTTGGAAGGCAGTAAGCGATGCACTCAAGAGTATCGGGTCTGTCCAAGGCATCGGTCAGCCCGTCTCGGGCAGCTGGCTGAACGACATGGGGCATCTGCGACGCAGAAGTGTCGCCGGGTGACAAGAGAAGCTACATCTAATGAGAGAGAGGGTTATCTGGTGAGACTGTACAGCCCGCGATGGAGGAAAGGCAGGAGGCCTAAACTTCGAGAAGCATGGGGACCTCCAGGAGGAGATGCATTACCTGTTCGGGACGAACAGGTTTAAGGAGGGGGCAATGTTACGATCGCGCTTGGCTGCAGTGCTGGCGTCGCCACGCTCGTTCGGCCTGTCTGCGCACCCTTCCACCTGCATCCTCTCCCTGGTATATCGTGTCATACTATCGCGCAACATCCTGACCGTCGCAGCGCGCACCTGCCTCAGATCGGGTTACTTAAAAGAGGCCGCACTGCGGAATAAAAGGACTCAGACGCCTTTATCGGCGTTCTTAGAGCAGCCACCGCGTCCTTCGAGGACTCACGACGCGTTTCTGGGCATTTCGACGGCGAAGGTCGCGAGATATCTCGGAGACATGCCCGATTGTTCTGGATGGGAACCTAAGGGCTATTTAAGGAGGTTGGGCCGACCTTCGAGTCAGTCAGTCAGTCGGTGACTGAGTGAGTTCTCCCGCGGCGGAGTTTCCGGGCGATAGTGCCGCAGGTGCGGCAGAGTGGCGAAGTCCTTGGACGAAGGTTCCAGGGCAGGGAGTGAGTAAGTTCAGTGGAGTCGGGAGTTTTCCCGCGGCGGAGTTTCCGGGCGATAGAGTCGCGGGCGCGGCGGAGCCGAGTGAAGTTGCGAGCGAGTCGTCGTGTGGGATCTCGGCGAAGGGTGTGACGGCGGCGGCGGAGTGCGGCGACAGAGTCCCGCGGCGGAGACCCACGAGGGGTGCTGCGGTCATAGTTGCGCCGGAAGTGCGGCCCAGCGAGGTGTGTGAGACGAGTGACTGGGGAATTGGCATTTCTTTAAGTGTAGTTAATTATTTTCCAATTTAGAAGATTATTTGTAAGTGACAAGTAGTGGTAATAAATAAAACTGTGTGTGTGAAATAAAATCTATTAATTGGGCTATCCTTTACGAACCCGCAGGGAAATCGTAACAATATTATAGAAGATTTTCTCGCGAATTCATTTTAAATTTGCGAGGAAAGCAGGTTACAAATTGTCCAGGGATCTTCGTAAATTTACTGATACTAAGTTTACTTACTTTAAACATGAGTCCTCAGGAATAATCTTTCTCCTTTATCAAAATCTCAATTAAATTGTTACGACTTCTGCCGAAATACTTTAGTTTCTTTATAACGTGTGTTTTCTTAACTCTGAAATAAAAACTTGGAAGTCGAAATGTGGTGTAGTTTCTACAAAGATCCAGTCATCTGAAATAACTCTTAGATTATTTTGAGGTAGGTAATCTCTTCGTTTAAAAAGTCTGTGAATTGATTGTAATGTCTAAGTGTGAAACCTAAAGGCAACAGCGTTCCGTTTGACTCACAGGGTGCAAACTCATTGATTCAAAACAACAACTATCTGTGACCGTCACAGAATATTTGGGAAGCCCACCCTGGCAATTTCTATTATCTTTGAAAGATTTGTGCAATGGGAGTGCATGACTTTATGTAAGCTTTTGGACATACGCCATTGCTAAGCTGCTTAGCAATGGCGTATGTCCAAAAGGTTACATCAAGCCTGGCAATTTCTGTTCGCAGAGACGGTAAGATGAGCATGTTCCGACCCAACACAAACCAACATTCCTTGACACTTGGAGGATTCGCGTCGCTACTTCAACTTCCTCTGTCGCGAGGACTTCTCACTGCGTCGTGCGTGACTGTCACTACACTTACAGGAATTAGAGTAAAGGCACGGACTCTTCAACAAAGAGTGCCCCTCAAACACACGGGTGGTTCCCAATAGTTACACATGACTGCGTCGTCGTATAAACTACGGCGGATTCCTGTTTCTGTGTCCTGTTTTTCGGTTGTAAGCAAGATTTAAAAAAATTCAGGAGGAAGTAAAACGAGTGTTACTGCTGTAGACTAAACCAGTTTTGGAGATTTTGCTGATATTTCTATATCCTTTTAGTGGGTTCATATTCAAAGCCTAAAATTTAAGAACATATCCTTCCGTAAGCTTAGTATTCTTCGTAATATTTAGGTCAAAATGTTTAACAGTGTCCTGCCGACAGTTTGACTATAAGGGGGTAAAAACTGTTTTGAGGCTGCTACAAGATATTTTGTAAGAATTCACTCTGACTAACAATTAATTATTGTTGGTGAACACACAAATCTTTAGTTTTCACATAGGTGTGCGTCAGCTGTAGCAAAACGTCATGTATGATAAAAACGGGTCTGTTCTTACAAACAAAAAATTGGTTGTCTGTAAAGTCGGTTTACGGACGATAGTTTAACGTGACAACGTCATAACAAAACATTGATGAAATGATTGCATACTTTTATGAATAAAATTGAATCATTATTATTTTAATAATAAAAGAATAAATACTTGAAATTATACTAGTAATCAGATTTTTTAAATGCAAGAATAATTAACCTTTATTGCCGAAATTGTTGTTGTAATAAGCAATGAAAACCACATTAACTTTTCACTTCACTATATAAACAGTCGACAAAACAGTTCACGTGTAGATGTAAGTTGTGTGCTGCCGCTGTCTTTCTTCTCCTCGGACGCATAGGCCAATCGAGTGGAAGATAGACAGATGCGGAAAAAGCGTACAATGAGCGTAACGGGACACAGCGTAACGGAACAATGAGCGTAACGGAACAATGTGCGTAACGGGACACTTTTTCGTGCGTGAAGCCGGCGTTCATCGCTTTATTAGACGTTGTCACGTCAATAATAGTAATTTAGTCTGCATAAAATATTTGGCACAGTGGACATACAGAAAATAGCTACGACAATCGCAGTTTATCGACCTTGTAGCTGTACACTGTTATAAATTAGAAAAAAATTACTGACTTTTCAACGGAGAATTCACCTCAAATAAATGAAGATATATGTGTAATTTTATATAACTGAATCTTCGTTGAAACTACGCCATATTTCGACTTCCGAGTTCTGTTTTTTTTTTTTTTTAAAGGTAAAGACACCCGTAGAAGAAATAAGAGTGTTTTTGCAGGAGTTTCAGCAAGTTTTTTAATGTTTAACTAGTATACAAAAAATTATTTTCGTGAATTCTCGTTCAAAGGTAGGGACTGGAAAAATTCGCGGGTTCAATGACCTCCAGGATATACTTCACTATCCTCTACACACTCGGGCAAATGCCAACTGTTCATTGGCTGTTGACTTGCGAGTCGCCTCGACTGTGCAGCCTGTGATTCGACACTTCTACGAGTGAGGGTCTCTAATTGGCCCTCATTACTCCAGATTAACAGGGAACCAATGACAGAAGCAGCACTAAGGTATAATTATGTTAATTTTAGCATTTCAAGAAATGAATCCACGAATTTTTCAGGTCTCTATTCGAAGGCAATAAACGTAGTACCGATAAATTTACAAAGATAACTCTAAATAAACGAAGATCCTTGGATAATTTATAACGAGCGCTCTTAGTAAATTTAAGGTGAAAACTTGAAACAGTCTAGAGGGAATGAATTCATAGCACACACTGGGTGTTCCCAAGTCTGACTTCCAACGCTGAAAATAATGTTGAACAGTTGAAGGTTTTCCAGCGGTGTGAACAAGCTCACGACTCACAGCTAATTAATTATTAACGAGTGTGGCCTTCGCGAAGAAATAAAAGTCCAGGGTTCTGCGGGACCATTCCAGAATGAAATCTGCGCTAATTGGCGGTATTTCTCCCCCCCCCCCCCCCCCCCCAAATGCACAACACGAGCTTCACTTTTCCTTTCTCCCCTCATTGCAGCCAGGTCCCACAGTCAGCATGCGAGACAGTCTCGGGAACTCTGGAGCCAGTGCCACAATGACGCGGAAACGCAACAAACGCCAGCTAATGAGAGTGAATTTTTGTTACGAGGAGCTAATTTAATTGAAAAAAAAAAATTCTGAGATACGAGAGTGAAAAAAAACCGGTCGGATTTGCATGTATGATAAAATTAAAACAACAAAGTAATGATAGAGCACTACATATTAGATATCACTTGTATACTACCAAAAGTGACCAAGTGTACATTAATTTTTACAAACAATATTTTAGTTACTGAGACTTGGATCAGAATAGTGACATTTTAATTCTTATACTGATTCCGACAAATTTTTTTCGTGTTTTACTACTGTTCTTTATTAGCCAGATAGTAATTTAACCTCATTTTTACCACTTTTTGACTTGGTCACTTTTAGCAATATACAGACAATATTCTTGAAACAATTTTAATGTAGTTAAAAATGTAAACAAAACTGCGGTCAAACCGAACGGAGTAACGTTAAACGGAAGGATTGGGCTTTGCCGAACTAATCCGTGCGGGTCCGTGTCCGCAAGCGTACCGTTGTCGATACAGTATCGACGATACTCTGTTCCCGTGAGATCCGTCTCTGCTCACGCGATCCGTCCGTCACTGCGGGAGAACTGGCGCTTCAGCCGGACTGATTCGTGCGGGAAGTCGCCTAAGGTGTTCTGCTTCTGCGTGCCGACAAGGGTATTCTCAAGGGAGACGCCCGGAATGGGAACGTGTTCAGCGGGGTTGCCCGATGGAAAGGGAAGCGCCACAGCAGCAGGTGCGGAATATTGAGACCCATAGTAATCGCGAAGCTGACCTATGATTAGAGACCTGAAAATTTCACGGATTCATTTCGTGAAATGCTACATTTCAAATAGTTTACCTTAGTGCTGCTTCTGCCATTGGTTCACTGTTAATCTGGAGTAATGAGGGCCAATTAGAGACCCTCACTCGTAGAAGTGTCGAATCACAGGCTGCCCAGTGGAGACGACTCACAAGTCAGCAGCCAATGAACAGTTGGCATTTGCCCGAGTGTGTAGAGGATAGTGGAGTCTATCCTGGAGGGCATTGAACCCGCGAATTTTTCCGGTCTCTACCTATGATCCCGAAGAGTCGGAGGACGGCCGCGGTGTTGCATCTGTCGGGAAGTGGGCCATATTCAGTACACCTGCCCGCTGCGTAGGGATGGCTTCGCAGCATGGTCCACAACAGCACAGTGTTACCTGTTCGGGACTAACTGGTTTTAAGGAGGGGGACAAAGTTGTTACGAACGCGATGCCAGGTTCGGGGCTGGCTGGCGGCCCTGCACGGCCAGTTGCGGTCCACTGACGTAAACATGCCACGTGCGCCTGGTTGGATCACAAGGGTCGTCGCTACCCCCCTCCCCCCCTACGCTCCCCCGCTCATCATCGTCACAGCTGCTCTCGTCGGTTCTAGAAGGGCGCCACCGACTACTTGAGCAGGGACTCCGGCCTCCGCGAGAGTTTTTTTGGGCGACAGTTCGGCAACAGAGTTCGTCGAGGGATGCGGTGAGAGTTCCGCGGTGAGTTCCGAGCGGACTCCGAGCAAAGGGAAGTGCGACATCGACGAAGAGGGTGAGAGACCCCCCTGAGAGTGGCGCGACGCGGAGTGACGGGACCGTGAGAGTGCGACTGAGTGGCGCGAGACTGTGTGTGTGGACAGGCGCGAGGAGAGGGGCGAACCACTGTCGAGCCTGGCTCCAGTGAGGAGTGCGAACTGTGGAACTTGACAGATATTGAGTGACTTGCGAATAAACATTTTTAAGTGCCAGTGATTTTAGATTGGACATTTTTTAGGTAAATTATTTATTAGTAATGTAAATATTAGTAATCAATAAAACTGTAATAAAACCTAATTTGGCCATCCCTTGCGAACCCAGTTCTCCCCACATTATAAATCGTAACAAAATGTTCGTGATCGATTTAATCATATAATTAGCGCTGTAAAATTGACACAACAGTTATCTGTTGATTCATATTTGCGAGTGGAGGCCAATAAATTATATTAAACAGATATACGCGGCCAAAAGGTGGCAAACTAAGCCACGGCTCGCTACTTTATCATTGAAAAATGGTGAAGCTATCGGCCTCGTAAAAATACGCCTCGGACTTGGCAGCAATGCTAGGAGGAACAGGTTGACCAAGAGAAATAAAAATGTTACACCGTAAGCGCATGAAAACTGAATTCATACAGTGTGTCAGAGTTATTCAGTGTGTCAGTCAGTGTGTCAGTCATTGAGTCAGTGATGAGCGTATTTATATTATTCATACCATAGTGAGATGACCAATAGACTTCAGCCTGAGTAGGTCAAGGTATATATTGTGAAATCCGACAAGATACGGGGTTCTGAGGCAGACTTTGCCCCAATGACTAAAGACCGGAAAATTTCGCGGGTTCAATGACCTCCAGGATAGACTCCACTATACTCTAACACTCGGGCAAATGTCAAATGTTCATTGGCTGCTGACTTGTGAGTCGTCTCGACTGGGTGGCCTGTGATTCGACACTTCTATGAGTGAGGGTCTCTAATTGGCTCTCATTCCTCCAGATTAACAGTGAACCAATGACAGAAGCAGCACTAAAGTAAAATTATTTGAATTTTAGCATAACACTAAATGAACCCGCGAATTTTTCAGGTCTCTCTACCAATGACACATAACTAGAGACCGGAAATATTCGCGATTTCAATTACCTGTAGGATAAACTCCATGATCCTCTATGCAAGCGGGAAAATTACATTTGCTCATTGGCTACTGACTCGTGACACCTGTTAACTGGGACGCTAGTGATTCGATACTTCTTTTGTTAAAGGTTTTTCATTGGTGAGTATCATTCAGATAAACTGTGGCCCAGTCACTGATGCAGTATAAAGGCAAACGTTTTTGGATTCTTGACTATCACGAAATGAATCCGCGAATTTTTCCAGTCTCTACACATAACTGATTAAGTATCTAGCTGTCTGCACGCTGGTGTGTTTTACAGCGGCCCGCGCTGTTAGAAGTTACAGTACATTTACCTTCTTCCCGACGAAGAATTCAACTAAAATAAACGAATAGTTCTTCATAATTTGAAAGAACTGAAATCTTAGCAGAAATTGTGCTGTGTTTTGACTTCCCCGTTGTATATTTGGTTCTAAACAACAAATGCTCAAACAGCTCCAACAGCTCCAAATGCTCCAACAGCTCCAAAGCTCCAAATGCTCCAACAGCTCCAACAGCTCCAACGCTCCAAATGCTCCAAACTACAACTAGAACTACAAAGTGTTCTTGCAGTTTTTAAATGCCAAGAAATTTTCTTTTTGTAGTCACGTTCAAAGCAAGTGAACTAGTCCGTGGATAAGATGTAACCGGCGTTGTTCGTGAACTGGAGGACAGAAACTGCTGACAGAGCGCAGAGAGAGAAGCTACCTTCAGGAAGCGAGAGGGGGCGTGACTCACTAACCCGACCCAGGGCTGCGCCCCGAACAGGGCCAGGGATATGGGGGGAGGGGGGTGCTCGAAGAGAAATGAGATCTGTCTCGCGCATCTGATGGAGCCGTCGCCTCGAGCCCTGGGGAGCGCTGTTGCAGATACAAGTCCCCTTCGCGAAAGAGGGGGGAGATTTCGATTTCGCCGGCTACCTACCGGCGCGAGGGGGGGATGCAAATTACTACCCCTTCCTCGTCTGCACACAGCCCTCGCCTCTGATTACTGGAGGGTGGAGGATGAAGCAGTTCTCCCCCTCGGGGGAGAGACAGCTTCGCCAGCGCCTGTACTGCGGGCCTCCGGGTCAAACTCGTGCAGGCGACATAGCGGGGCCCGTCCTTAGCTTCGCTGTCCCTGTTTCGATGTGCTGTGTTCCCAGACACACACAACCACAGATCAAAAAACCTTTTTTTAATTCAACTTCCTAATGAAAATAAGTTTTTTTTTTTTCAAATTTATTTTTAAAAAATGCTATTTTTTTAAATGAAAATTTGGAATGAGAATTTTGGGAATGCATTATCTTGTTGTATTTATTTATTTTAATTTTTTTATTTAACGTCTTTATTGGTGGCGAAGTTAAGGCGTTACCACTTTTCTGCAATTACATCAAATAGTGGAATATTAAAAATTAAGCATGATATAAGCAGATGTTGACTAAATATTAAGAGAACAAATTAAAATTTTAACTTAATGTTCAAATATTAGCTATTACAAAAGATTCAACCATAACTAATTTAAAGTAATTAAAAATTAAGCATAGACATACCACATACATAAAAAGGCAAGTTATTAAACATAGAGCAAATAGTATAAAAAAAAATTGGTGCTACTACATTAAAACCAGTCACTCGCACATTCACACACCAGATTCAAGCAATAGGGTAGCAGCGAAGTGGTCATGGTACGCAGTTGTTACAAAGAGTTACAAGAGTATAATCTGATAATATTCCATTTTCACTTCTAAGGAGAAGAAACTGAAAGACTCTTTTCAGCGAATTTTTTTTTATATCGGTTAGTATTTAAAACATTTGGCTGTTTTTGAGTATTATACTTAATTTGATGAAATGCCTTATTATAAATTGTGACTGACTGCGACAAATAGTTTATCCTGTGTAATAATAATAATAATAATAATAATAATAATAATAATAATAATAATAATAATTGGCGTTAGCATTGATTGTTCTTCTTTCAGAATGAATATAACTGTAATAAAACTTACAATAGACACTATTCATGACAGGTAGCACTATCTATGCTGGGAATGCAGGTACTGTCTCAACAGCGCTCTCTACGCTGCTGGTTGAACAAGGAGGAACGCGAGCGCTATTAGTAATTTTAAAAATTCGCTGACCGTATAGGATACCTATATCTATTTTCTGAAACAAGTGCACGCGCACACATGTATTATTCTTTCGTTCATCTCTCCCTCGGTTCTTTTTTTTTTTTGGCGGGGAACGAATCAGCGCACCAAGAGGAGAACGAAAACGAGCTCAGCAACGTATATAGCATTGTGCTCTCTTTATAACTTTTTGGAAAGTGTAGCTATTCTCAATCCTTTTCGCGTCAGAAACACTTCACAACAATGTTTCCTCATTATTATTAGAATAATCAACTTTTTTTCTGTAAAAATCGTCTCGTTTTCTTACGTGTTACACGAAAGAGCCGATATGGCCAGAGCATGTGTAATGATTCACATTGTATTAAGGGCAGCCTCACATACTAGGCGCCATTTTATGTATATTTTTCTGTGTCAATAAACTACTTACTTAAACAATGTTTCACACAAACGTAGCATTAAAATTCGGCCTTGAAATTTTACTCATCGCGGCCAAAGAAGTTTCACTTCAAAAAATATTAAACCTTATTATAATTAGCGATGGTTAAGAAGCCATGTACAGAAGGCGCATTATATCTAGAAGCCTGAGTGACCGTTACGGCCAGGGCAAGTAGGCGCTTGGAGGGTTTTTCATTGGTCTAGATTACTTCCCACAAACTGTGAACCAATAACAAAAACTACACATAAGTAAAATGGTTGAATTTTAGCCTACCACGAAATGAATCCGCGAATTATTCCGGTCTCTAGTTATGAGTAGAGACAGTAAACATTCGCAGGTTCATTTCATGATACGCTATAATCCAAACAACTGTATCTTTATATTGCTTCTGCGACTGACTCACAGTTTATCTGAAGGACTTAGGAGCCAAAGAAAAACCTTCTACCAAAAAAAAAGTATCTAATCGCAAGCGTCCCATTTGACAGAGGTCACGAGCAGGGTGTCCACAAAGAAAAAATATTTCGTACCAACTTAGTCCGGAAAAAAGTACTAGATTTGAAAGGAAAAAAAAGTACTAAATTATAATTTGTTATCGTTTTACCAATTTAGGGAGTTATTATGACATTGCAACGTTCTAACAATTAATGAATTGAAAATAAACAGTAACTAAAATAACACATGCAAAGATAAAAAATAAAATAATTTTTTTTAACTCACCATTTTATCACCAGCATGCAATTGGAGTTGGTGTTACATGATGCCCCATGTATTAATCCTGCACTTGACATATTACATGTGATTAAATTTAATGTTTAGAATTTGCAAAAAAAAAAAGTTTTGTTTTTGAAATAATTATGCATTAAACTTGCATTTACTAAATATTATATTTACACATTTTCCGAGTTCCCACTCACAAAATAAACCACAGGAAATATTCATTCATTTTTTTTCTAGCAGAGCTTGCTAACTTAATCAGTTCTTCTGAAACAGTAAAATCTGCAGCTGACGTGTTCTTCAATTTTTTTTTCTTTTAACAAAGTTCATTTACCAGTGGTGTTTGTTTTGTTTATATCTTTATTTTTGTTTAATGTTACTGTTTAAAATATTCTTTCAGTTGCTGCGAATGAATGAGGCAGACATAGCATGGCTTTAATGAACACTGTTAAAGAAGGGAACATTTGGTCTCCTACCGCATTTTTCATTCCAAAAACTGTATTCCAAAAACTGTATTCCAAAAATCCATAAATTTGTCGTCTTTCTTCTGTTCTTCTAGAGTCGTCAATAAACGCCATTTCCTACCCAAGTTTTCGTAATTTTTTTCTTCAATAACATTAGGAAAAATTTTGGCACATGGCTTTATACTGTGATTGTCGTCCGATTTGCACTTTTCTGGACTCAGCATAACTAAACGTTTTAGAATTGAATCGTTTAAATTTGTTCGTTTTAAAACTTGGAAGCAAAATTCAACAAAGAAGGCCAAACATTTAACTTTAAATTGTGTTACATCACTTGGTGGAACTATGTTCTTGTCTAACCCCACCAATAGGGCATCCACTCTCGCTTCTAGATAAACTTTGATTATGTCTAAAAAATGGCCGTTGTCAGCTGGATTTATTTTTTAAATTGGATTATTTAAAACATACTGAGGTTTCATGTAATATTTCATTATCATTTTTATTTTTTCTTCCACTGATGAAATCAGAACATGATGACTATTATTCAGTACCTTGATAATCTAAATTTAAATTAATTACTGTCAGCAGAATAAAAGCCAGGAACAAAAAAATGCCTTAATTAATGTGTTTTGTAGTGCTTTCAAAATGGATTTCGCTATTTCAAATCCATCTTGGGCATTTTTACTGAAACATATTGGAGTTACGGTAATATTATTATATTAAAGGAAAAAGTACTAGATCTGAGCGTAAATGTACTAGACCACTAAAAAACTTTTAAAAGTACTAGATCTAGTAGGAAAGAACTAACTGTGGACACCCTGGTCACGAGACAATAGCCAATGAGTAGAGACCAGAAAAATTCGCGGATTCATTTCGTGACATGCTACAATTCAAATAATTATACCTTAGTGCTGCTTCTGCCATTGGTTCACTGTTAATCTGGAGTAATGAGGGCCAATTAGAGACCCTCACTCGTAGAAGTGTCGAATCACAGGCTACCCAGTCAAGACGACTCACATGTCAACAGCCAATGAAAAGTTGGCATTTGCCCGAGTGTGTAGAGGATAGTGGAGTCTATCCTGGAGGTCATAGAAATCGCGAATTTTTTCCAGTCTCTAGCTATGAGACAGTTCAGTTGGCAAACAAACAAGCACTTCAGTGCTGGACCTCGATGTATCTGGATCCCAGAAGTGGCCACACTCGCAGGAACACCCTTCACGGGACAGCACACGCCAGGTCTTGGCCCAGTGCGAGGAAAGAGACTCCCCAATTAGCTGTCACCGCAGGCCCTGGCCTCACCCCTGCCCGCTGCCCCTGCTCAAAGGTCCCGAGAGTAAACCCCCTTCCCCCCCCCCACTCCTCCCACAGGAGGGGGCGATCCAACAGTGGAAGGAAGTAGGGGGGAGTGGCGGGAGCTAATTACGCAATTACGGTCGCCAGGATGACAAAACAAGCGCGGTTTCGCCCCGCGCGCACACATTGCACTATCTGCTGCTCCGAGCAAGTAGGAAGAACAGGCTGGTTCTGGACCACCCGTGCAACAGTGTTCCCAAGTGCTCAAGTGCTCTCAGGGTGTCATGTATCTTTTCGCCCCGCGCGCACACATTGCACTATCTGCTGCTCCGAGCAAGTAGGAAGAACAGGCTGGTTCTGGACCACCCGTGCAACAGTGTTCCCAAGTGCTCAAGTGCTCTCAGGGTGTCATGTATCTTTTCGCCCCGCGCGCACACATTGCACTATCTGCTGCTCCGAGCAAGTAGGAAGAACAGGCTGGTTCTGGACCACCCGTGCAACAGTGTTCCCAAGTGCTCAAGTGCTCTCAGGGTGTCATGTATCTTATCACGCTATCTAGCTTAAATAAAACCCTACTCCGAACTGTAACATATACACGTACTTATAACATTAATTAATAATCTTCGGTGTTACTTGTAACTTATTCGCATTATTTAAGGATATCATAATATTATTAATGGCAGGGTCAACATATTTTAACAATATGAAATTTATATATATATATATACACACACACACACACACACAAACGGAAGCATTATTAAAGTGTGTTTTAAATAGTAAATACTTAATCACGTTTTTTATGAAACACAGGTGGTTCCAAGCACAGTAAAATTCTAGAGGAACGTAACACGAACCTACCCTTTTTTTTTTTGCCTGTATTTCCTGGAACCCTCTGAGGAATGAGCTGTTAATGCACACTGCGTGAGTCAATGAGAGACCGCAGAGTGCTTTCGCTCGTCCTGATTATCGCGGGAGAGCTTTCACGACACCAGAAGCTACTGTCGGGTGTTTCTATCCACGAGGGTAAATAAAACAATTACAGAATCAATTAGTTAAAAACTTGTATATGATGACACACACACCCAACAAAAAAGAATTGGTGAGTGTGTACTTGTGATTGCACGTTACAAGTTATACTTATTTGGCGTAATAAAAAATGTACCTTTAATTTTTCATGCAAATAATTAATAGAAATAAAATAATAAAAATACCGGAGTGATATAAATACGGTTGTATAGTATAAATTCAAACAATTTAAATACTTTATTTAAATACTCAGTATTATACATTAATATAAACACATGAGTAAAATTAATTAATAAATTTAGTAAAAAATAAGGATTAGTAATGAAAATCAATACATATTCTGAATATTTATACTACTTTATTAATTTTAGTTATTTATTTAATAATGTGATAATTTATGATGGAAATAAATCATTCATAAGGGAACATAACATCATTAGTATAAATACGCTTGAAAATACACTTGAAAACGTTTATAAATAATTTCTTACACAAATAATTACAGTAAATAAAGGTTTGTAATTATATAGACCAGTATTCACTATCAATCACTAAAATATAAGATTTAAAAGCACATGTGTAATTTTTATTTGTATGAAGCTTTTAATCAGCCTATCAATTTTTGTTGTATACGCATCGTAAAATATTAATTCTCATCATTTTTTTTCATAACGCGCCCAAAGAAGTATAACTTTAAAAAGGCAAATGAATAATAAAAATACCTTTCGGCACAGCCTACAAGGTATATTTCAAAGTACCTATTTCTTTGGGAATATTTTGTAAACTTCTATAAACTCTTGGAACATTTTAAGACCATAATGTAGACGACATAACATCCTATATGTTCGTCAATATTTAAAAAAGTATCGATTTAACTTTTATTTCATGTTCCATGCAGCGAAAATATTTTGAATGTTTTTAAACTTAATGCATCCAGCATTGAATGTCTTAAATAATTTTATAATATGCCTAGTAATATATTCATGCAATTTTGATCTTCAAACACTATTTTCATCCCTTGTACTAATACGTGGTCGTGTACTAATACGTGGTCGTATAAATATTTTTGTACAAAGGTTTAAGGTAATATTAAGATAGTTATTAATAAACTTCGACGAAATTTATGGTAAAAAAGTTATAGTTTTAATTTCAACCCATGTTTTTACGGTGATAGTTCGTTTAATCAAAAATTGTTCCAGTCAGCGCTTTCAGGTAAAGTTTAGGCGTTTTACAATAAATTATAATGGAAATAAAAGTAAATGTATTTAAAAAGTAAGACATTTTGTTCTTCTACCCTTGTTATTTCCATCCCTTGCAGTAATGGTTTCTATCCGCAAAAATTGTTTGATAAAAGTTTTAGGAAAAAATTATAATATTTACAAACTATTTGAGCGGATTTGATAGTGTACCTACAAAGGGAGTTATGATATTTTTTAAATTTTACCCCTCGTTTTTTCAACACCTTGCAGCAATCGTTCTTCATATCAAAAATTGTTTCAGACAAAAGTTTCAGATAAAAATTATAACATTAATACACAATTCGTATAAATTCGATGTTGAGCCAGCGAAGGGAGTTACCATTTTTTTTTGTCCTCCAACCATCGGTTATTTTACCCGTTGCAGTAATGGTTGGCAGTATAAAAAATTATTCTGACGAAAGTTGTAGATAGTAATTTAAGAGTTTACAGTAGAACAGAATGGATTTAACAGTTGTCATGGTACAAAATTATGATTTTTTTTTAATTCTACCCCTTTATTTATTTCAACCCCTAAAACAATGGTTCGTCTAATAAAAAATTGTTTCAGACAAAAGTTTTAAATAAAAATTACAAGATTAATACAATACACAATTTGTACGATTTGGAAGTTGTGCCTAAGAAGGCAGTTATGATTTTTTTTGTCCGCCAACCCTTGTTTTTTCTACCCCTTGCAGTTATGGTTGGTCGTATCAAAAACTTAAATCAGTCAAAAGATTTTGGCATTACTCCTACGAGTTATAAAACGTTCAAACGGATGTCATATTTTCCATATCACGAGAGTTAGAACCATTTTTCTGGTTTTCAAAAAAAAAACCTTGCCTATTTCCACCCTTTTGGTCGGATATTGCCCATTAAGGAACTAGGCCGAGATTATCCATTACTAGGGACACCTGTATTTCGCGAATACATTTCGTGTCAAGGTATGTCACAAAACACTGTAGCTTTTTCTTAGAGTAAAGGCGAATCGTGTGCGTGCAGCAGTACGGTATCCACATTCCCATTGGCCCCGTCAAGTGCGGGAAAACACCTCTCGCCGACCACAGCCAGTAACTACAAGAAAAAAACTACTGTGTTTTGCGATGTACCTAGACACGAAATATATTCGCGAAATACAGGTGTCCCTATTCATTACCAGATTTTATGTATCAGTTCGGGAGTGATTGCAGAGAAATTGCGACATTTATCGTGTCCACAAAATTGTGATATATATAGATATATATATGTGTGTGTGTTTTTTTTCTTCTAAACTTTTGAGTTGACGATGGTTTTGGGGTCTATTGACCACGAAACGAAGAACTATATAAACATATTCCCGGATGTCGCACCACGGTAATGGCTACAATAAGTAGCATTTCTTTGAAATGTACCCAATAATAACCAGAACAAACGTCTGAGACACAGAGCGACGTGGCGACGCAGCACAGGGTCCGGAAGGTGAAAGGTGAAACTGCCAACAGTGACGTCACGACACGGCCCGACCCTTGCGCCCGGTGCGGACTCTGGCCTCGTGACCTCTCGCACAGCACCGGGGCAGCGAGACCCGGCCAACACTGCAGCGCCCAGCTCCGCCGCCGACACGCGCTGACAGTGGGTGCTCAGCTCGTGCTAGTGACAGTTACCTGCATACCTGCCGCAGTGCCGTGTGCGGAGCTCATCCGAGTGGGGGTCAGCAGTTGTGATTCTGGATTACATTCATTCATACGGACCGGTAAAATTCGCGGGTTCAATGGCCTGTAGAATGAACTCCATAGTTCAACGTACACTCGGTCAAATGCTGCCCACTCATTGGCTGCTGTCTTGTGAGACGTTCCAGCGTAGCAGCCTGTGTGATTCGATATAGCTTTGGTTGGGTGTTTCTCACTGGCCCAGAGTCATCCAGGTGAGTTGTGAGCCAATAGCAGAGGCAGCACTGAGGTATAACTATTTGTATTTTAGCCTATCGCGAAATGAATTCGCGAATTTTTCCGGTCTCTAATATATATAATCAAATACTCGTTACTAGAAACCTGAAAACGCCGATTCATTTCTTGAAATGTTACAATTCAAATAATTATACCTTAGTGCTGCTTCTGCCGCATTAGTTCACTGTTAATATAGAGTAATGAGGACCAATTAGAGACACTCACTCGTAGAAGCGTCGAATCACAGGCTGCCCAGTCGAAAAACGACTCGCAAGTCAACAGCCAATGAACAGTTGGAATTTGCCCGAGTGTGTAGAAGATAGTGGAGTCTATCCTGGAGGTCATTGAACCCGCGAATTTTTCCAGTCTCTACCTACTGAGGTTCTTACCAGTTGTCCTGCCTTTATGTACTCTCGCCTGAGGGGAAGGTGCTTCCTGATTGGCTGCTGCTGTGGGCCAATCAGAGCATTCCTTTCTTCTAATTGGCTTTTGGAACCCACACTTTAGAAATCCTCAAAACATAGCTCCACAGCCAACGCGAGACAAATCGCCCCTGATTGGCAGAACAGCCCAGCCAACCAATGTTCACGTTACAAATACTATTTGGTTAATGCAAACAAGCCTTTGTTTCAGCGTATAAGGTGGCTGACTCACATTACTTCCTCACTGCTAACGATGTTACTCGCTGTTAGCAACTCATACACTTTTCCCTGGAACTGTTCTGGTAATTAACTCCCCCAGAACACGTTCCGTTTCACACCATGAAGCTTGC
Organism: Bacillus rossius redtenbacheri; assembly: GCF_032445375.1. Taxonomy (NCBI): domain Eukaryota; kingdom Metazoa; phylum Arthropoda; class Insecta; order Phasmatodea; family Bacillidae; genus Bacillus; species Bacillus rossius. Next base: position 4,022,368 of record NC_086330.1, on the reverse strand, counting down.
ACACGCCCGCGAGACGGCGTGTGTTCTGAGCTGCTTTCCTTTTAACGCAATGCCTACTGCCGCGGGCCGCTGTGCACTTTTCTTCATTCTTCATTCCGACCCATCCTCGATGCCTCATGTCTAGAGACCTGAAAAATTCGCCCATTCATTTCACGATAGGCTAGAATCCAAAAAGGTTGCAATTTTCCTGCTTCGTTGATTTGGCCACAGTATATCTAAAGGACTTTGGGCCAATGAAAAAATGTAAACAAAAGAAGTAGCGAATAACGAGCATCCCAGTTAACATGTGCTTCGGGTAAGTAACCAATGAGCAGATGCTATTCGCCCGAGTGCATAGAGGATCATGGAGTCCATCCTATAAGTCACTTCAAACGCGAATTTTTCCAGTCTCTACTCATGTCTGCCTGGCAATTTTTACACTACCAAACGGTGCACTGGAACTAATTGTGTTGCAATATAGACCTCGCGACGTTTATTTTGACGGAAGTAAATCATTTAGTGGTGTTGACCCAAACACTGATTCCGTTGATTGCAATAATAATAATAATAATAATAATAATAATAATAATAACCGTGTAACAACAGAGTTTTGGAATCAATTCCAAATATGTTATACCTCAGCATATTTTTTTTCAAGCCCTGCGTGTATAAATTGTAGTTAGAATTTTTTTCGTGTTACAGTATGGGTCCTGGAAATCTTAGTATAAAATTTTATGATGTGATTATTTCAACAGTGAGTAATATTTATTGTTAATTAATTATTATTGATTGATATCCACAGCAGTTATATTGACGGGAGAAATACTACTGTTAATTCGTGTTTATTTATAAAATTGTCCTCTTTCTCTGCTGTTTTATCCCTTATGATATTCTTACGGGTCGAGGTACTAATTGCCAAATAAGATTAACTTCTATCACGTGTAATGAGTTGCACGCGCTCTTTTGACGTGACAACACCTAATAAATCGAAGAACGCCGGCTGCACGCACGAAAAAGTATGACTTATTGTCCCGTTACGCACATTGTCCCGTTACGCTCATTGTATGCTTGCGCCGCATCTTACTCTCTTCCACTCGATTGGAACAACCATCGATTTGACTTTTTCGAGGCACATTAAACTTGAAACACTCCCATTCGTTTCCTACTTTTCCTATCATCGTCCTATCCTTAACAGAATAACACAGATTGGAAGAAGTTAAATAGCAAACATGTATAAAAGTTATAGTTAAAATCATCTCTTCGTTAAAGTAATAAACATATTTGAATTAAAGAGTGTAAATAAAAGTAAATTGATCAATTAAATTGTAGATTTCATTTCACTCCTTCTTTGTATCCATACAAAATAGTGATATTTCAATAAAAATGACTCAATTTTATTCATAAAAGTATGCAATCATTTCATCAATGTTTTGTTATGACGTCACGTTAAACTATCGTCCGTGAACTGACTTTACAGACAAACATTTTTTTTTCTTTATGCAGTGTGTGTGCAGAGCTCCGAAGGGGAGAACGTGCAATTAAAAAAATAAAATAAAAAGCTGGAGATTTCTGTTTAGGTTACCGTATTGGCTTTTCCTTTTCAAACTGCGTGTTTTTGCATGGTGACAACCACTAAACCAGGACCTTAAAGCAGCACACGTGCAAGCACGGCACATCACTAGAGACTGGAAAAATTCGCAGGTTCAATGACCTCTGCACACTCGGGCAAATGCCAACTGTTCATTGGCTGCTGACTTTTGAGTCGTCTCGACTGGGCAGCCTGTGATTCGACGCTTCTATGAGTGAGGGTCTCTAATTGGCTCTCATTACTCTAGATTAACAGTGAACCAATGGCAGGAGCAGCACTAAGGTATGATTATTTGAACTGTAGCATTTCACGAAATGAATCCGCGAATTTTTCAGTTCTCTACACAACACCTTCACAACTGCCCCATTTAACGAGCGGCGAACAAGTGACGGCGTGTCACCGTCGCTCACTCCCCGCGCGCCATGTCCGTGTCGGGGCTCCTGACAGCTGACAGCTGCAGCTGACACCGGACAAGACAGCGCGAAGCTGCACGCGCCGCAGCGCTGCGAGCCCTGGACTCACTCGCAGCTGCAAGGCCGGCGACTACTCCGACACAGGTGCAGACGAAAACACTCGAAACTAGTCAGCCACATCAACCCAAATCAAATAATTGTCATCCTTACAACTGGTCTTTAAAAAAAAATGTTTCAATACCTACATTTCTGAAATTTTCTTTTTTTTTTAGGCTGTACTGAAGGGAAAAAAAGAGAAAACTAAATGCGTGAATTTTTTTTATAAGGAAACCTTTTCATAACATAAAATAAGCAAGTTTTTGAAAATATATCGACTGATTAACAACTTTTGATTGTAGAAATAATTTTTAAAGTTGATGACTGACTTACAAAAAATAACTGAAAAGTTTCGATTCCTGCAGGGAATATTACTCCTGCGTATCATTGCCTACCCACGTTTAATCATCAACTATAATGTCTTACATGCTGAAGTATTTGATAACGGGCGCCAAATGTCAGCTGGCCTTGAATCAGCTCCTCGAGCTGACTGCTGACCGCAGAGCGCTCTGCCGACCAGGGACCACTGTTTGCTAACCTAACTGCAAGCAAGTGTGTTAGTTAGGGAGGGGTCTGTGTCAGGGAAGAGACCAGGTAAGTCCCAGGTCGAAGCCTGTACTCAGGGTCTCAGCCGAGCAGGAAGGATAGCATGCATCGTGTGCTTTGCTCGGGGATTGGCCAGCCACGGCAGCCATTATAGACGGCTAGTAGAGCTGGGCGCAGGTGAAACCTGCACTGACACAGGGTGTTGCAAGCATGAAGCAGGCAGGTACAGCACAGGACAAGGAGTGAAGCAGGCAGGTACAGCACAGGACAAGGAGGACGGTGCAGGGAGAAGAGCTGGTCGGGATCTCGGACCTTGTGTGTCCGCACTGTTCCTCGGGCGCGTCTGTGTTGGTACCAGTGGCGCATGCGTCCCTGGCGGCGGGCGACAGTACTAGCTGCCAGACAGCTCCGATCAGGGGAGGGGGGTTCTGTCACAACTTAGAAACACATAACGTAGAAATGCACAAGATAGAATCTTATAAATTATGCCTGTTCTACGTTATGACAGTTCTAAGTTATGACTTTCTACGTTACTACGTTGCTAAGTTGTGTGATTCTGCGTTGCGTGTTTCTAAGTTATGATCGTTCTAACTTATGACAGTTGTAAGTTACGTGGATTTTTTTCCAGGTTTCTAAGTTATGACTGTTCTAAGTTGTGTGTGGTTTTCAGACCAGGGGCATATCCCCCCCCCCCCAGCTCACGACCTTGCGCTGACGGCGACCTACATCCAGGCCAGTCCGCCGGGCGGCTCCAGCATCGCGGCGAGGCTCGCTCGCATCTGGCACTTGTCAAGTCGGTGTCGCAACGACGACGAAGATCCGTCAACACGTGCCTCAGGACGGGAACAAACACCAGTTCCCGAAACACGCCGCGACTGTCATGTTTCGCTGGATCATGGTCGCAGATGCCACGTCAAACAAACTGTGGTCCTGTCACCAAAGTCCACCAACTGTGATGCTGCCGCTGCATTTAACCTGCTGTTCTTTAGTTCTTTGGGGGGGGCTGGTCCAATCCAGTAGTATTTACAACCGTGACGTCCACCATCTTGTCAGCCATCTTGAAGTTAACCTAAAAATTCGTGAAAAATTCCAAAAAAAAAATCATCCAAAAATCACCCATTAATGTACTGATAAATTCGATTTCCTTTCGTGTTTTAACCCTAGCTCCATGACAAAAAAAAATTATTATATGTTAAAGATACTTACAAGGGTTAAATCCCTGAAATGCCGTCCAGCACAAGCCGTGAGGTGATGGACAGACAATGACATCGAGAGAAGGGCCAGAGTCGTGAGAAGCAGGGGGCGGGAACTGGGGCATCGCCCGTCTCCAAGAGGTTCGCATTCCAGCAGCCTCCAGGCACCGTTACTGGAGCAGTGAAGGGAGCCCGCTGGTTTTCGTGGTTGTTCGCAGCCCGCACCGGCCGACGGGGTCCACCCGCGCGCTTGGGATCCCGGGCTAGTTGTGAGACATGCACTCGTCTCGGTGCGACGCCAACCACACTCCGGCATGGCCCCAATGCACGAGCGGCAGCCACTGCAGTACTGGAGATACTGGGCCTCAAGGGGCCCGGCTCGTCAGGGGCGTATGTGTGCTAGTGAGGCGGGATGACGAGCGCGACGCTCGCTGGTGCTTCTAGCGCGGTGTCTCCTCTGGACTGGCGCGCAGTCTTCTCCCAGTGCACATGAGCGGTGACCGTAACATTATATGGCCGTGAAATGAAGATAAAGGTGTAATGCAAGTCCCTTAAGTGCTTTCAAGAATCTTTACCGGTTGTTTTAGGTCTAAAAATTACTTTGAAAACATGCGTTTCAGCCATTTAAACTCTTCTAAAATTACAGTTTAAAAACTTAATCCGAAATCAAAAGTACTTTTTCGGACCTCAGCGAACTCTTAAATGCTTTTCGTAAGCAGACCCCACTCGGATATCTTGAGTAGTTTTCAAATAGCGTTGTTTTTCCTGAAGCTCTGCACACCGTGTGTGTGCCCGGGTGGGCGGGGCCATTAAGGCCCCCGTCTGCCCGGGCACACGTACTACAGTAAAAACAAAGCGATTTCATAAACTGCTCGAGATATCAGAGTGGGGTCTGCTTACGAAAAGCTTTTAAGAGTTCACCGAGGCCCGAAAAGTACTTTGGTTTCGGATTAAGTTTTTTGCTGTGTTTTTTAGAAGAGTGAAAATGGCTATAAAAAAAGGCGTGTTTTCGGAGTAATGTTTAGGCCTAATACAACTGGTCCAGAGTCTTTAAAGCACTTAAGGGCCTTGCATTACAACTTTTATCTTCATTTCTCGGCCATATAATGTTACGGTCACCGCTCAATTTTCACAGTTTTCCTGTGACGACGAGAAGACTGCGCGCCAGTTCAGAACCTTGCGCTTAGAGGCGATACCGCGCTAGAAGCACCAGCGAGCGTCGCCCTTATCATCCCGCCTTACTATCAAACATACACCCTGACCAGACGACGCCCCAGAGGGTGGTATCCTCAATATTTTCCTTCTATTATTTCGTGTTTGTGCAAGTGATTTAAAATAAATTAATAATATAACCACATTTAATTGTTTACAGAAGGTTTCTTTCTACTAAAACGAATGGTTTTTATGAACTTAAAGGCGAGTTTTCACTAGTCCTAGCGAGTACTGAAAGCATGAAACCATGTGACATGCAGTTATAATTAACCTTCCGTATGTAACCTTCGTCATCGGACTCTAAATTGTTGATAAATATATCGTTTATTAAATAAATAAAAATTAGGTTTTCTCAATGCCATAGAACTTACTTTTTGGGGGGGGGGGGGAGTTAGAAATGAATGAAATACTAAAAATAAAGCGTTTTAAGATGAAGGCTAAATACGAACAGTTAATCACAAAACTGTATAACCACATCATTTCATGTTTTCAGTACATGCTAGGACTGACATAAAAAATATTGCCATTATGTTCAAAAAATATTAAATAATGACTTGCTAGAAGAAAAGCCTTTTAACAACAATTAAATATAGTTATATTGTGTATTTTTTTAACAAATATCATGTGCAAAAAAAATATTATAAACAAAATAATGTAACATACCACCCCCTTTAACCTGTATTAAAACTTTTAAACCCAAGAAATTCAACAATATTTAATTATGTTTGTTAATATCCTTTTCATGTCTTCAAAATGTACAACCTGGCTCGCTCTGTCTGGGGAAACGAGCTTGGGGGACTACTGAATGGACCAATGCGAAAGCAGCTGCAGCATTACAAAACATCTGCGGTTGGTCGGAAAATTTGCTACGTCATACCAAAAACAGTTCTTCAAATCGAAACGTGATCTGTCCACTCACCACTCTCGCACGAACACGAGACAGCGCGCGAATCCAGATAGGCAGTTCGTGACACATCAATCTCCGTCACGTTACCGGACGTGCGACAACATCTAACTGGAATGAAGGTTATTATATTAAGCAGATATCGCTCACAAATTATGTTGTTCGCTCGATAACCGAAAACATGTAAAGATAAATTTTCTAGGTCATAAAATTCTATAAAATTCCACAGTCGAAAGAGGATAAAAGTTCCTTCCCTACATCTCAAGGGCTGGGTACTCAACTTGGATAGTCTTTGCTGTTTGATGTTATTTCTTAATTATACTAAGACATAGTCAACGACTGGCTATGCACTTGTTTTTAATATTTGTTTCCATCTAACATAAATATCGTAACATTCTATTTGGTAACAGAAGAACAAAACCACTCTGTTCTACATTTATTTTGTTTCGAGGATGATTTATTGAGAAATTTTATTGAGTATTATCACTATAACATCTTGTAATTACCAAACTAAAAATTTTCAGTCAGGCTTTTACCAAACCAAATATTATGAAAATTTATTTCTGGAGCATCGTATACTTCCACTATTGGGACAAGGTACAAATGATTGACAGAAATAACCTCTAATACCTTGAGAAAATCTCTTACATGTTCATGCAAATAAAAATTCGAAAAAAATTCAAAAGTTTAATGAAATAAATTCTGGCTTTCGAACTTATCCTTGCTTCAGGAAGGATAGAGTTCTAGCACATTCTGGCTAGTGCTAGAACTCTATCCTTCCTGAAGCAAGGAGAAGCTAACAAGCCAGAATATATTTAATTAAACTTTTGAATTTTTAAAAACTTTTACTAAATAATTTTTTTTAAATTATATATATTTTTTATATTTTTTAATTTTGGGTTATCGGTAAATGGTTTTCTCAGAGTGCTTCGAATTTTTATTTGCATTACCATGTTGTAAAAGATTTTCTCCGTGTGCTCTGCTATTAAAAAATATATATATTTTGCTACTTCTATTTGGAAATACTCCCAGTTTCGACCTTCAGTTTGTGTGTCGCGATTTCGATCCCCACATACTCCTGTTCATATATCACTATATATCATTTAGAGCAATAAAAATTATTTAATATCTAGAATACTAAAACTATCAGAAATTCTTATAAGAATAAATGTATATGTATATAAATAATTTTACTAACTTAACAGATATTTACATTTTCTTTACAAAAACTTTCATTTATTTCTTACCGCGCTCCGAAATGAAAGGGCGTGAGTTCGACTTCACTTACAACCATTAAATATTTTAATATCTTTAAATTGTTTTAACAAACTACACATAAGGTGATTTATAGGATGCTAGAAGGCTATACTGAAAAAGAAATTCTATCTAGTAGTAAGTAGTGTACTTCACAATTAGTGGAATAGCATAGAGTATTGTGGTCGAAGTCGAAGATGGCCGATCATAGCCGATGAGATCCGGATCACAGACTTCTCGCGCGGCGGACACAACCGAACACATCCCGTAGGGTCACGATGGTGGAGCCACATCAAGGCAGCCACATCACAGCCCCATAAGGAATACACAGTCCCAATAGTGGGAGTACACGATGCTCCACAAATATATTTTCATAATACTTGGTTTGGTAAAAGCATGACTGAAAATTTTTATTTTGGTAAACACAAGATGTTTCTCATTGATAATACTTAAATAATATGTTCGCAATAATTCATCCTTGAAATAAAAAAAATGTGTAGCAGAGTGGTTTTGTTTTTCTGTTACCAAATAGAATGTTACGATCTTTCTCTTAGATAAAAACAGAGATTAAAAACAAGTGCATAGCCAGTCGTTGACCATGTCTTAGAACAATTAAGAAATAACATCAAACAGCATACCCAAGTTGAGTTCCCAGCCCTTGAGATAACAGTAAAAAGCTCTTACACTCTTTCGACTGTGGAATTTATAGTGTTTTATGTCCTAGAAATTTAATTTGTACAGGTTTTCGGTTATCGAGCGAACATTAATTGTGGGCGATCACACATACATGTTGCTGCTCTGTTTACAGTGTCCCAGAACCAGCCCTGCTACCTTACTACAGTTACAACTGAAATAGTGCAATGATTAAAGACCGGAAAAATTCGCGGATTCATTTCCCGTAATGCTAGAATCCAAACACGTGCAACTTCATATTGCTCCTGTGATTGGCTCACAGTTTTTTTTTTCGAAGGACTTTGAGCCAGTGAAATAACTTTAACCAAAGAAGTCTCGAATAGTAAGCATCCCAACTGACAGGTCTCACAGTAGCCAATGAGTAGAGACCTGCAAAATTCGCGGATTCATTCGGTGATATGCTAGAATTCAAACACATATACCTCTTAGATAATTTTGCTATTGGCTTACTGTTCATCTGGACGAATATCAACCAGTTATGAACCCTCAACCAAAGAAGGATCGAATCACAGACAAACCAGCTGAGACGACTTACACGTCGGCAGCCAATGAACTTGCGTTATTTGCCCGAGTGTACAGGGGTATGTGCAGTCTATCCTGAAGGCCATCAAAACCGCGAATTTTGCAGGTCTCTACCAATGAGTAAACGCAGTTTGCCCGAGTATGTAGGGGATCTTGGAGTCTATCCTAGGGGTAATTGAAACCACGAATTTTTCCAGTCCCTAGCAATGATAGTGTTTACGTGTGGTATGAATAGAGGCATGCATATTTCGCGAAAAGATTCCGAGACCAGTTGAAAGTTGAAACACCGTAGCATCATCTGTGTTTCGTGATTGGGTAGTTCCTTTCCGATTTATGTCGATCGTTTCATAACCAATCACAGTAATTCAGTGCGCAAGCAAACGCGTCCTGAGTGGCTGGGTCAAATAAGGCAACGACTTCTCTCGCAGAGAAGAAACCATTGCGTGCGGGCATGCCGTGTTCCAGACCAATAGGCGTTCAGATTTATTCGCGAAATACACATGGCCCTAGGTATGAAGTTATAGGTGGGCGAGGCCTGGTTGTCGGGCAGTACACCAGGACTTCATGGCGAACAACAGCACTTCAGTTCATCTCTTCCACGACCCGGAGCCAGAGGCGCCCAGCAGGCGACCGCCGGTGAAAGGTTCCCGAGGTGTGAACGCGGCTATTCTCGGGCTGTACCCCAGCTGACGTCACCTTTCCGCGACGAAGCTTTCCCGTAGACAGTTGTCCATGGGTGGTGCGGCTCGGCAGCCTTCTCCAGCGGTGGACAGAAACGCGAGAAACTCGAGTAATGTTCCTAAACTAGTACAACTCACGCCAGTGCCATTCGTTCGTTCACTGGCTCCTGATCAACTCAAGGGCCCCGTCTACCTGGGCTCATGCAGCGTGTAGAACTTCAGAAGTAAATAACACTACTAGGTATATAAGAAAAGCATTTCAGATTACGCTGAGGGCATATGAGTAATTTTTTCCGTATTTCGTTTCTGAACTGTTTTCTTATAAGTAGGGACCGGAAAAATTCGCGGGTTCAATGACCTGCAGGATGAACTCCATAGTTCTACGTACACTCGGTCAAATGCCACCCACTCATTGGTTGCTGTCTTGTGAGACGTCCCAACGTAGCAGCCTGTGATTCGATACAGCTTTAGTTGAGTGTTTCTCATTGGCTCAGAGTCATCCAGGTGAGTTGTGAGCCAAAAGCAGAGGCAGCACTGAAGATTAACTATTTGTATTTTAGCTTATCGCGAAATGAACTCGCGAATTTTTTCGCTCTCTACTTATAAGAGTGAAAATAGCTTAAAACGCGTGTTTTCAGACTAATTGTTAGGCATGAAAAACTCGGTACAGATTATTGAAAGCACTCAACGGACTTGCACCACACCTTTATCCTCATTTCTCCGCCATATAATGTTTTAGTTACGGCTCAAATATCATAGCTGTCCTGTGGACGACGAGAAGACTGCGCGCCAGTTCAAAGCCTCGTCTTAGAGGCGACACCGCGCTAAAGCAGCGGCGAGCGTCACACTTTGTCCCGTTTCACTGATGACCCAGTCTCATCCGCCATGTTCGCTATGTCATGTGATTATTTGTTTTGTTACAGAGAGACTCTGCGTTTCATGTGCCGTGCGCCTGAGCGCGCGGGGAACGCAACCCGCACGGCAGACAGCGAGTAGCCGCGAGTTGGGCGCTGGAAGCCTCGGCTATCCTCGGAGCCGCTCGGCGGTCCTCGTGTCTGGGGGGAGGGGGGAGACGGAGATGAGACTCCGCCCCGCAGTTCCGGTTCCACGAGCCTCGGGGAGCTTCTGGAAACTGGTAGAAGCTTGCCCAATGCGTATAAATAGAGCCGCCATCGGACGGGGGAGGCTACGCTACTCGAAGTCACCGACAACGCCGTCACGCTGTCAAAACCCTTACTGCCGTCACTTTGACTGAAAGTGAAACCAACTGGACTTGGGAAATATCGGTGAGTCACTCGAGTGTGTTTTAACGGCGGAAATAGAGACAACGCTTAGTAGTAGAGTGTGTGGTAACAGCTCATGTCCTGTGTCTGCGCTGCTGGATAAGGCACACAATTTCAGCTTCAACAGTCCATTATCTGCGCACATACTCTCCATTGAAGTCTCATATCAGCAAGAAGCAAAAACGTGGCCGAGCCAGGTAGCGCATGTTGTCGGCATCCGTGGTCTAGGGTGAGTGCTCCCGACTTCTGGCCCTGGATCTTGGCCTCGAGACCCTTCAGGCCTTGATTGTTTTAGAACAAGCTGGTTTGGAGGCTGTCTCCTACCGGACCTACTGGTGGACAAGTTGGTGCACACGAGAGAGAAAAAAATTAAAAGTTGCACATGATTTCGTAGGGTTGGTCAAAGTGGTGGAGTGTGAAGGCGAGGTCAGATGTTTAAGGCGATGTTTATCGAGAGGTAAGATATAGACTGACTGGACCAATAATTAGAGACCTGAAAAATTCGCGAGTTCATTTCGCGATGGACTGACATTAAAAAAAAAATATACCTTCGTACAGCTTCTGCGATTGGCCCACATTTTATCTGGGGAACTTCGGGCCAATGGAAAAACCTAAACCAAGAAAATGCCGAATTATGGACAAATTCGTTAAGACGTCTTACTAATCAGCAGCCAATGAAGAATGAACTAGTGTCATTTCCACGAATTTGTTAAGTACTGTGGAGTCTATCCTAGAGGACAATGCACCCGCGAATTTTTCCAGTCCCTACCAATAATGTGGCATTCAAGGTATTTTTTGTTTGTGTAATAGTGGTTTCCAGTCAGATCTCATCAGTAGCCAAATAATAACGGGACTTGTGCGTGTTTCTGCGTGTAACCAAACACGGTTTATATGCTGACAGCTGTGTTGCCGAAGCAATCGGTTCTGCCGAGCAGAGCAGAGCAGAGCGGACTAGGTGCAGCCTGTCAGTCACAGTCAGACTCCTCGTGACGTATGTCAGCGCTCCGCCCCCTCTCCCACCCGGTCCCGCCCCGTGATTGGTCCTCCTTTCAGCGAGCGTCCTCGAAAGGCACGGAACTGCAATGCAAAATGTTCGAGTCGAGATTCACAAGGAAACCACTAAATGTATGACGCATGAGTCACCGCTGACTAACAGCTGAAGCGTGGTTTTAATGAGAAGTATGTCGTGTGATTGTAACATCTAATCTCGCCTTTAAGGAGTAAGCTAAACGGGAAAGCATTACTTGCCCTAGTTGATATCCCCTTCTATCGCCCCGTGTAATCGATCCTCGAGGCGCGCGGCCAGAAGTCACCTACTCGGCAATTAGATTTCCCAACATAACATGAAACTATAACTAGAGACCGGAATTCTTCGCGAGTTCATTTCGCGATAGGCTAAATTCCAAATAGTTATACCTCAGTGCTGCCTCTGCTATTGGCTCACAACTCACCTGGACGACTCTGGGCCAATGAGAAACACCCAACCAAAGCTGTATCGAATCACAGGCTGCTACGTTGGGACGTCTCACAAGACAGCAACCAATGAGTGGGTGACATTTGACCGAGTGTACGTAGAACTATGGAGTTCATCGTACAGGTATTTGAACCCGCGAATTTTTCCGGTCCCTAACTATAACGTATTGATAGGGGCAGGCATTTTTCGCAAAAAAATAATTTAAACACCTAATTAAACTTCAATATAGTGTGCCCGCTTTCGCTGTTTCTTTGTTGTGATTGGCGGTCGTCTGCGTAATAAGCCTTTTGACTTATTTGGCCGAGCCATTCACGGAGCCTTTTCTTCCGTGCTGAATTACTGTGATTGGTGTGTTGAGGCAGGAGACGTGTGCCTACGAGAAACTCTCGACCAATCCTGATCACACGCGATGATACACTGTTTTAAACTCTCAGCTAGTCTCGGGAATCTTTTCGGGAAAAATACACGCCCCTGCGTATTGATGCATAGCTAGAGACTGGAAAAATTCGCGGGTTTAAGAGGCCGTGTCAGTAAATTTTTATTTCCAATATTCTGGTCTAGAAGTTCTCTCTTTTAACAGTGAGATTTAGTGGCTTATTCAACCGAAGTAACTGTAACCGCAGCTCGTGATAAAGCTACTATACCGCCAGATTACTCGACGAAAAATGTATCTGGTTCCTCGACAATCTGAGAGGATGACAATCTGACCGGCGGCTCACTAGGAAATTGCGGATGCAGGGATTCAGAATCAAGAAATCTCACATTTACAACTGTAGTATGAGTCGTATCTAAAAATTTTAATACTTTAAATGTATCGGAATACAATTAATCTTCAAACATGTGGTAATTATTCTTTATCTGGATGTAATATTCCGTGAAAAATAATGGTAGTTGACATTAAAAAGTATACGAAATTCATAGTGTAACGTTTTAAAAGGATAATAACATAAATTCTTATGCTTAGATATTGCATATGCATTACACACAATCTAAATACAATCTCACTTAAGTCAGACTACCTAATTTTTTTACAATGCACCATCATACAGTTTAACAGAGGTAGGAGAACCTCTTATCGATGTTGTTTCAAAGAATCTAAATTTACAAATATTACTATTTATCTTATTATGATATGTATCTTTATGAATAAGAATTTACAAAAAAAAAATGAATTGATTACATTACACTTTAACATTACAAAAGACTAAAACACTAACAAAACTTAGTTTTATATATTGCTGTAGCATATTAGAAGACGAAATAACTCACTAGACTAACATTAAGAGGGCTGTATCACAAATTTACTTTACAGAGGAGAAAATATCTTTTAAAGATATTTCATTACCTCATTGATTACATAATACTGCCGTTGATGTGATCGTAGATATAAAGTATTGAAAAATTAGATTTCATTATGTTTATGTAAATATTTAGAAAACGTTATTGCTTATAGATGCTCATTATTTAAATAATAGAGAATCTTTTACTTTAATGTACTGGACAAACAAAATACTTATAAGTTAATAAGCTTAGTTGAATAACATCTTCAATTTGTATTGAATTCAATGTACAAATTGAAAATCATGTTCAATGAATGCAACTGATTGAATTCAATAAATATTTGATCTTGTGAAACGGCCATAATGGTGATGTAGATAATTATAGATACTCACATGCATTTTGAGAGTCCTTATAAAGCCTATTACAATTTTATAAGTATACATTAAAATGCTTTTAAAATAGACATGTGTAATATAATTAACACTTGTTTAAATAAGATCATAACAATAAAAAATAAATGAAAATCCTTCAACAGTAAGTTATGTTTTATAAGATTTTAACAAAACACACATACCATAAGAGAATATTAATCATGCCACATAATTCAACACAAAATATTCATTCCAATAGGCGCTACGTAAAAATAACTTCTATTTTTATGCTGATAACTTTGCATTGTTTTATATATATCATTATTTTTAACTTTTAATATTCTCCACACATTAACTGAAATTAAGTATTTTCAGAGCCTTAGCAAATGTTGGTCTGTACCACATACAGTTCGTACGATATCTCTACGTGAAACACATACAGTTCATTATTTGTAATTTTAATTATATTTCCATGAACATAATGAAATTAGTATAGGGCCTAGGTTGTTCACTGTTGAGTACTTCTGAAGTATTTTCATTGTGAGTTAACATACATACCAAATGCCATTCTTCCAGCAAAGTTACAAAGAAGACAACAAGATAATATATGTATAATATATATAATATGTATAATATATATAGTATGTATGTAGTACCATATTTTAAACCCCTATTAAATGCATAATAACTCAATCTCTTTTCTGGACTATTAAGTAATAGTTTTTGATTACTGTTATTTGTAACTTAAATAAAATGACAACTAACAAATTAGTAAAATATATAATTATGTGCGATATAGTGTGACAGTTTTACTTGGACGGCAAACGAATATAATAAAATGTCTATGACAATGTTAACTTTACTCATTATTATGGAAAGAAACAAAATGGGCAGATAAGCATATTCTACGCTGACATTTAAAAATGCTCAATTCAAAATGAACATTTCTTCCCGATGACAAACAAAAAAGTTGTATCGTCGCGAATAATACATTCGTATGGCGTCACATCAGCGGAATATTCCCTTGGCATAAATGTGTGAAGTCTGTGACACAAAAACAAATGAACGAACAGCTTTTTTTTTTATCGGATGTGCAATCGGAGACCCTTGGGGTGGTTGAAGAGTGTCAGGTCGGTCGCCAGACCAGATAGTGAAAGCTCAGGGGCTTAGGATAGAAAAGGCCTATCTCCAAATTATTAAGTATAAATGTTGTCATGAAATAGTTAAAGACTTGATTACAACCAGGTTTTTAAACCCATCATGATCATGAAGACACTGATCGGAAGGTAATGTACAATACATTTCAATGGCCTTTTCAGTTTTTGCTAAATAATTATAAATATAAGCAAAATTCCACTGTATCTGGACAAATCAAAATATTGATTATATTTTTTTCATCACAGAAATAATATATGATATGATAACTAAATTTGAAAAAAGCGGTTATGTTAAATGTATTGTATACTTTCAGTAGGCAAAATTTCTGGCCCCTACCTCTTATAGACTTTGAGAAAAACTGCCTTTTAAAATAACATTGATATAGATAGGAGCACAAATTTGTGACACGGCCTCTTAATGACCTCCAGGATAGACTCTACTATCCTCTACTCACTCGGACAAATGCCAACTGTTCATTGGCTGTTGACCTGTGAGTCGTCTCGACTGGGCGGCCTGTGATTCGACGCTTCTACGAGTGAGGGTCTCTAATTGGCCCTCATTACTCCAGATTAACAGTGAACCAATGGCAGGAGCAGCACTAAGGTATGATTATTTAAATTGTAGCATTTCACGAAATGAACCCGCGAGTTTTTCCTGTCTGTATGTATGGGACGGGCCGACTGCAGGCTGGAGTGGCGTGGCTCGCGGAGGACATCCGGGCAGCCCGTGGAGCCAGGGGCCAGGGCGTGTCCCCGGGAGCCGGCCTTGGGCGCGGAGCCCCGCCCCTCGCGGGTCCGGGAGACAGCTCCTGGGGCCGCCCCCCAAGGCCGCCCCAGCGGGGTCCGGCAGCGGCGAGGCTCGGACTTCCTGGCGGCTGAGCGGTCGCCATCATAGGGACAGGAAAAATCATCGGTTTCGACGGCCTCCAGGATAGACTGCACATTCCCCTGTACACTTGGGCAAATAACGCCAGTTCATTGGCTGCTGACTTGTGAGTCGTCTCAGCTGGTTTGTCTGTGATTCGATCCTTCTTTGGTTGAGGGTTTATAACTGGCTGAGATTCGTCCAGATGAACAGTAAGCCAATAGCAAAATCATCTAAAAGGTATATGTATTTGACTTCTAGCCTATCGCCGAATGAATCCGCGAATTTTTCCGGTCCCTAGCCATCACGCGAACACTGGCGTATTTCATGTCCGACACAATATCCTGTACGTACTTCTCATCTTCTGTGCTAGGAACAAACACTTTGAACTCGAAGTGGAGTTATATTTCTAGGACGGATGACGTAGAGACCTGAAAAAAATCGCGGATTCATTTCGTGACATGCTGCAATTCAAATAATCATACCTTAGTGCTGCTCCTGCCATTGGTTCACTGTTAATCTGGAGTAATGAGGGCCAATTAGAGACCCTCACTCGTAGAAGTATCGAATCACAGGCTGCCCAGTCGAAACGACTCACAAGTCAACAGTCAATGAACAGTTGGAATTTGCCCGAGTGTGTAGAGGATAGTGGAGTCTATCCTGGAGGTCATTGAACCCGCGAATTTTTCCAGTCTCTACTTATCAGGAAGTTTTATCTATCAATAACACGGTCACATCCTTTGGCTGGTTACAGATTATTACGTAACCACTTCTTCTCCTTACTTTAATTGGCTCAGATTCGTCGAAAGACGTGACAAGAGCACCGCAGTCCAATCAACGTAAAAGAAAATGTATATGTGTTACCAGTGTACTTTTCTAACAAAAAAATAATAATCGTAACTCTACCAAAACAACGGTATGGAAAATTTACCAAAACATTGTAGTTTCCTATTGTAAAAATTTTTCTAAACTAAATGTAGGAGAGGTACCATGGATTAACAGGAAATATATATTCACATTCGTAATTTCACATTAGATGTACATTAGAATGTAAACATCCCAACAATTGTTCCCATGTGTATTTTCGAGATGATGCGTGCAAAGTAAAGATGGAACTGCGATGCATCTCCACATGATGCTATCCGAATGTAGTTAGAAAGTACCCCTTTAAGCCACTTTACACTTCAAGAAAACACAATTCGGACAACGAGACTTGGCTATCTTTTGCGGGCGTTCTTCTGAAGTTCCCGCGCGCGGCTCGCAGGCAAGTGATGACAGTGGCTAGAACAATGGGCGCTTCCTGCCGAAGCCCCTTAACTGGTTAATTACAGCTCCTCGCCTCGGTGTAATGACTAACGAGGGGAGGTCCAGCGGGCCAATCACGGCGCCAGAGCCAACAGCGAGGGCGGGGATGTATCCCGACCCGTCAGCAGTCCGTGCCCAGGAAGCAGCGACGCTCATCTCGCAGTCGATGCCGTCACTGCACAGTTCCAACACTCGCCGCGCATGCGCGAACATCCCCCCTTTAGTGCTGACAAGAGCCCGGGTCACTGCACTCTGAACATACGACTGTGAGAACTACTGCTAGAGACCTGAAAAATTCGCGGATTCATTTCGTGAAATGCTACGATTTAAATAATTATACCTTAGTGCTGCTCCTGCCATTGGTTCACTGTTAATCTGGAGTAATGAGGGCCAATTAGAGACCCTCACCCGTAGAAGTGTCGAATCACAGGCCGCCCAGTCGAGACGACTCACAAGTCAACAGCCAATGAACAGTTGGAATTTGCCCGAGTGTGTAGATGATAGTGGAGTCTATCCTGGAGGTCGCAGAACCCGCGAATTTTTCCGGTCTCTAACTACTGCGAATAGGTAGAGACCTGAAAAATTCGCGGATTCAATGACCTCTAGGATAGCCTCCATTATCCTCTGCATTTCTCAAGCAAAGACGCGTGTTCATTGGGCGCTAACTTGTGAGGCGTCTCCACTGGGTAGCTTGTGATTCGAGGCTTCTTTGGTCAATAGTGTGTCATTTGCCTAGAGAGCTCAAGTTAACCTGCGAGCCAATAGCAGAATTGTTCACATGTTTGAATTTTAGCCTATCACGAAATGAATTTGCGAATATTTTCGATCTCTACGAATAGGCTAGCACGCGCGAGGCGAGGGAAACCCGAACAGAAACTCACGAAACCATTGGATGGAGTCAGTGGCGCAAACCGGTATGATTCTCAAGGGGGCGGGCCAGAGAGTTCTGCGCGCGGGTTTCAACCGACACAAGTCATCTCTGGATAGGGGGCTTGTGTGCTTTATATCCCCCCCCCCTTTTTTTTTTTGCCTTTATGCGGGCAATGAGCAGAAAACGATAAAACATACAGAAAGTTTTGATGTTTATCAACACCGTTTCTCATGTCACGCTTCGCCGCTACCCTATTGCTTGAATCTGGTGTGTGAATGTGCGAGTGACTGGTTTTAATGTAGTAGCACTTTTTTTTTGTACTATTTGCTGTATGTTGAATCACTTTCCTTTTTATGTATGTCTATTCTTAATTTGTAATGACTTTAAATTAGTTATGGTTGAATCTATTGTAATAGTTAATATTTGAACATTAAGTTAAAATTTTAATTTGTTCTCTTAATATTTAGTCAACATCTGCTTATATCATGCTTAAGTTTTTATATTCCACTAAGTTATTTAATGTAATTGCAGAAAAGTTGTTAAGTGTAATAAAAGGCGTACCGCCTTAACTTCGCCACCAATTAAGACGATAAATAAATAAATAAGCGGGCCCCCTTGGTGAGGGGCTCCATAATACCAGGGGGGGGGGCCCCTTCACCACCACCCCTGGGATTTTGCATATAGATAGTTTATGGACAGGAGAGTGACATAGACTACACATAATTATGTAATTCCACCCCTAAGGAAGTGAAAAAGGGGTGAAATCAGTTTTATAATATAAATTCATAGAATGTAGTTCATATAAACACAAACAGTGAGTGTGTCATTTTCCATGTCCGCCACACGGTCATGCAGTAAGGTGTGGCAACTTCCTATCCTTCTCCTTGGCGAAACACACCCGCTTAGTGAAGCTAGCGGCCGCTAGCGAAATACGGCGCTGATAACAGTTTAGTTTAGAACTTCGTCAATAGATGGAGTTGCCTTGAAGTTTGTAACGCGCTATCAATTGGTGCGTTCGTCACGTCTTGCCTAGGGGTTATCTGCCTTCCCACTAAATGAAGCTGAAGATTGTCGTTCCGGTTTTGGTGATGCGTAGCCTTGATGCACCGAGATTGTGCAATCAATGCGATTTTAAAATCAAAATTTTACCGTTTTTCAAATTTATGTCTTACAAACTTGAAACTCGCTAGTGACGTTCCATGGAATCACTTAATTGTAGAGACAGGAAAAATTCGCGGGTTCAATGACCTCCAGGATAGTCTCCACTATCCTCTACACACTCGGGCAAATGTCAACTGTTCATTGGCTGTTGACTTGTAAGTCGTCTCGACTGGGTAGCATATGATTCGACACTTCTACGAGTGAGGGTCTCTAATTGGCCCTCATTACTCCAGGTTAACAGTGAACCAATGGCAGGAGCAGCACCAAGGTATAATTATTCGAATTGCAGCATTCCACATTTCCGCCTCGCAACTTCATGCGCGAGACGGACCACACCACCGCGCAACGCTACACAACAAACAGCACGGACACGGCCATTATACTTTCTACTGCACACACCTCAACATTCAGCCGACCCGAATCGACGCAATAAACTGACAATCACCGATTAAGTCACGGATTTACTGGCTCCAACTTGCACGGACACCAACCATAGTGCCTGCTCATCAGATTCGCTCTGCATCGCAGCTCTCGAATACCCTCCCCTATTAAATCTCTTGCGTTTCGGGAGTGCTTACAGTGTTAAATCTATTATATAACTTCCTCTTTCCTCTTAGTGATAAAATGGTTTTTCGCTACCTAAACGACTTTCCCCACCCCCCCCCCCCCCCCGTGCCTAAATCCTCTAACCACAGAGCACAGACTAGCACCTATCGCTTCTCACGTACTGCTAACTCCCTATCCAGAGACACCAACCACAGTGCCTGGACAAGGAAGCAACCGATCAGGGGGAGGGAAAAAAAAAGCTAATAGTATTAGTTTTAGAGTTCTTTGTTGCAGGTCGCGGCATTCTAACCGCAGTCCTTGAGTAACCACGGGGCAAACCAACACGACGTCCGGCAAGCCTGCTGCCTCAACAGCCTAAATGGCGCGACATATGCCTCTGCGACACACACCCATGTCGCAGGGGCACCAAACCTATCCTACATTCCTCGCTCCCGCCCTCTCCGGTCTGTCGGGCGCGAGCTGCGTTTACACTCGGGCTACAGGTTCCCTCCAGTGCGTTCGCTGGTTTACTGTAGCCATCCCACTTTGCAACTTCCCTATGGCTGCCGGGCGCTAATTGCCGCGCCCCTGCAGCCTTGTGCTAGCGCCAGACGCGCGCGGGCCGCCGAGTCCTCGCCCAACAGAGTGAGGGAGGGCTCAGGCCATTGTTTACTTTTCTACGAGACGCGTACAGGCTCCGGCCTGGAACGTACTAGGAGCCTCCCGTAAAATCACTCCCAACTTTGTTGGTAGGGCTCACAAACACTTCGGCTGTGTGAGACTGACTTCAGCGTGGATGGGCTGTAGTCCAAAAAAAAATAATTGCCACCTAATGAATCCGCGAATTTTTCAGGTCTCTAATTATGTGTTCAACCCGGGCATCACCGGGTACATTAGCTAGTAAGTAAATAATTTTTAAAAATGGCAGTTTTTTTTTTTTCGAATGTAACATAAAAACGCGGATAAATATACAGAAATATCTGCTGCACATTTGAAGAGCCGACTACGCATGTTATGGATGCCATAGGCGAAGCTACTAATGGATAGGGGCAGGCACTTTTCGCGAATAAATCTGAACGCATATTAGACTGCAACAAGGTATACCCGCACCAGCGGTTTCTTCCATGTGATTGGCGGCCGTCTGCGAGAGAAGTCTTTGCCTTATTTGACTGGGCCACTAAGAACGCATTTGCTTTGCTTCCGCACTCAACAACTGTTATTGGTGTTGTAACAATCGACGTGGAACTGAAATGAACTCACCCAAACACGAAACACAGGCGATGCTACAGTGTTTTAACTTTCAACTAGTTGAGGAATCTTTTCGCGAAATATGCATACCCCTAGTTATGGACGCCATAGGCGAAGCTACTAATGGATGTAGATTCCTTCCACGCAGCCATGAACACGCGGACAGTCGTTATCGCAATAATTGTGATGCGCGCAACTGCGTCCAACTCGCGATAAACCTCCTGACCCTGGAGGGCAGTTGACGCTCATCACTCATCGCTCTGCGCCGACTCCGCCGGACACAAAAGCTCTCAGCGCGAGCGAAGGACTGGTATTTAGAAAATCATTTGTGCCTGTTCGAACGAGAATCAGAACTTTTTAACGCCAAGTATGTTCCTCGCGTCCCCTTGAGCAAGATCGTCTTTGCAAAAAACGTTATCCAAGAAATATTAATTTCGGACAAACTGTCAGGAAAAAAATACATCAGTGTGTGACATCCACGCGCGTTTAGAGTGAAACTTCGTAGACACGGGTACAATAATGTATGTATAAGAATGTGGTCAAGTGTGCGTAATAATTCCGACTTGTCATCGATCGTCCCAATCCTCAAACCACCCTCCCCTTTTCCCCATCGAGCACCCCACTCCCTGGTCGTCGCACTTCTCGTTAATCAATGAAAGTTACACTTTCGTTGGGCTCTGATGACGTGATCGCTGCGCCTTACCCTACCAGCTATACACAAGTTTCACTTCAAAAACAATAATATAATTAGAGTCACCGAGTTTTGATGCAAAAAACAGTTTCACCGCACAAAAGAATAGAGTACAAAAATTGTCACGTTATTTTGAAAAAACTAGTATAGCTCGTGCAATTTTACACAAAGTTTCTAAACAACCAAATAGTTCTACAGGATTCGGTAAAAATACACGAATGTACAGTATCCACCCATTATTACAATAACTAACGTGTTAAATTAGACATTTAAATTTACAGATGAAATAACACAAGTAATAAATAGAGACAGGAACAATTCGCGAATTCATTTCGCGATAGGCTAAAATACAAATAGTTATACCTCAGTGCTGCCTCTGCTATTGGCTCACAACTCACCCTGGATGACTCTGGGCCAATGAGAAACACCCAACCGAAGCTGTATCGAATCGCAGGCTGCTGCGTTGGGACGTTTCACAAGACAGCAGCCAATGGGTGGGTGACATTTGACCGAGTGTACGTAGGACTATGGAGTTCATCCTACAGGTCATTGAACCCGCAAATTTTTCCGGTCCCTAGTAATAAATTAAGAAGTGTTCGGTTTTATTGTCATTTCTGTACAGTACAGTACTGTCATTGTACTGTAGACACACACATACGTCATTGTAAAAGTGCAAAATATTTGTCACAATAAATCTACAGCTACCAAAAACCTTAAAAAATAAATCATTTATTTTGCAATTTATACTGACAAGACTCCTATTCGATTTGCATCAGGTTACAAAAGTTGTATTTCCATTACACAACCGAGAAGTTAGAATGCACGATGGATTAGAGGGCAAGTCGCTACAATTTCAACCATAAGGTCATGGGTTCGATACTCTGCTAAGTTGATCTGATTGTTGGAAGAATGTTTACTTGGACAATTAATGTTATAAAACCAGAAATCCCTCTGAAACTTAAATACTGTTCATTATAGCTATAATCTACAAACTGAAATATTTTTGGAAGTACTTTTATTTGAAATGTTGATGTAAATTTACTCACCCGTGCAGTTAAATTATTTGACAGTCTTGGTAAATAGGCGCATGCATGTGTATATTTTTATATAAAAAGAACAAAAAATTTCCAACAGCTATGACATAAATACCAAACCATAATTTTTTTTACGATTTTCGGGGCGACTGAATTGTTGCCCATTGGAAGGGCAGCCCTTCAGGATTTTTCTGACAGTGGTTTATTTGTACAGAGACTGGAAGGGCAGCCCATCCAATTTCTGAAAACACGCTCCTTTAAGAGTTTAAATAATCCTGAAAACTTGCCCCTTGGATGGGCAGCCCATCAGGATTTTTCTAACAGTAGTGTTTTTGAAAGGTTTTCTGAATTGTTGCCCTTGGAAGGGCAGCCCATCAGGATTTTTCTAACAGTAGTGTTTTTGAAAGGTTGTCTGAATTGTTGCCCCTTGGAAGGGCAGCCCATCAGGATTTTTCTAACAGTAGTGTTTTTGAAAGGTTGTCTGAATTGTTGCCCCTTGGAAGGGCAGCCCATCAGGATTTTTCTAACAGTAGTGTTTTTGAAAGGTTGTCTGAATTGTTGCCCCTTGGATGGGCAGCCCATCAGGATTTTTCTAACAGTAGTGTTTTTGAAAGGTTGTCTGAATTGTTGCCCCTTGGAAGGGCAGCCCATCAGGTTTTTCTGACAGTGGTGTTTTTGAAAGGTTGTCTGAATTGTTGCCCCTTGCAAGGGCAGCCCATCAGGATTTTTCTGACAGTGGTGTTTTTGAAAGCTTGTCTGAATTGTTGCCCCTTGGATGGGCAGCCCTTCAGGATTTTTCTGACAGTGGTTAGTTTGTAAAGTGACCTGACCTAACCTAACCTAACCTAACCACTGTCAGAAAAATCCTGAAGGACTGTCCATCCAAGGGGCAACGCCCATCCAAGGGGCAACAATTCAGACAACCTTTCAAAAACACTACTGTAAGAAAAATCCTGATGGGATGCCCATCCAAGGGGCAACAATTCTGCCCCCCCCCCCCGATTTTCAACGTATTTTTAATAATTGTTTATATAATAAAAAAACCTTCAAAAACCGACTTATAAATACACTTAAGTAACATAAGTTCACTAAAAGCAAAAATAAATGTTTTATACACCAAAATAATACTTCAGTGTTTTTTTCCCGTTATTAATTGCTTGATAATTTTGAAGTCGTTGCCTAGTACAACACAAAAAAATT
Organism: Bacillus rossius redtenbacheri; assembly: GCF_032445375.1. Lineage (NCBI taxonomy): Eukaryota > Metazoa > Arthropoda > Insecta > Phasmatodea > Bacillidae > Bacillus > Bacillus rossius. The sequence continues at coordinate 3,998,801 of NC_086330.1, read as the reverse complement.
TTTCCATTTTTTATAATATTTTATAAATAGCATCCATTTTTATCGCAAACACACACAACTAACATACGTAAGTATTCAAAAGCAATGACTATAGAGCTAATACCGGACACTGTCTGGAAATCATGGCCACCACTGCGCCCGCGCTGCTAGTGACAGTAGTTTCCTAGCTGTCTAAGGCTGACTTTAAAATGTCGTTAACATTATAATGACAATCATTTTCAATTATAGTGTACTTTTGAACCGAAACCTCTTTGGAGGCGATTGGATTAAAATATCAACGCCGATATTGAATGCAACGTTTTCTTGAAACATTTATTACGTGTTATTTTCAAAAAAAAAAAAAAAGAATCGAGCACAATTAATTTTATACCATTGTTATTTCAATAGTAAAACAGTGTAATACCAGACCCTTCCAAATTATGAATTTTATATTTATGACTCACAGAGTAATCTGGAATTAAAAACGTTTGGCGCGTGACAAAGCCAATTTTAATCAACACAGCTCAAAGTAATAAACCAAGTTGGAGGAACAAGAAAACGAATAAATGCAATAATTTCGTTGTGAGCAGATATTTATATTATATACATATATAGTTGGCTATTATTTATATAGTATTATCAGCTGTGATATATATTGTATGAATTGTCTGTTACTTTTGTCATCCAGTACTGAGATATGTTTGAAGTTACAAGTTTCTAGCTCATCGGGAAGTTAGTTTAAAGTAGATTATAAAAATCTGTACAGAACAGATAAACAGGCAGACAAGGAAATCGAGTTAGTAAAAACGTGGAGAAAAAAAAACACGCCAACATTTATGTAGATGTAAAGGAACTAGATCATGAAAGTTCCTTTGGAAGTGGGCAGTGGCTCCGAAACAGTGTGTCACGTTACGGCAAGGGTTATGGAATTCACTGCAAAGTCGTTGCACATCACTGTAAATCAGTTGAAATCAACTATTAATCATTGTTAGGGACCGGAAAAATTCGCGGGTTCATTGTCCTCTAGGATATATTCCACAGTACTTAACAAATTCGGGGAAATGACACTAGTTCATTGGCTGCTGATTCTGAATCAGTGATTCGTGAGACGTCTTAACCAATTTTTCCATGATTCGGCACTTTCTTGGTTTATGTTTTTCCATTGGCCCGAAGTTCCCCAGATAAAATGTGGACCAATCGAAGAAGCTCTACGAAGTTATACTTTTTTGGATGTCAGTCTATCGCGAAATGAACTCTTGAATTTTTCAGGTCTCTAGTCATTGTTAGCTTGTCAGCAGTGATCAGAAGGATGTGGCTGGTCACGACAGGCCGATGAAGACGAGGCTGACACCGCTGGCAGTACGAGGGGGCAGATCTGCCCGTGGTGACGTGAGTACAGCAGTAGGTACTGGCACATCCCTGTCCGCTGGGAGAGTTCTGGCGGCTGTGCAACTTCCTCGGATTGGGTTCGGAGAAACCGCCATTACTCACAGCCCGCCGGGAGGGCGCAAAACGTGTGTAATATGTCATGACTTCCAATGCCCCTCTCACGCTTTCACCCGCGATAGCGAACTGCACTCGCCGGGCATGTGTCGTTTTGCCTAAAGGCGTTTTGCCTAATTTTAGGCAACACGAAGTTTAGCAAAACGCCGTTAGGCAAAACGCCGTTAGGCATAACGCCGTTAGGGAAAACGTCGTTAGGGAAAACGCCGTTAGGCTAATCGCCATTAGGCAATTCGCCGTTAGGCAAAACGCTTTTTCCTCTTTTAGGCAAAACGCCATTAGGCAATTCGGCGTTAGGCATAACGCCGTTGGCCAAAACGTAGTTAGGCAAAACGCCGTTAGGCAATTCGCCATTAAACAAAACGTCGTTAGGCAATTCACCATTAGACAAAACGCCGTTAGGCATTTCGCCGTTACGCAAAACGAGGTTTTGTCATCATAGTAAAATTTTAGGCAAAACACCGTTAGGCAAATCGCCGTCAGGCTAAACGCCGTTTGGCAAATCGGAGTTAGGCAAAATTCCATTAGACAAATCGCCGTCAGGCAGAACTCCGTTAGGGAAAACGCCGTTAGGCAAATCGCCTTTAGGCAAATAGTCGTTAGGCAATTAGACGTTAGGCAGAACGCATTTAGGTGAAATGACTTTAGGCAAATCGCCGTAACGAATTCATGTTTAGGCAAACCACATTTACGCAAATCGCCTGTTACTCCACTCGCCTTGTCCGAGCGGCATTTCTGAGGTCCGAGCCTCGGATAAGAGTCCAACTGAGCGTTCCGAAGAGTTCGCCCTTTCAGTCTACTCGTCCACTGAAGCCATTCATATCATTTCACTTTCCAACTGCTGTAAATGGTAGTTACAATGAGCAGTTGTTTGTCGTCGAAATCACGTAACCAAGATGGCGGAGAGGCCGTGCGCGACACCAGTTGGCAGCCCTGCCGCTGCAATTCCGCTCACGAAGCGGCAGGAAGTCGCCGCGACTTTCCTGCGCCGACGCGAGTGAAAGTTGTTGTCCCCCCTGCTCACCCACCCATGAGGGGGGGGGGGGGGGAGCGAGCCAACCTTGGTGGGGCAGGCAGGGGGGAGGGGCGCTGCCTCGCTACGGCCTTCTGGCCGGCCTCAGACACGACACTCCGACGTCACGAGGCCCGCTCCACGTAGCACGGGCCGACTCGCTGCAGGCCTCCCAACCTTCTCAAAACAAACCCAAGCTCACTCGGATATCCTGTCTCTTGCTGTCTGGGAAAACAGGAATAGCAAGCTGCTAAGGTAATCGTATCTCTTAATGGTCAAATTCCGTTTCCAGACACTGTTAGTAATTACAGTAAATTTGCGGACTTTTCAACGATGAATCAACCTAAAATAAACGAAGACTTCTTCGTAATTTAAAACAAATGAATCTTCGTATACACTAGGCCGTATTTTGATTTCCGAGTTTTTTGTTTCGTTCCAAATAAAAGGTAAACACTCAAATGGACAAAAGAAGAGTGTCGTTAACAAGTTTTTTTTTGACGTAACAATGTCTAATAAATAGAGACTTGCGAAATTCGCGGATTCATTTCGTGATATGCTACAATTCAAATAATTATACCTTAGTGCTGCTTCTGCCATTGGTTCACTGTTAATCTGGATTAATGAGGGCCAATTAGATACCCTCGCGCAAAGAAGTGTCGAATCACGGACACTCAGTCCAGACGACTCACAAGTCAGCAGCCAATGAACAGGTGGCATTTTCCCGAGTGTGTAGAGTGTAGTAGAGTCTATCCTGGATGTCATTGAACCCGCGAATTTTGCAGGTCTCTACTAATAAATCGATGAACGGCTGCACGCACGAAAAAGTGTCCTGTAACGCACATTGTCCCGTTACACGCTGTGTCCCGTTACGCTCATTGTACGCTTGCGCCGCATTTATCTCGCTTCCACTCGATTGGAACAACCATCGATGTGACTTTTTCGAGGCACATTAAACTTGAAACACTCCCATTCGTTTCCTACTTTTCCTATCATCGTCCTATCCTTAACAGAATAACACAGATTGGAAGAAGTTAAATAGCAAACATGTATAAAAATTATTGTTAAAATAATCTGTTCGTTAAAGTAATAAACATATTTGAATCAATGAGTGCAAATAAAAGTAAATTTATCAATTAAATTGTAGATTTCATTTCACTCCTTCTTTGTATCCATACAAAATAGTGATAATTCAATAAAAATGATTCAATTTTATTCACAAAAGTATGCAATCATTTCTTCAATGTTTTGTTATGACGTTGTCGCGTTAAACTATCGTCCGTAAACCGACTTTACAGACAACCTATTTTTTTTAAAGTGTGTTTACATGCCAAAGAATACTCTTTTGGATTCATGTTCAAATAAAGTGAACTCTTGTGTCCGTAAATTCACAAAGATCCCCCCCCCCCTGGAAAATCTTTAACCAGCGTTATTCGTAAATTGAAGGTGAGAATTTTTAAACAGTTGCAAAGGTTGCAAAGCGTTTGGTAAGAGTCAAAAACCCATACTAACTTGATGCGTATTGATGCAAAGCAAATGCGTAAAACATTTGTCGCATTCATGTTTCACAATTTTGTTAGCGTTAGGGCAAAAGGTCTGTGATCATTAGTCACAAGTGTGCTGGTCCTATCTGTGTAATCTTCGCCCTTACAAGGTATACTCCAGGTGACTTAAGAAGTAAAGCCACTGTTTTTATATTATTATTTTGCGTGATGAAATGGCTGACTGACTGCAGAAAAAATACTTAACATCATTTAAATAATGTGTACTACACAAAAAGAAAAGCAAATGTTGTATTTATAATATTTAGTCTATATTTTAAGTATTAAGGACTGGTCCCACACGTTATTGAAAAATTTTCATTTTCTCATAATTACTATTATTTGAACACATTCATCCGTTTCATTTATTGTTCAGTAACACATATATTTTAACATACAATGAGTGCAAAAGTTCGCGCGTTTTACACATAGTTATTAAATTACACATAGTGAATATATGTTGGAAGTATTTGTTACTGCACAATAAATGAAACTAAGGTGCCGTGTTAAAATGTTTGAACTATCACCTAAAAAAGTAGCGTGAAAATGAAAAAAAAAAAAATCAACATGGCGAGTGAAAGCCAACCTTAAGGACTAAATTTATATAATTTAATGAACTAATATTATTTTTAATTACATACATGTTAATTATATTGTGTTAATTATATATCCACAAGGCGTATAGCACAATTTTTAGTTAAAACTTAGAGTGGGTGTAGTATTAGCCCCACAGCTTCATACAAAGACAAGTAAGTAACTTTGTATTTTTATGTCTTATTTTTCTAGTGAAAGATAACAAGATTAGGGGGTTTATAAGTGCTAAGATTATCTGCAGTGTACTTCAGGTAGCGATCTAGTATATTTGCTATTACATACCACGTATTGTTAATATACAAATAGCAATGAAATACAAATAAGAAAAGCAATGAATTTTTCGAAGCAAAATTGTGAGACACTTCAAAACGCAACCTGGTATTAGTGTAGCCACAATGAAAGATTACGCATCTAACCTAATTTCACTAAACATAGGGTTTTTCCGTGGTGTTACACATTTCAAAATAAAAATAAAAATGCTTAAATTGTCATTTGTTATCTGACACTTGTTTTACTACGTTGTATTTGGTTTCAGAAAATAGGAACATATCTCAGTTGTTTTCTGATTAGGACTAAATAATAATAATAAATGTTTATGAAGGCGTATTTATCGACTAACAAAAAAGACAATTAAGTTATCTGTAAACATGTAATGGTTCATAAAACTCACTAATTTTCTCCAATAGACTGAATATTTACGTTAGCTATAATCTGTTAAGAGACCTACTTACAAGTCTCGTGCGACTAATAACTAGAGACTGGAAAAATTCGCGATTTAAATGACCTCTAGGATAGACTGCACAATCCCCTACACACTCAGGCAAATGCACTCTGCTCATTGGCTATTGACTCGTGACACCTGTCAACTGGGACGCTTGCGATTCGATACTTTTTGGTTGAAGGTTTTTCATTGGCTCAAAGTCCTTTTGATGAACTGTGAGTCAATCACAGAAGCAATATAAAGATACAGTTGTTTGGATTATAGCGTATCATGAAATGAACCCCAGAATTTTTCCTGTCTCTAGTTATTGTTATTAATGTATTTGTAATGGTTAGAGACCGGAAAAATTCGCGGGTTCAATGACCTCCAGAATAGACTCCAATATCCTCTACACACTCGGGCAAATAGCAACTGTTCATTGGCTGTTGACTTGCGAGTCGTCTCGACCGGGAAACCTGTGATTCGACGTTTCTACGAGTGAGGGTCTCTGATTGGTAGAGACAGGAAAAATTCGCGAGTTCATTTCGCGATAGGCTAAAATACAAATAGTTATACCTCAGTGTTGCCTCTGCTATTGGCTCAGAACTCACCTGGATGACTCTGAGCCAATGAGAAACACCCGGCCAAAGCTGTATCGAATCACAGGCTGCTACGTTGGGATGTCTCAAAACACAGCAGCCAATGAGTGGGTGACATTTGACCGAGTGTACGTAGAACTATGGAGTTCATCCTACAGGTAACTGAACCCGCGAATTTTTCCGGTCCCTACTAATTGGCCCTCATTACTCCAGATTAACAGTGAACCAATGGAATAAGCAGCACAAAGGTATAATTATTTGAATTGTAGCATTTCACTGAATGAATCCGCGAATTTTTCAGGTCTCTAGTTATCTGTAAACATGTAATGGTTCATTAAACTCACTAATTTCCTCCAATCGACTGAATATTTACGTTAGCTATAATCTGTTTAGAGACCTACTTACAAGTCGCGTGCGACTAATAACCTAGGAGCAAGCATTTTACACGAAAAAAAAATTCTGAACGCCTATTAGACTGCAGCTAGCTACACCTGCACCAGCGGTTTCTTCCTTCTGATTGGCGACTGTCTGCGAGAGAACCACTCAGGACGCGTTCGCTGCAAGACGATGCTACAGTGTTTTCAACTTCCAACTACTCTCGGGATCATTTCGCGAAAAATGCATGGCCCTATGCCAGGGCCGGCCCTACACAATTTTCAAGTGTAAGCGAGCAACATTTTGGCGCCGCCCCCCCCCCCCCCCTCCACCAAACCCAAAAAAAATCGAAAATGATAACTTTATTAAAAGCGCTTTTGATATTTTGGTTTACAAAGCAGTACCACGTGGTTATCTGTAATATTATTTATACACTCACTACTTTAATAAATTAAATCATGATATTAGATAAAATAATTTACAAACTTGCATCAATTTTTACAAGAATAAAAAACGCACTGTACATAACTGTACATAAAATAGAGAATGTAAATGAATACAACTACACTCACATTATAAAAACGTATTGCAAAACTAAAAATAAATTATTAAAAAGAGATTTTTCTGGCTTTCATTTTTGCGAATTCATTGAGTATGATATCGGTGTTCATTTCATTAAGCAACTCATTTTCAATGGCCATTGTTGCCAGCCCAATCAAACGCTCTTGAGACAAAGTTGAGCTTAAATAAGTTTTTATCAGTTTTAACTTAGAAAAACTTCTTTCACCACTGGCCACTGAAACCGGAAGAGTCAGAAGAATTCTCAGCGCAACGAAAATGTTTGGGAAGGTGTCCATATAACCATTTTTGGTAATGAACGATAACGCTTTAGCTGGAGAACTTTCAGACGGCAGCATAAGTCCAAAAATTTGTAGCTCATCAAACAGTTCAACTCCGTTTATATCACGATCTGCTCCATCACTTAGAACACTGTCTAGAAAATTACAAGCATCCTTCAACTCATTTCTATCCCAAGTGTGTAAATTTGTAATATCATAAAGAAATTTGAAACTTTTACTGTGGTTCTCCATAAGTTCAAATCTCTCTTTAAGCGAAGATATTGCTGTGTCAAGTACTACAAAGAAGAAGTTAACTTTGAACGATGTTCTCCCAGCCTGAATAGGTTCATCTTCAGTCTCGTAGGAGAATTGCTTTTTTGTTTTCCTTGGACGGACTTGAGTTTCTTTTTCAAAGTCAGCAGCAATACCGACTTTTTCTGCAAGCTGTTTTGCATATGTGATGGCGTTATTCAGGCCTTCATCAGATCTCATTTTCTCTAGAAATCTCTGTACACTTTTGACAAGATTCATTGAGCTTTGCAGGTTAGTTATAACCTTTTTCAAGACCTTACTTACCATGTTTATTTTGAACAGAATCTCATACCAAGTTACTAAACAACACAGAAACTTGAAACTTTGCAGTTTTCTTGCGATTCCTAAAGCAGCGTTTCTGCCAAATGCATCGAGTTTCTGGTCTTGAGAGGCTTCATACACAGCATCGTAGTTTCCTCAATATGATATCTTAGAGGCAATAAGGCCTCAATCCTACTCTGCTGACCTGTTGACGGTCTTGCAACAGACTCTAACACTGTCAATTGCTGACTTGTTGGCGGTTTTGCGACAGCTTCCGACACTGACAACTCTTCACCGACACCAACATGATCGGCTAAAATTTGTTTGTCCAATTCCTTTACGGAAGTTGAAGCCGAAAAATATCTCTGTAAAGCTTTCAATTGCTTCTCATCTTCTTTCTCATGTTGTAATTTCCTTTTGCGGTTAAAAGACCCAGATGTTTTTTTAATACTCCACATGATGTTAATTAAAAATAATTACAAGAACAATAACACGAAAACCACAGCTGCACAGCATTAGTAGTTTATAGGCAACAAAATAAAATATAACCTTCACACAACCAATTCGTACAACTCCGGTGACAACTAATTCGGGAATGGCATTCCCATTTCACGCCAATATCATCCTATTCCCACGCTGCCGTGCCGAGGTATTATTTACGGACGAGTTCATATTACCTAACAGACGCGTTGGAAAAGGGGTGTGGCGCCTGGCGGTGTGTGTGTACATGTGTGAGAAAGAGAGATATCGTCTGCTCTACAGTGCTCTGCTTCGTCATGCGTCTTGCGTGATGTGGAGTTGGGCCCACAAAATTCGTTCCGACGAGACGTCACACTTTAGAGGACGTGGTAATTAAGTTAATGATAAACACCTTCGCAGTATGTCACGAGAATGTGCAAACTAAACAAGAAAAAATAAGTAATGCCATGAAGAAACACTCTACTCTAACTGCTTGTTTATTAACAAATATTCGCTTCTCTTTGATGTTAGTGCTTATTATTTTATATTTGGGGCCGCGGCGGCCGAGCTGTTAGATCGATCGCCCTCCACCAAGGCGATCCGGGTTCACTTCCCGGCCGGGTCACACAAACTAGGTACTAATATGTACCATGGACCAGTGGCGTAGCCAGGATTTGTGTATGGGGGGTGTTAAGAAGCATGTCCCCCCCCCCCCGGATTAAAGCGGGGGGTCCGGGGGTCCTCCCCCGGGAAAATTTGGATTTTAAGGTGTAACATAGTGCTATTTTAGCAGTTTTCGGTACTTAAATTTAAATATTGTAATGGTAAAATTTTATTAATTCGAATATGAAATTTGTTTGAGTGATGAATAATAAATTAATTAAAGATTTGGTGCTAAAGGTGGGGGGGTTGAACACCTAACCCCCCCCCCCCTGGCTACGCCCCTGCCATGGACAAGGCCGGGGGTTGACCAGCGCCCTACGCGGCCGCGTAGCTTGCTTATACCTAGGACCGGCCCTGCGGCCTATGCATAGGACAACTGTGAGATCAGAGCCGTGACCATAGAATTGTATGGTGGAGAGATGAAGATAAAGGCGTAGTGCAAGGTCTTTGAATCTCTATCGGAAGTTTCGTAACTAAATATTATTTTGAAAACACGCTTTTAGTCATTTTCTCTCCGCTAAAAATACAGTTTAAAAACGATATACGGAAACAAAATAACTGCTAACTCCCCCGCCCTTGTAGTATTCGTAGACACTACTCTGAATTTGGACAGATTTGAAATCTCGTGGGTTTTTTTTTTCTGAAGCTCTGCACGCCGTATTGCCTTGGGCCAAAGTCACAACTACCTTGTACATAGCGAGTTTGAGTGAGACACGCGCCAACAAGAAGGTCAAACCAACCAGCAAAATGGCGGCACAGTATTCGCCAATCAGCGTTCAAGGAGAACTCTCCGGTTGGCGCAACCAAACCAACCAAGGCGAGGTCTTCCACGCCGTGGTGTGGCCAATCAGACTCAGGCCCGCGCAGCCAATCAGCGTCCGAGCGCGCCCACGGAGGGATTGCGTACAGGGTGGCCAGCACGTAGAGGTCAAGTGGCCCGCGACGCGCGAGCTAATGTCGCCCCAAAACGCTCGAGCGACCAGCCGGAGTCGGTCTCCACTTGGCACGGCCACAGTCGCGAGATACCCGCGCCAGCGGGCGGGGTGAAAGTACTTGTTGCGTTTTAGAAAGTTGGCACCGCAACATTTTGACGTTAAAAAAGTCATTTGCATACAAGCACCGCCTCCAGTGCGCCCCCCCCCCCTCCCCTGTAACAAACACTTCTCTGATAAAACACGTGTGTTTATCGCACCGGCGGCATTTCGAAACCGGTCTCGACTTTTCGTGATCGCACTGTCCCGCACGGGCGCACCACGCCGCTAGCGCGCGCATAGTACTGTTCCGTTACTCTGGTGCGCGCGAGACGGCTGGGGAAACTCTCAGGCTCGCTGCTTGTCGCCTGCAGTGGGCAGGCATCTCCCGTGGCTGCAGGGAAGCCTTCATTTCACTGACGAGAGAGCCACACCCGAAGTTCCCCCAAGTTCATGCTCGCTTCCCCCCCCCCCCCCCGGGGTTCTATCTCATTGTATAAACCGGCGTGGCATTAAATTTTGCTGTCGATTAGGATAGGTTAGCTACATTATAAATACTTTAAAACATTGTGGATGGTTGGTTATATCAGGTAAGTATAGCTACATTGAAAATACTGTAAAATAATTTTATGGTTGCTTAGCAAATAACTTTTTAATATGATTTCACAGTATCTTTAATGTAGCTATCCTAACCAAATCAACCGTCCACAATGTTTTAAAGTATTTGTAATGTAGCTAACCTAACCTAATTGACCATTAGTTATCATGAGTTACAATGAACCAAAAAAAAACCGAAGATGCACGATCGGGCGTTTGGCTCTCTCGTCTGTGAAAAGAAGGCTTCCCGTGGCTGCACCCACCTCCTGTCCATATTCCTTAGTCTGGACGCACAATGACCCGTCACCCGTCACTCGTCCGTCCGCCTAACCGGGCACGCACACGGTGCGCAGAGCTTCAGGAAAAACACCGCGATTTCAAAACTGCTCGAGATATCCGGGTGGGGCCTGCTTACGAAAAACATTCAAGAATTCGCTGAGGGCCGAAAAGTACTTTTGATTTCGGATTCAGTTTTTAAACTGTATTTTTAGAAGAGTTAAAAATGGCTAAAACGCGTGTTTTCGGAGTAATTTTTAGGCGTAAAACAACCGGTACAGATTCTTGAAAGCACTTAAGGGACATGCATTACACCTTTATCTTCATTTCTCATCCATATAATGTTACGATCACCGCTCAGATCTCACAGCTGTCCTGTGACGACGAGAAGACTGCGCGCCAGTTCAGAGCCTTGCGCTTAGAGGCTATAACGCGCTAGAAGCACCAGCGAGCGTCGCCCTTATCATCCCGCCTCGCTGACACACACACCCCTGACGAGCAAGCCGAGCGATTCACAGCGATCCGCGCTTCAGTCATGATATCGTCCTACGCGGCTGCTGACAACAACTACGAAGGCTTATGTTGCAGAGAAAAGGTTTACCAGTTTGACCACTTAAGACCATTTGAAAATAAAGAAAATGTCTTCCGGACATTTTTTAGGTTATGTTTAGAGACCGGAAAAATTCGCGGTTTCAATGACCCCTAGGATAGACTCCAAGATCCCCTATAGTAGGGCCGCGACGTCTTGGCGGGTCGACTCCCTAGAGCTCAGCGACCTTGTAATCGACACGTCCCTCCTTGTCTGCTCCGCAGATAACAACGGCCTGGAAGTCTCCATGCCGTTCCGAAAACATTGGTCGAGAACAATCTCACGTACGGTGCAACACAGCGCAGATCTTAATGATACAAAGATGCGATAATGATTTACGGTAATTTATTATTTAAAGGTAGTGCACCATTTGCTCGACTGGGCAGCTTAGTTAAACATAGTTAAACATAGCTATACAATTCTTTAAAGTTAAGAACTAAATTTGTAATTGTGGGTTGCTGTAGGAAACACAATTAATTAAGACTTGCATGTAACTCCCTCGCTGATGCTTACTTTTCCATTTGGTTTGGCTGAAATGTGAAGACGATCGACATGACACTTTCACGCACTTCAAGAACCTTACCACTTTTATGCACACGGGTTGGTATTTTTTCCATAACAGCACTCTGAAAGAACCATTTTAGTAATTTCGAGGGGTCCGAAAACCATATTTATAACAAACCATCCTCGCGTATTTTATAGTCTTCTGTTGTTGTGCTTGCTTTATAAACAAGATAGGCTCCAGGAAGAAAACCCTGCCTAGAACCAACGCTTAAAACTATCAGTCTGTGCGCTGCATTTCCTGTTGCCATTACCTACACCTTCAACGTCACCTTTCTTTTGCCAACATTTCTGAAAGGTTTAATTAGTGTCAACCCAGGATTCATCCATGTCAAATATATTCTTCCCAGCCTCCCTGCACTGTTTCATCTGAGTCAGATACCGTTATCGCCAAGCAACAACGTCAGATCTTTCGAGAAGAAGCATTCGCTTATTTTGGCTTCTTCTCCACACAAAACCCATTTCTTTGAGTATTTTACGCAGCGATGTCTTTCCCTAACTCCATCCGATGTTTTCTTTCAAAACTGGCAGTAGTTTCCTTGTCGTTTTTTTTACTGCATAAAATTCGTGGCTAGTGTCTCTGATCACTCTTCTATCAAAGTCATCAACTGACAACAAACGTTTCCCAGTTTTTTTTTTTTTTGGCTTGAAATGAATAATTAAACATGAGAGGCTGTTTAACGGTCAAATAAAGGAGTGATATATATATGTAAATATAAACATATAAATTGTAAATAAATAATGTATTAATATAATATACATTAATATATATCATAAAATCATATATATCATAAAATATGTAATGCAATATATAATGTATATAATGTAATATAATATCATGTAATATAATGCAATATAATGTGTAGCAATATCGGCTACACTTGTAGATAAAAAATATTCAAATAAGCGGTGCAGAAAGTTTGGAAAATTGCCAAATGCAAAACAAACAAACCGCGGGTGAAATTACGGGGAATGCGTTGAAAAAATTATAATGTTGTTGTTTGTTTTTTATTTGGCGTCTCTCTGTTGTGTTTTCGGATGCGCGAAACTGATCTTTGGCTTATACCTGTGTATCGCGCAGCTCTTTCGGTTGCATTTGTTAGAGGTACTAGCAGACATTTGTTGGCAGCTTCTTCATCACAACACTGGATTACACTACTTATAATTTCCCTCTCCCCACTATGTATTACTTTATTGTATCTTGAACGTCCTGCGTCGGGCTCCATTGTTCAATTCAGACTGAGAGCGTGGCGCCTGATGTTTTTGCTATGAACCGCATAGCGGCTGATGTGCGCGCGCAGCTGCTTCCCCTCTCATTAACTCTTCCCCGCTTCCCCGCAAAACGACACGCCAAGACGTCGCGGCCCTACAGTACATACTCGGGCAAACTGCGTTTACTCATTGGCCACTAACTTGTGAAACCTGTCAGTTGGGATGCTTTCGATTCGAGACTTCTTTGGTTAAAGGTATTTCACTGGCTCAAAGTCCTTCGGAAAAAACTGTGAGCCAATCACAGGAGCAATATTAAGTTGCATGTGTTTGGATTCTAGCGTTACGGGAAATGAATCCGCGAATTTTTCCGGTCTTAAGTTATGGAGTATCGTGTAAACGTGTTCACGTTGATGATACATTTTCTAAATAAACTGCCCCCGACGCGGCGCAACAGTCTCCGGTGCTCTTTGGACAGCGTGGGAGGAAGAAAAAAAAATTGGTTGTCTGTATAGTCGGTTTACGGACGATAGTTTAATGTGACAACGTCATAACAAAACATTGATGAAATTATTACATACTTATGAATAAAATTGACTCATTTTTATTGAATTATCACTAGTTTGTTTGGATACAACGAAGGAGTGAAATGAAATCTACAATTTTATTGATAAATTTACTTTTATTTGCACTCATTGATTCAAATATGTTTATTACTTTAACGAACAGATTATTTTAACAATAATTTTTATACATGTTTGCTATTTAACTTCTTCCAATCTGTGTTATTCTGCTAAGGATAGGACGATGATAGGAAAAGTAGGAAACGAATGGGAGTGTTTCAAGTTTAATGTGCCTCGAAAAAGTCAAATCGATGGTTGTTCCAATCGAGTGGAAGAGAGATAGATGCGGCGCAAGCGTACAATGAGCGTAACGGGACAATGTGCGTAACGGGACACTTTTTAGTGTGTGCAGCCGGCGTTCATCGATTTAATAAACGTTGTCACGTCAAAAAACAGCAGACACAGCGTGTTACACGTCGTCACATAAAGATACACCCGCTCTTACCGCGAAGCGCGACTTACACCGGGTGTCACCAGGCGAGCTTGTCACTGTCGTCACGGACTTGACGGCACTGCTTCATCACGTCACGTCACGTCACTAGGGATCAAGCGCGCGCCTCGGCGCCGGCAGCTGTCGAGGCGGAACTAGTGACGGCATGAAATCGCCCTCAGCACAGTCACGGGTTCGAGTCCTTACCGCAACCCCGCCACAAACCACCCCCACTCACAACACCTCAGGGTCACCAAACATCCGATATCTATATCACCATTAAAACCTAATATCTATTTCCACAACTGGAGGTAGTGGAACTCTACCCGGGGGCCTGTGGTTCGATGCCCGGGTCTTGCACTCGGACCTCGAGGCCCGCATGTGGCTGTGACGACAGCACAGTTGCAGCTCGCCCTGCGGCGGTGTTGCCTGATGGAGCGACAAGTCTGAGCCCAGTGACGGCAGCGCGCGCCGCTGTCACTTCCTTGCGTCGCTCCCTGCACTAGCTTCCACCCGGGCCCGAGAACTCATTTCCCCGGACAACACCACCATGTTGCTCGTCATCCCACTAGTCAAAATATTTCTCATTCACCTCAGACGGTAAATAGATTCATTGCTGTCATTTCATTTGTAATACATGGAGACCGGAAAAATTCGCGGATTAATTTCGTGATAGTCTGAAATCCAAACAGGTGTACAATTCTGCTGGTTTTGCTATATTGGCTCGCAGTTTAACTTGAGCTCTTTGGGCCAGTGAGATATTATCGACCGAAGAATCATCGAATCACAAGCTACCTATTGGAGACGCCTCACAAGTTAGCACCCAATGAACACACGTGTTTGCTTGGAAAATGCAGAGGATAATGGAGGCTATCCTAGAGGTAATTGAATCCGCGAATTTTTCCGGTCTCTAGTAATACATCGCAAGTTGGATAGTGCGCCAAAAAAATTACCAGTTCTTAAATATTTGACGATTTACATGTATGTATCTTTCAATTCAAATAATTCAGTTCATCTGCCCTTTATAGTAATAATAACTCGTGTCAGTTTAGCGTCCTCTGCCCTCTGGACAGGTCCCTGATACCGCTCGACATGCTAGCGTACATATCAGGCCTGCTTCCTTTTAAAAACTTGATAAAACAGCGTCTGGCGTGAACTGTTGCTGTGATTACAACTGGCGGGAAATGGACGTGTGACCCCCGAGTGTTCAGTCAGGGTGGTTCCCCAGCGTCTACTGACACCACTGTCTCGCGTATCGCATACAATCACTAACGATGAACCCACTCCACAAGGCAGAGGCGTTCCTAGACTCTGCGGGGCCATGGGCATTTCACTTTTATCTTTGAATATCCCCCCCCCCTTTCCCAACCACCGCCCCGGAAAATTCTAAAAATTAATTAATTAATTAAAAAATTAATTAATCTCCAGCAAAATTTTAAGCCCCAAACTGAAACTGAAATTTCGACGCTGGTGTTGCTAATCAATCTCAAGAAATAATGTTGATATTTTCCCTGATAAATTATCTTCAGGTCAGTTTTATAATTTTTTTTTAACGATTAAACTCCGGTGGAACCGCATAATTATGCGTGGCAATAAAATAATTGGAAGTTTTTTTCCAATATAATACATCATGAATTGAAATTTGTACTGACCAGGACTTTAAATGGCATGCTAATACAATTTTAATCTTCCATTTCCTATTAATGTTTGTATTTTAAAACCGATCATCATGAAACTTTGTAAACATTTTCTTGGAGGTATTCTTGGAAGTAACATAGGATCCTTTTTTTAAAAAAAAAAAAAAAAAATTTACGAAAGATAAAAAAATGTTTGTCAAAAAATCTCAAAATCTAGCCTCTTTAACGCCATCTAGCATTCCAGTTATGAAGTTCCAACCCTGAGTACTGTAATACCGTTGCGCTGTATTATCGACGGTCAAAATTCAAAATTTAAAACTATTTATTTTTGTTACAAATAAATACATTTTAGTGATTCATTTATACTGTAATGATATCTGATACTTATTTAATGGCTTCAATGCGAGCGAAGCCGCGGGTAAAAGCTAGTTTTAAATACAACAATGGACAAACGAGGCCCTGGGCGATTGTCCTGCCTTGGAGCCGCCCTTGCCACGAACACTACGAGAAGCTGTCGGAACAGTAGCAATCACTTGAACGTCGCCAACATAAAACTGCAATCTAGACGTCTTCCCCCACCCCTTTTCCAGTCACATTCAGCTCAGATTTGAAATAACGGTAATTTTTTTTATTATATCTAATTAATAACAAATAGTAACTTCTATTACTGAAAAAAGTTACAAGCAACAAAAAATAATCGTTAGTACGGGACTAAACTATGTATCTTTCTATTAATTTTCCCATTACTGTTTATATATTACTTAATACGGCAACATATTGTTTACAGCTAAGTAACTAGTTGTAAAAAAATATTCGCATAACCATTTACTCGGCCACTAGATTAATGATTAAAAGTTTTATTCAACTAAGTTTTATTTAGAAACATATAAATTTAGAACTAACAATTTTGATAGTTTAAAGCATGGAAGAGCATTTTGATGATTACCCTCCCTTTATAAATGTTTTTAACGTAGAATATTTTATACAAAATAAAATTCCGTGTACAAGCTGCAGGGACGTAGGTACAATTTTCTGTAGTTACAAATACAGCTTTCTTACATTTTTCCCCCGGGCATCAATTCAGATGTTACAGTCATGATATAGACGTTTTCCCAGTAACAAATTGAAGCTTTCAACTAATCTCTCCAACGCTCTCTTTTATTATTCCCTTGTTGTTTTGCCTCTCGTAGACAGAGAGGTCGCTAGAAGAGTATACGCCTAGAGACTGCAGTCAAGCTTGATGCATTTTTGACGTGATAACGTCTAATAAATCGATGAACGCCGGCTGCACGCACGATAAAGTGTCCCGTAACGCACATTGTCCCGTTACGCTGTGTCCCGTTAGGCTGTGTCCCGTTGCGCTCTTTGTACGCTTGCGCCGCATCTATCTCTCTTCCACTCGATTGGAACAACCATCGATTTGACTTTTTCGAGGCACATTAAACTTGAAACACTCCCATTCGTTTCCTACTTTTCCTATCATCGTCCTATCCTTAACAAAATAACACAGATTGGAAGAAGTTAATGACAAACATGTATAAAAGTTATAGTTCAAATAATCTCTTCGTCAAAGTAATAAACATATTTGAATTAATGAGTGCAAATAAAAGTAAATTTATCAATTAAATTGTAGATTTCATTTCACTCCTTCTTTGTATCCATACAAAATAGTGATAATTCAATAAAAATTATTCAATTTTATTCATAAAAGTATGCAATCATTTCATCAATGTTTTGTTATGACGATGTCACCTTAAACTATCGTCCGTAAACCGACTTTACAGACAACCAATTTTTTTAAAAGAAGGGGGGGGGGAGGCTCTCACTGCTGTGGTGGAGAACCATCCAAATATTTTTTTTTCTGAGGTGTCACGTCGGGTGAACGAACGAAACTAAAATCAGAGTTCACGGCTCGGGATTGGAAGCCAAGTACCCCCCCCCCCCCCATTTTTTTTTCTCTCAAGAATTCAAGTCAGGGTTTACCACAGCGACACACCACTCTGTCCCACGATTTACATCCCCCCCCCCTCCACCAAACTATATATGCTTTTACGCTCCAAATCACGAACTCGCTTTTTCTGCAGTGCTTCAATGCTACTTAGTTGATTTCGTTCATTATAAATATGAGATACTGAACTTTTGTTAAGGACATACATATTTAATTACTTATAGGTCTATATTATTTAAGGACGGGTGTAGTAAGTGCACACGGAGGGGGAGGGGGGGGGGGGTCGATGAGATATAGCCCAATCCCAAGAAGTTATAAAAAATATGCGAGACCTCTCATGTTATTTCGGGTGATGCCAGGGATCAGTTACAACAGTGGAACTACAAACTGCACAGGGAGTGATGTATGGTGAGAATGATAAAGTTAACTGCCCAAAGCCCTTGTTGTTGACGTAAGTTTTTATTTTAATTCACGGATTCTAATTTTTTTTGTATATTTGAAATCTACTTCCGATAAAAAATATTCCTGTAACCGCCACTGGTGAGGTAAATATTTCCCCATTCCAATAGTGTGTGGTACGTACATGGATTTTAAAAAACCGTTCTAAAAACAGGGCCCGGAGGAGAAAAAAGGGGGAGAGGGGAGGAATATGTTGCATGTAATTTAGCTATTATCTTTGAAAGATTTGTGCAATGGGAATGCATGGCTTGATGTAAGCTTTTGGACATACGCCATTGCTAAGCACATGTATGTCTGTCTGTAGAAGAAAACTACAAAAAACCCAAAAGACAAAAACACAAATGAAGCAAAAAAAATTCTGTTGTCAACAAGATATAAACACCACATAATCTATATATATAAATATTTAGCTTCCGTATGTATTTGGCCGCAAAACTCGGAAAGTATACGATGGTTTGGATTGAAATTTTTACAGAACATTGCATCTTAACAGAAGAGTGTTTATATGAAATAAAAGTTTGGGAAAATCCACCGGAAAAGTCGGAAAAAAAAGTTTCTATAACTAAATATCATGGTCACCCAACTTAGTTGTGACCACGCTCGACGATGCTGTACCATATTGTCGAAGTTCAAGCACATCAGGCTACTCGACCATTGTGCCTTGACGACTATAATTTACACAAATATGTATATATATATATTTCAAGAAAGAATAAAAAACTTTATTTAATTTGAAAGTATATTCTTTCGACTCTATTGATAAAAATACGTTTAAATTAAAAAATACATTTCGTACAATACATTTGAAAATTAAATAATTCTTATCTTATAGCTTATATCTTATATATTGCTATTATAATTTGTTATAATCACGTACGTTGTTATGATAATTGTTCGTCCAGGAAAATACACCGAGACTCCTTAGTAGATGTATATAGTTCATCCTGGGGCATGGGAGGAGGGAGGGGGATCGCGGGATCCGCGGCAGCTACCTTAAGACTTCGCTTCATCAGCCATGTTGGATTACGTCACTTCCGCCGGCCATGCACACACGAAAAAGTGTCCCGTTACATTCATCAGTCATGTACGCACGAAAAAATGTCCCGTTACAGTAGTTGGAAATAGGGGGTTCAAGCACAGGCGGAGGATCGAGGATCCGGCGGCCATCTTGGATGACGTCATCTAATCCGTATGCTAATCCATGCTAATCCATATGCTAATCCATGCTAATCCATGCCAATCTATGCTAATCCATGCCAATCTATGCCAATCCGTATGCCAATCTATGCCAATCCGTATGCCAATCTATGCCAATTCGTATGCCAATCTATGCCAATTCGTATGCCTATCTATGCTAATCCATATGTTAATCCATGCTAATCCGTGCTAATCCATCCGCCATTTTGTATTTCTAGAAATTTCCACCAACTCCGAATCGTGACCTGGTAGATGTCGCTAGTATCGCGCAACAAATTCAAAAATTAGTTGCCAGAGGCGCCACCATCTTTAGTTCCTAGTGTTGCTACCAGAGTGTGCCACCGTCGCCATCTTTAATTCTTAAAGTAACCGCCAGAGCGCGCCACCGTCGCCATCTTTAATTCTTAAATTTACTGCCGGATGGCGCCAAGTGTTATGTAGTCAGTCGAGACAGGTCGGGAACGAGTCGAGACAAGTCTAGACAGTCGAGACAAGTCGGGAGACAAGACGAGACAAGTCGGTAGCCTGTATTCACCAAGTTCTCCGTTGCCGTCACTACCATCAGGGTATCTGACGAGTCCTAATTAATATACTCGTACACATCATACCTCTATGACTTCTACAAACAGACTGATTGTCTGCGTATAATTACATTTTACCATTCTCTAAAACAGTTATAAGTATCAGTACCTTGGGGGGATATAGGTTATAATAAAAAAAAATTAAAATAATATGTAGGTAAAATCTTATTTATTAAATTAAGAACATAAACTGAAACAGAAAATATACAACAAAAACAGAAACTAGGTATACAACAAAAACTAAAACTATACAACAAAATGAAAACTATAAAAAAAGAAACTATACAACGAATGGAAACAACAACCAAACTGCCAAACTATTTACAACAAAAACTATTTACAAAAAAAATATTATTCATCGCCTCCGATATAGCCGTGGGGGACCGTGCGGATACCGTCTTCACAGATTAAACGTTTGTCGTCCTCCCACGTTATGGCTAGCTTATTGCTGTATTCGCTGTACAGCACATGCTCTCTCGACCGTATGGCTCTAACACCTACCCTCCTTGTGTGGTGGTCTTGCAGGGCATCCAGGTAATCACCGAATGTGATGTGGTTTTTGACCACACAACGCTGGATGCCCTTAGCCTTCTTCTCGACCTTCCCACCGCACCTGTATGCATAGAGTTTGGCCCGCAGACTGACAAACTCGCTCATTACTTCTCCCCCACATTCATCTTTGAATTTGCCAACAACTTTCTTGTTGATGGGGGAGAAGCATGGGTGGTCAGGAGGGTAGCAGCTGGTGTCGAATTCAGACATGAACTTAGGGTCGGCTCTTAGATCATGGTAGAAGACCTGTGTCTGAATCTCATACACAAAGCTGTCTGTATCCATATATGCCAGATGAATATTTTCCTGATATTTCGGTTTCATATTATTATAGTGGAAGTCGTACATGAGTGTTTTTGATAGATCAAGTACTGCGAGTCCGGCATAGATCGGCTTGTCGAAAACGATGGTCTCATGGTTCAGGTGGACAAGACTCAAGTTTGGCTCATACATCGTGCGGTCCTTGAAGGACGGACGGCACACCAACTTCTTAAATCTCTTCTCAGAGCACACCAACTCCATTTTGAGCCTCTGCCTCTTGTTTTCCATCAGTTTACCAAATGTCGAGTTCACAGCGAGCTTGAAGAACTCCTTCTCGAACTCGTTGGCTGCTGCTTTGCGCTTGTTGGTGTTCAGCCGAATATAGGGCTCCAACCATGTCGACTGCTCAAACTGAAGAACTTTATGTATACTTATGATTTTTAGACCATGCGATACTGCTTGCTGTAGGTTTTTGTAGTGAACGATGTAGTGCTCTTTATTTTCCAGCGTTGTCATCAGCTTTGATTGCTTTGAGCCGGGCGGACACTGATTTACGGGAAGAAATGGCAGGTCTTTGTGACTTTCGTGGAGTTCGAGAGGGTACTCCACATCACACTCGATAATGTAGCCTGTGGGTGAAGTTTCCGGAATAGACATGAGATCAATTGATGTGTCTGTCCATTGGAAATGACGAATGGGGAGCGGCAGAGACATCGCCCACCCGTACAAGTTGTTTGCATCAATGTACTCCAGGAATGTGGATGGCTTGGAAGCATCATGTGTTTCTGGTACGTAGGCATTATTGGCTACGCAATGACGTTTAATGCTTTGCGCTACACCACCGCGAAAACCAGCCTCCACAAACATATACATGTCATAATCTGTGAGTAGCTCTAGCTGTACACCTGTGGTTCGAAGCATCGCGTCGAAAGCGAACCCAGGACAAGAAATGTAGTGAGACGGATCTAAACTATATGTCTCCAAGCAAAGACTGCGGAAATTCTCGAATACGTCCGCCAAAATCAGAACATCTGTCTTTAGGTACAAGTCAGCGTACTCCCCTAAGGTAGCACACTGAAACTTGTCCCAGACATTTTGTGCGTGAGCGTAATCTGCCTCAGAAATACCAGAATCAGTCAGAATATTAAAGAACTCATCGATGGATGGAAGACTAGTATCGTCTAGTCGAGCAAAAGAATCAACAAAGTCGTAGGGGAAGACTCCCTTGCGGGTAACCAACTCCAACTCATCAGGAGCGAAAAACTCAGCAGTACTTATAAACTTGTCTGCAGGCAAGAACTCGGCGAGTGAAGCGAGACCCCGTCTCATAAAACGGAACGTATCGACAAACTGAATGCTGAACTTATCATGTAACTTCTTGGAAAAAGTTATCAGCTTCTCCTCTGAATTCGGAATGATGAAGATGTCTTTACTATCATACCCCAACTTCCTGATAATGAAGTTCTGATCGTATGCCAGGTTGTGGAAGAACACAATCATCTTTTTTGGTCTGCACCTGAGAAGGTTGCAGTCATTACATGCAGGCCCAATAAATTCACCGGTGAAGTGATTGTGGTCACGAACTTTCTTTACAGCCCCTCCAAACTTTCCCCCACAGTAGCAACAACACCTTGCTTGCAGAAAAGCAGTGTTTTGTGCATGTGTGAGCGGAGTCATAGTAACATATGTAGAAAATATTTTCTGTACATCATGTCCAATCTCCACAATGCGGGATATGAATTTATCTTCTGCGTCACACCCCCTGTATACTTCAGGCTGTGAAGGAAGTGAAGAAGTTAGGTGTGCACGAATGACTGTATTATCTGCTTTCACGTAAATGCAGTAGCTGTATGCCTTATGCTTTTGGTACTGCAGCGTACATGACTCATCAGGATTCGGGTGACACGTATGGATTTTCTCCAGAATAGCTTCAAAGTCGCAGTATACCACGATGGGCATCTTGTCACTGTGATGGAAGTTTTTGAACTTCAGAACAGGAGGCAAGCCATTTTGATCGAGCGATGGCATTTCCATCCTAACAGCAGCATGCTGTTTGCAGAACTCACTGTGTTTTGCCAAACACTGAAGACCAGTGAGCCCGCTAACCCTATTCTGATCATCATAATGCTTGAAGCATCTTTTGCAAACATGAATAGCATCATGATGTGAAGTGATTTGGGACCGAACCAGGGCAGAAAAATTAGTGATGTAGGTGAAATGGGAAGAATTGTCATTGACCAAGAGCAGAAGATCGAAATGATGTTCTTTCTCTTCAGGAGCAACTCGTGCAGGTACAATGTTCTGGTTCTCATCGATACTGTAAATGTTGATGGAGACTCCAGGGTTCTGTTTTTCAAACAGCGGTATTAGCTTGATTGGAGTAGGGAAGTCAATGTTGTTGAAGTTGAACTTCCCCTCCAAATCATGGTAGCGCTGGTTGACACGTTCAGGATTCCATCCTTCCACATACTTGACAAGAATTGACCACTTAAAGCACATGTGGTCTTCGAGGTTCTGTGGATTGATCACCGCATGTTTTGTTTCGATGCATGCAGGTAGCTCGATGTAGGAGCTGGCACAGAGCGGATCGAGCTTGTTTATTCGGAGTTGAAGTCGCTTAACGGCCGACAAAGTCCATCCGGACCCCTTCCCCATGTAGTCTTCCTCCTCCTTGCAGATCTTAGAGATGGACTCGGTAACTACCTCCTCCACCTCATGAACTGTGTAGAGGGGAACATTCATGGTTTTGAAGGCCCTCATGTCTTCACTGACATCTACTGGTTTTTCGTAGACGCACTCGAGCACGATATTGAATTTGAGAGGTCCGTTCTCTTCAATCTCCTCCACAAGTTGGTCTATTATTTTGTTCTTGATGAAGTCCAGGTACATACAAATGTCCTTGGCAGAACTTGACGTATTAACAGCAATGTAAGTCTTCAAATTACCCTTGAATCCTACTTCAGCGGTGATGAAGCCATGGGTATTGGCCAAACCCGCGCCGGTCACCACCTTTGTTCGGCTGGTCGATGGTTTAGGCAGTACTGCTGGCATAACTGCTGCCATCCTCTGCTTCTTTGTCGGAGGCGGAGCAGGCCCCTTGCACACCTTGATGTGGGCTTTCAATTTGTCAGCCCTGGCGAACTCCTTGGCACAGTTGTCGCAGGTATGTGCTATGCGGTTAGGGTTGAGACCACAAGCAGACTTCTCATGACGTCTAGCAAAATCAGCACGGGCGAAGACCTTATAGCAGAAACTGCACCGCATGCCTGATGTCGTGGCGACAGCTCCAGCACATGTTGACAGGTGCTGCTGCATCTTGTCGCTGCGTGCGACCATCTTGCCACACAGATGACACTGCTGGAAGTCACGCTGCATGTTGTCAGCACACTGACGTTCGTGACGGTAGCGGTTGTTGCCTGCCGTGAAGGTAGCAGGGCAGAAACGACATTTCTGCACGGTAGATGCCATCACAGCAATCGGTAGTCCGGTCTCAACGTACAGAACACGCGAAGGAAGCTCGACGTACGGAGAACTATAACAGAAGAATTAAGAATACAATGTAGCTAGCCATTACACGAAAACAAACATAACCTCAAAACTCTAGCCCTCAGGCTAACTAACCTAAACTGTTAGCAATGTTACTAAATAAAAAAGTTGCAAACATAACCTCAAAACTCTAGCCCTCAAGCTTACTAACCTAAACTCTTAGCAATGTTACTAAATATAAAAGATGCAAAAATAACCTCAAAACTCTAGCCCTCAAGCTTACTAACCTAAACTGCTAGCAATGTAACTAAATAAAAGAATTGCAAACATAACATCAAAACTCTAGACCTCACAGCTTACTAACCGAAACTGTTAGCAATGTTACAAAATAAAAATAGTTACACACATACCCTCAAAGCTGTTCCTTCATGTACAGTCCTAAAAATGGTAGAATATTTAAAGTACTGATACAAGTTAAAGCTGAAAAAATATTCAATGTTAACTAAAAATTATTGATTACATAACCTCAAAACTACTCTAATGCACAACCTAAAAATGCTATAATATTTAAAGTACTGTTAAAATGTTTAAGCTGAACAATTCCTGGTTATCCACACATATGTGTACAGAGAAAAAAACTAGCTATCTGATAACCTATGAAAAAGCTGAGAAACATAAAAATATTAACGAAACATATAGCATACCTCAGAAAACGTTGAAGTGGAGCTGCAGAAGATGATGTAGCGTTGGCGGTAGGAATCGTGGTAGCAGCGAAACTCATTCACGAACTAACTCACTCAAACTCTAAGAACACACTGAAGCTCCGACAGCTAATCCCGGCCTTTTGTAGCCTCGGAACTCCTTTTTTAGTGTAGCCAATAGGAACAGAGAATTTCTGTTGTATCCACCAATAGGAACGTAGTACATGGAAGGGTAGGAATGTGGGGGAGTACCATTGTCTTCGGAAAACCCAGCATGACTCGAGCACAGGTCGTAGCAGGTCTGTGAGGGGTGGGGGGATAGAAATTTAACCCTGTAGCCTATGTATTCCGATCTTCACTCCACTTCATTTTAGAGTATGATGGGTGTATTCATACTTTTTATAAAGCTATGTTATTATGTAGCATGCAGGATGTATACTTGGTGTTCGCAAGAGAAGTAAGGATTCGATATGTCTCAAGGGCAAGAAAATCAAATTTGTGTTGTCCTCGTAACATGCTATCATTTCCTACATGTAACAAATTAACGATTTTTAATCGAGTGTCATCGTTATTTTCATTTGTTTGACCTAACCGAAATTGTCAGCACTTAACCAGTCACATGTAGAAATAATCTGGCTATGGTGGATTATTACCCCAGAATTCACTGAAAAATGCTATGTGAGAATCAATTTTATTTCTAAAATAAGGTCCCATTCGACAGTTCTAAGAGTGAACATTATGGAGGATGTATACTTGGTGTTCACAAGAGAAGTAAGGATTCGATAGGACTCAAGAGAAAATCATCAAATTATTGTCAGATAAAAAGCAGAAGCACACGAAAAAAAATTCTGACACAGTAAAGTTGAAGCAAATAAAGAAATCCATCGAAATTTCACATGAAAAAATAGAAGCACTCAGAGTAAACCATCAGGGAGGATGTCGTTTATAAACATCATAAATTTCAAATTTTTTTACAAAAGTCCAAATTTAATCCTGCTTAAGCAAAAAGAGTTCACAAGCCCGCTTGTGCTAGAACTCTCATGTTGCTTAAGCAAAGAGTTCACAAGCCCGCTTGTGCTAGAACTCTCATGTTGCTTAAGCAAAGAGTTCACAAGCCCGCTTGTGCTAGAACTCTCATGTTGCTTAAGCATAGAGTTCACAAGCCCGCTTGTGCTAGAACTCTCATGTTGCTTAAGCAAAGAGTTCACAAGCCCGCTTGTGCTAGAACTCTCATGTTGCTTAAGCAAAGAGTTCACAAGCCCGCTTGTGCTAGAACTCTCATGTTGCTTAAGCAAAGAGTTCACAAGCCCGCTTGTGCTAGAACTCTCATGTTGCTTAAGCAAAGAGTTCACAAGCCCGCTTGTGCTAGAACTCTCATGTTGCTTAAGCAAAGAGTTCACAAGCCCGCTTGTGCTAGAACTCTTTGCTTAAGCAGGATTAAATTTGGACTTTTGTAAAAAAATTTGAAATTTATGATGTTTATAAACGACATCCTCCCTGATGGTTTACTCTGAGTGCTTCTATTTTTTCATGTGAAATTTCGATGGATTTCTTCATTTGCTTCAACTTTACTGTGTCAGAATTTTTTTTCGTGTGCTTCTGCTTTTTATCTGACAATAATTTGATGATTTTCTCTTGAGTCCTATCGAATCCTTACTTCTCTTGTGAACACCAAGTATACATCCTCCATAATGTTCACTCTTAGAACTGTCGAATGGGACCTTATTTTAGAAATAAAATTGATTCTCACATAGCATTTTTCAGTGAATTCTGGGGTAATAATCCACCATAGCCAGATTATTTCTACATGTGACTGGTTAAGTGCTGACAATTTCGGTTAGGTCAAACAAATGAAAATAACGATGACACTCGATTAAAAATCGTTAATTTGTTACATGTAGGAAATGATAGCATGTTACGAGGACAACACAAATTTGATTTTCTTGCCCTTGAGACATATCGAATCCTTACTTCTCTTGCGAACACCAAGTATACATCCTGCATGCTACATAATAACATAGCTTTATAAACAGTATGAATACACCCATCATACTCTAAAATGAAGTGGAGTGAAGATCGGAATACATAGGCTACAGGGTTAAATTTCTATCCCCCCACCCCTCACAGACCTGCTACGACCTGTGCTCGAGTCATGCTGGGTTTTCCGAAGACAATGGTACTCCCCCACATTCCTACCCTTCCATGTACTACGTTCCTATTGGTGGATACAACAGAAATTCTCTGTTCCTATTGGCTACACTAAAAAAGGAGTTCCGAGGCTACAAAAGGCCGGGATTAGCTGTCGGAGCTTCAGTGTGTTCTTAGAGTTTGAGTGAGTTAGTTCGTGAATGAGTTTCGCTGCTACCACGATTCCTACCGCCAACGCTACATCATCTTCTGCAGCTCCACTTGAACGTTTTCTGAGGTATGCTATATGTTTCGTTAATATTTTTATGTTTCTCAGCTTTTTCGTAGGTTATCAGATAGCTAGTTTTTTTCTCTGTACACATATGTTTGGATAACCAGGAATTGTTCAGCTTAAACATTTTAACAGTACTTTAAATATTATAGCATTTTTAGGTTGTGCATTAGAGTAGTTTTGAGGTTATGTAATCAATAATTTTTAGTTAACATTGAATATTTTTTCAGCTTTAACTTGTATCAGTACTTTAAATATTCTACCATTTTTAGGACTGTACATGAAGGAACAGCTTTGAGGGTATGTGTGTAACTATTTTTATTTTGTAACATTGCTAACAGTTTCGGTTAGTAAGCTGTGAGGTCTAGAGTTTTGATGTTATGTTTGCAATTCTTTTATTTAGTTACATTGCTAGCAGTTTAGGTTAGTAAGCTTGAGGGCTAGAGTTTTGAGGTTATTTTTGCATCTTTTATATTTAGTAACATTGCTAAGAGTTTAGGTTAGTAAGCTTGAGGGCTAGAGTTTTGAGGTTATGTTTGCAACTTTTTTATTTAGTAACATTGCTAACAGTTTGGGTTAGTTAGCCTGAGGGCTAGAGTTTTGAGGTTATGTTTGTTTTCGTGTAATGGCTAGCTACATTGTATTCTTAATTCTTCTGTTATAGTTCTCCGTACGTCGAGCTTCCTTCGCGTGTTCTGTACGTTGAGACCGGACTACCGATTGCTGTGATGGCATCTACCGTGCAGAAATGTCGTTTCTGCCCTGCTACCTTCACGGCAGGCAACAACCGCTACCGTCACGAACGTCAGTGTGCTGACAACATGCAGCGTGACTTCCAGCAGTGTCATCTGTGTGGCAAGATGGTCGCACGCAGCGACAAGATGCAGCAGCACCTGTCAACATGTGCTGGAGCTGTCGCCACGACATCAGGCATGCGGTGCAGTTTCTGCTATAAGGTCTTCGCCCGTGCTGATTTTGCTAGACGTCATGAGAAGTCTGCTTGTGGTCTCAACCCTAACCGCATAGCACATACCTGCGACAACTGTGCCAAGGAGTTCGCCAGGGCTGACAAATTGAAAGCCCACATCAAGGTGTGCAAGGGGCCTGCTCCGCCTCCGACAAAGAAGCAGAGGATGGCAGCAGTTATGCCAGCAGTACTGCCTAAACCATCGACCAGCCGAACAAAGGTGGTGACCGGCGCGGGTTTGGCCAATACCCATGGCTTCATCACCGCTGAAGTAGGATTCAAGGGTAATTTGAAGACTTACATTGCTGTTAATACGTCAAGTTCTGCCAAGGACATTTGTATGTACCTGGACTTCATCAAGAACAAAATAATAGACCAACTTGTGGAGGAGATTGAAGAGAACGGACCTCTCAAATTCAATATCGTGCTCGAGTGCGTCTACGAAAAACCAGTAGATGTCAGTGAAGACATGAGGGCCTTCAAAACCATGAATGTTCCCCTCTACACAGTTCATGAGGTGGAGGAGGTAGTTACCGAGTCCATCTCTAAGATCTGCAAGGAGGAGGAAGACTACATGGGGAAGGGGTCCGGATGGACTTTGTCGGCCGTTAAGCGACTTCAACTCCGAATAAACAAGCTCGATCCGCTCTGTGCCAGCTCCTACATCGAGCTACCTGCATGCATCGAAACAAAACATGTGGTGATCAATCCACAGAACCTCGAAGACCACATGTGCTTTAAGTGGTCAATTCTTGTCAAGTATGTGGAAGGATGGAATCCTGAACGTGTCAACCAGCGCTACCATGACTTGGAGGGGAAGTTCAACTTCAACAACATTGACTTCCCTACTCCAATCAAGCTAATACCGCTGTTTGAAAAACAGAACCCTGGAGTCTCCATCAACATTTACAGTATCGATGAGAACCAGAACATTGTACCTGCACGAGTCGCTCCTGAAGAGAAAGAACATCATTTCGATCTTCTGCTCTTGGTCAATGACAATTCTTCCCATTTCACCTACATCACTAATTTTTCTGCCCTGGTTCGGTCCCAAATCACTTCACATCATGATGCTATTCATGTTTGCAAAAGATGCTTCAAGCATTATGATGATCAGAATAGGGTTAGCGGGCTCACTGGTCTTCAGTGTTTGGCAAAACACAGTGAGTTCTGCAAACAGCATGCTGCTGTTAGGATGGAAATGCCATCGCTCGATCAAAATGGCTTGCCTCCTGTTCTGAAGTTCAAAAACTTCCATCACAGTGACAAGATGCCCATCGTGGTATACTGCGACTTTGAAGCTATTCTGGAGAAAATCCATACGTGTCACCCGAATCCTGATGAGTCATGTACGCTGCAGTACCAAAAGCATAAGGCATACAGCTACTGCATTTACGTGAAAGCAGATAATACAGTCATTCGTGCACACCTAACTTCTTCACTTCCTTCACAGCCTGAAGTATACAGGGGGTGTGACGCAGAAGATAAATTCATATCCCGCATTGTGGAGATTGGACATGATGTACAGAAAATATTTTCTACATATGTTACTATGACTCCGCTCACACATGCACAAAACACTGCTTTTCTGCAAGCAAGGTGTTGTTGCTACTGTGGGGGAAAGTTTGGAGGGGCTGTAAAGAAAGTTCGTGACCACAATCACTTCACCGGTGAATTTATTGGGCCTGCATGTAATGACTGCAACCTTCTCAGGCGCAGACCAAAAAAGATGATTGTGTTCTTCCACAACCTGGCATACGATCAGAACTTCATTATCAGGAAGTTGGGGTATGATAGTAAAGACATCTTCATCATTCCGAATTCAGAGGAGAAGCTGATAACTTTTTCCAAGAAGTTACATGATAAGTTCAGCATTCAGTTTGTCGATACGTTCCGTTTTATGAGTCGGGGTCTCGCTTCGCTCGCCGAGTTCTTGCCTGCAGACAAGTTTATAAGTACTGCTGAGTTTTTCGCTCCTGATGAGTTGGAGTTGGTTACCCGCAAGGGAGTCTTCCCCTACGACTTCGTTGATTCTTTTGCTCGACTAGACGATATTAGTCTTCCATCCATCGATGAGTTCTTTAATATTCTGACTGATTCTGGTATTTCTGAGGCAGATTACGCTCACGCACAAAATGTCTGGGACAAGTTTCAGTGTGCTACCTTAGGGGAGTACGCTGACTTGTACCTAAAGACGGATGTTCTGATTTTGGCGGACGTATTCGAGAATTTCCGCAGTTTTTTTCTTGGAGACATATAGTTTAGATCCGTCTCACTACATTTCTTGTCCTGGGTTCGCTTTCGACGCGATGCTTCGAACCACAGGTGTACAGCTAGAGCTACTCACAGATTATGACATGTATATGTTTGTGGAGGCTGGTATTCGCGGTAGTGTAGCGCAAAGCATATAACGTCATTGCGTAGCCAATAATGCCTACGTACCAGAAACACATGATGCTTCCAAGCCATCCACATTCCTGGAGTACATTGATGCAAACAACTTGTACGGGTGGGCGATGTCTCTGCCGCTCCCCATTCGTCATTTCCAATGGACAGACACATCAATTGATCTCATGTCTATTCCGGAAACTTCACCCACAGGCTACATTATCGAGTGTGATGTGGAGTACCCTCTCGAACTCCACGAAAGTCACAAAGACCTGCCATTTCTTCCCGTAAATCAGTGTCCGCCCGGCTCAAAGCAATCAAAGCTGATGACAACGCTGGAAAATAAAGAGCACTACATCGTTCACTACAAAAACCTACAGCAAGCAGTATCGCATGGTCTAAAAATCATAAGTATACATAAAGTTCTTCAGTTTGAGCAGTCGACATGGTTGGAGCCCTATATTCGGCTGAACACCAACAAGCGCAAAGCAGCAGCCAACGAGTTCGAGAAGGAGTTCTTCAAGCTCGCTGTGAACTCGACATTTGGTAAACTGATGGAAAACAAGAGGCAGAGGCTCAAAATGGAGTTGGTGTGCTCTGAGAAGAGATTTAAGAAGTTGGTGTGCCGTCCGTCCTTCAAGGACCGCACGATGTATGAGCCAAACTTGAGTCTTGTCCACCTGAACCATGAGACCATCGTTTTCGACAAGCCGATCTATGCCGGACTCGCAGTACTTGATCTATCAAAAACACTCATGTACGACTTCCACTATAATAATATGAAACCGAAATATCAGGAAAATATTCATCTGGCATATATGGATACAGACAGCTTTGTGTATGAGATTCAGACACAGGACTTCTACCATGATCTAAGAGCCGACCCTAAGTTCATGTCTGAATTCGACACCAGCTGCTACCCTCCTGACCACCCATGCTTCTCCCCCATCAACAAGAAAGTTGTTGGCAAATTCAAAGATGAATGTGGGGGAGAAGTAATGAGCGAGTTTGTCAGTCTGCGGGCCAAACTCTATGCATACAGGTGCGGTGGGAAGGTCGAGAAGAAGGCTAAGGGCATCCAGCGTTGTGTGGTCAAAAACCACATCACATTCGGTGATTACCTGGATGCCCTGCAAGACCACCACACAAGGAGGGTAGGTGTTAGAGCCATACGGTCGAGAGAGCATGTGCTGTACAGCGAATACAGCAATAAGCTAGCCATAACGTGGGAGGACGACAAACGTTTAATCTGTGAAGACGGTATCTGCACGGTCCCCCACGGCTATATCGGAGGCGATGAATAATATTTTTTTTGTAAATAGTTTTTGTTGTAAATAGTTTGGCAGTTTGGTTGTTGTTTCCATTCGTTGTATAGTTTCCTTTTTTATAGTTTTCATTTTGTTGTATAGTTTTAGTTTTTGTTGTATACCTAGTTTCTGTTTTTGTTGTATATTTTCTGTTTCAGTTTATGTTCTTAATTTAATAAATAAGATTTTACCTACATATTATTTTAATTTTTTTTTTATTATAACCTATATCCCCCCAAGGTACTGATACTTATAAATGTTTTAGAGAATGGTAAAATGTAATTATACGCAGACAATCAGTCTGTTTGTAGAAGTCATAGAGGTATGATGTGTACGAGTATATTAATTAGGACTCGTCAGATACCCTGATGGTAGTGACGGCAACGGAGAACTTGGTGAATACAGGCTACCGACTTGTCTCGTCTTGTCTCCCGACTTGTCTCGACTGTCTAGACTTGTCTCGACTCGTTCCCGACCTGTCTCGACTGACTACATAACACCATAGGCGTGCCTACATGGGGGGCCAGGTGGGCCATGGCCCCCCCTAATGTAATCACTCAGATCGGCATTTTCTCTAATGCGTTCGTTAATATTCGTATATTCCTGGCACTGTGACGCTCAAACTGTTTTTCAGTGTTGTAGCGTGCTAATTAACCATATTCTTAAACATTTTATCGTTCTGGAAATACAGCCACCTTAGTTTATTTAAAACACGAGGTCATGGCCAAGCAAAAAAAAAAATATTTAAGAGGTTTGTTAAAGTTCTGTTGTCTGAATTGCTGTGTTTGCATTCACTAAAAAGAAGTTCATTTCAAGGTAGATCTGGATCAAGTTATTGGAAAATTCGAGGGGGGGAAATCTGTTAGGCCCCTTTACACATTGTCTATGGCAAAAAAAAAAACATATTTTCAAGATTGTTAAAATTATACGGATATAATTATTAACTAGTAAACATATCTCGTTGATACTGCACAAAAATATAAACACGGCAATGAGTGAATATATTTAGGATTCTTAATTCAGCTTCTGATTTAAAAATTTAGCAGGGCCCCCCCCCCCTAATGGAAATGTCTGGGCACGCCTATGCATAACACTTGGCGCCATCCGGCAGTAAATTTAAGAATTAAAGATGGCGACGGTGGCGCGCTCCGGTGGTAACTTTAAGAATTAAAGATGGCGACGGTGGCACACTCTGGTAGCAACACTAGGAACTAAAGATGGTGGCGCCTCTGGCAACTAATTTTTGAATTTGGTGCGCGATACTAGCGACATCTACCAGGTCACGATTCGGAGTTAGTGGAAATTTCTAGAAATACAAAATGGCGGATGGATTAGCATGTATTAGCATGGATTAACATATGGATTAGCATAGATATGCATACGAATTGGCATAGATTGGCATACGAATTGGCATAGATTGGCATACGGATTGGCATACGGATTTGCATAGATTGGCATGGATTAGCATAGATTGGCATGGATTAGCATAGATTAGCATGGATTAGCATACGGATTAGCATGGATTAGCATACGGATTATATGACGTCATCCAAGATGGCCGCCGGATCCTCGATCCTCCGCCTGTGCTTGAACCCCCTATTTCCAACTACTGTAACGGGACATTTTTTCGTGCGTACATGACTGATGAACGTAACGGGACACTTTTTCGTGTGTGCATGGCCGGCGGAAGTGACATAATCCAACATGGCTGATGAAGCGAAGCCTTAAGGTAGCTGCCGCGGATCCCCCGATCCCCCTCCCTCATCCCCTGCCCCAGGATGAACTATATACATCTACTCTCCTTCAAGAACAAAATATAGTATATAATACTATCATACAAGCTGTGGCCAACCAATCCGGTGGATTGTACTTTTTGGATGCTCCAGGTGGAACTGGAAAAACATTCTTAATTTCCTTAATCCTTGCTACGATCCGTTCAAATGGCCATATTGCATTAGCTCTTGCTTCCTCGGGTATTGCTGCAACATTAATGGAAGGAGGTAGAACAGCGCATTCAGCTCTTAAACTATCACTAAACATGCAATGCACAGAAAGTCCAACATGTAACATTTCAAAAACATCAGGAATGGGAAAAGTTCTTCAGACGTGCAAAATCATTGTATGGGATGAGTGTACAATGGCTCACAAAAAGTCATTGGAAGCATTAGACCATACACTGAAATATTTGCGAAATAATCCAGATCCATTTGGGGGAGTGTTGGTGTTACTATCCGGTGATTTCAGGCAAACGCTCCCAGTGATACCTCGCTCAACACCTGCTGATGAATTGCATGCCTGCTTAAAATATTCAAATTTTTGGAGCACAGTAAAAAAAATGCATTTAACCACGAATATGCGAGTTAAACTTCAGAACGATCCAACAGCAGTCATATTTTCAAGACAATTAATTGAAGTTGGTAACGGCACTGTACCTACAAATCCAGAAACAGGAAAAATCAGCTTATCATCTGATTTATGCAACATCGTAGATTCAAAAGAGGAATTAGTAGACAAGGTATTCCAAAACATCGAAACAAAATTCAAAAATCATGCATGGTTGAGCGAAAGAGCCATTCTAGCGGCTAAAAATGTTGACTTACACGATATGAACAATAGTATTATAAACAGAATCGAAGGTGAAACAATGACATACAAATCTATTGATTCAGTAGTGCACCAAAATGAAGCAGTGAACTTTCCAACGGAATTTCTCAATTCACTCGATGTTCCAGGATTACCACCACATATTTTGAATTTGAAAATTGGTGTGCCAATTATATTGCTTCGAAATATCTGTCAGCCTAAATTATGTAATGGTACACGATTAGTAGTTAAAAAATTAATGGATAATCTTATTGAAGCAACAATTTTGATTGGACTTCATAAAGGTGAAGACGTATTACTTCCACGAATGCCACTTATTCCGACAGATATGGCGTTCGAGTTCAAACGACTTCAATTTCCAATACGCCTTGCGTTCGCTATGACCATCAATAAAGCACAAGGACAATCTTTGCAAGTGTGCGGTTTGAATTTAGAAAATGAATGCTTCTCTCATGGACAGTTATATGTCGGGTGCTCCAGAGTCGGTAAACCATCTGATCTATATGTTTATGCAAAAAATGGGAAAACAAGGAATGTAGTCCTTCCATTAGCTTTACAATAAAAATATTTAAGCTAAACACATTTTTATTTCTTCTATTACATTCCACAGCCATGCACAGTAAAATATTAAATTAAACAATGAATTAATATTAAACTGTGCCACAGCAAAGCGTGGCCGGGTTTAGCTAGTGTTCCATAACAGGAATGTTTTGTGGTGTTTATATCCTGTTGACAACAGCCACTTTTTGCTTAATTTGTGTTTTTGTATTTTGGGTTTTTTGTAGTTTTCTTCTACAGACATACATGTGCTTAGCAATAGCGTATGTCCAAAAGCTTACATCAAGTCATGTAATTTAGCTCGCACGTGGTTTGGACACCTGGTTCAGTCTATTGTCGGACACTTTTATCAGTGGCGCGTAATGTTTGTACTCGATCTCGCTATCAAATGGCGTGGGCATAAACCCAAAGATACGAGGCTCGGTGGTGGTGACAATAGGGCGACAAGAAACAAAAGAGCCTTCTCGGATCTCTTTGTGCCCGTAGACTGCCTTCCCCTCCCGTGAGGAGGGGGTCGTGCGTTCGACTCCCAACACGCAACACCGTATCGCAATATCGTGCGACGCACAACTCTCTTTACCTTTGCTCGAGCAGAAGATTAAATATACATTATCATATAGCAAATGTACTTACTTGTACTGGTTAAATTTAATAAGCGTACAATGTAGGCTATACATGTATTACCAATCCTACTAACATTAGAAATGAATTAATTAAATCTTTAAAATATCTAAGATAACGAAAATATTTCATTTAAGTATGTCATGAACAAAAATAGACGATTTAAAGTTTTAAGGCAATAACTATCACGCTGTGCTGTACACAACCAGTACAAACTTTAAAATGTAATTTTTATTTTTATTTTTATAATTATGTACTATCTTTATGATGTTTTAGAACATATTAAGAAAATAATCTGCAAAAGCCAAAAAAAAAAAAAAAAAATCGTGCCACAATTTAAAACGGTACATCAGGGCAGCAATAACTTCAGCATAAAAAAAAGCATAATTGGTTTAAAATACGTTCATGAGACAACTTGAAAACGAATGATTCAAATTAGATTCGTTCCTAATTTTTCAGTTCTATTCACTGTTTTTTTTTTCTATCTGTAATAACTAAGTAGGCACTCTAGCCCAAAGAGTACTTCTCTTAATTGTACTATCAGTGAACGTGCATTGAGGACAATTACAGTTGTTTAACAATTTAAATTATTAAGTAGAATGACGGAAACAAGTTTTATGATAAGTAGATATTTAGCAGGCCGATATAATCAAATCAGTTATCCTCTTACCTGTCCGATGTTCTTGAAACCATGCTTCGAAGCTATTTCGTCTGCAGCTGCCAATCCTTTTGGAACATGCACTGCGAACTGATTGTGATACACTTTCGCTTGCCGACACACGACGACGGAAAATAACGCAGAGAATAGGCACACGAAGGAAGTTACACTTTTCCTCTCTACTAACCTCATGGTTGTTAAAATTATCGCACGATTAAACTATTTATACTGGCTTGATCACGATAGCACCGAGTGGACCTGTAAAAAAAACACGTGTTTAGATTGGATATACAAAAACAAACAAAAAAGTACAATTTCATTTCAAGTACTAGCATACTTTACGTTGGTGAACATTTTGGTGAATGTGAACTAACTACATGAACATTTTAATCTCACATATTATAACATTAAATATTCTCACAGGTTATAATATGCGAGTGTCATATAAAAATAACATAAATAGAAAGCAACATTACAAACCTGACAGTTCGAAGAGATTCAAAACAATCTTCTGGTGGCTAGTATTCACACAACCTGTAAAACGAACTTATTTTACCAGGTTAGGTCGTGTGAAAGCAGGTATTATCTTTTGGTTCTTAGCATCATGTTTCTATTGTTCATTCAGAACACACGCGCCCGCACATACACACAAACGTTCCACGAATTACTTCCACGCGAAAGGCGAACACACCTCTCGGCCACCACAACCCAACTGCACTGTGCCTGATGACGGATCAACAAAACAAAAATCCCAGCGACCAAGCGACAGTGCTGCCAACATCTGCGCAATGGAACCAGCTGGAAATCGAAATGACGCATGCGCAGTACTTCGATTGCGTGGTCGGAATATTTGAACAGAAGAGAGCAGAGAGCAAAAGGGAGAGAACGAGGTGGGTCTGGAATGAAAAAGCCCTTGTAGTAATGTGGAGGAGGGGATATGTCAGGTTGTTGCGCTGACCCATTTAGAACTGAGATCGGCATTTGCGTTGCAAAATTAATTAATTGAAGTTTAAACAATAATTTTCTGCAATTAAAATATATATTAATCAAAAAATATTTTTTTCCAAATTAATCTCTGTTAACATTGTAAAAACGAGAACAATATGTTCCACTTTCTCTCTAGCAAAATAATCATCAATATTTTTATTTTTAAAGTAGGCCGTTTCTCTTTATAAGCTACCTACTGTAAGAGAAAAAAATGGCAGTTTACAAAGTTACATAACATGAATAAATGATGAATTTATATTTTTATGAGCATAAAGAATCGTTTACATCGACGTTATTAGAGATTATGAGGGCCGATGAGATAAAAATGGAGCATTAACAGAAAACATTCGTAAGGGAACAGGAGTACCTTGAAGAAACCACACTGCAATGCCAGCCACAACTCTAGTAGGTAACTATAACTTATGAAAAATCCAGGCTTCACCCCATTGTAAATAGAACCTGTACCAAATTGGTGATGTAACCACTTTTCTGAAGTCATACTTCTCTAGGTGAGTTATGAAATAATTATGACAGGGAATTTTTTCGATGTGCGTGCATCATGCAAAGATTTTTTCACAGGATGAAAAAAGGCTACATAAAAATACAATTATATAATATGCTTTTAAATCTTACACTTAAGTGCTTGATATTTAATACTGGTCAATACAATTACAAACATTTATTTATGGTGAATATTAGTGACAAAAATTGTGCTCATAAACTTTTTCATGTGTATTTATATAAGTGAGGTAATGTTCCCCTAGATATTACCAGAGATAAGTAAATAGACCAGTTGGGACATAAACACATCGTTTTGAAGAGGGGTTTGAAATCGTTGAGGAAAAGTGAGGGGGAAGGTCCGCCATATTGCTTAGTGAATAACATCATTAATTTCGCTATTTGATTACATTGCGAGTAGTTGAAAGTTTGTTAATGTATGTATCGTTAATTTGGTTTTTGAGTGTTGTAGGTGAATCTGTTGTAATTTCTCAAAAGTTTGGTTGTTTTAGAAGTAGAATGTGTGATTTTTAACCAGTCTGACAATCTATAAAGTATGATATTGCCGTCGCCCAAGTTCTCGTGTTCGAGACTCAGCGGTGTTCCTAGCGGGAAGGCTGTTTTCTTGCGGGGAAACGTGTCTGGGAGGGTGCCAGGCTAACGCGGCAGTTAGCCACGAGGTGGGTCGTGAGGTCCGAAGGCCCCTGCGTGGCCCACTAGGAACGGCGGTGGTGGTCGTGATGTTAGGGGTCCCTAATGCCTGCTGCACCACTGGCCCTACACAGCATAGGATGCTGATCCTTAACTGGATTGGGGAGGTTTGCAAATAACGTACACAGTTTTGCACTGCCGTCCACCGCGGTCTCGTGTTCGAGGTCGGGCGCAAGTCCTAGCGGGGTGGCTGGCTTTCTTAGAGATTTCTGTTCCGGGGGGGCGCCAGGTTAGCTCGGTGTCTAACCGTGTGATGGTCGTGGGTTCGTTACCCCAGCGTGGCCCGCTAGAACCGTCGGCGGTGATGGAATCTGTTTCCTGATTAGGTTGGGTTGTTTAGGTTAATTTACATACACTGTTCTGGTTGTTCTACGGGTCGCACGTCGCGCACGGGAGGTGCAGGGTAGACATTTTATTGTTCACGATTTACACTGGTTCATTACATTGGGCGCGAGGTCTACTCGGCGGTACATGACTGCCAGTGAGGCGTCGGAACACGTAGAAGTTTTGGTTACACAATTATTACAATTACCCTTGACAAAATTGCACCCTGTGAGCTGTTACGTACACGATTACACTCCACACGTTATCTGAGAGAGACACCTGCGTGCCTCTACGTGTGTTTACTTATTAAGCCCTCACGCCAGTCGCAGTTGAGGAAGAGTGTTTGATTAGAGTCGGCTAATCCCGTAATTGGTAAATTGCGACACGCGGGCCCACCTGTGTGGACCGCGGCTCGCTACTAAATTAAAAACATGTCAACGATTGGATGTAGCCTGTGCCTGTGCAGTGGGCGATTAATTAAAGTTCTGGGGTGGCGGGAGACGGCCCGTACCGTATACTGCACGGGCCCACGTAATGCTTTGTGTGGGGTGTGTTAAATTGACGCGGCTGGGATAGGCCCCACACCGAAAAAAAACCGGGCGCACACTGGGAGTATTTAAAAAAGGGTTTCGGTTGTGACTATAATTACCAGATGGACGTTCGATGAACACAAAGAAATGATGGCTCCCCGTGGGACGTGCGTCCGTCCCGGTCCGCGAGTCGCGCTGTACTCTGTCTGGCCCTGGCGCGAGGGGAGGGGTGAGCTCCCTGTCGCGCCAGAGTTTCTAAAGTTCCGTTATTCGTAAAAAATTACATTAATAATAAAATGCAAGTGGCTCTAAATTCTTACAATAAAACTTAATGATTAACTTAATATCTAAATATTGTCGCGGGTTGAAATTTTGCAGGGTTGTTGAAATCAAATTTAGGGACTTTACTGACGGGACTCTGGGCTGGCTGCTCTGTTCACTCGTCAGCGCAAGTGGCGTGACCATGTAATTGGGGCACGGGGCCGGCGCGGCGCGCTGCGGGCTTGCAGAATTTTGTTTGTTTGTTTGGCCGCGCGCTGGCGCAGCCACGGGCCGCAGTTACTGGGGCGCGCTGTCGTAACAAGCCGCGCGGTGTGGCCTGCACATTGGGGTAGAGGGGGGGTAGTCTTCCCAGATGTTCTAGTTAGTTGTTTAGTAAATTTGACTTCAATAACGAGCTTTTGTTATGGTAGGCGCGGCAGGGCGCGCGAATTTAAGCGCAAGTGAGTGGTGACTCGGGGCTCACTCAGGCGGAGGCTATGCGTCTCACCTGTGGTCACGAGTTGTTAGTTCGTTCGTGATGTAGGAATTCAGGCTCACTCAGGCGGAGGCTATGCGTCTCACCTGTGGTCACGAGTTGTTAGTTCGTTCGTGATGTAGGAATTCAAGCTTTCGGGCGGAAGCTATGGCCGACGCCAGAGGCCACGAGTCGTTTAATTTAAGTTAGGTCATAATGTAGTCATCTTCAAGCTTTCGGGCGGAGGCTATGGCCCTCGTCAGGGGTCACGCGTCATAGTTTTTAAAATGTAATGTTCGTTCGGGATTTCAAGGGCAGGAGAGGCCCCTACGTTATTTTTTTAAAGTAATCGATCAAGAAAGGCTTTTCGGAAAATGTGAGTATGGACTTATCTTTGTTTTAATTTTAAGTATTAATTATGATTTGAGGTATTCGGAAGGACTAGGGAAGTGTTTAGTGAAGTTCTCTCATTCTCTCTCTTGTAAGGTCGTTCAATCGTTAAGGAAGTAAAGAGATTATTGTTTTAAATTGTAATCCCGCTATTTAAATGTTCTTTAAAATGATGTTGAGTATTTGACTTTAAGAATAAAATAATTTTAATTAAGTATTATGTTATTTTGCAAAATCTCCTTAGTTCAGCTCTCACCAGACATCCTGTACGGGATGACGAACCTATGATCCTAGGTACAGTAAAGTATTTTATGAAGTTAAGACTAGTTGATGCCAAGCGAGTTGTTTCTATGTAAAGAGCTACGATTCTCTCCCCCCTCTGAAGGTGCACGTGACAGAAATGGCGGTGGCACCGGCTAGGTGCACGTGACAGAAATGGTGGAGGCGCCGGGTAGGTTCTATTTCTGGAGAGAGAGAGAGGTAGATTTTTATGTTTATTATTAAGTTAGTTTCAGCTTCTGATAGCAGGTTATTAAGAGTTTACTTGAGGAGAGGATTACGGAATTTTAGTCTATAGTGGAGGAAGTCTTTGAGATTTTTTTTTTGACGTAACAGATGTTTATTTGAGGATACTTGTAAGGATAAAGTTTATAGTGATAAGTTGTTTTAAGTCGTTGAATTTATTGTAGATTTATATCGGGGATTATTACGTGAGGAGAATACGTTATAAGTTAAATGCTTATTAGAGATAATGCAAGTGGTTTAATTTAATTGAAGTTCATTTTAAGATTGTAGGTTAAGAGAATTATAATTTAAAATAAAGTTTTTTGTCGTAAATAGGAATTATTTTCAAGAGAAGTTTGTTTTGTTTTCGTGCGCGTAGGAGACGAGACGTACGAATTAAATCAGTCGAGGGAAGGATAAACGTTAGAAAGGAATTAAAGAGAAAACGAGAGTTTATGTAAAAGAGAGTTATAGAATTTATAGTGATGTTTTGTTTTAATTAGAAAAATGTTGAGAGTTGTTTCAGAACGACACGTCAGTGGACGTGGCAGAGTGAACACGTGACGGGGAGGTGCTGAGACCTAGCGGAGAACGGAGGAACCGCAAGCGAGGGTTGGCGCACCTGATGGAATTCGGTGACGTCACGGGCTCATACGGAGACGTGGACGGCCGTGACCTTGTTTTGATCAGCTGTACGGTAACTTAGCGATAAGAAAATAGACTATTGGTTAAATAAATTTAAATTTAAGTGTGTTTTAGGAGAAGAGGAACTTTCAGTATGTAAGTAATTTATTTTAAGAAGTGTATGATGTATAGGCTAGAAGTGTTTCGTTGTAAGTTGTTTATGTTTTTGTTAGTTAAATCCTACCTCGGTTTTAAAAATATTTTTTTGGGATTTGTAAACATTATTAAGGAGGTACACTATAAAATCGATAAGCATTGAGAAAACTGGGAAGGCTAGATTTTGTGTGTAGAGGGAATTTACTCCAAAAGAACAGAGAGACAAAATTAATGTTTTCATTAGGGCGAGGGACCCTAAGGTGAGGCGTTGTGTCCCTGGGAAGAAAGGGAATTGTAGCGCAGACCATAGGAGATGGGCTGACTACGGAATTAAGGGTCAGGAGAATCCTGAGAGTTGTGAGTAGTTTGGGGCAGGAGTTCCCCATGGTAGTACCGAAGTGGCTATCCTGTATGGGATAGGGTACCATTTCAATGAAGTTTGTTGGTGGGGTTAGAGCCCCCTGTGTAGTGGGCCTATAGCAGATAGGCACTACAGTGAATTTGGTTATTTTGTGAGGTAAATTCCCTGGAGGTTAAGTAAGATTGGATTCAGTTAGGAAGGAGGGAAATGAGAAACATTGCTGTAGAGAGTTAGTGTACTTGCCTAATGTGAAATTGAATTTTACTAAATTAATTTAGGAGAAAGTTTTGTTCGGTAAATAAATAATAATGGAAGATAGCTAGATAATTAATTAATTTTTTTTGAGTAAGGTGTTTTAAGTAATGAAATAAAATAAGGTGAAGTAATTTGAATAATTGGGGAGGAGTTTCTTTAAGAGTTTAGATAATTGTTTTTGAATTTATTGAGATATTCAGCCAGTGAAGTTTGAGTGTGAGAGATACAGTGAGATTTTAAGGAAATCGGTTGTTTATTAATTAGGACAAATGAGATTTTATGATTTAGAGTCAGTAAGCATAGTTAAATTTACGACATAATATTTGTTGACAGTTTACAGTTATTAAGGAGAAAACAGAGTAATCTATTTATTTTTATTTTAATGGTTTGAAGATAAGATTATGAATTTTTTTTGGAAGTTTCTTTGGCATGTTGGAATAATTTTTTTTTTGATTTTTAGAATTTACAGAGAAAATTTAATTGATTTACATTAGTTTGGAAGTATGGAGGTTTAGTGTTCGATTAGCCCTAACTTGATGGTCGGATCCCAAAAGAATGCCGTAAAACCGATAGCCAATTGAGAGGAATGCGGTAGGCGCTTGTGTAGAGAGGGGTTGTGGGAAAACTCCTTGGGACTGATGGCAGATCAGGGGCCCTAAATAGTGTGTGATGCTGTAAAACCAGTGCAGAGAAAGCCTGGTATGCTTAAATTTTTGGGCACAGGTTATGTAAACCTGGGGTTCCATGGGATTTAGTCATGTTAGCTGCTGTGAGACATTAAGATTTCCAGGCTCCATAGTAAATTCAATGTAAATTTTTGTTTTCTTAAAATAATAAATTTGTTTTTAATTTTTTTTGAGATATTTGATTTGTAACAGTGAATACAGACCCCGAGGAATAAGAGTTGTCATGCTGTGAGAGGAGAAGGTGGTAGGCCTAAAAGGGTACAGGCACCACAGAGGTTATTTGTATTGCATAATTTAAATATAAGGAAACTTGAGAATTTGAAATTTTGTTGTTGGGTTGTACACCCATAAGAAGAGTATAGGCAGAATTTTTATTGTTATGAGATGTCTAATTTAATTGA
Source organism: Bacillus rossius redtenbacheri (assembly GCF_032445375.1). NCBI lineage: Eukaryota > Metazoa > Arthropoda > Insecta > Phasmatodea > Bacillidae > Bacillus > Bacillus rossius. The sequence goes on along the minus strand of NC_086330.1, from coordinate 3,955,204 downwards.
AAAGAAGAAAGTTTAAAGATGCAAGGTAACATTATTATTGTAATAATTGAAAGAGATTAAGAGGTAGAGAGAAATAGGCAGTTTTTGTTTGTAAGTACTAAAGTTTACATATAGAAATTTAGTAACTAAGAATGAATAATAAGTTAAGTCTAGTGTAAAAGTTTTTTTTAAGTTTGTTAAGTTAAGAGTCACAAGTAAATTTTTTTTTTAGAGAGAATGTCTTTGATAGGAAGTATTAGAAACTTATGGGAAGTTTAGGGTAACATAAATAATGTAGGTAATGAATAATAAATAGATGGTAGGTCTTAAGTTAGGATTAACATTTGAAGCAGAATTTAATTAAGAAGAAGGAAAATAAATAGGCCTAATGAAAAGAACAAAAAAGGATTTTATGGTAAAGCATTTTTTTTAAGTAATAAACAATGAATAATAATGTTGTTTCAGGGTAATGTGTACTAATAATACAATTTTTTTTAGGACCAAAGAACAGGAATTATGTAATTTAAATTAACATGTATTTTTGAAACTGTTACAGATTCCTTAAGATGAGCTGAGCAGCAGTCCAGTTTACAAGATGACAAGAGTTCGAGAGACAAGATACAAGATCACTGAAACAAGAGCCAAGACTGAAGATTCAAGAGAAGAGAAAGCTGGCAGCCATGGACTTACAAGTGGAGATTAATAAGGTCATGTAAAGTTTTATTTTTTTTTATGGAAGACAGTAACTGGAGTTTTTTTTGTTATAAACATTATTTACAGAACTTTTTAGGTTATAGTAATGTAATGGAACTAGTGAGTTGTGGTAGCTGTCAAAAAGAACTAATACCTTAAGTTTAATTTTTAAAGTTAATTTTCTTAATTTACAGAGGGATTAGTAGTTTTTTTTTAAAACCTTATTTAGGTTGGAATTTAAATACAATAGCTTATTATAAATGTGTACGAACAGTTCAAGTTCACAGTACTGATAGGTAGGTCAGATGATCTTATTGATTTTGATGATTTGTTGTTTTGAGTTGATTTTTAGGTGTTGTGAATTAGACAATGAAATAGTTTTGAAAACTTAAATTATTTCAAGCTAAGAAATAGTAAATTTAATTGTAACTCAAAGGACACCAGAATTTAATTTTTTTTTTTGAATTAGTAATGTTTGAAAATTTTATACTTTACAAGAAAGGTTATAAACAAACAGATCGGATGGAACAAGGATGCAGTAAATCACAATTTCATTTAGAATTATTGATTAGCTTTTGAGGTTATGAAGTAAAAGTAATTATAATTTAAAAGTTTGAATAAAAAAATGTTTTTTTTTTATTTGTTTGAAATAGAAAGTTTAAAAGTTAATTAGTCATGATCTAGGTGGGTGATGGGGTGGGAATTGGCCACTCTTTTTCCCTATAACCTCCCTAACATGGCCTTCTATTACATCTAACAGAAAAAAAAAAGAAGAAAAAGAAGACTTATTATTAGTTAGAATGTTTCTTTCATGAAGATACCTGATGAACTTTTACTGTTTGGAAGAATAGAAGCAAGGTTAGTCAGATATTTTTACTCAGAAGAAGAAGAAGATAAAGCAGTTTTATGACTCGACAAGCCAGAGATTGGTGTTTCCCCTCTGCGCTCCTATTGACTACGTTGTTTACTCTCATGGGATAGCTGGTTCGGCACCATGGAGAGAGATTGGTGGGCATTGTGGTTGCCCCCAGAAGAAAAGAAGAGTAGAAGAGGTTATGGGTGGGTCATGTGAACTGACCTTCAACCCAGTTACTTCGTGGGGACTATTTGCTGTATAGAGAAGATCAAGACTCAAGAGTTAGGGAAAATTATTGGAGGTCATGTTTCCCTTCCTTAAGTTTTTCCTATCAAATTATTTGCCTGATTAGATTATGCTAAGGGTGGGATACTTTATGTTAGCAGTTGAATTAATTAATTTTATTTTTTTGTGTGTTTGCATCCTTGCCCATCGATTGCAGTTTAGTAGTTAGTTTTGTATTTGTCAGGCGTGATGGTAATGCCTGTTGATGATGTTTCAGAATTGTAATCTGTTCGTGATGAGGATGGCACAACTCCGAAGCAGATGTGGGGAGAAGTTGTGAGCTGCCCTGGAAGCCAGTCCAGTAGCTGTTGGAGTTGAGTGGTGTTTGCTGATGGCCAGCCCAGGGAGCTACTCTTCTCGACAACACTGACTTCGAGGAGTTGCACCAACCTTCACGAGATAAGAGTTTAATTAATTGAAACACTGTAAGGACACTTAATTTTTTTTGAAGAACGAAAGAAGTATGGTAATAAACGGAAACTGAAAAAAAAAATAATAATAATTATCAAGAATTTGCACATTGTTTAACGAATACTGAGAAACTAAGAACAGTAATTTAATTTGTAAAGAGAGCTTCACTAACAGAACAATTTTTTTTAGAATTGAGAACTCGAGCCTCTGAAGGTTCCTGTGAGAACAAACCAGATAAAAGTTTTACATTTAATTTTATGAATACTTGTTGTTTTAAAATAAATCTTATGCAGAATCTAGATGTATGTTCAGACAGCAAGGAACTAAGAAAATTATTATTTTTGTGAAATGAGGAATTTATAGTTATGGTTTAATGGAAAAAGACAATTTGTAATTTTGAGGTAGCTCGATGGGGCTCGAGCTCTGTGAGGGGAGGGTTATGTCGCGGGTTGAAATTTTGCAGGGTTGTTGAAATCAAATTTAGGGACTTTACTGACGGGACTCTGGGCTGGCTGCTCTGTTCACTCGTCAGCGCAAGTGGCGTGACCATGTAATTGGGGCACGGGGCCGGCGCGGCGCGCTGCGGGCTTGCAGAATTTTGTTTGTTTGTTTGGCCGCGCGCTGGCGCAGCCACGGGCCGCAGTTACTGGGGCGCGCTGTCGTAACAAGCCGCGCGGTGTGGCCTGCACATTGGGGTAGAGGGGGGGTAGTCTTCCCAGATGTTCTAGTTAGTTGTTTAGTAAATTTGACTTCAATAACGAGCTTTTGTTATGGTAGGCGCGGCAGGGCGCGCGAATTTAAGCGCAAGTGAGTGGTGACTCGGGGCTCACTCAGGCGGAGGCTATGCGTCTCACCTGTGGTCACGAGTTGTTAGTTCGTTCGTGATGTAGGAATTCAGGCTCACTCAGGCGGAGGCTATGCGTCTCACCTGTGGTCACGAGTTGTTAGTTCGTTCGTGATGTAGGAATTCAAGCTTTCGGGCGGAAGCTATGGCCGACGCCAGAGGCCACGAGTCGTTTAATTTAAGTTAGGTCATAATGTAGTCATCTTCAAGCTTTCGGGCGGAGGCTATGGCCCTCGTCAGGGGTCACGCGTCATAGTTTTTAAAATGTAATGTTCGTTCGGGATTTCAAGGGCAGGAGAGGCCCCTACGTTATTTTTTTAAAGTAATCGATCAAGAAAGGCTTTTCGGAAAATGTGAGTATGGACTTATCTTTGTTTTAATTTTAAGTATTAATTATGATTTGAGGTATTCGGAAGGACTAGGGAAGTGTTTAGTGAAGTTCTCTCATTCTCTCTCTTGTAAGGTCGTTCAATCGTTAAGGAAGTAAAGAGATTATTGTTTTAAATTGTAATCCCGCTATTTAAATGTTCTTTAAAATGATGTTGAGTATTTGACTTTAAGAATAAAATAATTTTAATTAAGTATTATGTTATTTTGCAAAATCTCCTTAGTTCAGCTCTCACCAGACATCCTGTACGGGATGACGAACCTATGATCCTAGGTACAGTAAAGTATTTTATGAAGTTAAGACTAGTTGATGCCAAGCGAGTTGTTTCTATGTAAAGAGCTACGATTCTCTCCCCCCTCTGAAGGTGCACGTGACAGAAATGGCGGTGGCACCGGCTAGGTGCACGTGACAATATGTTTTAGAATTGACATTTAATAAGTTTGTCTAAAATAAGTTTGAATATTAGAGTCAAGCTGGAGACTGTCTGTTTCTTGATAAAAACTCCAGTGGCGAATGATAATGCTAATTCGGGGCGGTTTGCGTTACGTCGCACATTTCACTACTGAATTTAGGCTGAAGGCCGCAAGGGTTGCACTCACAGCTGTTTTAGTAGAAAGCTACACGTGAGTGACCCGGGCACTCCTACGTCGCACTCTATTAGTTAGGGGCTTTTGTTTGTTTCTGGTTAATTTATTATTGTGAGGGGAATTTTGTAGGCACGGGGAGTGCGTTGCATGTGTAATTAAAATGGTTCGCTATTCTCTACCTTGGGCTGCGGTCCGCTCACTTGACTCAGGTGGTCCATTGCTAGGGGTGCTTTCCGTTAGCAGAGCCGAGTACTGGCGGGTGCAGGTCGGGCTTTGGGGTGGCCTTCGGCCATACGATGTCAGCACTATGGTTTACACGTCGCGCACGGAGTGTGAGGAGTGGACGTTTAATTACGTAGTAGTTACACTTACAATTACATTCACATGATTTCCCTACATAAAGTACACTGTCATTATACACTAGGCGCTCTGACGTGCCATCACTAAAGTTACGTCCTCACGCCAGTCGAGGTTGAGGGGGAGAGTTTGATTGGAATCGGCCAATCCCGTAATTTGTGAACGGCGACGTGCAAACCCACCTGTGTGGACCGTGGCTCGCTATTTAATTAAGTAAAATCTTCGATTAGATGAAGCCAGTGCCTGTGTACTCGGTTGCCGTTACCCGCAGTCTTGTGATCGAGACCCGGGGCGGTCCTAGTGGTTTTAGTGGCTCTTAAAGAAATCTCCGGCGGGCGCCAGGTTAATTTGAGTATTAACCGAGGTGGTCGTGGGTTTTTCCCCTGCGTGTTCCACTAGGATCGGCAGCTGTTGATGGTGGAAGGGAGTCCCTGCTTTTAATACGCACTGGCCCTAAACAGTGTAGAGGACTGTTTCCTAACTGTTCAGGGGGGTCTATGAAATAAAGAAAACGTTATTTAGGTGCTGGTTTTTAATCCCACATCTCACAAAGTGTGGATGGGCACAAGTTTGACATCGTACCTCCGTGGGCAGTAAAGCCCGGTCCCCACCCCGCCAGCACCAGCCCCCGCTGGCGAAATGCACCCTCACACCCCTCCTCCGCGCAGTCACCATCACTAGTCAGTCTTCACCCACGTGCGACCAAGGACGGAAGTGTAACCCTGTGAAACTCCGCGAGACGTGAGACCGCGAGACGTGAGACGCGAATAGTGAGATATGTGAGTGTTTTCCGGACGCGAACTCCGCACCGCCGGCGAGCCTAGTGAGCTGCACAGGGGCTGACGACCCACACCCATCGAGGCCTAGCTGCAAGCTAGCCTGGCGCCCATCCGGACCGAACAGTATACCAGCCAACTTCCCTACTAGGCTAACCCGCTAACGCAGCCTCCGTTACCGGGACGACGGCATTTGGCGCCCCTGCGTGTGGCAAAAATCAAGAAAATTTCAGTGTTCTACAGCAACTTTTCAACATCCAAGCTGAGTGTGTATGCGGGAAACGGCCATTTCGTGCGCGCGACGTGATTAGGGTCAGACAGGCCGGCGCGACCAGCGCAGCGAACAAAGAGCATCCCTCCCCACCCTCGCAACTTTCCAGCGGAGCGAGCGACGCAGCTGGCCTGCGTCACGACCCTACACCTGTCGGAGCTATCGCCCTTCTCTTTGTGCGATCATCCGGGCAGCTATCGCCCTCCCTTTTGTGCGATCGTCCGGGCAGCTATCGCCCTCCCTTTTGTGCGATTGTCCGGGCAGCGTCCCACACTACTTCCTCGACGCTGCGCGCGCAGACAACAGCACGACCTAACCTCCCACTTCCCCCCCTCCACCCCCAGAGTTATCAGTCTCCTCTTTGTGCGGTCGTCCGGGCAAGGGGCCACCATGCCTCCCCTCGTTTCAGAGTGCGCGCGCACGACCATGTAACAAACAACTACGATCAAAACAAACACCAGACACCACTCCATTAGTTTTGATTCTTAAAGATTCCAATGTTAAAAGTAATTTAAACATTAAATTAAACATTTTCGACTGACCATCACCTCAGATCTGATAGTAACAGCAACACAATGTTACCCCACACAATGACCATTTTCTGTGCGAAATGCTCCTTGCCAAAAAACATGGATCTACTGACAGGAACATTACCATGGCACAACGCGTGCCTGTGTGCACCGGACATGGGAAAAGTCCCAACCAAATGTGAGACTGTGGCCAACGCATGGGACATACCAGGGAACCCCATCTGGAGAGGGGAGACAGAGGTGAAGCCACCACTTCCTTGGCAACCAACCCAAGGAAACCCAAACACTGGTAACCCCTCCAACGGGACACCACCCGTCGACACGAAACCAACCCTATGTAAAAACTGCGTGCAGTGCGGCTCCAAACAGACGCCTGTGCAACAGTACTCACCACTGGTCGACCTGAGCCCACCATAGGTAGCAGCACCACATGTGGAGATGAGTGCCGGAAGGACCACGCTACCGGAGTTCAGCGGACTATCACACGAAGACACAAGGGCCTTCCTGCGACAGTGCAACGTACGCTTGGTGCGAGCGAGGGTACCGGTTGACGAGTGGGCGCAACGGACGAGCGAACAGCTACGAGGCGCTGCACAGCAGTGGTGGAGCCTTTGGGGCCAGTTCGACATGCCATGGCCCGAGTTCGTGGACCAGCTCACACGGCGGTTTAACACCGGCCAAGCGATAGTACTCTGCACGTCCCAATTCTACGGGGAACAGCAGCGGGACGGGGAGCAAGTGGAGCTGTTCATCGCCCACAAAGTACAGTTGTTTCGGCGGATCGCCCCAAACACGGATCTGACATCTGCGCTCCCGACCATCACCACACTGCTACGTGACGAGCTCCAGCCTTTTCTCCACAACAGCCAACACCTCTCAGTAGAAGACTACGTGCAGCAGGCAGTGGCCACGGAGAAGAACTTGCAGAAAATCTGGCGGCGAGGTGCACCAGCCCCAGAGCGGGCAAACAGCAGCCACTTCACAACACAGTGCAGCCGGCCGACAAACCAACCAGTCAGGACAACCGAGTGGCAAACCCCGCCCAGACGACAGCGGGCCATCGAGGGTGTGACAGCACCACCAATGGCACTCAACCCACAGGGCTACCGTGAACACTCACAGCCACGTGAATATGACCGGCAACCACAGTGCCAACAAGGCTGTCCCAGCGGAACATACCACTGGCATCGAGAGTGCCCCCTCCCTCCATCACAACGCCAGCACCCGACGACAACCTCATCGGGAAACGGGCCACCGGGGGCGCGGAACTAAGTAGCCTGCCCCCCACAAGACCACCATCCGCACCACCAGCCATGCCGGCACCACCTACCACAGACCCAGCACCATTAACATCATCGGCACCACCTGCCACAACACTCTCCCGGGCACCAACTGCCCCACAACTGGGGGCACCACTGGCTACTGGGAGCACAACTGGCCCCAGGCCAACCCTGGGCCAGCTAATCCAACTGCAAGACCACCTGCTGCGCATACCGGTGGAGGTGAATGGCCGGCCGCAGCGCTGGTGGACACAGGCGCCAGCCATGTGTTCATCACCCCGAGCCTCGTACCACCAGGGGCACTCCGGCCTCACCATGCGGAGCTGCGTCTAGCGACCACCACACGACCAGGAGTGACGGTGGGCCAGGCGGAGATTGAGGTAAGCCTTCGGGACCTTACTACCACAGTGACTGCCCTTGTTATGGAGGATTTACACGAGGCCCTTGTCCTGGGACAACCATGGCTAGCAGCACATGATGCTGTAGTGGAGCTAAAGTCAGCCCGCGTCCACGTGGGAATACAGAAACGGTTCACAGTGTATGGCATAGGCTTTACACCTGAACCACCTAGTGAGCCGCTGACTCTGAGACAGTTACACCACGATGTCCCCCTACAGTATCAAGCCGCCATCGAACAGGTACTCTGCGAGAGGCAGGGTGTGTTCGCCACGGCCAGCCCACTCCGATGCACCACAGTAGCGGAACACCAGATCCCCACCACCCATGATCGACCTATTCACCAGCCACCTAGGGGGTATGGCTTCAGGGAGCAGCGTGCCATCCGGGAGTAGGTGTCAGAGATGCTGCAATATGGCGTCATCGAGCCATCCAGTAGTCACTACAATTCCTGTGTGGTGTTGGCCCCCAAGAAGGATGGCTCATTACGGTTTTGCGTCGACTTCCGGCCCCTGAACGCCATCACCGTCAGTGCTCCCCCCCTCAGATCAGTGTCGAGGCCGCCTTAGCTGGGCTAGGACGGGCCAAGGTGTTCAGCACCCTTGACCTGAAGGCCGGCTACTGGCAGGTGCCCATACGGAACGGGGACAGGGAAAAGACAGCCTTCACCATCCCTGATGGGCGGCGCTTCCAGTTTAGAGCCATGCCTTTCGGCCTTAAGTGCGCGCCTGCAACATTCCAGGAAATGATGACACGAGTGCTGGAGGGCTATTTGGGGCAGTTTGCCATGGCCTACCTGGACGATGTCATTGTGTTTTCTGAGACATGGGAAGACCATGTCCAACACCTAGCACTCGTCCTGGAGCGGCTGGCCACTCACCACTTAACGGTAGCTCCGCTCAAATGTCACATCGGCGCTTCAGAAGTCGAGTTCCTGGGACACGTCGTGGACGCAGCGGGTAACCACCCACAGCCCAGCCACCTGCATAAAATCGCAGAGGCCGAGGTTCCCCGGACCCGCAAGCAATTGCAGCGGTTCATCGGCCTCGTCAACTGGCTGAGGAGTTATGTACCGAACTTCTCTCACGTCATTGCCCCCCTGACTGACCTCCTGTCCCCATAACACCGCTACCGGTGGGATGCAATTTCTCAGAAAGCATTCAGCCAGGTCAAAATGGTGTTCACACAATGCCATACTCTGGCACGGGTCGACCCAGAGCGTCATTTGTACTTGCAGACCGACGCCAGTACCTTGGGGGTAGGGGCCGTGCTGTTCCACCTGGACCAGCATGGGGGTCGGCAAGTTATAGATTATGCCAGCGCGAAGTTCGGCTCGGCAGAACGTCGTTATCATAGTAACGAGCAGGAGTGCCTGAATGTCGTGTGGGCGATGAAGAAGTACCGCCCACACTTGGAAGGGAAGTCCTTCACACTTCGCACAGACAACCAATGCCTAACCTGGTTGCATACAATGCAGGGAAGGAAGGGCAAACTGATCCGGTGGGCGTTGTTCTTACAATCCTTCGACTTCAACGTCGAACACGTCCCCGGAGCAGACAACCAGCTGCCCGACCTGTTGTCCCGTGAGCCGGACGAGCGCAATGAGCTGATCGACCCAGAAGAGTGGGAAGACATGTTGCCCCCCAACAGCCGAGACAGGCTACCTCACCCAGATTCGACTTGCACTCGGATCACAGCCGACACACTGGAAGAGGGCGATCCTCCGTGTACCTCGAACGACGTCCACCGACAGGTACTAGAGGCACAAGAAGTCTCACCAGAAGCTGCCAAATCGACGCCAGCAGGTGACCGAAGGAGATCAGGAGACCTGGAGTACCTAGGACGGGACATTGATGAACCGAGCACCCGGGGAACATGTCGAGTGGAAAACATATGTACCACTCGAGGCACGGGAGGCTGTGCTACGTTTCCACCATGACCATGACTTGGCCGGCCACCCAGGTACTGACCAAACACGACGGGCAGTGGGTCAGTTCTACCACTGGCCCGGAGTCACCCACGATGTACGAGATTACGTGCGTGAGTGTGAGATATGCCAGTCGCGGAAGGCTCGAAGACGAGATGGGGAGGAACAACAGCAGCCCCGTGAGCCCACCACGACATTCCAAACACTAGCGCTCGACGTGATGGGCCCCTACCCACGAACTCCTAGAGGACACCGCTTCATCCTCATAGTAACTGACTTCTTTACACGCTGGATGGAGGCCTACCCATGTCGGAACGTGCGGGCGGCCACGATCACCAAGATCTTGAGCACAGAGTTCCTGCCACGCTGGGGCTACCCACAGTCCGTTCTCACGGACAATGCCAGTCAGTTCCTGGGCCGGTGTTGGAATGCCTGGTGTGGAGAGCAACAAATCCGGCACCACACTACACCTGCCTACCACCCGCGGGCCAACCCCACAGAACCCAGGAACCAGGAGCTGAAAGTGCAACTTCGCATCCGTTTGGGCCAGGACCATGCCCAGTGGGACCAACACCTCACAGACGCACTCTTTTGTGTCCGGTGCCGGACGAACGCTGCCACCGGTATGACACCCGCCAAGATTGTCCAGGGGCGCAACCTGCCACTACCCGGGGAGTGGACCACTCATGGAGTTCCGCACACAGCGGAAGATTTGGAGGAACGGGCCCAGCATCGCAACCTCGCACACGAGGGCGCACGCCAGAGGCAATGGGCATACGCGCAGGAGATCACACCTATAACAAATAAACCCCCTCCTGGGGTGCGGGCCGGTGATCAAGTCTATGTCCGGGTCCACCTGTTGTCAGCTGCCCCTCGCAATTACTGCGCGGGGTTAGCCCCGCGATGGGGCGGGCCCTACATCGTTCAGAAACGGCTCGGCCAGACGACATACCAGGTATGCCTAGGCGGGCGCCGAGTGAAGAAAATACACCGGGATGACCTACGACTCGCCCCACTCCCAGGAGACAGGCTCCCGGGGACACCGACTCCCAATTGCCCATCCATCGACACGAGGTCACAGGGGGAACCCGATGAACCGCAAACACCCTCCGCTGGGAGGAATAGCGAACTACCCGACGTACAAACCCCGTGCCGATGGCAGCCTCAACAAGAAAACCTGGGGCAATTCAGCATCACAGATGTCTCAGCAGAGGAATCTGAGCCCGAAGCTGATGGCATGCCGCCTACCCTACCAGTCGTGACTGAGCTGGAGGAGCTAGACCCAGAAACACTGGAGTCGCCACTCTTGGTGACTGGGGCCACCTTGCACCCCTAGAAGGAGCCACCTTCACAATGTATGTGAGCGAACCGGATGAAGAAGCACCCTTCGGACCACACCGACAGTCACCGCACCCCCCCTTCGTGGAAGACTATGCAGGAGACCGGCCCACAACACCCGGACCAAGAGGCCAAAACCCGAACTGCCCATGGCCCGGTGGCAAAACAGGGAGTCCCCAGTGCTATCAGGCAGCTGAAACCAACAATACAGACATGTCACCAGGTATCCCTGAGCGGGAGAGGGTGCCCTACCGTTCATTGTCAGTCCAAATCGGCCCGGAGAGAGAGACAATTGCATCACTGGACCCACAGATGGGCCCTTCGGTAGGAAGCCCAGCGCAGGAAAGAAGTCCATGTCATCTGCAACAAACGCGGGGGCAACCCGAATATGGGGTAACCACCGTAAAGACCAATGACAGCCCAAAACCTTTGGGGAGTCGGGCAGGAGACGGTCGACCTGACCACCCCCGCCGAGTATGACGGTCACCCAGGTACCTGGAGGCATACCACATGGGAAACATCCCAAGGGCCCTCGTCTGGAGACGCCGCCCCCAGGTACACCACCAGGGACACAGGGGGAAGCAGAGCGCAGACCCTACCAGCGGCAGCTCTCACAGGTGCCTCCCACCTGGACCTGTTGCCAGCAGTGAGGGTGCAAACACGCCGCGGGAGCCAGAGCGCGGGTTAAGACCGGTCTTCTCCAGGGGGGGGCATTTGACATCGTACCTCCGTGGGCAGTAAAGCCCGGTCCCCACCCCGCCAGCACCAGCCCCCGCTGGTGAAATGCACCCTCACACCCATCCTCCGCACAGTCACCATCACTAGTCAGTCTTCGCCCGCGCGCGACTAAGGATGGAAGTGTAACCCTGTGAGACTCCGGGAGACGTGAGACCGCGAGATGTGAGACGCGAATAGTGAGATATGTGAGTGTTTTCCGGACGTGAACTCCGCACCGCCGGTGAGCCTAGTGAGCTGCACAGGGGCTGACGACCCACACCCACTGTGGCCTAGCTGCAAGCTAGCCTGGCGCCCATCCGGACCGAACAGTATACCAGCCGACTTCCCTACTAGGCTCACCCGCTAACGCAGCCTCCGTTACCGGGACGACGGCAACCCTAACTTATACTTTACACGTTAATTTGATATGATACGTTTCTCAAGCTGTCTCAAAGGTAAGAAGGGCGATACGAGTTGAAAATCAACATAGTTGAAATTAATTTTTAAACTTCTCATGTCGTCGCCTGGCCGACTAGCCCCTGAATGGTAGTATTTAGCCGGCTACTCAGTGTTCGGTAGAGAGGGTTCGGGCCGCGTGGCCAAGGGACTAAGTCACCAGGATAGTCATTAAAACTCTCAAAGACGGTTTCCAGGTTCTTTATATACGAAAACAATCCCTTTACAAGGGGCTACCGCGTTCCCGCCTGTGACCGATCCTGTAGGGCGGAGCCCGGTTCCGCGCACTGTTCCTGTATGAAAAAAGAAATACGTGATGTCCTGTTCGTGATGAGCAAGACCCGAAAATTACCTTGCAACGAAAGCGAAAATCCAGCCCGCAAAAGAACTCCGCGACTCGTAAACTGCCGGAGAAAAACACGCACGCGAAAGCAGTGCCTGACTGCACGCCGCGACTGAATGACACGATGACACACCTCACTGACCACACGACTGTGACAGAGGAATCGCTTCCTCTCGGCACTGCATTAACTGCGGCGAGACACCGCGCCCGATCTCACCGCCTCGGAGAGCTCTCGTAGCCACGTCTCTCTCCTCCTGCGTCCAGCTGCCGACTGCCTCCCCTCCCCGCCTGGCGCGACCCAGCGCTTGCGTCCCACCCCTCCTCGCGAGCCCGCGGAACACGCTGATTGGTCACAGGCGGAAGCCGCAGCCTAGGCGCCCGGTGAACAATTAAAAACATTCAAAATACAAAACCCTTCAATATAAAATTAATTAAAAATAAAATATAAGCAAAAATTATGTATAAAAACGTAAAACAAAAATATATTTATAATAAAAAAAATACGTCATACCCTGTAAAGAAACACAAGTTCACATGTCACCGACACTTGCGTTGCACAACACTCTCACGAGATGGCGCTGGCGAGGCATAACGACCTGAAGGAGCCGGGGAGACACCTGGGTCGACGTCACTCCATTGCCAAACATTGTTTTGCCCAAAACATTGCGGAAATGATGCTTAATATTGCATAATGATGGTTAATAAGTATAAATATGAATGGTAATCGTTTAACATAGTCAGTGTATAAAAAAAGGAATTTAAAACTATTTTTATAATGTAAACACAGGTACTTCAGCCAATGTTTTTGACATGTATTCATTATGCCACAACAATAAGTTAAGGAAAAGTTTGCTTCACCCAGTGTGCACGTAATCATGCAATCGTGGTCACTTCCCAACTAAAACTGTTCTGTGTCTAGACTAGATTTTTTTATAATTAAAGTTTTAAACTAATTGTTACAAAATTTTGAATTCAAATGTTTTAATTTCTCTTCGCTAATGTATTTGTGTTTTGAAAGTACTTTACAGTATATTTTTCAAGCAATCAATTTATTTATTACGTTGATATATTTATGTAAAGTTATAACTTTATGGCATTTATTCAAAGAATTATTTCAAATCATTATTAGTCACTCTATTTTATTGTAGTTGAATTAGAAAAAAGCTTGCTCTCTTATTTGTTATTATTGGGATGTCTTTGGACCACATGGGCTCTATTTCCGTGTAAAGAAATTGGGTAAAATGGTTAGTAGTTACGGGATTTTATAAATCTGTTTGAATCTTTCGTAATTTATCTACTTTGTCACTGTTAAAGGCGTTATTTAGTTTGTTTGATTATTCTTAAATGGTTTGACTTATGTTTTATTTTTAAATGTTTGAATGTTGTATTTGTAATTTAATGTTAGATGTGATCTGACAAGTACTTATTTATTTCAGGGGCGGGTACGTACTAAAACTGTGAAGAAAGCCGCTCGTGTGATAATTGAGAAGTACTACACTCGTCTGACCCTGGATTTCCACACCAACAAGAGAATATGTGAGGAGATTGCAATCATACCAAGTAAACCATTGAGGAACAAGATTGCTGGGTATGACATGGGATCTTTTTATTTAATGCACCTAATTATTTTATAGTTTGGTAATCGCAAGGTGTATGTTTCAGTAGTTCGTGTTGAACAGCAAGTAATCTACTGTTGAGTTTCTTTCTGACACTTCAGATTCTAAACAAGCTCACTATATAGCATGAAGCCTACTACAGTACCCTTATTTCAGTCATGCTTATTTCGTCTAGAGCTTTGTAGTATGCAATTTTGAATAGCAGCAGTAAATAATTCATAATTGTACTAATTTTAAATGGGTTTTTGTAGGGATGGGTCGGTTCTGTAATGTTTTTGGTTCCGGTTCCATTTTGGTTTTTGGAATTCGGTTGGGTTCTTCTCCGGTCCTGGTTCCTGTCTCATTGGTTGTGAGGATAATCAATCTTTAAGAAAAGAAAAAAAAATTTACTGTCTCATCGGTAGTATTTTATACAATGTTCGCATATAGCAAAATTCTCATCTGCATCAAGAACAAAATGTTCCCACACAGACGACATTACTGCAACGAAACAAACTCCTCATGCACAAAGCTGAAAATATTACTTCCTTTATTAATTTACGTGCCAATAACACAAATTATTTATCGCCTAAACCACGACAGTATCCAAAACAAAACGTCGAAGTTCTGGCTGTGTACCAACCTCCTGGTATTATTGGTGGCATGTGTTGCCAAATTATGGTAAAATAAGTATCATGTTAAAGTAACATCTAAAATGGTGTTAATTGTTTACTTCAATTTTCACATACATTTAAAACCATATGGTTTAATTCTGGAATGGTAAAATAACGTTTACCGTTTATAAGTTAAAACGTATGATAAGTTGTGTAATCCATGGCAAGTTGGTCACTATGTTCACAAAAACATGGCAGCGCAGCTTAGGCATATTACCGTAAATAAATGAAAATAATGACCAAAATGGGAATTTTGGAAAATTTTCAATTATCTGTATTGTGCTACTTTTACATACAGAATAAAGTTATCGCGGCAGTAAATATAATATAGAATATAGTTATGGCTGTGAATGCATCATTTTTCTAAAGCGCTTTGAGTCACGTAACTTTAAAAAACTGGTCTTTTCAGTACTCGAAAACAGTTCCGGTCCGGGTGCCTAGAACCGAGGAACGGAAGAACCGACCCGACTCATCCCTAATTTTTTGTCGTATGTTTTACTTCATTTAAGAGGGTGTTGTCATAGTTAAAATAGTTAAAATAATTTACCAGTAGTTGACCATTTTAAAGTGTGGGTTTGTTAGGTTATGTACATTGATTGGTTATGTTAGCTATTTTAAAAATGATTTATAATTGATGTTTGGTTAGGTTAGTGTAGTGACTGGTAAAAATTCCGGTAAATATTTACAATCGCGGTAGATGCCAAAAAAAATGCTAAAAATCCGAAAATACTTTTATTCTATTCTCTTTCACTTCCTCTTTTCAAATCAACCGGCGGAGATAATAAATTCCAAATATTTTAGAAGATATCGAATTTTTTAATTTCATGATATGTAGAGTCGCGGTAGATGCCAAAAAAAATGTAAAAAATCCTAAAATACCTTTATCATATGCTCTTCAACTTCCTCTTTTCATTAAAAGCGGCGGAGATAAGAAATTCCAAATACTTTAGGAGATATCAAATTTTTTTAATTTTGCAATACAAGACCTGTGGAACCATTTGAGCGGCGCCATTTTTGTTATTTTGCAGTGTGTTCGTGAATACGTGAATCGTGAATGCGTAATTAATAAAATGGTTGATTAGGTCAGGTCAGTTACATTATTAATACTTTCAAACTAAGCCGACATTAAAAATTATTTTGTGAATTAATTTTAATGGATGTTTAGTTTTAAAATATTTATAATGTAACTGACCTGACCAAACAAACCCGGACAGAGGGTGAACAGTAAACTAAAATGGTCGATTAGGTCAGGTCAGTTACATTACAAATACTTTCAAACTAAGGTGATATTAAAAATAATGTGAATTAATTTTAATTATTCTTTAGTTTTAAATTATTTATAATGTAACTGACCTTACATAACAAACCCGTAACAAAGGATGTACAGTAACAACTCACGTAAATTTTTTTGTTACTTATTACTTGCGCAACAATACCAAAATAACAAATAAGACTTTAAAATTAGAAACGTTAAAAACTCACGTAAGTTGGAGGCGGTAATTAAACACCGTTTTAAACAATAATTGAACTAAATAATCACGTATTAGTTCATTTGAATTCTGGCCTATCACGAACAATCACGTGACATCATTATCCAATAAAAAAAATAGATACTCGTACGTAAACAAGAAACAATGGTGCACGCACGCCACAGGAATGCGCTGGTTTTGTGCTGAAATTTAAAAATTCGATATCTCCTAAAGTATTTGGAATTTCGAATCTCCGCCGCTTTTAATGAAAATAGGAAGTTGAAGAGCATATAATAAAGGTATTTTCAGATGTTTAGCATTTTTTTTGGCATATACCGCGACTCTACATATGATGAAATTAAAAAATTCGATATCTCCTAAAGTATTTGGAATTTCTTACCTCCGCCGGTTGTTTTGAAAAGAGGAAGTGAAGGGGCACAGAATAAAAGTATTTTCAGATTTTTAGCATTTTTTTTGGCATCTACCGCGATTGTAAATATTTACCAAAATTCCATATGTATCTAAGGTTATCTCTTGATCCTGATGGCATGATCCTGTTCATTATTATCCTGTGGTACATGATGCTTGCAGTTATAATTTAGTATGTCAAAAGATCCTGCAACAACCATGGTTGCTACAGGACTAGAAAACCGGGAAATGTCGGAAATTAAAATGGTCAGGGAATTCCGGGAAATGTCAGGGAAAATTCTACGAATTCTGGAAATTTTAAAGTTGCTTATAATTCAAACAAAGCTTTGTTTTGATGCGCTCGTACCGCTACCGAACGACTCCACTAAAAGCCTGCTGCTTAAGGCACACGGCAACTGCAACTTTTTTTTTACTTGGTCTACGATTGTCCGTTGCAATAGGCTGTTACAACCACCCACCATAACTTCTGGCCAATCCAGGCACTCGTTTGTTCACTAGCGAACCCGGCCTTCATTTGTTCGTGTTTTGATCCTTTTTAATTTGCCCTTGAGACTTTGTGTTTTGTTCCGTTCCATGCAGTGAACTACAGAACGGGCATGGCGTCGTTTATCTTTTGAAGGCTATTTTCACGTGGAATAAGATGAGTACAAAGCTTATTACGTGAATTTAAAGGTGTTTCAGGTGAAGTTAGTTTTTGATGCGATCATAAGAAAATAAAGTGCATTTTGATAAAGAAGCAATACCAATTCTCATTTGGAAAACTACCAAGCTGATACGAAAACACGTGGCTTTTGTGTGCGGTTATGTTTTTGCATTTTTTCTAACTATTTTTTTAATTACTTTTTTTTTTCCAACCGTTATAATCCGTGAGTTCTGTTGCGTGACACTTACATTGTGTATAAAAAAATATGCATAAATGAACATGTTTTTCCTCAGAATCATTAGTTAACATTGTAAGAATGTAAGAGTATTGCATGTTGTAATGCTGCTATTGTAATTCTCTAAGTAGGCCCGTTATATTGCTAGGTGTGAATTCGTAATAGTTTTTGTATTTGTGTAGTAATATTTTTTTAAGAATTCATAAACAATAATTTTTTAACCTAACCTGAAAATATTATGTACTTTTTTTTTAGCTTAGAGATGTCGAAGAAAACTACTTTTAAGGAGAATTGGCTCAAGGATTCACAGTTTCAGCATATCAAACCCTCTGCTATAAACATAAATTCTGCGTACTGCACTTTGTGCTACAAAAGTATTCAACTCAGCAATATGGGCCGAAGAGCTCTCACCAGCCATGTCGAAGGAAAAAAACACATTCGTAATTCTGCCGTCAAAATAACACAATAAAAAAAACCTTATTTTACCTCATGTTGAAATTTTTATATTACATTTAATCATATGCACGTTGATATATGGTATGTACTTCATATGAAAGTCAGGGAATTTTTCTCTTAAATTTCTGGAAAACAGGGAATTATAAGATTCTATTACTGTAGCAACCATGAACAACATAAACTTGTGGTATAACAATAATTTATGTTCAGTTGAATTAAAAGAAAAACCTATTTTGGTAAATATGTAGTGTACGGATTATCATCAAAATTTTTTTTTTAAAAATCTGAAATAACTTTTATTATATGCTCTGTTCGTCCTCTTTTCAAAACAGCCTGCGGAGATAAGAAATTCCAATTACTTTTGGAGATATAGCCGTTTTTATTTTGCAATAAAAGACCTATGTAATTATTCGACCGTCACAATTTTATATTTTGCCGTGTGTGCGTGAATGCCTAAATAACAGAAATTTTCCATTAGGTAAGGTTAGTTACATTATAAATACTTCAAAATGAACGGAAATTAAAAATAATTACAATTAATTTTACTTGTATAGTTTTAAGAATTTATAATGTAACTGACCTGACCTAACAAAATGGGACAAACGTAGATTAGGTCAGGTCAGCTACATTATAAATACTTTGAAACTGAACGGACATTAAAAATTATAAAATTAATTTTAATGGTTGTTTAGTTTTATAGTATTTATAATGTAGCTGACCTAACCTAACAAACCGGAACAAAGGATAACAGTAGGAACGAACGTAATTTTTTTTACGCGCAACAATATCGAAATAACAAAGCGTAAAAATTTGAAACGTTAAAAACTCACCTAAATATATAAATCATCACCTATCGGTTCATTTGAATATTGGCCTATCACGAACTATCACGTGACAACATTATCCAATAAAAAACAATTGATACTAGTAAACAAAAAACAAGTATTTATAATGTAGCTGACCTGACCTAACAAACCGGGACAAAGGATGAACAGTAGGAACTCACATAATTTTCTTTTTACTTATTACTTGCGCAACAAATAAAACATTAAAATTTGAAACGTTAAAAACTCACCTAATTTAGAGGTGGGTACAATTCCTTTGCCATTAGTAGAAAATGATGTAGTCGTTCACCTACGTCGCGAAAAAAAAAGAAAAGAAAGTCATACTCGTAAACAAGCAACAATGGTGAATGCCGCAAGAGTGCTCAGGGTGAAAATTAAAAAATTCGATATCTCCTAAAGTATTTGGAATTTCTTATCTCCGGCGGGTTTAATGAAAAGAGGAAGTTAAAGAGCAAAGAATAAAAGTATTTTTGGAATTAAAAAATTTTTTTTTAACAAATATTGCCCAAATATGAAAATTAAAAAATTCGATATCTCCTAAAGTATTTGGAGTTTCTTATCTCCGCAGGCTGTAATGAAAAGAGGACGTAAAAGAGCATATAATGAAAGTTATTTCAGATTTTTAAAAAAAATTTTGACGATAATCCGTACACTACATATTTACCCCTATTTTGTATTCAATTTAAGATCATAATTATCTATGACAAGTTTTTATGTGCAGGATCTTTCGATGTACTAAATTAAAACAGAAAGCATCCTGTACCACAGGATAAATATTTTCAGGATCATGCCATTAGGATCAAGAGATATACTTGGATATGTGATACAATACAATTACCAGTTAATGTAACTTAACTGTCAACTATTTTAAAGTTGTCTAAATATATAACTAACCTAACCACATCTTAAAGTGGTATAACTTCATCTTAGTAAGAAATTAAGATTCGTAAAGTTCACTAACAGTGTTTTCAAATACTCATCTCTAAATTCCGTTTGATGTAAAAATGAAATGCAAAGTATTGGGCATCTTTCTACTTCTTGCATCTCGACATACTTATTTGCCTTCCATATTGGAAGTGGTGTTCAGA
Organism: Bacillus rossius redtenbacheri; assembly: GCF_032445375.1. NCBI lineage: Eukaryota > Metazoa > Arthropoda > Insecta > Phasmatodea > Bacillidae > Bacillus > Bacillus rossius. The sequence continues at coordinate 3,935,336 of NC_086330.1, read as the reverse complement.
AAACGTTTATAAGGCTTAGATGTTATGTACTTAGAAGGATGTGATGTTTGTTTTTATTTTACACATGATAACTTTTCACACGGTAAAAGAAATATTTGCAGTGAGAGATGTGAAGGATCTAAGGGACCAAAGGGAAAGGTTCAAGGACAGGGGAGAACCTCTTGCTATCCAATTTCAAGTGTAAATCTAAAGCCAAGTTTTCATTAAAAACATGAATCTTCATAAGACGCCCGGGGAAAAATTTGTTTCCTACTGTTTTACATGTACAAATTGAATGGTTGGTGAGGTCTTGCAACTTCCATGATTTATTATTAGTGACGGTGACTTCCTTGCGTTGGTTGTGTTTAGTTACATGAATAGTATTTAAAAATGGCCTAGGACAATGATTCGTAAACATGTCGGGAAGTAAAACAAAGCATTTTGGAATTTTATTTGGTAATTATGTAGTTGGGCGGTATATGCGGAAACAAAATGTTAAAAATCCGAAAATCTTTTATTCTATGCTCTTTAACTTCCTCTTTTCATTAAACCCGGCGGAGATAAGAAATTCCAAATACTTTAGAAGATATTGCCGTTCTTATTTTGCAATACAAGACCTGTGTAATCATTCGACCGCCACCATTTTTGTATTTTGCCGTGTGTTCGTGAATGCCTAATTAATTAAAATGGTTGATTAGGTCAGGTCAGTTACATTATAAATACTTTCAAACTAAGTAGACATTAAAAATAATGTGAATTAATTTTAATGGTTGTTTAGTTTTAAAGTATTAATAATGTAACTGACCTGACCTAACAAACCAAGACAAAGGATGAACAGTAGGAACTCACATATTTTTTTTTTACCTATTACTTGCGCAACAATATCCAAATAACAAATAAAACATTAAAATTTGAAACTTTAAAAACTCACCTAAGTTAGAGGCGGGTACAATTCCTTTGCCATTAGTAGATAATGATGTAGTCATTCTCCTATGTCGCGAAAAAAAAATTGATACTCGTAAACAAAAAACAATTGTGAATTGCCGCATGAATGCACAGTTATTGTGATGGAAATTAAAAAATTCTATATTTCCTAAAGTATTGGGAATTTCTTATCTCCGCTGGGTTTAATGAAAAGAGGAAGTTAAAGAGCATAGAATAACAGTATTTTCGGAATTTAAATTTTTTTTTTTAACAAATTTCGCCCAACTATGAAAATTAAAAAAGTTGATGTCTCCTAAAGTATTTGGAATTTCTTATCTCCGCTGGGTTTAATGAAAAGAGGAAGTTAAAGAGCATATTATAAAATTATTTTCATATTTTTAACATTTTTTTTCGCAAATACCGCCCAACTACATATTTACCTTTTATTTAATATTTGTTTTTTTGGAAAAGAGGCTTTCCTTCTGAATTACTATTTTTTCTGATGATTCTGTAAGAAGGGTATTGCAATACTTAATGTAAGTTAGTGGCAGTTGCCTGGTTAACAGTTGGTTATGTTGCGTTTGCTGCATTTTAAAATATTGTAAAATTGTTTTTATAGTTGGTTGGGCTAGCTACATTATTAGACTGTAAAATAAGTGCTAACGGGTGGTTTAAAAGGACCTATTTTAAATAAAGCTACTTTGGGAGTTGTCTTGTTTATGATCCCACAACATACTGATGGCGTCGCTTTCATCATTACCACCCTTACATTCTTACGGGAGAATATCAGGAATGTGGGGGTTTTTGGGCGGTAAACAGTAATCTGCTTTTTGGTATCGTAAACTAGGCTATATTCCGGCCCCCCTTCCCGCTGTATCTATTTTGCAATACCGATATTTATCAGCAAAATGTTGTTTGTAGATGTTATAACTTAAGGTGGTATCGGGAAATATAACACAGTGCTCTATTTATTACAAAAGTTCATGATTTTGAAAAATAAAAGTTGCAAAAAAGTCTAAACTTTTGAGGACTAAATTACTGGTATCGCAAAATGGACTAGACTGGGTGGGAGTGAAGTCTACTTCTCGATACTAAGAAATTTTTATCTCAAAATTTCTCTTATTTCACATAATGAAATTCCAGAATCTAAAACCAAACTACACCGGTTAGATTTTCGTTCTTCATTATGACACCCTAAACCCATAATATACTACAATGAAATATGCTAAAATACTGCACTACCTCTTCCCTCGCCGTGACCCACATTTTCTCCCGCTTATACTGTTAGAATGTAACATACCAATAGCGTAACCAACTTTATCACATGTTACACTGTCCCATCCAGTTTGTATATTTAAGTATTTATAATTTTTCTGACCAAGTCGAATCAATCATTAATTTCATTTTCATTACCTGCACGAGTGCTAGGCCAACATATTAACTATCACATATTCCTTAAACTAACACCACCTTCAAACATATAGTTGACTGTACAATACATATCAGACTTGCCACTTTTTGGGCGTATTTTAGTTTCCACTTTTCCTCTTCAAACCAATTTCAATGTTCATTAACAATTTACTCGTACTTGCCGACTTTTCTTATATATTTCAAAATCTTCCATTAATCAAACAAATTTTACACACCTCACAATTGCACACTTTTAAAATTCACAATAACCACTTCCCTTTATTGGCTTTATGGCAATAAACATTTATTTTTATTATTGCTGTTGTAGATAATAATTTTCCGCTCTGCTATTAAATTTATTCCATTCCTCTAAAGACTAATTGTAGCTTTCCTGTCCGCTACATTCACAAGTACATATTCTTTCTCTACACTGTATCATTACTTTAATTCTAGCACTTCTCTTGTTCCTTCTACGCTCATTATCACATATCCTTTAATTTCAATTTTATTTTCCTTTTCATAATAATTTAGAGACATATTAATAACTTTATTAGAACAAGCAGTCAAACCTCGAACATTTAGAAGTATCTAATGATTATTTGTGAAACATCTCGTAACATTTTTCCAGTATTTAGAAGGTAAGTTCATCTGAATGACAGCTTGGTTTATTTCCAAAGTTCCATTTTTTTTAATTTTCATATTAATGTTGGAACTGTTGAGTTATTGCTGTGTTTCTTGAAGGATTTGAGTCTCGTTGATTTCTTCGACAACTACAGCAAGAATAGAAATGTTATTATATAATAACTGTTTCACACTTGTTATACATCTTTTACTATTAGGATCACATTATAGGGCATCAATAATAAGTAATAGATTGGCCAGTACTTTCCTATATAAATAAATAAGTTAGCATGTACATCTGCCCCTCGAAGTGACACTTTGATTTTCGCGGTTTTGAGGTAAGCAACGCTAATGAAGTACAGTATGATGTGAAGTATTGCGGTCGTAGATTCGAACTAGCACTATTTTCATTTACATGAATTTTTGTTTCCAAGCTTGCACAATAGGTATGATGCTTGTGCAGCATTAAATACAATACAATGAATTAGTGTGGCGAATAAAACAATATTTGCCTTTCTTTAATAGCTATTTGCTTACTTCATTGCATAATGACTTAGCCCATGTAACATCGTTCAGGGCTTTATGTTATGCAGAAATATATCTGGTGAGAAAAGCAAAGCTTTCAGGGTTGTTACCTCGTGCCTAACAGCTTGTACTAGTGGCAAATTATGGCAAATACATATTTTGTTAACAAGTTAGAAGTTACATTAATGGCTTAAATAATCTTTCTAATAATAAAAAGTTTTTAAGTTTATGCTTTTATTTTTAAATTTTATCTGAGCTGAAATATATGTCTTATTGAAACATTATTGTTTTGTAACTCGGAAATATTATTAGCATCTACTCTGGAAGCCCTGTTATTTAAATTGTGTTAACAGTAATGTTAATTTTTGTACATTAATTTTAGGTTGTTTAAATGTATGTTATTTAAATGATTTTGAGATGTATTTAGATTTAGTACTTTGGATTCATTTTAATGGTGGTCTTAGTTAAAATGGTAGTCAGTAAGCACACTTACCTAGTTGGAAAACTAATTATTTTGATTAACATACTCTCTTATTGGAAACCGTATACGATAAGGGCTGTTTTGATTGGCGCTATGTTTTCCTGGAATGAAGTAGGGTGTTGCTTTGAGGGGCATTAACACTCATCTACTTTCATCACACTTTTTTTGTTTCTAAATTTTTTTATTGATCTGTAGTCTCGTTCACTGTTGCCTGCCAACTTATTCCATCATTTATAAAAATCAGTTTCTTGTATCTGGTGTAGTATTCTCAATTTTTGAGATTTCTCAGTCGGTTTTACTGAAAGTGTCCTTGACTAACTGCCAAACTACATCTATTTTTCTTGGTAGGACTGTAAGGAAGAAATGACAATTTTCTTAAGAGCTCCGCCTACCAGGGCACACGTACGGTGCACAGAGCTTCAGGGAAAACAACTCGATTTCAAAACTACTCAAGATGTTTACGAAAAGCATTTAAGAGTTCGCTGAGGGCCGATTTGTACTTTTAATTTCGGATTAAGTTTTTAAACTGTATTTTTAGAAGAGTTAATATTGCTAAAACGCATGTTTTCAGAGTAAAACAACCAGTAAAGATTCTTGTTTAACTGCAATGCCACTGGCTACTTCAAGAAATGGTTTGAATTTCTTTCAGTAAATATTAATTAAAATTACCTGGCATTTCAAAATTGTGGCGTTGCAGTTAAACCTAAAAATTTTCAGTTATGCAATAAATTTAATTTTCCTTATTTGTACAACCCAAAAATGTTAAAAATGTAACTTAGGCAGCTAATTATGCAAACAGTATGCGCTATATATATTTTCAATTTCGTGAAAGTTAGACAATTGAAAAAGTCTAAAATTTGATCAGTGATTAATATAAATATAAAATCCTGACCTGAAATGGGAGGCACCCCCTTAAGGGACTTGCATTACACCTTTATCTTTATTTCTTCGTCATATAATGTTACGGTCACCGCTCAGATCTCACAGTTGTCCTGTGACGACGAGAAGACTGCGTGCCAGTCCAGAGGAGACACTGAGCGTCGCGCTTATCATCCCGCCTCGCATGCATACACCCTGACGAGGCGAACCCCTCGACCACAGTTCTCAGCGTGCTTGTACTTCTGTAGGAGCCTGAAGTCTGTCCCGGTGGTTGTTGCGCGTGTGTTGCGACTGGTGCGAGGGCGTGTCGGCAGGTTCGTGACCCACCTGATGAAGCGGCTGCGCCACTCGCAGGTGCGCGGCATCTCCATCAAGCTGCAGGAGGAGGAGCGCGAGCGCCGCGACAACTACGTGCCCGAGGTGTCGGCCCTGGAGCACGACATCATCGAGGTGGACGCAGAGACCAAGGAGATGCTCAAGATGCTGGTGAGCCGTCGTGTCGCTTTCTCACTTGTCCGAATTTGAAAGGGAAATACAGTAGAATCCCGCTGATGCGACCCCTCACGGTTTCCGGAAAAACGGACTTATAAACGGAATGGTCGCAATAGAGAATTTGGGCCGATTTTTACCCCCCCCCCCCCCCCCTCCTTAAAATTTAAAATATATTGGCTGTCAGGTCTCGCCCTCTTCACCTTCTTTATCTTATCTCTCACGCACACTTGAAGCACCTAATACGTCCTCGGTCATACCGGTATTGGCTAGCGTGGACAGTCTAGAGGGGTGGTATCTATTTTTAGCCGTCTTTTGTATGCCTGCCTGCTTACAGTACAGATCTCGCCAAGATAAACGTGAACACATAGCGCCCAACAAAGTGTAACTGACTTGTTTTTCAGCCGATTTTACTCAAATTTTCGACTTTCTCTGCTCAAATTTTTCACGGTTTCTCAAAAAACTGTTGTATAAACGGAATGGACGCATCAGAGGGGGGTCGCATCGGCGGGATTCTACTGTATCATGCTCTGCTACGATGCTGTCCTTTTAGACCATGTGGTGTTTTAGTGCATAGTTATAAACACTGTTAAATAGCTTTCACAAGTTTTTTTTAACTAATACAGCTATAGATTATTTTAAAGAATTCTTCAGGGAAATTTGTAATCTTGGTCGTGGAGAAGCAAGACAATTTTTTCTACAAATTTGCGTGGGTACTCTGTAATTGGTGGTATTGTAGAATAAAATTCAAATGAAGCTGTCACGAGGAGTAAAAGGAAAGTGTGAACCCGGCTGAAAGCGGAGTGTGACGGAGGTGCGTTGTTCCAGGACTTCAACAACATCAGCGGTCTGCAGCTGCTGCAGCCCACCACGCAGTCGTTCGGCCGGCGACCTTGAGGCTGGGGCCCGCCTGTACCTTGTCGCCTCGCTTTTCAATAAACTCTATAAACTGACTCCCTTGTTGTGTTTTCTATATCTACTCATACTGTACTAGTATCTAGTGCTATCACAATGTGTATTTATTATAATTCTAGGTAAATTTAATCAAAAACAGATGGGGGTTTGTCTGTAAAGTCTGTTTACGGACAATAATTTTACGTGATAATGTCATAAGAAAACATTGATGAAAAATTGCATACTTTTTAATCTTCAAATATTATTTACAGTTTTTGCAAATTTAATTTAAATAATTTGTTTAAATATAATCACGAACAATTAGTTATAGAAATAAACTGAAATCAAATCAATGTCAATAAATTGTTAATTTGAAATGATGAAATTGGACAAATCAAATTTTTTAAATTGCTGCTTTGAAAAACCCCCCCTTTAAACCTGTTTGATATTATAGAAGATTTTCTCGCGCGGTGGTTGGCCGGTTCTTTCACGCTCGGCTGAGGCAGAACGTGACAATTTTTAGTGCGTGCAGCCGGCGTTCATTAATTTATAAGATGTTATGTCAAAAAAATTTTTGAATTACATTTTTTTTGTATATTTTGCTTATTTATTATAAAAAAGGTGAGTTTTTCAACAAAAATTATGGTTCAAATGTTTCTTTATAATAATCACTGAAATATAGACTGGTTTCAAGTTTGTAGTTAATGATTGAAAGTATTTAAAGTGAGAAGTCTAATTATAAAGAGATGTGTTAAATAATTATGGAAAATTTTCATTTTGTTTTTAAATATAGTATGACTATCAAATTATGAGTTAAAGTTCAATTTAATACCAGAGCAAATTTAGAGAAATAATTTTTTTTTATCATACCTAATTTTTATGACAGTAAATGAACATTTTGAGGGTTTGGTTATAACATGAGATCCTATAAAGTTCAACTTTAAATATAAATTTCTTTTGTAACTTTACATTTTTTTTCATTTCTTCACTGCATTTGTATTGATTATGTGTAGCTTTATATACTGCAGGCTATACTGGGGTGCTGTTGTATTAGCTTATGTTTTTTATTATTTGAACCCCTTTGCAGCACTTGTGAAGAATCAGCTTACAAGTAAGTTCAGCTTAGAAGCATTTGTAATTGTCTAATGAGTGATTTTTGAGAGGTGAGACATTAGTGGGTTAAATCTAAACCCTCAAAACATCACGAAATGTTTGATATTAGAGGAAAAAGATTCAATATAAAGTAAGGTAAATTCATTCACTAACCCTGGTATAGTCTACTTGGCTATTTTTTTACTTTGGAAAAAAACTTAAATAAATTATGTTATTAAGTACAGTGCTTTCAAAAAGTTATGTTGCAGGGAACATGTGGAAAAATAGTGCTTAAATTTTGTAAATATGAATATAAAATTTTATGTTTCCTTGGTTTTAAAGAATTTATTTTTTAAATTTTAGTTGGACTAAGTTCTATATTTGAACCATAGTTATTTTTGTGAATTGTTTATTACATTAGCACCTTTAATTCTCCAATTGAGAAAAAAAAATTGCTATGTACATCTATGTTGCCAAAGAAAAGGCCAGTTCAGTAGATAACATTTTGTGTGTGTTCTGTTTTTGCTGAAGCAAAGTATTTTTGAACATGATATAACTAAAATCTGCATTTAAAATTCCAGTTAAACCCCGACTTTCTTTGAATTATTCTCGCGATGGGAAATGCTGATTTGAAACAATTTCATGGACATGCATCATTGATACAGTACGCTGCATGTCGTAGGTAAACCTTGCACTTTTGCTGTGACATGCAGTGTAATCCAGAAATGGTATGACATGAAATTGTTTTAAATAAATTAAAACCTTTGTGAGGCCCCACACTACCAGTTTTGGTGCTGCTTAATTTAGACCGAACAGTCTGAACTGACATTTTGGACTGAACTTCCCCACATGTGACCAGTCTTGTAGTTGCTGTTGGATGTATCGTTTCATCATGGTAAATGGAAGAAACTTCGAATGTTGCAGACAAAATAGCAAAGCAACCAAAGAGGGTAAACAAAGATATCTCCCATGACACTGCTAATAGACCGATTGTTTGATCTGATGAGATGCTGTTGACTGTTTCCACACACAGAAGTTTGGACTGAGGGTTTCTCAAGGCCACAGTCTGATTCGGTGGAAAGCCATCAGAAGTCCTGACTGTCAGTACGGACTGGTGGGGTGTGTTGGGACCTTTAAAAATATCCCAGTTGAGAAAAGTTGCTGCATGATAAATTAAAAGAATATTTATAGCACCCGCCTATAGGAATAAATACATCCTTTTAATAAGTCTCAAATTTCAAATACCTTTTGAGAAACTTTTTAACGGGGTTTTACTTTACGTAATTTGTAATAAGCTGGTTTGGAACCCATTTAATCAGAGTTAAAATTAATCTGCAAGCTTTTGTGTGTTGCGTAATCATTTTGACATTTATGTAAATATTGGTGATGAACCCGGGAAATATTTCTGATTTAATGTATTTGCGTACATATCTTAGTGAAGACTGTATTACAGCATTAGTTTAGTTGGGGATGTCAAAAGGATGCCATTTTTGTAATTTGGATTATTTTTTTTAGATACTGCCTATATTTCATGATTTAAAATTAGTTTTGAAGTTATTTGTTTTTACTTTTTGGTTTTGTGTGGTGGTTTGCTTTTTATCGCAGTTCATTCAACTTTTCTCCAATCATCAGATGCACTATGTACATATTAGCATAGTGAAAAATTCATAGGAATTTTCTTAAAATAATAAATTTATTAAGTATTTGTTGGTCAGTTAGCCGGAAAGATCTTTACTGATACTTAAACAAATTTATATTGACAGCTAAATGTGAAACAGATGTTACACACGGTTATATTAGTTAAGAGAAAAAAAAGTGTTCCAGTAAAATAATATATCTTGGTAAATGATATATATTTTTAGCTATAATTTAAAAAAAAAAAATTAAGTTTTGTTCATGAAGATAAAGTTTCCTTTGTGGTATCCATTCTAAAAGAAATAAAAAATTTTGAATTATGTTACATGTTAAATTATTGATGGGGGATGCTGTCGTGGAAAAATTTTACAGTGAGAAACTTAGATTACGTGTCCCTATGGAGATGACTATATGCATCAGAGGCTGCCTCATATACCATCTGCTCTACGTATGTATTGGTTGACTTGTGCTCAAATATATTTTTATTTTGTTTTTACTTAGTAGGGAAATCTTGAAACAAAATTATGGCTGCTACAGATCTAGTTTTGTTTTTATTATGTGAATTTCTACATCTGAAGTTGAAGACTGATGTTCTGGCAAGAACAAGTTTATTTTGAACAAAATTTTTGTGACTACATTAATTTGTGTTGTGGGTTAAGCACCTAGGAAATGGAATGTGACAAGTATGTAATAAAAAGGGTAGGGGGTGTTTGTATTTGGGCATACTGTATGTAGTATGAAGCTTGTTATTAATAATGCAGTTCTCGGAGTTGGAGTGCAGTAAGAGCTAGCTTATACGTAACAAACTTGCTGAGGTTTGAGAAAGAAAACTGCAAAATGCTGGAAACAGGAATTATGTATGAGCTATACACCTATGAATTTAGTTACTTTCAACAAATATGTTTGATGTAATTTTAATGCTGACCTATAATTTGGCTTTAGTAAGTGAATTTGAGTCTGGGCTGTTATTTATACTTGCTACTTTGAAGTTTAACACAAAGGCTAAGCATGGTATTTTATATTCACTTTGAAATACAGATTTTTACTCTACATACCGTACTTCAGGCAATAAATTAAAATATGGTTGTATTAAATAGGTAACCCTTTTTGATAGAAAAAAAAAACATTTGTTAACCCATGATCATGTGTTGTAATTTGATCACTTACTGGGTAGGGCATAAATAAGAGGTAATAAAAAATACATTAAAAAATATAAACATTTCTCTTTGAAATGAAATTTTTAATACTGAAATATCCTTAAATTTTGTATTATAATCAACCTGGTTGACTTAGAACACAAGTAAAAGTTCAAGTAATTCAGTTTTCATCTCCCCTCTGGGGCTCAAAATTAACCAAACATTAGTTAGGCGTGTTTAAAAAATGTAAAATATATTTTTTTTGTTGTGAATTAATCTTATTCACAGGCTTATACTACATTTTTAAGTTCTATAGTTTTACAAAGGGCATGAGTAAGAAATTTTTTTTTTCTCGCAACAAGTTAGGAGAAAGTTGTTTTTCGTTTTTCCTTATAGCAAACGTACAGTGACCAAGGTCTGCTGCTGCAATAAAACATTTTCAATAATTTGGGTTTCTGATGGCCAGAGGCCAATAGTCATGAATTTATTAAAAAAATAATAATAGACTACTTTAAAAATTGCTCTAATAACTTCAAAGCCCGATTTAATGTTCATTTATTGCGTCGTCTACGTGAAAATGTATTAATATTCAGATTAGAAATGCTCGCATCCACAAAAGGAGAGCGATAATTACAACGGGTTACTGCAGTCCAAAAAACAAGTTAATGGCGATTATAATTATTTCTCCTTGTTGCGAATATAAATGTCGGTTGCATATTTAACAAACATTTTTCAAACTGGAGTCTTAAATATTTTTAACACGCGGAAACAACGACCGCCGTGAGAACATTCGCCAGTTTCCAATGACAGTTTCGCCTCGTCCATATGATCTGTCTGCGCGGAGCGCGGAGGGATACATTCGTCGTGTCTTGGCAGCACAGTCGCCCGTGGTTCGCTCCATGGTGGTAAGAAGTGCTTGTGTTTTGAAGATGTGGTTCTTGGTCGAGTATCGAATGTTGAACTGGTTTCGGTAGGAGCGGATGTGTTTTTGCGTTGTGGAACGTTTTGCGTTTACCTTCCAATGGAACTAGATTTTTCGTGAAATATTAACACTTTTTGTGTCGAAGAATGGAATGTCCTCACCTTTCGGATAGTATAAAAATCCAAATTATTCAAGAAAAAATCACAAAGAACTGGCAATGTGCAGGTAAGAATGGATCCTATAAATAAGGTTGTGTGTTAAATTATTTAATTGTCGTTTTTTTTGGTGAAATTATTGATTATACAATTATTGCAATTTATTTGACTACTTTTCAATTCTTTTTACTCTACGTAGACTTTAAAAAAAAAATCGAATTTGCCATTGATATTTGAACGACTTTTGACTTAATATTTTATTAACAATTTTTCTATATAGTTTGCAGATGTGACATTTAATTTACAAACATAACCTCCACAATACTGTTTGACGTTTTACAGATATTTCAATATTTAATGAAGAACATTCTTTTTATTGCTATCGGATTTGGTCTTTTAATTTTTTTTTTGTTCGCCGCGTTTTGATACGAATCTGAATAGATGGATCATGAATGTGGCCTACATTTTCCCAGATTTCTTTATCCATCAGCTGTTTCAGTTCACTGGAAGGCTGGTATTGATTTTTTCTCCTTCAGAATCCTGACGCTTGAATGAATAGTGCCTCCGGAAAAAAAAAAAGAATCTTAAGTTAAAATGACATTTGCATTTCTATTTGTGCCCGAAATGGTTCTTTATTATAATATTTTTATTTAAAAAATGGCCCCTGTGCAAGAGTTTTATTCATTGAACTTATTTATAATTATTTGGTAAATAACTACTAACCAAATTCAAAATACTTGGTTTCAGTTATATTAAAAATTTTTTTTGATAATGGGATTGGCAAGTTAATCATATTTAGGAGGTTGATGCTGAAGTACCCAATTGATAATTTCAAAAATGCCACAAATATTAATGCTTATTTTTTGTTTTCTACTTGTGAAGTCTTGGATTTTTTTTACACTGTAATAGAACTTGTGATGAAAATAAAATACACTTTGAGTCAAAAAATGAAGGATTACCGACATTTACATTATATTACAAAAAATAACATTTGATTAAATTACACTTTCAATTAATGTTAGAGGTTTTGATGTTTTTGTGTATGTGTGTATAATCTTTAAATAAAAATAACTCCTGTTAATCTTCATTGTGTACCTACTTATTGGCAAACAATGGAAGATGGCATTGTGTTGAATAAATCATATTCTGCCTTGGTTGGCATGGAAGTTGCTAATAAGTAGCTGAAGGAAGGAAATAAAATGAAGCATACCTTTCAGCACAATGCCTTGAATGTAAAGAACTATTAAAAAAAAGTCTTATCACCATGTTTCTCTGTATCTCATGAATGTTTTGTGATAAAAAAGTTAGTATGTTGAAAAACTCTTGTTCCACCATCTGAGGACAATGCAATAGCACCCCCACCCCCCACCTTTGTATAAGGTTAGAGGTAGTAACTATTTGTTTTCTTGTCTCAGCTATAAACACTGAGCAATAAGTTACACTGCTATCTGCTTTTCCAATGGTACATTATAGAGCTTTTGAGTATGGGTATTGTCAGAGTGGAAAAAAAAAACATTAAAACTCTACAGTTTTCTTGTGTTATTGTTCAATAGCTTTCCATAGACTGTTTATAATTGGCAATTTTATTTGACTAGACTAACATTTTGATAGGTTTGATAATTGATAATTGATTGATAATTGTAATCTGTAATAAAATCATGTGCAGAACACATTAAAAAGCCCCTTGTCTATATATTTAATAAATGTTTAGAAAATGGCATATTTCCTGATAGGCTCAAAATAGCGAAAATTATTCCACTACATAAAAAGGGTGATACTACCTGCATTAATAATTATAGACCAATTGCTTTATTACCAAATTTTTCAAAAATTCTTGAAAAGATTATATTAAAACGGTTGCTTTCATTCTTAAATTGTTATAATATAATTACCAGTAATCAGTATGGTTTTGTTAAAGGCAAGTCAACGGAACAAGCATTGTTCACTCTACTCAATAGTATTTATTCTCATTTAGATAATAAAGTCTTGACAGCTTGCATATTTGTAGATTTAACCAAAGCATTTGATTGTGTAAGCCATGATATTTTATTAGAAAAATTAAGTAAATATGGTATAAGAGGTGTTGCAAACAATATTATAAAATCTTATTTATCAAATCGTTCACAAATTACTAGTATTAATGTGACTTATAATAATATTACCACTACTTCTAGGTCAAAAATTTTGAAAATTGGTATTGGTGTTCCCCAAGGTTCAATTCTCGGTCCACTTTTGTTTTTGCTTTTTATTAATGATTTACCTTTGTTTCTAGATTATGGCCAGACTATCATGTTTGCAGATGATACCTCCATTATAGTAACAGGCCAGACTTTACAGGAACTACAAAAAAGAATTTCCATAACCCTCAACCAAATGCAAACTTGGTTTACTGATAATAGACTGATTCTAAATATTCAAAAATCTTCTATTATATATTTTAACTCTCAAATAAATAGATTAAATAATATTGAAGTGACTATTGGCAATAATATTCTTAATACTGTAAAAACAGCAAAATTACTGGGACTGAATCTTGATGAGAATCTAAATTGGACTAATCATATATCTTTTCTGTGTCGTAGACTTAGTTCTCTTTGTTTTGCCATAAAAACTATTAATACTGTAACTTCACATAAAGCAGTAATTGCTATGTATTATGCAAACATATATTCAATAATGAGATATGGTGTTATTTTTTGGGGAAATTCCTTAAATTGGCTAAAGATATTTAAGCTTCAAAAACGGGTTATTAGAATTATTTATAATCTTAGTAAGACAGATTCTTGTAGGCCTATTTTCCTGAATAACAAACTCTTAACATTTCCAGCCATTTATATATATTCGGTTGTCATTTATGTAATTCAAAATATTAAGTATGTAAAGAATAATGAAATACATAATCACTTTACCAGATCCATTTATAAGAATCACATTCCTTTTCATTCAACAAAAAAATACGAATTGAACCCTTTTTACATGGGCCTTAAACTAATAAATGTTCTACCGATATCCCTGTTAAATACAGCATCCCAATCACATACCATATTTAAACGACATCTCAAAGATTACCTACTACGAATAGCTCCATACTCTGTTAATGAATTCCTCAGTGCATCTACATAAATTGCTGCATTGTTTTTTATTATCATTTTTTATTGTAACATATATTATTGTGTTATAATGTATTTTTTTTTTTTATATTGTTTTGTTAGTGTATTATGATGTTGTATTTTATTTATAATGTTACTGACAAAACCTGGACATATGTACTGTCAAATATAGGACGCTAATAAATGAAATGAAATGAAAGATCATATTTATTGTCATTAAACATAGGGTGCAATAGACATTGTCATTGAAAATGCATAATAATATATAAATACACATTTTTAAGTTAAAAGAAAAAAACATCTTAACAATAATATAACTTTACACAAACTTAAGGTCATTAAAATTTAAATTGTTCCATTCGTCTAGTGAGTATAAAGGATTGGATATGAGCCATTGTTCTAAGATTTGTTTATACTTATCAAAAGATACTGTCTTTGCACACAAGGGTAATATATTAAAAAAAATTACACTTACATTTACAAAACTCATATATGATTTACATAGTTGTTTATAACTGACATCAATTAAATATCTATTTATGGTTTTATAGTTATGTACATTATTTCTTAAAATTAAAGTTTGTAGATTACTTTTATCATTCAATAAACAGTATAATATAAAAATACAAGGTTAATGTGAGTATTTTCAGATTTATAAAATATTCTCTACATGATTGTCTTTCAGTAATTCCAACAATAGTTCTTATCACTTTTTTTTTTTTTTTGCCATATAAAAACTCTTTTGGCTCCGAGTGAATTACCCCATAGTATAATACCATACCTATAGTAAGTGTACATGAAAGAAAGCATAGTATGAATTAATTTTCCAATTGTTGACTCGTACAGTATTTCAACTTTCTAAGTAAATAAATTACGCTGGAAAGACGTTTACGTAAGGCATTTGTGTGTGAATCCCAATTTAATATACTATCTAAATAAATACCTAAAAATTTTAACAGTTTTAATTTCTAGGGAAGGTTTTAAAGTGAAAGTAATAGATTCTGTTTTATCGTAATTTACAACTAACTTATTGGTTTTAAACCAGTAATAAAACTTTTCCGTAGCTTGTACAATTTTAATTTTTAAAATCTCAGAATATTTATCATTAATTAAAAAGGTAGTATCATCAGCATATAAAATACATTTTCCATTAAGCATGTAATCGGGCAAATTATTTATACAGATTAAGAACAACAAGGGCCCAAGATCTGATCCTTGTGGTACTCCATTTTTAATAGGCAGTAAACCTGACTTTTTATCATTTATTTTAACTGTTTGCATCCTATTATCCAAATAGGATGACAGTAACCTTAACTCTGAGTGTTCTATTCTATAAAATTTAAGTTTTTCAATTAAAATTTTATGATTTACTATATCAGAAGCCTTACTTAAATCTAATAATAGTGAAGATACATTGGTTTTTGACTCCAAACCATCTAAAACATAGTTTACAAGATTTTCAACAGTTTTACATTTAGACATGCCATTCCTAAAACCAAACTGTGATGATGTAAAAAATTGTTATTTTCAAAGTAATTCACTAATTGATCCTTCATTAAACTTTCTACTATTTTAGATATAACAGGTAGGTAGGTATAAGTGATACAGGCCTATAATTATTTGGATTTCTTTTGTCACCTTTTTTATAAATAGGAATAGTCACAGCTATTTTTAAACAATTAGGAAAAACACCTTCCCGAAACATCCAATTTATCAATAAAGTGATAGGAAATATTAAAACATCATGTAGTTGCTTGATTATATAATTAGAGCAACCATAATAATCCTTTGAACGTCAATTACTTAATCTATTTATAATCTTACTTACGTCTTTTATAGTTATTTCAGTCCATTTAAAGGTGTTTTCACCAAGATTTAATTTTTTAAATTTCAAAGTTGTTAAACAAGATCTAAATTAATATCATGGTCATTAGGCCTAACACTTTCACACACATTTGTAAAATATAAATTAAAATCTGAAGCAGATATAGATGTATCATTATCCATATGATTAATATTGTTTATTTCTGTATTAATAACTCTCCACGCTGACTTACATTTATTTCTAGAATTATTTATATAGTCATCATTAGCTTTCTGTTTAGCTAGCCTGATTTGGGCCTTGTATTGAGATTTTAACTTATCATATGTTAATTTCAATTCAGGTTTAGTTTTAGATAATTCATAACATAAAATCACAAAGGTTCTCAATCAACGTAATTCAGGTGTAACCACTTTCTTTTCAGTTCTTAAATTGCACCAAGAAATTTTAAATCTACTTTCTTTAGACTGATAGCATGCAAGTAATGGGTAAATGCGGGAATATTAATGTTCTTTCGTTTCCGACTTGGCAGCAAACAACATTTTGCGCATGTGCAGTGCAATTTGCGAATTTCGGGCCTTGTGATTAGATTTCGTACATAAAAAAATTGAGTTATTTTTTTGTGTTTTATGACTCGCCTTTAAACTCAAAACATGGGTTTTATTGCCTCTCTTTTAACTTATAAAGTAAATTTCATCACATTAAATGTTTGGGTTATTAAATTTCAGATACCTACATACTATGCTTGGGTTAGTTATGTGTTCCAAAGATAAATTAATGACAGTAAGGGGATATCTGTAAAAATTGAACTACCCAATGAAATTAATTTTTTTGCATGAATTACTTCCTTGAGGGGTGTGATATTACAAATAGTTTTTCTATCCATGATAGTGGTAAAGGTGATGAAGTGAAGGGGCCTTCAAAATGTCCTTAATTTTTGATTGCATGAGAGGGTACAAACCACACATCATCTAACTTGTAAGGTTTTCAGTAAATTGTGATAGCAATAGACTGGTAATGTTCATCCCACTGTTAGACAAAAGTGAAGCAGTGCAAGTCAGTGATACAACCTGCATGACGGGGCTCCAGTAGTGTGTATGTAGTGAACACCTGTCTAATCTCCTGCGTTCATTGATGAGCCCAGCGGAGCGCGGTGTTGCAGGACGTCTGGAGGCCACAAGAGTACCGAGAGCCAGGAAAATGTTAGGAAACTCAAAGACTGGTCGCGATAGTCACAGAAAGGTCAATAACGACAATAGAGTTGAAAGTGACAAAACTTAAATTTACAGCAACATTTTGTTTCTTGATGTCTCACTTAAGTTTATGGCCACATGGCCATACATCAAGGGCCCCGCCTACCTGGGAACACTTACAATCTGCAGAGCTTCAGGAAAAAACAATGCAAAGTGAAAACTATTCAAGACATCCGAGTGGAGTCTGTTTACAAAAAGCATTTAAGAATTAGCTGAGGGCCAATAAGTAGTTTTGTTTCCGGATTATGTTTTGTAAACTTTGTTTTCAGAAAAGGGAAAATGGCTTAAAAGCGTGTTTTCAGAGTAAATTTTGGGCATAAATCACATGGTAAAGATTCTTGAAAGCATTTAAGGGACTTGCAGTATATTTCTCCGACATGTAACATTACAGTCACCGATGAGATCTCATGGTTGCACTATGCACGTTGAGAAGACTGCGCCAGTTCGAAGGAGATACCGTGCTAATAGCACCGGTGAGCGTAGTGCTTATCATCTTACCGGACTTACACATATACACCCTTGATGAGGCACAAACAGTTGGTGACTATCCACTTAAATCTTGTGGAAATTATCTGTAAAAAACATTTTAGCTTTCCAACTTAAAACATGTGAATTGTAGAAAATTTCTTTATTACATTTGTTCATGTTTAATTTTGGTTTTGTAATTATTTAAAAAACAACTCTGTGATAAAATACAATTTTAGTAAAATATCACCAAAAGGTATTTGTAGGCATCCTGTGTTGAGACACTGGACCTACAGTCCAGAGGAGCCGGTTCAAATCCTGGTGCAACGATCCTGAATCTAGTTACCCGTGCTTTACTTACTGTAGACCTCGGCTGATTACTTCTCGTGTTCCATCTAACTGTGTTTCTTAGTTTATGACATCACATGTTGAGGTATTAAGCTCAAGTAAAACAAAATCATAAACTTGAATTATATAGTCATTGTCTTCGTGTCAAAATCAACCATCGGCAGATGACCGACTGTATACCAATTTTTTTTCTGGAAATACCCCCTGTAACTATATACACCTATGAGATCTTACATATAGCACAACTAGTAAGTAGTCTTGGCTTATTTTATATAGATTTCGAAGAAATACTACCTACTTTAGCCGTTAACCATGGGGCAACTTCCGGAAAAATTCTACATACTTTTTCGTTCCATGGTCCATAGACCCCAAAACCTTAACCAACTCAAAAGTTCATATGTAATTATATATATATATATATATATATATATATATATATAAAAAAAATCACATTTTTATGAACATAACTGCCGTACTTTTGTACAAATTGCTTCAAAAATGTTAAATAAAATAAAGCAATCTATAATCTCGGTTCATTTCGATAATGGGCTTAATCCAACCAAACGGGTAGAAAAGGGGAAAAGGTTTTTGTATAACAGAAAAATGGCTTTAACTCCCATTATATGACAAGTATTGGATCTGTTTGAATTAACTCGTAGGTGTAATACCAAAAACGTTTGTCAAAATAAATTTTTGACACAGCAAATCATAACTGCAAGGGTGGAAAAAAAGTGTTGGAGGACATAAAAAGTCATAATTCCCTTAATAGGTAAACTTTAATTTCTATAACAATTAATTGTAATTACTGTTATAATAATTATCCTAAATTTTAGTCTGAAACATTTTTTGATTAGACAGTCAATTATTGCAAGGGATTGAAAAATCCAGGGATTAGAATAAAAACCTAAATTAAAATTCCCTACTGTGTACACTATTGAATACGTTCTTATTTATTTAAAACTTTCTTAATATTGTGTAAAACTATTGTCTAAAGTACATTTTTAAGTAACCGACCATTACTGCAAGGGTTGGAAATAACAAGGGTTGAAAGACAAAAAAAAAATTTTTTTTAGTACGTATGCTATCAGATCTATTATAATTTTTTGTAAAAATTCTAAACATTATCTGATACCTTTGGCTGAAACAGTATTACAGTAAAACAGGGTTTGAAATTTAAAAAATTCTAAACTTCCTATCAAATTCGTTATAATATAGATTACTGATGATGGTTCCTGGATGTCTTAGATGCTGTGGTTAGGCAGGAGTGATTGCATTTAGAATGAAAATGTTACACAGTTAGTATTTTGGCTGCAAGTCAATTTACGAGGATGCGCCACGCACCATCACGCTTTCTATCGTCGGTCATTTGGAGGAGCAGATGAAATTCTACGTTTCGAAGTGTGTTGCATTTCCAGTACTACAAATTATTAAATAATTATTATTGGTAATTCTTCATTCTTCACATACTTACTATGAAGTGTGAATCTTGTGTGGGTTTCCAAGTTTATTCTGTACATTTTCCATTGGAGACGTATCAGGTGACTTTGCTGCCCACAAGAATATTTTCAGTGTGACCAAGGAAGTTCGGAAGACATATTTGCCATGCAGGGACGAGTGTTGTCTTGCTAAGGGGCTGCCTCGTGAGTGCGTACGTCACGACACCGGGGGTGACACGGGGTGTGTGTGCACGGCACTGGCCACTTGGCGCCCGTGAAGGCATCACCGCCGTCCATGCCTCTCGGTTGTAGCACCACCCAGGTGGTGACACTCGCCTAAGGCTCTGGGTTCAGTTCCTGGCTGTACAGTCGCTCGTCTCGTCACCTCTGTAATGAACCTATGTCTATGTGATGCTGAGCCTAATTCAGATACATTACATAGTACCACCCCAGATTTGATAACTAGAGACAAGATTTTAGGATTTTATTTTTAGTCCAATTTTGTTTTTAAAATGGAAGAGTTTTTATTATTATAAAAGCTGTTATGTAATACTTACTCCACAAAAAATAGCGTAAAAATTTATATGCTGCATTTTTTATTAAATAATTAGTAGTAAGTTGGTTTAAAACAAAATACATCCAGAACAATAAAAATAAATTAGCAACAATTTGTGTTTTAAAAGTGGTTCAATAAGAGATATTAACAATAAAACAAATTTAAATTAATTATTCTGATCCAAAAACTTTGGTACAATATTTTTCCTAGAATTGACATTCCTTGAATTTAAAACACTTGTACAGATTACTTTTTTTATGATTTGAATTACTATTTTTTTAAATGCTGCTTAATTCCAATACATAACTTGCATTTTGGTGCTACATATGGTGTATTAACTTGCATCTGAGTTTTGTTGTGTTTTTGACATGTTTTTTTGGTGTTATTTTGGTTTTATCATAATTCACCGTATAATCTTGTCTCGTGATAACAGACTGGAAATCAGGCACATACGTGTCAGGATGTGGTGCAAAAGAACCAGTAATTTTGTGTGGGTGGGAGGTGCATCCTGGAATAGTTCCTGGCCGATTTCCTCTCCAACATCCTGGTCTGTGTCGTGTGTTGTCCTAATGACCTTCAAGAAAACCTAGTTTCTTGATCTGAATTTTGGGGTATAAATTTTTGAAGACTTTCACCCAAGTCAAAATACAGTGAAGGGCATCTGATCCAGCTGATTTAGAACTATGGTCGAGCTGCTGTGAGAAAATAAAAAATACATAGTTGCATTACTGTATAAAAAAGAGTCTGCTAATATATTACAAAAATATTTGTGTACAAATGACTTGTTGATAGCCCTATGGTACCTTCCGTAGACAAAGGCTAATTGGACTGTATAAATAAATAAATAAATATTATTATCACATTGAATCCATGATTCAAATATCTTCTCAAAAAATCAGTACAGAAATGTACCTGTGAAATGTAAAATGTAACCCACTAGAAAACAGAAAAAAACTGTACACGAATAAAACTTGACAATAACGATAAACTATCAGTAAACAGCAGCACAGTAATGCGACTTGTTGGCTCAGGCAAACAGCAGGAATCCACCCAAACAAAATCCGAACGGAAGCGGCTTGATTGGCGTCGGATTGCAGAATATGCCGAAACATAAAATGCCAGATGGAGACCTTTCTCTGTAGCAAGCGTCTCTCTGCGCACAAATCACTTTGCTAAAGAAAGCATACAAGTCTAGTGAAGCAAGTGAAAAATTATTCACCTTTTTAAATTTCAAGTTTTATTTCAGGAGTTCACAAAATGAATAGATGCTATTACTTTATGAATAAAAATATTTTAAAAGTTAATACTAATACTAAAAATTTGTTAAGAAATAGTGATACAGTAAAAATCTACATATTTTGGTTCCTTGGGTTTGCATCCTTCGAGAGTTTTCAAAATTAAATTCGTTCTTTACCGAGCTATGCAGTAAATATTAAAATTAGTTTCATAACTTGTGAGAAAATATTTGATGATAGCCTATGTTATACATCGATTTTAAGCCATATTTGAATCAGTTTAATTGCTTAAATACTTCATGTACTTAAGGGGCCCGCCTCGTCAGGGGTGTATCTGTAAGTGAGGCGGGATGATAAGCGCGACGCTCGCTGGTGCTTCTAGCGCGGTGACTACTCTAAGTGCAAGGCTCTGAACTGGAGCGAAGTCTCCTTGTCATGCTTTGGACAACTATTAAATTTGAGCAGTAATCATAACTTAAGATGGCGTAGAAATAAAGATAAAGGTGTGATAATGCGAGGCCATTGGGTGCTTTCAAGAATCTTTACCTGGCGTTTCATGTCTAAAAATTATTCTTATAACACGTGTTTTAACTGTTTTCACTCTCCTAAAAAATACTGTTGAAAAATGAAATACAGAAACAGAACTACCCTCCTGTTCTCTGTGCATTCTTAAATGATTCTCTTAAACAGACACCACTTGGATATATCTAGCAGTTGTCAAATGGCGTGGTGTCTTCTGAAACTCTGTGCACCGTATGTATGCCCAGGTAGGCTGGGCTCCCGGTAGCTCACATTTTGTCTTTGCTTTTCCTTTCCTTACTGTTCAGGTTGTCGGGTTGGGATTTATTTCACAGATTCAAACCTCTTCCCTTCTCTTAGCAAATACTTTCTGCTGGTAGGGCACAAATATAATTCAGTATCTCACGTCAACCACCACGTTGTGGATATGAGTACTGGTAAGTCTTGAATGTGTTGTTCAAGAAATAATTATAGGTGGATGTAGTTCGTGAGCCACTGGTTGCCTACCCTATTCAGCCTTCCAGCTTAAAGCAGGGCTGTTAGTACTATGTATCTTTGTGAGCATTTGAGAACTAGGGAGTTGTGTTAGTGAGAGCTTTATGGGCTGAATCCATTGGAATGGTAATGCTACCATTTGTAGAATGGCTTATGCAGGATGGACCAACTAAATCTGCTTTATTAAAATTACAATAAATGTTCATTTGTGAACATACTGAATTAGTAGTGAAATTTCTTTTTTTTTCAGGGTAATGTTTACTTTTATTTCCTGTATTTAATGGTCTTTAATTAAAATCAATAACGTAACTGTGGATATTAGTTAGTAAACATGCCATGTATTATTTAATATACAAATTTTCAAACCCTATGATTAAAAAAAATAATTGAAGGAATGTAAACATTACTGCGGCTATAACTGTAAACAGGATTTGTGCTTACATAATTTGTAAGGTTTCCAATGAATTCTATTAACGATGAAATTGTTATTCCTATCAGGGTAACCATAAGCATTAAAAAAATTCTAGAAACTCAACCCTCAACCGGGGCCCCGGGTACTTCCCCCCTCCCTCCTCCGTGTTCTCTCTGGATGGCCCTGAGTACCTGTTGTGGGAGAATGTGTATTTATGTCTTGCAATCATTTGGTGTGGAACCTATCGACCGGGAGTTCACGGGGTTGAGTGGTCCGATCACTCGCCTCCTGCCAAGTCGATCAGGGCTTGCTTGCTGTTGGGGTCGACCTGCAAGTGGAAACTGAGCACCACAACAGCCGGCGTGTGTTCCCGAGGGTCTCCCGTTTCCGTCAACGCTTCATTCTCATCTTGTCACTCCTCTTTTTTCTAATAAACCTCGATGTCAAAAACACATTAAGCCCATTCATTCATGATATTAAAATGAAATAGTTTCTTGTTGACTGCATGCCTGGCGTGTTAGGAACATCCTTTCTGATAAGATAGTATGTTGTGTGAAGAGAGCTCAAAGTATCCTCAACAGCAAGCGTGTATAATATCGAACTCTAAATTAGATGAAAAAGACGATAATGCATACTTAACAGCAATGGATTATGGATTTGGAAAAAAATTTGCTTTGTTACTCTATCATAGTTTCTAAAGGAAAGAGGGGACAGATGAAATTTATGATAGAAAATTTAAAACCTGATGTCTGTATAGTAAATTCTGATTAATGAAAGAAAAAAAAAACATTCACTATCTCAGATGAGATCCACAGTTCATAAGCAGCATTGGCAAAAGTTGTACAAATCCTTGGTGCTGCAAATAAATGTACAAATCATGATGCAACTGATGTTTACACTTAAAAAACTTAATTGATTCTATTAATTATGCCATTTTTTTTATCAATCTGAAGAGAGTTGTGAATTCCTCACTGGAGCAAGTGGCCAGTACATGAACAGGGAGATCTCTTAACTATTGACTTATAAACCAGTCTGGATCCCATCATGAAGTGCATGGTAAACCCAGATTTAGGATTACAAATAAGTAACACAGAAAAAAGAACCATGTACAACTAATTTACGGAAAAAATTATAATGTAGTGCTTTACTTTTTGATGGTGTTAATGTAAATAAATGTGAAATTATTAATTGATCTATTATGTTAACAGGGCTAGAAATAGTTGAAAGTGCACAATGAAATCACAAATAAAATAAAACTCACTTTTAAGAGAATTTTTATACCTAAGCATTGAATTTATTTATTTTTATGTAATTGGCATAACTATACTTAACTTTTGCTTATACAACGGCAAAAAAGTACCCAAAGATGTACAAGTGTGGATTATTTGGGTGTCTGAATCAGTGTCAGTGAATAGTAGATCTCCTCAAGGAGGAAAGTATTAAAGAGTAAGTAATGTTATTTCAACAAAGAGTTCAAATATACACACAAATGAAAGCAAATGATCAGGAATTTCCTCTCACTTTCACTGGGAAAAAAAAGGGGGTTGGGGGTTTGCTAGAAAAGCCACCCGAACAGTTAAAAAGGCTATAAAATTGGGACATGTCCGGGTATACACACCTAGAAAGCTTTCTGACCATACACATAAAAATTTTATCTAGTGAATCCAACCTAAAGGCACCTATAGGTTCATCAAAATTTTGTCTTATCATATTCACAAATTTTGAACATTTTGAAGTCATTTGAGGACCCTGTTTTTTGCCTGCAGCTGTCAAGAAAATGAGTGTAGGTCCTAAATGGTGGCATATAAAAATAAAATTAACATGATTAGCTACTCACTGATTAGTTTACATGTGGTTGTTAGGCCTGTGTGACTTTTTACAGAGGTATGTGTGAGGGCCCAGCGTGTGTTGCATACTCGGTGTCGACCTCACAGCAGCGTGTCCAGTGTACCAGACTGTACATCTTGTACACGGCTTGACGCAGCGTGGTTTGCTTGCAGCGTGCGGGACGACCCAGAACCTCTGGCTGTGCCTGGTGTGTGGCAACGTGGGGTGCGGCCGCTTCGTGAACGGCCACGCGAAGCAGCATGGCGAGGAGAACGCCACCCACCCGCTCTGCATCGACTGCGAGGCGTACGCCGTGTACTGGTGAGTGGACGGGTCCGATCCTTGTACTTCATCGACACACTCGTAACATTTTCGGGTCTTGATATGTATTTTCGAAATTTTTTTTTTAGTTTGGTCAAATTCGAATGAAGTCCGTGGTGACCTGTGTTGGAAGTATGCCGTGATCAGACATAGATTTCCACTGATGGGAGATTATCCCATTTTACTCATCTGCACTTAACATCACCGCTTCAGACGATGCATCTCTCACAAACCCCCAATCACTGCTGTGGTGAAGATGTGAGGAGACGACGTGTCATTTCACTCATCTGCACTTAACATCACCCTTCAGACGATGCATCTCTCACAAACCCCAGTCGCTGCTGTGGTGAAGATGTGCGGAGACGACGTGTCATTTCACTCATCTGCACTTAACATCACCCTTCAGACGATGCATCTCTCACAAACCCCAGTCGCTGCTGTGGTGAAGATGTGCGGAGACGACGTGTCATTTCACTCATCTGCACTTAACATCACCCTTCAGACGATGCATCTCTCACAAACCCCAGTCGCTGCTGTGGTGAAGATGTGCGAAGACGACGTGTCATTTCACTCATCTGCACTTAACATCACCCTTCAGACGATGCATCTCTCACAAACCCCAGTCGTTGCTGTGGTGAAGATGTGCGGAGACGACGTGTGTTGCAGCTACGCGTGCGATGAGTTTGCGGTGAACGACACGGAGGGCGGGGACGTGGCGCTGGTGCGGCAGGCGCTGTCGCGCAGCGCGACGGGACGGGCGGGACTGGCGGGGGACCGGCCCCCCTCCCCCGACCCGCTCAACAAGGAGAACGACGCGGAGGCGGCCGCGGCCTTGGCCCAGGAGGAGCTGTGGAAGTCCGACGAGAGCCTGGCCAAGGAGATGCAGGAGAACGTCAGGATCCTGCGGCCCCGCGCCAAGAAGCGGTGAGCGTCCCCGGATCTCGTCCCTGCCTGCCATCCTGTTGTAGCTGCTGCGGCCCACATCTCCACGTGATACTGGACTTTCCTATTTTTTAATTAAATTTAAATGTGTTATAAGTAGGGAAAAAAATTATATGGTGAATTGCAATAAAACTGAAATAACACAGAAAATTCATGTCAGTACACCATATAATATCGAAATTCAAGTACATATATACAACCATAAAGCACTGAAATACAATTATCATGAAATTAATCAGCATTTTAAATCAAAACTTAACTCAGATCATATAAATGTATGTATTAAGTAGACTTGAATTTTTTTTTACTTTTTTTTTTTTTTTTTTTTTTTCCATCTTGCAACTGTTATTAGTAATAATTTTTACATTATGATTTGGTACATTTTTCAAACACGTGCTTTTTGTTCCAAGTGCTTCATCTATCAGTCAAATAAATGTCGTAAAACATTTATGCATTAGGTGTTAAATAATACGTTACTTTATGAATAAACAGAATTTATATAAAATAAAAAGATTAACACCGAAACCACAGGTTTTGAAAACGAAATTGGCCTAAAAATAAAAAAAATAAGTTCTTGTCTCTAGGCATTAGGTATAAAACATTTTTATTGTTTAATGTATGCTACTTATTTATTTGTTTTAGCAACATTTTTAAAAAGTGCCAATATTTCTGAGTGTTCTGAGAGGGCTGTCCAAGCCACAGTCGTAGAGAGAGAGAGAGAGAGAGAGCGAGAGAGAGAGAGAGTTTTGTGTCGTGCGCAGGTCGTACTGGACGGACAGCAACGGCGAGAACAGCCAGTGCAAGCGGCAGGACGTGGGCCTCAAGAACGCCAACGCGAAGGCCCGCGACAAGAAGGTGGTAGGCCTGCGCAACCTCGGCAACACGTGCTTCATGAACGCGGTTCTCCACTCGCTCAGGTAGTTGATGTGTTGCGTATCAGTGTGCCGGTGTACCGCATCCTCCTCGCTTGTCGTCAGTCACGTTGGGTTGGCGGTACACCTTACCTCTTTGAAGTTGCCAAACTCCAAAAACTAAAAAAAAAAAAAATATAAGACCATGGTTGTGAAAGTCTCCAATATATTTTACGTGCATTCTACCTTTTAATATTGAAAACCTTTTCCTACCAGGGCACAGCAGGAGCGTACATCGAAGCTGTATCAGAAATAAACTTTCAATAATAATATTTAAGCCTATTAATTTAATGAAATGACCATTTTTATTTAAAAAAATTACTTAATATGTTTTAAAACAACACACCAACACTATTGGAAATATCTATAAAAATTTTCACAATTCCCTCCCAGGGCACAACAGGAGTGCATATTGCAGAAGGTTGTTGTAAACGGCCGTAGAATCATTATTTTAGACCATCTCGAGTGTGTTGTCGCTGGTTCAACCAACACGAACTGGTTCTGCAATCACTTCATCTCCGATATTATTATTTACTGCTGTTTTTAGAAATACTTCTGATGTGCCTATCATTAAAGTGTAGATGATGAATTCACAGACATACTATTTGTCTATTTGCCTTTTGTAAGCAACGCTAGTTTTATTTGTTACGTGAGTGGGATTAAATGGAAATTTCTGGTAGTAAAACATCAGTTACCAATTTTCGAAGTGTATGAGGTAAATGTGCCTATTTTTTTTTCTTAAATCATTACAAGTTTGCTAACCTTCATGAGTAAGTTGTAAGACCACTTACAGATTTAATTATTGTATTAATTATAAGTAATGATTATAATGCGTTATTAATGTAGGCAAAGTGAAATACAGTATTTCTGATTTATCGTTTGATGATGTTAATAGAGTAGCAAAGACTTTGAAAAAATATTAATATTAAATATTTTGTAAATGTTTTGGGTGAGCTAATTATATAATCTTGTTTTTGCTTCAAGCTCAATATTCCAATTTAGAAAAAGGTCATATGTTCATTAATAGCTGGAAAATCCTGTTTTTTTATGAAACTAAAATTAATGTAGTTTTTTTTAACTTGAATGGGGGTTTTTTTTTAAAGGAAATACTTTAATGTACTTGAATATCACTATAACTCCAAACTGTATGTATTATTTGGTTTTGTATTGGGTAAGCTGTGCCTAGTTACACTATAGATATGAGATTTTTGACATTCATAACCTGTTTACTCAAAGGTTGGAAATATTTTCAAATAGTGTGTTACAAGCAACATAAATATCAGTTGCCAATGCTGTTTGTGACCACCGTAAATACTAATGGTAATGTTAAAAAAAAAATTTTTCTTTTAAATAAAATACATTTCTTTAATCATTTGTAATGTGAACAATAGTGATATTCATTTACATAAATCTTCTTTACCACAGTGTGAAATGAGAATTTAACTCAAATGATTAATTTTAAGAAACTTAGGTGTCAACTTCAACTTGATGTTTGCAGCCTTCAATTTGACTGACTTTTCCGAAGCTTCAAACGCCCCTACGTGAAACAAGCAATCGAACATTGTCATACGTGTAGGGCAGTGCTCTTTCTCGCCTATTAAGTTACGACGTGACCTGTAGGTCCTGAATTCACGTAGGCCTATTGCTGAGCAGACCGTGTGATGGGCGGGAGTTTATTTATTTTTGAAGTAACATTAGCCGAAGTGAGGTATTTTTTTCATTATTGTACTAGTGCGTGTAGACTATCTGTTTGAAACCATTTTTTAGCTTTTGTTAATGCTGGCCAATATTGAATGTAATAAATATATTTGAAATTGGGTCTTTTCTTCTTTAATGTGTGGTGGTGGTTATCGAAATTCACATTTTGGTTTTGAGCTGTGTTGTGACATTGTAAGTGAGTGGTAGGTCTGCTTGTGCAGTTGTGACCTGAGGCATGGAAAGTACTGCCCCATTGGACAGATTATGTGATTATTTCACCCACAATACTTACAAAATATCTAATATTAATATTTCTCCAAAAGTCTTTGCTACTCTATTATCATCATCAAACACATTATGATCATTACTTATAATTAGGTCTTTTCTTCTTTAATGAGTGGTGGTGGTGGTTATCGAAGTTCATATTATGGTTTTGACGTACGTTGTGACATTTGAAGTGAGTTGTAGGTCTGTAGTACTGCCCCAGTGGACAGACGTGCTGTGACAACCCAAATTACAGCCTTTCTCATGCAATTCATTAATAATAATTTTTTATAAGTTTTTTGTCATATTTCGGGTTAGATGTAAAGTTTTTCCTTTTAAAAGTTATTGTAAACGTAATTCTCCGGGTTTATTGTTATTATTTTTAAAATTCACAAGTTCATTTTCTCGTAATTTTTTGCTGTCTTCTTTGTGTCGGAAGGCGTGCTGACGTGATTTTCCTTCATTTTTTCCACGACCGAGGCTTTTGTTTCACACGCTAGGCGTGTGAGTCACGGTCACGGGAGTGCGAGGAAGAGACAAAATCGCTGCGTCGTGGGAACAGAAGTAAGCATTTCGTTACCTGCCTCTGTTGCCACGCGCCGTGATTGGCTGAGAATCACGTCAGCGAGCCCAGGACACTGCCCGCACGAAGGAAAGGAAGGCTGTGAGATCAGTCATTGTCCGAGCACCGGGCCGAGCGGTCGTTGTTCGGGCGGCGGGCCGAGCAATGGCTCCGTGTATTATTTTTTTTTATGTACAGTTAGTTTTTTTTTTTTTTTTTTTTTTGGGTTTTCGGTTGTACGGAATATATAGTGTTATTTTTACGTAAATAAATAAAGCGGGTAATACATGGAACTTTGTGTATAGATTTGTTGTTTGTTGGTGACCTGCAACTGGGAGCTAGCCGGAGGTGGCGGGCGGCGACGGTGCGAAGGCCTGGCCTCAGAGGGCCCCCGCCGGCTGTGGTTTGCCTAGCACGATCCAGGAGTTCTGCTACTACTTCAAGCAGCTGCCGTCGCTGGAGGCGGGCAGCCGGCCGGGCCTGGCGACGCGCCGGCTCTACCACTCGCGCAGCTACTGCGAGATCAACGAGGCCATCATGACGGAGGAGCTGCGCAAGGTGCTGGTGGGGCTGAACCAGGGGGGCTGCAAGGGCGCCATCTCGCCCGAGTCGCTCTTCCTCGTCATCTGGAAGGTGGTGCCTCGTTTTAGGTCAGCGCCCCGTCTCGCTCCGCGCGTCCGTCTGTTCTCAGTTGCCCATCCCCGGTGTGTGCCGCAGTTGAGAGTGCCAATAGTTGGCAGTGGTGTTGGTATTGTGAAATTCGTATTATTCATTTTTAATAACAATTACGAATTCTTTTAGGGTAAGTAAAATAGTAAATGAAAATATAATTTTCTTGTGAAATGAAAATTTTGAGTGCATGTAAAACCATAATTTAATTTTAATTTTTTTATTTTACAGTAGTATATTTACTGTGGTTTGGCAGTTATTTACGTTCTTCTCCAAGGAAAAAAAAGGGTTAGTTTTAAACTGCCAAAGTCAGATTGTTCTTAAATATTATGTAACACGGCCATTCATTTGTGTAGAATGGTCTAGAACCAGCGGTTCCCAGTTTTTTTCCGGCAAGGGAACACTATGATCGACTTTTCTTTCGGCAGAACCCCAATTGATTTATATGACGTTCGTCCTGACTCACGGAATCCCAGGGGAACCGCTGGTCTAGACCATAGAATCCTTGAGTTCAGGATCTCCCAAGTATATGATTAACTAGAATGAAATAAGATCCTGATCATAAGATGACCTGGATTGTAATTTGACCTCGAGTGCAGTCGTATCCCAAATGTAACCCAACTTGAATATTTCAACCTCACATAATATGTGTGTTTACATACACACACACATGAACTTGATGAGTTGAAGTTGGGAAACCATAGCTAAGCTTCTGCTATTAAAATTGACTGTAAAATCCAGCCCTATTTTACAATTACATTGAACTTCGGCTGGCTGGTCAGATCAACTTGCCTCACTTGCTAGTTTTAGCTGTTAAAACATTTTTACACTTGTTGACAGAATTGTGTTGTGAAACATTTACATTTTTTTGCACAATACTGGCACATCTGTGTCTTTTTTGTGCAATATTACTTTTTTTGAGCCAAAAATTAAATTTCTGAGATTGTGTTGTTTATAACTGCACACTTTATTACAATACTCTTAAAAGTTAGTTAGAAACTATTTTCTATGATAAATAAAATTCAAATGCAGTAAGTGTACATTTCAGCACTATTATGCACTCTATTCGCTGACAAGATAGTGAGTTCCATTTATGTTGCACAATATTACTTCTCATGTGTACAATGGTGGGCAACAGTGTAATGTTGAAAAGACACAATGAACTAGTCGTTATAGACCACACAGTTTTTTCCTTGGCATATCTAATCAGTAAAGATTTAATCATTAAATAAAAAAAAATGTTTGTAGGCTGTGGTTTGTTAAAGCCCGTGACAGCTTGGGAGTGAAGACATTTTAAAGTTGCATTTTAGTCACAGTTTCAAAGGAAGAAAATTTTGACTTTGTAATTTGGGTAGTATCTTATTAGTAACGGTTGTTGTTAAAATTAACTTGGCCTCTGATGTTTTGGTGGCTAGAGTTTAGCTGCCTAAACAGTTGATTAAAGTTTTGAGCTCGGCTCTGGCATTCAGTTTCCAAGCTTGTTTCTGCTCAGCTCAAGGGTTACAATAGAGGCATACCCATTTCTGTGAAAGATTAGGAATAAAAAGAGTAATCTTCATAGATAAATGTAGTACCTTGAGTGGAAGAGACATTTAAATATAAGAAAACATTGAAGGAATAACAGATATTTTGATTTTAAAAACTTTACGCTCAAAATGACTTCAAAAATTTCACGATGGTTACGCTCGCATAAAAATACGTTTGAAGTGTCTCACTCATGAAATTTCATAATTTTTAAATTTTGAATCTGAGGAAAGTTTGATTACTTTACTAAGAAATGAATGTCGAGTTATCTCGTTAAAAAATCACGTTATGTCTTTTCTTTTTCCAAATGAACAAGTGGCTTTAGTAATCATAAAAAAAGGGGAAGGGAGGGTTGTCTGTAAAGTCTGTTTACGGACGATAATTTTACGTGACGTCATAAGAAAACATTGCTGAAAAATTGCTTACTTTTTAAATTTTCAAATATTATTGACAGTTTTTTTGCAGAATTAAATTTAAATAATTTGTTTAAAACATAATCACGAACAATTAGTTAAAAAAAAAAAACCGCCTTAACCTGTTTGATATTACAGATGATTTTCTCGCCCGGTGGTTGTTCGGTACTCGAGCACGCTCTGCTCAGGCGGAACGTGACAAATATTAGTGTGTGCAGCCGGCGTTATCACGTCAGAAACCTGTATCATTCGGCTCGTGTTTGCGACGCGAGGAACAGCGGTGTGTGACGGGAGGGGCACGGGGCACGGGGCACGGCGACTGATGAGCGTGCGTGTGCGTGCTACAGAGGCTACCAGCAGCAGGACGCGCACGAGTTCCTGCGCTACATGCTGGACCGGCTGCACACGGAGCTGCTCCACCTGCTGCCAGACTTCTCGCTCAAGGACAACCCCTACATCTCGCTGGAGAAAAGCACCAGCTCCATCGTCACCACCGTCTTCGGCGGCACCCTGCAGAGCGAGGTACGCGCTGGGAGTGCAGTGTGCTTCTGCCGTTAGCGCTGTCCTTGTCACGTGTATCCCAGAGAGCAGGATTGTGTTCCCTGGAGTGCAGTGTGCTTCCGTCTTCCCAATGCTCTGCTTCTGCCGTTAGCGCTGTACTGGTTTTCCACGTGTGTCTGCCGTCACGTGTATCCCAAAGAGCAGTATTGTGTTCCCTGGAGTGCAGTGTGCTTCCGTCTTCCCAATGCTCTGCTTCTGCCGTTAGCGCTGTACTGATTTTCCACGTGTGTCTGCCGTCACGTGTATCCCAAAGAGCAGTATTGTGTTCCCTGGGAGAGCAGTATGCTTCCGTCTTCCCAACGCTCGGCTTCTGCCGTTAGCGCTGTCCTGGTTTTCCACGTGTGTCTGCCGTCACGTGTATCCCAGAGAGCAAAGTGTTTTAGCCACGTTGTTTTAATGTAATAAAAATTTACTGGAATACATCTGAAACATTGTCATTTGTAAAGTGAAATTCGGAATGAGAATTTGGAAATAAGTTTTCCTGTTTTCAAAAATACATCATCTGAAAATATATATATTTTTTATTTCTAAGAAGAATCTTTATTGAAAGACGCCATCTTGATTTCAGTTGTTTTTGAACAATTTATTTTATTAAACATTTAATATTAAAAATTGTTCCTCTTTTGATCATAGCACGTAATTTTATGAAATGCCTTGTTATTATCAGTGAACAAATGCTATAAATAGTTTCTCCTGTGGAATAATACTTGGTGGTTAGCATTGAATTATTATTTTATTGTCAGAACGACTACAACTGTGAGAATATTGTCAATAGACAATAATTTATGGTCTTCAAAAAATCAACAAATAGTATAATCTAAAAAAAATATTAAACCCTATCAAAATTTAAGATGATATATAAAATAAGATTTTTAATGTTAGCAATTTGGGATCTGTGGTCTCTTATTTTCTCTGTACTGCAATCTAAGCGTGAGACAGACCATAACAACCGCTTCAACAAAATGTGAACTACAAATTACCTGGTCTGTTAAATTCTTATCTGAGAGTGAGCTGGAAAAATGCAATCCATTTTTACAGTTTTTAATTTTGTACATAATTTTGTTACTAAAGGCCTCCCAAAGATTTTTAGATAGCATGTGCTGAAGACCTAGTAACCTCACATCTTGTATGACAGAGAAAATAAATTTTCATATTTTTTTTAATGGAAATCTTTGTTTTACATGCCATTATTTTATATTTCCTCCTAAACTACAGTGAATAGTGCATACTTGCAACTTAATGGCAGTATTCATTTTTGGTGCATGCAAAAAAAACATTAAAAAAAAGTATTCCAGTGGAGGTTGCAGGTAGTTGGGTGTAGAGTTGTGTCTGTGACTGTTGATTTACTTGAACCTGTTTGTTATTTGTTAAATAAAGGTATAGAAATTTATTTTTCTCCCGATAAAAATACATATCCGTTACACTAATCCGTAATGTACCATAAAATAAAATATTGAACTTTGCTAATCGCTCCCTAGCAACTTCGTCATCGTCTATGTACCGGTGGACCAACAGGCCACCCGGACTGCTCTGCATGTCTGGGGCAGAAAGACAAAAGAAAAACCAAGTTTAAAGCACATTATTTGTGCCTGCCACAACACCGTTTATGAAATTGTCAGTTTATAACTAAGGATAAACTTTGTTTTTGTGAGCCTCCGAATGGCGCGATCTATCAGCACAGTACTCAACAACGGCTGACAAGGCCACGCAGGTGTGTACCACCACGTAGGGAACTGCATAACTCACTGGCCAATCACAACACACCTCTTGCATCCAATGACACAATAACATACACAATACCTATATCTCGCATGAAGGCCTTTTTTGCCGAAAACAACACACTTTTCCGATTGGTTAGCATGCAACCATGATAGTTTTACCATCTCCCGTGGGAGTGAAAACCTGCTGATTTATTCCCATAATAAGAATACACACAGGAAGCACCATGTCTCTGTAACTGATAAAATGTCTATAAAATTTGTTCCACCATGTTGCGCACCTGTCTCTCATCCTTTGCCAAAACAATACACAATGTTTTAGAAACATGAATATATGTAGCTTCTAAATAAACCAAACTTAAAATATAGGCATAAAAACAACATTGAAAGTAAATAAAATACTTATAAAAGGCAATCAAACAGATACCAACCCAGCAAACAATGTGAAAAAACCAGCAAAAATGTGGTTGGATGGCCTTTATGAATAAAATAATGAAACATCAGAGGCTATTATAAAAATGTTCATGTCAATAAAATACGGATACAAACTAGATGACCATGACGTTGGACTATGTAATCGGCTGACATACTGGACTACTATAATACATGATGTCCTGAGAACACTCGGCTGTGCTGGGGAGGGCACAGTCAGCCTCAAGCCCCGAGCTGTGACCCTCGCCGAGTTATAGTTTAAGGCTCTGTCACACACGTCTCATTGGTTATTTCTGTTTCAGAACTTTCACTGCCATTTTATCAATATCCCTCTTGGATTTTATGTTTTGTCCCAAATTTTGTCAAAAGATAATCCTTAAATATTATCTAATAGCGAAAAAAATGTCACGCAAGAGTTTTTTCTGTATATACTTGACTATAATGCTATGATTTTTTTTTTTTTTTTTTACCAAAACTTTGGAAATTAGAAGTGGGGTGGTTGCATTATAATCGCAAACTTGTATTTTACTTTTGGGAACAGCTTAGTTCAAAATTTACAGGCTCTGGCTCATTAATGCCACTTATGCCACTTCAGTCCGGAGCTTCCTTAACCCCAGCTCGGGTTGTGACAGACGAGAGATGCAGGATGAAGGAGAGGAGCAAATGGAGTCTGTCACTTGAGTTCTGTCTGCTTCTCTTCCCTGCGACTGCTGGCAAAGGCACGCCCCCTCCCTATTACCCCTCCCAGTCCTCCAGACCACTGTACATCATCACATACTTTGCTTTCTTTACAGCAGCTTTTGAACCACAGTCATAAAAATACAACTTTTTTTTTTATAACTGCAGCTTGGTGTTTCCAGAGAGACCATGTAAATCACTCTACTGGCGAAAAGTGGCAATATAAATGGTCTAGTAAGTATGGAATAAGTTGAGGACAGCTGCTTACCCGAGGCTGTTTGTAGTGGGCTCCACCACGTGGACCCGGCTGAGACTCCCGGTCAGGGCGTTACGTGGCCCGTGTGAGGCGAGATATTGGTCCTCTGATTAGATCGAGCTAATTTATTAAGATCTGGCCCGCTATAGGCGTCGGGCACGCCACACCGCTTAACACGCACGGATACCACGGGGTTGGCGACACGTGGCCACACGTCTCTGATGACTCCGCGCACGTCTGGTCTCGGTCGATGACGAAGAGGAACTGGGGCGAGCAGCTTCCCGCCGGAACAAAACCGTTATTCTACTCTGTGATCCCGCGCCAAGGGTTAGTTTTAAGGAATAGACTAAACACTCTTATAATTTATACAATCCCTCATAGGGCTCAGAACCTTAAACTTCCGCTACTTTATATATTAATACTTAAATAATAATTGTTGTTCTTGGTTTCTGGGTGACGTCGCACTGCCGCTAAGCACCCTCTTGCGGTAGTCCGTGGCACGCAATTTGAACGCACGCATGTTTACATACGTCGGCGGTACAAATGCCGGGAAGGAGGGGAACTGGACAGTGGAGTCGGACCAGGCTTACGAGGCGAAGCCCGTCAAAGTTTGATAACTTAAATAATTTTCAAGAGCCATGTTTTTGAATTGTAATTTCCAATCTATAATATATATACAGGAAAGCACCAGTACAACGAACTTCAGTTAAACGAACACTTCACTTAACCGAACTCATTGTTTGGTCCCGCCAAAAACGTATATAATAACCTTGAATTTTATTTCATCTTAACGAATTTTACGATGGTCCGTTTCTTCGTGAAACAAAAATATTCACTTGAACGAACAACCTTGAGGCAAATTATGAAAAAAATTACCATCCAAAAACTTGTTCTTTATTTTTAATTTTCTTATTCAAACGTAACAGCGTGTACGTAAACAAAAACAATAACGGAACTAGTATGTGTGCGCATGTACTATCGAAATTAGTAGATTAATTCTCGTATTTTGAAATAATATTGGAATGGTATTACGTCCGTTGTACGATACAACTACTAGTACATATTCTCGGATTTTTCGTTTTTTGGCTACTTACATTACGATAATTTTTGTACGGTACTTTGGCAAACCGGTGTTTTAATTAGTTTTTGAAAGTCATTTTTTTCATCACAGTCCGTAGTGTTTTTGTCGTGTCTACAGGCGTGAAATTTTTTACGTTTTTCAATAGTGTTGTGTTCTTCATTGCCGGTTGTAGAAATGAAGCGTGGGGGAGAAAAAAAATAACGCAATTCATCAAAACTTTCGACCTAAGACCTAACTATTCAAAAGAATGACGATGCTTGTCGTCTTCAAATGTTTTGGAACACCATGCGTTTTGTAATGTATGCACGTGTGACTTTTCGATTGCACACGTTGGAAGGGATGACTGTAGAGGGCACATTGAATTAAAGAAATATGCGGAATATTTTATAGTCATGACGAGCAATAAATCCATATCGTAGTTTTTTCGCTACATCTGAAGAAACGAAAGTAACTAACGCAGAGTTATTGTTTACAAGTTCTGTTGTTTGTTTATAAGACAGTTCTTATCCAACCAGGATAAAAGAAGCAAATAAAAAGACAATTGTTCAAAAGTATAACTTTGCATACTTTGAATTGAAGGTTGAAAATTTCCTGTAAAATTATTGACATTTCTTACATATTCAGATGATTGTATTGTTCAAATCGTTTTTTTTTTCTTTGATTCATTAATTTTCATTGTATTCATATGCATAGGCCTACATTTTTCATTTTTTTTTTGCATTTTATTGTCCTTATTTTATCTTGTGTGTGTCATAATTCCTCAGGAAAAATTTATTGTACATGTACTTTTTCTATATAATTGTCATTACTGATGGGTGTGATTTGAGGTTGGCAGCTCTGCCTACAATGTGTCTCCTGACCATAGACAAAGCATCAGCAGAGAGTATGTGAACAGGTTCTTCAAGCGGCCATAGACTAATGACTGAGATACTGAACCTTAGTACACTTAAGGTGTTTCATGTGTTTATCGGTATACATATTTATAACAATGCTTATGTTTCAGTATAAAGAACTTCAGTATAACAAACTCAACTATTTTTTGGTCCCTTCGTGTTCTTTATAGTGAAGCTTTCCTGTATATTTTTCTTTATTAACTCATAATCAAAAAGTTTGGGGTCGCATTATAGAGTCACATTTTTGGGTAAATACGTGACCCTTTAAATTTTTAAAATAAAGTTCAGTAAATATTGGGTGAGGAAATTTGTGGCCCAACAACGAATGCAATAGAGCTGTCGCAATAAAGTTACAGGATAACGGAGAGAACATGAAATAGCTGATTCGGCGTGTTGGACGTAGCCTGAACAGCCGTGGTTCATGTTCATGCAGCATGCAGTGTGCGTGGCGGATGTAGAAGCTGTAGGAGGCCCGGGTGCGTGGGGCGCTGTCGCAGGTGTGCTGCCTGAACTGCACGTGGGAGTCGAAAAAGCACGACCCGTTCCTGGACCTGTCCCTGGACATCCCAGACAAGTTCCAGTGCCAGAAGAAGGGCAAGGACGGGGAGGAGACGGTGCCCCAGTGCAACATTGCTGGTGAGCAACTAGCAGGCAACCTGCGAGTATCCAGCTGATTTATTCATTTTGAAATAATTTATCTGTTTTCGTGCATTCCCTTATTTACCTGCAAGTGTACTCATATACCTCATTTTACTTCGTCATTTATCTCTCATCACTATATTCTGCTGCCCCCTCTTTTTTTCTCTACCTGCTTTCCCTGTTCATCCCTTTTTTTTAAAATTTATTACAACTTTTTTGTATGTTTCTCCCTCACGACAAATTCTTAACCTTATAATTTACGCTAACTGCTTCTTATATTTTTTGCTTACAATTTTTTCTCTGCTTCACACACTATTCTGAGCTCTATTCTGGGATGATGTGCACTATGTTTGTTTGAATGATGGGTAGTGTTGTTTGTAAGAGGTGGTGTTAGGCAACCAGGAGTGATGTCAGTTGATGATGTTTTGGCAGACTGCCTGACCAGCTTCATAGAGGTGGAGGAGCTGGCGGAGACGGAGTTGTACTACTGCAACAACTGCAAGAGCAAGCAGCGCTCAACCAAGCGCTTCTGGATCAGGCGACTGCCCAACGTGAGTCGTCCCTCCATCCTCTATCCTTTCTCCTCCCTCCTCTATCTTCTTTCTCCTTCTTCCTCTACCCTCTCTCCTTCATCTATCCTCTCCTCCCTCCTCTACTCTCTCATCCCTCCTCTATCCCTTCTTCATCCTCATTCCTCTATCTCATCCTTCCTCTAACCTCTTTCTCCTCCTTCCTCTATCCTCTATCTCCTCCCTCCTCTATCTTCTTTCTCCTTCTTCCTCTACCCTCTCTCCTTCATCTATCCTCTCCTCCCTCCTCTACTCTCTCATCCCTCCTCTATCCCTTCTTCATCCTCATTCCTCTATCTCATCCTTCCTCTAACCTCTTTCTCCTCCTTCCTCTCTCTTTCTCCTCCTTCCTCTCTCTTTCTCCTCCTTCCTCTATCCTCTATCTCCTCCCTCTATCCTCTCTCATCCTTCCTCTATCCTCTCTCCTTTCTCTATCCTCTCTCCTCCTTTCTCTATCCTCTCTCTATCTCATCCCTCTATCCTATCTCCTCCTTCCTCTATCCTCTTTTTCCTCCTTCCTCTATCCTCTCTCCTCCTTCCTCTACCCTTTCTCCTCCTCCCTCTATCCTCTCATCCTTCCTCTACCCTCTCTCCTCCTCCCTCTACCCTTTCTCCTCCTCCCTCTATTTTCTCTGTCATACTTCCTCTATCCTTCTTCCTCTGTCCTCCCTCTATCCTTCTTCCTTTGCGCATCCTCCCTCTACCCTTCTTCCGCCTTCCTTTCTGTTCCATCCTCCATTTTTCCTCCTCCATCTTCCTTCCTTTCTCCTCCAATCTCCTCATTCTAAGGTGCTCCCTGCCTCCTCGCTCTTTCGCGCGAGCGTGCTCGGGCACCTGTGTCGCCATTCATCTTTTGGGTTAACATTGTTTTGTATACACAACTAACCTTTGACCCATCACACAGTGTACTTATATTAAAAAAAAAATAGAGAATCTAAAATATTTATTGTTTGCTGCATTCCTGAATCGCAGTACACTTTCTTGAAATCATCTTAATATAAATTTAAAAATTTTTTATAAGTAGAAACAATGTCTTCTAGCAGATAAACAATCAATCTGAAATGTTTAATTATGAAAAATGTTTTTTTCTAACAAATTCTTTCTGCAGTACTAAAATAAACAAACCTTAACTAATAAAAAAAATAGTTGAAATAAGTACTTCATAAATTCAAATGTTGTAACGCAACACAATACATTTAAGAATGCACATGTAGTACAGACATGACCGGCTGTAGCGCTCCTATTCGACAGCACTGTCACGAAGGCCAGACTAGCTGGCGCGAGGCACGGACGGTGGGGACGACGTGCTGGTGTGTGCGCAGGTGCTGTGCTTGCACCTCAAGAGGTTCCGCTGGCACAACTCGTTCCGCACCAAGATAGACACGGACGTGTCGTTCCCGGTGACGGCGCTCGACATGTCCCAGTTCGTGCTGAGCAACCTGCACGAGACGCGGCGCTCGGGCACGGGCAGCAACCTGTACGACCTGGCGGCCATCATCGTCCACCACGGCTCCGGGTGAGCAGTCCGTGTCTGTGGGCTGCCTGGTGGCGGTGATGCGCTGTGGGCTTCCGTTACTCATGAACATAAAAAATTTTAAAATCAAATTTGAAATACATAACTAGGGCCAATGAAAAATGGTAAATAAAAAAGGCCCATTTCGGTGAATAAAAAGAGTTATTTCGGTGCCAAATTTCGGTGAAAAAAAAATTGTTTAGTTAGAAAAAATAACTATTTCGTCATTATAATTTTATACACATGTATATGTTTGATGGAATAATTGTTTTATTTGGTCGAAATTTATCAAAAACAATGTTTTGAAGTACATTCACATCTAAAATTTAGCACGCTGCATTTGTAATTAAAATTCTCAAGATTACATACAAAAAAATCGGAAACTGATCATAAACGTTAGTGGCTCAAGTCCATTTTGACTACCTATCTCTGAAAATCAGCTATTATATGTTTCCTGCAAACTAGTCCCCACCAAAACACAGTACTTATTCAACAGTACAGAGTATTGTTTTTTTTTTGTTTACTTTTTCACCGCCTCAACTGCGTGTGCGGTATTTGT
Source organism: Bacillus rossius redtenbacheri (assembly GCF_032445375.1). Lineage (NCBI taxonomy): Eukaryota > Metazoa > Arthropoda > Insecta > Phasmatodea > Bacillidae > Bacillus > Bacillus rossius. The sequence goes on along the minus strand of NC_086330.1, from coordinate 3,894,513 downwards.
TCATGTATATGTTGGCACTCTTGGCCGGCATTTATTTTCGTGCATTGCCGTGACAACTACGAAAATAAATAGTCGCCTCGGCTAGGACGCCCAAATACAACAATTAACATTTTGAAAGTTATGATTTGATTGGCTAATATGGAAGTGACGCTATTTTTCTGGACTGCGTTTGGCCGATTCAGAGAAAGGAACAAAGATTGAGTTAAGGCCTATCGACGATTGCGTCACCAGACGCATTTGCGGTCGGCAAAATAATGTCATTTTTGCCGTTTTATGGCCTTCTACGTCTCGTAGGAACGTGTGCGACGACGGAGACTGAGTAGGCGTACGTCTGGATGTAATAATTTTCATTCGTGAAATATATGGTTCTAGAGTAACTTGACGCTTAGTTCCAGAACCCGATGCTTTGTTCACCTTGTGCGATGCTCGAAATTTACAGTGTTTTCACACGTGTATTTTATTTTCCAGTCGACTTGCACATTACAGAACTTGCACATCATGATGCCTTTTTCTTTACTGATTACGTAAAATCCTTCAGCTCTTTCGAAAACACAACTTTCGGCATTTTATACGTTTATCCAGTGACCACGGTAATATGACCAAAATGACACAAAAACTTTCAACGGAAAACGATCATAGATGCGGAAGAGAGACATATTGCATCCACTCGGAAATAAAGAACTTAAACTCGACAGACACGCACTCGTGAAAACAAAATCATAGAACATTTCGACACTCGTAACTACCAACGCCATCTGTGATTTGTCCACCAGTAGCTAAAGTGATAATGTTTATTGCCACACACTACTCTATGGGTGCTAGAGAAAAACAAAAGCAAAGATGGCGTCTCACATATAACCTCTTGGAATAATAAACGTTTTGTGCAAGTTCCAGAATGATTCAACGTGATTTTTCGCGATAAAAAAAGTTAATTTCGCGCGAATATCGCGATTTCGTCATATTTCGTGAAAAACTACGGATTTCGCGCATCACAGCAAATTTCGTTAAAACGAAATGCAGTATATTAACGTCTTATCACTACCAAGTAAGGTTATTTGTATTACACATCATGTGCAAGTGATTTTTTTAAAATTTCGCGATTTCGTCATTAACGAAATTTGACTACCCCTATACATAACATACAGTGAAATTATGTTTACCATTATACGATAACATGTCGCACAGTATATGCTGAAAGCTTTGTTTTATTGTTAATTCATTTTATCGTCCGTTCGCCACAAACTGAGAAGACCGTATTCAGATATTCCAGCCAGTGTGTTATAAGTGTATTCAAGTGTTACTCTTTTCATTTACATTTGTTTTTTTGTTTTAAGTGAATGAGTCCCACTTGCTGTGTCTTCCACAATCTCTCTATGCTATCACTCAACATCTTCAACTGATCAAACTGATATGCTTTATCCTAGCACTGGACAATGCCACCTGAACACAAACTCCAGTCTGCTTCATGCTGTCACTCTAACCTCAGCCTAGACGGACTCCAATCTACTTCACGCTATTGCTCGAACCCTTCAACAGATCAAACTACGGTCTGCTTCATGCTATCACTAGACACCTGCACCTGATCAGACTCCAATCTGCTTCATGCTATCACGCTAACCTCCGCCTAGTCGGACTCCAATCTGCTATTCGCTATCACTAGACACCTACACCTGATCAGACTCCAATCTGCTTCATGCTATCACGCTAACCTCCGCCTAGTCGGACTCCAATCTGCTATTCGCTATCACTAGACACCTACACCTGATCAGACTCCAATCTGCTTCATGCTATCACGCTAACCTCCGCCTAGTCGGACTCCAATCTGCTATTCGCTATCACTAGACACCTACACCTGATCAGACTCCAATCTGCTTCATGCTATCACGCTAACCTCCGCCTAGACGGACTCCAATCTGCTATTCGCTATCACTAGACACCTACACCTGATCAGACTCCAATCTGCTTCATGCTATCACGCTAACCTCCGCCTAGACGGACTCCAATCTACTTCACGCTATTGCTCGAACCCTTCAACAGATCAAACTACGGTCTGCTTCATGCTATCACTAGACACCTGCACCTGATCGGACTCCAAACTGCTTCATGCTATCACGCTAACCTCCGCCTAGTCGGACTCCAATCTGCTATTCGCTATCACTAGACACCTACACCTGATCAGACTCCAATCTGCTTCATGCTATCACGCTAACCTCCGCCTAGTCGGACTCCAATCTGCTATTCGCTATCACTAGACACCTACACCTGATCAGACTCCAATCTGCTTCATGCTATCACGCTAACCTCCGCCTAGTCGGACTCCAATCTGCTATTCGCTATCACTAGACACCTACACCTGATCAGACTCCAATCTGCTTCATGCTATCACGCTAACCTCCGCCTAGTCGGACTCCAATCTGCTATTCGCTATCACTAGACACCTACACCTGATCAGACTCCAATCTGCTTCATGCTATCACGCTAACCTCCGCCTAGACGGACTCCAATCTACTTCACGCTATTGCTCGAACCCTTCAACAGATCAAACTACGGTCTGCTTCATGCTATCACTAGACACCTGCACCTGATCAGACTCCAATCTGCTTCATGCTATCACACTAACACTAACCTCCGCCTAGTGGACTCCAATTTGCTATTCGCTATCACTAGACACCTACACCTGATCAGACTCCAATCTGCTTCATGCTATCACGCTAACCTCCGCCTAGTCGGACTCCAATCTGCTATTCGCTATCACTAGACACCTACACCTGATCAGACTCCAATCTGCTTCATGCTATCACGCTAACCTCCGCCTAGTCGGACTCCAATCTGCTATTCGCTATCACTAGACACCTACACCTGATCAGACTCCAATCTGCTTCATGCTATCACGCTAACCTCCGCCTAGTCGGACTCCAATCTGCTATTCGCTATCACTAGACACCTACACCTGATCGGACTCCAATCTGCTTCATGCTATCACGCTAACCTCCGCCTAGTCGGACTCCAATCTGCTATTCGCTATCACTAGACACCTACACCTGATCAGACTCCAATCTGCTTCATGCTATCACGCTAACCTCCGCCTAGTCGGACTCCAATCTGCTATTCGCTATCACTAGACACCTACACCTGATCAGACTCCAATCTGCTTCATGCTATCACGCTAACCTCCGCCTAGTCGGACTTCAATCTGCTATTCGCTATCACTAGACACCTACACCTGATCGGACTCCAATCTGCTTCATGCTATCATGCTAACCTCCGCCTAGTCGGACTCCAATCTGCTATTCGCTATCACTAGACACCTACACCTGATCAGACTCCAATCTGCTTCATGCTATCACGCTAACCTCCGCCTAGTCGGACTCCAATCTGCTATTCGCTATCACTAGACACCTACACCTGATCAGACTCCAATCTGCTTCATGCTATCACGCTAACCTCCGCCTAGTCGGACTCCAATCTGCTATTCGCTATCACTAGACACCTACACCTGATCAGACTCCAATCTGCTTCATGCTATCACGCTAACCTCCGCCTAGTCGGACTCCAATCTGCTATTCGCTATCACTAGACACCTGCACCTGATCGGACTCCAATCTGCTTCATGCTATCACGCTAACCTCCGCCTAGTCGGACTCCAATCTACTTCACGCTATTGCTCGAACCCTTCAACAGATCAAACTACGGTCTGCTTCATGCTATCACTAGACACCTGCACCTGATCGGACTCCAATCTGCTTCATGCTATCACGCTATCCTCTGCCTAGTCGGACTCCAATCTGCTATTCGCTATCACTAGACACCTACACCTGATCAGACTCCAATCTGCTTCATGCTATCACGCTAACCTCCGCCTAGTCGGACTCCAATCTGCTATTCGCTATCACTAGACACCTACACCTGATCAGACTCCAATCTGCTTCATGCTATCACGCTAACCTCCGCCTAGACGGACTCCAATCTACTTCACGCTATTGCTCGAACCCTTCAACAGATCAAACTACGGTCTGCTTCATGCTATCACTAGACACCTGCACCTGATCAGACTCCAATCTGCTTCATGCTATCACACTAACACTAACCTCCGCCTAGTGGACTCCAATTTGCTATTCGCTATCACTAGACACCTACACCTGATCAGACTCTGATCTTCATGCTACTGAGCGACACCTCCAAATAGTCCGTGTCACATGACGATGCTGTGGCTTGAGTTTGTCTTGTTACTTGTACTGGGCAACACATACTATATATTTGTTCGCATATTGTAAACATGACATTTATAATATTTATAGTTATTTGTGTATTAATTACCTATTTAACTGATATATGTTTCAGAGCTGGCTCAGGACACTACACCGCTTTTGCTGTCAAAGATGGTAAGTGCTATGTTAGATGGTACCTAATTCTTATTAAGCAATGTCACTACATATTTTTTTCTTAGAAATTACCAGTGCTGTTAGAAACTTGTTCTTTTAGAGTGGAGTATACAAACAAAAAACTTTACGTTAATTTTTTTGGTTACATAAGTGGTTGTGGCTAGCCGAACCGTGGCTCTTTGTAACTGCTGCTGCAGAATTTGTTTGGTTCAGTGTGTTGGGAGTGTACAGCAGTACTGCACGGTTAGTGGGTGGCTGGCTCGGAGCTCCGCGATGTGCCTACAAGTTGAAATGTTGACGTACACTAAAACTGAATATTAAGTGTAAAAGTTTGTAGTCGAATGTTGAAGAGTTGTCAGTACCTTGGGATTATTATTGATTATGATCAGTATTACAACTTAGTTACGATGTACAGTAGAACCCTGTTATAACGAATCTGAAGGGAGTAGTTTATATGTTCACTATAGAGGGGAAAATTTTTATCTGAGAAAACTTTTATATTGGCAATACATACTCAAAAGCAAAATCTTAACTACACATAGGCCTAAGCCAAGAAAAGAACGAATGGAAATACAGCGAAACCCCTTATTTACGTTACCGTTATTTACGTTTTCCCGTTATTTGCACTATATTCTTCAGGTCCCGTTTGGTTCCCATATAGTCCAATACAATACTTTCCCGCGAATTACGTCTCAAAAATCGAATCAATCCCGCTATTTACGTCACGTAACAACCATAAACAACCAGAAAATACCGTGGAGCTAGTAGGCAATGAACATTTTAAATAGCAAAATATACAGCGAAACCCCTTATTTACGTTACCGTTATTTACGTTTTCCCGTTATTTGCACTATATTCTTCAGGTCCCGTTTGGTTCCCATATAGTCCAATACAATACTTTCCCGCGAATTACGTCTCAAAAATCGAATCAATCCCGCTATTTACGTCACGTAACAACCATAAACAACCAGAAAATACCGTGGAGCTAGTAGGCAATGAACATTTTAAATAGCAAAATATACATATTTTATAACATGAAAAGTTGCTTTTATTTCTAAACATGTAATAATTTAAGCCTAGGCGTGTAAAAGTACGAGTAATTATAGCAGGAGACAATCTAAAATGCACGAGGGAAAAACGTAAACTCATGAATGTACAAACATGGCTGCTTGTAAGTTCTGATACTGTATTTATGTCACAACTTAGCCGAAATACTGGTACGAGACATAAACTTCACAAGATAAAATGAGCGGTGTCTTGGTAACTGTTTTATACGTCTTTTATAATTTGGGAAGTATTGTACAGTTGACGCCATATTTTTTAAACTAACCATTTATTTCTGGGGATCGTAAATAATTAATTATTGGTATCAAGACATCATGATAAACGTAAACTTGAACATGTCACGGCAGCGAGAAAACTGGTGCGTATACCAATAAATTGGTATTAGAACTGGATAAAATTGGTACACGGGAGGTGGAGCTTATATTTTTTTCCGCTAAGCTCGCATCTATTGGTTGGCGGCTGATGGCGTCATGAGTCTGGGCGGAGCATAGAGTGCGCATGCGCCGCCGCGTCGTTACAGCAGCTGACCGAGTACAATGACCTTTCTCCGCGTTTGGCGCGCTATTGACGGTAAATATTCATCAATTTGCGGCCTTTTCTTAAAAATTTTTTTACTGTGAGCAATGTGTATGTAGCCCGTATTTGTTATAAACCCTGCCGGTTGCAACTGTATTTATAATTTGGAGAGGCAAATAATCTCCTTGAACAGCTAAAAAAGCAAGCAGAAGAAAATTTCAAATTTATTTTTTAGGAAGTAATCAGAAAAACATTTTGGCTTTCATTCTTTTTTTATTTTTGTCAAATGTGGTAAATTAATAATTGATTAAATACTAAAGTAAAATTTGCTGTTAGTGTGTTTGTACCTGCATTGTAGTATGTGCTATTAAACAAAAGGAAAAAAATTCTAAATAAGGTAAACTGTACTCCTTTTTATACTTTTCCCTTTATTTACACTTTCCCGCTTTTTACACTTTTTTACTTTGTCCCCATGAAAAGTGCAAATAAGGGGTTTTGCTGTACATATTTTATAACATGAAAAGTTGCTTTTATTTCTAAACATGTAATAATTTAAGCCTAGGCGTGTAAAAGTACGAGTAATTATAGCAGGAGACAATCTAAAATGCACGAGGGAAAAACGTACTCATGAATGTACAAACATGGCTGCTTGTAAGTTCTGATACTGTATTTATGTCACAACTTAGCCGAAATACTGGTACGAGACATAAACTTCACAAGATAAAATGAGCAGTGTCTTGGTAACTGTTTTATACGTCTTTTATAATTTGGGAAATATTGTACAGTTGACGCATATTTTTTAAACCAACCATTTATTTCTGGGGATCGTAAATAATTAATTATTGGTATCAAGACATCATGATAAACGTAAACTTGAACATGTCACGGCAGCGAGAAAACTGGTGCGTATACCAATAAACTGGTATTAGAACTGGATAAAATTGGTACACGGGAGGTGGAGCTTATATTTTTTTCCGCTAAGCTCGCATCTATTGGTTGGCGGCTGATGGCGTCATGAGTCTGGGCGGAGCATAGAGTGCGCATGCGCCGCCGCGTCGTTACAGCAGCTGACCGAGTACAATGACCTTTCTCCGCGTTTGGCGCGCTATTGACGGTAAATATTCATCAATTTGCGGCCTTTTCTTAAAAAAATTTTTACTTTGTGCAATGTGTATGTAGCCTGTATTTGTTATAAACCCTGCCGGTTGCAACTGTATTTATAATTTGGAGAGGCAAATAATCTCCTTGAACAGCCAAAAAAGCAAGCAGAAGAAAATTTCAAATTTATTTTTTAGGAAGTAATCAGAAAAACATTTTGGCTTTCATTCTTTTTTTTATTTTTGTCAAATGTGGTAAATTAATAATTGATTAAATACTAAAGTAAAATTTGTTGTTAGTGTGTTTGTACCTGCATTGTAGTATGTGCTATTAAACAAAAGGAAAAAAATTCTAAATAAGGTAAACTGTACTCCTTTTTATACTTTTCCCTTTATTTACACTTTCCCGCTTTTTACACTTTTTTACTTTGTCCCCATGAAAAGTGCAAATAAGGGGTTTTGCTGTACTTAAAGCAACAGTTTTATGAGCAAATGCAGATATTATTTTTAATGAACTATACATGTACAAACTTTCTATTACCTAATGGTTCTTGGACATCGGCGTATTATCCTTTTTTCAGGCATTTAATACTCTGTGACGTTTTCGCAGCTTGAGAAAGAAGATTGTTCAGCTTTTTTAATATTGTACTTAATGTGGATGTTGCACTTCGCGGTTACTTTGCTATTAACACGTGCGGGACAGTGGGTTTGGAGTCTATCTTTTCAATAATGTCCAGTTTATCTCGCACAGATAATGCCTTACGTTTTTTACCGCGTTTATCACCCATTTTTATGTACGTATTTTTTATTGAAGCACATTTGCAGCTTAATAACACGAAATTCTTTTTACCGTCAAAAGTAAATAAACGAAAAATAACGAGTCTGGCGCATCAAAGATCACTACGTATCATTTAGTGTCGCAGTTGCTAAAGCTGGAACAAAATTTTCTCACTTTCTATGGAAAAATTTAGTCCACAGAGTTCTATTTAGTGGTAGTCTTACGAACCTTACTCGATCAAAATGTCCGAAATGTGAACGATAAAAATGAGACGTAAAAATATTGAATTTGCTGTTATAATGTACATACGTATTTGTGTGGTGGTAATTTATGTTTAATTTTGATAACATATTAAATGTACACGCGTTCGTCCGTTCTTTAATTATGCAGGGAAAACTATTTTTTATTTTCACCAAACTGATCACCATTTTGGGCTACACGTAGCCTACCGAGGCCACTCGAATATGACTTGTTTATAATATGAACAGTGGACAATCGAGTAGCGTACTGCGGAGAAAAACTTCAATGTGATCCATAATAGACGTTTTGTGAAAAAACTTATAATTATATGAAAATATTTGAGATAAATGTGCATTATCTCGGCAAAATTTGTTCGTGGTACACTGGAAAACGTATCAACATTGACAAAAGTTGTGCGCTACATATATCCAATAAATTAATACATAACCTCACATCATTTTGCCAGGACAGACGGAAATTCACAATAAACGGGTATTCATTATAGGCGGGTTCACTATAAACGGGTTCTACTGTATATTGACTTAAAATGTAGTTTTTATTCTGTACATTTGAGACACTTTATGTCATGGCTAGGAACCTTAATTTGTGTTTTTACTGTATTCACCCGTGTAAGGGTCACATATTTTATGCAGATTGGTAGATAAAAATGTAGTGCTACCCTTAAGTAAGTTTCCCATTTTTTTTTGTGGGGGGGGGGGGGGGAGATTAAATTTTGGGCTGTGTTTTTGAATATTTCGACAAGTAACTTTAATTTGTTCAGTTAGGATATCTCGGTAGTATTGCGAAGCTCCGTGAGCAGCGCAGTTATTATACGTCTGCCGCCCACCGTGTCGGTGCTGGCAAGTGACTTGTCTGCAGCACTGACTTAAATCAGCAAATCCTAACGGCCCATATAATTTGTTACAATGCAACGTGACATTAGGGACTTTTTAAACAGAATGCTTAGTGTATTTGTTGTTTTTTATATGGCAGATTAATACAACTTGTTTTAAATACCGTTGTACTGTGTGTTACTTTTTCTTTAGTATTCCCGTTAAAACTACCTGGCATGGCTGTTGACCCAAACGTGCCAGATTTAAAGTACCCTCTTTTATCGCATAATCATCGTACACACATAATCGTTGCACCCACATTTTAGGGCATCAATATTGGAGTATAAAAAAAAACTCTCGTGTAAACGTCACATGATGTTTTTGGTCCAGCTATTAGTTTCTGAGCGCTTTGTGTAGGTATCTTTTCCGTATAAAACAATGTATTTTAAAGTAGAAGTCTAATCTTTATTTGGACATTACCACTTACGTATTTAATTAATGAAAATGCGAGGTTGTCTGCCGTGTAACTTTTCTTTTTAAGACATTTTCAAACATTATTACCTTTATCTCTTCATTTGCGTCGTCGCTATGTACCATTTACAATAATGTAGAAAGCGCAAGTTGGCATCGTTTATGTATGGTTATGTTGCTTCCTGCATAGACCGTGCACACCTAGTGGAATATCGATATCTCGCCGATTGCATGCAACGTGTGCGCTCTGTCAATTGCCGAGTTAACTACATTTGATACCCCGTACTCTTTCGTGACAAGTGTGTACTACGGCAATAGTTACACGTTAGTTCACGTCACAGATTCAAGTGGCTTGCGTTCGCGTCACTGTTTTTGTTTTTCTATTTAAAGTCGAAGAAAGGTTTTTGTTGCGCGACCTATTAATTTCAATTGTTTGGCGTGCTCTTTTAAACTTCAGTTTTTAAATAAACGTACTTTCCATGAATGGGTTTTGTTTTTATAAGAAATTTTATCTAACAAATTTTTTTTTTCCTCGCGTAATTGTCACACCCCTACTTTTCAAACATGATTTTAGAATAAAATGTGCGACGATGATGCGAGAGAACACGGTACTTCAGGAGTGCACGGGAACGGAGCGACGTGAGGAGGCGCCTTGTTGCAGGCCAGTGGTTCCACTTCAACGACAGCACGGTGCGGCCCACGATGGGCGACGTGGTGGCCAAGTGCAAGCCCTACATCCTGTTCTACATCCGGCGGGAGTTCCGCCTGCCGCAGGTCAGCTCGTGACGGAGCGAGTGGGGCCCGCCCCCGCCCCCCCTCGCGCGCTCCACGAGCCCTTCGTAGTGGAACCAAGTGATCGCACCAGTCTCCTTAAGAAATGAAAAAAAAAAATATTAAAAAAATAAATTATGCAGTATTTTGTTTTTTGGTGCAGAGGGGAAGCTGGACTTGTGTTACGTTGAAACATTCCGAGGCTTTTCAGTATTCAAGTTCTCTGCTAATTTTTTTTTTTATGTACATATTGTAATACAAATGTTTACTGATCACCCAGCGCCCTTTTTTTTTTTTAAATTTTCTTGGGGAGGTTTTCGCACGCTTGCGTTCGTCTTAAACAGGAGGTGGTCTCGGTGTTTTTTTATGTTCCTTTCTCGCTGTCCGATGCGGAGTGATCCCGACGGGGTTGGGGGGTGTAGCACGTGATCGAGAGTCGGGCGTCTCGACCCGCCCGCCGACATCTGGATTCGACGGTGAACGGCGGGTTCACATTTCGTTACGTACAACATTATTGTGGAAGAAAGACTAGGGTGTATTTATTGAAGTAGTATAGCGTGAATGCATGTTTGTGGAGTTGCTTTCTTTTGCAGATTCCATTTGCAAAAAAATTATCATGTCTCTTACTGGTTTTATTAAGCCCACGATTTTATCAATTTCATTACTGCTTATTCACGTTCGTCTATGCTGAACGAAGTGGGTTCATCGGGGAACGGGCGGTCGTGAAATTAACTGTAACGTACAAATTGAAGACATCACAAAAGGCAATGCCTTTACTGGGATCCCAGTCTATGAGATCCACTCTCGTTTAAATTAAGATGATATCAATAATAGATGTGCTCTTGATGCAAGGTTGTGAATCTGCTTGGGGAGAGATATTATTAACACTTGCATTCTCGGAAATGTGTTTTTGTATACGCCTATTGTAAAATTATCATTTGTGTATGATATGATTTATATTTATATATAGTACTACTTTCTAGCTAGTTTGTAAACAGTTAGGTACTTTTTTTTATATTATCTTTTCTCTTCTTTTGATTGCCTGTCTTTGTTTTGTGTGTCTAAAAGACCATCTGAACAGAACAGATTCTTTGTTTCTGATTTTTAATAAACTGATGAGTTGTGAAACCAAAAATCATTCAAGTGACTAATTTATTATCAAAATCATGGGAAGTGTTTTTCCTAAAAATAACAGAACTCTTTTTAATTTTGTTTGAATCACATTTAACAATGTTTATCAACTCTGTGTTCAATCATTGTTTGAGGGTATAATGTTTTGTCCAGTATTAATTTTTTTTTTTTGCTGTTTAGAATTTTGCAATAAACTAAATAGTATAGTAGTCAGAATTATCATTATTACATTAGCTGATGTTCATGTGAAGAAGTTACTATTGACAGGCATGCCAGCATAAATAAATTTACTTTCTTGTCTTATCATTCTTTCCTTTAAGTAACACAATTTTTTTATTATAATTAGTTGACAACAGTGTATTTTTTCATCTGTTCATCTTCTCAACATTCATGACCCTGTGTTGCACATGCGGTTGCAGTTGGTATGCGTTAGATTTCTGCTTGTGTGGTTGGAACGTGTATGGTGGAGCTTTGCATTGCTGTCAAAATTATTTTAAGCTAAACTGACGAAATATAAGTCGTGTAGGTGATATACTGATAAGTAATATGAGACTGGACACACCACACACCTCTCGGTGAGCACATAGAGGTACAGTTGATCCCTGTTACAAAGTGTCTCAAAGTACTTAAAAAATTTAACTTATTAACATGGAAATTTTATTAAATGGGTAAAAATTGAATGTATTTGTAGGTCCAGTGCTACATTTTTTTTAACTTGTCTGGGGAGGAAATTATCTTTAAGTGCAATTTTTTTTTAAGAGTTTTCTAATGTGTTTGTCAGATGTTTCTAACAAATTGTAGACATTTGTCGTAGCAGGCAGCAACTAGTATCTGCCCTTGTGTTCTCCCGCCAGATGCCCCAATCTCATCAGGAAAATGATTGGTGTGATGTTGAAAATTAGTACTTTAGTTTAATGCTAAACTTGATGCCAAAATATGTTTTGGAATGGTTTTTGGTTTAATGAAGAGAGAATTTGGCGGTAAGGGGGAGGCAGTAGCTCTGTCCATCCAGTAGACTTATTGTTTTCGCAGATTGGTGTATTACAGATTTATCATGGCTGTGGCTACAGACAGGAAAAAAACATGAGAAACGGGGAGGGGTGGCTGAAATTCTTAGGGAACTAATTATGTATTTTTTTATGTGTTTTAATTTGAACAGGGAATTTTGACAGCTCAGAGATGGAGTGTGGTATTGCTCTAATGCTGCAAGATTGATGTTTCCAACTACCTATAGCACTGTGTCCTTAAGGACCAGTGAAGTTTAGTTAGTTTGATGGAAAATATCACAAAGCAATTATAATTCAATCATAGATACGTACAACCATCTCAACCATCTGCAGCTCAACTTTTGGACACCAATTGTGATTTCATGCTTTCACTTGCCGTGCAGTTTCAGCTTGTTTAAAAGTTTGTAAACCCTTACCTTAAAATTTTTTAATGTTATGTGGATTGTTTCTTTTTTTTGACGTGATAACGTCTTATAAATCGACGAACGCCGGCTGCACGAAAAAGCATGAATCATTGTCATGTTCCGCCTGAGCCGAACGTGCAAGAACCGGCCAACCACCGTGCGAGAAAAATATCAAATAGGTTAAGGCGGGCTTTTTAACTAATTGTTCGTGATTATATTTAAACAAATTATTTAAATTAAATTTGCAAAAACTGTAAATAATATTTGAAAATTAAAAAGTATGCCATTTTTCAAAATGTTTTCTTATGACGTTATCACGTAAAATTATCGTCCGTAAACTGACTTTACAGACAACCCCCTTTTTTTGCTAAAACATTAAGACGGAGTATACATAATGAGACTAAGTGAGAGGTTTAACTTCAACTTCACATAAAAATTGTATGTGTGTTTTTTTTTTTAGATAAATATTAGAGAACAATAATTTAAGAAAGGGGGCCGGGGATTTTAAAATTTCTCTGAAAATGTGAAAAAATGTAAGGAATTTTAAAATCCTAATTCTGTAGCCACCGTGTCAATATTTATACTTCACAATGTCCACAATGGGAAGTAGGGGAATTCAAAGACGGTTTGGGAAATTTTTCAGAAACATAAGTCATGAAGTTATTGTAGTACTTTAAAAATTGATGTACCTATTATATCAAATCATCTGCAAATTTTTTTGATGAAATGCTAATGTTGGTGAAAAAATTGATTGGAGATTTCATTTTACTAAATGCCTTAAATTGTTTTTTAAATTTACCTTTGATGTTTAGGATTAGAAGCTGACTAATCCATCAAAAAATTTTATTTTGCATATTTTTCCGCAATAACGAAATAAATACCATACTTCGGTGAGTTATACAAAAGTCAATTTTTTAGTATTTTAATTGGTCAGCATCAATCAATTATTGCTTTAAAATAGTGTTTTTCAAGAACTCTCTCACATTTTTAAGCATTGTCATAGGCTTTTGTATAGCTGGGAGGTAATGTGTGCAGTGTAGTTGCGACTGAGGTCTTTCTTTGAAGCACAGGCATATGATCAAAATAATTCAGCTTATTTCCTAGTTCGGTTTTGTGTACACATTTGTTGGGAAGTTATTTGGGTACATGATTTGAAGAAATTTTTTCTTTTGTGAAGCCCGCAAAGTGATTGCTTTTCCTTACATTAGTGCATATATATGTATGTACATGTACATAAAATTTTGGAAGAAATTTTTTTTTGAGTTCATGTAAACAATAGCCAGGTTAAAATATTATGACCGTTCTTATGTTACAGCTTATGCATGTGAGAAGATAAGTAAGAGTAGAGTGTAAATTGTTGTGGATATGTAATTGGGAGTTGCAGTCCAAAATTTCATTTAACATAAGAGCTTTAAGTTTTCTGGCTATGTTTGAAGCTGTATCACAATGGGCCTGCTTCCATTTTCGGGAGTTGTGCCATTTGTTGGCTGGCCCCTGTTCGAAACTTGTGGAGATTTGTGCCTGTGTTTTACTGACTGGACGACAATGTTTAACCTTGTGTTGGGCCTTTGCAAGCCCAAGCTGATCTGACCCGTCGGTTTGACATTTATTGTTTAAACTGTAATGGCAAGTTAATACCTACAAATAAAATACATACAAATAAAATTTCAAGTCTTCAATCTTTTTATTGTCACTCACCCAAGATAAGATATTGTTTTGTTTGCTTTTGTGTAGAAACTGTTTTTAAGTACCTAAAAGATTGAGTGTGGCATTGAGATGTATGTTCAAGTGTATAGTCAGAGTTAAATCTATATTAATAAGGAAGAGAGTTTGTCTGTTTGTCTGTGTGTAGTTCACGTAGCACGGACACGGTGAGGCATAAAACTGTGAAATGTTGTACGTGGATGCTTCAGGGGGTGCACCCCGAAAAAAATGTTTCTAAATTCATCTTGGTTCTTTTTGAATTATTATTTTTTTTATAGTCATCTTAGACCTCGTTCTCCCTTTGATTTCCGTGGCAACGGCTGTTGCATTGTTGATGTTTCTTTCATTTTTGGTTCTTAATCCTGTCTTTCTGTAGTTGTTATCGTTGCCACAATATTTACACTTTGATAGTTTAATTAATGTGAATTCGAAGGCCCTTAAAAAATGGTGGCATCTTTGTGATATATTTATCCCAGTTTATCTCAGTTTTAATGATCATGAGTTGATTTTCAAAAGTAGATTTTCAAAACTATGCTTGGTTTTTTCTTTTGATAGAGGCACGGCAGCGACTTCCCCAGAGGTGGGGGCGTGTACAGGGCCTAACGAGCAACGCAAAAGAGTTCTGCCTGTCGAGGGTGCATCAGCTAGTGTTAAATATTTTAAACTCTTGGTGCCTGTAATTATAATGTGTACTGATAAATAGAGCCATTTCATAAATTGTCCTAATACCAGAAAAACAAATACAAATTGAGGCATACTCTATAAAAATAAATAGTTTTTTAGATGTGAGGGAAATTTTTTATACATAATTTAAATTTTTATGATCCTTGTACATATATTAAAAGTAAAATCATTTGTATCGAAGCATCTGTAAACTTAAATGAGAAGATAATGTGTTAATAATACGTGTTTTTTTTTTCTCACAGCCATTATTCATTCATAATATTCCTCATGGGGACTACACAACTGTTTTCTCGGTGAATGAGCCGTTTCTTGTCGGGACGCACTCGGGGGTTTCACATGTTTGCCTCTTGGGATGAGGCGAGTGGGTGTGGATTATAAATATCGCGGGGGTTGACGGAAACAGCACCACCTCGAGGGGGAAGGAGGCGGGCCGGACAATGGACGGTGTCCGGTGTCCGGCTAATGGATGCCGCCGCCTCTCGCGTATAAGAGTGGCCGCGCGTCTGCCCGGGGTGCTCACAGACACTCATGACAGCGGCGTGGCGCGTCATCAAGGTGAGTCTCTGTGCGCCCGAGTGGAGACGCGCACCCTGGCAACACTGTCAGGAGTGCGGCTGCTCTTGGACCACTCTGTCGCATGTTCCATCTCCAAGAGGAGGTCATTGGAGATGGTAGCATTCAACGCATACCAGGGATATTGTGGAGGAGGTATCGGCCGTGGCCTGTAGGTAGGCGCCATCGTAACATTTTGCAATCAGGAATTGGGACTTGAACCCCTCTTAAATGCAACTCTGGTTTCCGCTGTGCCACCTCGTTATTCTGTTGTAGGACACTGCTGCGAGGATTCAAAAAATTAAAATTATATTTTTGAGGTGGTCAAGGCTTATAATTTTTTTTCTTAGTAATCCGATTTGAGAAATTTAGGTTTTCAAAATTGTGTCCATTAGGTCACATTACATCAGTACCTATACTAAAATGGTCATTTAGTTATGTTGCTACATTGCTACATTCTATACTGTGGTACAATATTGTAGCCTATTTAGTATACCCACTGCCACGTCCATTTTTCAAGATTGCTAGTGACCAAAGTAGCAAGAAATAAAATTATATAAGCACACAGTTATATAGTAAGTTCATGCATTCTTAAATATGTGTAAAACCAAAGTAGTGGGGAAAAAAAAAAAAAAAATCAGCATGGCTAATAGAATTTGGTTGTGAAATTTCTTTATGCAAGCTTCAGCTCTTGAAAACAAATAAGTAAAATGTAACTGAAATGTTATGGTAATTATATATATGCTCGACCATTAGATCCACGGGGTGTATGTGTGTATGTATATATATATATATATATATATATATATCTATACATATATATATATATATATATATATATCTATACACACACATATATATATATCAGGTTAAAAAAAATTATATATTTTAATGTCGGTAATAAGAATATATATATTTTCCTGAGAAAGTTAAATTTGAATAAAATATATTTTTCATTTCTTGAAAGTTATTTAAAATCACACGAAAACATGGGTAGCAGAACAGACATTTTGCATGCAAATAATTAATAAAAATGAAAGGATGAGTGATGATATAAATATGGACGATAAAGTAATAAATAAATACTCGGTATTCAATACTAATACTAACACAAAATCAATTATTTAAATTAGTAAAGAGGTACATTTTAATTAATAATAAGAATCTGTAAATTTGCAGAATTTTTTAATTTGTTATAATTTATAAAGTACATGAATTATACATACGGGAAAATAATCTCACTATGTAAAGACACTTGAAAAAGTAATAGTAAACAATTTATATCATCAATAGTCACAATAAATGAATATTTAAATTATATGGACCAGTATTCAATATAAATCACAAAAGGATATTATTTAAAAATACATTTTTAATTTGTCCTGTAACTGCGCACGCTTCGTAAAAATTCATTATCGTTTTTTCATAAAAAGAATTGCCTATATATAACCTAACACGTGTATAAATACAATTGAAAAAGTTTATAAACACAATTTCTATCACTAATATGCACAATAAATAAATGTTTTTAATGATACAGACAAGTTGATAAATAATTAAAGTAGAATATTTAAAAGCATATATAATTTTTGATTTTGTGTAGCCTTTTCATGATATTGTGACAATTTCATTGCATAATGCGCGCGCATCGTAAAAATTCATAAAGAAGAATAACTTCAAAAATCATAAAATGTAATCCAGATTCAAAACGAAACAGAATCTTTTCTATGAACAGAATTAAAATAATAAATAAATACTTTATACAAAACTCCCATTTAACACAATGTTAATAATATGCTCAACTACTACTAACGCCGGTAGTTCGCAGATTGCCGCTAGCTTCACAAGCAGATTTATACTCACAGATATATCTATACTAGTCAAAACCAAAATTTTTAGTTAGGGTTTACATACGCTAGGTGGTTCTGAAGTAGCGCTCTCGACGGGAAGCCTACAACTCACATAGTTTCGGTTCCCTACCACGTTCGTGCAACTTCGGATTTCTCTCAAAAATTTAAATTAAAAAATCTAAGGGTTAGGTTAGGTTAGGTTAGGTCAGTCAGAACATGCTTGTTTTCATTGGAAACTTCTGATTTAGCGGCTAAAGTGGCGTTAATACCAAAAAGCAAATATTCGGAAATCTTCGGAAATTCTTGCAGGGAACCGAAACTACATGAGTTGCAGGCTTCCCGCTCTCGACTCAAAATCTCTGTTTTAACCATGGGCATATATAGTCTGGCAACTTCCTTTCCTTTGCCTTGGTGTGTCTTACCTGCTTAGTTAAGTCTGCAAACTAATGGCGCTAGTAGTATCAGACCCACGATTTAAATTGTTTAATCTGGAAGTTTCGTATGAAATATGATATTATCCCTATTTCCACCTAAATTTGAAATTGTGTTAAAAATTATAATTTTCCATTATTTTGGGTGTTTGATAAATGCCCAATAGTACCAATGCCTTGGAAGATTTTTTCACATGTGTTAAAGTGGTGCGAGAGAATGTCTTGCTCGTGTATTGCCTGACTGTAATGAAGGTTACGGCTTAAAACCATAAAGTTTTTTTCCCCTTCGATTTTATACCTACCTAACAACCCGGTTAAAAGATAAAAAATTTTTCAGTACAGTTAGAAACTTTTTTTGACTTGATAACGTCTTAAGGCCCTGTCACACTGTCAAATATATTGTATCCAATAAATTGGACAACAAAATTTGAAGGGTGATTTTGGATGAAATACGTCTTCAAATATATTGTATTCAATATTATTTGACGAGCAATGTAAAATATATTTGAAGTCATTTCACACTATCAATTTTCTTTGAGTGAGCTCGTTTTACCAAACATTCTGTAGAGAACTGTAAATGACAGTATTTAGAATCAAAAACAAATTTTGGGTCAAGGAACGCGGGCTTTTTTAAGTAGGTTATATTCCAATTTAGGTATATTGTGATCATACACAGTTTAAAATTTACGTTTTCCAGGTGTTTGCAATGCCTGCATTAAGAGCATCAAAGTGTTTCAAAAGCTGTAGCTGTAATTGCAATTGTAGCAAGTCTCAGTAAACTAGAAGAGAAATCTAAGAAAAGGAAACGCAGATGGTGGACGAGACAGTGGATACTATCCCGGCAAACAAATGGTGTTTTACCCATTTTTGTCATGAACTTCGATACGAAGATGCCGATTCATTTCCGAACTATGTAATAATGGATTCTGAAAGTTTTTATCATCTTCTTTCAATTGTGGAGTCTCGCATTGCAAAGAAGGATACTCATTTGTGCCAGTCTATACCAGCAAAGCAGAGGCTGGCAGTTACATTAAGATTTTTGGCGACAGGGGAATCATTTAAGTCCCTTATGTTCTCTACGAGTATTCCACACAACACCATCTCAAAATATAATTAAATGTAAATCTGCAAGTAGGCATATCCCTTTGACGCCGTCCCCACTACCTCTGCTTATTTAGACGTGATTTTTGTTCAGTTCGAGATCTCAGGGAAGGTTCGGCCTTGTGGCTAGAGGTAGGGGTCAACGCAGTAGGGCCCCCCGAGCTGTTATGGCCGCTCGGGACGCCTGAATAATAACACAAAGCTTCTGAAGATAATTGGTGAATTTAATACAGCACAGCCCAATACATGGTGCTGCCCGTTCTGGCCGTAACTGTTTGCCCGACGCGACTAGTCACACGCGCAGCTCACTTCCTCAGTGGCGGCTCACGATTGTTATGCGCGTGAGGGGCGGATTTGTGCACGTGATGCGATAGTTACAAAAAATACACCCTGATATGGCACATGATTTCTGACGCACAATACACTACACTATGACCTAACTCTAATTAAACTGGGCTAGCAACACGTAGGCCCGTGTCTCCGGCGACTCTACGTGGTGCCTAGGTGTGTCCCAGGGACTGACTCGTTATAAAGTTTGATGGCACGCGTCGCCTGCTGGCTGCCCCGTGCGGGCCAAAACTAGGTAGCCGGTAGGCTAGATTGGGCGTGAAGCGCCGACGTAAATCCACATAATCTCCCCACAGTACTTACGTATGACGTAGAACACTCATCTCGGAGCACTGATGAATTAAGTTAAGTACCTCATGGTAAATGTAGGCCGACCGCGGAACTGTACGTAAAAGGTTTAAGAGAAACTACACTATTGAAAAACTACATGTCGGCGAATGCAAAGGTTGAAGGTTCCGCGTTGCGCGCAGGCTGCCGGCCTCTCGAGCTCCCGGAAGGACACTGACGGTGTCGCCGCGCGCGACCCCCCTCCCCCGCCAGCCCTCCCGCGGAAACGTGTGAATTTCGCGGGAAACTGAACCGGCCAGGTTCGGGACAAATCGCACAGTGAAACATGATTTTGCAAAGACTTAATTATTAATTAATGGAAAATAATGTTTAATAAAACCTGTGGAAAACATAATTAAAATAATTTGTTGTAGTGCGGCGGAGGGACATGCCACACCCGGCCGGATCCTTCCGCCGGTGCAGCACTCGTTGCATGGTGTTCGCCTCGTCGCACGCACTGCACTTTGCTGCGCGCACGAGCGCGTTCGATGCACACGTTTTTACGAGACGTTGATGAGGCATAGCGGTCTATGCGACATAGAGGAGCATTGGCGGTCGGCGTCACCTTCTCATTCCCGCTTATTTTCTCACCCAACTAGCTGCTGTTGTATGGACACTTTCACTTGTATTTCATCAAAATTGTTCTTATACTTTAAAGTGAATGTGTTAATTTTTTGCTGTTTTTAGAAATTGGCAATTTTGTTTTATTTTGAATTAAGCGTATTTACTGTTACAAACCTCAACCTGAGCTAACTTCACCTCAGTCACATTATCTCTTTAAAATAATTTTTTAACGAGATATTAGACCAGGTATGCTTGTTTCGTACAGCCTGGGCAGTATAGGCTTACTGACAAGGATCTGCTACACAAATATTTACATTCACGAAAAATGGTATTACTTTCAAAACTTAAATAATAATAATTGAACACGTAGGCAGAATTTTAATATTTCTAGGCCTTTCTTGCAAATCACCAGAGCTACTTGCTTACTCAGAGATGCTGCTTTAACGTAAGTCAGTACCATCTATTGTCAGGAAATTATGAGTCTATATTCCAGAAAATTCCAGACAATACTTACAGAGTAGCAGCTATTGTGAAATAAGGAGAACAATGACTTATAAGAAAGATTGATTGGGTAAGCCAAAATAATGTTAGTTACATTAAGTCTCTGAATTGAAATATTTTAAAATTTATTATAGGTGTTATTAATTTGGATTTGTAGGTAAAAGTTCAGAAATGCATATCCTAGTTTTGATACCTCATTCCTGATGGCACATTTTGTACGCAATGCTTGCTGTACGTTTTAATTTAGTGTATCAACAATACCTGAACGTAAGCAAAACTGGTATAGCAATCAAATAATGATCGTAAGTTGAATAGAAGATGTTTTCTGGTTTAAGAACCATAATATTCCAAAACTACAGTAACTTCTTTTAGTCAAATATATTAACCTGCACTTCCGTACATACAGATTCAATTGGAGGAAAATATACAATAACAATTACATATTCCAGCAGGAAATAAAATAGTATTAATTCAATTACTGCATTTATTTCCCATTCGCCATTGCTGATATTGAAACTATTACACTTCGGAAACGGAAACAAAAGCGGCCACTTTATTTTAGATAACTCTGATTGGCTGATCCCATCCAACATATTTTAGAACCAGTCCTATACGTAAAATATTTGAAGGAAACTCTAGACATTCAATCTCTCAAATAAACATGGCTGCGATAGTGACGTTTAATGTGACGTCACAACCCTCAAAGATATTGGATCCAACATATTGGAAGGTGTTGGAAGCTAAAATTTGACAGTGTGACAGGGCCTTTATAAATCGATGAACGCCGGCTGCACTCTTGAAAAAGCATGACTCATTGTCATGTTCCGCCTGAGCCGAACGTGCAAGAACCGGCCAACCACCGTGCGAGAAAATCTTCTACAATATCAAACAGGTTAAGGCGGGCTTTTTAACTAATTGTTCGTGATTATATTTAAACAAATTATTTAAATTAAATTTGCAAAAACTGTAAATAATATTTGAAAATTAAAAAGTATGCCATTTTTCCAAAATGTTTTCTTATGATGCTATGACGTAAAATTATCGTCCATAAACCGACTTTACGGACAACCCCCCCCCTTTTTTTTTTTATTATTTGTTAAGTAAGTGGCATGATGTAGTTGTTAACTACAAATTCTGACAATTTGCCGTCTCAAGTTCGATACTTACAATAACCTTTTTTGTTTTACTTTTTCATTTTATATTTCATAATATTTAACAATTGTTTACAGAAATTAAATCTATTTAAACAGTTTAATTACATAATTGTGTCATCTGCTGGGCTGTCCCGTGGGTGAAGTTAGAAAAGTTTATGCCTGGTTAGGTCTCAAGAGAGTTCCTGGCTATGTGGCGTGAGACAGCAAGTTCGAAATGAAGACCAAAATATACAGAACGACATTGTTTTAATACAGAAACGGCACTTTGAATGATGCTACCGCAGCACTCAGCCCGTTGTGTTTCGACGCCGGACCATGGTCCTGCATACTAAAAGAACATGAGCGTTACAGTTAGGAATCGGTACTCGAAATTAGCGTAACATGAATTCATGGCTAGTGCAGCTGTTTTGTGTCATGGTTACCTAAGCAAATTACGGGATTAGTCGCCTCCAATTGCAACTAACTCTCTCCTTAGCAAGACTGCCACTAGGAACATATGTGCCATAACTAAAATAGTGTGTGTGGTGTTTGAAATGTGAATGTACTTTGTCGGAATAAGCCATATACATGTAACCAGAGCAATGTGTGATTAAAGTCAAATCTTTTCAAAAACATTTTACAGTTTTTTATTAGTTTACATTCTAACATAGCTAGAAATAAAAACACTTAACTGGCCAGGTAGTGTGCACTAAACATTAAAGGCTTTGCAGCGAAGGATAATTAAGGGAAACCTGACCCGCAACCTCTGGGTAGGCAATGTAAAAATTATGTAACTAAAGAAACATCCTGTATTAGGACACTTAACATAATTATGTTATGCAGCTGGTAAGCTAGTCCGAGCCAGTTGGGGCTAGCCACAGGGCCGATGCAAATGGATTCGGGAAAACTTATTCTATTGCTGCTATGCAGTTATGATGACAAAAATTAAGACCAAGTGGTGCACACACGCGTCCACTCCTGGTGCTGGTGGATGATGACTGAGGCAGCCTGGGGTGGTCGCCTTTCGCAAGCGAATAAGCAGTGAGCTGCAGTCGGTCATGGCCCCATTTATAGACAGGATGGCACGATCGAACAATTCTTATTAATTACATCATAATTAATAATTGTTCAGCAACATCTTATTTTATTCATCTGGTTTAAAGGGATTATTAGTTAATACATAACCCTTTTCGATTGCCGCATTGCCCTACTCCAAATGTTTACCACATTCTTTCGCCTTACCTTTTCCGCTCGCCACCACATTAAAATTTCTACCACCGTGACCCCATGACTCTAGAGGCTGAGCATATATCTGCCGGCATCAGCAAGACTTCTAACGCAGGTTCATGGCTCTGAGAGTCAAAACCTATCTACGGTTAACATTGAACATATGGGATTGTCAACTTGCAATCAAAACTTCCCTTTATGTCTGCAGGTAGGACCAGTGATTAGCATAATGAGTACTATGTCTCAAGGAACAACCATGAAATTAGTCGGCACGTACCATGTCTGTATGGTGCAATGTTCCGAAAACCTTCTGCAGTCATTTTATTAGTTTTAATTACTCATAGTCAGGAATCAGTGCAGCATTCTGGCAACCATTCTTAGATTCTTAGCCTTCGTTGTTAGTGACATGCTGGAGCCATCGACCCACGAATACAGCATTTAGTTAGATTTCGAGCTGGCCTGGCACCCACTGGGACAATTCCAGAAATCTGGCATTAGTCACATCACTAGGCCACCCCAGGTTTTGATACCCAAACTGGACGATGGCAAATATTACACGTTCTTAAATATTTATTTTGTAAATAAAACAAGTGAAACAGTTTCGACATTTCGATAACCCAATATATCGCACACACACACACACACACACACACACATATATATATATATATATATGGCCAAGCCTGCGTCGATGTATCTCAAACAATTGATCAAAGACCGGTATATCTATATGCGGATACTGTAGCCATCTCTAATCCCGGCTGCTGACAGTATGCGAAGGAAAGCGGCCGACACGCCCTAAACACGTCCATAGGCGCTGGCGGTGAGTGCTGCAGTGCTGCTGCTCGGTCGACAAGATGGCGGACGTGGGGATCCGCTGGACTGCCTGGTCTATGCTCTGGGCTCTGCGCACAGAGCCATGGTGCGCTGCCCGCTGCATCCTGCTCTCGTCGCACAGAGAGCGCTGGCCAAGAAGACTTTCAAGGACGTGCCTCACATTCCCTGCTGCTGCGGCACTACTTACAGCGCCACCGATCTCGGCTTGGTCAGTATTACCATCAATATTATAGTTAAAGTCCCGATAATTGAGGATTCTTGATGCTTTCCGATGATTTCATTCTGCTAGAGAGTTTTGGAATGTTCAAATGCCTATTATTGAAACTACTATACAAAATATCGCGGTTCAAAATTGTCGGGTTAGCGAAAAGTATCTTTATGAATGTGGCAGCACTGCTTTTAGTCACTGGTAGAATTGCAATCACAATTAGGAAAGGAGTGTTTACCACGGAATTGTGTGAATTTTTCTCTTTCTCTGTTCATCTATATTCTCTTGTTGGTAGAGGTGGAAGGTTTGTGTTTATAAGCCCGTATGCCATGATAGAAGGTTTTCACTAAAAGCATCCAACAAAACGGCTGCCCTAGCCTCCATGCTGATAACCTATTCCACGATAATTTACTCACAGTATCTGCAATGCTATTCCAATTCTTGTGAAAATTAGTATTCACGAAAATTTTTTACGAGGTAATAACTCCTTGGTCCTTATTTTAAGCTGGTACCAGCCGTGTCTGTACCGTCTGCCACTATCGGAGCGCACCCTGTGATGTCACGGCCAGCCGCAACTAATTTTGTGTTTTAAAGATGTTTGAAAACTTCAACCAGCAACGGCTTTATATTCCATATATATATATATATATATATATATATATATATATATATATATATATATATATATACACACACACACACACACACACACAAAATGCTAGGTACCTCTGTTTCCAATATGAATGCAAAATATTATAAGTTAAATATTTATCACAAAATCCAAAGTTACAAAAAGTTATAAAACCTTTTGACCTTTTTGTAAATTTTACAATTTATGGGTGGCTATAAAAATCAACCTTACAGTTAAAAGTATTTTCTTAAAAAAATAATTGATTTTAAAAGAAATACAATTGTATGTCTGGCCAGCTTTATTCTTCCATCCTTAACTCGGGAGTGTATTATTTAAATCGTTCCTTGTACGGTCTTCTTTAAATCAGGGGAACAATGTAGGCTACAAGTCGGGTTGCAGGTTCCGAAATGTTGGATTGGAAACGGGGATCTGGCTTTCCAAAGCTTACCGCACACTTCACATGAATCACGAGTCGCCGAAGTGGTTCACTTCGAGGACAGACGCGGCGATCACCTCCAGATTACGCGTGTTAGCGGAACAAACTGCCTCAGGCGAATTTCTTCAGAACTTGGGCATAAATCCAGCCCAGGTAAATTCCAGCAGAGTGACCAGCCAAAGCTACTGGCAGCGGTGTCACTACCCCAGAAGTGGAACAGATTTACAGCCCATAGTAGCTGCCAACGTAAACCTCGTAGACACTTTCTTGATAGCACTCTTCGCAAGCACCACCAGATACTTGTAATATGTTACAGCTAATTTCACGTAAATTGAATTACCACGGCCCGGCCACATTTTCGTTAGTTTTCAAACTCCGCGAATTCCTGTGACTTCCACTCCTTACCAGCTCCCAGCTGACCCCCAGTCCTACAAACAACCCCCCCCCCCCCCCCCAACAAATTGTCTTCCCGTTCCAACGAGCAGTCAGTCTAAACGCTACACCATCGCTCTGCTAACGCAACTTTAGGAACAATTAATTATATATATCTACGCTAACTTAAAAAAAAAATTCTCAACATATAACTCAAATAAAAATCGTCTTAAAATTACATGCAAATAATATACTGTTAAAAAATTTGAAACTGACACATTGTTTATCTGCCTTTTCAGCGTGTATTTCATAAGTTCATACTAGAAGTCACTAAATTACTTACCATAAGCTTAACCAGTACAACTTACATAACTACCATTGGGTGATGCTGGAGTACTCTCCCAGGTACCTCACATGGTGTATGCAGGTGTTGTAGGAGTATTCACCAAGGTACCTTACGTGGAATGTTGGGGTGTTGCAGGAGTACCAGCCCAGGTACCTTACGTGGATTGTTGGGGTGTTACAGGAGTATGAACCCAGGTACCTTTCATGGAATGTTGGGGTGTTGCAGGAGTACGAAGCCAGGTACCTTACGTGGATTGTTGGGGTGTTACAGGAGTATGAACCCAGGTACCTTACATGGAATGTTGGGGTGTTGCAGGAGTATGAACCCAGGTACCTTAGGTGTAATGTTGGGGTGTTGCTGGAGTACGGACCCAGGTACCTTACGTGGATTGTTGGGGTGTTACAGGAGTATGAACCCAGTTACCTTACATAAAATGTTGGGGTGTTACAGGAGTATGAACCCAGCTACCTTATGTGGAATGTTGGGGTGTTGCAGGAGTATGAACCCAGGTACCTTACGTGGATTGTTGGGGTGTTACAGGAGTATGAACCCAGGTACCTTACATAAAATGTTGGGGTGTTGCAGGAGTATGAACCCAGGTACCTTACATAAAATGTTGGGGTGTTGCAGGAGTACGGTCCCAGGTACCTTACGTGTAATGTTGGGGTGTTGCAGGAGTACGAAGCCAGGTACCTTATTTGGAATGTTGGGGTGTTGCAGGAGTATGAACCCAGGTACCTTACATAAAATGTTGGGGTGTTGCAGGAGTACGGTCCCAGGTACCTTACGTGTAATGTTGGGGTGTTGCAGGAGTACGAAGCCAGGTACCTTATTTGGAATGTTGGGGTGTTACAGGAGTATGAACCCAGGTACCTTACGGGGAATGTTGGGGGTGTTGCAGGAGTATGAACCCAGGTACCTTACGGGGAATGTTGGGGGTGTTGCAGGAGTACGAGCCCAGGTACCTTACGGGGAATGTTGGGGGTGTTGCAGGAGTATGAACCCAGGTACCTTACGGGGAATGTTGGGGGTGTTGCAGGAGTACGGTCCCAGGTACCTTACGTGTAATGTTGGGGTGTTGCAGGAGTACGAAGCCAGGTACCTTATTTGGAATGTTGGGGTGTTACAGGAGTATGAACCCAGTTACCTTACGTGGATTGTTGGGGTGTTGCAGGATTACGGACCCAGGTACCTTACGTGGATTGTTGGGGTGTTACAGGAGTATGAACCCAGTTATCTTACATAAAATGTTGGGGTGTTGCAGGAGTATGAACCCAGGTACCTTACGGGGAATGTTGGGGGTGTTGCAGGAGTATGAACCCAGGTACCTTACGGGGAATGTTGGGGGTGTTGCAGGAGTACGAGCCCAGGTACCTTACGGGGAATGTTGGGGGTGTTGCAGGAGTATGAACCCAGGTACCTTACGGGGAATGTTGGGGGTGTTGCAGGAGTACGGTCCCAGGTACCTTACGTGTAATGTTGGGGTGTTGCAGGAGTACGAAGCCAGGTACCTTATTTGGAATGTTGGGGTGTTACAGGAGTATGAACCCAGTTACCTTACGTGGATTGTTGGGGTGTTGCAGGATTACGGACCCAGGTACCTTACGTGGATTGTTGGGGTGTTACAGGAGTATGAACCCAGTTATCTTACATAAAATGTTGGGGTGTTGCAGGAGTATGAACCCAGGTACCTTACGGGGAATGTTGGGGGTGTTGCAGGAGTATGAACCCAGGTACCTTACGGGGAATGTTGGGGGTGTTGCAGGAGTACGAGCCCAGGTACCTCCGCCACATGGATTGCGACCAGCTGCTCTGCCGAAGAGGCCACAGATGCCACCCCTACCACTACAACGTGACGGTGCTGCGGCGGGAAGGCGGCGGCAAGTGCTCCAACTACAGTCGCGAGTGGCGCTCGGTCGCGGTGTACTGCTACTGCACGCCCGCCTAGCTGGCCTTCTGCCCTCACGAACCCGCCTTCTCAGATGACAGTGTTCACTGTTGTTTCAAACGGACGCTCAAGTAGTTGTGATTTATAAACGAGGGAATCAGGTCCTTTTTAAAATTTTGAAGACATATCTTACCCTTCCCAATCCTCTACGTTCGTATTTGTGCTGAAGGTGAAACGAATCATTACAAGAAAGAGGGGTTTTTGGCTTTACGTCTCATCGACAATGTCATGTTTGAATCGGTGGATTATTATTGAATACTTTTAATTTATCTAAGAACGAATAAAACTTCTGTAATAGGAACATATTTATCATTTTATTAAAAAATAAATCTCACGTACTCGAATCATATGATTCATAGATACAGTACATGAGTACATATTTCAACGGTAGTAATAACTTGAACATATTACTATAAACTATTTGTGGGAGACCAATGATAAGAACATATAGGTATGTTTTCAAAAAATAAGTTTAATTTCTTAGAATTGTTTCTATATATATGTATATATACATATATATATTTATATATATACCCGTAAACACAGATATACAAGAAAACCTAGGCAGGACGTAGTACATTGTCAACTGGGACTCAGAATCGAAGAGAGGCCACAACGGGAAAGACCCATGGAATCTAACAGCTAAAAGAGTTTGAAGGATGCTGAGACACTGATTCAGATCCAGGCTAATTAATTTATTCATATGATTCCAGGAACTGTTAATCAAACAACGATAATTTTTTCCCCACCAGATGTAAGTATTGTGTTAATGATCTTGAGTGAACACCGATGATTCTACTTTGTTTGAAAGGGACTATGTTTTAAACACGATTTTATTAACTTCACTTGTAACTATGTAATCAAGTCGATTTTAACCCACTTATAACTGTCGTATCGATTTGAAACTTTTCTAGTATATGTTATCCCGATGACAATACAATAATTTAATGACTTTGACCCAAAGTGTGAAGGGGGGAGGGGCATAGAGGCAAAAAACACTACTTTTTTTGCTTTGGGCAATATCCATGCTTTTGGTATATCCATGAGTCCGAGGCATCGTGGTAAATTTGCCCGAAGTCAACTGCCCCCTCCGGGAAAAGATGGGGGGGGGGGCATATCATAACCACAAAATTTAAAAAATCGACTGTTTTTCGATTTAGCGTGTTTCCAGGCCCTTCGATGTCCACAACCTCTTCCCCCCCCCCCCCCAAAGGGAGAGGTCACATGCCTCCGATTGTTTGAAAGTCAGGACAATTAAAGTACGTTAGTTTTGATGTGCTTACAGGCCTGCGGGCACCGTCGGACCTCCTAGGAAGGGGGGGATGGTCAATTGCCCCCGAAATTTTCGGGACTTTGAGAATTGATTTTGTGTTACCTTTAAAGGTATTAAAAAAATTGGTTGTCTGTAAAGTCGGTTTACGGACGATATTTTAACGTGACAACGTCATAACAAAACATTGATGAAAAGATTGCATACTTTTATGAATAAAATTTAATCATTTTAATTTTAATAATAAAAAATAAATACTTGAAATTATACTAGTAATCATATTTTTAAAATGCAAGAATAATTAACCTTTATTGCCGAAATTGTTGTTGTAATAAGCAATGAAAACCACATTAACTTTTCACTTCACTTTATAAACAGCGGATTGATAGCGAGATTCGTTCGGTTCGCGTCCGTCACCGTATATAACAGCACCAAAGGGGAATAATATTATTTCGTTTTTATAATACGATTTTATAACAAATACGCATCCCAAATACACCAAAATTATTTATAATGTGTTACAATATTTTTTAAAACATTGTGCAAAAGATCCCGGGTGTAATTTGAATTATTATGTGTAACTGTAAAACACAATTGTTCGTACAAAAACGTATTTGAAAATACAACATTACTTTTAAATAACAGCACCGATTGTGCTGAAAATCGGTGGACGATCGTTAAATTACATAATATTAATAATTCAAACGACGAAAACATGATTGAAAAGTCATATCGATGGTTGTTCCAATCGAGTGGAAGAGAGATGCGGTGCAAGCGTACAATGAGCGTAACGGGACACATCGTAGTGGGACAATGTGCGTTACGGGACACTTTTTCGTGCGTGCAGCCGGCGTTCATCTATTTATTAGACGTTGTCACGTCAAAAAATTCAATAAGAGCTAGTAAGTAAAATATAAAATTATATTTTAATAAACATAGAAAACACGCTTCAGTTATATGACCTAAAAAGTAAAAATTAATATTTAAATTTAAGTATTTTGTTTAACAGCGACATAATTAACTACAACTCTGTAGAACGAAATTTTTTAATAAGTTAAATAAAAAGAATCACGTAATACACAAAACAATTAATTTTAATAAAAAAAAGCGTGGGGTGCTTGATATCAGTTGTCTCAAAGTTTCTACCACTAATGTCTATTCGTTACGACAGGGTCATTATGAAAATGAAAGAAGAGATCATCCCATACCCTTTTATTCATTAAAATTAATTGTTTTGTTTGTTACTTGATTATTATTTTTAGCTTATTAACAAATGGATTAAATTTAAAGATTATTTGTTTACTTTTTAGTTCATACAACAATTGATCGTTTTTTACAAGATTTCTAAAATACAATTTTTTTAATAATTCTATCTTGTGATCAACTATAGGCAAATATAATTTCATTGTTTATGGGAAACCAAATCAAAGTACATTTTCGATGAGTGTTCTATTTTACATGCCGTTTGAGTTGCTTGGCTTTCGAAATTGATGGTACCTTTCGAATCATCCATGTTTCAACCCAAGGAGTAAGAAGACCATCGTACAACTGTTAGCTTTAAACATTCTAGTAGATATTAATGTATTTTGGGCTA
Organism: Bacillus rossius redtenbacheri; assembly: GCF_032445375.1. Taxonomy (NCBI): domain Eukaryota; kingdom Metazoa; phylum Arthropoda; class Insecta; order Phasmatodea; family Bacillidae; genus Bacillus; species Bacillus rossius. The sequence goes on along the minus strand of NC_086330.1, from coordinate 3,863,754 downwards.
TCTTTATCATCTTCATTGCTGAAATACACTCTGTGATTCAACTTCCACACAAATTTAAAAATACATTAGTAAAATTTAAATTATACCAAGAACCAATATTTTGAATTTCTTTTACGAATGGGTAATTAAATAAAATCACTCAAGAATCTTTTATTCGCTTTAATAAACTATGAAAGGCACATTGAAGTCCACTCGGAATCCACTATGCTAAATGACCCCATTTCTCTAGGTCCTTATCATTTAAAATTGTGAATACGTTTCTTATAATGCCTCGAAAAGAAGCCCCGAAGAGAGCGATGCTGCACTAAATCACAAGAGCATACATAACCTGGTATAATTTTCAGATCTTTAACCTTATAGAAAAATGCTACCTCAGACAGGCTCATATTATAAATTTGTGCTACTGTTAACTCTTTTGAAATCAACATATTAAAAAATATATACCCGCATGGTACACACGACAAGAAGACAGTTTAACTAGATAAAAGTATTTTATGTGTTTTATTTTGTGTAACATAGTTATTGCATTAAATTGTAATTTGATATTTTCGTTGATGGTTAGTGACACAGGTCTATACGACTACTACAAAGAAAATACTTTAAGTAGGTACTAATGTACAAATAGAGTTATGGATAAAATTTCGACAAGAGTATGCATGGATATGTTAACTAGACCTAATCCAGGAGGACTTAGCCGGCGATGGCTTGAGGAAAAAAATAATCCCAAATATCCCCCTGTCCGATGCAAGACTCACATCCACGACCCAAGGATTACAAGTTCAGCAAGATAACCCACTACACCAGCGAGGCAGCGGAAAAGCACACAGCAGATCTTCAGTTGGTCGTAAGCAGTACTTCTGAAAGTGAAGTGGTACTGTGGCCTAAACTTGAAGCAACTGCCATGTACGTCTCACCGAATAAATAAAAAAAAAGGGATTGTCTGTAAAGTCGGTTTACGGACGATAATTTTACGTGATAACGTCATAAGATAACATTCATGAAAAATTGCATACATTTTTAATTTTCAAATATTATTTACAGTTTTTTGCAAATTTAATTTAAATAATTTGTTAAAATATATAATCACGAACAATTAGTTAAAAAAAGCCCGCCTTAACCTGTTTGATATTATAGAAGATTTTCCTCGCACGGTGGTTGGCCCGGTTCTTGCACGCTCGGCTCAAGCGGAACGTGACAATATTCTTCGTGCGTGCAGCCGGCGTTCGTCGATTTATAAGACTTTATCACGTCAAAAAAAATAAAAAGAGGAGATTGTTCGGAAGAGGAAGAAGTGAGCGAGACACAGTCGTGACTCGGCCCATTGTTGCGAGATACGGGCATTGTTGCTGACGCCTGGAGACGCACCACGGGCGATGAGACGCGAGTCAAAATTTCCGCGGGGCGGGCAGGACGAGGCGTGAGAGGAGGGTCGGAGCTCTGAGGACATGGGGGGCAGGTCCCCCGGCAAGCGGCAGGAGCCGGACTCCAGGGACTGCCGGGAGGTGCAGAGGCGCCTGGGACGCGCCCCCTACTGCGTGTGCGGCGCCCGTCGCGCAGACGACTGCGAGGAAGAACCCCCCGGACCGGCGGACCCCGAAGACCACCTCCCGGGGGACACGCCCCACGGGGCCGGAGCCCCGCGGGACGACGCCGCGGGCGCCTCGAAGGTGCAGTTCAAGTCGGCGGGTCCCGGGGAGGACCGCGGTGATCGCGCCCCGGGAGTGGTCAGCCAGCAGCTGGCAGGCTCGCCGCAGGAGGGCAGCCACGCGACCTCCACGCCGAGGGACCCCAGCAGCGCGCCTGCCGTCCTGGTGAACCACACGGGGCGTCCACGGCACCGCTACCGGCACCCGGACCTCACCCAGGTACTTGCTGCTGCTGTCTCGCGGCGAGGTTCTCATCAGAACCCCCCGCCATGTCTAGAAGCCTGGCTGCCCGGCAGTCCCAACTCGAGGCACCGCTACCGGCACCCGGACCTCACCCAGGTACTTGCTGCTGCTGTCTCGCGGCGAGGTTCTCATCAGAACCCCCCGCCATGTCTAGAAGCCTGGCTGCCCGGCAGTCCCAACTCGAGGCACCCTTTCTTCAACCCTGAACCAGGTGGGGCACGAGTACCCACCTGACTGCCTCAAGCGTCACAAGACACAATTATATAAAAAAAGAAAACAAGCAAATAAGTAGTGCAGAGAAATCCATTTGCATGATGCAAACATTTCATTTTATTCATGAACACTAAAGGAACATCACACATTGACAATGGTAATTACATGGCGGGCACAAGGCCTGATTCAAAAACATCGCAACGAATCGCTATTTAATGTGAGTATGTAGGTACGTAAAAACATTAATACTGAAATGGCACACTCATCATACAGAATGGGGCGTAAGCCAGCTGATGAGAGCGTTATTTCGGACAAAGTTCTTAACGATCTAAGAGTTGCATTCTTCAACCCAATTATTGGGACCAATACCCCAGTCTAGAGTGAAGATACCACAAGCTCTGGATGGCTCTAGTTGATTAGGATTCAGCCTCCCCGACTTATTATTTTGGGGTCGTCGATTAAAATCTTACTTCGAGCAGGATAAAATATTTATTGTTAATTTATAAGCTCTGATCATACAATGCCCAAGATCATAAAGAAATTCGGTTATCATCCTTTAAATTGATAATTAAAAAAGAACCAGTAATGTTGGACAGTGTTTAGAAATGGGAATGAAAGAATACCAGAGTGTTGCCTAGCTCGAATCACGTATACCAGAGTGTTGCCTAGCTCGAATCTGCTGTGGAATGTGCCTCTTCTTTGGTACACAGTTTATTTTTTTTGCATTTAAATTATTGCAGGTTATTTTTAAAGTAACTTGTTATTATGGTTTTGGATGCTGATTGATTTTATTTAAATGCATAATTTTTTTTATTTAGTTTGGACATTTGGTTTATAATTCTGGTAAATTTAGTTGTAAGTTTTGCTAAGGTTGGCTACATGATCGTGAAAAAAAAATAACCAGAACATTCTAAAGACCGCAAGAAGCTAATTTATGGTTTTAGTTTATTTTAAGTATTCTTATTGTCTTGGTTTTAGGTACTTTCATTATTGATTCTAATGGGCAGTGTATGACATACTTCGTGGGCATGGCTAAGGGAAGCCTTCTTTTCACAGACGAGAGAGCCAAACGACCGATCGTGCATCTTCGGTTTTTTTTTGGTTCATTGTAAAAGGTTAGGTTAGCTACATTATAAATACTTTAAAACATTGTGGACGGTTGATTTGGTTAGGATAGCTACATTAAAGATACTGTGAAATCATGTAAACTGTTTCCTAGCCCTGGACAGCTACATATTAAAAAGTTATTTGCTAAGCAACCATAAAATGATTTTACAGTATTTTTAATGTAGCTATACTTACCTAATATAACCAACCATCCGCAATGTTTTAAGTATTTATAATGTAGCTAACCTATCCTAATCGACCGCAAAATTTAATGCCACACCGGTTTATACAATCAGATAGAACAAAAAAAAGCGAGCATGAACTTTGGAGAACTTTGGGTATGGCTCTCTCGTCTGTGGAAGGATGGCTTTCCGTGTTCGACAGTGCTGTGCACGAGACATGTGATGATCAAGCGCGCTGTAAAAAAATAATCGGCGTTTTGTTGATTTTGCAATTCGGTTGTCGTTCTGGTTCTGTGCGTCGTTAACCGTTAGCTGTGTACTTCAGCAGCAAGAACCCCGTCCTTTTGTGTGCAAGGCAAGGTTGTGTCTGGTACGCCTTCCAGTAAAGTTGCGAGACGCAAATTGTACGAGCTGCTGCGTGTATTGTTGGCGCGCCGGCCAGAGCATCATCAGATTAGTCACCCGCCCAGTCCCGGTAACACAATTAGCACGACGTCTCCCAACTGTGCTTCATTGCGTCGGAATTACAGTAACAAGAATGTGCAATATGAACACGTAACCGCTCCGTGGTGACATTTTGCCGCTGCGAGCTGAGATGTTGATTTTAAGGCCGCATTATACTGCAGCACTTTAAGAAAAGTTTTAAATATATATTTTTGACGTGACAACGTCTAATAAATCGATGAACGCCGGCTGCACGCACGAAAAAGTGTCCCGTTACGCACATTGTTCCGTTACACTGTGTCCCGTTACGCACATTGTTCCGTTACACTGTGTCCCGTTACGCTCATTGTACGCTTGCGCCGCATCTATCTCTCTTCCACTCGACTGTTTATAAAGTGAAGTGAAAAGTTAATGTGGTTTTCATTGCTTATTACAACAACAATTTCGGCAATAAAGGTTAATTATTCTTGCATTTTAAAAATCTGATTACTAGTATAAATTCAAGTATTTATTCTTTTATTATTAAAATAAAAATGATTCAATTTTATTCATAAAGTATGCAATCATTTCATCAATGTTTTGTTATGACGTCACGTTAAACTATCGTCCGTAAACCGACTTTACAGACAACCAATTTTTTATATTGGCCAATAATAACGTTACTTTAAACATACCGCCCATAATGATGTATAAGAACAATTTGAAAGATACGTAAATATAAAAGACTAGTATCGTTATATTATGAAACTTTTTATATAATTTTGGTAATGTATTTAATTAATTAGATATTTTTTATCGTAATTTTTTAAAAATATACTTTTCGCTAATATGAATTTAGGTATATGAGTTAAGTAACTTTGCCGGGATATATAATGATAAATGTAATAGTACTAAAATATTTTTTTTAAAACATTTATAATTTTTATTATGGTAAATTGCATAATTTAAATACAAGGTGCAGGCAAAAGCTCTTCATGAAGTATATAGTCATTGTACGGAGTACGATCATATCAAAAGCAGCAAGTGAAACATATTTTCTTTCGCTAACACCTGCTACTTGGCCCTCCTTAAAATCTTTTTTGTTATTATTTGTTTTGTCTCTGCGCACAGGCTTGCAAATAATGAACAGCTATCATGATAATCCCGGTGTTTAACAACTCAATGTTTTGTTTGCCGCGTGTAAATGTGGCTGCTCCTAGCAAGTCGTGGGGACTGTCACTGTCTTCTGTCCTCACGGGGGACAGTGACAACGCTTCAAGGACCATGGGCCTTTATCGAGGAGCAGCCTTGGCTAGCGTCATGAAAAAATGCGATTGTTCAATGACCTGTAAAGAATTCCTTAATTATTTTCTGCTGACTCAGGCTGAATGGGATATTGGCTTTGTTAGAAGTCTTGAATTGGTAACCACTGGTTCGGTTCTACTCTTGGGCGTCATCCTGATGCAAGCTTAGAGACCTCCAGGGTTATACGCGAGCTGAAGTCATACCAACATTCAAGAGTCTAAAGTCTAGCTTGCCACCAAATATATAGAGACTGGAAAAATTCGCGGGTTCAATGACCTCCAGGATAGACTCCACTATCCTCTAAATCCTCTTCTGTTCATTGGCTGTTGACTTGTGAGTCGTCTCGACTGGGCGGCCTGTGATTCGACGCTTCTATGAGTGAGGGTCTCTAATTGGCCCTCATTACTCCAGATTAACAGTGAACCAATGGCAGGAGCAGCACTGAGGTATAATTATTTGAACTGTAGCATTTCACGAAATGAATCCGCGAATTTTTCAGGTCTCTACAAAAACATCCTTGGGATTTCTTGACCTCTAGTAATGACCCTCATTGGAGTTTGTTCACGTACAGCTCTTGTAATACACTATGGCCGCGCCGAGCTTTGTTGCAGTACGGCTACTCATGATGCAAGTGATTGCAACCACCATAAGACGATACTTGCCAGAAAAAATAAGCATCGGCATCAACCCATAACTGAGAGGATTGTTTTCTTCTCCATCCCTTCAGTGGCTCATAAAACAATCTGCTGCAGCCCCGAGTCAGCGCTGGTATTTCACTTTGATGACAGCGCCAGAGGGGCTTACAGATCAACCTGTGACACTCCCGACAATGAAATAAACAAGCAAAGGTAGCACAACCAAATTTCTGTCATATGTGCACAAGGAATCAGGAGTTAAACTTCGATACACGGTACAGAATGATCTCTGCATGGAACATTATAAACCATTACTTAAAAGTTGCTTGTATTAAAGGACCTCCAACGAAGCTTTCTGCTGGCTCTACATTGGCAGTCTGGGAGGATTTAGGGTGGTCTCATAATTATGGTTCCTACCAACTGTTACACTCCCTGGGTACATTTTGGGAGTTGGTGGATCTCAAAGTTTCAAATGCATAAATAACAAATACAATTTCGTCTGTGTCTGTGCTTCTATTTGGTCTTTTTATAGGTGAAGAAAAATTAGTACACAAACATTATCATAATAACAATACTTTCAAATACATAATAGGATTAATCCATGGATACTATAAAATTTTCTATATGGGCCAGCCCTAATCAAAATATTATTAACATGTTTTCTTTGTTTTAGTAAAACAATAAAAATAATCAATCCCAAAATTTTAATTCTTAGAATATAGCTTAATCAAAGTCCTGAGGTTAAAAATTGTGAAACCTCTCAGGATCGTTGAAGTAGTAGCCTAACTGGCATGCTGCAGGTATCGCGGAGAATTGGGAGATATGATGTTAGAAAATAGCTGGCCTAGGATGAGGTATTTTGCTATAGATGGGCTAGCAGGGCGCTGTAGCAGTCCTTGGTCACCGAGGACGAGGAAGAGCTTGTGGTCGCCATGTCGGTTCCAGGCTCTTGGACCCTGTCTGTGAACAAGGCAGATTCAAAAGGATTAAGCCTGTTTCACAGACAGTCAATAAACGAGCAAAAATGCTCACAAAAACGGAGATGGTCGAGGAAGAGTAAGGTTGCCGAAACTCACCAAAACAGGGTGTTGCTCCTAGAGCTCAGGAAGTGGGCCCGCTGGGAGGTGAACGGAGACAGTTCCGAACAGGCGCAGTTGACGCGGAAGCACTAATAATTTAGAATAATAAAATTTAGCCAAAATATAACAATTTCTACATGGAAAACACAGACTGACTAACTACTATCTAAATTAGGGAACACCCGTTGACAAAGCGACTACATTCTTGTATGAAGACAGAAGTGGAATCTTGTTGAGAGCTGACCGAGAAACGAAGTAGTCAGTCTGACGTCGCGGCTTGAAAGTCTCTGGTAGGGTGAGGTGACGCTTAATTATAAACAGGCGCTTGAATTAGAAAGAAGGCTTCAGGCTTTAAGTCCGAAAGGTTACGGAGACTTCCGAGGGGGGTCGAGAAATACTGACTTCGATATCCCGACGTTTCTTCTGGCGGCCGCTCGCAGCGCGACCTACTGAGTAGTGGCCGAACCAAGAAGAAATCGACTAGTGCATATCTCGCACGAGGTTATGGAGCTTATGGAGGAGACTTGTGGAGCGCTCTGGCGGCTTGGAAGAGAAACACAGGGAAATGTTTGTTGCGTGAGTCGCCAGGGGGCAGGCTGAGCTTGACAACCGCTCGGAGTAATTGCTAATTGCACCACTAGAGGGCAGAGGTGGTACATTCGAACACTAGTGTCGAGACCTTGAGACAGACCGCCCTTGGCCGGGGTTAAGGACCGGTCACTGCTCTGGGCAGTTTTCCCCAGAAAGGCTGGAGAGGGGGCGGGAGAGGTGGAAATGTGCAAGGGCAGTGGAAAACTAGCTCTACAGAGCCTGGGGACGTGACTGAGGGTTTGGTAAAACGACTCGTGATCATGCTTTGTAGTGTTCGCGTCAGGCGAGCTCCGAGAAAAATGGGGTCCCGGGAGACTGCAGGAACAAGCAGTATTGGCCACGGTCCTGTCACCGTGCCCAGACATGCACCAAAGCGGGGTTAAGACGAGACAAGGTGCTGTATTAAAAATGATCGGCAAAGTCTCAGATACGGCCCTGGGAATGACTTGGGGAACTAGCCTGACAAAGATTAAGTGGGTGTGTGCAGTGAGTAGAAAAAGTTTTAGTTTTAGCTACAAAATTATATATAAAATAAACTAATAATTTAAAAATCCAAATTTACAATTGTGCCTAAAATGCTGATCGGCGGCACACAACATACACTCATCTCCGTGAAGGGGCCATGGGGTTGTGCGGTCAGACACTCCCACCTTGGAGATCTGGGTTCCATTCCCAGTGAGGTTGAACTGTAATTTTTCTCAAGGGGCACCCCTACTAAGAAGTGTATTTGTGTTATTGAGGCGGGATGATAAGTGTGACACTTACTTGTGCTTCTAGCACATGATTCTGAATTGGCATGATCTTCTAGTCGTGCACAAGGAAACTATGAGATTTGAGTGAAAACCATAACATTATATGGCGAAAAAATGCGAGACCCTTTAGCGCATTAGCCATTTTCACTTTCTAAAGTACAGTTTAAAAACGAAATAGGGTAAAAAAAATATCTCATCTGCCTCAGCGTATTCTTAAATCGTAACCAGACCCCACTCGAACATACTAAGCAGTTTTCAAATTCCGTGGGTTTTTCTGAAGCTGTGCACACCGTATGTGTGACCAGGCAGGCGGAGCTCTTTAAGTGATAAAACGTGGCGGACAAAGCTGTTTCCCGCACCACGTAGTTCCTCATCTGATTGGCGGCTCTCGTGTGGCGAGATGCCAAGACACAGCATGCTCATTTGACCTCGTCTCAGTGAAGATGCCTCGGGTCTTGCGGGCGGGGGGTCGAGCGACGGAGTCTGTCGCAGGTGCAGTGGGCGTACACCAAGGTAACGTACTTCTCCGACTGCACGCGCGTCTACGAGGTGAGGCGGCCGTCGACGGAGCCTCCGGAAGAGCTGCCCGAGACCCGGTGCACCCACGGCTTCTTCGTGACCGCGCCGTGGACCGCGAAGAGCCGGCCCCACCGTCCCCGGGGACGGTCCTGCGCGTGCTCCGCCCAGCAGCTCCAGGAGTAGCCGCCTCCCGAGTGTGTTTCCTCGGAAGTCTACGAGGCGATGCAGCCGTCGACAGAGCCACCCGAGACCCGGTGCAACCACGGCTTCTTCGTGACCGCGCCGCCGACCGCGAAGAGCCGGCCCCACCGCCCCCGGGGACGGTCCTGCGCGTGCTCCGCCCAGCAGCTCCAGGAGTAGCCGCCTCCCGAGTGTGTCTCCTCGCAAGTCTACGAGGCGATGCAGCCGTCGACAGAGCCACCCGAGACCCGGTGCAACCACGGCTTCTTCGTGACCGTGCCGCCGACCGCGAAGAGCCGGCCCCACCGTCCCCGGGGACGGTCCTGCTCCAGGACTAGCCTAGCACGTGTGTCATGTAGCCTCATTACTGAATACAGACTGTGGTGTCCAGTTGTCCAGTTTACCAGCTCTAGTCATTGTCGTGTTCTTTCTCCAACTGGTCACGCCGCTAACCGTTCCTTCACGGTTTTTCAGAGTTATGTCAATAATTGTAATTAATAGGCACGACAGTACACCCACCAATCTTTGCTCACGAGTACACAAACAACAAATAATGTGACTTCAGTAGCCACAGAAGATTTATAGTCGAAATTCCTGACTTTATGTGACTTTTTGAATTTCATTGGAACAGCGAGGAGTGTTCAGACCAAAAAAGTTAAGATTATTCTGTATAAATGAAAACATATTCTTGTTCATACTCATACCACATTTTAAATGAATAATTTATCACAAAAATGTAGAATATAAAATCTAAATCTATAATTATGTTACAGTCAGTTTTAATCTGACGAATATTATGTTCATTTATTTCATAACTGTAGGTATTTTTTAAATGTTATTACTTCTCTGTTAAACATATTAACAAAGGTCTATTACAGACAAACTGATATGATACTGTAACCCCCTCTTTTGCCTGGCCGGGCCAGTAAACACTAATAGGGACCAAGCAGAAGCCTGGATTACAATAATAAAACCCAGGCTGAAGGTATTAGTTTATAATATTCAGTTAAACAAAAAAATATAAACAGTAAATATCCCACATCAGAAAAAGGCATTAATTCATTTACAGACTGCAACAGTCTTAAGATCATATAAAGACACATAATAGAATAGTTAGAATAATCAATGGGGGTCAAGGTCTCAAGCAAAGAGGGCATACAGGCCGTTCCCCTCCAATACAAAACCTCCTGCCTCACAAATTCTGGAACCACCTGCCCCCCGTCCGGTGCACCGGTTACACCATACCACTTGACCCCATTAAAAACCTCATAAAAAATAATATATAAATAACAAAATAGAATGTGTAAACAATCTATATAAAAATATTTAAATTACTCTGTTCAGGTACTATTAAACACATTAATATCATACACATGAGGTCACTGGCATATTCACATTAATAAATATATTTTTAGCACCATAAGATAAAGAGTTACTGAGTATTTAAGAATGTACCTGCACTTATTCTAAAGCAAATTATAATAAAACACCAATTTTGGTAAAATCCTTCAAGCTGGACTGGCAATATAGTCTATACCTACTATGTACTTTGTAATCACAATATAATGCCACAGAACATTTATAAAATTAATAATCACTCAGGGGCGTAGGAACAGGGGGGGGGGCAGGGGGGACGTGTCCCCCTGAACTTTTTGGGTGGAGGGGACTGTCCCCCTCAACTTTCTAGACCGTGATATTTTTATTTTATAATATTATTCTTCCCAACTTTATTTGTAATTTCTTCACTCATCAAATTTTATCTTAAAGAAACAATAATAATTTTAACATCGATGTATCCAATGGTTCGATACAAAAACTGTTTAAAAAGCGCTATTTTGCACTTTTAAAACAAAAATTTTCCTGTGGAGGACCCCCGGACTCCCCGTCTTAGTAACAGGGGAATGGGTTTACATGACATCAAAATCATTATTTGTCCCCCCCAACATTATAAACACAGCTACGCCAATGTAATCACCTAACAAGTATATAATTATACCTAACCAAGAAACAAATGTTTCCTCAGTTCACTATTTCCTTTTACGAATTTACTTTATAAAGTTCAACAAGGGTGAGCACCAATAAATATAATAAATATAATTTAAATGCTAACAGAATATAATCAACTTTACTTTAGCAGGAAAGGGGATTTATTACAAACTACTCATCCTATTTGTGTGGCAAACCTGTCTAAGCCTCAGCATTACCTGATCGCCAGATTTACAGCCGAATTGTGAGTCGGCAGCAAAAAAAATACAACAAAAAAAGCGACTCAACATAACGGTAATTCAGAGCACAACTCCATGAGACAAAATAAAATTATTTCTGGGGAAAGCCTACACATACCTAGACTCCCAATTAAGAGAGAAATAAATCTTGGATAGATCCACAGAAATAAAATGCCAACACTTACAGTTTGAAGGAAGACTGAACTATGAAGAAAAATCAAATTGCCCCCAGCAATTTACAGAAGCCTTGGAGAAGCGGCCCCATTCTCTCCAGCCGCTGACGTGCCTTGAAGTCGCCGCGCTGACGTCATCACAGCTACACTGATTTCACAAAACTTCTATTCGTAGACTCCGCCTTCTACTTGAATATCCAAGCAGGTAGAAAACGGTATCCTCGTAGCAGAACTCTTCATATCTTCATTCCCCATGAAAAACTCTCTCTGAAGTAGACTTCCCTCTTGTCCTTGGTAAATAATATTGTTACAACTTCTCGTACCCCGACGTGTAGATTTATGAGAGCAAAACGTTTTATTCTCGTGATCAGTCCAATACTCCGACGCAGTTTGGCTTCATTTTTTTCTCCATTTGCTTACTCATAATCACAATCCCTCGTGAAACTAATGTTGATTGAATTAATACTTCTCGTTAGCTAATCGATAAGAGATGAACCTCTATTCCGTTGTACCATTGTCTCGGGTGCGCAGCTGAATTTTCATTTTAAAACGGCCAGTCATTAGTTGCGTAGGCTTCTTACAGTTAACCCTATTTTACTCCTACTCCAACTCTTCTCTCCATTAGGTTAGAGGTGGGTCGAAAAGTATCAACCTGATACTTTGTTACTGATACGCGCCTGTATCAGGAACGGCAACCGAGGACACTTGAAAAGTATCAAGTACTTTAGTATCAGTTCAGAATTCGCCTGGAACAACACCACGGCCAATGTGCGCAGAACCCGATCGCAGATGACGGTCACTTGGGCGGAGCTTGTGAAAGGGGAGGGAGCAGGAATGACGAATAAGGAATAAAGAAGGGAAATAATGTAGGGGAGGAAGTGCAGGGGAAGGCGTTGAAGGAGAGGCGCAAAGCCAAATTGTTACGAGTCGTTTGGTTACTGTCCCACATCAAAGTACGCTCAGTGCGCAGTGCGTGCACAGTCTCGTTCAATAATAAAACTAATGAAATTTTAATATTAAAAAGTACATTAATACAAGATATAATATTTATATTTGTGCACCTAACAGCTATGAAAATGCAAATAAATTCTCAGTTGACACTAATAACAGATGTAATCAACATATTGACTTTTTTTTCGAAAACAATTAGTAACAAGTGTTTTCATACATTAAAATATTACGATTTTATCAAAAATAAAAAATAAAAAAAACAGATACGTACATTAGTGAGCATACTATATCAATGTTTACGTTTCAAATGTTTCTTCAGATTAGTCGATGATGATTTATAACTCAGTTTTTGTTTACACAAATTACAATTAGCAAACTCATTATTTTCCGTAAAAAAATTCCACACAAATGAAGTCTTTTTCCTGCACTTATCCATTCCTTATTTCACTATAAAGATACTAACTACAAAGCATGACAGCCCGCAACAATGTACATGGTGGTAATTAATACACGGCCAGGACGAACTGCAGTGAATTTTGATTGATACTGGCTGTATCAGGCGGGCATGAGAGTAACAGAGGTAGAGAATTACCGGGCGTGATGAATAATGTATCAGAGACACCGATACCTTTTTACGCTGGTGATGACGGCACGGAGGATGTGTACCTCGTCGCTTCCTGGGACCGATACTGCTCTGATACAAAAGTATCAGACACTTGTAACTAGGTACATTATTGTATCAGTATCATTTTGGTACAGATACCGAAAACTGCTGTAACAACCCACCTCTACATTAGGTACGACATTACTCCTCCAAGCGTCTCACATCAACTCTCTCGACCAGCTGTCTCATACCAACAGCCTAACGCACGGCCACTACTACCAATTCCTTCTCCCGAGTGCTAAATTCCCTCACGTACCAACTGCACAAACACTAGGGCTCCCGCGTCAAACACACACCAGATCGCAGCGCCGCACGATAAAACCAGCAACTAACCAGACCGCCGCGCGCGCTCGCACACAGATAGCGTGCACGACTGCGCCCGCGTCTCGATCACACACAAAACCTAAACAAACAAATCGTGGCACTCAAAAGAGTGTCACAATACACTTCGGTGGATCGAGTTAAAAGGTTAAATTATTTATGAAAAAATATTAAAGTAATTAATATGTATTTACATGTAGTAAAAGTTAGAAAATATTAATCATCAACATCACACGCTGATTCTAGTTCTTCTTAGTAAAATATAAATACATGTAAGCACAAAGCAAAATTCGCTGGCGTTCTTAAATACGGCTCTAACGATTTCGTTTAAATTGAGAGAATAGCTGCATTCGGGGGCGAAATATCGATCTAGCTAAATCCCAAGTTTATGAAACATCATTTTAAGATACAATTTCCAATTCTAACATAAGTAAACATGCCAGTTAAAAGTTCCAAAGAGATAGGCATGAAATATAAACTTACCCCTGCACCGTACTGGGATCGAACCTGGACCGCAAAACATTGCTAGCCCTTCCAAAATCATGCATGAGTCAAGTGAACGACTTAACAAGATAACCTGTGCTCGAAGGCTGGTATGCCTCACAGAAAATATTATTCAGGGATCGCAATTTATGGCAAACAAGAGTATTCAATTTTATAGAGCTGCAAGACCACAAAGCAGACTCAACATTTCGAAGAGCTCTGCAAATGATATTCAAGAAATATACAACAGAAATAAGGTACAGGCATGACTAAACAACTATAAGTTTGCCGTCGGTGGGTTATATTCAATAATTATAAACATCTAAGAAATTGAGGAAGGCATTCAGGATTGTAATAAACCTGTAGGTCAGAAATCACCAGAGGTTAACCACCGAGACAACTTAAATTTAAATTCTATACAGGCTCAACAGTAATTCCTCAATAGAGTGGATCATTGTCACTACAAGATAATAAACTAAAAGAGAAATGTGTTTCGTTTCGTCTTTATTACTGAAAACATTTATTTTTATTTTTATTTGGATAAGAGAGATATAGAAAACATTTAAAGATTAATAGATTTATCAAAGAAAATGAGATTACATTGGCCATCTGACATAAAATTAATTATGAATTTAATACATTACTGAGTTCAAGTTATAAAGCTACCAGCAAATTCAAATATTTTAGCCATTGATACATCGTACAGTTAATGATTAGTTGTCACATGTTTAAGGGTTCGTAGGTCCGAAATTAGTTCCAGCACTGGAAATAACTTGTTAAGAAGGCAACATGGAGCAGACTTACATCCCTTTATGACTTAACTCCCTTGCACCCACCGTGAAGATGGAGTCGTTCAGGGATGCCGAAACAACGTGCTTCACCGGCCGTTACTGAAGCATACATGCTCCTGGGAGCAGGAACTTCTCCGAGAAGATTGGAGCAGAAAGACAGGGACAGAAGTAGCCATCTGGGCCCTCAAACTGAGACCCACTGCAGCAAAATTGAGCAGTGATAAAATTAAAATAGAAACATTAATAGAACAAGGATGTGATCAAGTAGGGTGTGAAAATTTATGGTGTACCGCAAATTAGTTTTTTTTTTGGCACAATTCGAAATGGAAATTTTGAAAAATAATTTTACTAGTCATTTTTGCTGCTAAAACATAAACTTTTTCCACTATCTGTACACTCCCATTTAATCTTTGTCAGGCCAGTCTCCCCAATCCTGTTCCCAGATGTAGATCTGATTTTTGCAGAGCCTTTGTGAGTTAGCAGGTGCGCTCATTTTATCCCCGCTTTGACGCACGGCCATCACCTGTAATTGTCCTCCGAGCCGTGACAAGAACTGCTATGTCCTGCAAGCTATCAGAGCAGCTAGGTTCTGAGAGCCAACCTTACGCGAGCGATTTCAGACACGATCACGAGTCGTTTAGCTCAAGCCCTCGGCACATCTCCGGACTCTGTCGAGTGAGTTTCCCACTGCCCTGGTACATTTACACCCCCCCCCCTCTTCTGTCTTTCCAGGGAAACATGCCCAGTTCACTGACCGGCTACCAACCCCGGCCGAATCTCAAGGTCTCGCCACCAGTCTTCGAAAGTACTGCATCTGCCCTCTAGCGGCGGATTTGCGAGTTATTTCCCCTGGTTGTTTGAACGCCCGCTAAACGCCTGCCCCCTGGCGCCTCACACAACAAGCTGTGCCCTGTAATTAATTTCCAAGCCACCAGAGCGCTGCACTAGTCCCCTCCATAAGCTCTATGCGTCTCGTGCGAGAGATGAACGAGTCGATCTCTTCTTGTTTCGATCACCTCTCAATAGGTCGCGCTGAAATCGGCAAGTACCACCAACGTCGAGATATCGAAGTCAGCATTTCTCGACCACCCCCTCGGAAATCTTCGGAACCTTTCGGTGCGGAAGCCGAAGTCCCCCCTACTTTCTTTCGAAAGCCATCGCCTATTTTTAATTACGAGTCGCTACCGCCACGAAGACACTCCGCGCATCGCGAGCAGACTGACCGCCTTTGATAATCGGCCAGCATACTGCAAGACTTCAGTCCGGTCGTCGTACGACCTATAGCGCATTTATTAATTAGTAATTAGTCAGTCTGCGTGCCCAGTAGAAATAGTTATACTTCGCTAAATTTTACTAATTGTTTTAAATTATGGAAACATCCGCTACAACGGCGCGTGTTCGCGAGCTTTGCATCCTGGCGGGCTACCTTGCTGAGAGCTAGAAGCCACCTCCCTGTCTGGCGAGTTTTTGCCAAACCTTTATTCCCTGACCATCACCGTTTTTAGTTGGAATTTCCTGCCATTTTACCTACTGTCTGTGAACCAGTTCTGATCATTTTATATTTGGGCTTGTTCGCAGACAGGGTCCAAGAGCCGGGCGTGGACATGACTACACCACCCTCGACTACTTCCTCCAGGAGTCACTACGGGACTTAAATAACTCTAAATACTAAAACTAAATTACATGGGATTGTTTATTTTAACCGATTGTTTCTGATCAGAGCCTTCCTTTGTTTCTGGTTGGCTGGGCTGTTTTGCCGATCAGGGACGATCCTCAAAACATAGCTCCACAGCCAACAAAGGAAGGCTCCGATTGGCCCACAGCAGCAGCCAATCAGGAAGCACCTTCTCCTCAGGCGAGAGTATATAAAGGCAGGACAACTGGTAAGAACCTCAGTAGGTAACTGCTGCCTGATGATGGCGACTGCAATGTCGACCGAAACGTCGGTGAATTATTCGCCAAGGACACGGCTACAACCCAGAAGCCAAACTATTATAGTTAGAGACTGGAAAAATTCGCGGGTTCAATGACCTCCAGGACAGACTCCAAAATCCTCTACACACTCGGGAAAATGCCACCTGTTCATTGGCTGTTGACATGTGAGTCGTCTCGACTGGGTGGCCTGTGATTCGACGCTTCTACAAGTGAGGGTCTCTAATTGGTCCTCATGACTCCAGATTAACAGTGAGCCAATGGCAGGAGCAGCACTAAGGTATGATTATTTAAATTGTAGCATTTCACGAAATGAATTCGCGAATTGTTCAGGTCTCTAGCTGTGTGCGGATGGATAGTTGAGGGTGAGCTGTGTGGAGGAGCAGAGGGGGGAAGGACAGGAGCCAGCGCCGACAGGGCGAGACAAGTCGCCGGTGTGGCGCCGAGGAGGACTGGAGGAAAGGCACACAGAAGAATGTGGTGGGGGAGGGGCGATAAGAAGTGGCGCACCTCGTGCGTGGGCGCGAGGGGTGGAGGGAGTTGTTTATTCTCCGCCAGTGGGCGGCGCTGGTGGGAGGTAGTCGCAGTAAACACGGTCCCCTGGCTGCTGGGCGCCGGCGGGTCTCTGCCAGACGGAGAAGGAAGCATCGCCCCGAAGAGTTCTGCCTTCAACGGCGAGGGGATCTCCACGTAACTTAGAAACACACAACTTACAACTTGCATAACTTAGAAACACAACTTAAAACTGGCACAACTGGCATAACTAGGGACCGGAAAAATTCGCGGATTCTATGACCTGTAGGATGAACTCCATAGTTCTACGTTCTACTCGGTCAAATGTCACCCACTTATTGGCTGCTGTCTTGTGAGACGTCCCAACGTAGCAGCCTTTGATTCGATACAGCTTAGGTTGGGTGTTTCTCATTGGCCCAGAGTCACCCAGGTGAGTTGTGAACCAATAACAGAGGCAGCACTGAGGTATAACTATTTGTATTTTAGCCTATCGCGAAATGAACTCGCGAATTTTTTCCGGTCTCTAGGCATAACTGGTATAACACACAGCTTAAAGTTAAAACACGGTAGCATCGTCTGTGTTCCGTGATTGAGTAAGTTTCCTTTGGGTACATGTCGGTTGTCACAACACCAATCACAGTAATCCAGTGCGGAAGCAAATGCGTCCTGAGCGGCCCGGGGTCAAATAAGGCAGACGGCCGCCAATCACAAGGGAGAAAACGCTGTTGCGGGTATACGTTGTTGCAGTCCAGTAAACTTTCAAATATTTCTCGAAAAAATGCCTGACCCTACTAATACGAAATTCATCAATTTCAAAATGATAGTAAATCCTTGGTTGTTACTAGAAAATACTAATGCAGGAACGTCACCAGACCTGTTTAGACCCGGGGCAAGAACCCTTTTTGGCACCACCTTTTTTTTCAAGCCTACCAAGCCAATACCTTTATCGACAACACCTCATATCGCCACCACATATTAATTCCACTATTAAAAATATTTTTTACTCAACTTAGATGGTAAATATATAGTTTTTTTAGCCGTCCTTTTATTTTAAATACACTGCGAGTTGGATAGTAATCGAAAAATACATTTTTTTTTAAATATTTGACGAGATACATGTATGTATCTTCCAATAAAAATAATTCAGCTCATCTGGCCTTAAACTTTAGTTCTTGTGTTCTAACAGTACAATATTCGAGTAAATATCAATAGTAATGACTACGGCGCCCGGGAAACAAGCCTTGACTGTCCACCTTCTAGTTTCGTCCTTTAATACTATTGTAATACATGCTCTTGTTGAATCTATCACTAGAAAAATAACATGTTTTAGTGAGGTATGCTAGTTCTAAGACGTCTAGTCAAAGAGCGTACTCATAAATAATTGAAAATTGTATAACTTTTATTTATAAATTTACAGCAGTCTAAGGGTTCCATAATTAAAATGATTCTACACAGGCCTCAAGACCCGCAGTTAACATTCTGCTCCTTTGCTGCTCGATTTATGTCGAATGAACAAAAAGGTTGTGTAGATACACGGACATTCTTCTGATTAATTTTAAGTCAGGATGAACTTCACAAGCCTCTGTGGGTCCTAAATGGTTAACTACTTTAGTGTCTGATGTCCCAATAAAGGCATACTTTCAATTTTATGACAGGATCTTGAATAATTAGGTCACTATAAATGATTATTGGTTATGTGAGATCCAAGTATCGTAACAATGGGAGTGTCTGTATTCGCTGTTTAGCTGGTGACATAACAGCTACTCAGCATTTTCCGGTCTATAAAGTATGAGTTGCAAAGAACACGGTGCCTCTTTCAAAACTGCATATGCTCTAATATCTAAGGAATATGTGAAATATGGAATAATTTCGAGCTAAAACGAAAACAAAGTTATACAGCAGATATGGCATTTTACCACGAAATATAATTTGAGCACTGTTAATACATCACAAGTTTTATTTTCGGGCAATGTAAGAGCGTATGTACCATTTTGGAAAAAAAGGGGGTTGTCTGTAAAGTCGGTTTACGGACGATAATTATACGTGATAACTTCATAAGAAAACATTGATGAAAAATTGCATAATTTTTAATTTTCAAATATTATTTACAGTTTTTGCAAATTTAATTTAAATAATTTGTTTAAATATAATCACGAACAATTAGTTAAAAATCCCGCCATAACCTGTTTGATATTATAGAAGATTTTCTCGCACGGTGGCTGGCCGGTTATTGCACGCTCGGCTCAGGCGGAACGTGACAAAATTTTTTTTCGTGCGTGCAGCCGGCGTTCATCGATTTATAAGACGTTATCACGTCAAAAATATTTCAGGACAGAATATTTTCGTGGACTAACACCGCTTTCAGCTCCCGCCACTGGGGAACGACTCGCCCAAACTACGAAGTCCTGTCTGACAGCCTTACGTAACGCGAAACAGCCATGTCTTCGCCTACAAGTAGCTTTTTAGTAGCAACGGCGCGCGTCGAACAAACGACAGTCGTCAGTTCGAGCTACGGGAACGCAACTCGGCGAGCTCGGCAGTTATTTAGTATTATGTACGAATCTCTCCCGCTTTTATCCTCATTGTTCCTGGGCTAGTTGCCTTATTTATAAAGTTATGCGCCGATACATTTGTTTATATTTCAGTGCTTTTGAACTTTCTGTTCTCTATCAATTACTCCTTCAATTAGTTGGCGGGGTTTTTCGTTGTTTTTCCCATGTTTTTTAGGCAACTTGATTTTGTGTACTTTCTTTTCAGTGTATAAGTATATTAATTTTGTTTTCGTGTACGAGCTTCAGGCAGAAGGAATGAATATGTAATTTTGTATCTGCTTTGTATTGCTCGTGTATATTTGGCGTCAATAAAACTTGTGAACCTTGAATCCAGTCAAGGTCATCACTATGCCGATGTGTCGATGTGTCGATGTGTCGATGTGCGTATGTGCGGAGGCCCGGACTGCTGGGAAATGATCCTGGAGGAAGAGGAGGTAAGTCTTGCTGCCAATTAAAAGGTAAGTTACATCTCCGGGAGTGTGGGTGGAGTGGAGGGGATGGGACAACATTGGGAAGGAGGGAAAGGAGGAGGGGTGCAGAAAGCGGAGAATCGTTAAGGAAGCACTTCCCAAACTGCGAATTCCCTCTTCCCCTCCCCCCTTTTTATACAAACCTCCTTCTCTCTCAGGCCCCACAAACTTCTGGCATATATTTCACTTTGCCCGGACCGAGTTCTATTCAGTTTCCCTGCGGGCGTAACTTCCACTGCTACCAACTTTGCTTTCTAGCAACTTAAGTTTTTTTTTCACCTATTGTTAAAAAGAAGGGTTATGGGTGGTCATCTCCTCAGCCAACCAGGCGCGAGAAGAAAAATGTTTGTCTGGCCCGACACTTATTTCGACGTTTACAAATGAATTCAGAAAAATATTGTTTCTCCAACATCGCTGGTTGGCAGGAACGAGTAAACTGGGTGTCGCGCCAAACGTACATTTGACTTTTTGTCGTAAGTACTTCTGCTACTGGACAAGTTTAGTGACACTCCCTCAGTGAATCATATGTAGAGACCTGACAAATTCGCGAGTTAATTTCGCGATGGACTGACATACAAATAAGTATACCTTCGTAGAGCTTCTGCGATTGGCCCACATTTTATCTGGGGAACTTCGGGCCAATGAAAAAACATAAACCAAGAAAGTGCCCAATCATGGAAAAATTGGTTAAGACGTCTCACGAATCAGCAGCCAATGAACAGGTGTCATTTCCCAGAATTTGTTAAGTACTGTGGAGTCTATCCTAGAGGACAATGAACCCGCGAATTTTTCCGTTCCCTAATCATATGCAAATGAATAATTCCAGTCAGGAATATCCCAAATCACAGTTGTCACCAAGTTAACCGCTGATGAAAATTGCGATGTTACGTAGAGAGAGCTGAAGAACTTGAAGCACAGGGGTATATCACGGGGGAAATGTGACGGCTTGTTCTAAACACTATGCTCGCTATGCAACATTGCTTTCTTCACTGCCCAGGCCGGCGAAGAAAGCCCCATCAGTTCTCGGCATGGCGCATGGCAATGCGGTTGCCGTGCGACTGGGACTTCATGATTCACCCAATAATAGCCGCATTGTGTTAACCAATCATTCTACGTAAGCCGAGGAGTAAGAAAGAGTTACAATTTTTGAGACCGACCTTGGAAATTATGCAGATTATGCAGAATGTATCTGTCTCTAAAGTAATCATCTAAGCTAAAAAAACAAAATTCCTCACGTTTTGTAATTATCAGGTCTCCTACAACCGTATTAAAAAAAATATTCCGCAAACTAAAGTTGTGAAGAAAAATTCAATTTTTTTTTTTCCCTTCAGATCACTGTCAAATCTTCCTATTGAACCGTGGCCTTGGAAGCTAGCATGAAAACTTCGATATAACAATCTCCTATCGAAACGCGGGCTTTATTTTCCCCTTTTCTCTCGGTCGGATTTTCAAGAAGAGATTGTGCAGTACAGAGGTAACTCCACAACCAAAATCCATCTACTTGTTTTTTTGTTTTTTATTTAAAAGGCTGTTAACATTTAAAGTAAAATTCCAGGTTTTTAAGAGAGAGAGAGAGAGAGAGAGAGAGATGAATACCTCTTTCAAAGAGTGTTGTTTGCTTCGCCAAGCCTGGTGTATACGACTGCAGCGACTACCTCGGGAAGCGGCACTGGCTGCGATGCTAATGTCGGAACACGAGCCAGTCACTGGCGAGAGGGGAGGAGCGTGTTTCTCGCGCCGCCGAGCAGCACAGAGCTGGACCGCAGCACCGCAGCCTCCTGGCGGAGCAGCAAGCACCCCGGTGCAGTGTCGACGAGAGGCCGTCCCCCGGGGCAGAAGCGCGGCTGACTCAAAGAGACCCCCTGTGCCCTACAGATCTCAGGAGCGCTCCGGTGTCGCGGCGACGGCTGCGGCAGAGACCAGCTGCCTCGGGCCACCTGGGGAGCGAACACGTCTCCCATCAGTCGGACCGCACTGTGGCGCAGACACGCCACTCCTCAGGCGCCTCTCGCTCCACACCAGCAACTATCATTGCTAGAGACAGGAAACATTCGCGGGTTCAACCACCTCCAGGATGGACTCCACTATCCTCTACACACTCGGGCAAATGCCAACTGTTCATTGGCTGCTGACTTGTGAGTCGTCTCGACCGGGTGGCCTGTGATTGGACACTTCTACGAGTGAGGGTCTCTAACTGGCCCACATTACTCCAGATTAACAGTGAACCAATGACAGGAGCAGCACTAAGGTATGATTATTTGAACTGTAGCATTTCACGAAATGAATCCGCGAATTTTTCAGGTCTCTACGTCATTACGCGTTCCTTTCTGCACGCACAACCTGTCCTCTGTTTGTCTTTTGGTCTGCCAGTCAAATGTTTCCCGACGTGAAGCCGGGCAAGGCAGAAACAAATGCGCTGGGAATTTAACAGGGCAGCTCCAAGATGATTTTTTCCACGGATTTTTATCCCCAAGATTTTTGTTTTTGGTCACATCAGGCCGATAGATGTCTTAAGACGAGCTCCGCCTACAAAGCCATTAGAAGAGTACAGATGATTGGCTCAGACTGTCGTCCTCCGTAGCGTAGTCGGCAACGCACCGAGATACGGTGCGGGGGCTCTGGGTTCGAATCCCGGGTAAGACATGGTTGTAATTTGTGTTGTCCTTATCGTCTCCTTGGCGCTTACCCATACACCAACCACTAAAACTACAACTACAATTTCACAACGACGCGGGGTTACATTAAAAACATTAAGGGGGGGAGGAGCTGATTGGCACATTGGTGCTTGTCAAACTTGCCGGTGTGCCAACCAAGTGAAAAAAAAAAGACTAGTTGCAGTACAATAGAGACATTTAAAGATAAAATAACCTGGAAATTTTTGAAAACACATTTTATAACACGAAGTGTATTGCTCAAATAAAAGAAATCATATCTGTAAATAACAAACCTTACATCTTATTGAGCTGATTCTACATTTAAGATTTAACGGTAAAATTTTCATCGCGAAATACTTTTATTCAACATGGCGTCTATAAATATGTCGGCCACCAATTTCTCGCGTGTCTACAGTGTGAGGTATGCTGCACTATCTCTACATTTCAGTGTTAAATAAGGATAGTCAAAATTCTAATCTTTTTTTAAGTTGTTATTATTTATTTTTATGACTTCAAATTATAACATAAAGTATTAAAGGACAGTTTTACTATTGTGAAGTTTAGTTTGGCACACCGATATGCTTATTACATCCCCTGATGTTCTTGAAAGTTAATGTATACGGGTGAATCACGCGCATCCACCATCTTTTTGAGATTTCTGATACCTCTACAGATGGCAGCACCGTGTGTACACATTTCCGTTCTATATAACTTACAAATTTTCAAATATTTTACAAAAAATTCGTTAAGCTACTTTTCAGTTTCAACTTAAAAATTCTTTAAATTATGGTTGTATATATATCATGCTACCGTACTTCAATTTATGAAATCATGACAATAAACCTAAATAACTGTATAAATAGTAAAATCAACGAGCCAAAGTGGCATGACAGCCACACTTTTTTATGTTGAAATTTAATTTTTTAAAATCATACTTAAAATATAACTTTCTTTTCACTGATAGATAAATATAAAGTCAAAAATTAAAATGAATGTATTGAAATGTCCATAAACTAAAAAAGAGGCATTCTTTGGCAACCGTTTAGTCAAAATTAAATATTATCACAATATGTTACCATCTCAAAAGTGCGTGTATGGCAAAGGGGAAATTTCATTATCAGTTTACCAACTCTATCCAAGTTTTTAACCGTTCATTTTATATTGGCCAGATTAGCGTGAACTGGTTTTATTCAACCTATTTGTTTTCAACTAATTCGTGCTTGCATCAGAAACTGTTACCTGTAGCGCTACAGGGCAGGCAATTTCATCGAAGTATGGTTTTAAAAGCGTACAATTAAAACCTATTCGTTCATATCTGCGTTTGCTATCAAAGGGAGTAGTCAGATTCACTTTTTTGGAAAAAATTAGCACGGTTTCAGTTCATGCTTACTTGTAGGGCTGTTACTTATTTGGAAATCTCCAGGACCGGTTTCGTTTACTTGGCGTATTTTTGAAAATGACACACACGTACTATTAACGGTAGTAAGACCCCCGTATTAATTTCAGAAATTTTTCTCGTCTACCTTTTAATCTAATGTTTCAAAATACTTTCAGTTCTTTAATAATAATAAAAAAATACACAGACTGAACCGATGTGTTCGCTTATCCGTTAACTGAATGCAATGATATTGCTATCAACTTAAAAAAAAAAGCCCTAGATTTGAAACTCTGGGAAATAATTTTAATATCAGGAAACAAGAGTCGTTTGAAGTGATTCACTCGAAACGTGAGCGTTAACCTCGGATCCTCGTTCACATGCAGACTTTTCAATTTTTTATTTCCGGAAAGAGAGAGAGAGAAAGAACATTGCGCTGGAGAGAGGAAATTAGTTAATATTTTTTAATTTCCCGAGTGACAAAGGCCAGCGCTGTGTCCCGCGGCGGGTCGCGGTTGTGCGCTCCTAGGCGCTGGCCACGACGGGGGCAAGTCTGGGTCCTGGGGAGAGACAGGCGCGCTACAAGGGTGTGCACAGTCGCAGGGTGTCCTACTAGATCTAGTACTTTTATAAGTTTTTTAGTGGTCTAGTACAGCTACGCTCAGATATAGTACTTTTTTCTTTTATCTTTGAAAGATTTTGTGCAATGGGAGTGCATGACTTGATGTAACGTATTTTATTATTTTCCATACACGGTCGAGAAACCACATCCCTCCATGTACGACCTACATATTCCACAAATTAATCTCGCAACGAGCCAAAACTTCACAACATACATTGTATTTTTCACAGGTATTTTTTGACGCGATGACGTCTTATAAATCGATGAACGCCGGCTGCACGCACGAAAAAGCATGACTCATTGTCACGTTCCGCCCGAGCCGAGCGTGCAAGAATCGGCCAACCACTGTGCGAGAAAATCTTCTGTAATATAAAACAGGTTAAGGCGGGATTTTTAAAAGCAGCAATTAAAAAAAAATTTGATTTATTTGTCCACTTTCGTCATTTCAAATTAACAATTTATTTACATTGATTTGATTACGTTATCACGTAACATTATCTTCCGTAAACCGACTTTACAGAAAACCCCCCCTTTTTTTTTGAAAGCAACCTTCCATGTTTTAAATTGACTTTACTTGCCTCGGCCAACTTTCTGTGGTCGGTGGAAAAATGTCGCAGAGGACGCGATATTCGAACTATGATGCAATTTTCAAAACTACGGAAAGTTTGTGTTCGTGGTTTTACATTACACCAAATTTCTGGGCACCCAAAAGTAATAACACGTAAATATAACGGAACAGTGCCTAAACGTGCAAGAAAAAATTGGTTGTCTGTAAAGTCGGTTTACGGACGATAGTTTAACGTGACAACGTCATAACAAAACATTGATAAAATGATTGCATACTTTTATGAATAAAATTGAATCATTTTTATTGCATTATCACTATTTTGTATGGATATAAAGGAGGAGTGAAATGAAATCTACAATTTTATTGATAATTGCACTCATTAATTCAAATATGTTTATTACTTTGACGAAGAGATTATTTTAACGATAACTTTTATACATGTTTCCTATTTAACTTCTTCCAATCTGTGTTATTCTGTTAAGGATAGGACGATGATAGGAAAAGTAGGAAACGAATGGGAGTGTTTCAAGTTTAATGTGCCCCGAAAAAGTCCAATCGATGGTTGTTCCAATCGAGTGGAAGAGAGATAGATGCGACGCAAGCGTACAATGAGCGTAACGGGACACAGAGTAACGGGACAATGAGCGTTACGGGACATTTTTTCGTGCGTGCAGCCGGCGTTCATCGATTTATTCGACGTTGTCACGTCAAAAACTTGTAGCAGGAATCAATAGAGACCGGAAATATTGGCTAATTCATTTCGCGATAGGCTACTTTAACCTCTGTGCAGCAAGTGATATTGGCTCATTGTTAATTTGGAGAACTCTGAGCCAATCGCATCAAAAGTTACCCAGTTTGAAAGCTTCTCACAAGTATCCAGCCAATGAACCGGTGACGTTTGCATTAGTATGTAGAGCATCGCGGATTCTATCTCGGAGGTAAGGTAACCCGTTTAATTTTACAGTCCTTAAGAATAAATAATAGGTAAAGAACCCATCACTTTGAGTTTAATTTTGTCTCAATGCCATCTACTCGTATTGCACCGTCTACTCGTAAAGTAAATATAATCGAAACTTATTATCTTTGAAAGATTTGTGCAATGGGAGTGCATGACTTGATGTAGGCTTTTGGACATACGCCATTGCTTAGCACAATGGCTAAGCAATGGCGTATGTCCAAAAGCCTACATCAAGTCATAATCGAAACTTAATTTGTGCTTAACAAATTATTATTTTTGGTCTACGAACTCCTAAATGTAGTTTGGTTACAAATTTGTTTGTGCCTGCTGGCTGCAGTAAGTGTTAACTCCCTTGTTTGTATTTTCTCAGGGCGTTTCCCGGCGAGTTACCTTTCTTTTTTCCGACTTATTTTTATGAGGTTACGCCACATTGGAATAAGTCCTTTCGTATGTTCTGTATTTCCCATTTTTAACCCAATTTTGAGAGCACGTTTTCAAGACCATGATAATTATTTAGCAAAGATCACACGATCTGTTGCTATTTCTTACACCTTGATTGTAACATAATATTGTCATGCTATATTTTTTTGTAATCAGTTTCTACTGTTATTTGTATAATCTTGTTTAACGTTTGAAATTAATTTGTGCTCAGTAGTCATTTGGGTGTTTGAGCACGTGTGTATAAAGATCTTTCACGCTTAAACATAATGAGTTTTACGTGTTATGTCAACTTGAAATGTGTTACTTTGCATTGGTAACACACGTAAGACATTGAACGTTTTACAGTTTGCTTTTAATTTATAGTCACAACGAGCTCTGTGTCTTTTGATATTTGAACGTATTATTGTTCATGTAGCTGTGTTAGGATAACGGTTATATTAAATTATAATTTAAACAAAAAATTAATAAAAAGGGCACTTACACCATGGATATTAAGAGTCCTCGGTTCGAACCCGGTGAGGGCAAAAATAAAACTAATCCTTTCCTTTGGTGGTAGATGGCAAACTGACCCCCACCACTAATACCGAAGAATATTATTACGTCAGCCAGTATGAAGTCATGGCTGCCATCTTGGATTCGCCATGTTTTCATCTGCTAGACTTCACTGCATCCATTTTAGTTTATTTTTTTATCCGCTAGAGTGCAGTAGTAATTATCTCTAGATAGTCGACTGTTGTCATGTCGGCCATATTGGCAGCCATATTGAAAATCCCTCCCTGCGACCAGCACCGCCCAGACACTGCGTGGCAGGACTGGTTCTGACTGGTTTGTAGGACGATGATGGAGGGGGGGGGGGAGGGGGGCAAGGGGTTAGCAAATGAGCGCTCGCGGAATCGCGGAAAATAACACCTGCGATTTGAAATTCAAATATGGCGGTGTTGATGGCAGCGGACTGGGAGGGGGGGGGGGAGGTGGGTGAGGAAGCTACCGGCATAAGTGCAGCGTATTATTCATGCGGTGCTCACGTCCTGTTTCGGCCCGCGGAGGCTTCTAGAGCGTGGAGGGTGGTCGGGGGACGGGATAATGAGCCCTGAGGCCGGTGGGGGTGGGGGGAGGGGGCCGCACTGCACCAGAAAGCAGCCCTCAGCCCCGCCGTGAGCCGGACTCAGCAGCCAGTAGCTGGTACCCTGGTCTTCCCACCGGTGCACAACACAGCTGTGGCACTTCACGTCGGCACTCTGTACGGAGTATCCCTAGGGTTGGCGATACAGCACTGACCTCTCAACAACTCTCCATCGTTCAATGCCAATACTTCAGTTACAACATTAACGAATGTTTGGAATTACAAATTAATATAGATATAGTACATGTTAGGAATTATTAAAATAAAAAAAAATAATAATTCGTCGTGGGAAAACTACTGGGTTCGTAAATGGATAGCCCAATTAAAGATTTTGCTACACAGTTTTATTGATTTCCAATATTTACATAACTAACAAATAATCTTCTAAAAAGGCCTAATAATCAATTACACTTGAACATGTTTACTCCCCAGTTACCCGGTTCTTACACACCGCACACCTCGCTGGGCTGCAACTCTCGCCGCAGCACCCATCGTGGTCCTCCGTCGCCGAACTCCGCCGCCGCCGCCGTCGCACCTCCCTTCGCCGAGGATTCCACTCGACGCCTCGCTCGGAACTTCGCTCGGAACTCTCGCCGCACCCGCGGCACTATAGCCCGGATCAACTCACTCCCTGATACCGGCGTCCCGGGCTTATATAGGTCCAGGCGCCACTTCTAGAATTCACGAGCGCGGCTGGGGCCAGTCGCGTCATCCCGCGCCGACCCGACGCCAGAAATATCGAGACGCGCTTCGGCGGCTCGCGGAACTCCCCAGCTGCCAGGTGTCAGGTGCCAGGTGCCAGGTGCCAGGTGCCAGGTGCCAGGTAACGGCGCAGAGGCAGAGAGTCGCTAGGAGAGCGGAGGGAAGGAGGGGGGGAAGCGACGACCCTTGTGATCCACCAGGCGTGCGCGGCACGTCCCACGTTGCGGCGGCCACGTGACGTCAGTGGCCGCGAGGGGCCGCCAGCCAGCCCCGATCCTGTGCGCGCCGCGGCCCTGCTCACGTTCGTAACAATATATAGGGTCGATGATATTAAATGTAGCATCTTTGCTACGCACTACTTGTCGCCGTTCTTCTCTTTGGCGTTCAGCACTGACAGGCTAAACTCGCTCAAAGTAAGTTATTTTGGAGCACTTCTTGCGTCGGTCATTTAAAACGTTTCAAATTATAGTGAAATTAAATCCTATGACTGTATGAAAAGGGTTTTTCTACAGTTTTATTATCATCCCTTAGTATATAACACGAGAAAAGTAACAGTTTTGTAGTTACCTAACGGTGTTAAAGATTTAATTTTAAAAATTTTATATTGCTACATTTTAGAAAATTATTGTTTTCAAATAGATTTATTTCTACCAGGCGAAAATCCAGAATTGTATTTAGAACATTGAAAAACTATTTTGATTCCCTGCTAAATAATTAATAGTAAAAATATTTTTTTGTCTGTTTTAGAAACTTTGGATGAAGGATTTTAAAAAAAAAATCAATGTAATTTTGTTTGTAATTGTAAAAAAAAACCCTACTAAATTAGACTTCCAATTACAGATTTTACAGTTTTGTACAACTCACTACTCTAGGTAAATTACAAATATAACTATAACTGAGATAGCAAAATAATATTAAATAAGTTCAGAAGGTCGTTATTAATTAATATATATATATATTTAAAGTTTGGGGTACATAATATTGCATTCATTATCATGTCTTCCAAGTTTTTCCCATATTACACCTTCTCCTTTACCGTCCTATCAATTAGTCAGTGAACACCCTGAGCGCCTGTAATTAAAACCTGACTGCTTTGTACCTTTTAATAACTGCCGTGCAGCTAGAGTGTGACCAGGAAGGGGAGGGGGGGGGGACAGAGTCGTGGTGACCTCACTCCCCTCTGCGCGTGACCCGTGTCCGGTGCCCGCATAGTGCACACCGTACGGCGAGAAGCAGTTCCGATACCTCAGCCTCCGTGCAGCCTGCAGTTTGTCCGTGGTGGAGTCGTGGTGACCTCCTCGCCGGCTCCACTTCTCGAGACTCGCCTTCTTCCTGGAGCAGACGACCGCTGCGAACCAGCGGACCAGCGGTGCAACTATGATGCATTTCAAGTTTTTGAATACTTGGAGTAGATTTGTTGCCTATAACTAGAGACCGGAAAAATTCGTGGGTTCAACGACCTCCAGGATAGACTCCACAATCCTCTACGCACTCGGGCAAATGCCACCTGCTCATTGGCTGCTGACTTGTGAGTCGTCTCGACTGGGTGGCCTGTGATTCCGACACTTCTACGAGTGAGGGTCTCTAATTGGCCCACATTACTCCAGATTAACAGTGAACCAATGGCAGGAGCAGCACTAAGATATAAATATTTGAAATGTGGCATTTCACGAAATGAATCCGCGAATTTTTCAGGTCTCTACCTGCAACTAGGGGCATGCAAATTTCGCGAAAAGATTCTAAGAGTAGCTGAAAGTTAAAACACTGTAGCGTCGTTTGTGTTTCGTGATTGGGTGAGTTTCTCCCAGGTACATATCGATTGTAACAACACCAATCACAGTGATTCATTGCCAGAGAAAACTCGTGCCGAGTGGTTCGGTCAAACAAGGCAACGACTTCTCTCGCCGACGGCCGCCAATCACAAGGAAGAAACCGCTGGTGCGGGTATGCCTTGTTGCTGTCTATTAAGCGTACAGATTTTTTTTTGTTTCGCGAAAAATGCCTGCCCCTACATATAAGATCAAAGAAAAATACTTCTAATTAAGAGGCACACACTAAAATTTACAATATGTTGGGACAAGTCAATCTACATTTTATCCATGCCTGACTGATGGTATCCACTAAGAAGAGACTCCAGAGGGTTCATATTTGCTAGAATGCCCTGTGAGCTTTTCCTGTTATTTGATGAGCTGAATCCAATTTTTTTTTTTTAAAAATCCAAATCTAGAATTCGTATCTCGAATATACCCCTTGAATCCAAATCTAAGTCTGGAGAGTCGAAAATAAATAAAAAAAAATAAAAAAATATTAAGTAAGGTGTTGAAACATTCAAAACTCTAAATTTTGGTATCCAAAATAAGCTTCCAGAATCAAGATTTATATATGAAATTTTAAAAGTACAATATCTTGAATAATGGTAAATTTATAGGCATGAAAAAAAAACCCTAGTAAACTTAAAATTTTATCAGTGCTGAAAATGTTACTTTACCTTTAATTCCTCTACTATTTTTATTTAGAATCTTTTTTTCCTTCGACGAGTACGTATTTGGTGGTACATGAGGATATGAGTAATTGCTTGACTCATCCCTATTCGCCATCCTTCCACAGTGGTGAGGGGTCTCTGTCCAGTCTCACAAGTAACAAAGAGCACGGCTGGAGGACTGTGGCTCGAAGCAGGGACCCAGCCGTGGTCACGTGGACCAGGGTCTTCTTGTGGTGGGGGGAGAGAGAGAGAGAGGAAGTGGAGGAACGCAGATGTCGGCTCTTGAGGAAGCTGGTCCCTGCTGGACCACCGACACCCAGCACGGGTGCAGCGGGCAGCTGGCGGTCGCCGCGACGAGGAACCCTCCTGGGACACAGTCTGGGGCGGACCAGCTCCGGAGACTCCACCCCTCCCCCCTCCTCCACCACACACCGCCTCGGAGCAAGCTGAGATCCGACACCACTGCAAACAATCGAGCCTTAATGGAGGCTGGAGGAGTTCGACATCTTGAGCGCCTCGTTTCAGCGTGCTATGTTGCCAGATGTACGCTACTCTGTGGCCAGATATACGCTGCTCTGTCGCCAGATATACGCTGCTCTGTTGCCAGATATACGCTGCTCTGTTGCCATATACACGCTGCTCTGTTGCCAGATACACGCTGCTCTGTCGCCAGATACACGCTGCTCTGTCGCCAGATACACGCTGCTCTGTCACCAGATATACGCTGCTCTGTTGCCAGATATACGCTGCTCTGTTGCCATATACACGCTGCTCTGTTGCCAGATACACGCTGCTCTGTCGCCAGATACACGCTGCTCTGTCGCCAGATACACGCTGCTCTGTCGCCAGATGTACGCTCCTCTGTCGCCAGATGTACGCTGCTCTGTCGCCAGATGTACGCTGCTCTGTTGCCAGATACACGCTGCTCTGTGGCCATATACACGCTGCTCTGTTGCCAGATGTACGCTGCTCTGTTGCCAGATATACGCTGCTCTGTCGCCAGATATACGCTGCTCTGTTGCCAGATATACGCTGCTCTGTTGCCATATACACGCTGCTCTGTCGCCAGATACACGCTACTCTGTCGCCAGATACACGCTGCTCTGTCGCCAGATACACGCTGCTCTGTCGCCAGATACACGCTGCTCTGTCGCCAGATACACGCTGCTCTGTCGCCAGATACACGCTGCTCTGTCACCAGATATACGCTGCTCTGTTGCCATATACACGCTGCTCTGTCGCCAGATACACGCTGCTCTGTCGCCAGATACACGCTGCTCTGTTGCCATATACACGCTGCTCTGTTGCCAGATGTACGCTGCTCTGTGGCCAGATATACGCTGCTCTGTCGCCAGATATACGCTGCTCTGTTGCCAGATATACGCTGCTCTGTTGCCATATACACGCTGCTCTGTTGCCAGATACACGCTGCTCTGTCGCCAGATACACGCTGCTCTGTCGCCAGATACACGCTGCTCTGTCACCAGATATACGCTGCTCTGTTGCCAGATATACGCTGCTCTGTTGCCATATACACGCTGCTCTGTTGCCAGATACACGCTGCTCTGTCGCCAGATACACGCTGCTCTGTCGCCAGATACACGCTGCTCTGTCGCCAGATGTACGCTCCTCTGTCGCCAGATGTACGCTGCTCTGTCGCCAGATGTACGCTGCTCTGTCGCCAGATGTACGCTGCTCTGTTGCCAGATACACGCTGCTCTGTGGCCATATACACGCTGCTCTGTTGCCAGATGTACGCTGCTCTGTTGCCAGATATACGCTGCTCTGTCGCCAGATATACGCTGCTCTGTTGCCAGATATACGCTGCTCTGTTGCCATATACACGCTGCTCTGTCGCCAGATACACGCTACTCTGTCGCCAGATACACGCTGCTCTGTCGCCAGATACACGCTGCTCTGTCGCCAGATACACGCTGCTCTGTCGCCAGATGTACGCTGCTCTGTCGCCAGATGTACGCTGCTCTGTTGCCAGATACACGCTGCTCTGTGGCCATATACACGCTGCTCTGTTGCCAGATGTACGCTGCTCTGTTGCCAGATATACGCTGCTCTGTTGCCATATACACGCTGCTCTGTTGCCAGATACACGCTACTCTGTTGCCAGATACACGCTGCTCTGTCGCCAGATACACGCTGCTCTGTCGCCAGATACACGCTACTCTGTCGCCAGATGTACGCTGCTCTGTCGCCAGATGTACGCTGCTCTGTCGCCAGATGTACGCTGCTCTGTCGCCAGATGTACGCTGCTCTGTTGCCAGATACACGCTGCTCTGTGGCCATATACACGCTGCTCTGTTGCCAGATGTACGCTGCTCTGTTGCCAGATATACGCTGCTCTGTCGCCAGATATACGCTGCTCTGTTGCCAGATATACGCT
Organism: Bacillus rossius redtenbacheri; assembly: GCF_032445375.1. Classification (NCBI taxonomy): domain Eukaryota; kingdom Metazoa; phylum Arthropoda; class Insecta; order Phasmatodea; family Bacillidae; genus Bacillus; species Bacillus rossius. The sequence continues at coordinate 3,830,481 of NC_086330.1, read as the reverse complement.
GCTCTGTTGCCATATACACGCTGCTCTGTCGCCAGATACACGCTACTCTGTCGCCAGATACACGCTGCTCTGTCGCCAGATACACGCTGCTCTGTCGCCAGATGTACGCTGCTCTGTTGCCAGATATACGCTGCTCTGTTGCCATATACACGCTGCTCTGTTGCCAGATACACGCTGCTCTGTCGCCAGATACACGCTGCTCTGTGGCCATATACACGCTGCTCTGTTGCCAGATGTACGCTGCTCTGTTGCCAGATATACGCTGCTCTGTCGCCAGATATACGCTGCTCTGTTGCCAGATACACGCTGCTCTGTGGCCATATACACGCTGCTCTGTTGCCAGATGTACGCTGCTCTGTAGCCAGATATACGCTGCTCTGTTGCCAGATACACGCTGCTCTGTGGCCATATACACACTGCTCTGTTGCCAGATGTACGCTGCTCTGTTGCCAGATACACGCTGCTCTGTGGCCATATACACGCTGCTCTGTCGCCAGATGTACGCTGCTTTGTCGCCAGATGTACGCTGCTCTGTTGCCAGATACACGCTGCTCTGTGGCCATATACACGCTGCTCTGTTGCCAGATGTACGCTGCTCTGTTGCCAGATATACGCTGCTCTGTTGCCATATACACGCTGCTCTGTTGCCAGATACACTCTACTCTGTCGCCAGATACACGCTGCTCTGTCGCCAGATGTACGCTGCTCTGTCGCCAGATGTACGCTACTCTGTTGCCATATACACGCTGCTCTGTTGCCAGATACACGCTACTCTGTCGCCAGATACACGCTGCTCTGTCGCCAGATGTACGCTACTCTGTTGCCATATACACGCTGCTCTGTCGCCAGATACACGCTGCTCTGTCGCCAGATGTACGCTGCTCTGTCGCCAGATGTACGCTGCTCTGTTGCCAGATACACGCTGCTCTGTGGCCATATACACGCTGCTCTGTTGCCAGATATACGCTGCTCTGTCGCCAGATACACGCTGCTCTGTCGCCAGATGTACGCTGCTCTGTCGCCAGATGTACGCTGCTCTGTCGCCAGATGTACGCTGCTCTGTCGCCAGATGTACGCTGCTCTGTTGCCAGATACACGCTGCTCTGTGGCCATATACACGCTGCTCTGTTGCCAGATGTACGCTGCTCTGTTGCGAGATATACGCTGCTCTGTCGCCAGATATACGCTGCTCTGTTGCCAGATATACGCTGCTCTGTTGCCATATACACGCTGCTCTGTCGCCAGATACACGCTACTCTGTCGCCAGATACACGCTGCTTTGTCGCCAGATACACGCTGCTCTGTCGCCAGATACACGCTGCTCTGTCGCCAGATGTACGCTGCTCTGTCGCCAGATGTACGCTGCTCTGTTGCCAGATATACGCTGCTCTGTTGCCATATACACGCTGCTCTGTTGCCAGATACACGCTGCTCTGTTGCCAGATACACGCTGCTCTGTCGCCAGATACACGCTGCTCTGTCGCCAGATGTACGCTGCTCTGTCGCCAGATGTACGCTGCTCTGTCGCCAGATGTACGCTGCTCTGTCGCCAGATGTACGCTGCTCTGTTGCCAGATACACGCTGCTCTGTGGCCATATACACGCTGCTCTGTTGCCAGATGTACGCTGCTCTGTTGCCAGATATACGCTGCTCTGTCGCCAGATATACGCTGCTCTGTTGCCAGATATACGCTGCTCTGTTGCCATATACACGCTGCTCTGTCGCCAGATACACGCTACTCTGTCGCCAGATACACGCTGCTCTGTCGCCAGATACACGCTGCTCTGTCGCCAGATGTACGCTGCTCTGTCGCCAGATGTACGCTGATCTGTTGCCAGATACACGCTGCTCTGTGGCCATATACACGCTGCTCTGTTGCCAGATGTACGCTGCTCTGTTGCCAGATACACGCTGCTCTGTGGCCATATACACGCTGCTCTGTCGCCAGATGTACGCTGCTTTGTCGCCAGATGTACGCTGCTCTGTTGCCAGATACACGCTGCTCTGTGGCCATATACACGCTGCTCTGTTGCCAGATGTACGCTGCTCTGTCGCCAGATACACGCTGCTCTGTGGCCATATACACGCTGCTCTGTCGCCAGATGTACGCTGCTTTGTCGCCAGATGTACGCTGCTCTGTTGCCAGATACACGCTACTCTGTTGCCAGATACACGCTGCTCTGTAGCCAGATGTACGCTGCTCTGTTGCCAGATATACGCTGCTCTGTTGCCATATACACGCTGCTCTGTTGCCAGATACACGCTGCTCTGTTGCCAGATGTACGCTGCTCTGTTGCCAGATACACGCTGCTCTGTGGCCATATACACGCTGCTCTGTCGCCAGATGTACGCTGCTTTGTCGCCAGATGTACGCTGCTCTGTTGCCAGATACACGCTGCTCTGTGGCCATATACACGCTGCTCTGTTGCCAGATGTACGCTGCTCTGTCGCCAGATACACGCTGCTCTGTGGCCATATACACGCTGCTCTGTCGCCAGATGTACGCTGCTTTGTCGCCAGATGTACGCTGCTCTGTTGCCAGATACACGCTACTCTGTTGCCAGATACACGCTGCTCTGTCGCCAGATGTACGCTACTCTGTTGCCATATACACGCTGCTCTGTCGCCAGATACACGCTGCTCTGTCGCCAGATGTACGCTGCTCTGTCGCCAGATGTACGCTGCTCTGTTGCCAGATGCACGCTGCTCTGTGGCCATATACACGCTGCTCTGTTGCCAGATATACGCTGCTCTGTCGCCAGATACACGCTGCTCTGTCGCCAGATGTACGCTGCTCTGTCGCCAGATGTACGCTGCTCTGTTGCCAGATACACGCTGCTCTGTTGCCAGATACACGCTACTCTGTCGCCAGATACACGCTGCTCTTTCGCCAGATACACGCTGCTCTGTTGCCAGATATACGCTACGGAGATAAAATATTTTGGACACGATTTTGTGAAGTGATGAAAATGTTTTATATTGTGTCTAAACATTGTAATTTGTAAAGCAAAAACTGGAATCAGACTTTGTAAAGTACATTTTCTTGTTGTATTAAAAAAAATCATATGATAAATATCAAATTTTCTTTTCTAAGGAGTGATAATTGAAATATTTAATCTTGGTTTAAAATGTTTTTGTCAACAATATTTTAATATTATTTAATATTAAAAAAATTGCTCTGTTTGAAAAAATTACATAATTTTATGGAATGCCTTGTTATTAATAGTGGCTGATTGCTATAAATTGTTTATCTGGAAAAAAAAATAATTTGTGTTTAGCATTGAATTATTATTTTTTGTCAGAATGACTACAGCTGTAAAAAATTGCCAAGAGACACCAATTTATGTTCTTAAAATAATCAACAAATAGTAAAAATATGAAAACTTATAATTAAAGATGGTATACAAAATAATATTAGCTGGTTTACTGTAAGTCATGGAAAGATGTCGTAGCTTTAATTGTAAAGATTTATTCATAAATAAAATTAATATCAACAAATGGTGGTCTTTATTAACATAAAATAAAATATGCATGTCGTATTTTATTTATTCCCAAGTAACTTCGTTGCTGACGTAATTCTCGCTCTACTACAAGAAGAAAAGTTTAATTTTCAGACGTTCTGTTGTTGAGGAGAATCTGCATATTTATGAAGAAAGAGGTCAGGGCTCAATTAAATTGCAACTTCTCTCCTACGTACACCCCACTTCGTCTCAAGGATCGTACCTGAGACCTCTACTCTCCCCAGGGCAGACTAACAGAAGATTGTCCACAATTTTTTATGCGTAGGTAGAGCAAGTTGTGCCAGAATAAATTTGTGAAAAAATGTATTAATTAGTTTGACCACTGTAGCTATACTAAATCATATGCCTCCTTTTTTACATGGCATGTTAACTCAGGACTCATAACGACAAAATTAGCCTCGAAGACCTGTAAGTTCTGCCGTGATCATTAGCCCTGTACAAACACTGTGTGCGTGTAAGTTCTGAGAGTGAGTAGTCCCTGATGTTCGAACACTACTCGTGTTGTCCTGAACAGCGCGCCTGAGACGAACAGAGTCGACCCGGCGTGTCGGGGTACGTCACTCACTCCTCTTGGTGAAAGGGGGGGGGGGGGGACACCATGGGAGGGACGCCTGGCGACATGCAACCCGCCACACACGCAAGTACTGCTTGTGGCTGCGTGTTGATGGACTCAACTTTGACTAGGGGAAAGGAAACGGAACTCTGCAAGAATTAAATCTCGAACGTGTTCTATTTTTATATCCCACCTACGATGAGACTTCAGTGCCGATAAAAAGTTAAGAACTTCCTACTACGTTTTCAAAAGTTATTTTAGTAATGATTTTTAAGTAGAACCTAAAGCAATAAACCAAAACAGGATTGCTCTTAGAAAAACGACACATAGTTATAATTGCACTATTTATATGTAATTTAACTTAATACTACGCAATATTACACATAAAAATTAAACATACATGCATTATACCACAAATAAGTAGTGATAGAGAAAACAGTAACGATGCAGAACACATGAAACAGGAAAGGAAATAAAAAACTGCAACACATGACTTAGTCTCTTTCTGATGTAGTCTATTCTTCTCCGTTTACAAAAATATTCCCTTACTCCCCATGATATCTCATTTTAAATATTCATAGCTCAGAACAATGAAGAATCGCAGCTTGTAAATGAATGTTATACTGATGCCATTTCACTTTTTTGGTCGTCACAACAGAGAATGGGTTTCTAGTAAAATATACAGACGTATAACATGCAGATAATCCTTGGATTGGGATATGTAAAGAAAAACACGCGAACAGATAGAAGTGAAAAAAAGGATAAGTGAAATGAATGGCAACAAACGAACGAAACACATGACAACGAGGACAGCATAGACAAGCTGAAGATGGAAGAAAGTGCTGGTTCCCGAAACGTCAGCCTTCCTCGTTCAAGGAAACTTTTGTGCTCGTCTGGGTCGTTTGAACCGAGTATAGCTCAACTACACTACACTTGCTTGTTGTTCGTGTGTTTTGTGTTTATTTATTGGCATTAGTTTTGTCAATTCTTTTAAAATGTTTTCTTAACTGTGTGGGTTTTAGGCATATTACACTTATGGGACTATTTATATATATTATAAATTTAATCTTTTTATTAAAAAACCATTTTCTGTTGTTCCTCTATACCCGTGTTTCCAGTTCGATGAACTGTAGTAATACTGCGACATCAATCCAACATTCATCTATGAGTCATGAACTACATTGCAACGATTCTTTGAATATCGCATCGTAGAATCATACTTGTTATAATGAAACCATATTGCTATACTTAAAACAAATGTACGGAACTTAAAATCTACTTGGATCACGTTGAAGGCCTTTAGAGTGACCTATACTAAATTATAATCAAACTAAACTGACTAATCTTGTCAAATGTTTTCACAGATGTACTCGATGTCATCACTTTGCATCATACATTAGAAAAAAAGCATCTAGGACTGAATTTCTGGGTGGTAAATTATTTTTGATAAAATAAAAACAGAATCAATATTTCAAAAATACAAAACTCATAGTTAGAATATATAAATTATATAAGCCTGAAAACAGTATATACTTCCAAACTTGAGTATTTTTGCAGGTGCTGTTCCTAATTTGATTTTAAAATAATTGATTTCACGGAAAGAGTTAAAGATATTATCATCAATTAGGATATTGGAATTTAATTATTTTTACATTACGTATGTATGTGATTTATGTGCTTATAAAATATTAACATATATGCATAATCTTGTAAAGTACTCAATTTACATTAAAAATAATTATAGTACTTAATTAGTAATTTATTCGAGAAAAATGAATAATTAAAAAAACATATAAGCAAAACTGATGAAATGTTGTTGGTTTACCATTCATTTATTATTGGCTTTAATATTTATATTGTCTAAGACTAACCTACTTTTATTTTTATAAAATAATGACCAAAAGCCTGAAACAACCACAGTTATTAAATTTAAATAGTTCTCTTTAACATTAATATGTATTCCTGTGAACTTTAGACCCTTTGAAAACTTATATTAAGAAATGTACCATAATGGATATGCTGGCCAGATACATACATACATAATGGTGTATGTAATAAAAGTAAGCTCATATAATGGTAGCCAACCAGGTTGTTATGATATAAAATAATTTTTCATACTATAAAATATTTATACATTTAATGTATTATAATCGAATTTATTGAATGTTAATGCTTTTTGGAAATTTAAACAATTTGAATACAGTAAAACTTTAAATGATTAACTTAAATGCAATTCAAAAATATTGAAAATGTTAAAAATTTTCAGTCAATACATCTTAGCCAATATGACTGATTTATATTTAATGCTTGGACGGATTATGTTAGTTTCCATTATATAAAGTAAAAATTATTTAAATCTACTCAGTTTCACATTTTCAAAGGTAGTTAATCATTTTCGTATCACAACACAAGCCCATAAAAAACTTCAGCAAATCAATTAGATTTACAGCTTTTTAAGCAAAGGTCTGTGAGAAATTAATTCACTAATAACAGCATTTTCTGAACCAAAGCCAATGAAATTCGTAATTAAATAGTTTGTGTTTTGAACTATTTTTCTGCATTTCGGTTTTCATGCCACCGTTATATCCTTCTATCTTGCGCTAGTCTACGTAACACTTTCTACGTCTGCAATATGCTGGCTGATATACTGATTAGTAGAGACCGGAAAAATTCGCGGGTTCAATGAACTCCAGGATAGACTCCACTATCCTCTTCACACTCGGGCAAATGCCAACTGTTCATTGGCTGTTGACGTGTGAGTCGTCTCGACTGGGCGGCCTGTGATTCGACACTTCCACGAGTGAGGGCATATAATTGGCCCTCATTACTCCAGATTAACCGGGAACCAATGGCTGAAGCAGCACTAAGGTATAATTATTTGAATTGTAGCATTAAGCGAAATGAATCCGCGAATTTTTCAGGTCTCTACTGATTAGCCAGCCTTTGTATAGATACATGCGCAACTTGGGCCTCACTTACTGAGCTAAACAATCCCGGGTGTCGTTGAATACACTCAGCTTGACCTGTTCTGTCGTCAACCACGGGCACAGAGTTCTGCCTCGTAAACAATCTCAGGCACAAAATAATATAAATATGAAATGGTCACTCAAAATGAAGTAACTTACACTAGTACTTTTCTTTCACTCCAAATACATTCCCCTTGAAAATTACGTGAAAATCCTATCTCAAAAAAATCAATAATATCCACCCTCTTTTTTTTAAAACTCTGGAATGACTGGAGCAGAAGCTGAATTGATGTAGCGTCAATCGCTCGCTTTGACTAAGGGAAGTGTCAGGCCTGGAGGGACGATCTTTTAATTGACTTCTCGTTCAAACAGAACATAGATCACTCCGTCAGGGCGGGCCGAGGTCACTCGCACAGTTACAGAGCGAGAAAGAGAATGAGAGAGAGAGAGAGGTGGGAAAAGGGAAAGGGGCATTCCAAGAAGACTAGACGAGGAATCACAAACGCGATGAAGGGAAACAGGGAAACTTCGAGAGGACATGTCTCGGGAAAGAATGACATAGAAGTTAGGATAAAAAACTTTTCTTTGTGGAGATACAAGTTTTTAGCTGAGGTGATGTCGCGAATAGAGCTGGAAAATGAATTTGAATTGTTAATGTTTTAACATTTTGCTGTCAACGGGGTTTCTTAAAACCTGCCCGACATAAATTTCGACTCAGCCTTACATTTTCCGGTATTGTATTCCGATGTAAAATATTAACAGGGGAATAAGCAAGAAAATTGCAGTTAATCTTTTTGCAGAAATGTGCAATCAAGGTAAATAATAGAGTGAAGAATTGTGTGGTAGTACGTAATCGGATATCATTATTATGCGTTCGAGAATAAGCATCATTTAAGGAAGTGCAATCAAGGCACACAATTGCAAGATATAACTTAAGTTTTTAGTTATCTAATGGTTTGCATAAGCATGCAACCAAATTTTGCAATAACATTTTAATTTTTGCTGCTTAGAAAAATTATTGTCCAAAAAATAAATTAATAAGGTACCTTGTTAGACTTCAAACAGCTGTGAGTATTATTACTTAACCGATTACAAAAATTGTGCTTTAAACATATATATAAATGAATTGTTCATCCTATTATTATAATATTAATAAATAGCTTAGTTTACGGATTGTTTATTTCACATTAGGCAGGCCTATAAACAATATTTTTTATTTAAAGTAATATTAAATTAATTACGTTAGTTAGAAAATGAATGTTCTTGAATTCGTAATCAAAGATATAAGTTTATATATAGTAAAACTACCCTTTAGTACTTAATAATTTATAGTCATCTAGTGTGTGCTTAATCTATAAAGTATTAATTTTTAATGAATTTTAACAAGTTGGGTAGTGTTTTAATAAAAAATCATTGTCAAAATCACGTACAAGCTGAGGGTTGGTATTTTTTCAAGTCTATTTCATTACATAGTTTAACAATTCGCTCTGCAAATCGAATGATTCGATAGTTGACGTAGCTGCTCCAGTAGCGAATTCTAGCGGCGGGTGTAGAACTACGAGTGAGTCGCGTTCAGAAATTTAATAACTGGTGTTGAATACTGGTCCATACAACCAAAACATTTATTAATGTGTATATTAGTGATAGAATTTGTGTTTGTAAACTTTTTCAAGTGTGTTTACATAAGTAATGTTTTATTCCCTCATGTATAATTTATTTGCATTGTAAAAATTAAATTATTACATTCATTATTTAATAAAAATTTAAATTTAATAAATTACAATAAAATTTTAAATAATTTTATTTACTTTATTTTTTAAAATATAACTTGATTATTTTACTAAATTAAGTAATTAATTTTATAAATATGTTTATATAAATAGTGAATACGGTTCATATATTTAATTAATTATTGGAACGTTCAGTTTCAAAATAGTTCAGTGCCTTAAATCAAAAAGAAGTATAACTCTTAACGCGCGTACATAAGTACACGCACATTTTTTATGATCTTCATTGTTTGAGGAGGTAACCGAACTCGTTCCAAAAGAAAGACCAGAAAAGGTTCGACAGAAAACTGTGGAAACTGCAGATTTTTTTTTATCTCCACGTCCTTCATCCTGCGTGTCTGCGCGGGGTAAACGAGCCGTGAATAACGGAAGAGACGAAAATCAATCGCAAGACGAGCGTCTTCTTATTTGGAAAGAAATTTGTGTTGATAGTGAGGGAAGGAGAAAGCGAATCGCTTGGGAAGTTTCCCTGAACGGGTCCATTGAACGATGACGCAGTCTGAATTAGGAGGACACAGCGGGGCGTAAGGAACAAGAGCAGACAGACCCAGAGGCGGAGATAGGGGCTTTCGAGCAGTTGTGGGGTACACGCCGAGAAACAGCCAGGTGTCTGGCTACTAGGATCACTCAGCAGAACTGAGTGTCTGGCTACTAGGATCACTCAGCAGAACTGGCTGTCTGGCTACTAGGATCACTCAGCAGAACTGGCTGTCTGGCTACTAGGATCACTCAGCAGAACTGGCTGTCTGGCTACTAGGATCACTCAGCAGAACTGGGTGTATGGCTACTAGGATCACTCAGCAGAACTGAGTGTCTGGCTACTAGGATCACTCAGCAGAACTGGGTGTCTGGCTACTAGGATCACTCAGCAGAACTGGGTGTCTGGCTACTAGGATCACTCAGAAGAACTGGGTGTCTGGCTACTAGAATCACTCAGCAGAACTGGGTGTCTGGCTACTAGGATCACTCAGCAGAACTGGGTGTCTGGCTACTAGGATCACTCAGCAGAACTGGGTGTCTGGATACTAGGATCACTCAGCAGAACTGAGTGTCTGGCTACTAGGATCACTCAGCAGAACTGGCTGTCTGGCTACTAGGATCACTCAGCAGAACTGGCTGTCTGGCTACTAGGATCACTCAGCAGAACTGGCTGTCTGGCTACTAGGATCACTCAGCAGAACTGGGTGTCTGGCTACTAGGATCACTCAGCAGAACTGAGTGTCTGGCTACTAGGATCACTCAGCAGAACTGGGTGTCTGGCTACTAGGATCACTCAGCAGAACTGGGTGTCTGGCTACTAGGATCACTCAGCAGAACTGAGTGTCTGGCTACTAGGATCACTCAGCAGAACTGGGTGTCTGGCTACTAGGATCACTCAGCAGAACTGAGTGTCTGGCACCTAGGATCACTCAGCAGAACTGGGTGTCTGGATACTAGGATCACTCAGCAGAACTGGGTGTCTGGCTACTAGGATCACTCAGCAGAACTGGGTGTCTGGATACTAGGATCACTCAGCAGAACTGGGTGTCTGGCTACTAGGATCACTCAGCAGAACTGGGTGTCTGGCTACTAGGATCACTCAGCAGAACTGGGTGTCTGGATACTAGGATCACTCAGCAGAACTGGGTGTCTGGCTACTAGGATCACTCAGCAGACCTGGGTGTCTGGCTACTAGGATCACTCAGCAGAACTGGGTGTCTGGATACTAGGATCACTCAGCAGAACTGGGTGTCTGGCTACTAGGATCACTCTGCAGAACTGGGTGTCTGGCTACTAGGATCACTCAACAGAACTGGGTGTCTGGCTACTAGGATCACTCAGCAGAACTGGGTGTCTGGCTACTAGGATCACTCAGCAGAACTGGGTGTCTGGATATTAGGATCACTTAGCAGAACTGGGTGTCTGGCTACTAGGATCACTCAGCAGAACTGGGTGTCTGGCTACTAGGATCACTCAGCAGAACTGGGTGTCTGGATACTAGGATCACTCAGCAGAACTGGGTGTCTGGCTACTAGGATCACTCAGCAGAACTGGGTGTCTGGCTACTAGGATCACTCAGCAGAACTTTAGATTTGACGTAGATGATCACTCAACAAAACTGGACATCTGACTACGAGGATAGTTGCTGCGATAACAATAAATCCTAAACTAGAATAATCTGAAAATTTTAACATAATATTAACAATAACTTTTGATATTTAGTCTAGTTTTATTTAATGTTACGTAAATTATAACGCTATTTGGCTTTGCATTTAATCTTTTGTACATAATTATTTTGAAGTATTCTAATATAGTGAAATAATCTATAAAGTATTATAAACAGGCTGTTCATACTTACAAATTATTTAAAAAAATTAACTCACTAAAAAAATTTAAAAAATGTTTAATTAGCTGATATGCACCTGAATAGTTATATTAAAAATAGATTTAGATTAGACTTAGTGATGAGATATTACAAAAATCATTTTAAATATTTAGTATAAAAATATTAATTAATTTGTACAAAAAATTAGGAATGAAGAAATGTAATTATTTAAAAATTATAAAGATCATGTTTGGGTTTTTGAAAGTGCAGTCTTGGCAGGAATGCAATTTTAATGACTTAGTGAGCTGGTCTTAGCCCGAGGTTACCACGCGAAGATATTATTATTGCACGTGGGAGGTGAAAGACGGATGTGATATACATATATACACATGACGTCTGTACGTCCCGGCACAGCGACCAGCACTCGGCCACTGGTCTGTTGTCGGACCTGGCGAAGGGAGGACGAAAGGAACCGGAGAGGACACGGCAAAGGAGCGGGAGAAGGAAGGGAAAGAGACGTCTGTGTGGATTACATTCCCGACCGGTGTACCTGTCCCACTCCCCCCCCCCCAAGATGAGGGGATCTCACTCCGAGAGGTCACAGCAGTCTTCAAGTCGGATCATTCATTTGACGCGTCGAGCCGGCGAGGCGGATCACAGGGGCGGGGGGCAGAAGAAACAGGAAAACAGGATGGCGGAAGAAGAGGGCGGGCGGGAGGGGAGGTTTTATTTTTCTTCCTGTCATCTTCGACTCCACCCCAACCCGTCCCATGCTTACAAATCCCTCTCTCACAGTTCTCCCCTCTCCACACTCGTGTGTCCGAAGAAGTTCTCCGAGAGAAAAAATAAAATACGAAGGCATATACTATACTCCCACATGCCTGTACGTATACATATGTATATATATTTGTAGAGAAGTAAAGAAGAAAAAAAAAACCCGTTGAAAGGGACGAAGCTCGAATCCTCTGACCGGAAAAGTGATGGATCGTTTCGCATCGCAGTTTTGACGGGTTCCCATCAGCGGCAACAATAAAATAAAAAAATCCTCGCCCAGTTATATGGATAGGGTCTGTTCTCAACTTCAACGAGGTCTGTCAAACGTACTGCTTGAATTAGAAAAAGGCGGGGGGGGGGGGTAGTAGCGAAAACAAGGACATCACGCGCGATTACGGACGCAAACTTAGAATAAAAACTTTTACCAGAAGATTGGGGTCACTGGGAAATACGCAAAGTTTGGGATCGAGGGTCCCAAGAGATCGCCTGTAGAGTTTGACGGAGCTCAGGAAGGACTACACACGCAGACTCCAGTACGCACAAGGCTTTGGCTAGTGACCGCGGTGTTTGTAGTTCTTATGCGTTTCATAGAGGAGCATGATATGCGCTAGAGCAGGTCAAGGCAAGTCAGTTTAGTTACAAATTCACTTTGTAAAGATATAAGTGTCAGTTCTGTGTTATTTATAAGCGTCTTCATTATAGCAGATACATGACAAGAAACGATAATTCGTTACTGTTAAGAATACGTGAAGTAGATTATTAATTCAGTCCTGTAATCACATTAGTAAGAGTGAGTAAAGTGCCATCGAAAAGTTGACTGATCATCTATAACCGAACAATGAGGTCCTTGCATATGAGTCAGCTTCACCTCGGTGCATCTCGCAGCTGAGAGACAACACAGCGACCTCCTGGCAGGACCTCCAGGCGGCTCCTGGCTCGCTGTGTCCTGGAGGGGACGAGGCGAGGACTCAGGTCCCAGTAGCAGCCCCGGGGCTAACACCTGCTGCCCAGGAGTGCCCCAGGTCTAACACCTGCTGCCCAGGACTGCCCCGGGGCTAACACCTGCTGCCCAGGAGTGCCCCAGGTCTAACACCTGCTGCCCAGGACTGCCCCAGGTCTAACACCTGCTGCCCAGGAGTGCCCCAGGTCTAACACCTGCTGCCCAGGACTGCCCCAGGTCTAACACCTGCTGCCCAGGAGTGCCCCAGGTCTAACACCTGCTGCCCAGGACTGCCCCGGGGCTAACACCTGCTGCCCAGGACTGCCCCGGGGCTAACACCTGCTGCCCAGGAGTGCCCCAGGTCTAACACCTGCTGCCCAGGACTGCCCCGGGGCTAACACCTGCTGCCCAGGAGTGCCCCAGGTCTAACACCTGCTGCCCAGGAGTGCCCCAGGTCTAACACCTGCTGCCCAGGACTGCCCCGGGGCTAACACCTGCTGCCCAGGAGTGCCCCAGGTCTAACACCTGCTGCCCAGGAGTGCCCCAGGTCTAACACCTGCTGCCCAGGACTGCCCCGGGGCTAACACCTGCTGCCCAGGAGTGCCCCAGGTCTAACACCTGCTGCCCAGGAGTGCCCCAGGTCTAACACCTGCTGCCCAGGACTGCCCCGGGGCTAACACCTGCTGCCCAGGAGTGCCCCAGGTCTAACACCTGCTGCCCAGGACTGCCCCAGGTCTAACACCTGCTGCCCAGGACTGCCCCGGGGCTAACACCTGCTGCCCGCCCAGGACTGGCGTGGCTATAGCCCTTCTACTTCGACACACAACAAGTCATGTTTCCTTCTAAATCCATCCGTTTAAAATGATCGAATATTTGAGTGTTCGAAATCATATGATTTTTTTGCGCCATGTAAAGATACGATTTTTTGAGTATCTATTACTCGATTTGGAGGAATATAAAACGTCGAAAGAACGATTCTTTGGAACGAAAGATGTGAACCGGCTAGACTGATTTGTTAGTGAAAAGACTCATGGCGTCGGGGTAGTAATAACAAGAACAAACGATAACTAATCAAACAAAAAATTGTAATATGAAGAGTGGGTTTTAGCGATCCAAAAAGAACAGCGTTATAATTCTTATTCATGATTGTCTAGGTTTTGTGTACTAAATATTTCTATGGGAGCTCTGAAAAGCGTTCACGCACGTATTTGTAGCAGTCAGTATACAGCTGAACATCTGGACTGCCAGTTATCCGAGCCGACTAGACTACGATGACCAACCAGGCGACTACGATAACCGTCACTTGAATGAGTGAACGAGTTATTGGTATAGAGATGTGCCGGATCTCGTTGTCGGTGGTCGAAAAAAAAAAACCACGAAATGAACGAATCTTTTGAACGAATCATGACACGGAACTGATTCACATAAATAGGTTCGTACAACTGAATTGTTCTGCCTATCACTATTCACAACTTGTATCCAACGACGTTCGCTTATCGTCTTGTCACGTGGTCTCTCCGGGTCGTTACTAAAACGCCGAAATACCACAACGCCGAACGTACAATAACGCCGAATACCATAACGCCGAATGCCAAATTGACCGCAACGCCGACAGCTAGAAAACTGCTGTGTACCACAACGCCGAAATACAGTAACGCCGAAAAATGTTGCTAGGTGGGGGGGGGGGGGGGCTAGCAGGAGCAAAATGAAAAATAACTGAAAGAATTTGTTTTGTTTCTCAAATGTATCTTAACGCCGAAATACCACAACCTAACCTAACCTAGGCTAGCCTAACCTAGCCTAACCTTACCTAACCTTGCCTAACCTAACCTTTGTGGCAGTTCTGCAATGTCAATTTTCGCCGTTAATGTATTTCGGTGTTATGGTAATTCGGCGTTGAGGTACACAGCAGTTTTCTAGCTGTCGGCGTTGTAGTCAATTTGGCAGTCGGTGTTATGTTTTTCGGCGTTATTGTACGTTCGGCGTTGTGGTATTTCGGCGTTGAGGTACACAGCAGTTTTCTAGCTGTCGGCGTTGTAGTCAATTTGGCAGTCGGTGTTATGTTTTTCGGCGTTATTGTACGTTCGGCGTTGTGGTGCGTCCCCGCCTCTCCCTCAACTGCGCGCGCGCAAGATATGACACGGGTGACAGAGGCATCTGACAGCTGAGGAGGTGGTCCAGTATTATTACAACTACTAATTACCCACACATACGTTCTAAGCACCCTTATCTTATGACTTTACCGAGTTGGCTGTCAGTCTTGGTCGGGAGACAAAACACAGGCCCTTTTGGCTTTTGCCTCGTTCCAATTGTGGGAATTCAAGCACAAAATGATATTCGTAAAGTTGTTCACACTAGTTAAAACACATTCTCTTTACAGCGTGTAAACATGATAACGAAATATTGTCAACTTTTATATTCCTGATTGGTTAAAATGTTTTTCTGTAAAAAAAAAAGGCTGTATCCACTAATCAATTGGAAACGGATGATTTAAACATTGCGTTGCCTTTGTTAATTATATTTCCACGTGAATACACTAGCCCGAAATAAATAATTAAAATTCATGTTTGAGATGCGATTTATGAATGCATTTTACTACCGTGGCCTTAAAAAAAAAGAGACAAAACCAGATTGATTTACAAATGAGACAATTATTAAAATGTCACTCACAGTTGGGAAATGCAAGGCTAATAAACAATGAACCATATAGCTCTCATTAATATTTTTTACGTATACGAAATATAATTTTTCTGCCTGAATTAAAATCGTTATCTGTGGAAAGGAAAATAAATATAACTCTGATTTTATTTTGAAAGCCGTGATATTTTTAATCACAGAATTAAATCAATATTAACGATATTTCGTTTCCAATGTGGTTTTTAATATTCTATCTTTGTCAACTCACTGTCGAACACACGAAATCGCTTGCAGGCACAATCGGTATCGCAATAAAAAGTCACAGCATTTACTATCCGAGTGACTCTTTGACACGTGTATATTTGCGATATTAAACACATTTTATGTGATGCTCTGATCTCTAGGACATTGCACAAAATATTCCAGACTCAGATATGGGAATGCATTGCACAATGAACAGTTACAGCAAATGAAGAAAGAGTTACCAGCGGACAAAAGAAACACGCACAACACAGCGCACTGCATTGAGTCGCGACAAGTCAGTGGAGCCACGTGGCCTGATGACTCATGTGGAGCCACGTGGCATGTCGACTCATGTGACAGGATGAAGCGATTGTACGGCAGGACTCATATTTCACTATATATTAGCTACTGCACCCGTCCAAATGTTGGATCTCCATTCTATTACAGACACTTCTTTTTGTACACTCGACAACCTAGTGATTTTTTTCCACAGTGAACTTATCTTCCATATCTTCTTTTATGAAAAAAATCTTGTTTTAGTGACATTAACTAATATTATTTTAAAATATTAAAAAACTGAATGCAGACCGTAAAAAATTCTTAATAGAAGTTTAATATTTAAACCATAAAGCATACTCAATTAAATTTTTCGCGAAAAATCAAAACCTTTAAAAACAATATTCAAGTTACCACCTTATGGAATGTATGCACAAGCATGACTGAGTCCCCACGTCGCTTTGGGCTTCACAGATTGCCAACGTGAGCCTCCAGGAGGATTTGTGTGTCAGCTACATCTCCGAGGTTGGTACACGTGAAGCGAAGTTTGTTGGTAGCAACTGTAGCACACGAGCTCCGAGTGGCACCAAGTGGGAAGCCTTCATTTCACAGACGAGAGAGCCACACCCAAAGTTCCCCGAAGTTCATGCTCGCTTTGTTTCCGTTCTATCTCATTGTATAAACCGGTGTGGCATTAAATTTTGCGGTCGATTAGGATAGGTTATCTACATTATAAATACTTAATAACATCGTGGATGATTGGTTATATTAGTTAAGTATAGCTACATCAAAAATACTGTTTAGTAATTTTATGGTTGCTTAGCAAATAAATTTTTAATATGTAGCTATCCAGGGCTAGGAAACCGTTTACATGATTTCACAATATCTTTAATGTAGCTATCCTAACCAATTCAACCGTCCACAATGTTTTAAAGTATTTATAATGTAGCTAACCTAACCTAATTGACCATTAGTTATCATGAGTTACAACGAAAAAAAAAAAAAAAAAAAACAACCGAAGATGCACGATCGGGCGTTTGGCTCTCTCGTCTGTGAAAAAAAACACTGATAAATGTTTTATGCTAATGTTAAAACGGATAAAAATAATGAACTCTTAATGCAATGAATTATTGGTTTTTTAAGCCTATTGTGGGGACTATTTCTATTTATTTAATACATAGCTTACTTTGGAAGCTAGTGGTTGCCAATTAAGTAAAGGAAAAAAACTCATTTTTATTCAATATATTTTTAAAATATTAATAAAAAATAAAAATAATCGGTTGAATAGAACGGAAAAATCTTTCATCATCAAAATTAGGTAAAATTTAGAGAACCTCAAATATATAGAGAAAAGAGACGTTTGGTGTCGTATATATGTGTATATATATATATATACATACATATATATGCAAAAATAAGACACACACTTACACATTTATATTATATTATATTATACACGCTGAGGCTCAAAGCAAGAAGACTAACACAATCTACGAAAATTAAAGCAAAAATAATAGCTTTAAAATATTATATTTGAAAGATTTGTGGAATGGGATTGCATGGCTTGATGTAAGTTTTTGGACATACGCCATTGCTAAGCACTTTTTCTGAAGAAGAAAACTAAAAAATACCCAAAGGACAAAAAACACAATTTAAGCAAAAAATTGCTGTTGTCAACAGGAAATAAACACCACATAATATTCCATAACAGGAATATGGTCAACAAAAAATAAAAACAAAGAAAATGGACTAAGATAGCGAAAAAAAACCCACAAATGATGAGAGCACAAAAATATTGAACCCAAAAAAATTCAGCACAACAGTTGAAACGAGAAAAAAACACTACAAAACGAAAAGACAAAACAAACACAATAGTTTTTACAAAACAGAAACAAGCGACGTTTCGGGAACTGCTATCTGCTCCTGTCCTCAGGCAGAGACGCACATGGCACGAAAACACAGCCGCGACTTGGGTTCAATATTTTTGTGCTGTCATCATTTGTGGGTTTTTTTTCGTTCTATTAGTCCATTTTCTTTTTTTTTCTCTTTGTTTGTTGACCATATTCCTGTTATGGAATATTATGAGGTGTTTATATCCTGTTGACAACAGCAATTTTTTGCTTAATTGGTGTTTTTTGCCTTTTGGGTATTTTTTAGTTTTCTTCTTCAGAAAAAGTGCTTAGCAATGGCGTGTGTCCAAAAGCTTACATCAAGTCAATAGCTTTAAAACTTTTGCAGGGTGACCTAATTGAAGTTGAATATTTTAATATTCAGGATTGTGTTGGGTTAGGGGGGGGGGGGGAATGTAGGTGTAGGTGTTGATCTCTTGATATATCGCGAGTTTTCTTTTGAGTACTTCGTGAAAGCAACACCGGGACGGGAACAGAGCGGCGGGGCGAATGGGGCGAACACGGAGGAACAACCCGCAGAAAGAAAGCGGTCACCAGCGCGAATGTCGTTAATAATGCAAGCCGTTGCACGGACGCTACTCGAGACAGCTCTGGTCCAGAGATGCGCTGGTAGGGGAAGAGTGTCCACCGCTACTGCAAGGAGGCTATCATGACTGGCTCCGGCCTGAACTTTAGTTCGCGCGCGAGTTTACGAACTGTCACCTTAATGCATGGCGGTTAATGCAGCTCTTGAAATCCATCTTCGGCAGTTTAGTTTTCCAGAACATTCCAACTACCCATCACGATACTAGAGAATCTAGTGAATTACAACTAAGTAACAACGTATGGAGGACCTTATTACGTTCAAACATATTAGGATATCCAAGTGCATCTTTTCAAACATACATATCTTGGGTACAATGTTTTTAAAGATCTAAAACACTAATAATAGTAAAAATTTTCTAGCTTTTTTACATGTATGAATTTTTTTAAAATAATTAAATGCAGTTATGAAAAACTGAGCTTTTTATTTAAACATCCAAACATGTTTGCCATTTTTTTTAAACAGGACATATTTAAATTAAATGTTTTGACATACTGGCTTGTGTAACCTTAATACGAAAATAAATGAAACAGCAATATAATTGATACTAAACAAAGAATAAACATAGCATTGTTCCAAATTATGTGCCTGATGACTTGTATTTCAGAAATGTGATTTAAATAATATAGTTCTGGTAGTTTTCGGAAAATAATTTTCTGCAAAAATAACACGCAAATTTTGCGAAGTGCAAGTTATGACGATATTTAAAGCCATTGATAATGCGTCTTTCTAATAAGCCACAAAAGTTTTTTTGACTATACTTAATATGAAGGATTTCATCTGAATATCTGGAAACCTGGAAGTGAAACTGCGCTGACAGTTGTTGTACTGACGGACCTCAAAGGAACTGCCTTCATTTCTGTGCGTGGCCCTCGCAGACGACACAGACGCTACCAGAGTTCGCGTGGCGACACAGACACCCTGTCCGTGTGAAAACAATGCTGTTTCCCTCAATGACTCCTTCATGTCAGCAATGTACACCATTACATTAAGATTTTACAAATACTAGCTGTTTCTGATAAACAAATGCACCATGAAAATTGATGTCACTTAGTTCGGCTGGTAGTCACTTTTACCTCGTGAATTTTTTTTAATGCCGGGAACAATTATAGTAATTAGTGCCCATGTGCCAGGAATCCCGATGCTTCACTTGGCGCCAGACTGAACACGGAAGTTCCACGCCTTCATCCATGGCATCTTGCTCATTCGTGCACTTGAGTTAAATTCTTGTACTGTTTTTGACGTGATAACGTCTTATAAATCGATGAACGCCGGCTGCACGCACGAAAAAAGCATGACTCACTGTCACGTTCCGCCTGAGCCGAGCGTGCAAGAACCGGCCAAATACCGTGCGAGAAAATCGTCTATGATATCAAACAGGTTAAGGCGGGCTTTTTTTAACTAGTTGTTCGTGATTATATTTAAACAAGTTATTAAAATTAAATTTTGCAAAAAACTGTTAATAATATTTGAAAATTAAAAAGTATGTAATTTTTCATCAATGTTTTCTTATGACGTTATCACGTAACATTATCGTCCGTAAACCGACTTTAAAGGCCGGTCCACACGCAAGTTTTCAGCAACGATTTACCTGCGCAGGTCACATCGTTGTAGACAAGACGTAGCGTGTAGACAGGAAAACTGCGCAGTTTGTGAACTGTGCGGAGACGGAACACTGTGGCCAAGAGCATTTATGTCCGCGCAGTTTAGTCGACCTGCACAGACTTGTCGTAGCGTGTGGACACTTCCTCCGTATTCTCCGTACACGGGGCTCAGTTCTCCCTCGGTATTGGTGCCGGAACAGTGTAATCTGTTAAACAATGACCGATCTGCGACAGTGTTCACGTGAATTTCTAACGGAGTTCATTGGTCTGTACAAGTAGGCCTACTTTCCGTGTTTGTGGCGGGTCAAATCAAAAGAATATAGCGATAGAGACAAAAAAAGTCAAGCGTATGAAGCACTCGTGCAAAAATACAAAGAGTATGACATCGCGGCTAACAGAGATAAATAAAAAAAAACTTTTAATTCTTTGAGGTCGGTATACCGGAAAGAATTGGCCAAAGTATGGAATTCTCGCAAATGATAGGATAAAACTTGGCTGCAAACTGTGTTGTGTGGACACGGCTAAACGGCAACCTTTTGTTTGCACAGTTTTGCCTGCGCAGTCAAAACTGTGTACAAAAGGTTGCTTGTGGACCGGCCTTTACAGACAACCCCCCTTTTTGCGACTGATTGTTGTTGGCTCGTGGTCTCCAAGAGGGGTGTGTAACCCCCCGGTCACGTGGGCGCTATGTCCTGCCGCGTGTTCGACGTCACGTGATGGCGGTCGGGCGGGTCGACTACGGGAAGCCTAAGATACACATCAAGTTCTGTCCCTGCCCGAACACGCCCGAATATTCACCTTCGGCCAACCTCGGGATTTGTTTCATTTTTGCGCAGGAAAAATGAATTCAAATATTAAAAGTTGTCGCTTAGGTTAGCTACATTAAAACATTTTAAAACGCTATGGACGGTTAGTTAGTGTTATTATAGCTACATTAAAATAAATAGAGAAATATAAATAAATAAATAAATATATATATATATATATATATATATATATATATATATAAGTAAACCCGAGGTTGGCCGAAGGTGAATATTCGTGCGTGTTCGGGCAGGGACAGAACTTGATGTACATCTTAGGCTTCCCGTAGACCCCAGGAGGCGCCACTAGCGCCGCGTGGCGGCCAGGCGAAGCTCGACGCGCGCCATGTTGGTCAGAGCCACTGGACTGTGCGCGGAGCGACGGCTGGGACTCTGCAGGATCAAGACAAGTCTCGTTTGTGATCGCATACTTGTTGATTCAATGTTAAAGTTTGAAGCGTTAGTTGTTCAGACATTTTGTAATAGGCTATACCATCGAAGTGTTTCGTCAACTTGAAAATTCCAATCAAGTTTTGAATTTTTTTATTTTAAATGAACTTATAGCTTTATTATATTTAAATGTTATTATGTTTAATTGTTTAAAATCAAATTTATTTTCTATAAATGTTGGTAATGCAAGATGATAAAAGTAATGGTTTAGATGTTTTGAAGAAAAAAATATAGGTATATCTATCGTTGAGGAAGTTACGTCAAAGTAGATCTATGTTGTTCATAACTCGATATTCAATGCAATACTCCTTTTTAGAAAATGCAAAGCAATAATATTAAATTTCCTAATGTTTTGTTGTGCCAAATTGCGACCACTAAAATATATTCGTGTTTGTATTCTAGTCTATGATCAAAAGAATCCACGAAATTTCCGAGTCTCTAATTACTGCACATACTAAAAGTTGGGGTTAATGTACGATAGTGAATAGCCAAAATAAATTCTACTTCATATGAGAAGTCACGTACACTTATTTTTCATCTTTTGTTTTAAAGATGTACATGGAAATGAACAGAAGTATGCAAGAATAATTTTACATTCTTAACCAAACTCATTTTTGTTGTAACAATTACTGCGCACATTTGCGAGCTAAGTTTCTCAAGAATAAGAGCATAAACACCTGGAGAGTTTTTAAAATTGGTGTTAGAGAAGAACTAATATTCACAAAAGACGGAGAGTGACAAAGTAAGAGGAAACTTGTCGAGGCATTACCGGACATAAACTACCGCAGTGGCAATGCATAATAATGAAAGTATTTTTGTGTCGTTAGAGTATCGAGTATTCGGATGAACATCTCTCGGTAACAGGAAAAAACACAGTTTACTTTTGTTGTTTATTTTATTTAATTTGTCGCGTCCGGTTCCCCCCGCCCTATGTGAACACGGCTCGTCCACTAAATAACATCGGGCCATTAGGATAATCGACTGTTCGAACCTTTCCTCGCCGTAGTAATTTGCTATTCGGCGGGCCGTATCCGCGGCGGGGCGGGGGGGGGGGAAACTTTATCGAGTACAACGGGCTCCGCGGACTTCTAATTCGGCGCTAGGGGCAAGGGAGGGTGGGGGAGGGGTAATCTGCGAGCTGTCCGCAGCAGGTAACGAGTCCGCGGGACTATTCAGTGGCATTGCTGGGGAGTTCACTTTGAAAGCTTTCTCCGAGAACAACCCTTTTTTTCAGAGAAGAGAGTGAGAGAGAGAGAGAGAGACAAGAACTCTCCGACCGAACTAGAGAACAAGCACAGCGAGCTCCTCCCGCTGTAAACTCTCGTGTCTAACGCGAGGGGCACAAGGGATGATATGGAAAACAGAGATGTGCAGTGTGTTACACATTTATTAATCCACAAACACATACCCTTAATGACATAGATTAAATACACAATATTACAACGAAGTACATTTGATTTCAGAGCCTCGGCACGTAACAGAAGTCGAA
The DNA here is from genome assembly GCF_032445375.1 of Bacillus rossius redtenbacheri. Classification (NCBI taxonomy): domain Eukaryota; kingdom Metazoa; phylum Arthropoda; class Insecta; order Phasmatodea; family Bacillidae; genus Bacillus; species Bacillus rossius. The sequence goes on along the minus strand of NC_086330.1, from coordinate 3,807,639 downwards.
AATAACTGCGAACAAACAAACAAAGAGCCCTTATTTTAGTGAGAGCGCCTTAACAAAACACTGGGCTTGCGGCTCGGCAACTACCACGCGACCCCGGCGGGGAAGCGTCGGCTTACACTGTCAAAACAAATTACGTGACAGCCAAAATAAACCATTCTTTACTGCTCCGGCCAGAACATTTACACACATTAATATACTACAAGGAAATCTGCTGTTTCTCTATTTAACAAAAGAATAGTAAACAAGTTTTCTGACTCGGAAACTCGATTAAGACACCAACCAACCAACCAACCAACCAGAGAGCCCGTCTCTTGCCGCCACGGCTCCGCGCGCCCGAGCAGCTGCCGACAGCCAGCAAGGCCCGGCTCATCTCCGGAGATGCCAGCATCCCAGCGCGCGGCCGCCGAGACTTGTAGCCTGCCTGCCCGCCCGCCACACGTGCAAGTTACAACACAGAGCCGTGAAACAACAGAACACAGGTCACCAAGCACCCGCAACCACAGAAAAATAATAATGTTCGCAGGCTTTCACGGCCATTGTCTCAAGTAGCTTGGCTTCTGGGTTGTAGCCGTGTCCTTGGCAAATAATTCACCAACGTTTCGGTTGACATTGCAGTCGCCATCATCAGCGAGCTACTGTAGGTAGGTAACTACTCCCTGATGATGGCGACTGCAATGTCGACCGAAACGTCGATGAATTATTTGCCAAGGACACGGATACAATCCAGAAGCCAAGCTACTTCACAGAAAAATAAGCATTTAAATATGTTTGGATACCAAACTACAGAAACTAACGAAGTCGGAAAAATAACAGAATAAAAATCAAATATGACAAAATAATTAATTCAATAAAAAAAATCGAATGCTAGAGTGGTTGTACAGAAAATAACACTGTTGCTATACGATCTAACCAGAAACACACTCGAAACAAATACGTTAACATATGAGGAAATTCCATTAATAGCCTTGGGTACGTTTGCGGAAGAACTGTTTTGACACTGCTATGGATCAACCCTGCAATATTAGTGTTTGATATTTTGGCAACGGGCTTGTAATCCTTACGATTGTACACTTAAATGTGAATAACTTGTTCATGAACTTGGTACATATCCAACCTTATGCTCAGTTTATAAAAGTCTCAGTAAGTTAGCTATTTGCTTCTAGTCCTTTAGCGTATGTGATGCAATAATAAGGCCCATTAAAATGTTCAAGGAAATACAATAGACCTTCACCTAATATAATGATAACCTTCATTTCACAGAACACTGTATGTTAGAGCAGTTGTTAGATTAAAAGGTTTTCAGTCCTTCGCACGCATAGTTTTAAGTTACATTATCAGTAGTATAGGTATATAGTACTGAACCTTTAGTCAGAGTGAGGTGTTGGTTTCGAGGTCCGCCATCTTGGATTGTAACGTCACGGCGGCCATCTTAGATGATCTTGGCCGTGACCTCTGACCTTGACTCCAGCCACCATTTTGGATTACATTGACCCGACATTTTGTTTTCTAGAACTTGTCGCCATCTTAGATTCCACCATATTGTTTTTCTAGAACTTTCCGTCATTTTGATTTATGGTGTCACGAACACCATGGAGGCTTACATATAGTTTTCGTTGGCTGGAGGCCATCTTGGATTCTTGTTCTGCTGTAGATCACCATCTTGGATCATGCAATGTTCACCATCTTAGTTTCCGCTGTTTGTTATTAGAGTGTGCTAGCATAGCCCTGTTCATGCACGCAACGTCGATGTTCCATTACCTACCAGTGTTGTTATGCCCCTTTTAGACATATTTAAATTTTTTTATAAAAAATATATTTGAAGCTATGTTATTCAGATCATGACAGCTCGCACCTCTGGTATTGAAAACATTCGCCTTTAACCACACGGCCATCCAGGCGTTTACCAGACTGAGAATTAAATCAGTTTATATATATATATAAAACACATATTCGGACTTGCAAAGTTTTTTTAATATGAAGAAATAATAGCAGCGAATGTTGCTGTTTGAGTCCGAGCAGACATTCTTGCTTTTAATACTCGTTCTAGTAGCGCTAGTGTTGCTGAGTACGCACATACTCTGTTAGAGGGCGCTGTCCGCCATCTTGGTTTTCAATACTTACTACAAGGAGCGTTAGTGTCACGTAGTTCACACATCGTATGCTAGAGGTCGCTGCCACCATATGTGTTTGGTTTTTACCCGCTAGAAGGCAGTAGTGGGCGGGTCTTCGTCTTCCCCGGCACTCCGCCAAGCTCCAGGTGTGCCGGGGTCCCTGTCTGCAGTCAGGCTGTTGTGCCGGCAGCAAGAAGACGTTTATGAGTGTGACGTCATCGTTAAACAAGAACCTTCCCTCTTTCCTCCTCTCCTTCTTATTGCCCCCTCCCTGGTGGTCTGTACTGCCTTCCCTCCTTTTCCCCTACTCCAGTATTCTCTCTGCGCATGTGCTCTAGCGGCCGGTAGTCCTGGTAGTTGCAACGGCTGTCTGACGTTCTTATTATTTCAGGTTCGAACGAGGCAACATGTAACTAATTGGGTAGCAGGTAGTTCTCCGTGTCCGACGTGTGTGGGCAGCACGAAGGTTAGTGTTTGGACTTGTAAATATTGTGTGTAATTTAGTGTATAGTGTTTGAAACATTTGAATTTTGAACTTCCCGCGCTGCTCGCCAGCAGCGCCAAGTTTTTCAAGTTGGCTGCCTGCCAAGGTGGGGCAGCCCTGCGGCCTCCGGCAACGAAGCAACAGTTGTTGTTCGACCATCACGGCGGTAAGTTGTGCTATCGTGCACGCTTGCTGCCAATCGAGTTGTTCGCGAGTGAATCGTCATTAATTGTGTCGTTTTATCTGGATTTTACAGTCTCGTACGTCTCTAGACAAAACAGTTAGGGTATGTCATTAAAAATTGGATACTTGCACTAATCCCCGAGGTTGGTACACTGCATCGCCGGGACTTGGGGCCTGTGACGGCCCCCCCTCACCCCAATCCTTCCGTCGGCTCCTGGGGGACTCCGGCGGCGTGCTGGATCTCCGCAGTGGCCACGACAGGTCCTCGACTGGCTGTCCCAGGACACCTCCGCGGGGCGCCTGCGACAATCAGCTGCAGGCTGCGATCCTTCCCGAAACTTGCTCCATCAGCCGGCAAGCCGCAGCGAGCTTCCCCTCGCTTCTCCTTCTGCAGACTGGCCGAGCTAGACTGTGAACACTGTCTGACCACGGCCCCCTTTTTAAACCTCTTCGCCGGAAAAAAAGGGTCAATTCGTTCTAGAATGTTCTTCCCACTGGATCTCCGCCGTTCTCGGTCATTCTACCAGCTTCTCAGGGGGTTTGGGATTATTACTCCCTGGGCCCGTGTTACTGGCTGGCGCCTGACCCCTGGATCATCCCCCCAGCCCGCCGTACGTGACTGCGATGCGGGTTGCCGACCGGAGAGCGAGCAGGGGCGAGCGGGCGGCAGCACGTTTAACGACTCACGACGCGCCCTTTGGGGATGCAGGCTGTCCTCAGCTGCCAGCAGTTTGGTCTCGCGAGAGAGAGAGAGAGAGAGAGAGAGAGAGGGGCCATTGCCTGGCGTATCTCGGCTTGTAAGTTTATAATGTTTGCAGCTGTAGCCACTACAGCAATTTCAGCACATATTCACTATGGTAGTTGCTCTTCTGGATGGCTAGGTATAAATCTGCTTCGTAAGAAGATAAAGAAAGAGAAATGATTTACACCAACACATAAATTAAGCCCAATAAAAAAGCCGGTGGCGGCCACAGGTAAGGTATCACGGAACAGTGCTTGATCTGAGTATAAGAGAAATCCACGTGGCGTGTTACTGACTGTAGTAGTTGTGTTTGTATCGCGTCAGCCTTGGCAGCTGACATGAAGCCTGAGGGTGCTGCAGGGAGAGAGATAGGGTAAGTCAGCGGGAAACCTTCGAGAGTTCATGTTCCGGAAGACATACCTTGCACGTCGTGACACGCCCCGAAGAACTGTGAGCCAGCAGCCGACTGCAGGAGCGGGAGGGTCGGGCGGCGCGCAGTTGAGTTAGTAGGGACATTAATTTTTCGCGAAATGGTTTCCAGACCGGGAAGCCTTTTTTCCACAGACGAGAGAGCCAAATGGCCGATCGTGCATCTTCGGGGTTTTTGTTTTGTTCATTGTAACTCATGATAACTAATGGTCAATTAGGTTATGTAAGCTACATTATAAATACTTTAAACGATTGTGGACGGTTGATTTGGTTAGGATAGCTACATTAAAGATACTGTGAAATCATGTAAACGGTTTCCTAGCCCTGGATAGCTACATATTAAAAAGTTATTTGCTAAGCAACCATACAATGATTTTACAGTATTTTTAATGTAGCTATACTTACCTAATATAACCAACCATTCACAATGTTTTAAAGTATTTATAATGTAGCTAACCTATCCCAATCGACCGCAAAATTTAATGCCACATCGGATTATACAATGAGATGGAACGGAAAAAAAAGCGAGCATGAACATCGGGGAACTTCGGGTGTGGCTCTCTCGTCTGTGAAAAATGAAGGCTTCCCTTCCAGACCAGCTGCATGTTAAAACTTTTTAACATTGTCTCGTGTTCCACGGTTGGCAGGGTTTATTCCAGGCGCACGTCTCCTTTCAGCACACCAGGCGTTACGTAGCCACCAGGCGCGGAGGCAAGCGAGTCGTGAATGACACGGCCAGAAAAGAGGGATGACATCTTGCAAACGGACGCCAGTGTACGAGGGAACAGTCGCTGGCGCAGACATAGCTCACGCGATCAGATATATATTTTTTTCGCGAAGTATACACATTTCCCCACCAGTTAGCCTTGACGTGGGCTCACAACGAAGGCGTTTGGCCAATCACCGATATGCTCGGTGTTTTTAACGCGCAGACGTCTGTGCGGTCCAGATCGCAGGTAGTTGGCCCGCGATGCTGGGGGTGGCCCGGTGAGTGTCTGTGCTCGTGTGTCTGTGCTCGTGTGTCTGTGCCGGACTGAGACCCGCCCGGACTGCTCACTTCGCTTTCATCGGAACCGTTTCATTACTTGATGTAAGCTTTTGGACATACGCCATTGCTAAGCACATGTATGTCTGTAGAAGAGAACTACGAAAAACACAAATACAAAAACACAAATTAAGCAAAAAATTGTTGTTGTCAACAGGATATAAACACCACATAATATTCCATAACAGGAATATGGTCAACAAACAAAAAAAAAAACAAAGAAAAATGGACTAACAGAACGAAAAAAACACCCACATGTGATAACAGACAAAATTGTTGAACCCAAAAAAATTCAGCACAACAGTTGAAACGAAAAGACGAAACAAACACAAACACAATAGTTTTCCATAAACAGAAGAGGACGAAAAAAAACCCACAAATGATGACAGCACAAAAATACTGAACCCAAAAAAATTCAGCACAACAGTTGAAACTAATCAAAAACACGACAAAACGAAAATACGAAACAAACACAAGACATACATGTGCTTAGAAATGGCGTATGTCCAAAAGCTTACATCAAGTCATGCACTCCCGTTGCACAAATATTTCAAAGATAATACCGTTTCATTACATGGTTAGAAATTTCGGGCTGCAAATGGAATGAATCGAGAATCGACCTTGGTTGCTCCGGCAGCGAATTCTAGCGGTGGGTGTGGGAACTACTCGTGACCCACTTCGCAGAGATTTAGTTTAAAACACAAGTTGCGTATGTTCATTCACGCTCGGCACTATTTTAAATAATTCTATTTTATATTTTGTGTCCGAGTTTCACGTTTTTAGTGTATCTACAACATGAGAACACACGAGGTTAGATGTTACAAATCACTGGCGAGAAATAAAATACTAGCTCACATTTTTTTTAAAATGTGGTACAGCATAACGTGTAATAAAATACTTTCTACAGTTACAAAACTTTTGGTATGACTGTCACGTGACATGGATAATTGGAGTGGAAGCCAAGGGGCTACGACTTGAACCACCAAGAAAAATAAAATCAAATCTAGATAAAACCACAAATCGTTGAAATTCGAGTCTGGCAGCGATTTTAAAACGTAGTTTCAACTGCAGAAGTGACGGGGAACTTCAGCCTACCGGGGCGGCCGTAAAGAAGAGATCGTCGGGTCATGGTGTCTGTTCAATGGAGTCACCGGGATATTAATAAATAGTTTTTTTTTTGGCCCAGGGTAAGAAAGAGGGAGGGACAAGTCGAGAGAGGACAAAGGATGGGGCGTCGGGCGTTTTTAATCCTGTCGACGCCCGCCTGAGCTACAATGGGACTACCCGCGGGCTGGAAGGACGCCAGCTACCCCCTCCCCCCTACAACAACCCCCCCCCCGCGCTTCCAGACAATGGCTCCGGCAGGAAGTCGTCAGGTGAATTAGGAGCGCGCAGACCCCGCAAGATACCGGCCCGGCTCCTAGCACGGGGCGGGCGGGAGATAATGTTTTTGTTTGTTGGTAGGACTGCAGCCCTCTGCACCCCCCTTCGCCCAGACATGCTCCAACAACTGGGAGATAGGGAGACACGAGTCCTCTTGCCTTCCTCCAGGCAAGCAGGAGTAGGGGGGGGGGTGAAGGGTTGAATGGAATGCGGCTCCAGACTTGCGGGGAATTTGCAACGAGAGCTTTTCCTTCTTTCGCGCCGTAGGGAAAAAAAAAATTCCCACGGCTTAAAATGGCGCGAGAGAGATAAATACGCTCCTTCAGGGCGATGAGAAACATAAAGTGTTGCCGCAGTCGTGAAATTAAATGAAATTGATTTTGCAAGATTTCGTTTTAAAAATAAAATAAATACATTTCTCGCACATACTTTAGCCATGGTTTTTATCTGTTAACCAGTTTCATCTGAAAAGTAATGAGGTCTTATTCTTAAAACCTCACCTTGGATGAGAGGCGCTCGGAATGATAATCATTAAACACACCTGGGCTTCTGGACTGAGTCCTCAGTACTCGATTCTACAGAAACTACACACGCGAGATCATGTGAATTTTTTTCTCAACCAAACTAAATCTAAGTGCCTTTGTAGGAGAGGTCTAGGTTAGGGAGGGATCTAAGTGCCTCTCAGGATGAAGCCAATAGACCTATGCTGGGATTAGCCATGCAGGGAAGGGTCGCATGCATCATGTGCTTTGTTCAGGGATTGGTCAGTCATGGCAGCGATAGGCGCCACGACTTTCTCCCCTATCTTAAAACTAGCTAAACACTATGCTAAGTTGGGCCCAGGTAAAACCTGCATAGAACCAGGGGAAACCCTGGGGGCACAGACATGCAGGATGCAAGGGCATGCATTAATAGTGTAGGTGTATACAGGACACAGAGAATGGTATGGTACGTATGAAGAGTTGGACAGAGTAGGACAGAGTAGAAGAGAGTCCATCATGCACCCTGGTGGTGAGTGGCTACACTGTCCACTCACTCAACTGCCAGGCAGCACCAGTGTGGCCAGGCCCCTGGCCTGAATAGGGAAGATTACTTTATTGTTAAATTTACCTCTTTAAAATGATTATTGTATTTTAGTTTTTAGTAATTTTTATAGTATACTATTGTATAGTTTTTGTATTAAGTGTATTTGTAGGTTTAAAGACACTCAGTGAAATTTTTGCTATGCAGGCGGAATTTTGCTGGGGAACTTCGCTGGCGCTAGTAATCGGCGGTGTTGGCAGTGGAAAGACACAAACATGATTTGGTGAACTTGTGCGCGATGTACGATGGCCCGCACTCAGTGAAATAGGGAATCCGGACCAGGTGTACGGATTGTGTGTTCGTCATCTAAGAAGGAGAGCACAGACTGGAACTCGAGAAGAAAGCAAAGCAGACAAACTTACATATTAGACCCTTCATTAATTATTAATTCTCTGATATGCAACAGCTCTAAGCAGAGGCACAGGCGCTCATTGCTCGTTAATAGACGTGATGTAATATAATTAAACTAAATTTACTATTTTTTCGTGCTTTATTTATTTATTATTGACGTGATAACGTCTTACAAATCGATGAACGCCGGCTGCACGCACGAAAAAGCATGACTCATTGTCACGTTCCGCCTGAGCCGAGCGTGCAAGCGAGAGCGCGGAACAAGCGATAGAGAGGCACGATCGGCTTGTGACGCATCTATCTCTCTTCCACTCCACGGCCGATGCGTCCGAGTAGAAGAGAGACAGCGGCAGCATACAACCTACACGTGAAACAGTTTTGTCACCTGTTTATAAAGGACGTTGCCACGTAAATTTATCGTCCGTAAAGACTTTACAGACTACCCTTTTTTTATAATTTTCATAAATTTTTATCTTCGGGTTATTATTTAGTACCTGGGGTTTAGTTACTAATATACTTCACGCAGGGAAGCCATCTTTTCACAGACGAGAGAGCCAAACGCCCGATCTTGCATCTTCGTTTTTTTTGGACAACTCATGATAACTAATGGTCAATTAGGTTAGGTTAGATACATTATAAATACTTTAAAACATTGTGGACGGTTGATTTGGTTAGGATAGCTACATTAAAGATACTGTGAAATCATGTAAACGGTTTCCTAACGCTGGATAGCTACATATGAAAAAAGTTATTTGCTAAGCAACCTTCGGGGAACTTGAGGTGTGTCTCTCTCGCCTGTGAAAAGCAGGCTTCCCACGGTCGAGGGAGGTGGAAGGGAGGAAGCGCAGCGATAAAACCCGAGCGCGGCCGAGGACTGCCGAAGCGGCGCGGGACCGCCCGGCGCGGCGCTCGGGCCGGGCAGTGGCGTGTCGCGCTGCGCCGAGGGGAGGTCGCAGGCGCCAGTCCCCGGGCACCCACGGCGGCCATGACAGCGGGGTCTCGCCGGGACCTCCCTGGGGTCGAACCAGGGCCGCGCGCAGTGGACCGCCTCACCTGATCCCCGGCACATCGGCGTGTTCCAGTCCGGTCTGTTCTCCCCCAGCATGCAGTCCGGGCGGAGTCTCCTGTCTGCACTCGTCCTGGCTCTGTGTGTGGCCGGCGGCGGCGCCGACTGGGAGGCGGACGATGACCCAGGCAAGAGCTCTCCACTCAGTTGTTGTGCCTGAGGTCTGTTTGAATCAAACAAATATTCGTTTATGTATGGCGAAACAAATATTTACTTGCTGTAACAAAACATTTTGTAAGCTTAACCAAACTCGGCTAGTAACAAAAATGATTTGTTACACCTAACCAAACATACAGTTGAGTTGAAAAAAAAAAAACAACATTTTGTTGGGTCAACATAATCTTTCCCACTACAAAATATTTGTTTGAATTAACAAATTATATTTATTTAGCCATATAAGAACAAATATTTTGTTGACGCAAACAATCCTTTCTCTCAGTGTACTTCTTTAGTGATTGTTTACAAACCCCAACAAGACAAATTTTAACAGCGCTTGAGTCAGGGTATAATAATTTATAATTCTTTTGACGTTTGCAATTTTTTATAGTAAATATAATCACTAGTTTTATTATGATTTATTTTAATCGCTCGTTAGTTAAGTTTTTATGAATCCATTTGGGTGTACACAAAATTAATTAAATAAACTGTCAGCAGTTAATTTACGACTTTTTGCAACGTAAAAATGTGTACCGCAATAATGTATAGTATTTTTATAATATTTTATTAGTATATAATAGTCTTGTTCGGGAATGCCATTAGTCAAGGATTCTACCCACAGCGATGTTAACAAAAACATTTGTATATTCTAGCATATTCTCGCAAGTCTACAGTAAGTAAAGTTTTTAAGAGTTCAGTAATGTAAGGTAGAGAACTTTCATAGATATGTAATTAACTATATACATTTGAACAAATTGTTTAACTATATTGGCTCGTCACTGTTCGATTATTGACATTGTTAGAGTTGCAAGACGCGCTGTACTTGCTGTGGTACAATACTTGCCAGCGTCTTGCAGACAATGAGATGAGGTTTGATGAGCAGTACTGTACCCAACTCAGGTGCAAAAACACACACATTGGCTACATATCACTCACGGTGTACAGAACTAGCAATTAACGTAATTCTTTTGCTGCACGTTTACAATATTGGACATGAAACTTAGCTAGAGATCATTGGTGGTCGCAGTAAGGTAAAAAGAATGTGTGTGGGGGGGGGGGGGGTGGGGAGGGTGTAAAAGCGATGTATAGAAATATATCCTCATTTGAAGTTATGGAAAATATATCCCAAATCCGGTGAATAAAGTATGTTGTTTCGGGTGATAAGGCAAGCTGTAGTAACACCTGGAATCACAAATCACAAATGAGGTTGACGCATGTTGAGAATGATAAAGTTAACGGTCCAAACGCCTTGTTTTTTACATGATAATCTGTATAGATAGAGTTTATGTTACATTTTCTTCAAATTCACCCCTGATATAAATTCATGCACCCGCCAGTATTAGGGATGAAGACGCTTCGAGCGATACTCTGCTCATGTTTTGAACGCCAATGTCCCCCCCTGGCGAGGATGTAGGCTTCCCTCCATCGCCCCGACATCTGGGAGCTGCGAGGAGGCACCAGTAACTTCTGAAAGTGGCGACGAGCCCGCGAGGCGATGAAAACTTGGCGAGTGGCCTGCTACAAAAGGGGTAATGGTAGACGGGTGGCCTGCTACAACAGGGGTAATGGTAGACGGGTGGCCTGCTACAACAGGGTAATGGTAGACGGGTGGCCTGCTACAACAGGGTAATGGTAGACGGGTGGCCTGCTACAAAAGGGTTATGGTAGACGGGTGGCCTGCTACAACAGGGTAATGGTAGACGGGTGGCCTGCTACAACAGGGTAATGGTAGACGGGTGGCCTGCTACAAAAGGGTTATGGTAGACGGGTGGCCTGCTACAACAGGGTAATGGTAGACGGGTGGCCTGCTACAACAGGGTAATGGTAGACGGGTGGCCTGCTACAAAAGGGTTATGGTAGACGGGTGGCCTGCTACAACAGGGTAATGGTAGACGGGTGGCCTGCTACAAAAGGGTTATGGTAGACGGGTGGCCTGCTACAACAGGGTAATGGTAGACGGGTGGCCTGCTACAACAGGGTAATGGTAGACGGGTGGCCTGCTACAAAAGGGTTATGGTAGACGGGTGGCCTGCTACAACAGGGTAATGGTAGACGGGTGGCCTGCTACAAAGGGGTTATGGTAGACGGGTGGCCTGCTACAAAGGGGTAATGGTAGACGGGTGGCCTGCTACAAAGGGGTTATGGTAGACGGGTGGCCTGCTACAAAGGGGTTATGGTAGACGGGTGGCCTGCTACAAAGGGGTTATGGTAGACGGGTGACCTGCTACAAAGGGGTTATGGTAGACGGGTGGCCTGCTACAAAGGGGTTATGGTAGACGGGTGGCCTGCTACAAAGGGGTTATGGTAGACGGGTGGCCCGCTACAAAGTGGTTATGGCAGGCAGGTGGCCTGCTTCCAGGGGCAGCAAGGCGGCTAGTTCGCCACCAGGGGGCAATACTCTGAGCACACCTAAGTCGCTTACACAAAAACTTTATATCGTACGTTAAATAAGTAACAAGTTCATAGAAAATTAAAATGATCTCACCGATGATTAGAGACAGTGACAAAACAAAAAATGTAGTAGACAAGAAATAAAAATTTTCTATAACCTAAAAATAAACTGCATTTTCAGTGAAAGATAATAGCCTACTAATAAGCAAACTACTGCAGTTACATTATCAGAAGCTGTTTGAGTCTAGTCTATAAAATAATAATAATCATCATCATCGTCATCATCATAATCATTGTCAACAACTGATTCCATCATGTTGCCGGGTTAGCAAATTAAAACTCTTCCATATTTTTCTGTCTCTCCACCATTCCTGCTCCTTCACTCTTCTCCTCTCTTCTGCACTCCTTTAACAACTGCTCTTCCCACCTCTTTCTCGGTCTTCCTTTGGGGTCTTCTTCCTGTGTACTTCAACTTCATCATTTTTCTAGTCAGCCTCTCTTTCCCATTCTCTGGACATGGCCGTACCATATAATTCTTGCTTTTCAATGATTATATTATTCAATTCCCGTACTCATGCTAAAGGTTAAATCATCTACTTATTGATTTGTCTCATCTCATAGTAATCTCTTCATAGACGTCATATCTATTGCTCTGGTCTTACCAGCGTCTCTCTTCTGTACATTCCAAGTCTTTGCTCCATAAGTGACTTCGGGAAAAAAGTAAGAATTATTCAACTTTTTTTTTTGCATTTTAATGTTACAATCCTTTTCCATCTCAGATCTGTCACACACCTGCCTGTGGAATGCATATTCTTGTTTTCTCATTACCGTTTCCTCCTTGATTTTACCCTATTCCTCCAATACAGTTACTAGAAACTTAAAAGTTTCTACCTGTTTAAACTTAACACCATCTAGTCCAATGAATATCGCTCTCCATTTTTTTTTCTCACCATGACCATTACGTAACTTTTTTGAGTGTTAAATCACTTGCCTATCTTTATTCCGCAGCAGCAAGTGGACCATGTACTGTACCTAACAAAATGTCATGAATAATCTAAAAGATAATTAGCGTAATCCTTCTCATGGTAGGTCTTCATTGCCTGGAGCATTAGTTACTTAAAATGTTTATTTCTGATAAGGTTGACATACAAACATTATACTTAGGGGCATGCAGATTTCGCGAAAAGATTTTGAGACTAGATGTAAGTTAAAACACTATAGTACCGCCTATGTTTCGTGATTGGGTGAGTTTCTCCCAGGTACATATCGATTGTAACAACACCAAATCACAGTGATTCAATGAGGAAGTAAACGCGTCCTGATTGGCCCGGCCAAATAAGTCAACGACTTCTCTCGCAGACGGCCGCCAATCACAAGAAAGGAAACCTCAGGTGCGGGTATACCTAGTTGCAGTCTAATAGGAGTTCAAATATTTTCGCGCAAATTACATGGCCCTGCTTATACTAATAATATTAGTTTGGGGGGGAATTTTTAAGCCTAACCTATTCATGCCTGAGATGGGGTACAAACCTTCGAGCCGGGGAGGGGGGGGGGGTTGGGTACACAGGTCAAGCATGCTGACCACTACACTGTCGACGCCAGACAGTTAGATGCAGAGTATATTCACTGGCTTGCAGTGTACAGCACTGGCCATGAGAGCCACACCTCGTGCCACTCGCTCACGACAGTGGACACAACAGGCCACTGAAGAGCTTGGCAAATACTACTATTCGGTCCCGGACGAGTGCTTATCGCGTGTTCTGGTGGAGGGCCTCTACGCCACGCCGCACAACTAAGAGCCTTACCGCTCCAGGTAGCGGTGCTGGAGAGCCACTTACCCCTTCCACCCCTTCCACCCCTTCCACGCCTCCCTCGCTCCAGGAAGAGCGCTAATATCTCGTGAGAACTTGCAGGTGTGTCGTCTGGAGCCAGGGCGAAGGATCTGCGACAAGTCACTGGTTAGAACCCGGTTTCGAGCGTCCTTCACTCAAAGTTTCAAAACGAGAAAAGGGCGGGAGTTAGCCAAATGTCTCCAACCTGTGTTCCGCTTACGTCTGTGAATCATGTAAACTAAAGCAAGAGGCCAAAATTAATAATTCCGGACATTCTATTTAACTCCAAGAAAATTAGATTAAAAAAAAAACAGCATAAGACACCATATGGGTGAACGGATAACAAAGCAGACATCTAAGAAATTTTTAAAAAATACAAATGATCGCTGAATAATTTACAAATATGAGAATAGATAAAATTGTACTATAAATGAGTGCGCAGCACAAAATACGCAAGTTGCTGCTAACAGGAACTTATTACGATACAATTATGTACCGAGTCTAAAGAGACTTTATTTCAAAACATGCTGGCACTTGTGTCTGGCACCTCTATGCACGTTCATTTTAAACATCAATATTACCATTAAACATGACCTGAACGTAAGGCAACTGAATATCCGATAGTTAAAATCTAGAGCTGACATTAGCATTAACTCTGTAACAAATATTACTAGCGACAAATTTACACACATTTAATAGAAAAAAGATTTAACATGCAAATACATTTCGTAAAATTCCAATAAGTTTAAGTTTTTATACTGACCATGTCCTCGTGGACCCTAGGAGAACATAGTCCCAGACATAGGCAACGACTAGATCTCCTCAAGCTAACACAACAATTCACGAAATAAACATAAGCTCACAAAAGCTTCCAAGCTTAACGGGCAATGCAAATCGAACAAAAAAGACCGCAAAGAGAAAACTAAAGGGAGCCAACAAGGGTCTCAATGCTTGTTCGTTCAAAGCAGCCAATCAGGAAGCCTGTTGCTCCTCGGAAGGAACATCAAGAAGTATATTTTTTCTTTAACTAAAAAATGTGTAAAAGCAGAAATAATTTTATTTTAAAACTCCAAGTTCAGACAAAACAAGCAGAAATGTAACCCGGACATTGCACATTCTCTCTTGATACTCGCTTCCCTTCATGACTGGCGTGTAGGTCGCTCGCGCAGACAGGCAACTGTTGAAAATAATATAAAACATACAGTTAATGTTTATATACATTGGCCCTAGCTCAATTATAATTGCAGTGCTTAATCACAAAATTTTTTTCTTGCTATGGTATCACAAATTATATTGCTTTTATACAAAATTATTACACGATTTACTTTGTATGTTTATGCTACCGGCAGTTTCAATTTGCAAAATAAAATCACAACAAATATTTAATTAGTGAGTGGTTCCATAAAAAAAAAATTATTTCGCTTCACGAAGAAAAACTTTTCCAAACAGTGTTTCAAAGTTATTTTAATGTCTCCGCATCGTGTTCATAAGAAACTCGTCCACACTTGATTAATACAACTTTGAAGATGCTGCTTGTTAAATGAAGCATTTTGCACGGTGTGTTTTTAGAGTGACAAAGGGAAATAGTCCCCACTGTACTCGTGTGTTCACTCGCCTGGTGCCACGCACCACTTCTCCCGCGGTGAAGTGCACTCGCCTGGTGCCACGCACCACTTCCCCCGCGGTGAAGTGCACTCGCCTGGTGCCACGCACCACTTCCCCCGCGGTGAAGTGCACTCGCCTGGTGCCACGCACCACTTCTCCCGCGGTGAAGTGCACTCGCCTGGTGCCACGCACCACTTCCCCCGCGGTGAAGTGCACTCGCCTGGTGCCACGCACCACTTCCCCCGCGGTGAAGTGCACACGCCTGGTGCCACGCACCACTTCCCCCGCGGTGAAGTGCACTCGCCTGGTGCCACGCACCACTTCTCCCGCGGTGAAGTGCACTCGCCTGGTGCCACGCACCACTTCCCCCGCGGTGAAGTGCACTCGCCTGGTGCCACGCACCACTTCCCCCGCGGTGAAGTGCACTCGCCTGGTGCCACGCACCACTTCCCCCGCGGTGAAGTGAACTCGCCTGGTGCCACGCACCACTTCCCCCGCGGTGAAGTGCACTCGCCTGGTGCCACGCACCACTTCCCCCGCGGTGAAGTGCACTCGCCTGGTGCCACGCACAACTTCCCCCGCGGTGAAGTGCACTCGCCTGGTGCCACGCACCACTTCCCCCGCGGTGAAGTGCACTCGCCTGGTGCCACGCACCACTTCCCCCGCGGTGAAGTGCACTCGCCTGGTGCCACGCACCACTTCCCCCGCGGTGAAGTGCACTCGCCTGGTGCCACGCACCACTTCCCCCGCGGTGAAGTGCACTCGCCTGGTGCCACGCACCACTTCCCCCGCGGTGAAGTGCACTCGCCTGGTGCCACGCACCACTTCCCCCGCGGTGAAGTGCACTCGCCTGGTGCCACGCACCACTTCCCCCGCGGTGAAGTGCACTCGCCTGGTGCCACGCACCACTTCTCCCGCGGTGAAGTGCACTCGCCTGGTGCCACGCACCACTTCTCCCGCGGTGAAGTGCACACGCCTGGTGCCACGCACCACTTCCCCCGCGGTGAAGTGCACTCGCCTGGTGCCACGCACCACTTCCCCCGCGGTGAAGTGCACTCGCCTGGTGCCACGCACCACTTCTCCCGCGGTGAAGTGCACTCGCCTGGTGCCACGCACCACTTCCCCCGCGGTGAAGTGCACTCGCCTGGTGCCACGCACCACTTCCCCCGCGGTGAAGTGCACTCGCCTGGTGCCACGCACCACTTCCCCCGCGGTGAAGTGCACTCGCCTGGTGCCACGCACCACTTCCCCCGCGGTGAAGTGCACTCGCCTGGTGCCACGCACCACTTCCCCCGCGGTGAAGTGCACTCGCCTGGTGCCACGCACCACTTCTCCCGCGGTGAAGTGCACTCGCCTGGTGCCACGCACCACTTCCCCCGCGGTGAAGTGCACTCGCCTGGTGCCACGCACCACTTCCCCCGCGGTGAAGTGCACTCGCCTGGTGCCACGCACCACTTCCCCCGCGGTGAAGTGCACTCGCCTGGTGCCACGCACCACTTCTCCCGCGGTGAAGTGCACTCGCCTGGTGCCACGCACCACTTCTCCCGCGGTGAAGTGCACTCGCCTGGTGCCACGCACCACTTCTCCCGCGGTGAAGTGCACTCGCCTGGTGCCACGCACCACTTCCCCCGCGGTGAAGTGCACTCGCCTGGTGCCACGCACCACTTCCCCCGCGGTGAAGTGCACTCGCCTGGTGCCACGCACCACTTCCCCCGCGGTGAAGTGCACTCGCCTGGTGCCACGCACCACTTCCCCCGCGGTGAAGTGCACTCGCCTGGTGCCACGCACCACTTCTCCCGCGGTGAAGTGCACTCGCCTGGTGCCACGCACCACTTCCCCCGCGGTGAAGTGCACTCGCCTGGTGCCACGCACCACTTCCCCCGCGGTGAAGTGCACTCGCCTGGTGCCACGCACCACTCCCCCCGCGGTGAAGTGCACCAAGACGTCACCACTGAAGAACTCCTTCCCTCCTCCACGGACGTCTGGACTCCGATGACGAGAACTCCGGACGATGACCTCCACTCGAGACTTGCGCGCAGTTGATCCAACACTTTCCTTCGGACAATGGCAAGGTTTATGCCAGTTAACAGGTAGGTTCTGTGTGTATGGGGACAGCAGGACCAGGGATACGCGGCGGCCATCTCTGATTACGTTACTTCCGGTGGCCATCTTGGATTACATCTCTTCCTGCAGTCATCTTTAATGACCTTCACATTTTACCCCGACGGCCATATTGAATTCCGTCCACCATTTTTTTCCCCTAGAACATTACTTGATTTTGGTTTCTAGAACATTCCACCATTTTGTTTTCTAGAACATTCAGCCATTTTGAATTATAACATAATGTCCGCCATCTTGAGTATTTCTAATTATTAACTTAGAAAATTGAAAAAAAAAATATAAAAAAATTATTTAATAAAATGTTTTGGAATCGAGCGCCCCACTCCTTCACCTCAAGAGTAACCACTCAGCGTGTGAACTGGCTGCTGGGGCGGTGTCAGTCTCGATGTGCAGTCCTCAATACAACGCTCACATGTAAGATTTTTGGAGTCCTGCCAGGAGGAAAATGGATTTGCAAAGTTTTCTGATCCCTGCTTACGAATCATGGTTGTAATCAAAAAATCGAAACATCCTAGCATAAAATACAGTTTAAATAAACAGTCGAGTTTGATCTGTTTTATTAGGAAGTTCTCAGGGAAATCGCGTGTCAAGAGAAGCATTTCGACGGCTCACACAAGAGACACGAAGTCGAGGCAGATTAAGACAGAGTAGCGAGCGGCATATGCTTTGAGGCAGCGTAATTGAATTCAGTAGAAGCGCTCGCATATAATCATTCTTGAATTTCTCCTCTTCCAAATGATATCTTATAGATTTTTTTATGAGTCCTTTTTCATGTGTTCGCAGAAGACCATCTTGAATGTTCCCACTGCGCGTTTGTAAATGATAATTTGTCCGTCGTATTTTTATTTCGTACCAATGGAAAAAATAAAACACCTTGCTTGTGGGTATGTACGTAACACACAAGATTATCTTACAAATTAAAGGTCTTGAATCTATTTAGCTATATCATACGCTGTGAACGCTCGATTGGCAGTGTATGAAATCAACACATCAGTGACTGTATATTTGCGTTATCACTAACCAGTGACTCTCCACAGGGCACCCATTCTCAGGCCGAAGACACAAGTCCTTCAGACCACTGACTGGAAGTGTAACTGGTCCATTTGCCAGTGGAAAAAGCCGGCGTGGAGCCTAGAAATAACATTGTTATTTGAACTAAGATAACCTCTTGCGGCGAGGGTTGTTCTTGAAAAATATTTTGGAAACTCCACAAGTTGATAGGCCAATACGTTGAGTATTTTACTGTTTGCTAATGCGGAATTTTTGTGAAAGGCAAAATAGCTGAAATATGAATTTTGAAGCTCGTTTATGCAGGACATATCGATTTAAAAAAAAATCGAAATGTTTCAGGAAGGAACTGGGAAGTCTCACTGGTGAATTTGGCGACACGGAAGATATTTTAAAAACTTAAATCAGTAAGTTTCAGTTTCGTGAGTGAACCAAAGAAGCACTCTTGCGTCAACATAAGCAGAATAGATGAAGTGGTGGTGCTCAGATAAAATTTAAGTCGACATGTCGTGAAAGAGACGGCAGTCATCATACGACATCGTCAGGAATGTGCGTTGGACTGTGCATTCTAGTCTTGCAGCGAAGCGAAAATGCGAAATGTTCATAGGACGCGCCTTGCTACTCCTCAGGCAAATGTCAAACGGTTGAGTGTAAACCTAGGGTCTCAGTTCAGTTATGGCCAAGGTAGATGGAACTTTAAGCATATGGACTATGTACAAAACATTTGAAATGATTTAATTAAAATAATTAACGAATACTTATTATTTCCAATACATGCTTGCGACACTAAAATAGGTTGTATTTTAAAGGCGGAATATTAATCTGCATGTCAAAAGCAACGAATAATATCGCCTCGTGTTGTTGCTCCTAACCACGCCGTTTTCGTGAAATACTGGTATCAAATTAAGGAACGAGAAACCAGTAGCTATGCAACACGCACAGCAGCTAAAATGATAGAGATTCTTCCAACCAGGGACACTTATTATTGTTAAGGTATGCGAATTTGAACGTAGTTATAAGAAAACATTTGAGTAATTAATCTTGAAGCACTGTGGACTAAAATTGATGCACAAACAAGTGACATTCGTGTCACCACAAGAGAAACAAATATACGTGTTAATCTTTACAACAGTTATTGTTGGCAGTGCTTGAGAAAAATAATCTGCGACACTCGAAAACAATACACACACACATACTCAATAACTGGGGTAAAAAATAAATACGCGAATGAATCATGCGGGTCTGACTTCTTTTCGAGATTTCTGAGAATGACAGTACCGTGCTGCGTTTTAAATAATATTTATTAAAATTTGATTGATTATTTTTTTTATAAATTTTAAAGTTGTTTCCTATTTTTTTGTAGTATAATTATGGTTTTTAAGATGGCGGGCGTAACGATAATTGCAATGTTCTAGAATACAATATGGCAGTTGTAAGGTAAAGTGTAACGATGATGTCGTATTCATCCAAGATGGCGGGCGTAACGAAATGTGCAACGTTTATAGAACCAAGATGGCAACCGTAACAAAATGTGCAACAGCGTATACAAAAAATATTTTATTAAAAAGTTATTAATTAATTTTTGTTGTGAATTTTAAAAATTTTTCCCGATTTTCTAGCATTAAAATTATGGATTTTCAAGATGGCGGACGTAACGAATTGTTGGAACTGTAACGTTATATTTCTGCAGTCTGCTGTACAATTCTAACTATATGTTTGTTAGTACACGCATTTCCGTACATTTCACTTCTGCTCCACTCACGAAATGACTGCTACCGACTGCAGCACACCGAGAGCTGAGACACAGATTCACCAGAGACAGCCAATGACGGCCCCATGAGCGGAATCCAGGACACGGCCCACGCAGGCACATCATGCAAACCCCAGGGTCTCAGTTGCTTTTGTCAATTAGCAGCCAGCTCGTCTCTCCTGGGGTCGGGCGGGGTGACGGTGTTTAGCTTCACATTCCAGCCACACACCGCTGCACTCACCAAGGGTGGAGCACACACACACACACACACCACTGCTCGACGAGACCACATCTGGAAGACCAAGGGTCAACTCTGTGCCAGAAATGTTCGGAATGTGCACTCCTTATACTTTCATTCACAGGAATAATTACCACTGTAATTAGTTCTCTCCCCCCCTTCCGTATGATGCATTAGCTGCATAATATAACTTCAAAAGAGTGTTCTAGACATGAATATGTCTGAATATAAACTTACGTGGTCAGTGAACACATGAGCGGGTGTTGATGCGACAGCCAAATATAACGGTGGAACATAAAAAAAATATATTTGTGGCTACGAATTATTGTTCAGATTTTGATTTGGTGAAATCAAAACACTTACCTTCCACGTCCACATGCCAGGGTGTTCCATCCGCTCCGAGGTCATCTGGTGTACGCGGAGTCCGCCAGTAGCAGCGAGGACTTGGCTGACAGCCCCTCCCACGCAGATGTGCGTCGAGTTGTCTTCCGGCGGTGCGTGTCGCACACAGTGTGCGTATAGGTGTGCGTATGTGTGCTGTTTGAAGTGAAAACTTCTTTAGCCGCGTTGAGCGATTTTTGGTAGGGGAAAAACTTATGGGTAGGGGCACGAATTTTTTGCGAAAAGATCTGAGCGCCTATTAGACTGCAACAAGGTATACCAGCACCTGTGGTTTCTTCCTTGTCATTGGCGGGCCGTCTGCGAGAGAAGTCGTTGCCTTATCTGTCTGGGCCATTCAGGACGCGTTTGCTTCCGCACTGAATTACTGTGATTGGTATTGTTACAATCGATATGTATCTGGGAGAAACTCACCAATTCCAGAAACACAGACGATGTTACAGTGTTTTAACTTTAAGCTAGTCTCGAAATCTTTTCGCGAAATCTGCATGCCCTTACTTATGGGTTCGCGTCACCGACATGCTAGTGAAGTGTTGCGTTAGACTATATACGCATATATACACTAATACATTGTATATACTCGACTGTATCACGTGCGTGTTGGACTCTTTTTTGGATGGGTAAAATCTTGTGAGTACGCATCACCGACATGCTGTAGTAGCTGTAAGTGAAGTTAATTTGGCCACGTGAATACATGACCTAGGTCTGACATCACTGGTAAGTCATAGGGGTCGTCCATTAATCACGTGATGTTTTTTTAGCAAATTTTTAACCCCCCCTCCCCCCTAGTGATTTGTTGTGAGGTTTCAGACTTACCCCCCCCCCCCCCCAATAAATCACGTGTATTTTTTTGGTACAATATATTTTTAAAAATTTCAGAATATTTTCTTTAAATATAGGTATAATCTAATTTAATTCTGGAAAATTAAGCACAGTGATAAAAATGTCCAGACACATATTAAGGTTGCAGGTTTATTCTCACTGGCATAAAAATAATAAAGGAAATGCTTATATGTGATTTACGCATGTATTCGGCGCCAAAATCACAGTCTTACTGGTGACTGGCAAGCCGGTTTAGTAGAAATCGCGCGAAAAAATAAATACACGTGATATCTCTCTACACTCCCCCTCCCCCCTTGTGATATTTCGTGATTTTTCCCGACCCCCCTCCTCTTTCGAGCCTCACATGATTATTGGACGATCCCATAGCTAGGTAATGAATTTTTTTTACGTAATTTTGACATACCACTGACATATGTTATGACTAAAAAATGATGTAAGGATAAATGATATCATGCTGACATCGTACTGATATAATACCAAAATCATTTTCTTACGTACATTTGGCGTAGAAATGATGTCATATTACACATTTGAAAACAAAGTTTTAAGTTTTCACTTCTGTTGACAGTCCCCATGACTGATTTTTTTAATACAGATCTATGGTTTTACTCAGGATGAATGCAATTTGGTACACTTGACCTTCAAAACTGAAGAAAGGTCGCTATATAAGATTCCGAAATACCACCTTCATTCTCCCTGTTCCTATTCCTTGAAATAGAATTTGTTACTTATTAATGAAATTTTGTCAAATTGACGTTCAAACAAGAGAAAAATTAGTCTACATCTGATTCAGAAAGAACAAATACCCCCACCTTCTTGACTAACGACCCGTTGTCTGAGCTTGAAGCCCGAGCAACGCCGGACATTCAGCTCGTGCTTTGTGGGCGTCAAATGGAACATTCCAGAGGTTAAGAGGTTTTTACAAGGCAGACTCCACAGTCGTCTGCATCCTCGCGATTATGTTTCTTGACAGGGCCATGTATTCCGTATCGCTCATTTACCCGCGCTAGCGATTGTTCCCTTGTGATTGGCGGCCGTCTGCAAGAGCAGCCACTACCCTGATTAGCCGGGCCAGTCAGGAAGTGTTTTCTTCCGCTCTGGATAGCTGCGATTGGTGCGCCGACAGTGGACATGCGCCTGGAATTAAACCCTGCCAACCATGAAACACAAATAATGCTATAAAAATTTAACACACAGGTGGTGTGGAAATCCTTTTTTGAAGTGACAACGTCTAATAAATAGATGAACGCCGGCTGCACGCACGAAAAAGTGTCCCGTTACGCACATTGTCCCGTTACGCTCATTGTACGCTTGCGCCGCATCTATCTCTCTTCCACTCGATTGGAACAACCATCGATTTTACTTTTTCGAGGCACATTAAACTTCAAACACTCCCATTCGTTTCCTACTTTTCCTATCATCGTCCTATCCTTAACAGAATAACACGGATTGGAAGAAGTTAAATAGCAAACATGTATAAAAGTTATAGTTAAAATAATCCTTTCGTTAAAGTAATAAACATTTTTGAATTAATGAGTGCAAATAAAAGTAAATTTATCAATTAAATTGTAGATTTCATTTCACTCCTTCTTTGTATCCATATAAAATAGTGATAATTCAATAAGAAATGATTCAATTTTATTCATAAAAGTATGCAATCAGATCATCAATGCTTTGTTATGAAGTTGTCACGTTAAACTATCTTCCGTAAACCGACTTTACAGACAACCAATTATTTTTTTTTTTTGCGTTCGCACGGACGTTTGTAATGACGTGAACTCCTGCGAGCTTGTCGCGCCGACTGGGCAGAGCCTCACCTCGCGGCTACTGGCGTCGCTGCGAGGGAGACCACGGCGAGAGGCAGCTGCACAAGAGGGGGAGGACACGCGACAAGTACCCCGGCAGTACCGGCTGTGGTCAGGTGGGTACCTGCCCCCCCCCCCCCAGGGCAGCCACGGCCGCATGTAGCTACACCGTTCACGATATCGACCGGCCCCTCCGAGCGCTGCCACCAGCTGTCAGCTGGCCAGATGCACCGCTGTTCCCGGCGATTACATCCGCGCAGATTATTTTACTCCTCCCCCCCTCCCCCACCCAACGTTATTTTTTTTCAGTCGGAAGAAGAAAAAAAAAACCACACATATACTCACCCGAACATACTGGCTGAATATCGTTTTCCTGAAACTCCGAGCCGAAGCACCGTTTACACGACCAAGTTGCATGCAAATATATTTCGTTGGGTAGAAATAAAGAAAGAAGAAAAGGGGGGTTGTCTGTAAAGTCGGTTTACGGACGATAATTTTACGTGAAAACGCCATAAGAAAATTTTTTATGAAAAATTGTATCCTTTTTTTAATTTTCAAACATTATTTACAGTTTTTTTGCAAAAATTTAATTTAAATAATTATTTTGTTTGAATATAATCACGATCAATTAGTTTAAAAAGCCAGCCTTAACCTGTTTGATATTATAGAAGATTTTCTCGCACGGTGGTTGGCCCGGTTCTTGCACGCTCGGCTCAGGCGGAACGTGATACTTTTTTCGTGCGTGCAGCCGGCGTTCATCGATGAATGGGACAGTGTGTTAATCGCTTCAAGGGCATACTACCAAAGAATTGCTGCGAGGTTCCGCGGGGACTGTGACTGATAGGGCCCGCGCTTGTCACGAGTGGGGTGACGGACACCGACTTGTCATCCGAGACGTCAGGCTGTGTGAAGGGAAGCCTAAGATGTACATCAAGTTCTGTCCCTGCCCGAACACGCCCGAATATTCACCTTCGGCCAACCTCGGGTTTATTTATATATACATATATGTTTCGCTGTTTATTTTAATGTACATAGCTATACTAACCTAACTAACCGGCCATAGTGCTTTAAAGTGTTTTAATGTAGCTAACCTAACTGACCACTTTTAAAATTTGAATTAATTTTTTCTGCGCAAAAAATTAAACAAATACCGAGGTTGGCCGAAGGTGAATATTCGGGTGTGTTCGGGCAGGGACAGAACTTGATGTACATCTCAGGCTTCTCTCCTGTGTGACGGGCCGTGTGACGTGACAGCCTTGCTCGCCTCAACTCTTGGAGCTCCGCAGTGAGTTGGAGCACACGAGCTCCTGACGCGTCGCTCGAAGCACACAGTGGGAGGAGAGAGTGTGCCTGACTGTTGTTGGCAATAGCGTGCCACGGCACAAATATTTCAATATTTATGACATTTACATATGGTGGGCTTTCTGGGCCACAATACAAGTTGGACATTTTTTGACGTGCCAACGTCTAATAAATCGATGAACGCCGGCTGCACGCACGAAAAAGTGTCCCGTTAGGCACATTGTTCCGTTACGCCGTGTCCCGTTACTCTCATTGTACGCTTGCGCCGCATCTATCTCTCATCCACTCTACTGCTTATAAAGTGAAGTGAAAAGTTGATGTGGTTTTCATTGCTTATTACAACAACAATTTCGGCAATAAAGGTTAATTATTGTTGCATTTTAAAAATCTAATTACTAGTATAATTTCAAGAATTTATTCTTTTATTATTAAAATAAAATGATAAAATTTTATTCATAAAGTATGCAATCATTTCATCAATGTTTTGTTATGACGTTGTCACGTTAAACTATCGTCCGTAAGCCGACTTTACAGACGACCAATTTTTTTAAAATAATTTTTATTAGCTACATTTGTTTTTAGATTAATTTGGTTCTGTTAAAACGGCTTTGTTAATTTACCATTTTATTTGGTTGTTGTAATTCTTTTAATATTTTTATAACTGGCAAATGTTTTAGGAAAGACTTATTACGGAAATAAGTGTAAATTGGCACCGCCTAAAAGATTCTAGAAAGTTCGCGGACATTCAGGTAATACGAATAAAAGTGCATTTGGTTTAGGTCACTCACCCTGAGCATGGTAACGTGGCTACAACACACATAGTTTAATTAATATACAGAATGAGTCTGAATTCCACAGACCAGATTCGGCTGCATGTACACGAGACAAAATAGTTGAAATCCTCTGTTACGACCTGTGATCTAAAGTGCTTCCCCAGGCTGTTATACTCCTTTAAAGTAAGTTGGAGATGAACAATTATTTTATTGAAAATAATAGAGAAAGTGCTTAAGTTTTAACACTGAGCTTCTGGATTATATTTAATTGAATAAAGTTATAAAATCACTGCGAATTTCTACACTGTAGCAAAAATATTTAACTGTAATATCTGGGGTTAGTAAAAAGTAAAACAAAATTGTTAAAAATAATAATGTCAGTTAAATTATTTTGCTAGAACGAAAAAAAATTCGCGGCAGTTATAGAAAGCCATTCTTTTAATCATGATACAGTTTTTCAGTGTTCCATTTCAAATACTTTCTCTATCATTTGCAATGAAAATGTTGTTCGGTCCCAACTTCAAAGACGTATACCAGCATCAGCAAGCAATTTAGACCTAAGTCGTGTAGATGTTTTCAATTTACTTGTCTTGATGAACCTCAATTACGACGCGTGAGAATTCTGGTGTTGCAATTTAAATAAATCCCACAAATAGTCACCAGGGAAATTTCTACTGATAATTTAAATTCTAACTCACTCCAAGCGTTTTTGGCGTATTTAGGAACTAGTTGATTTTCTGCGTTAATGAGAAGAAATTTTTCCATCGAAATAAGAGGTAGGATAATGAAGCTAAGATAAGTTAATTATGCCTACAGTGTCCTTGGTTTGATCCCCACGAGCGAGCCACGGACTCAATTACACTGTTCACTGATGAACTGTCCTGCTGCACATGAAACTGTTATAAATAATGGTTTAAATGTTATTATGTTTCTGGAATCTAGTATGATGCCTCAAATCATATAGCTCTTAAAAGTAGTACCACTGTTGTTATGTAAACCGTGTTTGAAGTAACTTCGTGTAGTTGTCGGCGCTTGAAAACAAACACGCTTTAAAGGGCGACAGTTGAGAAGTGGTTTCCATCGGTACTATTTTTGCGAAATGTGGAATTTGATATTAGTTACAGTACACAGGCTTTTACTTGAAAACCTATTACATAATCGATTGGACATAATTATTGTAAATAAGCCATTGCTGGTAAACACAAAGAAAACGAGCAAACATTACTTGATGCAAAGCCGTAGCTAGGCCAGTATAACTACACAATTTTTATGAGTGATTTTTCTTTATAACTTATTATTAAAATATTGGCCCACTAAAACATCAGGAATAATGTTTTTAAGATCTCCAAAGTTTACACATAGAAATTTAGGTTGGAATTTTTCTTGAGAAAAGAAAACTAATTTTGGTCTAAAATTATATTTAAAAAAATAATGATTTATTATTTAATTATTTGCAGAATTAGTTAAAAAAATTCATAAATAAATGTTATTAAATGAATTAATTACACATGTCAAGATTGTATGAAAGATATGCTTACAGTAGTAACATGTGTTCAAACCAGCTTTAAATACAGTCTACTTAGAAATAAAATTCCAGCTGCATGTCAAACAATAACGGAGAAAAAATACAGTAGTGTAGCCCACTATGGATTAAAAAAAAATTCTAAAATAATTACTCTGTGATCTTTAATAACTAAGTTGTTGTCATTTTCTAATTATGTCTTCGTTTGTAAGTTTTCAACCAGACAGACTCAGTAGACTAACAACGACAAGACGATTACAACAGGAAAAGTAAACACAGAAAACAACAACCCCGGATAATACAGTCGATCGACGAAACCAGTTGAAGAACATAGATGAGAACCAGCATAATCCAGCAATGGCGCATGTTCAACCTATCGTGTTAGAACAATCTTCCCCACTGCAGGGATCACCGAAGGAACGCATCGCAGAAGCGATGAATCCTCAACGCGGTAACGACTGGGGGGGGGGGAACTCGACCAGACACGTGACACACGGCGGGGTTCGAACCAGCGAGGCCTGGCGTGATGATGGGCCGTCGATATCGCGCGCCGCATCGTCACGCGAGGCGCCTGCGAGGTCGGCAGCCCGCAGCACCGCAGAGTGTCGCGTGCTGCCCGCCCTCCAGGCGCTACAACCGCGCAGCGGGAGGACGTGCTTGTGTACATAGCTTCCAGGCAAATGTGTGTGCACACATGTGGTGAACAGAATGTCATGAAGAATGTAAAACAAAATGCATTTGGCAGTCATATCGCTGAGTTGTCATGTTGGGTGGTCACGAGAGAATTGACCCGACATGACTCACGTTATATAATGTACAAGTCCCGAGTTAGTGAGCAAGCGTTTCCTTGCTTTCTGTACATAAACACGTTTCTACTTTTAGCTTCATACCCTGATTCCACTGTTCAATAGACGTCATAGGCCACGTGTATTGGAGGCGATTTAGTGTGGACTGTCTCGTGCCAATTTAAATGTTTTAAACGCTGAAACTGAATAGGTATTCGTCATGATGGCATACTTAGTACGAATTTTTTAAAAATTAAACAGTTTCTTTTTCAGGGGGATTCAAGCCAACCATTTTGATAGTAGTTGAAATATGACTCACCATACAAAAACAGAAAAATTAATACTGACACGGTTATACTGACACGACGTAAAATCATCTAGTAGTGCTGACGTTTTCTGCGATTTAACAACGTAGACCCCTGCAGTGTTAATTAAACTTTCTGACACCAGGTTATACTTTACAAACTTCTATACAATCAAGGCAGTGTCGTATGTTTATCATGTGTTTGGATTTTACAACATCATAGGCTGCGTAAGATGGTCTGTTTTGATTTTTGTATGTTATTAACTCAAAATTCTTCAGGATGATGTTACGAGAAATTTCATGAATGCGAAAATTCGTAAAGAGTTTCCCCAGCTTATAAAATGGGTCATCATTCAGATACAGTGCAAATATTTGGATCACATAGCTTCCTGTGTGAATGGTATAATGAGTGAGAGCTGACTGCAAGTATTGGAGCTGACCGCGTGGGGACCAGCCACACGAAGAGCTGAGAGTCAGCGCCGCCCTGTCAGCTCGCGGCGGGAGCTGAACAGAAGCGCTGGCACGGGAGAACGACCAAGCGCACAACTGCACACCCCGACGCCTCGTGGGCCGAGACCGCAGGGCTTCCAACTTCGTGGTTTACTGTCGGGCTTTCGAGAGCATCAGGGCGCAACTAACAACTCTCCCCTTCTCTCTCTCCGCGCTCAGGTGCAGCTACAAGTGAACACTGTGTCTCACTGCTTGTGGGATTACAGATTACAACTGTAACGAACGTCAAATCCAGCCATTTTTATTATTAAACTTGTTACATTCCCACCAACAGTCTTTGGACTTTAGCGATGGGCACAACGAAAGGAACAAAGAAAGGACAAAGATATATACAGTACAGTATAGTTACTGCAGCACTTGTACGCTTGCAGACATCATTCACCAGACAGGTAAGAACTACCTGCAGGGGGGAAGCAACTGGGCAGGCACTACTGCAAATGGGCGACAGCGGACGCACCATATACCACTTACCTGCAGGGACCACTGTAATGTGTTAGTCAATAAAACCCCTTTTGGAGTCGCAAGAAAACATGTAGAAGTTATTAATACTACCGAACACTTTTCAGTTCTTCCCAAATAAGTGCATAGAAAAACTTTACAGCCACTGATTCGTGTTACATAGCACCATATAGCTGATTATATAGATCCAGGCTAGCCTTCACTTCCCTATATGCACTCTAGTCACTGCTGGAAGCTATCGTCACTACCACTGCAATCATAAAAACGTAAGCGGGAGTTTCGAGGGTTTATTTGTGGCCAAGGCAACACTATCACTTCATTTACAGTAAACCCACGTTTTGACTATGTTAGTATGCTTTATTTGTGAGTACCCAACCTTCTCTTCAGTAGGCTGTACTTGAGAAGATCATACTACTCTAAACGGGTAGTTACTTGGTCGTAGATAAGTGCCAAATGAACTGCAATTCTGTTATGTGCGGAATGCAGAAGAAAGGATAATAAAATAATTAGTGAAATTTTCAAGTTCTTAGTCACACTAATTGCATTAATTTGTTATGGATTGTGCCTGTTCTACTTTTTTTTGCTTTCAAGCGAATAAAAATAAATTTTTGTTTTATTTAAAATAAATGAATTTAATGAGCTGATCAAAAGTTTTATTACAAATGTGTGGAAAAATAAAAAATAAGTTAAATTTGAGACATACATAACACCATAAATTTAAATTTAAACTTTCGAAGCAGCAACGTACCAGACTTAAAAAGCAAGCGGTTTAATTTTAGTGTAAGAAGAAAGAAAGTCCACACATGTGTGTATGTGTGGGTGAGCGCGCGGAAAAGTTCCACGTGTTTAAGAACCTCTTTATTTATTTATTAGACTCTTAGGTAGCCCAAATCAGCAATTTAAAAGGTATGCTAACGATTTTCAATTAGTTATATTTATTGCAAATGTACCTCACGCCAGTTGTAACTACATGTCTTGTGACAACGAGCTGTTGGTCCAAGGACTCTGGCGTCTCGCTCACGAGAACTGGGGTGGGTCCCACTGTGCTGCAGCACAGACTGTACCTCGCACTAACCTTCCCTGTGCACAAACCTGTCCCGCCATATCTTGCTTTGTTTCAACGTTATTGTTTAGTGTTTGCACAAAATAAGGCTCACAATGCTCTACATGCCAAAATCGGTTTGATAGAAACTAGGAGGGGGAAAAAAAGAGGGGTTTGTTTGTAAAGTCGGTTTACCTACGATATGTTTACGTGATAACGTCATAAGAAAACATTGATGAAAAATTGCTTACTTTTTAATTTTCAAATATTATTTACAGGTTTTTGCAAATTTAATTTAAAAAATTTGATTAAATATAATCACGAACAATAAGTTAAAAAGTCCGCCTTAACCTTTTTGATATTGTAGAAGATTTTCTCGCACGGTGGTCAGCCGGTTCTTGCACGCTCGGCTCAGGCGGAACGTGACAAATTTTTCGTGCGTGCAGCCGGTGTTCATCGATTTATAAGACGTTATCACGAGTAAAAAGGACGATGCAAAAATTTTAAAATCATGGAAGGCATGTCATCTGCTAGTCAACCTGTGCTGATTTCGGTTCTTCCAATGGAGGCACTGGCTCTGCAGTAAGAAGGAGTTTTGATATCAGCCTTGGACAGTTTGGAAAGGGGGGGGGGGTCGGTCCCGTGTCACCGGTGACAGCGGACACTACCAGCCCTCCCCGAGAGGGATTTTATTGGCAGGGGTGAAGACTGCGCCCAGCCCCCTCATGTCACCCCTCCTGCAGTCACACTCGCCACGGGGGCAATAGAGACGCCTCCCGCTCCCGACCGCTGGCCGCCCCTTGGCCCGCGAGCCCGGCAACCCGCCTCGCACGTGCTGACATCGGGTTGCCGCCCGCAACGTGGCAGGGGCACGCTCCTGCTGATTATGGCTACATTATCTGTTCTGCAGCTGCTGCACAGGCAGTGGAATCGCCCGGCCGAGCTATCAATGCCACTTTCAATGTTTCCTTTATTAATTTACGAAATAAACTGAGCTATTAACAGTACCTAACAATAATGCGTGAAGTGCTGCAAAAATAAACACATAAAACACACTGTAATAAATGCAATAAGTACATGAAAGTAAATATTACTAAACACAAACTTAATAATATTTT
Organism: Bacillus rossius redtenbacheri; assembly: GCF_032445375.1. Classification (NCBI taxonomy): domain Eukaryota; kingdom Metazoa; phylum Arthropoda; class Insecta; order Phasmatodea; family Bacillidae; genus Bacillus; species Bacillus rossius. The sequence goes on along the minus strand of NC_086330.1, from coordinate 3,776,799 downwards.
TCAAATGGTCTAAGATGATCTTATGTGGGCCTTATCACGTCAAAATATGCTTTAATTTAATTATAAAGAAAATTTTTGTCCTTGACTTTGAAAAGCAAAACTAATGCAGAAAAACTAAAACATAACCGAACTAATAATTATCTAAAAATAATCAGTTTTCCGTGATTTGCCTTTTATTTGATTTATAAAAGCCAAAGAAATACTGGAAAAACTCAATTTTATTTTATGTAAACATTATTTATTTTTTCCAAAACCACTCTAACAGAATTGGATAATGATCATGGCGGCACTTATGAAGACCCACAGGACAATTACGCCGTAAAACCAAGTATTACATATTAAAGTACAAATACAAAATGAATATAATTATACTTGCAAACTTTATTTAAATACGTTTAAAACGTTATACATTTAAGTACGCAACAACACAAGGACAATTTAACAGAAAACGGTTTCACAAGGAAAGGGCACGGTGATTGCCTTGGCGGGGGGGGGGGGGGGGGGTGGTCACCAGGTCTCACGACCTCACGTGGAGTGGTCTCACTACCTCACGTGAAGTGGTCTCACTACCACACGTGAAGTGGTCCAGTGCTTGTAAACCTACAAAGTTGCTCATATAAGGAATGACTTACGAGTTTGAGACTCCATTTCCCGAGGGTAAAGCCTTACAAGCTGCTGTGGCTGACATCTATAGAAAAAAAAACAGCAAAACCTATGCATTTCAAAATTAAAAAGGAAACACAAGTAAAATGTACCTACTATAACAAAAAGAAGAAATATATATAAAATGGAAGTCCCTAAAATAAACTACGTATTGGTATGGCAGAGGAATTTGGGTCCGAATATATTTCCAGATCGGCGAGGAAACACATAACCATTTGATTGCTGAGTGGATTTGATGCATGAACATCTTGTGTCAGTTGAAATTGTTTAACTGAACTGTATTTAATTAACAAGTCCAGAATTATTCTAATAATATGACAAGAGTATAAAAACTATACAGTGAAAATGTAATAATTATTCTTTAATGTAAGGAATGTCTTCAAAGTAAATAATGTTTGTTTTACAAAATGCTTATTTAGTGCATCCGTTTATGGAAGTTAAATGTAGACAACTTTCATTCAAAAAGTGAAATGATGTTTTTGAAATGTGTTGCTACAAATGAAAGCAAAAAAGTCTGTTAAGAGACGATTCAATGTAGCAAATCGTTTTAGAGTGAAGGGCTTTTTATTGAGATTCACTATAAAAGAACCGGGCAAAATCATAACTTTCTTGGACAAAACTGGCAGTAATTATCTGTTTGGAGTGGACAAGGACTTAGTGTTTCTGGAGTTTTGCACTGAGCCATTTGACATACGCTTAAGCTATGAACTCACACTGTAGACTCCACGCCACACATTGCTATCTTACCGGTGAATATGATTGTGTGATAATTTAAATTTACCGTGTTTTCACCATTGCATTTTGTTCTGGAATGAATGATCTTCAAAGGTCACATGTGATCCTAGCACTCAATGCAAACTTTTTTATTTTTGGCTCACAATGACGTCACAACGTGAGGGTGACAATCACGTCATGTGGTCAGCTGATTGGTGTGACGCGATTCATGAAGGCGGTCTCTCAGCCAATCCAATCCAAGCTTGAACACAAGCAAAGTGACGCGAGTTGGAATGGATACCGCACAAGTATAATTAATTTCAAACGATTCGCAAGTAGTATACGAATGTATGTCCGAGATCAGGCCTCAGGCGGTGGTGCGTGGTGCCGAGCCACATCTCTGACGTCACGTCCATCTCTGTCGTCACGGCGGCCATCTTGGATGGTTGTGACCTTGACCTTTGACATTGACCTTGAATTTTATCCTCAAAAATCGCCAAAATCCGCCAAAATTGGGCCAAATTTGCCCAAAATTCCTCAAAAATCGCCAAAATTACCATTTCTGTGGAAAAAAGTTCCGCCAAAAAATCTCAAAAAATTCCACAAATTAAAAATTTCTCATTTCGAGGGAAAAATTTCCCGTTTCGAGGGAAAAATTCCCGTTTTTAGTCCTTAAAAATCCCAGCGGCTGAAAATTCCTAAAACTGGCTTAAGCATCCTTAACTCAAGCCTCAGTTAAGCCATTTCTAGGAATAAGGATACCATGACCGCCATCTTGGATTATGTCGTCACCGTTGCAATTTTCGTTACGGTCGCCATCTTTAACTTTTTTATTATGCGATTTTAATAAAAAAAATTAAAATTTATTAAAAAATCCAAATAATAAAAATTTAATAAAAATATTTAAAAAGCATACTTTTTCGACACGGAGCTCGGAGTCCTCGGTTCGAACCCGACGAATGCAAAAAAATAAAAATGACGACCGATCCTTCCCTCGTGGTGGGTGCTGGCAGACTGACTCCCACCACTTTTTATCATCATCTAGTATGACGTCATGGCCGCCATCTTGTCTTCGTCTGCTGGTAGCCATCATCATTGTATCGTCGGCTAGAGTGCGCTGACGCCATGTTAGTTTAATTCGTATCCGCTAGAGTGTAGTAATAATTTATTACTGTGACACCCGCCATCTTGTCATTTGGCCACCATCTTGAAAATCCGTAATTATTTAGCTAGAAATTCGGGAAAAGTTCCAAAATTCATTAAATAAATCACTCATTAATGTACATATTGATTCGATCGATTCCCGTCCTCGGTTCGATACCCGATCGTTGCAATAATGTTTAATCTTATGTAAAAAAATAATTTAAATAAACCATGTTCAACATTCGTAAAGAGACATTAAAACCTCTACGACCACCATCCTATCAGACATCAAGACCACCATATTGGAAATGTGTAATTTTAATGCTAGAAATTCGGGAAAAAGTTCAGAAATCATTAAATAAATTTCCGATCAATATACTGATTAATTAGATCGACTAAGGTCCTTGGTACGATCTAGGATGATGCAAAAAAAAATTAAATATAACTTCAATTTAACATAATAGTAACAGGTTCGAGGAATTAAACACCGCAAGTTCTTTTACAAACATAATATTTATTACATAATTTCTATTCTACTACAGAATCACTTACGAAAGCCAGCAATCTTATAATCATTTAGTTCCGCAGCGGTGTGAAATGACTCATTCTTAGCTCCAATCGGTTTATACTAGACAGAGTCCAGCCAGAACCTTTACAGACATAGTCCACCTCTTCTTGACAGAGTTTCTGGATACCGTTTTTAACAGTTTGCTTCACATCGTTAGAACTGTAAATTACTGCAGCCGATGTCTTGAATGCACACTTCTTCACTTTGTCATCGAACGGATATGGCTTTCCATATATACAGTCCAACCACAAGTTATATTTCAAAGGTCCGTTTGTTGCTACATCATCAGTAAGCTGATTGATTATCTTCTGTCTGATATCGTCAAGAAAATTACAAATGCCCTTCGACTCACCGAACGTATTTAGATAATAGTAGTCTTTCAACGTTCCACGAAATGCAGACTGCGCCAAGTAGAAGCCATTATCGTTCACTTGTAATGCTCCGAACACAGTCTTAGGTTTAGTTCCATGTTCAGACGTCATAACAATCGGTTGCTGGGCATCTGTTTTTTTGGTTGTACGCTTTCGTGCCTCCAATCTAAAGCGAGGAGTCGAAATGTCGGCAGGTAGTTCAGCAGTAGGAGCACAGACTCCACCTTTACATTTTTTCGCATGATGTCGCAAACTGTCAATTCGAGTAAACCATTTAAGGCACTCATCACATCGAAACTTCATGCGAGAAGGATTCTTCACGCATTTGCTCCGCTCATGTCTTCGTGCATCATGGGAAAATGCGAACGACGTATCACAGTAGCTGCAAGGATACCGTGGTGATGAAGACGATACTTTCAGACCCGATCCAGATACAGGCGTTGCAACAGTAGTACCATTTCCAGGCATTCGCTTATGCACATCGATGCATCGTTGTTGCGACGAAACCTTTACTTTCTGCCGCACAGCAGGACCTTTGCATGCCTTCATGTACGTTTTCATATTATCTTTTCTGGCAAACTGCTTATGACATTTCTCACAAACAAACATTTTACGATATAGGTTCTTGACACATTCGCTCCTCTCGTGTCGCTGAGCATTGCTGTTGTTTGAGAAAATCTTGTCGCAGTAACAGCACCGATGTTCGCTAGTTGTCAAATCAGCATCCATTGAAGTCTCCATCGAGGTCGTATCGTTGATCGTCGTGGTTTCCTGCACATCCAGCTCAGTAGTCATTAAGCTATCTTCTGCTGGTGGTATCACATCTGTTGAAATCTCCTCCAATGTTGACGTCGTCGTCGTTGCCAACGAGATCTGCTCCACCATTGTCGTCGCTGACGTCAAGGTTCCCGTAGACGATGGTACAACGTCCATCGAGTACGACGTTAAAGTCGGTAAAGATGCCATCGAGTTCTCAAGAACAGGTAATTACGCGACTTATGCACCAGAAGAAAAAAACTAGGTGATCCATACACCGTCGACGGCAGTAACAAACTGAGCGTCCTGCTGTCTAGGACTCGCTTATATACATGCACCGGATGGAATAATACGCTAGTCAAATCAAGAATCATTTACAATAATACTAGAGTCAAAACAACATTAAAAATAGAAGGACCATCAACGAAAAGGCAGCACATTTGGAAGCACCGACAACGAAAAGGCAGCACATTTGGTAGCACCGACAACGAAAAGGAAGCACCATCAACGAAAAGGCAGCACCGCCAACGAAAAGGAAGCACATTTGGAAGCACCGACAACGAAAAGGCAACACCGCCAAAGAAAAGACAGCACATTTGGAAGCACCGACAAAGAAAAGGCAGCACCGCCAACGAAAAGGAAGCATATTTGGAAGCACCGACAAAGAAAATGCAGCAACACCAACTAAAAGGAAGCACATTTGGAAGCACCGACAAAGAAAAGGCAGCACCGCCAACGAAAAGGAAGCTCATTTGGAAGCACCGACAAAGAAAATGCAGCAACGCCAACTAAAAGGAAGCACATTTGGAAGCACCGACAACGAAAAGGCAGCACCATCGACGAAAAGGAAGCACATTTGGAAGCACCATCAAAAAAGGAAGCACATTTGGAAGCATCATCAAAAAAAAAGGAAAAACAATAGGAAGCACCGCCAACGAAAAGGCAGCACATTTGGAAGCACCGTCATCGAAAAGGCAGCACATTTGGAAGCACCGACTACGAAAAGCAGCACATTTGGAAGCACCGTCAACGAAAAGGCAGCACATTTGACAGCACCAACAACGAAAAGGCAGCACATTTGTAAGCACCGACTACGAAAAGGCAGCACATTTGGAAGCACCGTCATCGAAAAGGCAGCACATTTGGAAGCACCGACTACGAAAAGCAGCACATTTGGAAGCACCGACAACGAAAAGGCAGCACATTTGGCAGCACCGACAACGAAAAGGCAGCACATTTGGAAGCACCGACTACGAAAAGGTAGCACATTTGGCAGCACCGACAACGAAAAGGCAGCACATTTGGAAGCACCGACTACGAAAAGGCAGCACATTTGGAAGCACCGACAACGAAAAGGCAGCACATTTGGAAGCACCATCATCGAAAAGGCAGCACATTTGGAAGCTCCATCAACAAAACAAAAGGCAAAAAGGAAGCACAAGTTACGAGATCTAAGTCTTAGTTAGAAATCAGAATAAAATAAATAAAAACATTAAATTCTTATAATTTAAATTATTTATTTTATTGCTTTACATTATACAAATGCAAGTAAAACAAGCCATTATTGTATGTAGCCAGCATTCCTCAGTTCCTTGAGTATGAAGGATATTTCTTTGATGCACGAATAGTTTCCTGCACAAAGCGAACCATGTAGAAGTCTTAGCCGGTCAACCAATATGTTTGAATCTTTCCATGATGTGTAATCATTCTCTTCTACCACCATCTTCCTTGCACCTTTATAATAAATATTATGATCTCTGGTGTCTTCCGTTTTACCACCAACCTCAGGGTAACTTTCATGTTTGAGACGGCGATCATCACAAGCTTGATCAGATTTATTTGATATATCACGTCGTTTCCACCGTTTCGGTCTCAGGACACCGCCACATTCTTCGATCTTGGCAGCTTTAGGTGCTTCATCATAATCTATGTCTTTGTCAACAGCCTCAGAGTCACTGTAACAATCACCGTTGAAGGAATCGTCTTCACCCAATTTACCGTAATAATTCGATGTTGATGATGTTGAAGTGTCTTCATCGTCTTCATGCTTCCTTTTTAGGAGTCCATCATTTTTACAAAGTAGGAAAGATCTACTTGAATTCGGCTGGAATATATTCTCACTTTTCACGTTAAGGATTCTTCCATTGTCTTCATTCTTCCGTAAATCATCAACCTCCTTCAATTTAAGTTCTTTGTCGAGATCGGAAGAGCCAAGAAAATTATTGTCATAATGCAGATCACTCTTCCTTAGGCTAGTAGATTCATCGTTGTCCTCTAGCTTGTACGCAGGCTTAGCGCTACAAGTTCTGCCATGTCTTTTTAGGCTCTCTCTCCGCGTAAACGACTTGCTACATCGAACACAACTTATCATATTGCGCAGTGGATTTTTAACACAGTCATTCTTCTCGTGTTGTCTGTTATTCTTTCTCAAGATAAACTCTTTACTGCAAAACTTACACCTATGTTCTTTCGATACAACGTCAGATCCCAAATCGGAATTCATAATAGTTACTGAGACTAATGCCAGATACCAATTAAGTGTTTTAAATTAGATGCAATACTTAAATAGAAATTTTTTCATATTTCATCAGCGAGAATTAATATATCTCATGCAAAAGTACTTTATGCATGTAGTTCTGCTTTTCAACAACAGATGTCGCCACATGTTGCTTGCAGGTAAATAATATTTAGTTCTTTTATGCGGGATGCGGGATGCTCACTAACGATCGCAAAAGAAGGATGGCTTCGCTAGACTCCAAGGAAAAGGAAGTTTGTCTTGCATGTTGGTGCTCCACAGATGTCTCATAGCGTAATATTAATTTGACTGAGTAATGATATTTTTTAATTCCACCTGATAAAAATATTGCAAGTTTTGATTTAGTAGCAGAAATTATCGAATTAAATGGAACTCCAAATAAAATGACATGTCTCATCAGACAAAAAAAAATCCATGCAGAGAGTGGTTTCTCAGAATAGTCAGAAACACTTGAAGAAACCACAGGAATGATTGCAAGAACCCGGGAAAAACCATCAATCTGATGATGTAGCAACAAACGGACCTTTGAAATATAACTTGTGGTTGGACTGTATATATGGAAAGCCATATCCGTTCGATGACAAAGTGAAGAAGTGTGCATTCAAGACATCGGCTGCAGTAATTTACAGTTCTAACGATGTGAAGCAAACTGTTAAAAACGGTATCCAGAAACTCTGTCAAGAAGAGGTGGACTATGTCTGTAAAGGTTCTGGCTGGACTCTGTCTAGTATAAACCGATTGGAGCTAAGAATGAGTCATTTCACACCGCTGCGGAACTAAATGATTATAAGATTGCTGGCTTTCGTAAGTGATTCTGTAGTAGAATAGAAATTATGTAATAAATATTATGTTTGTAAAAGAACTTGCGGTGTTTAATTCCTCGAACCTGTTACTATTATGTTAAATTGAAGTTATATTTAATTTTTTTTGCATCATCCTAGATCGTACCAAGGACCTTAGTCGATCTAATTAATCAGTATATTGATCGGAAATTTATTTAATGATTTCTGAACTTTTTCCAGAATTTCTAGCATTAAAATTACACATTTCCAATATGGTGGTCTTGATGTCTGATAGGATGGTGGTCGTAGAGGTTTTAATGTCTCTTTACGAATGTTGAACATGGTTTATTTAAATTATTTTTTTACATAAGATTAAACATTATTGCAACGATCGGGTATCGAACCGAGGACGGGAATCGATCGAATCAATATGTACATTAATGAGTGATTTATTTAATGAATTTTGGAACTTTTCCCGAATTTCTAGCTAAATAATTACGGATTTTCAAGATGGCGGCCAAATGACAAGATGGCGGATGTCACAGTAATAAATGATTACTGCACTCTTGCGGATACGAATTAAACTAACATGTCATCGGCGCACTCTAGCCGACGATACAATGATGATGGCTTCCAGCATCGAAGACAAGATGGCGGCCATGACGTCATACTAGATGATGATAAAAAGTGGTGGGAGTCAGTCTGCCAGCACCCACCACGAGGGAAGGATCGGTCGTCATTTTTATTTTTTTGCATTCGTCGGGTTCGAACCGAGGACTCCGAGCTCCGTGTCGAAAAAGTATGCTTTTTAAATATTTTTATTAAATTTTTATTATTTGGATTTTTTAATAAATTTTAATTTTTTTTATTAAAATCGGATAATAAAAAAGTTAAAGATGGCGACCGTAACGAAAATTGCAACGGTGACGACATAATCCAAGATGGCGGTCATGGTATCCTTATTCCTAGAAATGGCTTAACTGAGGCTTGAGTTAAGGATGCTTAAGCCAGTTTTAGGAATTTTCAGCCGCTGGGATTTTTAAGGACTAAAAACGGGAATTTTTCCCTCGAAACGGGAAATTTTTCCCTCGAAATGAGAAATTTTTAATTTGTGGAATTTTTTGAGATTTTTTGGCGGAACTTTTTTCCACAGAAATGGTAATTTTGGCGATTTTTGAGGAATTTTGGGCAAATTTGGCCCAATTTTGGCGGATTTTGGCGATTGTTGAGAATAAAATTCAAGGTCAAGGTCAAAGGTCAAGGTCACAACCATCCAAGATGGCCGCCGTGACGACAGAGATGGACGTGACGTCAGAGATGTGGCTCGGCACCACGCACCACCGCCTGAGGCCTGATCTCGGACATACATTCGTATACTACTTTCGCAGACTTTTGTTACCAAAATATTATACTTAATTCTCTTTTCAAACTGGAGCTTCAAATATTTGAAACTCTTGGAGAACTGTTTTAATCACTTTAGAAGCAGTGAATAAAAAAATGAAACTCCTGTGTCCTCTGAAAGTTATTTAAACACAAACGTTTACAGGAAACAGAAATACTTAACGCAACTTTTAACATATTAATTATTTCTTTTTCATCATTCACGTGGAAAATTACAACGTGGCTCTTTGTTTGAACATGTATTTTTTCCCCTCTGAAATGCCGTTTTATTCTTATTTTTTTTTTACCGCGATGGCACAGGTTTACGTTTCGTGATAATTTTTCAAAATGTTTTTTTCCTCTGTCCTCCCCCACCCCCGGTGCATTGCCTCCCCACTTTCATCTGGCCGTTTATTAATTGTCGACGTTTCTGAAAGCCGCGGTCGCACTAAATCTGTTGTTCCTGCCCTCGCTGTTTATAGCCTGCAACTTTACGACCAGAGCAGTCGAGACTGCTGTTTTTTTTTATCTCCGCGGGCTCCAACATTTTGCCCTGAGAACAATGTACGAGTACAGCCACGGCAAAGAAAATAAAACGATGTTATATATATTAAAACTCTTGCTTTGTATTAATATCTTATATTCCTCTCCTTTGTATATACCGGCCACTCTTTATTAACGGCTTTGTTTCAAAGCGTACATGAAGGGACATTCATTCAAAAAGAGTGAAGGAAAAGTTAACATTTTTTGCTGGTCCTAAATTTTAAGATCACACAAGTTGAAACTTCGTTCGTGGAGTGAAACTGAAACGTAGACGACAGTGGACGCTTTCCGTCTGGATTGACCCTCTTTAACTATATTATGTAACAAACAAGTTAGTTCTAACACCAGTTCCCTGTGTTCGAGATGTTGCATTAACTTGTGCCTGGCACTGCACACACTATGGATGAGATCCCAACATGTTTCGTTTCTAAGACTAATATTTCTTTATAACTGGTTTTATAATGATTGTGGGTAATAATGTCACCGAGAAAGTAGCGTGTAGTTAAGTGACTGCGAGAAGCAAGAACGTTATTGTTCAGTTAATAACAACCAAATATATGAAATATCATTATTGCAACGCTCGCGATCTTGAATCAGTCAGAGAACAAACCAGTTATTACATACAATAACTGCACCTGTTGGTCGCGTTATTTCCCCAAACTAATTTCTGTATTTTCTTTTTCTCATTTACCAGCTGCAAACATAAATGGTCTAATTAAACGTCAGGCGATAAAAGAAAGCAAATTTATAGTAAGTTTTATCAATACTAATGTTACAAAGTGTGTGTGTTAGTTTCTAATAAGTTACTCTAAAACTATGGCACTAAGTTAAAAAAATATTCCACTCTTATAAAGCGACATTATTGCAAATTTACATAGGTTATTATTAGTAGTATATAATAGCCGGTCCTGAAACTGGCTTCTGGCTGTGGTGCTTGGTGCCGAGCCACATCTCTGACGTCACGTCTATCTGTGACGTCACGTCGGCCATCTTGGACGAGCGTAACGGGACACAGCGTACCGGGACACGGTGTAACGGGACATAACGTAACGGGACAAGTAGATCACGGCGGCCATTTTGGATCCGCCATCTTGGATCCGCCATCTTGGATGACGTCATTTTGTTTTCTCGAACTTTCCACCATTTTGTTTTCCGCCATCTTGGATTATGACGTCACCGTTGCAATTTCCGTTACGGCCGCCATCTTTAACTTTTTTATTTATTATCCGATTTTAATGAAATTTTTTTTAAATTTATAAAAAAATTAAATTAATAAAATTTTAATAAAATATTTATAAATATTGAACTTTTTAGACACGGAGTTCGGAGTCCTCGGTTCGAACCCGACGAGGTCAAAAAATTAAAAATGGCGACCGATCCTTCCCCCTGTGGTGGCTGCTGACAGACTGCCCCCCACCACTTTTTTCAAAGCATATATATCGACAGTGAGCATGACGTCATGTCCGCCATCTTGTCTTCGATGTTGGAAACCATCATCATTGTATCGGCGGCGAGAGTGCGCTGACGCCTAGTTAGTTTGATTCTTACCCGCTAGAGTGCAGTAATCATTTATTACTGTGACACCCGCCATCTTGAAATTTGGCCGCCATCTTGAAAATCCGTAATTTTAATGCTAGATATTCGGGAAAAAGTTCAAAATCCATTAAATAAATTTGTAATCTATATACTGATTGATTAGATCGACTAAGGTCCTTGGTTTGATCCCTGGCCGATACAAAACAACTTTAATTTAAAAAATACCACAAAAGTGACAGGATTGAGAAAATAAAAAACACCGCAAGTACTTTTAAAAAAAATTTATTACATAAATTCAATACACTACTACAAGCACAAAAAATAATACACAGACATAGAACTAAAGTCTTGTGGATTTCTCGATTCAAACAGTCTTCCTATTGTATGGACTAAGTCCTTTACATGTTCGTAAATGTCTATTCAGTCTATCAGGTCGACATATTGGTACACTACAATTTTCACACAAAACCGAATTATCGACTTCATTAAAAGGACAGTGATATATTTCATGTTGTTTAGCACTTCGAATAGTTGTAAATGTTTTGTTACAAAATATACAGCTTGATTCTGATGAATGTACAGCCAGTCTATTACAATTCCTGAGGTGTCGTTTTAATCTTCCATAGTGTATAAACTTGCTTAAACACCTGTTGCACTGATATTTAATACGTTCAGAGTTATTATTACAATTGTGTATTACATAATCACGTAATTTCAAGTTTTTGATCTTCTCACAGTACGTACAGTTGGGCGATGGAACACCGTTGGATGCTCCTTCCTTTATCAATGACACTGGAACTGTTGACAACCATTGTAACACTGCTGTCATGTTAACTTCGGAAGCCTTTGAGGTCTGCTCTGCAGAAGATGTTGCACGCGACGAAATCTCCTGCTGTGCTGAGAGAGCAGGTGTAGCTGTAGACGACGTAGTCATCGTGGTCTGCACTGATGATGGTAGACCTTCGATCCAGGTCGGTGTTGATACTGGTAAAGACACCATCGAGGTCTCAAGAACAGCTAGTTTTTGGTCTATTATTCAAGTCTAACTACCCGATGCGTTCATCACCGCAGCCAGAGACGGACTAAAGTTCATATCACCTGGGGTCTCACTTATATGTTCTCATCAGCTGGTACAACACATGAGTCAAAACAATAACCATGTTCATTATACTTGCACTTAACTGTCTCGGAGCATTTTATATAATGACGATGTAAGCTGTCGAGGCGTGAAATTAGTTTATTACACTTATTGCACTGAAATTGTATTCGTTTCAGTAAATTATTCGGACAACTGCTTCTTTCATGTCTGCGAGCGCTTGAAGTGCTAGTAAATGATGCGCCACAGTATTTGCACTGATGCGAAGTACGCTCTTCATTAATTGAAGTCTCCTCTGCAGTCGGTATCGGGATCTCCGCGACTGTCGACACCGCAGCCACTGAGCTCTCCGCTGTCGTGGTCTCCTCTGCATCCGGTATCGGAATCTCCGACTCCATCATCATTGCTGTCATCGAGGTCCCCGCTGCTGACGGTAAACAGTCTATCCCGGTCGACATTGGAGCAGTAACTAAATCTCACGAAATTGACTGAAGAGAGCAGGCCCGTACTGCACCGCGGCCAGAGGTATATTGAGGGTCCACTCGTCTGAACTTCGCTTATATACCCGCGGTCTACTGGAATACTACATTAGTCAAAATATTGTCTGTAATTAAAATTAATTTTTATTAGGTAGCTAAAAATTGTAGAAATAAAAAAGAAACTCAAGTTCAGGTTTTACACATTTATTTATAAAAAAATTACACAAATGCATGTTAGGTTAAGGAATTAAGCATTTTCGCAAGCAAAGTCTTTAATGCCGCACGAACTGCCTCTTCGACTCCGGTTCCAACTGGTTCGCAGGTCACGGGATCAGGAACACAGGTTTCCAGCTGGTCATCTTCTGCGATGTCGTCATCTCGAGCAAGACATGGTCTATGGCGTCTGTGACCACGTCTGCGCCTTGGCTCTACTGCAGTGCTTGTTGGGACAGATTCACTGCCTGAACTTCGACGACGTGACGCACGCCGTTTGGAAGTCTGCGTAGAAGCATCACAGGTAGCAAAAGGTTGCAACACGCTCATGTTTGGTGTTACACGTGCAGACGAGGCAACTACCTCAGCGATGCTAGCAGGAAGGATTGTGTGCGGTCTCATGTGATAGACGGCACAGTTTCCAGGTTCGCAACAATCTAATAGCTGCTGAGTCGGTTCGTAGGACACAGGAAAGTGAGCAAACCGCCAATGCTGAGCATCTCCATCACAGGTTTCTGTATATGTACGTAGATACCCGGAATCCCAGTAGCTGTACTCGACACTGCTGAAGCTAGGTCTTGCGCTCACGTACACGTTAGCAGGATGAAACGTAAACATCTTCTTGCAGGTTGAACGTCAACTGAAGGCATGTACGTAGGTACGTCATTTATATATGCAGGCTCCTACTAACACTGTGTGTGCCATTTCTGCATTAACTGCGAGTTTGTACAGGCACAGACACATTCAAACTTGTCACGTAGCTGCACGTCGTATATTGCACTAAGCTTGCGCAGGGAAGGACAGCCATAGTCGGTCTGTAAGTCTACAATTTCAACTGTTCCGTCGTCACATAGATCTCGTAGCCATTTTTTCTGTTCAGGTCCGGCAACGTATATTGTTTCGTTTTGAACTAGTAAATCTTGAAGTGTGTTTTTCACTTGGTGGTATGGGATTTTTCCTTCGTCCCACTCTAGTCCGTGATAATATTTGCATAGCCATTCGTTCGAGCGTTTACTTTTTTCGTCTAGTAGTTTCCAAGGATACGGAGGTCGGAAGCTGCGGGTTCGAGTCTTGTCTCCAGAGGTGACTGCAATTTCTTTGAGAACAAAGCCGTTTTGGCTCTGAAAACCTTGCAGGTTGCAGTACATCTTGTCGCTAGCAATGCTCGATCGTAACTGAATTATTATCGCAATCGAAACAGTATTTAAGTCAGAACTTTCACAAGTTTGTCTCGACAATTGTACGATGCAAGCCGATCGTGAAGTATCAGACAAAAAGCATAGGTGTTTGGTGGAATATTTCCGCTAGTCGTTATCTCGATCCTACAGTCGATGATGTTTGAATTTAATCGATCATCCTGTTTGGAAACGTCAAACACCATTAACGGAGCCTTGTTCTTGAAACTGTCGGGACTCAGTATCGGTGACTGTCTCCGTCCATAGTAAGCTTGCTGAAACTTGGCATACATTTTATATGCGAGAAGAAATCTTCCACTTTCAAAGTCCATGTTCATATCAACGTACGGATGACTTTCGCTGTTTAAAAATATTTTTACATTACGTAATTGACAGTTATCGAATAAGGAACGACTTACTCCTGCATTGAGCTGTCTTCCGGTCTGAAGCCCGACGATGATGTATCTTGGTTTTTCCGTAGCGAAGCTGGACTTTACTATCCAATTGATACGCTGACTATGAGGCAAGCCAGGATAAGTTTCCAGGCTCCAGGATCGGAATGGCACATCGAAGTTCAGGCAGTGAATCTGTCCCAACAAGCACTGCAGTAGAGCCAAGGCGCAGACGTGGTCACAGACGCCATAGACCATGTCTTGCTCGAGATGACGACATCGCAGAAGATGACCAGCTGGAAACCTGTGTTCCTGATCCCGTGACCTGCGAACCAGTTGGAACCGGAGTCGAAGAGGCAGTTCGTGCGGCATTAAAGACTTTGCTTGCGAAAATGCTTAATTCCTTAACCTAACATGCATTTGTGTAATTTTTTTATAAATAAATGTGTAAAACCTGAACTTGAGTTTCTTTTTTATTTCTACAATTTTTAGCTACCTAATAAAAATTAATTTTAATTACAGACAATATTTTGACTAATGTAGTATTCCAGTAGACCGCGGGTATATAAGCGAAGTTCAGACGAGTGGACCCTCAATATACCTCTGGCCGCGGTGCAGTACGGGCCTGCTCTCTTCAGTCAATTTCGTGAGATTTAGTTACTGCTCCAATGTCGACCGGGATAGACTGTTTACCGTCAGCAGCGGGGACCTCGATGACAGCAATGATGATGGAGTCGGAGATTCCGATACCGGATGCAGAGGAGACCACGACAGCGGAGAGCTCAGTGGCTGCGGTGTCGACAGTCGCGGAGATCCCGATACCGACTGCAGAGGAGACTTCAATTAATGAAGAGCGTACTTCGCATCAGTGCAAATACTGTGGCGCATCATTTACTAGCACTTCAAGCGCTCGCAGACATGAAAGAAGCAGTTGTCCGAATAATTTACTGAAACCAATACAATTTCAGTGCAATAAGTGTAATAAACTAATTTCACGCCTCGACAGCTTACATCGTCATTATATAAAATGCTCCGAGACAGTTAAGTGCAAGTATAATGAACATGGTTATTGTTTTGACTCATGTGTTGTACCAGCTGATGAGAACATATAAGTGAGACCCCAGGTGATATGAACTTTAGTCCGTCTCTGGCTGCGGTGATGAACGCATCGGGTAGTTAGACTTGAATAATAGACCAAAAACTAGCTGTTATTGAGACCTCGATGGTGTCTTTACCAGTATCAACACCGACCTGGATCGAAGGTCTACCATCATCAGTGCAGACCACGATGACTACGTCGTCTACAGCTACACCTGCTCTCTCAGCACAGCAGGAGATTTCGTCGCGTGCAACATCTTCTGCAGAGCAGACCTCAAAGGCTTCCGAAGTTAACATGACAGCAGTATTACAATGGTTGTCAACAGTTCCAGTGTCATTGATAAAGGAAGGAGCATCCAACGGTGTTCCATCGCCCAACTGTACGTACTGTGAGAAGATCAAAAACTTGAAATTACGTGATTATGTAATACACAATTGTAATAATAACTCTGAACGTATTAAATATCAGTGCAACAGGTGTTTAAGCAAGTTTATACACTATGGAAGATTAAAACGACACCTCAGGAATTGTAATAGACTGGCTGTACATTCATCAGAATCAAGCTGTATATTTTGTAACAAAACATTTACAACTATTCGAAGTGCTAAACAACATGAAATATATCACTGTCCTTTTAATGAAGTCGATAATTCGGTTTTGTGTGAAAATTGTAGTGTACCAATATGTCGACCTGATAGACTGAATAGACATTTACGAACATGTAAAGGACTTAGACCATACAATAGGAAGACTGTTTGAATCGAGAAATCCACAAGACTTTAGTTCTATGTCTGTGTATTATTTTTTGTGCTTGTAGTAGTGTATTGAATTTATGTAATAAAATTTTTTTAAAAGTACTTGCGGTGTTTTTTATTTTCTCAATCCTGTCACTTTTGTGGTATTTTTTAAATTAAAGTTGTTTTGTATCGGCCAGGGATCAAACCAAGGACCTTAGTCGATCTAATCAATCAGTATATAGATTACAAATTTATTTAATGGATTTTGAACTTTTTCCCGAATATCTAGCATTAAAATTACGGATTTTCAAGATGGCGGCCAAATTTCAAGATGGCGGGTGTCACAGTAATAAATGATTACTGCACTCTAGCGGGTAAGAATCAAACTAACTAGGCGTCAGCGCACTCTCGCCGCCGATACAATGATGATGGTTTCCAACATCGAAGACAAGATGGCGGACATGACGTCATGCTCACTGTCGATATATATGCTTTGAAAAAAGTGGTGGGGGGCAGTCTGTCAGCAGCCACCACAGGGGGAAGGATCGGTCGCCATTTTTAATTTTTTGACCTCGTCGGGTTCGAACCGAGGACTCCGAACTCCGTGTCTAAAAAGTTCAATATTTATAAATATTTTATTAAAATTTTATTAATTTAATTTTTTTATAAATTTAAAAAAAATTTCATTAAAATCGGATAATAAATAAAAAAGTTAAAGATGGCGGCCGTAACGGAAATTGCAACGGTGACGTCATAATCCAAGATGGCGGAAAACAAAATGGTGGAAAGTTCGAGAAAACAAAATGACGTCATCCAAGATGGCGGATCCAAGATGGCGGATCCAAAATGGCCGCCGTGATCTACTTGTCCCGTTACGTTATGTCCCGTTACACCGTGTCCCGTTACGCTGTGTCCCGTTACGCTCGTCCAAGATGGCTGACGTGACGTCACAGATAGACGTGACGTCAGAGATGTGGCTCGGCACCAAGCACCACAGCCAGAAGCCAGTTTCAGGACCGGCTATTATATACTACTATTATTAATTTGAATTTTTTGTTTCCGTAAGATGTAAAAATATTTGTAACTTAAACTGTCAAAACCCAACCAAATTGATTGTTTCCTTGGCTTGCATTAACTAAACTCTGAATAAATAGTTGCATTTTTTTTCAAACAAATAATGGACCAGTATTCATTGTCGATCACTAAAGTAGATGTTTTAAAAAGAACATATATAATTTTTATTTGTATGTAGCCTTTTTTCATTCTGTCAATTTTTGTTGCATGCTGCGCGCGCGCCTTAAAAATTCACTCTCATAATTTTTTTCTTCATGACACTCCTAAAGAAGTATAACCTAACCTCACTTATATAGATACACTTGAAAAAGTTTATAGACACAAATTCCATCGCTGATATTCACAATAAATAAATATAGGTAATAATGATATGGACCTGTTCAATATCAATGACTAAAGTATAAGAATCAAAATCACATATAATGATTTTTATTTTTAGGTAGCCATTTTTCCATCCTGTGAAAATTTCCTGGCATTACGCACGCGCATCGTAAAATTTTACTCTTATCATTTTTTTTCATAACGCACCTTAAGTAGTAGGCCTAAAACTTAAAAAAAAATTGGTTGTCTGTAAAGTCGGTTTACGAACGATAGTTTAACGTGACAACGTCATAACAAAACATTGAGGAAATGAGCATACTTTTATGAATAAAATTGAATCATTTTTATTTTAATAATAAAAGAACAAATACTTGAAATTATACTAGTAATCAGATTTTTAAAATGCAGGAATAATTAACCTTTATTGCCGAAATTGTTGTTGTAATAAGCAATGAAAACCACATTAACTTTTCACTTCACTTTATAAACAGTCAACGAAACAGTTCACGTGTAGATGACTTGTAATTAATTTTAAAAACTGGCGTTTAGCTATAAAGTTTAAATATAATTATGAACAAGTTTTCATATTAATAAACTGTAATCACATATCTATCATCAATTATATGAATCACCATAATTTTTTAGTCAGTTGTAATATAACCTATTATTACTGCACTCGCCGACAGCGTAACGGAACACAGCGTAACGGAACAATGAGCGTAACGGGACACAGCGTAACGGAACAATGTGCGCAACGGGACACTTTTTCGTGCGTGCAGCCGGCGTTCATCGATTTTTTAGACGTCACGTCAAAAAAGTCTGTGCAAAATATTCATTGAAACAAAAAAAGGTCTCGCCGACTTTCTCTTTTAATTTTCCCACTCAACTCGAAGGTCAAAAGTACGCGATCGCTCTCAAAGTCGCCAGTTCTGTACTATCAACACCAAACTGCTGATCTACTAGCGTCCAGAGGACGTGAACGTGCCTTGCGAACTTCACCCTTAAAGCTTCACACACACAGTTATTTAACCACTTCGTCCACTAAGTTTCTACTCTGTAGACTACAGCTGCCACCAAACCCGATGAATCTTCTGTGGAGACATTTCACTCAGACATCTGACTGCAATTTATTTAATTAGCTCATAGAACATAATAATTAATGAGGAATTGTACTGTGTAATTGAAAACTTACAATCTCTGTATTTCTGTAGTTAATTGGCTTGGCTTTACGTCTTACTCTTTGGCTGTTATAAATAAATGTGTTAGCTTCGCAACCATTTAAAAAGAGTTTTCATGAGTCGTATTTCTTATTTAATTTAATATCTTAATAACTATACTACTTTTAATCATGTAACACCTTCAAATTAATTTTTTTTAATTTGAATGAACAAATTATTTTCTCATTTTTGGACCATTTATAAGGTAAATTTCAAATTATAAAAAAATGTGTAATTGTAATCTACAATTTTATTGGGCAGAACATTTTTCCTTAGAAGGCTAAAGAAAAATTATATTTTTAAGAACCATTCATTAACATCGAACCTTCAAAGGAATTAGACGTGTTTGCTACATTCCTTGTACTAGTAATTCGAATCATCACTGAAGCTCAAGTACTTACTTTAGGCGAATATCAGAGAAGATATAATTTAGAAATAATTAAAGCCCCAACAATTGATTTTTGTATTCGTGAAATTATACGAAGAATCTGGAAGTGACGATTCGTTAAAATTCGACAATAGAACATTCATAAAGAAGCTGGAAATATTGAGACTACTACACCAGTTCGACGGAGCGAAATCAGTGAAGCAACCATCTGGAACACTTACGTATCTGAAAAAAAAACTGATGTACGATGAAAGTACAGCATGGACGCTTTTCCGCGTTTTTTTCCCGTGAAAGATAGCCTCGCAACTGTTCGTCGAATCGACATCTCAATGCGAAGACTGGACCACTCGGAGGAATGTCGGGGGATGTCCTGGAGCTCCAGTCTCGGCGAGGACCTGCTGAGGACTCGGAGGACTGCTGGGGGATGTCCTGGAGCTCCAGTCTCGGTGAGGACCTGCTGAGGACTCGGAGGACTGCTGGGGGATGTCCTGGAGCTCCAGTCTCGGTGAGGACCTGCTGAGGACTCGGAGGACTGCTGGGGGATGTCCTGGAGCTCCAGTCTCGGCGAGGACCTGCTGAGGACTCGGAGGACTGCTGGGGGATGTCCTGGAGCTCCAGTCTCGGCGAGGACCTGCTGAGGACTCGGAGGACTGCTGGGGGATGTCCTGGAGCTCCAGTCTCGGTGAGGACCTGCTGAGGACTCGGAGGACTGCTGGGGGATGTCCTGGAGCTCCAGTCTCGGTGAGGACCTGCTGAGGACTCGGAGGACTGCTGGGGGATGTCCTGGAGCTCCAGTCTCGGCGAGGACCTGCTGAGGACTCGGAGGACTGCTGGGGGATGTCCTGGAGCTCCAGTCTCGGTGAGGACCTGCTGAGGACTCGGAGGACTGCTGGGGGATGTCCTGGAGCTCCAGTCTCGGTGAGGACCTGCTGAGGACTCGGAGGACTGCTGGGGGATGTCCTGGAGCTCCAGTCTCGGTGAGGACCTGCTGAGGACTCGGAGGACTGCTGGGGGATGTCCTGGAGCTCCAGTCTCGGCGAGGACCTGCTGAGGACTCGGAGGACTGCTGGGGGATGTCCTGGAGCTCCAGTCTCGGCGAGGACCTGCTGAGGACTCGGAGGACTGCTGGGGGATGTCCTGGAGCTCCAGTCTCGGTGAGGACCTGCTGAGGACTCGGAGGACTGCTGGGGGATGTCCTGGAGCTCCAGTCTCGGTGAGGACCTGCTGAGGACTCGGAGGACTGCTGGGGGATGTCCTGGAGCTCCAGTCTCGGCGAGGACCTGCTGAGGACTCGGAAGGCCACCAGAGACTGACTTGATGTCAGCTTTTGGACATACGTCATTGCTAAGCACATGTATGTCTGTGGAAGAAAACTACAAAGAAAACCAAAAGACAAAAACACAAATTAAGCAAAGAATTGTTGTTGTCAGGATATAAACACCACACAAATACTCCACAACAGGAATATGGTCAAAAAAAAAAAAAAAAAAAAACAAAGAAAAATGGACTAACAAAACGAAGAAAAAAAACCACAAATGATGACAGCACAAAAATACCGAACCCAAAAAATTCAGCACAACAGTTGAAATGATACAAAAACAAAAAAAAAAAAAAACGAAACAAACACAATAGTTTTATTCCTGTTGTGGAGTATTGTGTGGTGTTTATATCCTGACAACCGCAATTCTTTGCTTAATTTGTGTTTTTATCATTTTTTTTGTAGTTTTATTCTACAGACATACATGTGCATAGCAATGGCGTATGTCCAAAAGCTTACATCAAGTCATGCACTCCCATTGCACAAAATGTTTCAAAGATGATACCACCAGGGACTCCTGCAGTTCCCAGTCGACTGCTCCGTGGGGTGAGACCGGTCAGAGGAGTGCCGCTGGGCGGCCGCGGACTGCTACACTGCGCCTCCCAGGATGTAGTCCGCGCTGACCCCCGAGGAGCTGCTTCCTGTCTGCACGCGAGGGAGGCCCCCCCCCCCCCCCGGGTCCCCGCAGCAGGGTCGCTCCTACCACGCGCAGGTAACGAGCTCTCACGACGGCAGAGCAGTAAAGACTTGCGCCAGTAAACATCTCGGGGAAGTGACCCCGGGCGCTGGCAGAGGGCTGATAGCGCTGACGTGCTCCTCCGCGAACACTCAACGCCGCTAATGTTCACGGACGGCGATGAAAGGCCGTCGCGCGCGCCTATCGGAGCCCCGCGCAGATAAACTGCAGACGGCCCCAGTCCTCGCTCGCGAAATCTCGCCCGCCTTCTTTTACAGCCGCGGGCCCGGCCGGGCAGTATAAAGCCAATTAGCCGCGTGCTCGGGGAGCGCAGTGGCTTTACGTCCTCCGGGCGCGCGTAAAGTCCCGGGCCCCGAGCGTAAAGAACTGTAATTGAATTAGGAACGCACTTCCAGGGGAGTCACGCTCGAGAGACGGCGCGTCATAGCCTCCACCCCCCCCCCCCCCCCGTCGCAGCTCTGAGACAATAACGACGAGCATCCGTAAAAAAACGAGGCACTTTTAATTTATTTTAAATATTCCTTCGTGACGACCCGCTTTTTAAGACCGCAGGGTCACTGCTCGACACAGTTCGATGGGAGATCATTCAACCGTGAGGAAACTCCTTGGAGGATGGAGAAGTGTTGCCAGATGTTTGTCTCGGGTCGCGGCCTGTTGGTACGACTGTGGCAACCTCGGGTCACGTGTCGTCGAACATGTCTGCCGAGGGAAGCCTACGATTCACTCGTCCTTCTGGACATACCCCAATACTCACGTTGGCAAGCCTTCTTTTCACAGACGAGAGACCCAAACCCGAAGTTCACCGAAGTTCATGCTCGCTTGTTTTTTTTTCCGTACCACAACAGGTGTATTTATTTGGGGGAAACTGTTTACATGATTTCACAGTATCTTTAATGTAGCTATCCTAACCAAATCAACCGTCCACAATGTTTTAAAGTATTTATAATGTAGCTAACCTAACCTAATTGACCATTAGTTATCATGAGTTGAATATTTATTTACAAAGAACAAAAAAAAATCCGAAGATGCACGATCGGGCGTTTGGCTCTCTCTTCTGTTGAAAGAAGGCTTGCCAACGTGAGTACTCGGGTATGTCCAGAAGGACGAGTGAATCGTAGGCTTCCCGTCTGCCGAGCGTTCCTTTAATTTAAACCTGCGTGACATGGCATGGCGAGCACGGACACACCTCTACCAACTGTGCAGATGACATGGGATCCGACCGACCGGGCTCATGAAGTGTGAGATGTAAGTATACATTCACCCGGGAATGTTAAAAGAACGAACGAGGTTTCCAAACGTCAACACGTCAACATCACGTCGTTACAGACGGGAAAGACCCGCGCCGGCCCGCTTCAGTTTTATTTCCTACTAGCTGCAGTACCCGGCTTTGCTCGGGCTGAACACCGGGTGATATATTGTCCGTGAGTTACAGCAAACTGGATAGCGATATGTCCAGTGTGGTGGACATTAAGAAATGACACATAATTACTGTTTGTGTACCTGTGACCTATGATTTTCTGTTTACCCATGGCGATCGGTTGAAAGGTTTAGAAGTTGATGCGCTACAGCGCCATCTAGCGGCGAGTTACAAAAAAATGGATAGCATAAAAACCTTCTTCATGAAAAAAAACACTTCGATGTGCCAACTTTCATGGCGATCAATCAAACGGTGTAAGAGTTTATCGACGTCATACATGCCAACATCCAATTATATATATTCTTATATTTCGAAATTTTGGGGCTTTCACTTTTATGGAAAGTGGATGTTCAGGACCTCGAATGCTTTGGAACAACTCCATCTCGAAAGAAATGATATTTGAAATACTTGAAATTTTCGAGATTTTGGAGCATTGTCCCCAGAGGGGGAGGGGTGATTTTGAGGACCCTGAATGGCAGGGAAACACTAAAAATCGAAAGAGAATTATTTTTGAAATTATCTAAATTTTGGGGCTTTGACCCCTGAGAAAGGGGGGGGGGGGGTGATGTTGAGGACCCCGAATGGCTTGTAAACAAAACACTCCAAATCGAAAAAGAATAGGTTTTCGAAATTTTGGGAAATTTTTTTATTATTGGGTCTTTGACTCCTTGTGGGGGGAGGGTAGTTGAGGACCCCGAATGTCTCGGAAACACTCCAAATAGTAATAAAGTATACTTAAAATTAAGAAATTTTTCGTAATTTTGGGGTTTTGCACTGCCCCCTCCCTCAAAATTGGGTGGGAAGTCGACTTTGGGTAAAAGTTCCACCATGCCCCGGACACTTTAGTTCGTAATGACTTAATTTTAATACAATTTCCTCCAATTTTTCGAAATTTTGTGGCTTTCACGTTTGGGGCCGGGGGGATGGGGGGTTGAGGTAAAGGACCTGGAATGTTTCGGAACACTCCATCCTGAAACAAATGATATTTGAAATTCCTAAAATTATCGAAATTTTGGGGCTTTTTCCCAGAGGGGGGCGGAGGGTTCGAGGACCCTGAATGGTACGAAAACACTTAAAATCGAAAGAGAAAGATTTTTAAAAATTTTTAAACTCTCGACATTTTGGGGCTTTAACCACCTGGGGGGGGGGGGGGTGATTTTGAGGACCCCGAATGGCACGGAAACACTCCAAATCGAAAGAGATTTAAAGGAATATAAGAATGAAGGCATTTACTGTACTCCTATCTACCATAATAACAATATTGACAAATAGAAAAACTTATTACCTACCTAAGAATACCTAATTTTCTAAATAAATTAATAAATAACTATGTTTAAGAATTTACGTACATACATAATATTAAACTTCAAACTATACACACGAAAAAAAACTAAGAATGTTTGTGAAACTATTTTATATTTGTCATAATGTTTAAAACATTTGTAGGATTTGTTTATATGTAAAACTGTGGCGGCCATATTCCGCTTATCCAAAGGAGTATAGAAATTAACAGAGATATCACTCCCTGTACACACCACAAATCTTTGAATTAAAAAAAAAACATAGTCCAAAATGAAACAAAACGTATAAATAACAACTAATTTGACAAAAAAATTTATTCAACTGGAATGACAATGTTAAAATGTTAACATCCACCTGAAATTTAATAGAAGTAGGTAGGTACGAATACACACACATACACACACACACACATATATAAAATTAATGAAATTAAAACACATACATAAATAAAATTATCTCACACTGAACCAAACATAATGTTTAGTATGAAATAAAGGAAGATGGCAATTGCACGTAACTATTCTAATTAATAAAAATAATCAACCTACCTGAAACAGTAAAATTCAAATTTTTCAACAATATATTACATAATTGATAAATATTTCTGGTCTTCGGTCTCAGTAGCCCTAAGACTCTTGACGCTCAGCAGATAAATTATAAACACTAAACCAAACTCCTTGCAAATAAGTTGGTACTGTAAAAAAAATATTAAAATATTGACAATAGAAACAATAAGTAGGCCCTACCAACCTATGAATAAATTTCGAAGAAATTTATAAGTTTAAGAATTTATATACCTACAATATATTAAACTTGAAACTATCCACACAATAAAAACCTAAAAATGTTAGTGAAACTAATTTTTTTATTTGTCATAATACCTAAAATACGTATGTTTCCAAAATGAAACAAAGTATAAATAATTACCAATTTGACAAAAAAAAATTGTACAACTCGAATGACATTGAAAACATACACGTGAAATTTAAAAGAATTATGAGTGCCCTAGGTAGGGAAAAAAAATATATATAGAAGAAATTAAATTAAAAAATGGGTGCGTGGACTTAGGTACGCGCATGAGAAGTTATACTTCTTTGGCATCATTAAAAAATAGTTTTTAATTGCATGCAAAAATATTGCGTGGAGTCCCTTCGCGCGGAAGAAGTGAAACTTCGTAATGTGGAAATGAAAATAAGAAGGGGTAGAAATTGATTTTTAGTGAAATCATATTGTATCAAATCAAACTAAAAAAATAAAGGAAATAAATTTGTAACGATTCATAGATTGATCTTCAGAGAGAGACACCTATTAAATGTCTATAAAACTTACTTTTTTATGAGAGCAGATTTTCATGAAATAAATCATGAAATCATTCAACGATAAAAGCTGTTTATTTAATTAAGCGGACGGGTTCGCCCCAAGGAGAAAATTGACGCGGCGAGACCTCGTGGACATAGAGAAATGACACACACTCACTATTTATGTGTTTATGAAACATGATTTTTTTTCTGCAATTTAAATTGTAATATACAAAAACGGTATTGAATATTGAAACAAATATGGTGACACTACAAACTGTCAAGATCTTTATTTTTTTCTTACTCTCTACTTAGTTTCCTTACAATAGAAAAACGTAACGCAATGGCTTGAAAGCTATTGCTCGGCAGGCATAGAGGAATGACACTAACAGTTTGTATATCTGTGACACACATTACATAAAATTATGATATATTTTTTAAACCGTTTAAAGATTATTTTTTTAGACTAAAGATAGCCTATGTCTATCCCCAGGATATAATCTATCTCCTTGCCAAATTTCATAACGATCCGTTCAGCCGTTCAGCCGGGAAAAGGTAACAAACAGACAGACAGACAGACAGAGTTACTTTCGCATTTATAATATTAGTATAGATGGACATTAATGGAAACAGAATAATTAATTTGTTTTGACGTGACAACGTCTAATTAATCGATGAACGCCGGCTGCACGCACGAAAAAGTGTCCCGTTACGCACATTGACCCGTTACGCTGTGTCCCGTTACGCTCACTGTACGCTTGCGCCGCATCTATCTCTCTTCGACTCGATTGGAACAACCATCGATTTGACTTTTTCGAGGCACATTAAACTTGAAATACTCCCAATTCGTTTCCTACTTTTCCCATCATCGTCCTATCCTTAACAGAATAACACAGATTGGAAGAAGTTAAATAGAAAACATGTATAAAAGTTATAGTTAAAATAATCTCTTCGTCAAAGTAATAAACATATTTGAATTAATGAGTGCAAATAAAAGTAAATTTATCAATTAAATTGTAGATTTCATTTCACTCCTTCTTTGTACCCATACAAAAAAGTGATAATTCAATAAAAATGATTCAATTTTATTCATAAAAGTATGCAATCATTTCATCAATGTTTTGATTTGACGTTGTTACGTTAAACTATTGTCCGTAAACCGACTTTACTGACAACCATTATTTTAGTATGCATTACTTAAAGCACTGATCAATAACTATTTAAAAAATATATATAATACTATATTAGAAAATCTTTCAGATATAGTATGTCCATAAAAGAATGTTCCGTTAAAAAATTCAGTAGTATCAACTGTAAGCATTGTAGAGTGTTGGTTCAAGGTCACAATCAAAGAGTAACTTAAACAGTTGTAGATAAGCGCATGTGCGAGTACTGCTTTGTTGTTTTCTCGCTTGGAGCGCGAAGAAATTATTTTTTCCCCAATTAGCAGAGGGTGAACATGTAAACTTTATTTGGCAACAGGATGGAGCCCCTCCCCATTGTGCGAGAGTGGTTGAACGCCGAAGTCACTGACGTTTGGATTGGTCGTAATGGTCGAGACGACAGAGCTCTTTATTCGCTGGCCTCCACGTTCACCTGACATAACGCCATGAGATTATTCCTTTCGGGCTTCATAAAAGATGTGTCAACGTTACGCCGCTACCTAATGATCTGCCAGAGTTGAGACGCAGAATTGAAGGGGATATTGCTTCCATTACTCCGGACTTGTTAACCTAAATGTGGGAATAATTGGACTTTAGTTTGGATGTGTGCCTTATAACTAGAGACCGGAAAAATTCACGGATTAATTTCGTGATAGTCTGAAATCCAAACACGTGTACAATTCTGCTGGTTTTGCTATTGGTTCGCAGTTTAACTTGTGCTCTTTGGGCCAATGAGAGATTATCGACCAAAGAATCATCGAATCACAAGCTACCTATTGGAGACGCCTCACAAGTTAGCACCCAATGAAAACACTCGTTTTCTTGAGAAATGCATAGGATAATGGAAGCTATCCTAGAGGTAATTGAATCTGCGAATTTTTCCGGTCTCTTCTTATAACTAAATGTACGAATATTGAACATTTGTATGAAAAATTAGGTTAATTTTACTTCAATATAACGATTTATTTGTTGTAAATAGTCTAAATTAAACTGTTATAATATGCCACTGAATCTGAGACATTTTTTATTTGGACACAATCTGTATATTGTTACGGTTTATAATGTGGGGAAAACTGGGTTCGTAAGGGACAGCCCAATTAAGTTTTATTACAGTTTTATTGATTACCTATATTTGCATTAATAATACATACTTGCAATTGAAAATTTGCGATCACAATGCACTGGCACTTAAAAATGTTTATCCTCAAGTCACTCAGTGTGTGTCAAGTTCCACAGTTCGCACTCCTCACTGGAGCTGGGCTCGACAGTGGTTCGCCCCTCACCTCGCGCCTGTCCACACACACAGTCTCGCGCCACTCAGTCGCACTCTCTCGGTCCAGTCAAACTCCGCGTCCCGCCACTCTCAGGGGGGTC
The DNA here is from genome assembly GCF_032445375.1 of Bacillus rossius redtenbacheri. Classification (NCBI taxonomy): domain Eukaryota; kingdom Metazoa; phylum Arthropoda; class Insecta; order Phasmatodea; family Bacillidae; genus Bacillus; species Bacillus rossius. The sequence continues at coordinate 3,749,047 of NC_086330.1, read as the reverse complement.
TCTCAGCCTCTTCGCCGATGTCGCACTTCCCTTCACTCGGAACTGCAGAGGCCGGCGTCACGGCTTAAGTAGTCGTGGTTTCACCCTTCTCGAACCGACGAGACAGCTGTGACGTGTCGCGTCATCCCGGGTCGAACCGACGCCCGAACAGTCGAGAATGGCGTCGCTCACTCACGCCACTCCACGCGGCGGCCCGCGGAATTCCCAAGGCCGCTCAGCGATAGATTACGGCGCCGGGGCAGGACGATGCGCGGGGAGCGGAGGGAGGAGAGGGGGTAGTGGCGACCCTTGTAATCCGGCCAGGCACGCGTGGCACGCCTCACGTCAGTGGACGGCGCGTGACGTCAGTGGCCGTGCAGGGCCGCCAGCCCGCTCCGAACCTGGCGCGCGCCGCGGTCCTGTCTGCGTTCGTAACAATATTTTATTGCATTCTACAATGACGCGATATTACCAGACGTTGATCACAAGAATTTTTAAAACCAACCAGAGGTTTATTTATTAAAAAAATTATCAGAATGTTTTAAGATGAATTAGCAAACCCATTCTTATGTTGAAGTTCCAAATTTTGTTAAAAGCCTTTTTTTTTAAGATGTTATTTTTCAATTTTACGGGGGAGTGCCTGGCGACTCTTCCACACTCCCCTATCTCCCTCCACCAATTGGTTAGTCCTCTCTTCAGAATATTATGTCCCCGTAAAAGCGAATGGCCCAGGGCGCCGCAATGTTTCCCCTGAAACACGGTTAAGTGGTTTCCGCGCATAACACTGATTGGCCGCGTGTTGACCAATAGCAGCCCCGGTGAAGCCGACAACCTCTTCGGAGGCTCGCCCCGGCACTAACAGATATTTGATCGCCATTATCGTCGGCAGACCACAGTTTCGGCCGAGCAGCGCGGGGTTGGTGACGGCTGAAAAGGTTTGCGGGGTCGCGTGGGCGTTACCCCCCCTCCACCGCGCGGCGGGCCAATCAGGGCGAGTGTTTTTACGTGTCCCTGCGGCCACGGCACCACGACCTGCCGCGGGCAACACCGGCCTATGTCCCGGCCGAGCATTCAGTTTGTCTCTCGGACTGTTGTGTTAGTGTCTATTGTTTGGTTTGTTCTTTGTATTTTGTTTTAGTTTGTATCTTTTTACATGTTATGCTATTTTATTGTGACATGGTTTTTTGACTTGACAACGTCTAATAAATCGATGAACGCCGGCTGCACGCACGAAAAAGTGTCCCGTTACGCACATTGTCCCGTTACGCTGTGTCCCGTTACGCTCATTTTACGCTTGCGTCGCATCTATCTCTCTTTCACTCGATTAGAACAACCATCGATTTGACTTTTTCGAGGCACATTAAACTTGAAACACTCCCATTCGTTTCCTACTTTTCCTATCATCGTCCTATCCTTAACAGAATAACACAGATTGGAAGAAGTTAAATAGCAAACATGTATAAAAGTAAGAGTTAAAATAATCTCTTTGTTAAAGTAATAAACATATTTGAATTAATGAGTGCAAATAAAAGTAAATTTATCAATTAAATTGTACATTTCATTTCACTCCTTCTTTGTATCCATACAAAATAGTGATATTTTAATAAAAATGATTCAATTTTATTCATAAAAGTATGCAATCATTACATCAATGTTTTGTTATGACGTTGTCACGTTAAAATATCGTCCGTAAACCGACTGTACAGACAACCAATTTTTTTTCCATTGTTTTTCTTTCTATTTTATATCCCCGTGCACACCCCAGTACCCTCTTTATGAGGTGTTGGTGTGCATGTGACAACTGTAATAAATAAATAAATAAATAAATAAATAAATAACGAGAAGCTGGGTATATGTTCTGCTGCACATGGAACTGTAACAAACTATGGTTTAAAAAGTTCTTTGTACAGGCGATACAGTTTCGGGTACTGAAGAAAGGTAGCTGCTTCCTTGTAAACCTGTTACGTAACTATTCTGGTGACCTGCTTCTGTAAGCGTTCCTCCTCTCGGCGAGGCTTCCAGAAGTTTCCCCCCACCCCCAGTCCCCTAGAGCCTGTCCGGGCAGCAGAGTGGTCCATGGAGGCAGAACACCTGCTCTTTGCACGCGACTGTACTATAATGATGCTGGGATGATGACCAACGATGGGGAAACAACGTGCAGATATCCATGGCACAGCGGTTAAGTTTCACCGCTAACAAATGACTTATTGCTGAAAACCACGAAATGAAATATTGCACACGATATATCTCGACGTTACACTGCACATTTGAACATTGTGTCTTCATGCTCCCGTATAACACATAATAATAAGAGAGCCTTCATGAACGCATTAATAAAATTTACAAGAAATATCACAATCACCATCTACAGCTCTTATACAATATTGTCTACTGACTTAGAGCTTTCCTGTATGAATTGGTAACCAAGCGAGCCGTAGCGAGTAACACCCAGAATAAACGGCTGACAATATAGTTATGTAGTTACGATTAATAATGTTCGCAGGCTTACACGAGCATTGTCTGAAGTAACTTGGCTTCTGGGTTGTAGCCTTGTCCTTCTTGGCGAATAATTCACCGGACGTTTCTGGTCAACATTGCAGTCACCATCATCAGGGAGCAGTTACCTACTGCTACTACTCTGTAGGTAACTGCTCCCTGATGATGGCGACTGCACTGTCGACAGAAACTTCTGGTGAATTATTCGCCAAGGACGCGGCTACGACCCACAAGCCAAGCTGCTATGTAGTTGCGCTCCACCCCTTCACTCGGCGAGGTATGAGTGTCTGGTACAACTACTGGTAGTGTTGACAGCTGACTCCTCCTGGGCCTCGAACAGCTACCGGGTCTGAGGGCGGACACACCGCTCACTACTCGCAGTCAGTGGTACTCGGCGGGCGACTGTCTTCTGCTGTGGGATCAGTGCCCTTACATGTTCGTTGCCCCGGGTACAGGCAACCGTCCCGGAGCAGTGGTACGCAAGAGATCCCACAAGGAATGACTGTAGTGTTTTAACATCAGCCGTCCTGTACATTTTATGCATGGATGCAAAATGGACTAAATTAAATCTTATAATCTGAAAAACCTATATTCTGGCTGCAGGCACGGCGGCTCAAACAGAATGGATAAGTTGTTTCTGGTTGAGGAGAAAGAATGGTACACACCATTCTAAAATTGGCATATGGTACAACTGAAGGCCAGTCGTCCAGATGCCAGCAAACCACCAGTTGACGTCTGGACGAACAGACAATGTATGTAGTGCTCCTGGTGTACCCTAACAGGTTCAGTCCCAGGAGGAGGGGGTGAGGCCAGGCCCGAAACAACTTGTCTTCGGTCCTGAGTGCGAGTGTGCACTCGCTCTGGTCCGGGTGCACGAGTCTCCGACCAGTGACTCCTCGCTCCTGGTGGCTCGTGCACTCAGCTCCGGCCACTCCCCTCGCCTGCTGCTCGTCCACTCTGCGAGCACACACACTCTCGCTACTGGGCGAGGACGTCACGCAACTCGCTCGCTCGCCTCGGCCGAGGTTACGAGTGCTGCTCGCTCGCCGAGTAGTCGCTCGCTCCTTGTCACGTGCGGCGGTTTTGTCCCTGTGCAACTGTGTCCCTGTCACAACCTGTATGAGGCTCCTGTCTTCACCCGCCGAACCGGCCTCTGCGCAGCTGCTGTCTCGCAACTAGACCTCCACCCGACTTACACTGCGCTGATGCCACACCGGGCGGGTCACAACCCTTCTCAACAGCTGTCCTGCATATAAGAGCGGCACAGTGGGCGCAAGCCCCGTCACAATGACTCCTCGTGGTGACGTACACGTGAGACACACCTCTGCACGGGAGTCACTTCAACACATTAGCGGGACTTCCCGTCACGGCGAGGTCCTTAGAGATGTGACACGACGATACAAGTCACCGTTATTGGCACACCAATCTAGGAAGGACTTAATAGTTTATTCTGTTTAGTAAGGAAAGCACTTATTTTCATGATGTAAGCTTTTGGACATACGCCATTGCTAAGCACACGTATGTCTGTAGAAGAAAACTAAAACAAAACCCAAAAGACAAAAACTCAAATTAAGCAAAAAATTGCTTTTGTCAACAGGATATAAACACCACATAATATTCCATAACAGGAATATGGTCAACAAACAAAGAAAAACAAAGAAAAATGGACTAAGGGAACGAAAACCCCCCACAAATAATGACAGCACAAAAATATTGAACCCAACAAAAAAAAATTCAGCACAACAATTGAAACGAGACAAAAAAACACGACAAAACGAAAATACGAAAACAAACACAATAGTTTTCCAAAACAGAAACAAGCGACGTTTCGGGAACTACTATCTGCTCCCGTCCTCAGGCAGAGACGCACATGGTACGAAAACACAGGTGCGACTCTTTGTCTTTTGGGTTTTTGTAGTTTTCTTCTACAGACACACATGTGGTTAGCAATGGCGTATGTCCAAAAACTTACATCAAGTCATGCACTCCCATTGCACAAATCTTTCAAAGATAATAATTTTCATTCAAGAAAAGCGGGTATTCTCAATGAGTCCTCGTCCACTCTTTACTCGTGGTTATGACAATATCAGTAACAGTCACGTTGTTGCATTGTAGCAAAGGCATATACGAAAACAGCTTGTGTCAGCAAGACTTGTGAGATGCAGGTTGATGGTTTTAAACGCGAGACGTCAGGATCTCTGCCGCGCTGCTGGACTCAGACATCACCTCTGAGACGCAGGGAGTGTTCGACCGGATTATCACTGGTCACCTCGCCGTGTTCCCACCAGAGAAAAACCTATCTGGTGCGGCGAATTTCTTCCTTAATATTTTCTCGTGCGGATTTTTTTTTCTTCCCCCTTTTGCTCGGAATTTCCGCCGCTCGGTCGTCGCGAGGGGATTTATGGACACCCTATATAAGGGACGGAACGGGAAAAGGGGCTTAACTGCGCGGCGGGAATATCCCTCCGCCGGTTAAGTGTGGGCGTCTCCGCCAGGGGCGCTGCCTCGCAGGCGCGTGATTCGCGTCCTCTGAATATATTGCGCTGCTTTATGACTCCATATTTCCCGGGCCGGGACTTATCGACTGCGGGTTATTGGGCCAGGCGTGACCGCGCCTGTACTTTTACTGTGAAATGCGTTAAGGGGGTTTAGTCCCCATCTCCCTGCCAGGGTATTGCTTTGAGGTAGCAGTACAAATGTTTGGAATCACATAAATAATAATATCTTCCCAGACTTTCACACTTCATACATTTAAACTGTAAATTCTTTTATACCTATTAACGTATACCAGTCTATAACCGCCAGGATAAATTTCTGATAACTTCAACGGGCGACTTCAACTAACTTCACCAGTTCACGAGTGCCGCATGCGAAAATGTTCGTCCTTCGTCCTCATCTGTGTTGCAAGCTGCAGACAAATATTGCAAAACTCAAGACTGAGAGGACGAATCACTATTAATCTTACACGTTTAATCTTAATTTCTATATTTGAAAATACATTATATGTCTGGGTGCAGAGAGCACCAATACTGGCACACTGAAAAAAGGGCCGGATCAGGCAATTTTGGTCTTTGTTGTGAGTTATCTGAAAGGTCTAGACCTTCGCGTCAAAGAGGTCTGTAGAGACAGACAAATCGCTAAACTAGTTCCTTGCTCCAGAAGAGACTCGGAATGAGGGCCTCCCCGACACCATGTTGTGTGGGAAAGGACCTTGAAGGTGCAGTGGAGGTCAGACGGGAAGCCTTCTTTTTCACAGACGAGAGAGCCAAAACCCGAAGTTCCCCGAAGTTCATGCTTTTTTTCCCGTATCTTTAATGTAGCTATCCCAACAAAATCAACCGTCCACAATGTTTTAAAGTATTTATAATGTTGCTAACCTAACCTAATTCACCATTAGTTATCATGAGTTACAATGAACAAAAAAAAACGAAGATGCACGATCGGGCGTTTGGCTCTCTCGTCTGTGAAAAGAAGGCTTCCCACGAGGCGAGGCGTGGCTGATCCCCCCCCCCCCCCGTGAGTACCGGGGCTCACACCGCACCAGACATCCTGACTCAGGTTCCAACTGCTTCCTGCGCTCAGCGGCAATGCAGGTCTGACCTCTCTGCCCGACTCAAGTTAATGCCCTATACTTAGGGACCGGAAAAATTCGCGGTTTCAATGACCCCTAGGATAGACTCCAGGATCCACTACATACTCGGGCAAACTGCGTTTACTCATCATTGGCTACTAACTTGTGAGACCTGTCAGTTGGGATGCTTCCGATTCGAGACTTCTTTGGTTAAAAGGTATTTCACTGGCTCAAAGTCCTTCGGAAAAAAACTGTGAGCCAATCACAGGAGCAATATGAAGTTGCATGTGTTTGGATTCTTGTATTACGGGAAATGAATCCGTGAATTTGTCCTGTCTTTACCTATACTTGTCCTCCACGGAACCGTAAAATGGCTGTGTCGTGGTGAAGTCAAAAGGTCCGATCGCTAGGTTTTCCCCGGTGGGTCGTGGCCTCTATCACACGAGGGAATGATTTCGATAGAAGGATCGCAGTAACCAAGTCACAGTTATGAAAGAGGCGACGTTTCGACAACCAATCTGCGGAAAGGGCTGCGATTTCTCCCACAGCTTCAACTACTCTGCCCGACACAAGTGAAGTTAATATCCTCTACTTGTCCTCCACAGAGATGGCTAAAGACAACCAAAATATTATCACATACATATTTTATACCGAGTGAGTTTGTTTCGTTCAGACCTCTCTATCAGTATACCACATGACTCCCAGAATAAATTCATATAAAAACTGGTTAAACTATCAGATGGTTTACTCAGATTAAACAATAATTGAGAGTTTTTATCTTCGTTATAATCGCATTCTGCGAACAGTTATCTATCTTCAACAATAATTATAGTAAAGATTGAATCACTGACTAATTTTAATTTCTAGTATTAATGATTAAATTCTTGAATATTAGTAAAATGTCATAGGGTAAAAACATACAACTTTACTATCTTCATCAAAACAAGTAGCTCAGGAAAAACGCATGAGCATCTATTATAATAACATAGTGTTACTATACAGGACTACTGGTTAGCCAGTTAATCATAATATTTAATATAAATATTTAAAATTAGATAAATGCCTCGTTGAAGTCACTTAAATGTGAACACCTGAAATACTTTAAACAAATTCACAATTAAAAAAACTAAAAACGTACGTCAACACGTACAATGGGACTGACACGTTAATTTTGCCGAAGTTGACATCACCGATTGCCCATCGTCAACTTGCAACTGCCATATTCCCCGCAGGACATCAGTTCTCGCATGGAGCAGAGTGTACACTCTCTTCTCTCTGCACACCGACTTATCGAGGTCCCGACCGACTGCTCCGATGAGCGAATGCACTCGCGAACCTTAAATCTTGTAGAGAAGTTCCATTCTAATATGGTGTACATCGCCTTGAATATTTCACCAGTTCTTTTGTAGTTATGAACGTTTCTTGAACTATATAATATGCTTCTTATTTACAGCTGTACTGCGGTTCAACTTCGTTCTGCTCTATCCAAGGTCTAACTGACTTTCCATTTTAGTACTTTTTCTTAACATTCCAAACATACCAATAAAAATAAAAGTTTTTATAATCTACAAAACCAAATTAAGCTGCCCTTTCTCGTCTAATATTTATAAACATAGACTACAATGTAGCACTCTGAGTAATTACAACCAAAGAATAAGTTTGACATGATTATCAATAAAAAAGTGAAATCAAATAAATCAAATAAATTAATTAAAAATCTGTGCGTCACACATGGCGGGCTGATATCATACCTCGATCCAGAGCTCGATTTAAGAAACATTACTTCGCTGCTCTACGAGAACGCCTCTTGGCAGTTCCTTCCTGGGAGCCGCACAACTTAAGGAGCCTATACCTACTTGTGACTCGCTTCTAGTGGCCTAGTGTTGCTCTTGAATCTTATTGAAGTGAAACTTCTAATGCGACTTCCAACAAGGTTCCGTTAAACGTTTAACTCTACCATGGAGGGGGTACGAAAGCACTGTTGCGTTAAACGTTCAACGCTCCTGGGGAGGGGGAATAGAAAGAGACAGAGCGAGAGTGAATGCGTGGTACTTGAACGCATGCGCGTAGTATACCTGTTACAGGCCAGCGCGAGCGTTAGCAACGAGTTATATTTTTTCGATATTTCTAGTGCAATCGATCTCCATTTCCTATCTTCGTTAAAATCTTCGAAAATACATTTACAATGCTAATGTTAATAAAGTTTGTCTTAAAGAAACAATATGATTTCACTAAAAATCAAATTCTACCCCTTCCTATTTTCATTTCCACATTACGAAGTTTCACTTCTTCCGCGCGGAGGGACTCCACGCACTATTTTTTTATTATCCAACTTCAAATTAAAACCTTGCAAAATATACTACGGGAAATGTTTCCATTGTATTTACGTACCTTTGTACTGAAGTGAAACATGGTATGACATTACAGACACGAAGTGAGTCTCTGAAGTGTGTTATAACCGACGAGTGCTGAAGACTAAGATAATATATTATCAATGTCTGGCGATGCTGGCGGGAGTGGAGAAGGGCTGGCAGCCACGCTGTGGCTTTGTGGACGGGAAGTAACAGGCGCGCGCATTGGCGGAGCCAGTCTGCGGAATGATGACTCTCAGAGCCACAGTTAGCTAAATATCTGCATGAATTTTTGAAGTGAAGACTTACATAGGAAGGTTTGGATAGGGAGTAAATTAATGTAAGTCGTCATCGACATGGTCACGTGACGTTTATTTTTTTTATATTTCAAGGACTAAACTTAATTTATTCTATTTTTAAAGATACAAGTTTTTTTATATTATCTTTATTTTACAAGGAAATTTTAACGTTATTGTGTGGTACATATTGCGAGTATTGGATATTTTTTAGTAGGTAGTTAAGTTGAGGTTATGTTTTTTCTTTTGTTTCTTTATTTACGATGAGAATTTCTTCAAATGTCAGGTTATTGATTTATTAGAGATAATGTTGATTGTCTGTAGATTTAAGTTAATAATTTTTTATTCTTTCAATGAAAAAACTTCATTTCTTCTAGTTTTAAAGTTATTATTGGTAGGGGTAAAACTTATGGGTTCGCGTCACCGACATGCTAGTGATATAATACCAAAATAATTTTCTTGCATACATTTGACGTAGAAATGAGTTCATATTACACATTTAAAAACAAAATTTTAAGTTTTCACTTCTGTCGACAGTCCCCATGACTGACTTTTAGTTTTTTATCTTCAGACACTTAAATTCAAATTTAATTGGTCAAACTTGTTTAGACGCTTCTTCCATGTATTCAAGTTAACATTTACATTACTAATGCCAATATTCGTGTGGCAATGTTGTGAAGTTGTTTGAATTTGTACATAAAAATTAAAACACTAATTCTTATTATGCGTGCATTTTCCAATGTACGAGTAATTTATTAATTTGCGGTTTAGTTTAGTGTTTTTTTCTATAGGTTTATTTTAATAGTAATCGGCTCAACTTGAATACACTGTGATGCGAGGAGTTACAAATAACAAAGGTGAACTCGCTAGCCAACTCAGGAAACTCGCTAGCCAACTCGTACGGGAGCGCGAATCCACGTTATCTGTCCCGTAACCAGTAAACAGCGAACTTTGCCGGCCAGCTAATGGGCTAAGCAGGACCTGTGCTGCGGTTAGGGGGAAAGGGTTGAAAAGGGGGGGGGGGGCATAGCAAGTCCTTCTATGCCCATCCAAAAGGGAGAAAATCGAGTTAAAATGCGCCCGAAGGATTCTGTTTCGGCAACAGGCATTACAGTAATGCACTTTCGTGGTATAGCCGGAAGGGGTGTGTGTAATGTTGTTCCGTAAGGACGGAAGCATAGTTTCCGCTACTGCGGTGTTACGTCAGCAGCTCTCTCTCTTATTGCCTGCGCTGGCCACCTTCATAGCGACGCACAGACCTCTCTTGTAAAAGAGTGTTAATTAATGCAGTGTTAATTTAAAAACACACTTTAAAAGGCTACCCTGAGTTATTTAATGAAGTGAGGGATGAACAATATCTTTTCTGGACTCGACGGGGCGGGAAAGGCGCTCGGGCCATGCCACGGGGAGCCAATAGGATCACGTCCGACGCGCATGCGCGCTTCGTCCGGTTGTGTTCAAACGCAAGCCACACAAGTGAGCACGGGGTTTATTTTCAAAACCAATGGAACAAACAATGTACCAGGGCTACTCGTAAGGTAAGTTCCGTATGGTCATTAAAAAAATTAAACACGTGAGAAAAAGTTTTATTGACAGTTATAGTTTACTACATATTTAATTCACATTTTTTACATAATCGCTGTTCAATTCCAAACACTTTTCGCAACACTGAACCAGTTTCTGTAACCCCTCTGCATAGAAGTTCGCCGCCTGGGAATGGAACGAACGCCTCGATCATAGGCATCACGGACTACGAACACGCAATGCGTGTAGCCTAGATACAGGCGCTCAGTAAACATCTTCGGAAAACGTTTAAGCAATCTCCATGCTCGAGTCGAAAAAAGATGGCTACAGTTATTTTTTTGACGAAAAGGGCGTCATTTTGGTAGATTTAACAAAACGTGGGTAAAAATGTACAACAAAAATTACAAAATTACGATTTTCAACTGTTTGAATTTCCGGGCAGATAACTTATATGCAGAGGGGTCAAGAAACTGGTGCAGTTGAATAGCGGTTATGTGACAATGGCAAGTAGATAATTATGTAGCAAACTAAAATGGTTAATAAAACTTTTCTGGCAATTTTTTTGATGACCAAATGGAACTTACTCTACGACCAGTCCTCGTAGCAGGTGGTTAGTGGAACAGGGATATATCTCGCGTGTGTGGCTTGTGGAGGTGAGGATAGCGCTTTTCGCAGGACACAACTTCTTACTTTGTGACTGCTTCTGGCTCAAACATTCCAAACCAAGTATTAAAGAAAACCTTCCAAATGCACGCAGTATATTAAATTTCTCCACATCCTGTTTTTTTTAAATTCGAAACGAATTTAAAATTAATCATGAACACTGAATATTTTTATAATCGATTTTAAACAAACAAGGAATTTTATTTTTACACTTCACAAAGTCCCAAGAAAATTTATCCAAAACACAATGAAATTAAAAGTGATAAGTGCACATGGAACCATAATAGAGTGGTTCAAAATGAAAGAAAATAAATATACTTACGATGCATTTTCTTAAACCATTAAAACTTGTTAGTAATTTTTTTTGAACCAACTGATTCTATACATAACAATAGAGTATTTAAATTATTTTTAAAATCGTAATCACATATATGTACTGAATTGCAAAATACAAATACAAGTATATCAGTAAACACTCTTGGCTTCATACGTGTAACGCATTTGTTCATTTTTTTTGTGAATAAATCCCAATTGCTGTATCTATTCGTTGCAAACAATTCAAACATAATATTCTATTTTAAATTTAAGATGTAATATAAAATTATCAACTCGCATACTCCTATAATATAGCATTTTTGAAATGTTTACATCGCTATTTCCATTTGTTAAATGATTGCTCGTTGCCGAAAGAACGTGTTTTATTACAAATGTAGCGAGTATCTCTCGTCTGTTTACTAAGATATTCTGGGAGAAAGGTATTTCTACTTGCTGTTCCTGCGGTTGAGAGTACTCAAGCAGCAGTGTGGCGGGCGTAGAGCAGAGATGGAGCGGGAGTAGAGCAGAGGTAGAGCGGTGGTAGAGCTAGGTGGAGCGGTGGTAGAGCAGACGTGGAGCGGGCGTAGAGCAGAGATGTAGCGGTGGTAGAGCAGAGGTGTAGCGGTAATAGAACAAAGATGTAGCGGTGGTAGAGCAGAGGTGTAGCGGTGGGAGAGCAAAAGTGTAGCGGTGGTAGAGCAGAGGTGTAGCGGTAATAGAACAAAGATGTAGCGGTGGTAGAGCAGAGGTGTAGCGGTGGGAGAGCAGAGGTGTAGCGGTGGTAGAGCAGAGGTGTAGCGGTGGTAGAGCAGCCATGGAGCGGGTGTAGAACAAAGATGTAGCGGTGGTAGAGCAGAGGTGTAGCGGTGGTAGAGCAGAGGTGTAGCGGTGGTAGAGCAGCCATGGAGTGGGTGTAGAACAAAGATGTAGCGGTGGTAGATCAGAGGTGTAGCGGGCGTAGAGCAGCGATGGAGCGGGTGTAGAGCAGAGATGTAGCGGTGGTAGAGCAGAGGTGTAGCGGGTGTAGAGCAGCGGTTTAGCGGTGGTAGAGCAGAGGTGTAGCGGTGGTAGAACAGAGGTGTAGCGGGCGTAGAGCAGCGATGGAGCGGGTGTAGAGCAGAGATGTAGCGGTGGTAGAGCAGAGGTGTAGCGGGTGTAGAGCAGCGGTTTAGCGGTGGTAGAGCAGAGGTGTAGCGGTGGTAGAACAGAGGTGTAGCGGGCGTAGAGCAGCGATGGAGCGGGTGTAGAGCAGAGATGTAGCGGTGGTAGAGCAGCGGTTTAGCGGTGGTAGATCAGAGGTGTAGCGGTGGTAGAACAGAGGTGTAGCGGGCGTAGAGCAGCGATGGAGCGGGTGTAGAGCAGAGATGTAGCGGTGGTAGAGCAGAGGTGTAGCGGGTGTAGAGCAGCGGTTTAGCGGTGGTAGAGCAGAGGTGTAGCGGGTGTAGAGCAGAGGTTTAGCGGTGGTAGAGCAGAGAGCGCCCCCCAGCCACAGGACTGCGCGCGGCTGAAGACGGGCAGTAAGTGCAGGTGTGGTCTGCGGCGTGGAGACACGGGGTTGCCATTAAGGCGGCCTTCCTGGCCTGGAGCGGCGGTTAGGCCCCGCGGGGAGGGGGCTTCTTTGATCGGCACAAATGGCGCGTGGTCTGATCTCTGGAGGCGCCGGTGCCTATCGCGAGAGCAACTGGCATGCGACGGACTCAGCTTCTGTCCCGATACAGCCACGCCGAATTAAGTTTCCTGCAACCCATGTACAGTACCTGCTCTGGTCATATTCATTAAGTCTACAATTCTATGTTTTTAAATTCAAACAACTAATATTTTTCAACAAATGGAAGAAGACGCTCAACATTGAATAATAAAAAATTGGTTATTTGTAAAGTCGGTTTACGGACGATAGTTTAACGTGACAACGTCATAACAAATCATTGATGAAATGCTTGCATACTTTTATGAATAAAACTGAATCATTTTTATTGAATTATCACTATTTTGTATGGATACAAAGAAGGAGTGAAATGAAATATACAATTTAATTAATAAATTTACTTTTATTTGCACTCATTAATTCAAATATGTTTATTAATTTAACGAAGAGATTATTTTAACTATAACTTTTATACATGTTTGCTGTTTAAATTCTTCCAATCTGTGTTATTCTGTTAAGGATAGGACGATGATAGGAAAAGTAGGAAACGAATGTGAGTGTTTCAAGTTTAATGTGCCTCGAAAAAGTTAAATCGATGGTTGTTTCAATCGTGTGTAAGAGAGATAGATGCGCTGCAAGCGTACAATGAGCGTAACGGGACACATCGTAATGGGACCATGTGCGTAACGGGACACTTTTTCGTGCGTGCAGCCGGCGTTTATCGATTTATTAGACGTTGTCACCTCAAAAAAAATTTGACTTTTGTTCCTCTTTGTCATTAACTCTGTTCGCCAAAAAAATAATACTGTAGACACTCAATACAGGGTGTTATCTTTAAAAGATTTCTGCAATGGGAGTGCATGACTTGGTGTAAGTTTTTGGACATACGCCATTGCTAAAAACTTTTTCTGTCGTTTCAAATGTTGTGCTGAATTATTTTGGGTTCAATATTTTTGTGTTGTCATCATTTGTGTTTTTTTTTTTTTCGTTCTCTTAGTACATTTTTCTTTGTTTTTCTTTGTTTGTTGACCATATTCCTGTTACGGAATATTTTGTGGTGTTCATATCCTTGCTGACAACAGTAATTGTTTGCTTAATTTTGTGTGTTTTTTTTTTTAATCTTTTTTGGGTATTTTTATTTATTTATTTCTTTATTTTAGTTTTTAGTTTTTCTTCAACAGAAAAAGTTTTTTAGCAATGGCGTATGTCCATAAACTTACATCTACTCAATATACGTCTTTCACGTATCTGGTCTCGGCACGAACTCGACAGACGAACTAAACAAAGCTGTTAATTGTTTTCAACTGCCCATAACCGCAGTCCGACTACACTTCCACTGCAGAGGGTCAGACAGTTCCCGGGACTGAGTCGCCAGGGTCCCGGTGCTGCGGCTCGGCGGAATGGCGCCGGCGGCTCCTGTGATCGTGATCCGCAAGCATGGATCCTTCTCCTCTCTGACGTGCTGGAGGGGCGGGTGGAGGGGGCAGCCTTTAATAAACCCCCTCGCGTCTCTGCACGACGGCGCGGTGACGTCACGGGGCCGTGTCACGTGACCGCGGGCCCTCCATCACCCCTGCCCCCCCAGGCGAGGGTGAAATACGAGGACAGCTCGCTCGTAGCTCGTAGCTCGTAGCTCGTGGCTCGTAGCCACGTGATCGCGTGCCACCCCCCCTCCTTCTCCAAGAGTGTTTGTTCGGGACGGCCGCCAGACCCCCCTCCAGGTGCCCGACATCGGTGACGAGGGGTTGGAAAATACCGCGCGCTTATTAAGCGACTCGGGGAAAACTTTCATTGCACTTTTGTTGTTCGTTTGTTGCTGTACGTTGACTTCACGTTCCGCTTGGCGAGGTAACTGCGGGACAGAGACGTACGACCCCAGTTGGAACTGGGAAGTGACCTCGCTCGACCCGTGTCTACACCGGCCTGGCGTGCGCTGCGGACACGGCTCGAATCTGCTGTCTTGTTGGCTCGAGGCACGCACTCCCCGAGTTGCGGTGCGGTGCTTTGCCACTGCGCCGTCTAGCCCTCGGCCTGGCCAGTTCTGAAGACGTTCTTTCATTACACATAGTTGACATTGAGAGAAAGTAAATTATATGCCCAACCGTAATAAATAAAAGTAAGGAGATTATTCTAGGCTGCGAAAAAAAGAAAAAAGAAATTAAGACAAAATTAAATTTGTATTTATTTTCACCTACATGGATTTTAAAATGATGGCTTATTTTTATAAAAAAAAATTAATTCTGTGTCGTAAACACTGTTTACTGCTGACTTACACAACTAGATTCACATGAGCAGGCTCTTCCAGTTATCAGACCATTGACTTAATCCTTTATAGGGGAATTTTATGATTTATACTCTTCCGTCGCCGCTTAAATTGCCAGTGCAATTAAACCTGGCCTTGCCAATGTGTTTGTTTAAGATAACTTACTGTAATGTTGCTGGAGGATTTGAAGCAAGCATCTTATTATTTGATTATATACACGAATAAAATTCAGCACTATTCACGTGTTACTAAACAGCACGAAAAGGAAAATATAAGTTTAATACTAAACATTTAAACTATGCTATAGAACATCATTTGAGAAACTTATTAAATAAAGAGTAATTCAAACCATTCTATATACAAAATAAATAAGTTCAGTATGTAAAGGTACATATTTGAAAGTACGTCCATGCATTGTACCCCATGTTACTAATCATCTTTGGTAATATTGATTGGGTAGGGTCACACTGCCGGTGTCCGCCTAGTCACGAGTGTGTGTGTGTGTCGGCGAGGCGGGATGATAAGCGCGACGCTCGCTGGTGCTTCTAGCGCGGTGTCTCCTCTGGACTGGCGCGCAGTCTTCTCCCAGTGCATAGGAGCGGTGACCGTAACATTATATGGCGGAGAAATGAAGATAAAGGTGTAATGCAAGTCCCTTAAGTGTTTTCAAGAATCTGTACCGGTTGTTTTACGCCTAAAATTTACTCTGAAAACATGCGTTTAAGCCATTTAAACTATTATAAAAATACATTTTTAACATATGTCTTTAAGTAAAATTAACGGATTTGTCCATCCCGATTAGTTACAAAATATGCACAGAACGTGTTTTTTTTATTGGTATCTAATTTTACATTTTTTGAATTGAAATTGTATTTAAAGTTGAACGTGACCCAAATCCAACCCCTTCCCCCAACTATAGTTCCTCCAGTCTACCCTTCACTTCTATCCTGAAACGCCCCTGGCGGGGAAACCAGCAACCGATAAGACCCGGCGACCGCCGGAAACGTCCGCCACATTTGCCAGTCGCAAGCAATCAGGTCATTACGTGCCATTATTCCCTGTTAAATGCTATTGACCGGCGAAGATAACTTGCTTCCCATTTAGTTTTGTCCAATACAAAGTTCAAAAAACATTTTTAAAAATGTTTCTATTGTCTTATTAGAAATTTGACATGATAACTGCGGTCTATGTGATAGTTTAAGATGCACGTAAATCGTAAAGTACGGTAGAGTTTTGGTTTCTTTAAACGTTACCCTTAATTACGCTTGAGAAATAATTAAATCGGATTAAAAATTGTAATAACAAGAAATAAAATTTATTTTAATTTCACCATGTAACAATAATATACTGTTACGATCGCGCTTGGCTGCAGTGCTGGCGTTGCCGCGCTCGTTCGGCCTGTCTGCGCCCCCTTCCACCTGCATCCTCTCCCTGGTATCTCGTGTCATACTATCTCGCGACATCCTGACCGTCGCAGCGCGCACCTGCCTCAGATCGGGTTACTTAAAAGAGGCCGCACTGCGGAATAAAATGACTCAGACGCCTTTATCGGCGTTCTTAGAGCAGCCACCGCGTCCTTCGAGGACTCACGACGCGTTTCTGGGCATTTCGACGGCGAAGGTCGCGAGATATCTCGGAGACATGCCCGATTGTTCTGGATGGGAACCCAAGGGCTATTTAAGGAGGTTGGGCCGACCTTCGAGTCAGTCAGTCAGTCAGTCGGTGACTGAGTGAGTTCTCCCGCGGCGGAGTTTCCGGGCGATAGTGCCGCGGGTGCGGCAGAGTGGCGAAGTCCTTGGACGAAGGTTCCAGGGCAGGGAGTGAGTAAGTTCAGTGGAGTCGGGAGTTTTCCCGCGGCGGAGTTTCCGGGCGATAGAGTCGCGGGCGCGGCGGAGCCGAGTGAAGTTCCGAGTGAGGCGTCGTGTGGGATCTCGGCGAAGGGTGTGACGGCGGCGGCGGAGTGCGGCGACGGAGTCCCGCGGCGGAGACCCACGAGGGGTGCTGCGGTCAGAGTTGCGCCGGAAGTGCGGCCCAGCGAGGTGTGTGAAACGAGTGACTGGGGAATTGGCATTTCTTTAAGTGTAGTTAATTATTTGCCAATTTAGAAGATTATTTGTAAGTGACAAGTAGTGGTAATAAATAAAACTGTGTGTGTGAAATAAAATCTATTAATTGGGCTATCCTTTACGAACCCCCGCAGGTAAATCGTAACAATACTTATTTATCGTACCATTTCAGGGTCAATGTTTTCCCTTTGCAGTGTATACGGCGTAGTCAAAGTATTAATCGATCGTATACGTATAATTATTGTGATATTTAATTGTGGTATGTATGTTATATGGAAGAACTTTGGGATCCCTCATTTGTGTCATTATTCTTTTTGAAAGGCGAATAACTGTATTTGAGTAACATGAGCTCAGTACAGAAGACAGGTGGTTCTAGCTTGGAAGTCGATGGATGTGAGTAAAGTGAGTGGAGTGGCGTGAAGGCCTGGCTTCAAGCTGCTGGCTCGTCTACCTCGCGAGGACTGAGACTGGCAGGACAGTCTCCGCAGGACAGACCAGGACACGCTGTTCTGCTCGCCACACGCGCCACTCGGGTGCAGGACAGACCAGGACACGCTGTTCTGCTCGCCACACGCGCCACTCGGGTGCAGGACAGACCAGGACACGCTGTTCTGCTCGCCACACGCGCCACCCGGGTGCAGGACAGACCAGGACACGCTGTTCTGCTCGCCACACGCGCCACCCGGGTGCAGGACAGACCAGGACACGCTGTTCTGCTCGCCACACGCGCCACCCGGGTGCAGGACAGACCAGGACACGCTGTTCTGCTCGCCACACGCGCCACCCGGGTGCAGGACAGACCAGGACACGCTGTTCTGCTCGCCACACGCGCCACTCGGGTGCAGGGCAGAGCGGTCACGCCCGTGTAGGGGTCACTGGGCCGGCTCGACACACGTCGCCAGTCCTGATGTCCCAGCAGGGGCCGTGTTCCACACGCGCACACGCCGCTGCTCCTGGTCGCCGCTGTGTCTCGACTCTCCTCGCTTCGCGCGCCGGGAGATCTCGGCTAATCTCGCCGAGTGCAGTCTCCTCCCTGGACCCCGGGAAGACGCGGTGTGCTCTGGACCGCGGTCTGTGCCCCACCAGGTGCGCGTCACTCCGCTGATGAGGCGGGCTCCTCGTGGCCGGAAGCCTTCATCTCACACACGAGAGAGACACACCTGTAGTTCCCGCTCGCTTTTTATCTTCCGTTCCATCTCATTGTATAAACCGGTGTGGCATTACATTTTGAGGTCGATTAGGATAGGTTAGCTACATTATAAATACTTTAAAATAATTTTATGGTTGCTAGCAAACAATTTTTTTAATACGTAGCTATCCAGTGCTAGGAAACCGCTTACAAGATTTCACAGTATCTTTAATGTAGCTATCCCAACCGAATCAACCGTCGACAATGTTTTAAAGTATTTATAATGTAGCTAACCTAACCTAATTGACCATTAGTTTTCATGAGTTGTCCAAAATAAAAATAAAAATTGGTTGTTTGTAAAGTCGGTTTACGGACGATAGTTCAACGTGAAAACGTCATAGCTAAACATTGCTGAAATGATTGCATACGAGAGATAGATGCGGCGCAAGCGTGCAATGAGCGTAACGGGACAACGAGTCATCCTTTTTCGTGCGTACAGCCGGCGTCCATAGATTTATTAGACGTGGTCAAGTCAAAAATAAAAACCGAAGATGCACGATCGGAAGTTTGGCTGTCTCGTCTGTGGAAAGAAGGCTTCCCCCGCGGGCACCGGCACACAAGCATCTGCGCTCCTGCAACACCGTGGGACCGCGAGAACAGTCCAGGCGTTCAACGGCGACGAGGAGAAACGAAGCGAACATTTGTCTCATCGGTTACAAACGTGTGGTTTCTGTAGACTCACATAAAAAAATAAATTGGTTGTCTGTAAAGTCGGTTTACGGACGATATTTTAACGTGACAACGTCATAACTAAACATTGATGAAATGATTGCATACTTTTATAAATAAAATGGAATCATTTTTATTTTAATAATAAAAGATAAAATACTTTAAATTATACTAGTATTCAGATTTTTAAAATTCAAGAATAATATACCTTTAATGCCGAAATTGTTGTTGTAATAAGCAATGGAAACCACATTAACTTTTCACTTCACTTTATAAACAGTCGATTGGAAGAGAGATAAATGCGGCGCAAGCGTACAATGAGCGTAACGGGACACATCGTAACGGAACAATGTGCGTAACGGGACACTTTTTCGTGCGTGCAGCCGGCGTTCATCGATTTATTAGACGTTGTCACGTCAAAAAATATGTGAATTTGGTTTGACGTGATAACGTCTTATATAATCGATGAACGCCAGCTGCACGCACGAAAAAAGCATGACTCGTTGTCACGTTCCGCCTGAGCCGAGCGTGCGAGAACCGGCCAACCACCGTGCGAGAAAAATCTTCTGTAATATCAAACAGGTTAAGGCGGGCTTTTTTAAAAGTAGTAATTTTAAAAAAATATATTTATTTGTCCAATTTCGTCATTTCAAATGAACATTTTATTGACATTGATTTCATTTCAGTTTATTTCTATAATTAATTGTTTGTGTGTGATTATATTTAAACTATTTATTTAAATTAAATTTGCAAAAACCGTAAATAATATTTGAAAATTAAAAAGTATTCAAGTTTTCATCAATGTTTTCTTATGACGTTATAACGTAAAATTATTGTCCTTAAACAGACTTTACAGACAACCCCCGTTTTATCATCATAGCCTTTTTAAACAGTAAAACCCTGAATTTATTGTAGTGCTCTCTATATATATATATGCGAAAAAGATAGCCTATGGTCGTTTGCACAGAGAAATCAAAGGATGATGCTGCAAAAACCCGGCGAGATTGTGAAGTTGTGAGGTTCATCGTATACCCAGGCAATGGGAGTGTTATTTGGATGTCGTGAGACCCTAATTTCCATAAAAACAGTCATGAATGTATGTATGTATGTATATAATTTTTTTTTTTCGTAATTTTAGATTCTAGGGATATGTTTTTACTTTTTATCGCTTTCGGAGATGTAACAGAAATGATTTAGGGGTTAAAGTTTCCGCGTGAAATGTTGGATGATAACTAGAGACCGGAAAAATTCGCGGGTTCAATGACCTGTAGGATGAACTCCGTAGTTCTACGTACACTCGGCCAAATGTCACCCACTCATTGGTTGCTGTCTTGTGAGACGTCCCAACGTAGCAGTCTGTGATCCGATACAGCTTTGGTTGGGTGTTTCTCATTGGCCAAGAGTCATCCAGGTGAGTTGTGAGCCAATAGCAGAGGCAGCACTGTGGTTTAACTATTTGTATTTTAGCCTATCGTGAAATGAACTCGCGAATTTTTCCGGTCTCTAGTTATTGGTTTCCACGGAATTGCAAGTGAACATCTTGAATTTTGGGATAATGTTTGCACGTTTACTTTAGAATGTAGACTATATTTCATATGCTGCATTACAAGTCTTGAAATAACAGAAAAATAAATTACATAATTATGCCCGAAAATTTACTAGTTATGGGAGAAAATTGCACTAACAATGTTAGAGTTTTGCTGGAAGCAAACTAACAGCCGGTGACGTACAATATCGCAGCCTTAACAGGTTTAGACAGGTTCAGACTAGTCTGCGTGTTGCATGTCGGGGAATGCCACGCCGAGCCAGGTGGTGGGAGTGCAGCCGGGGGGGGGAGGGGAAGTGATTAGCATACTCATTAGCATACGTCAGGCGGGGAGGGGCGTGGGGGCGCTGACCAACACATGTTTTATATATCTCACTTTAGGCACTCTGCGCCCGGTTACTTATAGTTAATAGACATATGAATACAGATAAACACCATATTATGCATTTTAAATATGTTTATCTTTGCGTGAGATATGCGAGTTGATAAAGCTTCGGCCACACTATCTCATCAACCGGAAACACACAATGATATGAATGGAAACTTATATAGCTGTACTACGGAAACTTTTAATCATTTTTTTCATTGAATTAATAAAACTATTTTTGATTTATGTCTGTTAGATTTGTATTGACGTATTTTTTTAATAATTTTCGTATTAATTTTTTTAACTAAGATGTTTTAACTTTAATTGAAACAATGTATCCGTAGAATATTATTTGCATGATTATTCGCCATTTTGTAATATTTTTTACATGTTGGTGAAATATCACTAGGAAACTAATCAATTGGAGTTTATACTCAGTAGATTTGAAAATTGATGTTACTGGCTACATACCTAATTTAAATAATCATTCCTCCTTTAATAGTTTTTAATTTCTCTAGAGGTTTAAATTCTGAAGAAAAAAAAATATATTTTACGTGTTTTGCTTCAAAGTAAAGTTACATAACCTCAAATCCCGTAGTAAACTTCATTATGCCACGCAGAGGCCAGCATTATTAGATTTGTATTAGATTTGTGGCTACAATAAATTCTAGATAAACTGTTCTCAAAATAAAGGACCCTATTAGTTTTAATCAGGAAAAAAAATCGGTAGCTTAGGGTCGTTACCACAACGCCGAACGTACAATAACGCCGAATACCATAACGCCGAATGCCAAATTGACCGCAACGCCGACAGCTAGAAAACTGCTGTGTACCACAACGCCGAAATACAGCAACGCCGAAAAATTTTGCTGCGGGGAGGGGGGTCACAGGAGCAAAATGAAAAACAACTGAATGAATTTGTGTACCTAACTGTCGTGGTTGGCACCCCCTGTGTCACACCACCACAAGTCAGACACCTGTCTGGGAACAGCCTTAAACACTCCATGTAAATTCTTAATCTTTTTCAAATTATTATTTTGCAGGCTGCTCCAATAAACGGGTGCCCCAAAATTCTTAAGGAAATTATTCAAAGACCTTTTGGAAAAGGAAGAGAACAGAGTAATAGTATTTAAAACGAAAAACACGTAATTACTTGAAATGCCAAAAACTTTAATAGGACTACCTGCGCATGAACATGGCAGGCAATTTAATTGAAGACAAAATCTCAAAAAGATTACAATAATACCTATAACCTTTTGCCCTATAGAGCTACAGAGGCTTTTAATAGAGCCACGTTTTAGTATATACCAATAAATAAATATTGTAATAAACCCATAAATAAAATCAGACATTGATGAAAAGCTGCTCCAAATATATATATATATGTATATAAATAGTGAATTACAATTCTTTTTAAATAAAAGTTAATAAAAATAAATGTCACTCTAAAATGTCTTAATTACACCCGGGTGATTTTTTTTATTTTCGACGTTTCGCGGCAAGCATGATACAAGGTTCGTTAAAATTGGTACCACGATGGAACATACACTCGAAGTTGTGGGCAGGGTCTTTTTGCAGAAGTTATTTTTGAATTATTCACTCTTATTTTGGCAAAGTCCAAATCAACGCCCCGGGATTACAGGGGCAAAAGTTCAGGGCCGGAATCACTTACTTGGACGAACGATGTACGTTGAATCACACCCCGCACCTCCTGGCCCGGAGTTTAGCGGGCTGTAATTTAGCAGAGGTGCTAAATGCTTCATATTCACTCTGCAATCAACGGAAAATGTAGCGTGAACTCTTCTTCTTCTTGGCGGCACCCGTGACGACGTAAGTATTCCCCAATGCTCAATACACGTCAGCTGATTTTATTGAAAAAGTATTCGCGAGCTTGCCCAGGCCCAATACCACGAGCCATCGCGCCCGTTACGCTCGAAGCGCACACACGCCACACGGCGATCAGCTGACGACACTCCGCCTACAGCTCATTCTGTCTTTTTCTTTTTTCCTTGACGTATTTCCCCCACCACCTTATAGCCTTGGAACAGTCCATTTGCATGCTCACAGCGGGGGAGCGTCGCACACAGTATTTTGAATGAAGGTCCAAAGCGTTATTATTAAATATTAAGAAACTAAACCATTAACGTAAAAAATAACATAATATAAAAACATATTTAAAAATAAGATTTACAAAACTTATAACAAACCAAAAAAGAAAGGGGCAAATATTAAAACTAAAATTACGTAACAGCCATAATTCAAAATTAATTAAAATAAATCTAAAATCAAGTGGCCATGCCGCCTATGGCCACATAACCTTACCTAACCTAACCTTTGTGGCAGTTTTGCAATGACATTTTTCGGCGTTAATGTAATTCGGCGTTGTGGTATTTCGGCGTTGTGGTGCGTCCCCGGCAGCTTATCACAGACTGACTTGCGCGCATTGTCCGCGCACAGACGCACCGGACTGGCTGCTGCCCAACACAAGAGGCCCGGCGAACTAGTCGGTGCCTCGGAGTGGTCGAGGGTTGGGAAGGGGGGGGAGGCAGAGAGCAGAGGGCTGTTATTGCAGTTACCACGAGTGGAGGAGGAACCACTCAGCAGGCCTCCCAGGAGGGCCTCTGGAAAAGAACCCATTACCGCCAACAAAGACGCGAAGGGCGACGACGCTGTTTGGAGCGAATGCGCTCTCCCGGTCCGTCCCACAGCTTGGCTTGTGATTGGGCGACCACTGGTGACAGCGAGTAATGGCTGCTCGGGCCCGGCGCTAACACGTGTCGATGCTCGCTGAGGCGAGGAGAGCCGTGTTGGAGCGAGGTGGTGACGTCAGAGCGGTCTGTGTGCGGGGAGGCCGGCTGCACTCGCCCGAGCGTGAGCACAGTGTGTTGACCACACGGGGTCTGCAGGGTGCAGGAGCAGGGGTGGGGGGAGCATTGTCCCCTCTCTGCCCGGACAGAGCGAGTCCACACCAGGGGGCGCAATATGGCCACTGGAAACACTTGCGGTTGACAACTGCCAACATCAAAAATAAAGTTTTCAATACGAGTTCTTAAACATAACATAAATAAAAAAAGAATAATTACGAACAATCTTTTTTCAGAACTTTTGAAATGGTGTATTAACGGAGTTTGGCGTATTGATTATGATGGGAAAATATATTTTTAAATGATTTGTGCAAATGTTAAAATTATTTTGGTAGCAGTTAAATAAGTTTGGCTGGAAAGAAAAAAAAATCTTGCGTGTGTGTATTTTTGCAATAGTAACCGGTCAAACTTTGCTGATATGCAGTTTTCAATATTTGAAACAAAATATTACGTATTTTAACATTATGTTTTTGGCTGTTCCGCATTGAAAAATTAACCATCTTAAACGTGATAGGTTAATATTCCCAGCAACGAACGACCACAAAAAAATAAAGGTTGCCAAAATTTACTTTCGAAGAGTTAACGACTTTCAGGTTGTTAGGTTACCTCTAAGTCCTGCCATTTCTCGTTTTTCTAAAGAAAATAAGAGCGTTAGTTATATCATTGAGTTGCCACTCTATCTTCCTTGCTTTTTGTTGCTTTGTGTTGCCACTCTTCAGACCGCGGTGCGCTCTTGCTACTTGTTCCAGTGGCAAACACCTTCAAACCTCTCGTGGTTCTCTGGTAACACTTGCACCTGAACAAGTCGAGGCCTGTTGTTCAGTGGCT
The DNA here is from genome assembly GCF_032445375.1 of Bacillus rossius redtenbacheri. Classification (NCBI taxonomy): domain Eukaryota; kingdom Metazoa; phylum Arthropoda; class Insecta; order Phasmatodea; family Bacillidae; genus Bacillus; species Bacillus rossius. The sequence continues at coordinate 3,724,415 of NC_086330.1, read as the reverse complement.
GCCACCACATTTCATGTTCCCTGCGAACAGCATGTTATTGGTATGGATGTGTGTTGTAATCCGGTGATCGGTGTCTTGCTCTTCAGGGCGAGTCGAACTACTTATCATCCAATGACAACGCCTTTCAAATGAACATCGGTATGAGTCCAGGTCTGTATCCAAATAATATCGCGAATGTAGCCAGCATGTCTTACTGACTGGTGGAGTCACAACAAAAGGTTTTCGTGGACTAATTCGGTAGCAAAGTAGATTTGAAATTTTTTTTTTTATATCTGCTATATAATCAGCTCTCTTGACTCACCCTGGAAGAGCCGTTAATAAACAGGAAGAAGTGTTGATCCAATCATGTGCAAGCATGCCCTAAGGATAAAGAAACCTTCACTTTTGCATCAGCCAGTAAAATGACGAAACTGGATTGAGTACTAAAGCACAGTAGAGTCCAGCCTGGATCGGTAATGAACCCTCGAGATATCCTGGCTCCAGTGACTTGTAGTGGCAGTCATGTTGTTTGCGATGAAGTCTGGAAGCTTGCTAGAGTGCAGTGTGGTGCGTTCTGATTGGTGGCTGGCGCAGCTGTCAGGTCAGCAGGGAACTTCTCGCACGTGACTTTTTGTGTTTGTTCCTTCGTGGCAAACACAAATTACGAGATAAAATTCAACTCACGGGACTGGTAAATGACGAGCAGCGAGAAGTCACAGATTGTCGAAAACGATCGCGGGACATAATGATTCGCAATCACTCGATAGCGTGCGAATTTGTTTTTAACCGTACCCCTCCGTGTATTAAGACGGTACCGTTCTGTTCTTGGCGATATCTTTCATGATTAGTCCACTCCACTGAACTGTGTGCGGGTCTGGTGGAGACGCAGAGTTGTCGGGACTTACCAAGCTACACTTGGACTGGTCGCTCGCGATACTTGCTACTGTCTTCCTTGACGCTCAAATGATTGTCCACAATTTCCCAGTCCTTATAAATCATCGCCTCTAACGTCTTCGACGGCTGCTAAGAGAAGGAGACGCCAAGGTTAAAAAAGGGGGTGGGGGCTCTTCTCGGCCAAGCGGCTCCCAAGGGCGTCTCGCGACGGGCCAATCAGCGACCAACGACGGGCCTAATTGCCGGGCAAATTTGCAGTGAAATTAGTTATCGATTCCTGCGGCGGGACGCAGCACAATAGCGCCCAATTTCCCCCTCCCCTACTTCCCGGGCCTGGAAGGAGGAGGGGAGAGACCCTCACGGGAATGTTTGCGTTTAATCTTATTTTCAAAACTTGAGGTAAAACCGTTAAATTTCCATAACGACTTGCTCTCAAAATGAAATCCTAAATAAAATAACAGTAGGTAAATAAAACTTTCAGCAAAATAAAAAAACATAAAACGTTATTATTAATTTATTTATTACTAGAACAAAAAATATTAGAAATTTGAGCTCGTAAATTATGTGAACAAAAAGGAAAATAAGTAAGATAACGCACAAAAAATTTTTTCAACGTATTGGAATCACCGGGATCCCAGTAAGTTACAACCTTGCTACGAGAACAACCGTTAAGCGTGGCAACAAGAAATGGAAACCTTGTTTTGATACCGGGAGCAGGTGAGGCGTACTTTGTGTGAAAATTAGGAACATAGCTCAAATATAAATGGTAAAAAAAAGTTTTAGAGCAATATTATTCATGAGGAACCTCTATTTAAACAAGAACAAAATTACAAAAAAATATATTTTTAATATCACAAAAAATTCAACATTAAGGTTTTAAATTCAAATTAATATTAAGCACATTGGCGATGTGTTGTACGTAACCCAGTCACATTAAAATTTTATATATATATATATAGCGTTAGAGCTTGATGTGTTAAAGGCTCGTCTATAGAACTGTTTCCAAATCTTAAATATATATAAGTGTAAACATCGTAAGCGTATACTGAGACTAAACAACGAAATTCGTGAATGTAATGGGTTTGTAAATATTACATACAGCAAGCTGGCGCTAAGGTAAAATGCTGTAGATGCTTTCATTTCAAGGAACCTGGGTTTGAACTCTACATATAATCACCTGACCTTGAAGCCAAGACACGGTCATTAGCTACGCGCTACCCGGGTAGCCAATCAGCGGCGCGAGGCAGTGAGCGAGCGGGCACCTCTGCAGGGTGCGCCGTGCTACCCGGCGTGCTACCCGGCGTGCTACCCGGGGCAACCGGCGGAGGAGCAGTCCGGTTGTCAGCGAGCGGCGGTAATTGGCGTCGCTCTGTTAATTAGGGAACTTTCTTGCTCGGTGCCTTTGTGTCGGCGGGCGAGACACGTCAGCACAACCCCCACACGACCAGGCTGCAGACAGCCTCGGGATTGGCTGCCACCTCGGCACGCCCTCCCACGCGGCAGAGAGGTGCAGAGCGAACTGGCAGAAACGTGACAGAAGCGTTGTCGCCCTGGGAGCAGTCTAGCGTCAGACTGCATCATGTCTTTGAAGACGCGTATGTCCCAAGCAGGAGCGAGGATTGGGCTATCGTAATTACGGTGCATGCGTGTACCGTTAGACTTGGCAACATCGTAAATGTTATGCGCAGCTCCCAAATGAGTCTCCCCCTCCCCCTCTCTTATTCGGCCAATAACAGCTCTTCCTCGGGAGAAATAGTATTGCGACGCAACTAGCTGGTCCTCAAGTTTCTCGGGCGCTCCTGAGGTACAAACGCGTGAGTTCAGTGAACTTGTCATGCGCCAGGCTAAACTTCGCCAGCCTCAAAGCTCGTGTCTCTTCATTGGCCGATTTCTCGCAGAACGCAGCCAATTTCTTCTGAACCACAGGTTGGTAATAGAAACGTCTTTCGTGGACCAAGGCTACAGCCGGACCTAAGGCTGCAGAAGTGGCAGAGCTGGTGCTGGTCTGTGTGTGTTAGGCCTGAGTGTAGTTGTAACCACTGCCACACGTGACTGGAGACAGCGCTCGACGGGACTGCCTTGTTGAAGAATGGATGGCGGGGGGGGGGGGGGGGGTAACTACAACCCCGGCTGTGACTCCACGCCATCCTTACAGATGTACTCCGCCCTCGCTCGCAACGACTTCACTCTGTTTCGAAACTCACACGATTAGAAGCTGCTAGCCACTAGGGAACTAGACATTCCGGGAATTAATTTGTTATATTTCATTTGTCAAAATGTTAAACGTATGAACTACCTTTTCCGCGTGTTAAATTTTAATACGAAACTCTGCCTGAACTCCAAAACAGGAAGAGAAAGTAGAGTCGTAACTCTAACGATTCTTCCGTCCCTATATCTAAACTAAAATTTACATTGTCACTAACGATTTACTCAAATCTTAATTAAATGTTTATTTCATTTTCTGTATATTAAGAAATTATGATGTTAGATTGTCTTGCGTGTGATATGTCGCTTTGAACTCACTGTACAGTAAAGATGACTCCTGCTTTTTTGAAATGATTTAAATGAATCGTGCAATAGGGAATTTTCATTTAAACAATTTATTTGAACATACACCTCTGCAATTTTGCACTGTCTGTCATGGAAAAATTTCAGGAATAACAATTTAAACAAATAAACGTGTTACGTATGCACGGCATACGTACATTGATGACGCCAGCGCGGCGCCTAACCGCGCGCTGGATGCAACCTGTTCAACACCAGTTGTCGGGCGCTGCGCGGAAAGCATCGGAGCCGCTCGGAAATGCTCGGCGAACTTCGTTGGGCGGGCTTTGTGCCGTGACATAGGGTGTGCGGCGTGTTCCGGTCATGTAGGCCCAGAACAAACCCCGATGTTTTTTACCTCGAGTTCCAGAGTATACAAGGCCCTGGGAGATAGACAGCTCAGAGACAACCGAGGCGGGGAGCTGCTGCCTGCGACTGCTACACCGCCTGCCGTCACGCTGCCCGAGCCACTTCCAACCACTTGGTCAGACACTTCTGCGTAAAACTGTTTGTGCAGCTAAGAGCAACAGCGTTAAGACAGCGATACCAGTCGGATCAATACTTATAAATTCAGAAGAGGGGCTAGCGTTGACGGCAGCATGGTTTGGAGATGTCGGTGTTTGAGCTTAAAACCATCCAGAAGAGACATTTTCTTTGATTCGACAAATAACAGTAACTCCCGGATTCAACAGACAGAACTACGTGTTTTTCAGTTATAAATAAACTAACACGTAAATGGAGATACAAGAAGAATTTTGAACATTGAGGACTTTAAAAATTGATAAAATTAGCAGTCACTCCCTCGCTTGGTTTAGTGATGTTTAGTAATTATGTTCCTAAGAATTAATATCAAACTTAAGACCGTTGACGTAAATTATACGAGTTTTAGATTCGTGGGTTTGAAAATCTTAAAACTTGTTTACTATTCGTTTTTCAAGGAACTGAAGATATCCTTATTCTTGTAATATATTGCGTTAACGTGTATCAATGTTCTGCCTTCAGCATTAAAGTATGGTTTATTGTCGCTTCATGTATTTTGTTGTAAATTCACGTAATGTGATTTGACAGTGTAACCCAACGCATTGCCGCGGGCGTTATGTACTAGTTGAGTAGACTCAAGCGCAGTGATTTCGTTAAGGCGCTTTCACTTAAGTAAGGGCTGTCCTAATCATTTTTGTATTTTCTGTTCACAGAGACTTTCCAGCTGTGTAACAAGTGAAAGCTCTGGGAAAAAAATGTGATTTGTTTGTATCCTGAAGTTAATATTTGTTTGTGATGAAGGGTATGTGTATTTGAAGAATAAAAAGTTGATATCTAAAACTTAGCACACCTCTTTCTACCATATTATCTTTGAAATATTTGTGCAATTGTAAGCTTTTGGACATACGCCATTGCTAAGCACATGTATGTCTGTAGAAGAAAACTAAAATAAAAAAAAACACAAATGACAAAAACACAAATTAAGCAACAAATTGCTGTAGTCAAGATATAAACACCACACAATACTCCCCAACAGGAATATGGTCAACAAACAAAGAAAAACAAAGAAAAATGGATTAACAGAACGAAAAAAACCCTAACAAATGATGACAGCACAACAATACCGAACCCAAAAAATTCAGCACAACAGTTGAAACGAGACAAAAACACAGCAAAACGAAAAGACGAAACAAACATAATAGTTTTCAAAAAACAGAAGAGAACGAAAAAAAACCCTCAAATGATGACAGCACAAAAATATTGAACCAAAAAAAAAATTCAGCACAACAGTCGAAACGAGACAAAAACACACATACATGTGCTTAGCAATGGCGTATGTCCAAAAGCTTACATGAAGTCTGTCTACCATATCACCCCTTGTTCCTCTTGCGTTCGACACGAGAGGTTACAGACGCACAGAGCGACTCCCGTGCAGAGTCTTCACAAGGAAAAAATATTTCGTATCAACTTAGGCGAGAAAAAAGTACTAGATTAGAAAAAAAAAAGTACTAAATTATAATTTGTTATGGTTTTTAACAATTTAGGAAGTTATTATGACATTGCAATGCTCAAACTTAAATATCACACCACACACCCATACATTCCATAGTTTTTTTAAAAATAATTACGCTTAATAATAAAACATATTGGAGTTACAATAATATTATTATATTAAATAAAAATGTACTAAATCCGTACTAAACCACTAATAAAGTTATAAAAGTACTAGATCTAGTACGAAAGTACTAACTGTGGAGACCTTGCTCCCGTGTCGCACGTGACTTGCACAGACCCTCCAAACAAATGAAAGCTTCTCGCGTGTGATTGGAGAGAGCGAAGAGGCGTGCGGAGGAAAGCAAACATGGAGCGAGAGTCCACGTGTTGTCATTGTTCATTTTTTTTTACATTCCGTTATCTCCGCGCGACAACCACCGCCACGCCCGCCAGTGCGGTCGGCTCTCTCATTCCCGGCGCGGCCTTATCAGCGCGCGGCCGCGTGAGCTGATATCTCTGCCCCCGCTCCGACTGTTGCCCTTCGCGCCGTGGGTAGCCTTCCATTCACCCGTCCTTCTGGACATACCCGAATGGGAAGCTTTCATTTCACACACGAGAGAGCCACACCCGCAGTTCTCCGAAGTTCATGCTCGCTTTGTTTTTTTCTCCGTACCACAACAGGTGTATTTATTTGGGATGTAGCTTACTCATACGTCATACGCCGTTCTATCTCATTGTATAAACCGGCGAGACACTAAATTTTGCGGTCGATTAGGATAGGTTAGCTACATTATAAATACTTTAAAACATTGTGGATGGTTTGTTATATTAGGTAAGTATAGCTACATTAAAAAATACTGTAAAATCATTTTATGGTTGTTTAGCAAATAACTTTTTAATATGTAGTTATCCAGGGCTAGGAAACCGTCTACATGATTTCACAGTATCTTTAATGTAGCTATCCTAATCAAATGAACCGTCCACAATGTTTAAAAGTATTTATAATGTAGATAACCTAACATTTTACAATGAACAAAAAAAACCGAAGATGCACGATCGGGCGTTTGGCTCCCTCGTCTGTGAAAAGAAGGCTTCCCCAGACAATAGGCCGGTGCCAACATGTCCTCCAGGGAGAAGGAGGGGGGGGGGTGCTTCGTCAGACAAGAGTGACTTTTTTGGCAGTCATAGCCGCTAAAGATACTACTCATTTACAACGTAACATCAAACAGTTTTGAAGTAGCTTGGCTTCTGGGTTGTAGCCGTGTCCTTGGCGGATAATTCACCGACGTTTGGGTCGACATTGCAGTCGCCATCATTTAGTAGGTGACTGCTCCCTGATGATGGCGACTGCAATATCGACCGAAACGTCGGTGAATTATCTGCCAAGTACGCGGCTACAACCCAGAAGCCAAGCTACTTCAGACAATGGCCGTGAAAGCCTGCGCACATTATTATCAAACAGTTTTTATTTCAGTTGCTCGTAACGACAAAATTAAAATCACAAATAATATGTTGGTTCTTAAATGAAATTATTTTTTTGGTGGAGCTGATTGGAATTTTTTTTTCCACCTCGTAGTTTGAAAGGCCAATGCGCAAATTGGGTAGACAAATTGGGCGTCAAGCTAGACTTCACAGTCATTATTGTAATCGATGTCGTTTTAAAATTTTTAAAATCTTATTTGAATCTACTGGTTCTTCGACAGCGAGTGTTTAGAGAAGACCTTGCACGGCTCTAAAGAACTACGCAGGCATACCAGGCGGCCTAATTGGGTTTGAACCCAAGTCTTCTGCAATGTGACCCCAGTGTCCACTGTAATTTGTTTTTGTAAATTGAACAGAAAAAATTATATCTCTACAAAATTTTGTTCCAAATAATACAAGATTCGATTTTTACCAGGTCAATTATGATTAGTTGAAGTTATTTGTAACTGTTTCCTCAATAGCTTTCTTGTATTAACTGCGCACATTGATAAGTATAACAAAACCAAATAAGGTCAAATTTTTTTAATATACGGTTATATTTTCCAAGGTTTGCAACAATTACGCTTGAATGAAAAATCAATTCAAATATAAAATTATGGGCCAATTTTTCTAAGAAATACTCGGAAATATCTTGGCAAACGTATTTTATTTATGCAAAAATAACCTATAGCCATGTTTTGTACAAAGTAATAATATCTTTCTTGTAGTATTACAAACCATTTATTGGCAACTGAGTTCCAAAGGAATCTTTTGTAAAAGTACAGAAAATGTTTCTCTGTACACGGCGCCAGCTCTCTCTAAGAAGTCGTTAGGCTATGAACAATCCTCTTAATGCAAGAAAGCGCAGTATTCGCCTCTTGTGTTCATTTGAGGTTGCTATTATCTCATAGATTTGCGGCGCCCGCCGAATGATCTTTTGTCATATCGAGGAAAGTTTGGATTCTTCCCCGTCGCCAACTGAATTCCATGAATGTTGCAGTTCTTTCACATCAGTGACGCGGTTTCCTCGCAAGTAAGACGTCACATCACTCTTGCGATCCAGCCAAGTTTGTTCAACACCCCTGCGAGGCTGTAAGCCAATAACTTACAAGAAAGCTAACGCCATCAAATTCTCCTCATCCTTTGTCGGACACTTGAACGGCTTCTCACAAAGGCTGCAGCCAATGAAGTATCGAATTTCGCTCATGTTAGCAAAATACTTCGAACGTTCACTCCCTTTCAACAACACTGCGAAAGCACGCATCCCAAAATTAATATCAGTTTTTTCACAAAAGTATATTCCAGCAATATGCTTGTAAAGAAACAGTTGAAAATTTCCTTGACTTCTGTGTTTTCTTTTTAATTTGTTTGGGACGTCAAGAAAACGCGGATTATTTGAACTATGTTCAGCAACACAGTATGTTCGTGTGAATACACTGGTGGGACTTCATCCAGACTCTCAGCTGTTCCATGCTACTATCAGGTCGGGCCAACGGCTGCTCGGGCTGACAAGGGAGGAGACACATGGCCTGTAGACACTTACAACGCATTCTCACCTTTACTGTTTTGAGGTTTCTCAGAACACCTGTATTTAATATCGCAAGAGATATATTTCACTTAAGTTTGTTACGAGACAGAAATTAATTATTTGAATAGCTCCCCTCGCCCTGGGCAACTGGGACTCACCGGGAAATAAGCTAACTGTCACACACACATCATCCGATAAACAGCAAAGAGAGAGATGAGACATATTCATATGTATAAAAGATATCCGTTACAGAAAATTAAATTATATATATAGAGGTTCGAAACTATTACACGTATTCGTCGTCTCAGTACATGATCCGATGTATCTACACGAGTGTGCGCACATCAGGAGCGGGCCAAATGCTCCTGTGGTTTTTAAGATATCAAGTTAAGTTTCACATAATCTTGGGAAGGGATGATGTAACGCTCCTATGTTATTGCCATCAGTTTTAGACACGTTTGTTGCAACATTCCCTCAACACCCTACGACGTTCTGGTATTTTAATCTCCCGCAACTAGCGCTTGTTACATCTACTGCAATTTGCTTTGTGTACACGGGCCTTAGTCTACTTCTACTATCCTTTACCTCCCCCTTTATCTCAACCTCAAGGTAAATATTTCCTCAGTTCCTGAAACTTGTTTAACCAATCTCTTCTTGTTTATCCTCAAACATCGCTACTCTCTCTCTCTCTCTCTCTCTCTCTCTCTCACACACACACCTGCCCTCTCGGATCTTACGTATTCTTTTGTTATCCGAGTCCTGCTTTCGTCTGCAAACCATTTGCAATAAAGTGTCTGGACAAACCTGGAAAGACATAGAAGGTTCAGACCTTGCAAAAGTTCTACCAGTAGCAAATATTTACAATGTCCAGCAGCAAAGCGTCTGTTAAAGTAATATTGGAGACAGTAGCTTGGCTTCTGGGTTGAAGCCGTATCCTTGGTGAATAATTCACCGACGTTTCGGTCAACATTGCAGTCGCCATCATCAGGAAGCAGTAGGTAACTGTTCCCTGATGATGGTGACTGCAATGTCGACCGAAACGTCGGTGAATTATTCGCCAAGGACGCGGCTACAACCCAGAAGCCAAGCTACTTCAGACAATGTCTGTGAAAGCCTACGAACATTATTAGTATCGGAGACAGTTCCTAAGTGAATGTCACCAGCTGATGGAAACAATAGAATATGTAATTAAGAAGCTGCTGAGGTATTCAGATAAGTGCTCAAATATTATTTACGACCCTATTTAAGAAGAGGAAAAGAGGTAGATGAAAGCATGATCTAAGAATGGCATAGCACAGGACGCTCGGACAGGGTAGAGGAAGAGATAGACTTTTGCAGAGAGACGCTTCTACAAATAGATCTCTGTTGCCTCACGAGTTGTTACAGAGGTAAAAATACAGACGTTCTTTCAGAAAACATGGGTTATCATCTCGGTCTGGCCACCCAGATATCGGGTTGACAAGTATTTATTTTAAGTTAGTTATTTTTCCTTTAAAAAACCATTTTCATCAGTTCAACTCAATACAGAGATGATTTTTTAAAATAAAAAATATATACGACACATTTACTTATAACTCTCTAAACAAGCATTTTATTGACTAGTTAGGTCATTATTCTCTATGTAAATGGATGAAAGAGAACAAGAATGAAACGGATAACTAAAATTTCCACGGCTTTGTTTACCACCAGGTCTATCCCAAGAGCCTTGGATAATCAAACCATTTTTTTACCTTTACCAGTGTGACGGCTTGTAATAAATACCGTGTTATTTCAATTTGGTTGGTAATATTTGGCTCAGGATCGTAGAGAGCTCGTCAAAAAATTTCTAGCCTAGCCGTTTAAGCAAAGTTCAATTTTAAGTGAACAAATAAATCATCTTAATAATCTCTGCATTTACACAAAATAATTTGACACCAGCTAGTTCTGGCATGTCCATGCTTTTTATTTCTTTTGTCACAAAACTAGTTTATCTTTGAGATACACCAAAGTTAGGAAGCGATATTCTTTTGTCATAATGTTTTTAGTTAACGATCCCATTTTTGGGAGAACACATATTAGCCTAGCAACATGGACATACATACACTCACTGTGGATCATCATTAATTACGCTGATGAGATCTTCGCAAAGTCACACAGTTCATTAGCATTGCATTTAATGTTAGCAAATACACTCTTTGACGTACGAAAGTAGGAAAAAAGTTTATGAATGATAAAATTTCACTTTTTCGACCTCTCTGTACACGCTTGGACTATTTTCATATTCGTTATTGTACCCATCAAACATCAAAGGTGAATGCAGTCAGTAACTTTGGGTGTTATTAGCTTGCGGAAGTTGCTTTAGTTAAGTTTAAAGACTGGGTTGTAAGCAGGGATCCCACCAATTGAATTTATTTTACATCAGATCATCATCATCATCATCAACTGCTTCCAGCCTGTGGCCACGTCAACACAGTAAAATGTATCCATCTTCCTCTGTCCTTCCAGCATTCCTTCCCCTCGGTTTCCTTGGGATATCTCTCTTCTTTTTTGCATCAGATATGTTATTATTACTCAGAAAACTCTTGATGTCTACTACTTCTTAAAAAAATTGGTTGTCTGTAAAGTCAGTTTACGGACGATAGTTTAACGTTGAAAGCCTATGGCTAGGATACAAGGTGGGAGGCCATAGCATGGCAAGAATTGAGGAAATGTATTTGTATTTTACAACAACTTTAATCAGTAACGTTATTTAATTAGGCCAAAAGTAGTATAGGATAGCCGGTCCGAGGACTGGGTTCTGGGTGTGGAGCCGAGAGCCGGTCCGCCATCTTGGATTGTGACGTCACGGCGGCCATCTTGGATGAGTGTAACGGGACATAGCGTAACGGGACAAGTTTGACCTTGACCTTTGACCCTCAAAATTTTCCAAAATTGGGCAAAAATTGCCCAAAATTCCTCAAAATTCACCAAAATTTTCATTTCTGTGAAAAAAATTTCCGCCAAAAAATCGCAAATAATTCCACAATTCAAAAATTCGGATTTCGAAAATCCTCAAAAGTCGTTTTGCCCTAGAAAGAACCCAAATTCCTAAAACTGGCTTAAAACTCCTAAGAGATAGCCGCTTATAAGCCATTTCTAGGAATAAGGATACCATGACCGCCATCTTGGATTATGTCGTCACCGATGCATTTTTCGTTACGGCCGCCATCTTTAACTTTTTTATTTATTATCCGATTTTAATAAAATATTTTTTAAAAATTATAAAAAAAATTAAATAATAAAATTTTAATAAAACATTTATAAAAAACAAACATTAACGACACGGAGTTCGGAGTCCTCGGTTCGAACCCGGTGAGGGCAAAAAAAATTAAAAATGGCGACAGGCTCCTTCCTTAATGGTGGCTGCAGGCAGACTGACTCCCACCACTTTTCTTAAAGCAGATATATCGTCACCTAGTATGACGTCATGTCCGCCATCTTGTCTTCGTTGCTGGAGACCACCATCTTGTTTTCGTCGGCTAGAGTGCGCTGACGCCATGTTAGTTTAGTTCTTATCCGCTAGAGTGCAGTAATCATTTATTACTAAGGTGCCCGCCATCTTGAAATTTGGACGTCATCTTGAAAATCCGTAATTATTTAGCTAGAAATTCGGGAAAAATTTCTAAATTCGTTAAATAAATCACTCATTAATTTACAATTTGATTCGATCCGCTCCTGTCCTTGGTTCGATACCCGATCGATGCAATAATGTTTAATTTTATGTAAAAAATAATAATTTCAATAAACCATGTTCAACATTCGTAAAGAGACTCTAAATCCTCTACGACCACCATCCTATCAGACATCAAGACCACCATATTGGAAATGCGTAATTTTAATGCTATAGATCCGGGAAAAAGTTCAGAAATCATTAAATAAATTTCCGATCAATGAACTGATTAATTAGATCGACTAAGGTCCTTGGTACGATCCCAGGCCGATACAAAACAACTTTAATATTTTAAAAAAGCACCACTAAAGTGTAAGGTTCGAGGAATTAAACACCGCAAGTTCTTTTACAAACATAATATTTATTACATAATTTCTATTCTACTACAGGATCACTTACGAAAGCCAGCAATCTTATAATCATTTAGTTCCGCAGCGGTGTGAAATGACTCATTCTTAGCTCCAATCGGTTTATACTAGACAGAGTCCAGCCAGAACCTTTACAGACATAGTCCACCTCTTCTTGACAGAGTTTCTGGATACCGTTTTTAACAGTTTGCTTCACATCGTTAGAACTGTAAATTACTGCAGCCGATGTCTTGAATGCACACTTCTTCACTTTGTCATCGAACGGATATGGCTTTCCATATATACAGTCCAACCACAAGTTATATTTCAAAGGTCCGTTTGTTGCTACATCATCAGTAAGCTGATTGATTATCTTCTGTCTGATATCGTCAAGAAAATTACAAATGTCCTTCGACTCACCGAACGTATTTAGATAATAGTAGTCTTTCAAAGTTCCACGAAATGCAGACTGCGCCAAGTAGAAGCCATTATCGTTCACTTGTAATGCTCCGAACACAGTCTTAGGTTTAGTTCCATGTTCAGACGTCATAACAATCGGTTGCTGGGCATCTGTTTTTTTGGTTGTACGCTTTCGTGTCTCCAATCTAAAGCGAGGAGCCGAAATGTCGGCAGGTAGTTCAGCAGTAGGAGCACAGACTCCACCTTTACATTTTTTCGCATGATGTCGCAAACTGTCAATTCGAGTAAACCATTTAAGGCACTCATCACATCGAAACTTCATGCGAGAAGGATTCTTCGTGCATTTGCTCCGCTCATGTCTTTGTGCATCATGGGAAAATGCGAACGACGTATCACAGTAGCTGCAAGGATACCGTGGTGATGAAGACGATCCTTTCAGACCCGATCCAGATACAGACGTTGCAACAGTAGTACCATTTCCAGGCATTCTCTTATGCACATCGATGCATCGTTGTTGCGCCGAAACCTTTACTTTCTGCCGCACAGCAGGACCTTTGCATGCCTTCATGTGCGTTTTCATATTATCTTTTCTGGCAAACTGCTTATGACATTTCTCACAAACAAACATTTTACGATATAGGTTCTTGGCACATTCGCTCCTCTCGTGTCGCCGGGCATTGCTGTTGTTTGAGAAAATCTTGTCGCAGTAACAGCACCGATGTTCGCTAGTTGTCAAATCAGCATCCATTGAAGTCTCCATCGAGGTCGTATCGTCGATCGTCGTGGTTTCCTGCACATCCAGCTCAGTAGTCATTAAGCTATCTTCTGCTGGTGGTATCACATCTGTTGAAATCTCCTCCAATGTCGACGTCGTCGTCGTTGCCAACGGGATCTGCTCCACCATTGTCGTCGCTGACGTCAAGGTTCCCGTAGACGATGGTACAACGTCCATCGAGTTCGGCGTTAAAGTCGGTAAAGATGCCATCGAGTTCTCAAGAACAGGTAATTACACGACTTATGCACCAGATGAAATAATCTAGGTGATCCTTACACCGTCGACGACAGTAACAAACTGAGCGACCTGCTGTCTAGGACTCGCTTATATACATGCACCGGATGGAATAATACGCAAGTCAAATCAAGAACCATTTACTATAATACTAGAGTCAAAACAACATTAAAAATAGAAGGACCATCAACGAAAAGGCAGCACATTTGGAAGCACCGACAACGAAAAGGCAGCACATTTGGAAGCACCGACTACGAAAAGGCAGCACATTTGGAAGCACCGACTACGAAAAGGCAGCACATTTGGAAGCACCGACTACGAAAAGGCAGCACATTTGGAAGCACCGACAACGAAAAGGCAGCACATTTGGAAGCACCGACAACGAAAAGGCAGCACATTTGGAAGCACCGACAACGAAAAGGCAGCACATTTGGAAGCACCGACAACGAAAAGGCAGCACATTTGGAAGCACCGACAACGAAAAGGCAGCACATTTGGAAGCTCCATCAACAACAAAAAAAAAAGGCAAAAAGGAAGCACAAGTTACGAGATCTATGTCTTAGTTAGAAATCAGAATACAAGAAATAAAAACATTAAATTCTTATAATTTAAATTATTTATTTTATTGCTTTACACTATACAAATGCAAGTAAAACAAGCCATTATTGTATGTAGCCAGCATTCCTCAGTTCCTTGAGTATGAAGGATATTTCTTTGATGCACGAATAGTTTCCTGCACAAAGCGAACCATGTAGAAGTCTTAGCCGGTCAACCAATATGTTTGGATCTTTCCATGATGTGTAATCATTCTCTTCTACCACCATCTTCCTTGCACCTTTATAATTATTATGATCTCTGGTGTCTTCCGTTTTACCACCAACCGCAGGGTAACTTTCATGTTTGAGACGGTGATCATCACAAGCTTGATCAGATTTATTTAATATATCACGTCGTTTCCATCGTTTCGGTCTCAGGACACCGCCACATTCTTCAATCTTGGCAGCTTTAGGTGCTTCATCATAGTCTATGTCTTTGTAAACAGCCTCAGTGTCACTGTAACAATCACCGTAGAAGGAATCGTCTTCACCCAATTTACCGTAATAATTCGATGTTGATGATGTTGAAGTGTCTTCATCGTCTTCATGCTTCCTTTTTAGGAGTCCATCATTTTTACAAAGTAGGAAAGATCTACTTGAATTCGGCTGGAATATATTCTCACTTTTCACGTTAAGGATTCTTCCATTGTCTTCATTCTTCCGTAAATCATCAACCTCCTTCAATTTAAGTTCGTTGTCGAGATCGGAAGAGCCAAGAAAATTATTGGCGTAATGCAGATCACTCTTCCTTAGGCTAGTAGATTCATCGTTGTCCTCTAGCCTGTACGCAGGCTTGGTGCTACAAGTTCTGCCATGTCTTTTTAGGCTCTCTCTCCGCGTAAACGACTTGCTACATCTAACACAACTTATCATATTGCGCAGTGGATTTTTAACACAGTCATTCTTCTCGTGTTGTCTTTTATTCTTTCTCAAGATAAACTCTTTACTGCAAAACTTACACCTATGTTCTTTCGATACAGCGTCAGATCCCAAATATGAATTCATATTAGTTACTGAGACTAACGACAGATACCAATTGAGTGTTTTAAATTAGATCCAATACTTAAATAGAAATATTTTCATATTTCATCAGCGAGAATTAATATATCTCATGCAAAAGTACTTTATGCATGTAGTTCTGCTTTTCAACAACAGATGTCGCCACATGTTGCTTGCAGGTAAATAATATTTAGTTCTTTTATGCGGGATGCGGGTTGCTCACTAACGATCGCAAAAGAAGGATGGCTTCGCTAGACTCCAAGGAAAAGGAAGTTCGTCTTGCATGTTGGTGCTCCACAGATGTCTCATGGCGTAATATTAATTTGACTGAGTAATGATATTTTTTAATTCCACCTGATAAAAATATTGCAAGTTTTGATTTAGTAGCAGAAATTATCGAATTAAATGTAACTCCAAATAAAATGACATGTCTCATTAGTCAAAAAAAAAATCCATGCAGACAGCGGTTTCTCAGAATAGTCAGAAAAAACTTGAAGAAACCACAGGAATGATTGCAAGAACACGGGAAAAACCATCAAAATACTGACAAGAATAATCAGGAGCACACGGAGAAAACCATCATAATATTAACAAGAATAATCAGGAGCACACGGAGAAAACCATCATAATATTGACCAGATTAATCAGAAGTACTCGGAGAAAACCACCACATGTTTTCTTTGATATCATAAAATTACAGGAAAAAATATTTAAAAATAAAAATAAATTAATAAAAAAAATACATAAACAGTTTCTGGCTTGTTCCTGATTATTCTTGTCAGTATTTTGATGGTTTTTCCCGTGTTCTTGCAATCATTCCTGTGGTTTCTTCAAGTTTTTTCTGACTATTCTGAGAAACCGCTGTCTGCATGGATTTTTTTTTTGACTAATGAGACATGTCATTTTATTTGGAGTTACATTTAATTCGATAATTTCTGCTACTAAATCAAAACTTGCAATATTTTTATCAGGTGGAATTAAAAAATATCATTACTCAGTCAAATTAATATTACGCCATGAGACATCTGTGGAGCACCAACATGCAAGACGAACTTCCTTTTCCTTGGAGTCTAGCGAAGCCATCCTTCTTTTGCGATCGTTAGTGAGCAACCCGCATCCCGCATAAAAGAACTAAATATTATTTACCTGCAAGCAACATGTGGCGACATCTGTTGTTGAAAAGCAGAACTACATGCATAAAGTACTTTTGCATGAGATATATTAATTCTCGCTGATGAAATATGAAAATATTTCTATTTAAGTATTGGATCTAATTTAAAACACTCAATTGGTATCTGTCGTTAGTCTCAGTAACTAATATGAATTCATATTTGGGATCTGACGCTGTATCGAAAGAACATAGGTGTAAGTTTTGCAGTAAAGAGTTTATCTTGAGAAAGAATAAAAGACAACACGAGAAGAATGACTGTGTTAAAAATCCACTGCGCAATATGATAAGTTGTGTTAGATGTAGCAAGTCGTTTACGCGGAGAGAGAGCCTAAAAAGACATGGCAGAACTTGTAGCACCAAGCCTGCGTACAGGCTAGAGGACAACGATGAATCTACTAGCCTAAGGAAGAGTGATCTGCATTACGCCAATAATTTTCTTGGCTCTTCCGATCTCGACAACGAACTTAAATTGAAGGAGGTTGATGATTTACGGAAGAATGAAGACAATGGAAGAATCCTTAACGTGAAAAGTGAGAATATATTCCAGCCGAATTCAAGTAGATCTTTCCTACTTTGTAAAAATGATGGACTCCTAAAAAGGAAGCATGAAGACGATGAAGACACTTCAACATCATCAACATCGAATTATTACGGTAAATTGGGTGAAGACGATTCCTTCTACGGTGATTGTTACAGTGACACTGAGGCTGTTTACAAAGACATAGACTATGATGAAGCACCTAAAGCTGCCAAGATTGAAGAATGTGGCGGTGTCCTGAGACCGAAACGATGGAAACGACGTGATATATTAAATAAATCTGATCAAGCTTGTGATGATCACCGTCTCAAACATGAAAGTTACCCTGCGGTTGGTGGTAAAACGGAAGACACCAGAGATCATAATAATTATAAAGGTGCAAGGAAGATGGTGGTAGAAGAGAATGATTACACATCATGGAAAGATCCAAACATATTGGTTGACCGGCTAAGACTTCTACATGGTTCGCTTTGTGCAGGAAACTATTCGTGCATCAAAGAAATATCCTTCATACTCAAGGAACTGAGGAATGCTGGCTACATACAATAATGGCTTGTTTTACTTGCATTTGTATAGTGTAAAGCAATAAAATAAATAATTTAAATTATAAGAATTTAATGTTTTTATTTCTTGTATTCTGATTTCTAACTAAGACATAGATCTCGTAACTTGTGCTTCCTTTTTGCCTTTTTTTTTTGTTGTTGATGGAGCTTCCAAATGTGCTGCCTTTTCGTTGTCGGTGCTTCCAAATGTGCTGCCTTTTCGTTGTCGGTGCTTCCAAATGTGCTGCCTTTTCGTTGTCGGTGCTTCCAAATGTGCTGCCTTTTCGTTGTCGGTGCTTCCAAATGTGCTGCCTTTTCGTTGTCGGTGCTTCCAAATGTGCTGCCTTTTCGTAGTCGGTGCTTCCAAATGTGCTGCCTTTTCGTAGTCGGTGCTTCCAAATGTGCTGCCTTTTCGTAGTCGGTGCTTCCAAATGTGCTGCCTTTTCGTTGTCGGTGCTTCCAAATGTGCTGCCTTTTCGTTGATGGTCCTTCTATTTTTAATGTTGTTTTGACTCTAGTATTATAGTAAATGGTTCTTGATTTGACTTGCGTATTATTCCATCCGGTGCATGTATATAAGCGAGTCCTAGACAGCAGGTCGCTCAGTTTGTTACTGTCGTCGACGGTGTAAGGATCACCTAGATTATTTCATCTGGTGCATAAGTCGTGTAATTACCTGTTCTTGAGAACTCGATGGCATCTTTACCGACTTTAACGCCGAACTCGATGGACGTTGTACCATCGTCTACGGGAACCTTGACGTCAGCGACGACAATGGTGGAGCAGATCCCGTTGGCAACGACGACGACGTCGACATTGGAGGAGATTTCAACAGATGTGATACCACCAGCAGAAGATAGCTTAATGACTACTGAGCTGGATGTGCAGGAAACCACGACGATCGACGATACGACCTCGATGGAGACTTCAATGGATGCTGATTTGACAACTAGCGAACATCGGTGCTGTTACTGCGACAAGATTTTCTCAAACAACAGCAATGCCCGGCGACACGAGAGGAGCGAATGTGCCAAGAACCTATATCGTAAAATGTTTGTTTGTGAGAAATGTCATAAGCAGTTTGCCAGAAAAGATAATATGAAAACGCACATGAAGGCATGCAAAGGTCCTGCTGTGCGGCAGAAAGTAAAGGTTTCGGCGCAACAACGATGCATCGATGTGCATAAGAGAATGCCTGGAAATGGTACTACTGTTGCAACGTCTGTATCTGGATCGGGTCTGAAAGGATCGTCTTCATCACCACGGTATCCTTGCAGCTACTGTGATACGTCGTTCGCATTTTCCCATGATGCACAAAGACATGAGCGGAGCAAATGCACGAAGAATCCTTCTCGCATGAAGTTTCGATGTGATGAGTGCCTTAAATGGTTTACTCGAATTGACAGTTTGCGACATCATGCGAAAAAATGTAAAGGTGGAGTCTGTGCTCCTACTGCTGAACTACCTGCCGACATTTCGGCTCCTCGCTTTAGATTGGAGACACGAAAGCGTACAACCAAAAAAACAGATGCCCAGCAACCGATTGTTATGACGTCTGAACATGGAACTAAACCTAAGACTGTGTTCGGAGCATTACAAGTGAACGATAATGGCTTCTACTTGGCGCAGTCTGCATTTCGTGGAACTTTGAAAGACTACTATTATCTAAATACGTTCGGTGAGTCGAAGGACATTTGTAATTTTCTTGACGATATCAGACAGAAGATAATCAATCAGCTTACTGATGATGTAGCAACAAACGGACCTTTGAAATATAACTTGTGGTTGGACTGTATATATGGAAAGCCATATCCGTTCGATGACAAAGTGAAGAAGTGTGCATTCAAGACATCGGCTGCAGTAATTTACAGTTCTAACGATGTGAAGCAAACTGTTAAAAACGGTATCCAGAAACTCTGCCAAGAAGAGGTGGACTATGTCTGTAAAGGTTCTGGCTGGACTCTGTCTAGTATAAACCGATTGGAGCTAAGAATGAGTCATTTCACACCGCTGCGGAACTAAATGATTATAAGATTGCTGGCTTTCGTAAGTGATCCTGTAGTAGAATAGAAATTATGTAATAAATATTATGTTTGTAAAAGAACTTGCGGTGTTTAATTCCTCGAACCTTACACTTTAGTGGTGCTTTTTTAAAATATTAAAGTTGTTTTGTATCGGCCTGGGATCGTACCAAGGACCTTAGTCGATCTAATTAATCAGTTCATTGATCGGAAATTTATTTAATGATTTCTGAACTTTTTCCCGGATCTATAGCATTAAAATTACGCATTTCCAATATGGTGGTCTTGATGTCTGATAGGATGGTGGTCGTAGAGGATTTAGAGTCTCTTTACGAATGTTGAACATGGTTTATTGAAATTATTATTTTTTACATAAAATTAAACATTATTGCATCGATCGGGTATCGAACCAAGGACAGGAGCAGATCGAATCAAATTGTAAATTAATGAGTGATTTATTTAACGAATTTAGAAATTTTTCCCGAATTTCTAGCTAAATAATTACGGATTTTCAAGATGGCGTCCAAATTTCAAGATGGCGGGCACCTTAGTAATAAATGATTACTGCACTCTAGCGGATAAGAACTAAACTAACATGGCGTCAGCGCACTCTAGCCGACGAAAACAAGATGGTGGTCTCCAGCAACGAAGACAAGATGGCGGACATGACGTCATACTAGGTGACGATATATCTGCTTTAAGAAAAGTGGTGGGAGTCAGTCTGCCTGCAGCCACCATTAAGGAAGGAGCCTGTCGCCATTTTTAATTTTTTTTGCCCTCACCGGGTTCGAACCGAGGACTCCGAACTCCGTGTCGTTAATGTTTGTTTTTTATAAATGTTTTATTAAAATTTTATTATTTAATTTTTTTTATAATTTTTAAAAAATATTTTATTAAAATCGGATAATAAATAAAAAAGTTAAAGATGGCGGCCGTAACGAAAAATGCATCGGTGACGACATAATCCAAGATGGCGGTCATGGTATCCTTATTCCTAGAAATGGCTTATAAGCGGCTATCTCTTAGGAGTTTTAAGCCAGTTTTAGGAATTTGGGTTCTTTCTAGGGCAAAACGACTTTTGAGGATTTTCGAAATCCGAATTTTTGAATTGTGGAATTATTTGCGATTTTTTGGCGGAAATTTTTTTCACAGAAATGAAAATTTTGGTGAATTTTGAGGAATTTTGGGCAATTTTTGCCCAATTTTGGAAAATTTTGAGGGTCAAAGGTCAAGGTCAAACTTGTCCCGTTACGCTATGTCCCGTTACACTCATCCAAGATGGCCGCCGTGACGTCACAATCCAAGATGGCGGACCGGCTCTCGGCTCCACACCCAGAACCCAGTCCTCGGACCGGCTATCCTATACTACTACCAAAAAACAAATTGAAACAACAACAACCAATATGGTCTACAAAATATCCAGAATCAATTACACAACAAAATGTCAAGTGAACGAGTCATTATCAAAGCCACAAAAATAGAGAAAAAATTACAATTTATTAGTTACGCCGGCGAAACATTGTGCGGTTCCATTACGGACCATGAAAAGGGGGCGTCACAAGGTAGACGCATTGAAAACAGCAAAATTACAACAAAGTCGTTATGTAGGGAAAACCTACTACATAAAGCACGTTACAGGTGTAAGTTACATTTTAAAACAAATCAATTATGTTACGTTTTACGTACGTCGACGACTCAGGGGAGAACAGTTACAGACAAAGTGAAGTTAAATTATTCAATTAAATCCAAACATAATTTTATAGGTGGCGACCGAAAGGGAATTTAAACAAAACAGACAAGAATTTACAGAAGCTTACATTAAGGCAAGGGCCACCGCCTCACTCCAATCAAACCAAACTTACATTTTCTTTCCCCTGAGGTCGCTCTCGCACGTCGTACAAATATAAGCCTAACTGACTACATGCTGGATTACAAAGACAATACAGCTACTCGAGCTGCCGAAAGAGACTAAGACAAGACGAGACCAGACAAGACCAGACAAGACCGCATTAAGGCTTTACAGCCGTTTATATAGCATAGGTGCCGCGCAGCGCGCATGCGCCGAACTGAGGTGGAGAGGGGAGGCGAGGACCAAGCCAGCACACCCTAGGAGGGGGGAGGAAGGAGGGGACGACGAGCCGCCGCCCGCGCAGACGCGCGGGTTTCAAATGAAGCGGCGATCCTGACGCTACAACGTGACAACGTCATAACAAAATATTGATGTAATTAATGATTGATACTTTTATGAATAAAATTGAATCATTTTTATTGAATTACCGCTATTTTGTATGGATACAAAGAAGGAGTGAAATGAAATCTACAATTTAATTGATGAGTTTACTTTTATTTGCAGTCATTAATTCAAATATGTTTATTACTTTAACGAAGAGACTATTTTAACTATAACTTTTATACGTGTTTGCTATTTTACTTCTTCCAATATGTATTATTCTGTTAAGGATAGGACGATGATAGGAAAAAGTAGGAAACGAATGGGAGTGTTTCAAGTTTAATGTGACTCGAAAAAGTCAAATCGATGGTTGTTCCAATCGAGTGGAAGAGAGATAGATGCGGCGCAAGCGCACAATGAGCGTAACGGGACACAGCGTAACGGGACAATATGCGTAACGGGACAATGTGCGTAACGGGATACATTTATTAGACGTTGTCACGTCAAAAAAAATCACCTTTTCGTCTTGGCGACATTGTATTTCCACTTTTAAATACAAAGAAAATGTTCTTCCCCGAAGCTCCCAGTGCTGGTCAGCGCCTTAAGCGAGTCTGCGTGCGGCCTCCTGGTGACTCGCGAGCGACATGTCACATTCTGTGTCTGCGTGTGACTGTCACACCCTGGTGGTCACAGCACCAACCACACTGCCCAAAGTTACCCGTATGAGAGTCAATACCGGGGGGAGAGGGGTACCAGACCTCGGGATATGGAGGCTTTTAATATTTTGTAGACGAATGTCGACTTGAAAGTAGCCACAAATATTGAAGTATACGCTGTATGTTTGAAAATATTTTAGTGTTGAAAACCACTTCTACGTATCACCGACTTATAAATCATTTTCTTAAAAGAAACAACACCTGACTAGATTATATTTTTGACGTGATAACGTCTTATAAATCGATGAACGCCGGCTGCACGCACGAAAAAAATTGTCACGATCCGCCTGAGCCGAGCGTGCAAGAACCGGCCAACCACCGTGCGAGCAAATCTTCCATAATATCAAACAGGTTAAGAGTGGGCTTTTCAACTAATTGTTCGTGATTATATTTAAACAAATTATTTAAATTAAGTTTGCAAAAACTGTAAATAATATTTGAAAATTAAAAAAAGTATGCAATTTTTCATCAATGTTTTCTTATGATGTTATCAGGAAAAATTATCGTCTGTAAACCGACTTTATTTTCCTTTCCTTGGGGGCCCGGGAGGGAAAGGTGATCTTGTCCTCAGGCATTGGCACTGTTCGCTGCTGTTCTTCTTCCACTATGTGTTTGAAGATACTGAAGAACAGCCACATGTATCGCGCCGAGCCTGAACATCCCTCGACAATTACGAAGAGCGAAGACCCCACCCCCTCTCAGGCCGAAAATGAAAGATAAATATTCAAACAGCCCGCGCGCGAGGTGGACTGCCCTCAGGCCGTGGCGAGCGAGGCAGCGCGCAATGAATGCAAATCAGAGTTTACATTTGTTTCTGCTCGTCGCCGGACTACTCCCTTCCTGCGGCGCTCGTCCCGAGTTAGTTGATTGTGTTTCAACTTTTCCCTTTTTTTTTTTCCCCCTGTTATCCTCTCCCTTGTCGTTCTTTGTGTGCTCCTCGTATACCCTCCGTCGCGGAGGAAAGAGATTGCTGGCCCCAAAGACCCTTACGCCAGAGGGCTCTCCGGAATTAATTTCCTCCGGCGGTCTTGTCTTATCTTCCTGTCGAGTATCGCCACCGGGAGCCAGCCTGTGTCTCCTCCGGCCAATTCCCCGTCGCGACACGTCCGAGATTCACGCGAGAGAAACTACCACTGTCCCCTGCGCTGCTGCGCGTGCAGTCACGTGCTTGTTTGCGTGGACATCAAGTTCGGCTGTTCATTCCCGATCCAAGGACACAGCCAACTGTCTGTTCAGCTGAGCGAGGTACGGGGCTGAGGCGGTGACTATGCTGGGCTGGTGGTCATTGCCGAAGCTCTAACACCCTCCCGATCAAACAACAGGGAGCGATCCCTAGCAGTTCTGTTTTTCTTAAAAGCTCTGAAATGTTATAATCAAAGAGAACTGGAATGCTACTCCCACCATACCCTGATAGGGTGCATATGTGGGAGGGGAACGTGAGAATGCCGGCCGTAAGGTCGGAATAAACTGTTCATTCCCGATGCTGGTCATAGCTACAGAAATAGGCAAACAACCTTGAAGTTACGAAATTAATGTAATTAAATAATGGTGAAGAAAATTTCACCCATTTTTATCTTCAGACATTAAATTAGAGGTTTATTTTTCAGTCACTTTCTCCACTTTATTTGCCAAACAGTCTGACAGTTACCGATATCAGTTTGCCCTGCCATAAATTTATGGCGTTCCCTAAATAAGTTCGCATATAATAGTATTTCGTTACCCTTTTTCAATTGGTTTGTAGTTTATTGTAAAATAGTCTTACTGCTACAAAAAATATTTGACGTAGTGAACGTTTATACAAAAACTTGTAAAGTTAACCAAATATCTTTTATTTGTACTTTTCAACTAAATGTGTTCTTTGATATAGGAACGGAAGTATAATGTAAAGTCGTCTGATCGGGTATTTGAGTTTATACCTACATTTAGTTGAGTTCTTATATAGCTAGTTATCGATACGGAAAATATACTACGTTCTTCTTTACCATTCAACTTCACGATTGCTTACGGTTGCCATACAAATTAAGCATTACATAAGAAAAGCTGTCAGACGCTGCGTTGCTAGTAAAATGTCTTTAGTATTAAATATAAAAAACACTTTCCGACTTTGCTTGCAATTCCATGGACTTAACAAC
Organism: Bacillus rossius redtenbacheri; assembly: GCF_032445375.1. Lineage (NCBI taxonomy): Eukaryota > Metazoa > Arthropoda > Insecta > Phasmatodea > Bacillidae > Bacillus > Bacillus rossius. The sequence goes on along the minus strand of NC_086330.1, from coordinate 3,699,686 downwards.
TGCCTCCTAACAATGCAGTTAAGAAAGCAACTAGCTAAAGGAAAACGTTCTACGTGTTAATATATTTATGTTGTAATGCTTATTCCACTTATAATAAGATAAGGCTTACTAATAAATATTAATCAGCACATGGCATTGACTTGAATGTTTACAGGAGAGAGCGGTCTAGCATAAGTGGTAAATGAACCGGCAAAATTTTTCAGTCCGTGTCATTTCCGCCACGTTATTTGCTTTTAGTTATGTATTTAAGACGATCATATATATGTTTACTGTTTTTTTTGGTTACAGAATAGTTTAAGGTACTATGGTATCAATTTTTAATATTTTAAGTGGTTTGTTACCGTTTTTGTTCCTGATTGGCCGATAGGTTCTGGCCGAAGGCCACCGCTTTCAGAAAGATTTGGCTGTCTCCAGAATTTGAATCAAGTGCAAGCTTGTAATACATCAAATGTTGGCAATCATTTTTAGTAAAAGTTTTTTTAGTAACTTTTTTATTTGTAATTTTGTGCTAGGTATTTATCAGGGCTTAAAAAAAGTTTAGGACAGTTACGAAAAATTAATCTGGCTCGGAACTTTGAGTTCGCCGGTGGCCGTTGGAGGGTGTGACGTCAGCAGTAGTTGACCGCGACAGTGCAGACCGTGATGGCTGGACGCATGCGTCTCGGGCACGGGTTTATAATGGAGGCGCATACGTGGCGTTACGTTTACACGCGACGTGCTGTGCGATAAATTATTCAGTGAACGATCAAGTGAGACGAGAGTGTTACGCCATGCGAGTTACACTATTGCGCGGATTTCTGCGGGCGAATGCTTCGCGTCTGGAAGCAGCATTAAGACGCAGCTGTGTGGGCCAGGCGCTCGGGTAAGAGGCAGAACCGACGACAAGTAAGTGGCCACGGACTTACATGTTTTTGAATGGTTGTTTGGATCCCGGGGTCGGTTGCGCGGTGATAAAATAAACATATTGAACAAATAGCTGTGCGCTAATGTGTGTTTGGATTCAGTAAAAATAAAAGGGGGAAGGTGGTTATCTGTAAAGTCGGTTTACAAACGATAATTTTACGTGATAACGTCATATCAATTTTTTTTAATTGCTGCTTTTAAAAAGCCCGCCTAAACCAGTTTGATATTATAGAAGATTTTCTCGCACGGTGGTTGGCCGGTTCTTGCACGCTCGGCTCAGGCGGAACGTGACAATTTTTTCGTGCGTCCAGCCGGCGTTCATCGATTTATAAGACGTTATCACGTCAAAAAAAAAACTCGCAGTCGAAGACCGTAGACATGATGCAAAGATTGGAAGACTTAGCACGAGTGTACTGCGTGCATTGGTAACGCGGTGATAAAGTTGCGGAGATAGTGACGTCACGGTACTTTTGAACTGGTTGGCCAGGCGCTTAAGTGGCCCGCCTCGTCAGGGGCGTATCTGTGTTAGTGAGGCGGGATGATAAGCGCGACGCTCGCTGGTGCTTCTAGCGCGGTGTCTCCTCTGGACTGGCGCGCAGTCTTCTCGTCGTGCATAGGGGCGGTGACCGTAACATTATATGACCGAGAAAGGACGATAAATGTGTAATGCAAGTCCCTCAAGTACTTTCAAGAATCTGTACTGGTTGTTTCACGCCAAAAAAATTACTCTGAAAACAAAAGTTTTAGCCGTTTTAACTCTTCTAGAAATACAGTTGAAGTCATAATCCGAAATCAAAAGTACTTTTCGGCCTTAAGCGAACTCTTAAATGCTTTTCGTAAGCAGACCCCCAACCAGATATCTGGAGTAGTTTCGAAATCGCGTTGTTTTTCCTGATTCTCTGCACACCGTGTGTGTGCCCGGGTAGGCGGGGCCCTTAACGAACTTAAGACTTCCTACCCCTACTACAGCAATGTCAGAAATAATCGTTGACGACTATGCGTTGTGACCGTGTCTGGTCACAGGACGTTAAAATTAAATTTTCACCACCAAAACATTTAAGGACATGAAGAAGCTTACCTTCTATGTTGACATGTGGGAATAAATTGACCTCTTGTGACGTCACGACTCATAGATAAGCTACGGCTGTGTGCGGCAGAAGACAGTGCACTTTCAACAAAATACCATAGACAAAGTGGAGACTTCATTCCTACACAACATCGAATTCAGTGTTACCAACTCCGGATTTAGCAAGAAGAAGAATAAATTCCGGAAATTGGTTGTTTATCGATTATGTGAACTGGTATGAAGATCTTTCTAGAACATTCGAAAATTATCTCTATTAATCCCGAGTGATAAGAGGGGCAATAGGAGGGAAGGGGGGGTGAGAAATGGGTATATAAGCCCGGGATTTTGATCATTTAGGCATGGAGCAGCAGGACCATCACCAACATCATGAGGCATTAGAGAGAGAGAGGGAGATTGACAGAAGGCAAGGTGTTTTGGAGAGCTAAGTATATAAGTGTTGTAATTATTTGTTGTGAAATGGCCAGTAGAGTTTTGATATGATGAAGATAACTTTGAGTAGTATAATTTGGACTTGTGTTTTGTGCGAATATGATGCACCTGTTTAAGCTTAGTGTTGCTTTAGGTGTTCATAATGTGGATTGGCACTTGGTTAATTTTTGTTGCACCTCCTGTGCATTTTGTTTGTTGTTGGCGGCCATATTGCTTTCAATAATTAATTGATTTTTAGCTCTCCAAAGACCTTTTCCTTGCGAGTTGATTAATGGTTTGTTTATTTTTGGTTTAAAGTCATTAAGCATTTAAATGTACTGTTCTAGCCTAGAGTTTTGAAACCAAAGAAAGTATTAAAGTCAGGAATATTTATTGTGTATAAATTATAAAATATTTGTTATTTATGAGATCTAACTATTCTTGTATTATTTATGAGATATCTCTAGTCAATTATAAAACATTTGTGATATATTTATGAGATCTAACTATTTTTGTACTATTTGTGAGATATTAAGATTAACAATAAACCTTGAAAATATATTTGATGTGTTCGGTCAATGTTTTTGCCACCTTACATTTTTCAGCATAGGTTTTGATGCTCACTTTGATTTTGAATTTTAATATGCAGGTTAGGCCCCATCTGGGCAAGTATTTACCTTGTGGAAAGTAACAGGGATTTTGTGCTTGCAGTGGGAGTTGGGACTCTGATGGGGCCCGGCCTCAGCGTGAAGCTTCCTAACAGCATGAAAGCCAGCAGGGAAATGCTGGTGGCCGCTCCTGAGGCGTCTAGCGCGAGACACGTGATAGCCTAGCGGCGGGGGTGGGTGGGGGGCATGGTGTAAGGAAGGGCTCGCTTGACCCTGGGGTAAGCGCATTAGCGCTCGAACCCCCAAGGAGGTGTCCCAGGACCGGCGCCTAGTCCCGGGGGGCGTGGGGCTTCCGTGTCCTGACCCCGGCTCGCACGCCAGCCGTCGAGTGCCGCTCATCTGCAGCTGAGCAGCTCGCATCCGCAACAGATGCGCCGCGTGCATTCCTTCCTCGGGAATACGTGAAGTCTCCTATACTTTGCGGCTACTCTTCGTGACAAGACCTTTCTCAAAACACCCTAGCTCTTCCTCGCTGCTTTTGTACTAGCGCCATTTTATTTTTGGCGATAAAAAGGGGGTTGTCTGTAATGTCAGTTTACGGACGATAATTTTACAAGATAACGTGAGTGGAAGAGAGATAGATGCGTCACAAGCCGAACGCTTAGGCCGATCGTGCCTCTCTATCGCTTGTTCCGCGCTCTCGCTTGCACGCTCGGCTCAGGCGGAACGCGACAATGAGTCATGCTATTTCGTGCGTGCAGCCGGCGTTCATCGATTTATAAGACGTTATCACGTAAAAAAAACCCTGATCGCCCATATGAATTTCAGTAGTTATGCATGGGCTGGTGATTGTTCCCTTCCAAATGGCGGCCGTTTGCAAGATAAATCCATTGGCCTGTTTGGCCAGTCAGGACGCGTTTGCTTATGTGCTTCATGTCTTTGATTGGTGAGCTGGCAGCAGACATGTACCTGAAACAAACCCAGTCAACCACGAAACACAGACAATGCTAAAGAGATTTAACACACAATAATTAGTCTGAAAATATTTTCACGAAAAATCATTGTCCCTAGTTGTGAACTATTGGGGCCGTCACCGCCGACCCAGTCAAGTGCAGAAAAGCACCTCTCACCAACTACAGCCTAAAATGAAGAAAGAAAACACGTGGGAAACAAAGTAAAACAGCACGTTGAAGTCTAGAAATCAGTCAACATTTGCCGCGAAATACGGGTATCTCGTGGAATAAAATACCTACATGTTAGATTGCAACGTTCTTCTGTATATTCAAGCCCATGAGTTAGGTGATTGGCCGTTGCATCGCCTTCATGTAATGTCAATTATAATGACAACGCACATGCATATGTTGACTCTGGGGTTCCTTTCAAGACATATTACGTTTGGTCAGATCACAAAAGTAGTAGTTGCATTAAAAATTTTGGACCAAATTATTATCAACTAATTAAGGTCTTACTAAGATATTTTGTTAAACTATGGAACTTACTCGTGCTTTTAAATTTCTCAAATGACTTAGTTATTTCCAATTTACTCACGGACATTCTACGATTGGACAGCTGAAACCTTAATTTAATTGCATATCGCGCTTATTTCGCCAACAGAAGACAGTACAAAAGAACTGTACAAGGCATGAACAAAGTGTTTTGGGTCTAAGAGTTGTTAAAGTTCCCACCATCCTTCACAATCACTGATAACAAAGCCTTGAGAATGTAGATTACATCAGAGTTCCACCTGGGGCAAAATAAACTTGAAATCATTTGGCTCCTGTCTATCACAATTTTTTCCAGATATTGCTTCGCAGAAAAATGAACAAACAACGAAAAAAAATATAAGAATCCCAGACAGTGTTCAACATAATACTCGCGCAAGATTTCCGGCGCATGTAAGTTCAGTTTACAGAAAATACTTTACGTAAACACCCAGCAAACTGTGGAATTACTTTCCAAAAATTAATTGGAAACAAATATTCCATTGAGAATAGTTCTTCATAGGTGCAATGTTAATGATATATAAGTTAATTATTACTGTAAGATAATTATAGTTTTTTAAACATTTTTACTTGTTTTATAGTAAATCTTATAAGATGAATTAGAACGATAGAAAATATTAAAAATGTTAAGAAAGTGACGTATTTGTTGAAAACGACCCTCGTTGAACTGGACGTAGGTAAATTAATTAATAAATATAATTACTCGAAATAAAGTAGCTTGGCTTCTGGGTTGTAGCCGTGTTCTTGGCAAATAATTCAGCGACGTTTCGGTCGACATTGCAGTCGCCATCATCAGGGAGCAGTTACCTACTGGTAAACCTGATAACCTATAGGTAATAACTGCTTCCTGATGATGGCGACTGCAATGTCGACCGAAAAGTCCGGTGAATTATTCGCCAAGGACAATACTACAACCCAGAAGCCAAAGCTACTTCAGACAATGGCCGTGAAAGCCTGCGTAACATTATTTACTCGAAGCAATTTTAATTTGATAACTGAAGTTTTCGTAAGACTTGGTGATTGGCCGGATCTTGTGCGTTGTACCGCGAGGAACAGTGCAGTGGAGTTGGACAAACCGGATCGGGAACGTCAGTGAAGCGATGACGGCTGCTTGTCGCTCGGTTGGAGAAACAGTAGCCAGTGGCGAGAGGACACGAGCAGAAGCCAGTGGGGTGGGTTCCCGGGAAGCCACTGGCTTCCCTCGCAGCACCGGGACGAGGTGGCATCGACCTGAGAGAGCATCTGAGGCATCGATCCGCGCGGAGGTTGTCCTCTGTTGAAACCCCGAGACCTGTCGGCGGCGCTCAGGGCACCAGACTGTCCCGACGTGTCGCGAGTGGGGGAAGGAAACATCTCTTCCCTTCCTCCCAACCTTTACTGAAGATCGGAGGGATTTTTCGTTTTTTTGCGCCATCTTCATACATTTTAAAACCTGTGTTCGAGAACCAAAACCCCTTCTCTCCTCCCTCCGCGGACGACCAGAGAAGTTCTTCAAGTTCCTCCGATGGAAACTCGTTGACTCTCTCTCTCCTCGCGTCGCGGCTTCTATACCAACCCCCGCACCCCCCCCCCCCCACGCAGTTGTCTGCTGGTCTCCCACAATGCCCCGCGAGTCAAACAGGGCCAGGCACCACCTACCCCCCCCCCCTCGACAGACACTGCTCCCTCGCGATCCTTCTGTAGCAGCGCATTGTCTCCGAGACGGCTCCCAGACGTATCTGCAGTCAGTGGGGTCGACACCCTCATGCAGGGTGAATTCAAGCTGAACTGAATGTCATTTATTTAAATTACTGATGTGCTTGTTTATCTGCAGGGGGAGTGGACAGAAGGTAAATTCGTCAGACTTTACGATGAAGTTCACTAACCCTTTGGAGTTTTGCACTTGTTTGTCATGGAAAAAAAATTCAAATCGCAAATTAAGAAATAAAATTTAAAACATCCACAGAGAAAAGAAAGACTAAATCAGCTTATATCAAACAGATAAACACAACGATGTGCCTAAACAGGTATTACGAAAAACGCAACTACAGCACAGACGAACACATTCAAACTTAGGCTTGTTCTGCTTGGGTCTATGTTTTCATTTTTTATTTCTTAATTTGCGTTCTTGTTTTTTTTTTACATGACAAACAGTGCATTACTGCAATGGCGTATGTTCAAGAAATGGTATTAAATCAAAAATACCCATTGCATGGACGTACCTTTTTTGTTGCTCCTGGCTCTGATATAACTGAAATTAATTGAATGTTGCTTTACTCCCAATCAATAATCATTTTACTGTGCGTGGAAACATGAAACCCTTCTGCCAATGGAATTTGTAATCCGGTATCACACATTCCGTATGCTACTTTTTTTCCCCCTGGTTACTTTCAAACACCACATGAAATCGGCTTCAGAATTATCTGGCACTTGGATAATGATTTAGATTCCCGCTAATTACAAGCGCTTTTACATTAGCTTTGAAGTTGAAAGTTGAATTTGGCGAAACGAGGCAGGATGTGTACATATGTGCGCTTCGAGATTATGTTTATTGTTTGGCGAAATTAATCGGGACAACCCGTGGTTTGTTGTTTCACCAGGGTTAGGCCCACCTGTTGTGATACGCGGTGTTTTTGTTAAAGGAAACTAGCATGTAGCCATAAAGTTACCAACATGAAGTTTCATTGCGCTTAATGACATACCACGCTCTTCTTAACATTAAAATCAAATAAATATTTTTAATGCTACTTTTTTACCTATAAGTATAACTTATAACTGTTTAATTATAATTACAGGTTTCGCTTTTTACTAAATTAAGGCAGAATTTCTTCAAAAACAGAATAACTATTGTACGATAAATAACGAATGAACAGGAAAACAGGGTCTGAAGACTCCTTTTCTACTTCTCAGATCGCAAAGCACACCGAGGGCTTTATGAAGTGTAATGTTTCACTGAGTAGCAAATATACTAATCTCTGAGGAGAACCTTCATTTTCTCGGGCAGGAAAGAGCAGCCGCTAACCAGCCAATACAATCCGTCCAAGTTCGTAGGCGTGAAAAAACTCGAGGGAAAAAGGCCGATGTCTGGGCGCTAGACTAAAAAGACGATTGCTACTTGAGTAGCACTACGTTAGAGATCCGGAAATTTCCAGGATTTGTCTGGTTACAAGACAGAGTCTAGACATTCGTACGAATGCTTTGCTTTGATGATAGCGCCACAGTTATTTTGGCTCATCACATTTAATTAATATTAAACTAACTGTGTACAGTAGTATATAATAGTATTTCCTAGATCTGGGTTCTGGGTGTGGAGCCGAGAGCCGGCTCCGCCATCTTGGATTTGTGACGTCACGACGGCAAAAATTCCTCAAAATTCCTCAAAAATGACTCAAAATGATTCAAAAATTCCCGTTTTAAGAAAAAATTTCCCGTTTTCGAGGGAAAAATTCCCGTTTCGAGGGAAAATTTCCCGTTTTAGTCCTTAAAAATCCCAGCGGCTAGAAATGTCCTGATAGAGGCTTAAGCATCCTTAACTCAAGCCTCAGTTAAGCCTCTATCAGGATGTGACCTTGACCTTTGACCTTGACCCCGACGGCCATCTTGGATGACGTCATTTCGTTTTCTCGAACATTCCGGCATTGTGTTATCCGCCATTTTGAATTATGACGTCACGGCGGCCATCTTGGATGAGCGTAACGGGTCGTAACGTAACGGGAACATAACGTAACGGGACAAGCAGATCACTGCAGCCATCTTGGATCCGCCATCTGTAAATCGAGCGCCCCACTCATGATGAAATGTTCGTCTCTGTAGCCATATTGATTTTTTTCTGTTCCGCTGCAGGCCGCCATCTTGGATACCGTCGACTTTGTTTCTGTTGTTTGTTCCTAGATAGCGCCAGCGTCGCTCTTGATTTTTTTCTGTTCCACTGGAGGCCGCCATCTTGGATACCGTCGATTTTGTTTCTGTTGTTTGTTCCTAGATAGCGCCAGCATCGCTCTTGATTTTTTTTGTTCCGCCGCAGGCCGCCATCTTGGATACCGTCGACTTTGTTTCTGTCGTTTGTTCCTAGAGAGCGCCAGCGTCGCTCTGTCTCATCACATAAGGTCGATGTTCCATTACCTACCATAGTTATTAAGAACCTTATCGACATTTTAAATTTTATTTTTTATGAAAAATATATTGGAAACGCTGTGATTCGAACCATCGCAGCTCTGATCTCTAGGTTGGAAAACATATGCCTTTAACCGCTCAGCCATCGAGACATTTACCAGACCGAAGATTAAATAACGTATATATAAAAATAACATGCATGTTTGGACTTGTAATTTTTTTTAATTTAAAGTAATAATAGCACCACCTGTTCGAGACAGACCCACCATCTTGTCATTTGGCCGCCATCTTGAAAATCCGTAATTTTTATGCTAGAGATGCGGGAAAAAGTTCAAAATTTATTAAATAAATTCACAATAAACATAATGTTTGATTATATCGATGTACGTCCTTGGTTCGATTCCCGGCGAGAGTAAACGGTCGATCCTTCCTCCATGAAAGCTACCTAGACTGATCTACCACCAGCAGTACCAAGGTATATATCATCAACAGGTATGACATCATGTCCGCCATCTTGTCTATATCCGCTGGAGACCACCATCTTGTTTTTCATCTGCTAGAGTGTGCCGATCCCATGTAGTATAATTATCTGGTCACCATACTTTTGTCCTCAACTGTTGACATTGAACATTGACCTTTAAATTTGACCTTGACCTTGAAAATTGACCCTAACCTTGAAATTTGACCTTGACCTTGAAATTTGACCTTGACCTTGAAATTTGACCTTGACCTTGAAATTTGACCTTGACCTTGAAATTTGACCTTGAAATTTGACCTTGACCTTGAAATTTGACCTTGACCTTGAAATTTGACCTTCACCTTGAAATTTGACCTTGACCTTTAAATTTGACTTTGACCTTGAAATTTTACTTTGTCCTTGTCGACCATCATGGACCCGACATTTAATGTTCAGTACATGCTACCAGGAGCGACCAACTGCTGGAGTACGTCATCTTGTGTGTGTACTCATATTATAGAGTACATTTACATCTGGTTAATTTTATTTTAACCTGCTACAGTGCAGTAATCATTTATTACCGAGCTGCCCCCCGCCATCTTGAAATTCGGACGCCATCTTGAAATCATGTAATAATGTAGCTAGAAAAGCGGGAAAAAATCCAAAATTCATCAAAAAATTCACTCATTAACTTACAAATCGAATCGATGGATCCCTGTCCACGGTTCGATTCTTGACCAGAGACAGTTGTAACTAATTATTAAATAAATGTTAGGTTCTGTTTTCCATTACCTTTCGCGGAGTTTATTAATCATTCACTCTACGAAAATCAACTCAAGTCAATATACCGGACCAACGAATTAAATCAGTGCCGATTAGCCTATTATGAAAGTCTAATTTTTCAATAATCTGAATAACACATAAGCCGTTCATGTACAAAGCCACACATATAGATCAATTGCCTTCAGTCCAAAAGACCGAGTCATGTCATTATCAGACGTATAGGCTAGTCATTTCAGGACCACATGACCTTCGTAATCCATCGTGACATTTTTATACATTCTAAAGGACCAAGTAACCTTGTAAAATATTTTAGTAACACCAAGAGGTGATAAACTAGTAAATATTCAATCACTACATTTTGTACTACGCGCAATCAACAAAAAGGAAGCACCAACAACGAAAAGACAGCACCACCAACGAAAGGGCAGCACATTTGGAAGCACCGACAACGAAAAAGCAGCACATTTGGAAGCACCGTCATCAAAAAAGGCAGCAGATTTGGAAGCACCGACAACGTAAAGGAAGCACATTTGGAAGCACCGAGAACGAAAAGGCAGCACATTTGGAAGCACCGACAACAAAAAGGCAGCACATTTGGAAGCACCGACAACGAAAAGGCAGCACATTTGGAAGCACCGACAACAAAAAGGCAGCACATTTGGAAGCACCGACAACGAAAAGGCAGCACATTTGGAAGCACCGACAACGAAAAGGCAGCACATTTGGAAGCACCGACAACGAAAAGGCAGCACATTTAGAAGCACCGACAACGAAAAGGCAGCACATTTGGAAGCACCGACTACGAAAAGGCAGCACATTTGGAAGCACCGTCATCGAAAAGGCAGCACATTTGGAAGCACCGACAACGAAAAGGCAGCACATTTGGAAGCACCGACAACGAAAAGGCAGCACATTTGGAAGCACCGACTACGAAAAGGCAGCACATTTGGAAGCACCGACAACGAAAAGGCAGCACATTTGGAAGCACCGTCATCGAAAAGACAGCACATTTGGAAGCACCGACAACGAAAAGGCAGCACATTTGGAAGCACCGACAACGAAAAGGCAGCACATTTGGAAGCACCGACTACGAAAAGGCAGCACATTTGGAAGCACCGTCATCGAAAAGGCAGCACATTTGGAAGCACCGACAACGAAAAGGCAGCACATTTGGAAGCACCGACAACGTAAAGGCAGCACATTTGGAAGCACCGACAACGAAAAGGCAGCACATTTGGAAGCACCGACAACGAAAAGGCAGCACATTTGGAAGCACCGACAACGAAAAGGCAGCACATTTGGAAGCACCGACAACGAAAAGGCAGCACATTTGGAAGCACCGACAACGAAAAGGCAGCACATTTGGAAGCACCGACTACGAAAAGGCAGCACATTTGGAAGCACCGACTACGAAAAGGCAGCACATTTGGAAGCACCGACTACGAAAAGGCAGCACATTTGGAAGCACCGACTACGAAAAGGCAGCACATTTGGAAGCACCGACAACGAAAAGGCAGCACATTTGGAAGCACCGACAACGAAAAGGCAGCACATTTGGAAGCACCGACAACGAAAAGGCAGCACATTTGGAAGCACCGACAACGAAAAGGCAGCACATTGGAAGCACCGACAACGAAAAGGCAGCACATTTGGAAGCACCGCCAACGAAAAGGCTGCACATTTTGGATGCATCATCGAATAAGGAAGCACATTTGGAAGCTCCATCAACTAAAAAAGGCAAAAAGGAAGCACAAGTTACGAGATCTAAGTCTTAGTAAGAAATCATAATACAAGAAATAAAAACATTACATTCTTATAATTTAAATTATTTATTTTATTGCTTTACATTATACAAATGCAAGTAAAACAAGTCAATATTGTATGTAGCCAACATTCCTCAGTTCCTTGAGTATGAAGGATATTTCTTTGATGCACGAATAGTTTCCTGCACAAAGCGAACCATGTAGTAGTCTTAGCCGGTCAACCAATATGTTTGGATCTTTCCATGATGTGTAATCATTCTCTTCTACCACCATCTTCCTTGCACCTTTATAATAAATATTATGATCTCTGGTGTCTTCCGTTTTACCACCAACCTCAGGGTAACTTTCATGTTTGAGACGGTGATCATCACAAGCTTGATCAGATTTATTTAATATATCACGTCGTTTCCATCGTTTCGGTCTCAGGACACCGCCACATTCTTCGATCTTGGCAGCTTTAGGTGCTTCATCATAGTCTATGTCTTTGTCAACAGCCTCAGAGTCACTGTAACAATCACCGTAGAAGGAATCGTCTTCACCCAATTCTGCTAGCTTGTGAACTTCTCATTGTTGAGCAAAGATAGAGTTCTAGTACAAGCCAGAATGTTTGAATTTTTTTTCGTTTTTATTTTTTATTAATTTTTTTGTATTTTAATGATATCAAAGAAAACTTGTGGCGGTTTTCTTCGTGTGCTCCTGATTATTCTTGCCAATATTATAATGGTTTTCTCCGTGTGCTTCCGATTATTATTGTTAATATTATAGTGGTTTTCTCAGTGTGCTCCTGATTATTCTTGACAATATTTTGATGGTTTTTCCCGTGTTCTTGCAATCATTCCTGTGGTTTCTTCAAGTGTTTCTGACTATTCTGAGAAACCGCTCTCTGCATGGATTTTTTTTTGTTCTAATGAGACATGTCATTTTATTTGGAGTTACATTTAATTCGATAATTTCTGCTACTAAATCAAAACTTGCAATATTTTTATCAGGTGGAATTAACAAATATTATTACTCAGTCAAATTAATATTACGCCATGAGACATCTGTGGAGCACCAACATGCAAGACGAACTTCCTTTTCCTTGGAGTCTAACGAAGCCATCCTTCTTTTGCGATCGTTAGTGAGCATCCCGCATCCCGCATAAAATAACTAAATATTATTTACCTGCAAGCAACATGTGGCGATATCTGTTGTTGAAAAGCAGAACTACATGCATAAAGTACTTTTGCATGAGATATATTAATTCTCGCTGATGAAATATGAAAAAATTTCTATTTAAGTATTGAATCTAATTTAAAACACTCAATTGGTATCTGGCATTAGTCTCAGTAACTAATATGAATTCCGATTTGGGATCTGACGCTGTTTCGAAAGAACATAGGTGTAAGTTTTGCAGTAAAGAGTTTATCTTGAGAAAGAATAAAAGACAACACGAGAAGAATGACTATGTTAAAAATTCACTGCGCAATATGATAAGTTGTGTTCGATGTAGCAAGTCGTTTACACGGAGAGAGAGCCTAAAAAGACATGGCAGAACTTGTAGCGCCAAGCCTGCGTACAAGCTAGAGGACAACGATGAATCTACTAGCCTAAGAAAGAGTGATCTGCATTACGACAATAATTTTCTTGGCTCTTCCGATCTCGACAAAGAACTTAAATTGAAGAAGGTTGATGATTTACGGAAGAATGAAGACAATGGAAGAATCCTTAACGTGAAAAGTAAGAATATATTCCAGCCGAATTCAAGTAGATCTTTCCTACTTTGTAAAAATGATGGACTCCTAAAAAGGAAGCACGAAGACGATGAAGACACTTCAACATCATCAACATCGAATTATTACGGTAAATTGGGTGAAGACGATTCCTTCTACGGTGATTGTTACAGTGACTCTGAGGCTGTTGACAAAGACATAGACTATGATGAAGCACCTAAAGCTGCCAAGATCGAAGAATGTGGCGGTGTCCTGAGACCGAAACGATGGAAACGACGTGATATATTAAATAAATCTGATCAAGCTTGTGATGATCACCGTCTCAAACATGAAAGTTACCCTGAGGTTGGTGGTAAAACGGAAGACACCAGAGATCATAATATTTATTATAAAGGTGCAAGGAAGATGGTGGTAGAAGAGAATGATTACACATCATGGAAAGATCCAAACATATTGGTTGACCGGCTAAGACTACTACATGGTTCGCTTTGTGCAGGAAACTATTCGTGCATCAAAGAAATATCCTTCATACTCAAGGAACTGAGGAATGTTGGCTACATACAATATTGACTTGTTTTACTTGCATTTGTATAATGTAAAGCAATAAAATAAATAATTTAAATTATAAGAATGTAATGTTTTTATTTCTTGTATTATGATTTCTTACTAAGACTTAGATCTCGTAACTTGTGCTTCCTTTTTGCCTTTTTTAGTTGATGGAGCTTCCAAATGTGCTTCCTTATTCGATGATGCATCCAAAATGTGCAGCCTTTTCGTTGGCGGTGCTTCCAAATGTGCTGCCTTTTCGTTGTCGGTGCTTCCAATGTGCTGCCTTTTCGTTGTCGGTGCTTCCAAATGTGCTGCCTTTTCGTTGTCGGTGCTTCCAAATGTGCTGCCTTTTCGTTGTCGGTGCTTCCAAATGTGCTGCCTTTTCGTTGTCGGTGCTTCCAAATGTGCTGCCTTTTCGTAGTCGGTGCTTCCAAATGTGCTGCCTTTTCGTAGTCGGTGCTTCCAAATGTGCTGCCTTTTCGTAGTCGGTGCTTCCAAATGTGCTGCCTTTTCGTAGTCGGTGCTTCCAAATGTGCTGCCTTTTCGTTGTCGGTGCTTCCAAATGTGCTGCCTTTTCGTTGTCGGTGCTTCCAAATGTGCTGCCTTTTCGTTGTCGGTGCTTCCAAATGTGCTGCCTTTTCGTTGTCGGTGCTTCCAAATGTGCTGCCTTTTCGTTGTCGGTGCTTCCAAATGTGCTGCCTTTACGTTGTCGGTGCTTCCAAATGTGCTGCCTTTTCGTTGTCGGTGCTTCCAAATGTGCTGCCTTTTCGATGACGGTGCTTCCAAATGTGCTGCCTTTTCGTAGTCGGTGCTTCCAAATGTGCTGCCTTTTCGTTGTCGGTGCTTCCAAATGTGCTGCCTTTTCGTTGTCGGTGCTTCCAAATGTGCTGTCTTTTCGATGACGGTGCTTCCAAATGTGCTGCCTTTTCGTTGTCGGTGCTTCCAAATGTGCTGCCTTTTCGTAGTCGGTGCTTCCAAATGTGCTGCCTTTTCGTTGTCGGTGCTTCCAAATGTGCTGCCTTTTCGTTGTCGGTGCTTCCAAATGTGCTGCCTTTTCGATGACGGTGCTTCCAAATGTGCTGCATTTTCGTAGTCGGTGCTTCCAAATGTGCTGCCTTTTCGTTGTCGGTGCTTCTAAATGTGCTGCCTTTTCGTTGTCGGTGCTTCCAAATGTGCTGCCTTTTCGTTGTCGGTGCTTCCAAATGTGCTGCCTTTTCGTTGTCGGTGCTTCCAAATGTGCTGCCTTTTTGTTGTCGGTGCTTCCAAATGTGCTGCCTGTTCGTTGTCGGTGCTTCCAAATGTGCTGCCTTTTTGTTGTCGGTGCTTCCAAATGTGCTGCCTTTTCGTTCTCGGTGCTTCCAAATGTGCTTCCTTTACGTTGTCGGTGCTTCCAAATCTGCTGCCTTTTTTGATGACGGTGCTTCCAAATGTGCTGCCTTTTCGTTGTCGGTGCTTCCAAATGTGCTGCCTTTTCGTTGGTGGTGCTGTCTTTTCGTTGTTGGTGCTTCCTTTTTGTTGATTGCGCGTAGTACAAAATGTAGTGATTGAATATTTACTAGTTTATCACCTCTTGGTGTTACTAAAATATTTTACAAGGTTACTTGGTCCTTTAGAATGTATAAAAATGTCACGATGGATTACGAAGGTCATGTGGTCCTGAAATGACTAGCCTATACGTCTGATAATGACATGACTCGGTCTTTTGGACTGAAGGCAATTGATCTATATGTGTGGCTTTGTACATGAACGGCTTATGTGTTATTCAGATTATTGAAAAATTAGACTTTCATAATAGGCTAATCGGCACTGATTTAATTCGTTGGTCCGGTATATTGACTTGAGTTGATTTTCGTAGAGTGAATGATTAATAAACTCCGCGAAAGGTAATGGAAAACAGAACCTAACATTTATTTAATAATTAGTTACAACTGTCTCTGGTCAAGAATCGAACCGTGGACAGGGATCCATCGATTCGATTTGTAAGTTAATGAGTGAATTTTTTGATGAATTTTGGATTTTTTCCCGCTTTTCTAGCTACATTATTACATGATTTCAAGATGGCGTCCGAATTTCAAGATGGCGGGGGGCAGCTCGGTAATAAATGATTACTGCACTGTAGCAGGTTAAAATAAAATTAACCAGATGTAAATGTACTCTATAATATGAGTACACACACAAGATGACGTACTCCAGCAGTTGGTCGCTCCTGGTAGCATGTACTGAACATTAAATGTCGGGTCCATGATGGTCGACAAGGACAAAGTAAAATTTCAAGGTCAAAGTCAAATTTAAAGGTCAAGGTCAAATTTCAAGGTGAAGGTCAAATTTCAAGGTCAAGGTCAAATTTCAAGGTCAAGGTCAAATTTCAAGGTCAAATTTCAAGGTCAAGGTCAAATTTCAAGGTCAAGGTCAAATTTCAAGGTCAAGGTCAAATTTCAAGGTCAAGGTCAAATTTCAAGGTTAGGGTCAATTTTCAAGGTCAAGGTCAAATTTAAAGGTCAATGTTCAATGTCAACAGTTGAGGACAAAAGTATGGTGACCAGATAATTATACTACATGGGATCGGCACACTCTAGCAGATGAAAAACAAGATGGTGGTCTCCAGCGGATATAGACAAGATGGCGGACATGATGTCATACCTGTTGATGATATATACCTTGGTACTGCTGGTGGTAGATCAGTCTAGGTAGCTTTCATGGAGGAAGGATCGACCGTTTACTCTCGCCGGGAATCGAACCAAGGACGTACATCGATATAATCAAACATTATGTTTATTGTGAATTTATTTAATAAATTTTGAACTTTTTCCCGCATCTCTAGCATAAAAATTACGGATTTTCAAGATGGCGGCCAAATGACAAGATGGTGGGTCTGTCTCGAACAGGTGGTGCTATTATTACTTTAAATTAAAAAAAATTACAAGTCCAAACATGCATGTTATTTTTATATATACGTTATTTAATCTTCGGTCTGGTAAATGTCTCGATGGCTGAGCGGTTAAAGGCATATGTTTTCCAACCTAGAGATCAGAGCTGCGATGGTTCGAATCACAGCGTTTCCAATATATTTTTCATAAAAAATAAAATTTAAAATGTCGATAAGGTTCTTAATAACTATGGTAGGTAATGGAACATCGACCTTATGTGATGAGACAGAGCGACGCTGGCGCTCTCTAGGAACAAACGACAGAAACAAAGTCGACGGTATCCAAGATGGCGGCCTGCGGCGGAACAAAAAAAAATCAAGTGTGATGCTGGCGCTATCTAGGAACAAACAACAGAAACAAAATCGACGGTATCCAAGATGGCGGCCTCCAGTGGAACAGAAAAAAATCAAGAGCGACGCTGGCGCTATCTAGGAACAAACAACAGAAACAAAGTCGACGGTATCCAAGATGGCGGCCTGCAGCGGAACAGAAAAAAATCAATATGGCTACAGAGACGAACATTTCATCATGAGTGGGGCGCTCGATTTACAGATGGCGGATCCAAGATGGCTGCAGTGATCTGCTTGTCCCGTTACGTTATGTTCCCGTTACGTTACGACCCGTTACGCTCATCCAAGATGGCCGCCGTGACGTCATAATTCAAAATGGCGGATAACACAATGCCGGAATGTTCGAGAAAACGAAATGACGTCATCCAAGATGGTGGATCCAAGATGGCCGTCGGGGTCAAGGTCAAAGGTCAAGGTCACATCCTGATAGAGGCTTAACTGAGGCTTGAGTTAAGGATGCTTAAGCCTCTATCAGGACATTTCTAGCCGCTGGGATTTTTAAGGACTAAAACGGGAAATTTTCCCTCGAAACGGGAATTTTTCCCTCGAAAACGGGAAATTTTTTCTTAAAACGGGAATTTTTGAATCATTTTGAGTCATTTTTGAGGAATTTTGAGGAATTTTTGCCGCCGTGACGTCACAAATCCAAGATGGCGGAGCCGGCTCTCGGCTCCACACCCAGAACCCAGATCTAGGAAATACTATTATATACTACTGTGTACGTAAAACGTTACTGAAAAAAAATAGTGCGTGGAGTTCCTCCGCGCGGAAGAAGTGAAACTTCGTAATGTGGAAATGAAAATAGGAAAGGGTAGAAATTGATTTTTAGTGAAATCATATTGTTTCTTTAAGACAAACTTTATTAAAATTGCTTACAATTCACAATTGATCACATCTTTTATTATCATTTTCGAGTGGAGATTTATCAAAATCTATAACATTTACAATGGGATTATGATAACTAAAGTAAGATACGAAATGTTTGAGTTATATTTTTCAATATTTCTTGCAAAAACTGCATCAATGGTAGTTCCCCCTTTGGTTTTCATGACGCCCACACTGTTTACTTCGCTGCATAGCAAGAACACCACGCGCATGTGCTTGGGATCCACCGACTCACTCTCTTTCTCTCTCCTACTTTCTCTACCTTTGTGTATCTTTCTTTCTCTCTCCCTCTTGCGTTGGAATATTGGACGCATGGGGAGGAAACTGGAATAGGAAATTGTTGCACAGGCTTTTTTTTTATGATGGACCCTTTTTTTTGTTAGTTCGTCATTCGCCATGATACAGGTGGCCGCGCTAAATGCTATATCACACAATCACACTAAAGACTTCAACAAGTATAGCATAGCTACTTGTACTTGTAACGAAGTTTCTACATCAATTTTTAAAATTATTCAATATTATAATAAAAATAATTTGCTTTGAAAATACTCCGCTAAAAAAAGTAGGATATTTATTTGACTCGCAAGGGTTGACTTGCTGGCGCCATGTTGTGTTTAGTGGTAAACAACAACTTGCAGCTGGTAAATTAGAAATCATTTTAAAATATTTGGTTAGCAAGAAAACGTGAAAAGATAAATATGTCTGGACGATATGCCAATGAGCGAAAATGTGCAGTAAGATGCTGTCGTTCAAAACCAGAAGAGCAAAGATTTTTTTTCTAATGAGTTTAGTGAATATTTTTATAAAATAGTGCATAACCAACTCCGTGTTCATCAGATTATTAAAATGTGTACAATACAGCCTCCATTTCTGGCACAACCTATACATCGTCTTCTATTTTCATATCTCCTGTAACTAAAATGGAGTTATTGTCAGTAGTTCATAAATCAAAAGGTAAACGTTCATCAGGTTTAGATGCTGTACCTGATTCTATTATTAAAGACTTGTATTGATTATATAGTTGACCCATTGTTATATGTTTATAATGAATCTTTTATGCACGGTTATTTTCCTACCTTATGGAAGTGTTCAAATGTTATTCCCTTGCATAAAAAAGGTCCTCGTGACGCCTGTCAGAATTATAGGCCAATATCTCTTCTGTCCTCATTCTCAAAAATATTAGAATTATTAATTTTTAATAGATTAATGTCATTTTTTGAGAAAAATAATATTTTAGTGGGCAGTCAACATGGATTCAGGCATTGTAAATCGACGATAACTGCACTTTATGAATTTATCAGCATTATAACTATGTACCTACACAGAACGAATAATCCTGTTGGGCTATTTTGTGACCTAAGTAAGGCTTTTGATAGTGTTAACCATAAAATATTAATTAAAAAGTTAAGCACATATGGTGTAAGAGATACAGTGCTTAATTGGTTAACATCTCACTTGTCTCAGCATTTACAAGTAGTCGTAGTACAACATATAGATCCCTTAACCAACATAAAATATAATGTTCATTCAGATAGGCAAAACATATCTGTTGGTGTTCCTCAGGGTTCTGTACTAGGACCTTTGCTTTTTCTTATATACGTTTAACGATTTGCCTAAAAATGTTAAGAGTGGGAAAATTGTATTATATGCTGATGACACTAATATATATATACATGGAGATAACCCTTTATGTTTAATTGCAAATATTAAAATTTTAACTAGGGACATCATAGATTGGTTTAAGGCTAATGAATTAATTCTTAATAACACAAAAACAACGTGGCTGCATTTTAAACTTAATAACTTATACAATTTGCAAGACCCAACTGTATCGATTAATGGTTGTTATAATATATCTCAATCAAATTCAACCAAAATACTAGGTAAATATATTGAGAAGAACCCTAATTGGAAATCTCATATTGCTCATTTAACTAAAAAAATGAGCTCAATATTATTTGCTATGAGAACATTTTCAAAACGGACTAATCTAAATGCTTTAAAGATTATTTACTTTGGTTATGTTGAACCTCACGATATGGAATAATATTTTTGGGTAATTCCACGGACTCATCTAAAATTGTTCAAATACAGAAAATATTTGTGCGTATAATAATGCATATAAATTATCGTACCTCATACAGACAACTTTTCAAAAGCTTAGGTGTCTTAACATTACCATCGTTATACATTTATGAATTACTTATATTTGCTCATTTACAATTGAATGAACTGCAGAATTTCAATTTACATAATTATTTGACTAGAACAAAGAATAATTTTCATATATTACAACATCGTAGGTACAAAATGTTTTGCTAATAGTTCGAGATACTCTGCTATATGTTTTTTTATAATAAACTTCCACCACATTTTAAATCAGAAAACCAACTTTGTGTATTTAAAATAAACTGAAAGATTTCTGTTGGAATTCAGTTTTTATTCTATTAATGATTTTATGGAAGCAAAACTATGCTAAAAATGAATTATTATTATTATTATTTTATGATGTACATTATGTTTTTTTACTATTATTTTTGTTTATGTTTATATGATTGTACTTAAATGTGTATTCATAATGTTTAATATTCTTGACGAGTCCTATACATACTACATGTACAATATAATTGTATATGTTTGAAGTCAACTTGGACATTTTAAAACAATAAATAAATAAAATAAAAACTTCTTCTTGCTGCTGAAGAGTGTAAATATTTCTTCATATATTGGTTGATTTTTTGCTCATCATGATATTTAATTTATGAAATTCACTTGTCTAATATATTTGTAAAGAATTGTACTCTGAAATGATCTGGCGGATGTAATAAACTAATTAGTAGAGTAAATTATGTTGTTTGACTCAGGTAAACTAGTAATACATATAAATAGCCTATTCAGGTTACCTTTGCATGAAATATATTCTGCATTTGAAAATAATCTGGCCCAAGTAGGTCATACCCTGACTTTGGAGCTTTCAGTATACCCTGTGACAGTTATGGCACTACAGCACCACAAAAATGAATGAGTGGAACCCTAACAACTGGAAAAATTACCTTGGTACATATTTACACTATTATACAGCATGAGTTTGTTGTAACAGTTTTGTTTTTGATTGTTGAAATATAATTTTAACATTAATTTTGTAAATATAGGAAAACACGACAACTATAATTGCACATTTTATTGGCACCAGTAAACATGGGTTTAGGTTTTGTGTCTTGTGAACAGTGAACCTTTTAATTTTTGATCTTGAATGATATTTAAATATATTGGTATAACATGTCTGAAGATACATTTTTTATTTACAGCAAATACAATTTCCCCTTTCCTTTTTTCAGAAAGTATGGCACATAAATGAGACATTCATTAATTCATTCATTGAAATAGGTTTCATATCAAACATCAGAGTGATCATGGTTAACTGTTTTTGCCAACTTTTGGACAGTCGTTTTGACAGCTTGATCTACTATGGCTCCCAGAAGCCAGATTTTTGCAAAACAGAGTACACAGAATTATTGATCCGTCTGGCTAAATGTATGCTCATGACTTAGGCAAAAACTGCTATATTAATTATTCAGCTTTAGTTTTCTATATTCTGATTAAAAACCTGATTAGTTCAACAAATATTAACAGTGTTGATTATGTGTCACTGTTAGCCTACATTATATCCCAACCTTCAACATGCTTCTTATTCTGCAAATAAATATTCTGAGAAGTGGCGACTGGCAATGCAGTGCAACAGCACAATTTCACTGAGTAGTTTGTAAAGTATAAACATGTTCTCGCTTCTCAATATGTTACTGTATAGTCTGTATGGCTACACTGCTTCTCCGCCTGAAAGATAGTTTACCTACCTAGCTACTGCTGCCTTGTGAGGACCTGCCAAGCAGGGGTTTGGTCGGGCTTGCAGTGTGCAGAAGGACGTCATGGTCTGTAGGAACGCCACATAGTTTGTGGTGAAACTCTCCCTCCCACCTCCTTGCGAAGCCAGCTGTATGCGCTGGCCAACATTTAAGGCCCATTCTATAAGTGAGAATCTATTACAAAATGCAATTTTGGCCTATTTGTGTACCATGTAATTCATCATTTTGAGGTGATATGTTATTAATGTTTAACTGTGTATAAAACTACTGAAGGGGGGGGGGGGGGGTTGAAACTGTAAACCCAGTTGTGATAAAATTGGTTTTAATGGTAACAAAGTAGGATTTAGTCAGGCCTACAGGAGAAAAAAAAACTTTAGTAACGAACATGATAACTAGATTCATTTCATAACAGAACCTTCCTGACCTATGTGTCAAAAGTGTAATTAAATGTATTCACGCCTGGGTTAGAGGCCTGTATGTTTTTAAAATATAGGTACGTTTTATGCATGCGCATGGTAACTTAAACCAAACAAAATGCTCACGAAAGTGATTCCATTCTGGCAATATATTTATTATGGTTAACATGACATGTCGGGGTTTCATATGGTACAAGCCAGATAATATCAGGCACCTTAACAAGAATATTAGCCTTTCTTTGCAACTGAAAGCTTAAAGAAGGTTAAGTATTTAACGAGTGTAACTTTTAGAACTAAACATGCAGAGATGCAATAGGTCCGAGTTACGCCTGTTTAGATATAGTACATAATTATTTGCCGAGAAAATTAATTACAAGTGTTTTATAAGATAATATCAAAGTAATTGACCAATTTAGTTTCGAAAATAATAAAAAGTAACATCCTTTGTGAAGAATGTTTTGCTTCTCTGCATCTTTGTTTACAAACAAATCGTTAATTTTCTGTATGGCGGGAAAAGCAAGCACGTGGCAGCTAAAAAAAAGGGCTCCTAATGAGCATGCGCCGCACGCTCGTTAGTTCAGGTTTTGCCACGACACACATGGTATCGCTGCGGTCGCTCCATAGCAGTCTGCTTATTGTGACACGCATTTAACATGGAAGTTACCACTCTTTCCGTAGGAGTAATGCTCGTTGATTGGACGCTACACGTTGCTAACGCTCGCGCATGCGTTCGAGTGCCACGCATTCACTCTCGCTCTGTCTCTTTCTATTCCCCCTCCCCAGGAGCGTTGAACGTTTACTGCAACAGTGCTTTTATACCCCCTCCATGGTAGCGTTAAATGTTTAACGCAACCTTGTTGGAAGTCGCATTAGAAGTTTCACTTCAATAAACAAAAATGTTTGGTAAATTATTCATTCAATGCATGCGAATCGTGCTCTGGTAAACCACGTGAGGTGAGTATGCCCAGTTGACCGGGGACCAAGAAACCTTCGTCATGCTTGCGTATCTAGCCATAGATTGAGAACAAAACTATTTCAGAGAACAAAAACTATTTCACGGACTCGTCTGACGACAGTCCAGACGCCTGACCGTTGTCACATTGTCCTGCGTCTGCCGATGTACTGCGTATTCTATAAAACTCTCTCAACGTTTGAAGCCAATGAACCAAGATACAATTTTAAGTACTCATGAACGTATTTAGCCTATCCTAAATAAAATGAAGATAAAGTTTGTCCAGTTTCTAGAATTATTTATTTTAGCTCTCGTCAGATGCTAGTTACTACACCTTCTACGATGTTACCTCTGCTGTCACAGACCTGGACATATTGGGACAGAATTGTCTTCAGCGTGCGCAGTCAACTCCGGCCCAATATAATAACCAACAAACATTTTCAATTTTTTGGAGATAGGCGGGTCACGTTATTTATTCAAGAGTGTTACGGTCTCTACGTGAGGGCAGGTTCCGTCTCATTATGCTTTATTACTGGGGAAAAAATGCTATAAGCGAAACTTTCTACTGTTTAAAACCACCATATTTATATAATGAGTTGTTTAACACGCCCAGAACGTCAACTGAGCCACGACTTAATTTTAATTACTTTAAAACAAGACAGAAAGCATGGCTTATAACGCGCAGGAAAATTTCACTAAGTTCACTAAGTGTAGGCTAGACTTGGGTGTTCATTGCATGCCCTTGTGAGGACACTTACTGATTAGACCCCACCTTCAAGAATGTCCCTTTCAATATTGTGTCTTCATAACCGAGCCCGGCCTGGAGTTGGTCATTCAAGGTCTCTGTTGGTGATACGCTCTTTTTTAAAATTGTATTATGTCTCACAGTTGTGTTTCTGTAGAGTGTATATCTTCCTAAAATAACCTTGATGTCATAAAACCTTTTTAAACATTAATCATTAATTTATAAATTCATTCATTAATTCAGTCACTCATTCCGGAATTATATACCTGTATTATGACGCTCTATTGAATCCAATTGCCTCCTCGACCACCAATTATCGAAATAATTTCCCATCCCCCGATTAAAGTATTGGTTTACCTCTAACCCAATGGGTTTCATAAAAAACAAAGGATGCATCTATGTATCGTTTACAGGAAAATAAAAATATCTGAAAGCTTTTTACGGTTTAACGCGTGGAAAGGTTATTATGTAGTTTTTGTTGCTCTTGGAATTGTTAGATAATTTGTTCTGGATTTTCTGTGGTGGCATCAGATTACATGGTTTTATCGTTTCAGGTTTGCGGCTCAAATAATGCTGCGAATAGTGGACTCACATGTCGGTGTTCAGTAAATAAAAAAGCCCAACTAAAAGGGCGCGGAAAATTGTGGTTGCAATGATGACATCTGACAGGTGGTTAGTTCA